>NC_141697.1:289489933-290789058 GCF_964263255.1 Lissotriton vulgaris | reverse complement strand
TTTGGCTTATCTTCTGTAGGTGCAAGAACGTATGATGGTATTTTTTCTAGAAAAGATCACTATAATGCATTTTAAGCAAGTGGGGACAAAGACTGTAGCAAGAAAGTGGTTAAGACTGTGCAAAAGAAGGTTTTCACACAAGCTGAGTCTTTTGTAAGGTTTATGTTGGGTCACAGAGCTCGGTTTGATGGCGTGATCAATATATACTGATGATCAGTGGTTTAGATGGATTTCCACAGTGGGCAAAGAAGTAGTAGGAGTGGGCAGAGTGGCAAGCTGAGAGTGGGTGAAAGGTGATATCAATCCACAGCTATTTTCAAATTAGTATGAACAAAAAGCGAAGGTTTAATGAAAAAAGGGTTGAACTGTGACTGTAGATTTTTTGCAAATGGGATCATTGAATTAGCAAACAATGTCAATAATGGTTTCGGGAATATTGTGGGCAGAGAATATGCTCTCCCAATAGTCAGCTTAAGGTAAGGAGAGGCAGTGGCAAATTTTTAAGTGACTGACATATTGCAAAATTTTCAACGTCGTTTCACAAGAATTATGTGAAAGCGTTTTTTTCACAGAATTCTTGCAACATGACACTAGTCTGAGAAGAATATATCTTGAGGAAACAGGTAACATCTCAATTTAGAAACATTTTCTGTTTTTTGAACACAAGGTATGCCTTCGAGTTCAATTATCATGTGAGAACTTGTTAACTACATTTTGCAAAATGTCATGTTATTGTGCGTAATATTTACAAAATGCTATGCTAAATGAGTGACTTTAAGCAATCTTAGAATGGAGATGGTCGTTTGCAAAATGTAAATGGAGAAGGGCAAAACAAGATATGAGGGAACGAGTTTCGTGTGTGGAGCCCATGTGATGATGAAAAAGATTGAGAAAGGATAGTGGATAAATACTGAGCTGTGGGACATTCCACTTTGTCCAAGAAGAGAAAATATTGGAGGCGTAGTGTAGGATCTCCCTGCAAGTAGCATACATCTGCGTTTTACGTGTATTCTGTTCTTGAATTATTAGGTAGTAATGTCTGGCAGAATGCTGTTTGGAATTACAGAAGCAGTTACAGCTGGAACACAGCATGTGTGGATCTAGGTAGCTCAACTCTACCAATTCATTAAATGAACCTGAATGATTTACTATTCTGTCTCGGAGCTAAAACACAATACTGAGGCGAATTCAAATGCCAGAAAATCCATACGAGATATGTCCTTCTGAAATACAGCTCCACCTGGTCAAGAAGTTTCCCCCACAGAGACTTTACAGCAATCATGAACAAACAAGGCAAACTTGTGAGAGACATGCAGGCGACCTGGCTGCTGTTATACACAGATTGAGTAGCAAGTCAATGGTGGCAGGTGATGGAGCAGTCAAATAGCACAGTTTTATCAGTAGCTAGCACATCTAAATTTTGATTAGTGATCACATCATATACATTTTTTTGTGGAAGCTTTATTATGGCAAAGCCATAAAAGACAGGATAAAAACAGTTGTAATTCATATCACAAAATGAGAAGTGCAAAACACGGCGCCAACTGAAAAAACATCAAAACGTGACACATGCAAAGTGCAAGTAAATAATGAACAAAAACAGCCAAGAGTATCAAAAACGCGGTGTGCTAAAAGTTCCAGTATTTATGAGATAGTGTTAAAACCCCAAAATACCCAAATGGTCGTGCAGCAAAAGGCGGCTTCAAATAATTTTCACTTAGCTAGACGCCGATTTGAAGACATGGAGTACTCTCCTTGTTTCTGAACAACTCTATGTGCAGATGGATTTCTTTATACTTCACTAAATTACAAGCTTTGGGAAAATTATTTGACGCTGCCTTTTGCTGCACGACCAGCAATGTATTTGGATATTTTTGAGTTTTAACACTCTCTCATAAATACTGGAATTTTTAAAATGCTGTGTTTTTGATCCTCTTGGCTGTTTTTGTGGATGCCCTGAGGAAGTCTTAGGTGAATGCCCACATAAGACGAAACACGTGTTGACTCTGTGGCTTTTGTATGTTGGAAAAGATTACGAAAATAAGAATGGAAGCATTTACTTGATACGATTGGACACAAATAAACATCAAGAAAATCACCAAAGTAGAACATCGCGTGGACTAAAAAAATTATTTTCGCATTGATATATGAGTTTTGCTCAGGACATTGAGTTTACGTACTAAATATATTTCAATAAAACATATGAACATAAAATCGAATTTAAAGCATAGGAAAATATTGAATATAGTAATACATACAACCCTCACCATGCCCATTGCTCAGAGGGCCAAGTTTCTTAGGCTTAATTACCCATCGTATGTAGCTCACTCCAGTGGGCACACAGTCAAAGATGGAAGAGATTGTAAATAAGGCATGACTGATTTATAGTGTCTAACATTAATATCCTTTAAAAGTGGAAGTAAAATGTATTTCCCTAAACTACAATAACAATTGCAAATTAACATTAAATGGAGAGTGGACTGTGCAGAGTGATTATCGCATAAGGACGAATCAGGAGTCGTTGGCTACCTAACAGGGTCTCAAAAGGCCTCCATAAAAAGTGCAGGGTGCTCAATCTCTACCTGGTTAACAGGACCCACTGGTCGTTGTTGCTTAACCATATGAGATGCGGTTCCTTAACCGGTCCAGAATTTAAAGGACTGCACAGACATACTGTACTTTCAACCTTCTCAGTACAGGCTCTGCTATCCCTAATCCAGCTCCAGGAATTATCTTTGAGAGTCTGTCTGAAGACCAAAGAGAGGACCTCCAGGCTACTGTAGAATTCGGAAAAGCCCAAAGTATTACTTATGGTCTTTCTATATGTCATGTTTTGTTATGTTATATAGATTTCTTATGTGCACGGCTACTCATGAGTGCCCTGAAACGAAACCAGCAGGGTGTGGCCATGGGCTTCAGATTGTAGTGTAGTTCCTAGTTTCCCACTAGGCCCTGCGCATTGGAATAACATAAACAGTAGTATCGACGTGGAACTGGCTATATTCCAGGCCTCCACTGACTATGCTAAACTTAATTGGGTTGTGTTACCAACTAGCTCAGAGGTCACTGGAAACTTTCTTCTCTGCATAGGAAGTGATCAGCTTCCTTGGCACAGACAAGAAGGGATTCAGTTTTCCAACAACCGTGCAACATGACAACTTTGCTCCTCAGATCAAGAGTCGATCTCTAGGGTCGTGTGAAACAATAGACATAGATTTCACTCAGTCAGTCTAGTGCAGTTTACTTTCACGGTATGTAGAGAATAGAGAGACGGGCGTTTATCAATAAAGGGTTAACATTTATTGAACAGTCTTTCTTCTCATACAACAGAAATGTATTGCCACAATTGCAATAACTGTTATTATAAAAAGTACGTACAGTAAGATAAGAATTGCGAAATAGAACTGTAAAAGCATTGATATGGTTTCTTAGCCATACAATGGTTTAAAAGTAATAAAACATATATACAGTCATATATACATTAGGCTAACATACTCAACTGGTGCTTCTAACTAAGCCTACCCCGGTGTGCCTGACCTAAGCCTAACACGTGAAAAGGGGGGTAAGTAAGTAGCTTAAGTTAAGTTGGTTTTGCCAAGGTTTGTTTCAAGAATTCTCGTCTAAGGGTTTAGTCAACACCATACCTCTGAATAGAATGATGGAGGATTGGTATCTCCTTCAGGGGTCTCTCTCGATATCCCAGTCACCCGCGAGGGTAAACCGGAAGCGCCGGGACTGGATTTCTCTGCACGAGAAATGCAGCGGCTTCTCTCAGCGCGTCGGGAGGAAGGAGGGGTGACAGCGTCCGCGGGCAGCTGGGCTGGATGTCTTCGCAGAGGACGGCTGCACGGCTCCTCAAGCGTACTGAACCACAGTTCGCGCTGTAGCGGCGATAATGGTAATCAGTAGCTTCACCACCACAGGATAGCAGGCTGCAGCGACAGAGTGCTAGTTGTTACCAACACGGGGTCATGCAGGCAGCTGGCATCAGCAACAGGTTCGCTCATTGCTTAAGGCAACGTTGGTAATATTTATACCTGACAGGTGCCGGGTTTGACGCAAGTTTGCTGGACATAAGACGTCAATTAAAGATGTCACTAGGAAGTGACAGTTATCAGTTGCTCATTAGAGTTCCATTACTAATCAAAACATAGCAAGCGGGGATTTCCAGGTTTGCTAAGTTTTTATCTTGTTGAAGAACTCGGAGTGTTATCTAGGAATATCAGATAGTGACTGCTGCTCTGTCATTGCACTAATTGGTCGCAAAGGAAGTAGCAGAGAGTCATGCTGGAATGTGGCTCTGTTCGTGTGAGGCCAGAGATGACTTTACAGAAAATCGCACTTGAACGGTTATGCCAATATAGGGAATAAAGGGCTTTATAGCCGAATAGGGGCATAAGGTCACAGTATCGATCAGGAACCTAGATAAGCACATAACACCCACTCCACGTATTCATGTCCATCAAAATTACTTAAAACTAAGCAATTAGATGCATGTGTAATATTGTGTAACATAGCCCACCCCAAAATACATAAATGCATTCAAAATAGGCGTACTTGAAATACATGGAATTTAGGTACTGTACGTTTTTTAAAGCATAGTAATCATTCAAAAGGTTATTGCATATAAAATCAATGAACGATTATGCAAAAAGAATTACACATGAAGTATCTCTGACAGAAGAAATGCGAGATAAATCATCACATAAAAATGCATTGTAATAACATGTGTGCTAGAGGCTGGTGTAATGTTGTTATGTCTCTAGATGTGTTTAGAAATAGAAGTGTGAAGCTTCTGTTCTCTAAGAATAGTTTTTACGTTAAGCAAAGAATTGTTCGTGCCAAAAAAGGTCAATATTAAAAAAATTGTCCAATTCAAAGAAAATAGATTTCCAAAGCTCCTTGCAGTTTTTTGTTGATCAAAACTGAAGGCCGAATTCAGAGTTCATGGGAACGCTGTGTGTCGGAAAAGCTTCTCAAAAGTTTAAAAAGTTATTGTTTCTCTATGGGAGAGAACATCGTATCAGACAGGCTCGCAAAGAATTGGTCTACAAAATCAGGTGATAGTTCAACCAAATTAGATAGCGCTGTAACTTGGCAGGTGTGAGAATGATTGCTGTCATCATAGTCAGGACCAGCAATGCTCACAGAACGTTGTACCTGGATGATGTTGCTTTTGTCACTCGCTCCACTGCTACCACTTGGCTGTAGTACAGGAGTCTCCACGAATGCCGTCATCAGGATTGGTAGCCGCTGGGGACAACACAATGCGTGAGCCGTTATTGGACTTAGCAAAGTATCGACGTCCATTGGTACTGCTGATGGAAGTGAAAGACAGATGTCCAACACGCATTCCTCGCCGCAAAGCATACACCGTAGCACAGGTAAAATGCAATTTTGCCATATCGGGCTGAATGAAAGGAACCAGGTCATGTTTAGATCTCTCAGCCTGGCCAATCCAAGGACGTTAGTTATCCTGTCCCTGTAGCGCATTGCTAGGATTGTCTCTTCCATTCCCATGGGAGCTATGTCTGAGCCGAGGTTTGCCATAACGTAGCAGGATGGTCAAAAATAGAATCCCTGCGATGAGTCCCAAAAATAGTGGAATACCACCAAAAATGGAGTGCACAAAATTAGGAAAGATTCCCAAAATTGCCTGGAAGGGTGTTAGCAGTCCCGTAAAGACTGTCTTAAATATGCCTGGGATGCTTGTTGCACTAGACATGTTAAGGAGTTGGCTCAACATTTCTACGAAATGCAAGGGGCAATTTGTTGATAAAAGGTCATGGACCTCAGTAGCCGTCCTTGCGACTAGAAGATCATACGTCTCTTTAGATGACGTTATAGGCACTGTTGTCTGTAAAAGCACAGATTTCATTTTGCTTAATGTATCAATTCGTATAGAATAGAGATTCAGACGAGGCCAGAGGGGAGTCACTATGTCTGGAGGCCCGCTCGGGAACAATGCTTGCATACAGCATTTGACCGTGGATGTTACTTGTACTAGATAACTTTTTCCGGGCGCGAGGCCACAGCACCTGTGATCCGTTCTAAGAATGTAACTCCCGTTTGCGAGTTGCATAAAGAAGGGCTCTATCTGAGTTGCAGGTGTGACTAGCTGGTGACATGAGAGGTTGTTTGAATTTCCATCACATGCTCCGTGTAAATTAATACCCTGACACAAAAGTATACCGCTTAGTGAGTGTTTACAGTTGTCACCACTAAGAAATACATTTTTGTCGCTGTCACTATAGCAAGAATGAGTGTATGGTAATTTCCATTCGGATTTAATATATCCCTTACCCAATTGTTCATACTGGCCAGCAGGTATGTACTCAAGGCATTTATGAAATCGGAAAGTTGTTATCGGAATTGTGATAATTCCGTGTATTATCCATTCAATGACAGGGCTCTCTGACATTGTCAATGGTAATCTCTCGAGTTTCTCGATGCTCAAGATTGTATAGTCTGCTCCTTTCTGTGCCAAACTGATCTGTTTATCAGTAAGGTTAAAAATGGAAAATAATGACGTTGTGTTTATCAAACGCCAAGGCACATAGCCTGAACGAAGATTTTGCAGCGTCCAGCCTAGTTCTATAATAGAGAGTAATTGAGACTGGCCATGTTGTAACATTAGCAAATCTCTGTCTATCACATCAAAGGCAGAGGATACAATATTGTCCAAAGAATATATTCTGGAAGACAGAGTCATTAACCCATTGTCTACCACAGAAAGTGATTTCTCCAAATTAATACGATCAATTTCTCGTATTTTTTCAGCAGTTTCAATTTGCTTTACTTTCCAAGCCTCGTTGTAAGCAGCATAGATACTGGTCGCTATGAAACGCTTTTGACGCTGTTTGCGTGGTCCAAGAATGAAATCGCGCAAATCAGCACCATCTTTTAATAAAGACAAGTGTTGCTTAATTTCAGCCAGTGTGGATGTAGTTAGCCATTCTAGGCAGAGTTTCCCTACACTGTATGTTGTTATTATTCCTGGATGTTGTCTCTGGGAATATCTTGAGTCTAATCTGGTCATTATTAATCCCTGTGTTTTATTCAGGAACCTATCTTGACAGCTATTTGTGTCTGTAGGCCAGATTAACCATTTTTTCCAATCAGGATGTGTTCTGTTGAAATGTAAAATGTGTGACACGTCTAACTCATTATCTGAAGTTGCATTCTCAGCTATTGGCTTTGGTATAGACGGTGTTTTAAGGTCTTTGATCTTAGCTAGGCCAAGACAAGATGTTTGGTGTACAGTGTCATTTAAAAATAACATTTGTTCTGGTATCATGCAGGTTCTAAATAGTGCTTCTATGCCTTGCACCTGCCAATCTTTTGTACCCCAAATTGTTTTCGTTTCAATATTATTTTTCCAATAATCAAAACCAAATGTCATCATTTTATCATAAAATGCTTCTGAATATATCAATTTAGAATTTGTCAGCATTGTTTTCATTCCTGTTTTATCTAACAGTTTATAATAAAACGTTTCTGCATCACTTGTGTTAAACCCTGAAAAATATTTGAATTTCTCAAAAAATGCTTTAGAACTGCTTTTAGGTGGTGTAGAACAATGTTCCCATTGATTATACATAAAAACATTTCTAGGCTGTGCAGATTTATGCAAGTAATGATCCCCATAGTGGGTATAACAGAATAATTGCTCATAACTAGATGAACCTTGTAAATAATCATGATCTGTGAATCTAGCTGACATTACTAAATCAGACATCATGTCATTAATACTGTTAAAGTCCCAATCATCAGAGAATGTACTTGGTGTCACAAAGTCACTTAAGGAAACCTTTAGTTGATGAGGATACTTCAGGATTTCGACCGGACCATAGATCTCATAGTCTGTTTTTTCCCATACTACCCCACCAGGTATTGGAATTGCTGTGACATTTACTGTTGACAGTTCTCTTTTCTTCACGTGGGATGATCTGTGTGGTTTCAGGACTAGGTTGATGTTCTGACTTGCTGTGTCCATTGTAATATATTTTCCTTCAATGAATTTTCCCAAACACAGTACCATGATGAGCCAAAGCAGGAGGAAAAATACACCTAGACCGAACCAGAACTCTAACCAAGGGGAAACAAGGTAGATTTCCTTCAGCTGATGAAAGAGTTCTGTTGCTTTATCTTTAAAAGACTTTTTTGTTTCTGGCATCACTTCGGGGTCGTTAAAATCTTCAGAGAAGTTGTCGAAGTTGATGAAATAACCAGAGGCAGTTCTGTCAATTGATGGGATTGTTCTTTCAATCTGTCTCTCGGTAGCACTTTCTGATGCCACATCATTGTAGACTGGTGTTGTTTCCTGACGAACTGTTTCAATCTGTGTTTCAAGAGGCACGAGTTCCATAGCATTATTGCATAGTCCTTCATTGTGCACTGCAGGCTGATCGAATGTGATGAGTCTTTCAGTTTGAACCTCTTGGATTGTTGCAAGTTTGGGTATTCTGTTGTTTCTTGGGAGTCCACTGGGCCTACTGTTGATTATAGGCCACATGCTTGTGGTTTTACCAGATCGATGGATACGATTCTGTTCTCCTTTTTACCAGCAAGGGGCGGTAGCACAACTGATCTTGTTCCGGTGACTGCTAAGACAGGTACTGCTTTTCTGTAAGAAGGCCCAAATTCCTTCTTCACCGCGATCTTTTCTCTGACTAGATCCCCAATCTTTGGAATCCAGACAGGCCTTGCTGGGGCTGTTGCGGGTGGTGCCTCGTCAGTGGTACTTGGCTGTTGCTTTAACTTTATGTTGCTTAATGATTTTCTTGTTTCATTCAGTTCCTGTAAAACAGCCAAACGGTCTTTTACATCAAAGTGCTTTGTTTCTTCTTGTACCACTGACATCTGACTATCGAGGTCCTGAACGTTCATTCTAATTCCGAACAATAGTTCGTATGGGCTGAAACCTTTTAGAGAATTTCTTGGCATGTTGTTAAGACTAGTCTGGACACTTATTAAATGTTTGACACCCAGCGCCTGAACCTAATACCTTCGCTGTTATAGATTGCTTTATGTCCCGGTTTTTTCTTTCTACCACACTATTCCCTTCCGGGGTATGACTGACAAGAATACCGCAACCCAATTCCCATGCTAGCCATGGCCTCCTTATAGGCTCGAGAGCTGAAAGCAGGACCCTGGTCAGAATGGAACGTGGTAATTGCGTATATGCCGATATGGACTCGCGAATCTTTTATAACCGTTCTAGCGTCAGCCGAGCGCTGGTGACCTCATTTTTTAAGTGCTTTTCGTCTTAAATGGTGTACACTGGGACGCGCTTCTCTTCTTTGATTGCGCAGATAGATCGCCTTATGCTGTCTAGAAGGGATCCTGAAACTACACTGGCCTGTTCATTACTGCGATCTCTGTTGCAGTCTTCACAATTTTGAGCAAAACATTGAATATCTATACTCATTCCTGGCCACCAGTACTCTGATTGTAATTCTTTCAGAGAGGCTTTGATTGTTTGGTGTTTCAGACCCAACCCCATGTGTGCTTCCAGTAATAGGAAGCCTCTCCCGCTCCTGTTTGGAATTACTCTATCCCCCACTCCAGGGATTCGAGCAAAAGGAACGGAGTTTGCATCGATTATGTATGCATAATTGAGTGGATAGTTTACGGGTAGTGCTGCACAGTCGCCTTTTACGGTCGTTTTTACTGCCAGCATGGTTTCCCCGTCTATGTACTTATCTGTACGCTTTTTTGTGGCTACGGAAGCCGGGTTAGTTGCTTCCGCGGTGGCTGTATTAGCCAATGAATTCCCTGCAACGTGAACGCCATCACGTTGAAGACTCTGTGCGTGAATCACGTGAGTCTTTTGTAGTTCTTTGTGTAAAAGAGCTACTTGTTCCCAAAGCAATTTATGCTTTATTGTGGCACCTGTGTCATCTTTGTAGTCGTTTTCGATCCAACTCTGCAGTTTGTTATTGTAAGAATTGACGCAAAAATGAGAATCGCACACGATAAGTGTGGGGAATTCGCGTTCTACATTTTCGAGCGCCATCTTTAAAGATCTGATTTCAGTTCTTTGAACCGAACAGTACTTTACTGATTCGGTTTTTGTTATTTTTGGTCTGAATTTACCGCACAGCCACCGACCTTTAATGATCGCACATGCTGCATTGTAGGATTTACTCTCTACATTAAAATGCTGTACAAAGCTATCTGTATAGATTATACAGGCGTATTGTGGGAGAGGCAGCATTTCGATTGGCAGAGGATATTCTTCTTCATATTCTAAATTATTCAGTTCTTCGTATTGCGGGGCGAAATAGTATTTCACGTCTTCCGCTCCTAGAGAATCTATACACTGTATCCATTTCGGATCCAGTGACACTGTAGGCAGGTTTACTGGGCTGAATAGCGCTTCGAAGGCGGATTCCGCTGTGAGGATGTTAATCCTTTTGCCGTGTGCTAGTTCTCTTTCATTTGCTAATGCTATTTGCACTGCGTTCACAGTTCTTTCTGTGTGACTGAATGCTTTTTCTGCTTGTGTGTACAAGTGAGATTTAATTGAAATTGGTACCTTTTCTCCCTCATTAGAGGTTAGGTACGTGAATCCGCATCTTCCTGGGATGACTCGGATTACAAGATCACGTGTGTTGTCACGTGTATCTAATTTTGTTTTTGCTAACATGTCTGTTTGCAGTGATCTCAAAATTTCTGTGTGTTTTTGAGTCCAATTGATTTGTTTTAAATCAGGTTTTATTAGTTCGTAGAGAGGTTTAACCCTCTCTGCGTAATTTAGGATGTAAGTTCTTCCGAAATTCAGAAAACCTAGAATGGGTTGTAAATTCTTCAGCGTTTTTGGAGCTTGGAGTACAGCGCACTTCTCTAAGAAGTTGTCCGCTAGGCTTTTCCCTTCACTTGATAATTCGTACCCTAAAAATAGTACTGTCAGATGGGCAATTCGGGACTTTTTAAAGTTGAATTTGTAACCCTCTGCTGCGAACCCAAGTATGATGGTGTTCACTCTTTTCAAGTGAGTATCCAAGTCGTCGTCTGTGAGATAAATATCATCTACGTAAGATAATGCTTCATCATCATAGATTTGTAGTAACTCTGTTACCCTAGCTGAGAATAGTCCTGGGCTGTTCTTGAACCCCTGTGGGAGTCGACAGAATTTTTTCTGCGACCCAAATGCGGAGAAAGCGGTCAAGTATCTGCTTTCTGGTGCAATGTTTTGACAAAAGAAACCATTAGAAATGTCTAATGTCGTTTTGTATTTTTTCCTAACTATGTTATTCATTAGGGCTGCACTATGCGAGTTTTGTACTGCAAAAGTTTTGCAACATGTATTAAGGTGTCTGTAGTCCAAAACTAGACGATATGAATTGTCTGGCTTGGAGACAGGAAACAAAGGATTGTTCATTTGAGAGGTGCATGTTTCAATCACCCCCTGGTACTCAAGTTGATCTAAGATCTCCCTGACCTGTTTTTTAGCTTCTTGCTTTATGGGATACTGCCGTTGGGCAGTTGGTTCATTTTTTAGTTGGATTTTGTGAGGCGGAGAGTCCTCATCCCATCCTACATGATTTTTATACAATGCAGGTGCCTGGGCTACTGCCCATTTCCTTGCATATGTATATTTTTGGTGAATCGGTATGTGATTCGAGAAGGCAGGCATAATCACTTCTTCGCCACGAGGGCACTCCCTGACAAACTCCGGGGGCCAATCTTTTTCAGCTAACAGAATATCATAGCTTTTCGAGAGCTTATCCCAAAATAGACCCTTAATTTTCCTAGTCTTATCACCCTCCATACGCAATGTTATTTCGTATATTTTATGGGGCTCGCTAAGTCTGGTGTCTGCAGTTTCAACCTGAATGTACTCATTCGTGTCCACTGTCTCCAGATGACTCATCAAGATCTTGCGCGCTATACTGATTTCTGCTGCACTGTCCAACATTGTCAATGCCCACTCCCCGTTTTTCAACTGTGTCCTCAGTATTCTCGGCATGGTTGATTACTCTAATACTGGCTACCTTCTTTTTCTGAAATTGAGATTTCTTATTTTGAGCAGGCTCCTTGTCTTTGGACTTGGTGTGCTCTCCTGGGTCTGACCGTCCTCTTCTTTCCGAATTCTGTGGAAAAGATCGAGAGGGACGTGTATCAATACTTTGATATCTATCAGGTTTTTTTATATTATCCCTATTTCTAAGATTATATCTTTTCTCAGAGTGCTCCCGCTGGGGAGACTGGCGTTCTCGAGTCGGAGTTCTTTCCCTCCGTCGAGGAGACCTTCCTCTGGTCTGGAAAACTTTTTCCTTGGGAGTGGATTGTTTATTTCCATCCCAGCTCTTTTTAGGAGTGTTTAAATTATTTTTAATAAATAATTTTTCAGGATTTTCGAGCAGTTGGGGCTTAACTGGTTTCCCACCCAAGCTGTCTCTACCTAATTCTTCATAGCATTTCTCTATGATTTTTGCAAGCTCAACAGGATCTTTTATATCTGTTTCCTTCAACTTCTGGCGGATCGCCACAGATGCTGCTTCTCCCTTTACGTTGGCTAATAATATAGCCGTGACCTGCTTGAAATCTTTCAGTAATTTCATACCTAGATTTAAAGCGGGCTCTGGACCGAATTCATTTTGAATCTGTTTTAGCACTTCTGGTATTACCGCCATAGACGGAACACCGTGTGTTTTTGTGTAAATGGAAGCAAAGACTGTACCCCAAGTGTCGCAGTCCTCCACGTGTGGTGCGATTCCCATAGGAAGGCAAATGGTCAAGATTCTGTGTTTCTCAATAGGGGTAGTATCAGGAAATACTGCCTCTATTTGAGTGATTTTCTGGGCTAACCAGAAAGGAATTTGTTCCCGTTTTACGGGTGTTTTACCAAGACATGACTGTATGTTCTGTGGTGTAATTTTATTTGTGTTCCCCTGATGAGGGGTCAGCTGGTGTGAATTAACAGCTGGCTGGACTGTTGCAGTCCGTATTACATATTGGACTAATTGCCTATGTATTTTTATTAATGTGTTTAGCTGTGCTAACAGCTCTTCTCTAGACATTCTTGCAATGTCAGGATGTGGTGTGTAGCTGGCTAGAACCGGCCACGTGGCTCCTGGTCTACCTAGTGGACCGAGCCTGGTAATGTGATCATTGTGTTTTAGGGCGCCATTAAACCAGAGCAGGTGCTCTTGAAATTTAAGTGGAATTTCAACCTCCTCGAAAGGGGCGTACTCATCCGGAGGTTCCTCTATTTTGTAATAGTGAAACTCTTGTGTTATTGCGTTTACCGCTGGAAAGTTTATCCATGAATAGAATACCTCTGTCTGCCGATACTCGTGAGCCTCTATCACGAAAATTACTGTACCACCTTGAGGTGGCAGACCGTTATCTATAAGTTTTAAAGTTATAGATCTTCTTAACTGGACCGGGATGATAATAGCATCCGGGTCTGCCTGTAGGAGACTCGTGTCTTCCTCTATTAGAATGGAAGCCAGTCTAACTGCTTCTTCATTTTCTGACATTCTAAAAATGCAGTTTTTGCAGAGTAGGTCTCCAAGGAGACAAAGATTAGGTGCACAATATTTTGGAACACTGTATCCTTCAACGTTGAATAAACCAGAGCTTTACATAGGAATCTCTTCCTACTAAGGTCGGGCGGATTTTAACCTTTCACCCACTCCAGACGTCTATTGGAGTATTTACGGGAGAAAGGGGTGTGAAATATGCACGACTGAGTTACTCTACAAGTCTTACGTTAGTTTATCGCCTTACCAAACGTTAGGGCGCCATGTAGTGTAGTTCCTAGTTTCCCACTAGGCCCTGTGCATTGGAATAACATAAACAGTAGTATCGACGTGGAACTGGCTATATTCCAGGCCTCCACTGACTATGCTAAACTTAATTGGGTTGTGTTACCAACTAGCTCAGAGGTCACTGGAAACTTTCTTCTCTGCATAGGAAGTGATCAGCTTCCTTGGCACAGACAAGAAGGGATTCAGTTTTCCAACAACCGTGCAACATGACAACTTTGCTCCTCAGATCAAGAGTCGATCTCTAGGGTCGTGTGAAACAATAGACATAGATTTCACTCAGTCAGTCTAGTGCAGTTTACTTTCACGGTATGTAGAGAATAGAGAGACGGGCGTTTATCAATAAAGGGTTAACATTTATTGAACAGTCTTTCTTCTCATACAAGAGAAATGTATTGCCACAATTGCAATAACTGTTATTATAAAAAGTACGTACAGTAAGATAAGAATTGCGAAATAGAACTGTAAAAGCATTGATATGGTTTCTTAGCCATACAATGGTTTAAAAGTAATAAAACATATATACAGTCATATATACATTAGGCTAACATACTCAACTGGTGCTTCTAACTAAGCCTACCCCGGTGTGCCTGACCTAAGCCTAACACGTGAAAAGGGGGGTAAGTAAGTAGCTTAAGTTAAGTTGGTTTTGCCAAGGTTTGTTTCAAGAATTCTCGTCTAAGGGTTTAGTCAACACCATACCTCTGAATAGAATGATGGAGGATTGGTATCTCCTTCAGGGGTCTCTCTCGATATCCCAGTCACCCGCGAGGGTAAACCGGAAGCGCCGGGACTGGATTTCTCTGCACGAGAAATGCAGCGGCTTCTCTCAGCGCGTCGGGAGGAAGGAGGGGTGACAGCGTCCGCGGGCAGCTGGGCTGGATGTCTTCGCAGAGGACGGCTGCACGGCTCCTCAAGCGTACTGAACCACAGTTCGCGCTGTAGCGGCGATAATGGTAATCAGTAGCTTCACCACCACAGGATAGCAGGCTGCAGCGACAGAGTGCTAGTTGTTACCAAAACGGGGTCATGCAGGCAGCTGGCATCAGCAACAGGTTCGCTCATTGCTTAAGGCAACGTTGGTAATATTTATACCTGACAGGTGCCGGGTTTGACGCAAGTTTGCTGGACATAAGACGTCAATTAAAGATGTCACTAGGAAGTGACAGTTATCAGTTGCTCATTAGAGTTCCATTACTAATCAAAACATAGCAAGCGGGGATTTCCAGGTTTGCTAAGTTTTTATCTTGTTGAAGAACTCGGAGTGTTATCTAGGAATATCAGATAGTGACTGCTGCTCTGTCATTGCACTAATTGGTCGCAAAGGAAGTAGCAGAGAGTCATGCTGGAATGTGGCTCTGTTCGTGTGAGGCCAGAGATGACTTTACAGAAAATCGCACTTGAACGGTTATGCCAATATAGGGAATAAAGGGCTTTATAGCCGAATAGGGGCATAAGGTCACAGTATCGATCAGGAACCTAGATAAGCACATAACAAGATGAATAGATGGGTCTTCAATTTTTTATTAAATATCAGGATCCGGGATGGTAGGCAGGACCAAAGGAAGAGCATTCCATGCAATTGCTGCTTTAACTGAAAAGGAACTACCTCCTATCATCTGATGCTTGAAACGAGGAACCTGGGCCAGGCAAAGGGGCGAAGAGTGCAGAGAACGAGTAGGAGCATAGAAAGAGACGCGCTTCTGCAGGTAAAAAGGACCACACCTACGGAGCACGCGGTGGGCCATGATCAATAGTTTAAATTTCACTCTTGCAGCCAAAGGCAGCCAATGGTACAAGCGCAACTGATGATGTACACTGTCCCGGGATGACAGGCCAGAGAGCAGTCTGGCCGTGGTGTTCTGGACCACCTGTAACTTCTTCAACAGGTAGCCCAGAATGCCAGCGAAAATGGCATTAGCATAATCCAGCCGGGACAAAATCAACGCACATGGGATCATTTGCCTAGCCACAGGTGGCAGGAGGGGTTAAAAACTTCAGCCACCAGCCATCTTCTTGATGTGAACAGCGAAAGAGAGGACCTCATCTACCCAGACCCCAAGATTTTTTCTGGCTGCCCAGTAGAGGTAGGTCGTTGGTACTCAGGAGGCCAAAGCTGTTCTCTGAAATTCACAGGAAATGAGCCAAAGAGCAGGATCTCCGATTTCCCTTCTTTGCACTTAAGCTGTGCCTCTAACATCCCTTTAAAAATTGTTGACAGGCAGTGTTGGACCCGGCAAACCGAATTCGCACCTTTGGTGGCCCAGGTGAAAAGCAGCTGGGTGTCGCCTGCATAGGCCTGCACCTTAGCCCCGAGCTCCTCAGCTAAATATATCAGAGGAGTCAATATAGATATTGAATAAGAGGGGACT
The DNA here is from genome assembly GCF_964263255.1 of Lissotriton vulgaris. Classification (NCBI taxonomy): domain Eukaryota; kingdom Metazoa; phylum Chordata; class Amphibia; order Caudata; family Salamandridae; genus Lissotriton; species Lissotriton vulgaris. The sequence continues at coordinate 290,772,908 of NC_141697.1, read as the reverse complement.
AAGGGAAGAACCCTGTGGGACACCCATTGTAGCTAGCTGAGGAGAAGAGGAACAAGGTGGAATCCAGATCTGCTCAGACTGCCCCTCCAAGAAGGAGCGCAACCAGCCCCAGAATGAACCAGAGAGACCAATCCTGGCCAGACGCGACATAAGCAAAGAGTGCAGAACCGTGTCAAACGCAGCTGAAAGTTCGAGCAAAATAAGCACCGCCCTCCCGCCTGCGTCCAGACATTCCCGTACAGTCTCTGCCACCTCAACCAGCACTGTTTCACTGTTTCAGTGCTGTGTGATGTCAAGAACCTGGATTGCGCTGGATGAAGAAGTCCCTCCTTTTCCATAAAATCGGTAAGCTGTTTATTAACCGCCTTCTCACATACCTTTGCCAATGCAGGGAGGAGGGAGATGGGCCAGTAGTTCCCTGGACAGAGGGGGTCAAGTGACTGCTTCTTCAAGAGTGGCAGGATCTTGGCCACCTTCCAAGCCAAAGGGATCACCGCTTTCTGAAGGGCGAGATTGATGATGGCATTCACTTTTGCGTTGGCAACCTCCGCTGCCGCAGCCAACGTCCTTGCGGGACAAGGGTCTGAAGGTGAACCTGGTTTTAAACCTTTAAGAATTTTAAAACATTCCAGAGGATCAACTAGCTTAAATTCTGACAGTGAGTGTCCCATATCAACTGAGGGACACTCCAGAGAGGCCTCCACATGGATGCTATAAGGAATGAAGGTTGATTGAAAAGCCAAAATCTTGTCTCTAAAAAAAACCAGAGAGAGTGTTGCACCAAGAGGGAGAGGAATGCATCACACTTGCTTGGACCACAGGAGACATAAAACTCTGAACAATCGCATAGATTTCTCTGTAGTTATTATTGGCAGGTTCCATACGGGCTGAGTAGAATTGCCCTTTAGCCAGCTTAATCTCGGCATAGTATATCTTCTGCTTATCTCTAAGCTTGGTCTTAGCAGCTGGGCAGTAGCCACTCCTCCTCCATGCTCGTTCAAGGGTTTTACAATCATGTCTCAGATCTTTAAGAGAAGGGTTGAACCAGGGCTATATAATTGTCAAGGGATGCGGGTGGCTTTATCCAAGTTCATGCAATCCCTGATCACAATATAACTAAAGTTGGTTTCTGGTTTTGACAAAATTGGCAGCCACAAAAGAAGTGCTCGGATTCTGATAAGGCAATTTACAAAGTCGAAGTCAAGTTCTGTATGACATATATAAGTCCCAGCAGCATTTTCAGACACCCATTTTCAACTCCCAGGATGACTGTAATCTTTTTTACTTACCCCAAACTCCAGCTCCATAAATTGCAACTGTAAGACATTTAGCTTTATAAACTGTCACAAATTTCTGAATAGGTTTTGAGCCTACATTTTTCATAAACTTAACGAGGCCTAGCCCAGTACGGGCTAGCTACGCAGCAGTGGCTACACCAAGTTCATTCCATGTAGTACGATTATCAAAAAGAATCCCAAACAGGGAAAAGATGGAACAGGTGCAAATTTGATTGTGCTAATGAAGAAAGCCTTTATTTTTATAGTTCTTGGCCCATAGATACTTATGTGAGTTTTAGAATGATTCGCAGTAAGTTGCAAACCATTCATAAAGTTCACAAAACTATCTAGGAACTTCTGTAAAAGAAGTTTTGTCCTGGTGATCAAGACAGCATCATCCACATAAAGTAATGCAAGAACCAAGCGGAAACCTATATGTGGCACATCTGCATTTAACTTAGCAAAATGTTGTTCTAAACCACTTGTATAAAGAGTAAAGAGAAAGGGTGCCAAAGCACAACCCTGTGGGACACCCTGTGAAAGTTGAAATATTTCAGTGTTTTCTCCTATGGAGCTATACCTTGCACAAGCTGAAACCTCACTATGAAGCTCTCTGAGAAATTTGACAATATTTGCCTCTACTCCCATGTCCATCATGAAACTCCAAAGTTTAGTATGGTTTGCATGGTCAAAGGCAGTCTTTAAATAAATGAAGGTTAAGTAAACATTGCCTGACTTAGCCATGGTATACTTGTTAATAATTAGATGTAGATTTAGACATTGTTCCACAGTGCCTAGTCCATCACTGAAACCATTCTGGCAAAATATTGGTTTCCCGAGCCCAGGCCTCTATCTGGTCCAAAATAACTCAGCCCATAACCTTTGCTGTTGAATTCATCTGTGAGATGGGTCAATGGCATTTTGGGCTACCCCTATCTCCTTTCTTGGATATGGGCACAATGACCCAGTGAGACCAGGACTTTGGCAGTCGGTCCAATCATAGATATAACATTCAAAACATTAGTCAGAAGTGGTGCCCAAAATTCAACATTATCTTGAAACAAATTGGCATGGACCCCATTGGGCCAGGTGCCTTTCCCATAGAGCAGGGGTCTTCAAACTGTGGGGCGCGGCCCCCAGGGGGGCCGTGGAACAATGCCAAGGGGGTCGCGCCTTTACAGTCACTTCGGCCTCCAGGGCTTCAGCCCCCCTCCTCCCCCATCCTGTCTCAGCCCGGGCTGCTGCAGTGCAGCTCGCGCTCCTGGGGCCTCGGCTTGGCCCGAGTTTTCACAGGTCTTTAAAGACCATTAGCATATTTACATGCCTTTGTTAACCGATTACCAAATTCGTTTTTTTATGGTTCCAGTACCCCCTGGGCCCCCACTCTGCCTATTTCTTACATTTGTATTTTTACACTTATTGCTGTAGTGTGGGAATGCATTTAATGAAAATAAATATAAAGTTAGGTTGCCAAAAGAAACATGCCTGCTATGTGTTTAAAGATCCTGCAGGGACCTGCTCTTGACACTAAATTGAGTTATAAATAAAAAAGTATGTATTAATTAGGTATGTGACTTTTCTGTCTTTATTCTCTTTAATTATTAGTCATGCATCATTAAGGCATCCCTAGAACACAATTAAAAGTGCTTTCTATTTATATTTGCTGTTCTAAGTATTTACAGATAAGTGCAAAAAATACAGCTGTAGGTGACTGCTCATTTCTGGGCCATCAAAATAATGAGCTGGTAACCCTAATCATTAGACTGGAAGTTTGTTGCAGGATCAGCACATTATTTATTTCCTCCACCCTCGAACCCTGATTAATGCCATTATAGCAAAAATTTGACTTATATCTGAAACCCTACGCTTCAAGTTTTTGGGAATGCACCCTGCTCTCAGACTACTCACTTCTCATTCTCGCCTTCACTTTCGCGTTCACCCTGCACTCCCAGCGATCACAATGCACTCACACTGATCACCATGCACTCACACTGATCACCATGCACTCACACTGATCACCATGCACTCACACCAATCACCATGCACTCACACCAATCACCATGCACTCACCCTTGCTGCTCCCAGGCCATGGCCAGGTGAGCTTCTTATGTGGCAGCGCGAATTCCTGCGGATTGGGAGGCCCTTCACAGAGGTTGACTAGACATCTTTCTGATGTTAATTGCTGTATTTTGGTTATAAACTGGTACTGATGGGGTGAAATCTTTCCTCAGTATTACTGTGTTTAAAAAAATTCTAAATAATAAAGCAATGCTATCCCAAAATACGCAGCATCACAGAACATTATTTACATTTTCTACTCGCACAATTTAGTCAAGCCTGTCGCATAATTTGGTCCTCACCTTCCTCATAACCTAGAGGTTTAGAAATTGTTGTCAAGAGGGGGTCCTTACACTTGAAAATGTTGACAGGGGGGTCTCGGCATCCAAAAGTTTGAAGACCTCTGCCATAGAGTATCTTTTTATGACTGCTAAAACTTCCTTCCTCTGATTCATCATTCCTTAGTCATAAGTCACTGATTCTCTAGCCACAGTGCCCAAGATGGGTTAGTGAGTTGGATTTATCATAAACTTCATTAAAGTGCTCAACTCAGCCATCAGGGCTAAAAACCGAGGCAAGGTCTGCTGCAGGATCATTTTTGAAAAAAGGGCTATTTCTCACTTTCCAAAATTGCTGTGAGTCCTTTAAATTACTGACATCTATCAAGGACTCATAGGCCTCGGATCCGATCACACACTTTCTTTATTCTAATGCTAATGTATAAGATCTGTTGTCCAGCCTAATAGGTTCAGCATATCGTGGAACCATTTTTATGGCTAATAATAGGGCTGTGTGACTTTGGAGCAGTTTGAATTAAACCACTTAACTGGTTTCTGCGGGCCCATCATAACCTGAATGATAGGACTTTCCTTAATCGAGGTACAAAGAAAGCAAAGCATGCTATGATGTCAGAGGGTGCCTCGTCATTATCTAAACATGTAGACAATACCTCCTGATTGTTTTTCACAAGACTATTAAACAGCTGTAGCTTGTCAGTCTTGTCCCATTTCTGTTGGACACTTCTTCTTAGGAACAACTAAAGGGGCAGGTACCACGTGGTTGTTCAAATAGCAAATGTAGCCTAAAAGTAACATAGCAAGTAGATTGTGGTAACTAAATACATTATCTTCAACATCCTACCCTGTGAGTAATCCTAACAAATCATCTGTAAAAAGCATAAAATCAATGACACAGTTGAAATCCCTGCCTGTATAAGTTGGCTTTAAAACAGGGCACTCAACAGCTGAATCAAAAGTGAAATGCAAAAAATGATACTGGACTACAATTTCATTAAGGGTATCCCCGTAAGGGTTTTGAGTAGGTGCATTAGTCGTTCACCATGAATATCTCTTAACCCACAAGATGCTGTGCTAGCTAAATTGCAACAATGAATATTGAAATCACACATCCATAGAATAGAAAAACAGACCCCAAAATATGTGGAAAAGCCCTTCCAGTACCTGCTCAAAGTGTTGAGGATGGTACAATTTAAAGAATCAAAACAGTTAGTATAATAATAAATGACAAAAACTTCTTCGAGCAATATTCCAGCCAAAACAATTGGAAAACACTAAAGCTCAAGTCCACTCTGGTAGTTCGTCCAGGAAATGCGGTTGATATCAAGGTTAAGAAACCACCCCTGGAACTACCTGACGACCCAGGGATTGTTGATGTGAAATGGGACACTTAGCCCTGTAAATAGCAAGGTTCGACTGCCCAAGTCTCTTGAAGTGCAATAATGTGACAGCTACAAATAATGTCTAACCATTAGGGTTTGTTCATTTTGTAACTCAAAATAGCCACATTGTAAATGTAAATGTAAATGTGTGTATACTTGTAAAGCGCACTATCACCTAGAAGGTATCTTGGCGCTGTATACCGCTGTGGAACACTTCCTGGCTTTCCCTGTGAGATGCCCCTTACTGGGCACCTCTAAGGTGAGGCCAGGCATCCTAGCGCTTTCAAAGTCAAAGTCAAAAAGTGCGTTATTCGAGTATTACTCATAAAAGCATAGTAAACAAAGAATTTTAAAAACAGATTAAATTTTTTCTGTCGAACACAGTGACACAGCACTTTAAGATACATACAGGAATACATTGAATTAAAAAGATTTTTCCATTACAAAAATTGATAAATGGTTGGAAAAGGATTAATACAGTAAAAAAAAAAAAACTTTTCAAGATATAGAACGCCGGTGAGCTAAATTCAGTAATACAAATACAAAAAACACACTCATAGCAGACAGAGAATAGTTAACAAACTAGCAGTCTCTGTCTTAATGCAAAATCATTTATAGTTAAAAAGCAGTGATTACAAATACAAGGGGACCATTTTTTCAGACAGAAAATAGTTATTTAGCTAACAGTCTCTGCCTGATTGCCCACGCCCAACCGAGATATTTTGCTGTAGCTATCATAATTCAGGTAACTGGGCTCGTACATATAATTCGCATAGCTACCAAGCTACATGTTGTCCCAAGGTTCCTGCACATAGGTGCTAACCAGACACGTCTTGGCACAGTATAGACCTTACAAGAAAACAGTAAGTGGCCCAATGACTCTTTCCCCGTCCCACAAGCTGGGCAGATGTTGCTTCCTCCATGACCCCATTTTGCAGTCAAAGTTCTTATAGGAAGTGCACCAGCTCTCAATTGAAATAAAAGCTTCCTATCACCTGGCTTCGAGATGGTGTCCCAATATGTTTCCAAGGCTGGATACATTTTAGCCTCAAGGTAGTACATAGACATGGACCCAATGCTATGTGTACTTAGGACTTTGTTAGCAGCATTTTCCCAAAAAATGTTTTTTAAGACAAGCTTTGAGGGGAATAATGCGCCAGCAGGGTCCAACCATAAAGAACTCAACCCAAGCTCAAATAATATGGCTTTCAATGAATTAAGCCAACTTATTTTATGGAAGCCATCAGCCTTGATGATGTCCAAAAAACCCGCGGCGTAATGTGAGAGCTCAGGAGTAGTCCAGAGTCTACGCCAATACAAGATTGGGCATAGTCTGGATGAATCCTTGATTTGTTTTCTTCCGAGGTCATATCGCAGGGGTAACAGCGGAGTACTTTTAGGTGTACCAGTCAATGCCCGTAGAAATTTGTTTTCTGAGGCTTGCAAAGCATTAAGATTTTCGAAGCCCCACATTTCTGCACCGTACAATGCAGACCCAATAGCCTTTGCTTCGTAGACTAATAGGGCTGGTTTAACAGGTTTAGTTAAGGATTTCCTGTGCTCTGAATTGATGGCACCCGCTATTTGCTTATGCCGCAATGTAGCAATATTTAAGTGCTGGCTCTACCTGTTGTTATCAGAAATTTGGATACCCAGAAATGTGAATGAGTTGACTAACTCTAGAGGCCAACCGCTCATCATGATTTTAGATTTGAAGCTGCGGTTCGGCTTAAAAACCATGAGTTTAGTTTTGGTGGTATTCACCTCAAGTCTAGCGCTTTCGGTTCATTCCATGATCCAATTTCCAATGGACATCATATACTAATTTAGAGTGTTTAGGAACACATCTGAGATTGTGTAGGAGGGCTTTAAAAGAGTTAATGATCCTCATGCTTGTAGAATGGCCACAGCTTAGCTGCAATGCCATCTGGTCCTACTGGACACCCAAAATAACTTTCAAGGCTAGCAGGCCGTGTCCTGAGTAGGAGATACGTTGAGTGGTCAAAAGAAGTTCAAAAGCAAAATGTACAGCATGTCGCAGAGACTGCATTATTCTGGTGTTGACAGGTGCAGACAGCTTGCCTTTGGGGCACTGATGACCCTCCGGCTGTACTATAGCCTTATACCGGCTATTAAAGGCCCGCTGAATCGTTAAAGGCCCGAGCTGAAGGCGAGGGACTTTAACGAGACAGCTGGACTTTAATTGCCGGTATAGCCCTGCTACGAAAGGCTATAAGGCTATTAGAACATTCTGCCACTGGAGGGCAGAATGTTCTAACAAATTAAACAAAGGGTTCTCGAAGCTCGAGGGGATATAAATCCCCTCGAACTTCGAGAAGCCTTTGTAGAACATTGGAATGTTGCTCTGCGGGCCTTTACCGGCCGTAGAAGCAGGGAGCACTCCATTGTCTGCAATGGAGCTCCCAACATTCCAATGTTCTAATTGGTCATATAAGCAGCCGCGCCATCGGTATATAAAATACACGCAACAGTGACAGCAAGAACCAGAGGATCTGTGTCAGGAAAGTGAAACAAACAAAAAGTGGTTAGGAGGAGGCAAGCAAAGGCACAGCACCACATCGCACTGATGTTTCCTTTCCTAGTGCAGAGCACATTCTGCACATATTTTATGGTAAAGTAATAAATAAGGAGCTTAAAGTGCCTTGTTTACGATTATCCTTTTCTTGAACTTTTTATTTTTCATCTTCTCCATCTTCGCTTATCCTCCAAGTGAATGTCTTTATCTCAGTTAGTCAGTCAAAATATCTTTATTCGGCTTATTTAAAAACCATACAAAGAGAGAAAGGATAAAATACATTTCATACAAAATTTTCCTTAATACACATAATATTGAGTAGTAACAACAAATTTTAAAATTGTAGCAAACAGTTAAAAAGAAAGTTTGACATAGATAACTAATCTTGACAGACAGCTTTCGCCCTTGAGGCGGCTACCAGAAATTTAGCAACGCAAAAAGTAATGTGGGGATTAGGTAGTAATTGTAAGAAGAGCAAAGCCGGTCTCACCTGAGTGAAGCCGGCTTCTTTAAGAATTGGCAACAATAATTTTTTCCTTGGCTCTAAGTACAACCCACAAAACATAACAAAATGCATTGTATCTTGTGCTGAGAACTGGTCACAGCTACAGGACGGGGCTAATTCTGGCTTCTGCCAATTGTTAAAGGAACCTAAGTAAAAATGCAGCAAATTAAATCTAAATTTGGTTAAAAGAAACCTGTGGAAGGGGATTGTGACAAAACCAAGATATGGTGCGAGTGATGGCGAGCTGACCAACAAGCAATGATCCCTCACTGCCGGTTTTACTAGTTCACGTTCTTCACGGCATGCCTCCTTCCTTCCCATGAAAGACTTTTTTACAAAGTCAAGGTCTTGGATCCTAATATTTTCCGGGGAGGTAAAAAGCTCCGGACGGCCTAGGTCTAAAAAAGCCCTAGCCAAATAGGCTAGCCAAGGAATCTTGTTGGATTTATCAAGGGACAGGACATCGGACATGATCTTATGATTTAATGGGAGTTCTTCATTCATCCACATTTTTAGCCAAAAAATCAAAAGGGCCATACTCAACTTATCAGAAAGAAACTGTAAGCCAACTTCTTTATGAATAGAATACGTTGGGGTCGACTGGGGTACAGAGAGTAGGGTTCTAATAAATCCATTCTCCGCTCTCTGGATTGGTTCCACATTTGCATATCCCCACAATGCGGAACCATATAATGTAATGGCCACAGATTTACTATTATAGATTTTTAGTATAGCTTCCATAGGCCTGGCCCCCAGCCTACCAGCAAAGCTCAGGAGTGCTGATGATGATCGAGTAACGGCCAACCTCTTAGCTCTAACCTGTGGGCCCCAGGACCCTTTCTGGTAAAACAGTATGCCTAGGTATGGGAATGTGGATACCCTAGAGACCATGTCCCCCCTGCATGTGAATGTTTTGTTTCTCTTCCTGCGACTCTCTAGACCCACCACCATTGTGTGTGACTTGGCTACGTTTATTTTAAGGTCTAATTGCTCCATAAATGAACCAAAGGCATTCAATAGGCGCTGGAGGCCAACTCCCGTACGGACGATCAGCACGGCGTCATCCGCATATAGGAGCGCCGGGATCTTTATTGCTCCTACACGCGGGACGTCGGCTTCCTGCCCCCCTAGGTGTGCGCCCAGGCCATTGATGTAGATGGTAAAGAGCAAGGGGGCTAAAATGCAGCCCTGCCGCACACCCCTTAATGATCTAAAGAGAGCGGTGCGCCTACCCTCATTCGTCACACGTACACTTGAGAAGAGTTCTTGGTGCAGGGAGGCCATAAAGGTGACCAATGCCTCATCAATACCCATCTCCCGCAGAATAGACCACAACTTTGTCCTATTGACCAGGTCAAATGCCAAGGAGAGGTCCATGAATGCAAGATACACGGACCCCTCCTTGGCTACAGTGTATTTGGAGATGAGCAAATGTAAGTTGACGCACTGTTCAATAGTCCCCTTTCTTTCCCTAAATCCGTATTGGATTTCGGACAAACCACCACAGCCCTCAACGTTTTCCCTCGGCCTGGATAGAAGAACTCTTCCTAAAATTTTTACTGATGAATCCAGGAGGAATATAGGCCTATAACAGCCTGGATCATCCCGCTGACCTTTTTTAAAAATGGGAACTATGGTGGAGGTGTTCCATGATGCAGGAACAGGGTTACCATTAACTGCATTCAACACGTTTGCCAAAACTTCAGCCCACAGTTTTGGAGAGTACATAAAAAAGTCGGCAGGCACACCGTCAGGGCCAGGTGCCTTGTGCTTTGTAGTGGACATAATGGCTTTTTCTATCTCATCTCGATTAAAGATGATGGGGCGGATGACTGGGCTTGTCAGCAGGACATCTTTAGTTGCATCAACAGTGTCCCCATAGACATTTTTAAAGTGAGATAGCCACTTTTCATCAGGAAGAACGCAGTCCATGGAATCATTATTGTCGTCTGAGAAAAAGGGCTGCTTGATGATGTCCCAGAATTTTTTACTATCCTTCAGGACTGCCGCCGAAAGGAGGCCCTCCCATGCTTCTTGTTTAATGGTATCCTTTCGTTTTTTTATTGCTAATTTATAAGTTTTCCTGAGTCTGGTAATCTCATCTTTTACCCTGGGAGTGTTTTTTAGGGCTGCCAGTAGTCATCTATGTGCTTTTGAGCATGCTGAATCGAACCAGCGCTTATTTCCTGGGATTCCTTTTTTTGTCTTTACTAAAAGGTCCTGTGACACCTGCCCACATATTACCTCGAACGCCTGTACAATTTCTTGACCCTTTGCACAAGGATTATTACAAACCTCGACCTGCCCCTTAATCTTTGAAAAATTTTCAGCGTAAAATTTTTCCGGAACCACCTTTGCCCATTTCATGCGTCTACCTTGGTCAGTAGTCCTCAGAGGGTGGGCAATTACTTTCAATGGGGATGGTCCCATGTTGCCTCCCCACGCCACTTCTAATTCTACCGGATTATGGTCACTAAAATGTGATTGTGTGGTGTGATAGCCGATAACCCGGTTAAGAATGCCTAGTGATACAAAAATGTAATCTATGATTGTACCATAAGGGATGCCAGTGAAGGTTGGCAATCTTATGCCACCATCTGGTTCATATAGGTCAAAGTTGGCAACAAAATCTTCCAGCTCCTCTCCCTCTGTGGTATGTTCAAAATGAGGTCCCTCAGGTCCATCATCCCCTTCAATACTACTTCTCCTGCAATTTAGATTGCACGGATGAATATTAAAATCACCTAATAAGATATAGTCTGTATCAAACGTATTATTCTGACTGACCGAATTTAAAATACTATCTAGATCGTTAATATTACGGTCTCTATAATCATTATCCCCTGAATTATAGAAATTTATGTAAATAGTCCTACTAGTGTTTTTAATCACTCTTTCCACCATCAAGATATTAGGGGAGTCGGTGCTAATCTGCCTGCAACTTCCCTTTAAATCTAAGGAAAACAGGAATAAAAGGCCTCCCTTGGCCCTCCCCATGCGACTGTGAACGGCTGCTTTAGTGAAACTAATGAACCCATCCCACCACAGAATGTCAGAAGTGTCCCAAGTTTCCTGAAGGGCGATAATATGGTGGCCTAGAACAAAGCTTGACCAGGCTTTATCCTGACGTTTGCCATTTAGCCCTGCTATGTTCCAGCTTATTAGTCTACAGGAATCTATAGATGTCTTAGTTTCTGGGTGCCGCACCAATGCCACTTCAGGCTCTCGCGGTATTTGGGTTACTTCATTAAATCCCTCATTCAATAAACTATGTGGGTTAGCACTGCCCTGGCCCTGGATCGAGCTATGGTCAAGCAAATATGGCAAGGATATGGGATGATCATGCCCAGATGTAATTCGGTCTTCGTGCACTGACTGAGGGATGGACTCATTGGGGTCTAGGCCATTGATGCGTGGGCTGATCTGATCCAATTGTTGGACTATGGACTCTTTCCCCTGATTTGTAACCTCTATATGTCAGTCGCAGTCATTTAGCCCGGACAAAACTCCGTATCTATTCCCCATTCCCAGTCCCCAATCAAAAGGAGTAGACACCTGACCCCATCCGTTTGCTGCTGAATTCCACATAGGCTAAGGAGTATTAGGTCGCATCAAGAAGTGTTCGTTCCCCTGCCTGGTCATGAACCCGTTTCCCTGGCCTCTATTATCGTAACCCGGGTATTTGGGCCCCACCTATTTATATTGGGCCAAAATAGCCCTGGTGTTCTGGCCATTGGCCCGTTCGGGAAGTTGTGTTGCCCTATCCCGCGGCTAGTCATGGGGTGAAAATCATTGTTAAATCTGGGTCTAGTTTCCCCGCCCCAGTGAGCAACTCTAGCGTTCCTTCTAGGCCTGGAGATGTTGGAGGAGGTCGCCATCTGAGTCTCATTGTAAAAGAATTTCAGGGTAAGGGGGATTATGGATCCGGTTCTACGTTGGGGTGGGAGGATATTAGCGAGAATATTAGGGAGTACTTCTGCGCTAGCAAAATGTAATACTACGCAGTCCCCTTTAAACTTCTTAGTCTTATTCCCAATCCATGATACCCTCCTTGTCATAACAATTTCCCCCGCTAACTGGTCAACTCCCTGATCTGCCATACGCATATTATTGGTGAGCCAATATAAAGCTTTGTCTTTTAGTCCTTGAGCGGATTCTTTTTGATCCTGAGATAAGACAGGAACATTTGCCAATACCAGGACTAATGGTGAGGCTTCCATAATAAATTGAGAAGAATCATCCCCTAAATACAATGGGGCTGGCGCCACAGGTTGTAAAGTGGGGGGCTCCCTTATTGCGTCCTGGGTGGGCACAGGTGGTGGTAATTGGCCTTCCGGGGTGGGCTGTTGTTGAGCTTCCATAGGACCTGTATCTGCACCCGGATCCTCCTCCACGATAACTACTGGTTTAATAACTTGAATGGCTAAATTCTCCAAGTCATTAACCAACTTACTTTGCAAGCCACCCATCTTTTTTACTTCTGCTGTTAATCTATCTATCTTCCCGATAAGTGGCTTGATAATGGTCTTAATTTTAATATCTATCATGTCCGAAATCCTATTGAATAGGTCATCGTCGATGATTTGTCTGAGCTCATCAGCATCTTCGCGCTCCACATTTTTCCCTTTATGTCTCGGGGGTGAGGCAGTCTTTTTCCTTCCTAGCTGTTTCCCCCCGTTTAGCTTGAGCTTTTCTACAATTTCTCACAGGTCGCATAACAGGCGATGAAGGTGAAGGAATTTCCGCAACGGTATTTTGCTGTTGCTCAGAATCAGACACTACATTAGTTGACTGATCAGCTAACAGGTCGGAATTTCCATCATCTATGCCAATATCTAATGAATTAGTGTCAGGTATGTGAATTGTAGGATCAAGTAATGATGTACCAGGTGTTTGTGCACTAGGATCGGGGCTCAATGGGAGCAAAATTGGTGATTGGCTCAAACCTAAGGATTCCATTCTTTCATTATTTATTTTTTTAACCACTTGGACTAAGAAGGAATCTAAGGTTTTGAGTGGTGCTGGGGTGCCAGGGGCCAATTTTTTAGACATATTTACAAGAGAGTAAAGATGGTATCAAAGATCAAAAACTACACAAATAAGTAAAATAGGGTGATGAGGACAGGCCGCAAGTCTAGCAAGACAAAGAGTAAAACAATACCAAACAGCATAAACAATTTCTTGCTTCAATAAATTCAAAGTCCTAAAGCAATTATAGATAAATGCTAATTGTTCAAATATGGGTTAATCTCAAAAGTGGCCTAAGATCAGTCTGTGTTAATCTCAGGTGAATCACCTACAAGGCGAAATCATTCAACAGAAATCTAATAAAGACCATGTAGGCAAAAACTGGTCCTATTCTCAAACATTAACCCCTCCTACTAATCCGAGTTCCTGGGCGATTCAGTGAGAGCTCAGAAAAACCCTCTTCAAACTGACCCCCGTCTGGTAACCAGGAGAAGAATGGAGGGTACAAATAGCTAGTGGACCAGTGCAGCACAGTTCAGTAGTAAACAATGTCAATAGGCCACGAAATTTTCCTCATATAACACAGTACCTTAGCTAGTCCGTACTCAAGATGTCAGGGAGTGGGCCCAGCCCAGCCTCCGTCGGCCCCGGACGGTCACAGACGGTCCCGCCCTTGTCCCGGGCTTCTCCCAGCGCCCTCCCGCGCAGCAGGAACGGTACTTCCTTAATAAGGCTATCCAAATGACTAATAAACTAGCGGGTGGGCGGGGCCGGCAGGGAGAGCAGCCCAGCTGGTCCAGGGGCGCGCAGGGACTCCTGGTCCTCGGAGTCCCCGCAGTTGCTCGCAGCCCTGCAGGTCTGATGAGGTAACGCCCCTTGACAGTGGCCCAAATGGCAGCTCGAAGTCGCGCTACGGGACCCGCGAAGCGGGTCCGGCGAGGCGTGGGTTACAGCAAGTACGGCAACTACTGGCTCCCTTGCGCCGGTGAGACAGAGTCCTCGTGGCTTAGTCGGCGTTTAGGTCAGGAATCCACAGTATGGCAGGTGAAACAACCTTTTCACGCTGAAAGCGGGTGGGCGGGGCCGGCAGGGAGAGCAGCCCAGCTGGTCCAGGGGCGCGCAGGGACTCCTGGTCCTCGGAGTCCCCGCAGTTGCTCGCAGCCCTGCCGGTCCGATGAGGTAAGCCCCCTTGACAGTGGTCCAAATGGCAGCTCGAAGCCGTGCTGCGGGACCCGCGAAGCGGGTCCGGCGAAGCGTGGGTTACAGCAAGTACGGCAACTACTGGCTCCCTTGCGCCGGTGAGACAGAGTCCTCGTGGCTTAGTCGGCGTTTAGGTCAGGAATCCACAGTATGGCAGGTGAAACAACCTTTTCACGCTGAAAGCGGGTGGGCGGGGCCGGCAGGGAGAGCAGCCCAGCTGGTCCAGGGGCGCGCAGGGACTCCTGGTCCTCGGAGTCCCCGCAGTTGCTCGCAGCCCTTCCGGTCTGATGAGGTAAGCCCCCTTGACAGTGGTCCAAATGGCAGCTCGAAGCCGCGCTGCGGGACCCGCGAAGCGGGTCCGGCGAGGCGTGGGTTACAGCAAGTACGGCAACTACTGGCTCCCTTGCGCCGGTGAGACAGAGTCCTTGTGGCTTAGTCGGCGTTTAGGTCACGAATGTCTTTATCTGATTGCACATGGGTGCGTATAGAAATGGCGGATTGTCTACGTGTTTAAATGACTTTACTGGCCTTTACAGCAGTCTATAATATGTATGGTAGGTTCGATGCTGGAACTGTTTTCTTATTCTCTGTTAGTCGATGGTAATTACCTACGAGTAACCGCGGGATAGGGCAACATTTTGTTTGGTGATGTTCAGACCCACAATCAAAATATTTAATACAGAAAAGTTATTAAAAACGCATTATTTAAAACAAAAGATACTGGTATCTACTCTGTAAAATTTGTGAAGACATCCATAGCTGGACATCCTTTACTTCTACCGGTGGGGTGAGGTTTGGAGCGTGCTAAGAGGTTCATGTGTGCTGTGTTCAATGAAGACTGTGTGCATGATGAATGGTGTCCAATCCTGCTTTTATTTTTCATTTTAGCTTTTCCCACCCCCTTCAATGTAGCAGCATGTATGTGCACTGCTCAGGATACCATACTCTGAAACACCTGGTTGTCTGGTGGCCATGCCACATCATCTATTTCCCAGTGTAAAAAGTCACACATTTTCTGGAACATTTCCAGGGGCAAATTTATCAAGGGTTTGCATCACATTTGCACCACGGATTGTGGTACATTCTCGGTGCATACCCAAAATGCGATTTATCAAGCCACGCAAGGACACTTTGTGTGGCTCTGAGTGGCTTGATAAATCAGGAGCAACGCAACACAGCACAAATCATTGCTTTCCTATACTCTTCCCAAAGGGAGTCATTCCATGGGTGTTCCCATGCAGCTCTCATGGATGTTGACGCATTATCAGATTTACCAATACTGGTAGACCTGGGAATGCGCCATAATGCTAAGGCGTTCCAAGGGAGGCGTGATGAGAAGAAATATCTTTATTTCTTGTAGTTGCTTCCTCTTTTCATTTCTGCTGTATTTTGCAGCACACATAAAGGAATATGCCCCAGGGCCTTGTTTTTGTGCACAAAAACAATCCTGCATACAATGAAGGGACCCTTCCACATGTGTAGGTGCTAGGCAGGCTGTTGTGCACCAACAATGGGGAAATGTTGGACCCGGCCCTTTTGGCAGGTTCACCCTGAGACTTTTTTGATTTTTCCTAGCCTGTTTCTGGAACCTGGTGGTGGTGATTTTAGGCCTCTGCGCACTTTTTCACTGTGGTACAGTGTAAAGTGCTTGAGCTCTCTGTGTATGTGTGGTGAGTGACCTGCCCTCCCATAGGAATGAATGGGGAATATGTATGCCATGGTAGTTCCGGATGTGTGGGGAGTGCAGGGGTGAGTTTGATATGTGCGAACTCGTGAGATTGAATGCTGCGTTATGGTATATGCGGCATGTGTGTGTCTAGTCTAGAAGAGCCACTTTTAGAAGTTGGCATATTTGTGTAAGTTGTTTCTGGCGTGTGATTGGCTGGTGAGCCTGGCCCAGAGTGCCTGGGCCTGCTTGTGGATTGACTGTCTGGTTTGAGGGTGACAGGGGCTGAAGACCCCAGGATGTTGTCTGAGTCAGCCCGTGGATAAAAGGCAGCATCTGCTTCCAGGGAAGTGGGAGGAGATGGCACCTGATAGTGAAGGGCTGTGCCTGCCTGACCACAATGCTGGCTCCGACCCCCCGCTGGGCGACTGTCACCTCTGTCCCTGATACTGAAGGGACTTCCCTATAACCAGTTCTAGCTGGTTCTCACACTGCCTGCACAAAGACTTCAAAGACTTTTCCCTGTATAAGAAGGGGCTGTGTCCCCTTCCAATTTGTTCTTGTTTCTGACTTGAATCTACTAGGGGCAGGTGCTGCCCAGCCCCTGAATGCCTGGAGGACATCTGGGGGACCCCTCTGCCTTGCCTGGGCTGATGGAGGGACTTGGCTTTGCCCTGGATTCCTGCTGTTTTTCTGGACTCTGGAGACCCTTGTGCTGGGTCCCCTTTGCTTCGCCTTCCTGAAGGACTTTGTGGAGGACTTTTGGGACACTAGCGCCTGAGGAGCGCTTTGATTGTACTTGTTGCTGGACTGGTGACCTTTGGCTGCCTTTTAGCACTAGGAGCGCTTTATTTTTCTGTTGTAGCGCTTGGAAGCGCTTGACTTGCTATTTTTAGCGCATGAAGCGCTTTAAATTTCCTTTGGTGCCTGGGAGCGCTCTAGCTGTGTTCTAAGCGCTTTGGAGCGCTTTATTTCCCCCAGTGCTTGAGAGCGCTTTTTATTTGTTGAAATTAACAACGGGAGTCCACCCCGTGCTTCGGCAGCGCGACCAGAGCCAGTGGGCTCGTCAGGAGGGACGCGCTGCCATTGGGTGGCCCAGGGAGAGTTGCCGCGCAGCCATTGGCTGTTCACCGGAAGCAGAGGTCCGGCCTGCCGCCTGGTTGTGGGCGGGGCCGGGAGGACGTGTTGTTCCGCTTCGCCCTGCCTGGGGGAAGCTTTTGCGTGAGTTGCCGGTCTCCCGTGCCCAGAGGGAGACCAGGGAAGAAGATGGCGTTGGCTGCTGTGGGGCTCCCGTGACCAAGAGGGAGCCCTGAGATGAGGAGAGGAGCCGAGAGAGAGACTGCCGGGAACGCGACGTCGCCCAGGGGCCGCGGCCCGAGTGCAGAGAAGTGCCGACAGCAGGGAGGACGCCGCAGAGAGCGGCGTGACGATGGAGCCTCCTCGCAGCAGAGCCTGTGAGTGAAGGGCTGCGGGGGAGGGAAGCTCCGTGGGGTGCCGGTCGGAGGCACTTGAGTCAGGGCGGCCCCGGATAGCAGTGGGCCCCCCCACCGCATACTCGTTTGGCCCACGAGGGCCCTGGGACATTGTTGTTTGTGTTTAGAGCCACGGAGGCTTTAGGGGGCATACTTCATTTACAAGCCCAGCGAGGCTCGAGGGCCATTTTTGTGTTTAGAGCCACGGAGGCTCTAGAGGGCTCCAGAGAGAGGATTTGCTGCAGAGCCTGTGTGGCTCCACCATTTGTGGCGCAATTCGCCAGAGGGGCTACTGGAGGCCCTGCCACAGTTTTTCATGATTCTCCAGCTGCCCAGCAATTAGTGGGCAGCTGCACCGTTTAGGCGCAATTTCAGGAGAGAGTCCCTGTGTGGGACAGAGAGGGCACAGTGGTGCCAGGCCTTCACAGCTGCGCAGCACTTAGTGCCAGCTGCTACGTTTAGGCTTTCTTTTCTTGAGACTGGCGCTGCATGGCAGCGCGCCCTGACATTTGGACCCAGGGCATCTTTGCCCCAACAAGGCCAGTTGGCCTAGGGCCTGCCACAGGTAATGGCGTATGTGAGTTTTTGCGCAATTGTGTGGTTATTGCACCTCTGAATGTGTTTTCTTGCATCATGTGTTATTCCTGCACCTCTGAATGTTTTTAGACATCATGTGATTTTTGCGCTATTGTATTGTCCTTACACCTCTGAATGTTTTTATGCATCATGTGTCTTTCTTTCCTGCACTGCACCTCTGAATGTTTTAGGCGTCATGTGTCTCCTAGCGCTGCACCTCTGAATGTGTGTGTGATGCATCATGTGCCTTATTCTTAACACCGCTGAATGTGTAGGTTTATGCATCATGTGTTTCCCTTTACTACTCCTCTGAATGTATATTTATGCATCATGGGTAATGTGTTCTTTCCTAGACCCCTAAATGCTGTGTGATACTTAGGTGGATGTTCTTTCTAATACAGGTGGTCCTAGTGAGGTCCTGGTTCCCTGCGTGACATTCTCCTAAGATGTTTAGGGTTGCGTAGGTGGTACTTACCTGTTACCAGTAGTTACTGGTTGTGATTTATATTCTCTAATTTCTGACAGTATTTCATTTCTACTAAGTGCTGATTCTGACAGTGGCCCATGTGGCCCTGTCCTGTACATAATCTCTTGTGAATATTGCCCGTGCCAGTTGGCACCATGTATATTGTGTGATACTATCTGATGTGTTTTTACAATACAAAAGTTATTTTATAAATAACCTTGTGTGGAGTTCCTTTTGTGGTGTGCCTAGTATGTTGTTGCTGTTGTGTGCTGGCGCAAATGCTTTACACATTGCCTCCGAGTTTAGCCTTACTGCTTGTGCCAAGCTACCAAGGGGGTGAGCAGGGGTTTTCTTGGCGTGTGACTTCCTTGCCCTGACTAGAATGGTTGTTTCTGCCTGGCTTTGGCGTCAGCCTTAGCCTACCAGAAATAGCCAGTTCTAACAGGAAAGGACTGGAAAGTGCTGCGTTGGGATGAATAGGGCGCATTCCTGCCCTTTCCGTGCAACGCAGAGCAGCTCCGCAAGGGCACTTGCTTCAGTGTGCTGCGTTACTTTGACATTATTATTCCCCCAGTGATTACTATCTCAGAACCCAACACTTTTTAGTAACTCAACTTGAGGTCTGTGCTTTTGAGAGAGTTGAGCGAGCATACACACTAAATTAGTCCACTGCGGTGCAGGCGTTCGACGCAGTGGGTGGGGCTGAGTCGGCCATTGGCCGTGCACAGCACCGTGCGGTAGTGCTCGCGTCGGACAGTGGCCGACGCGAGCACGCAACAGGTTAAAAGACTGCTCATGCCCACAGTCCCAAGCACTCTCACAGCATCACAGCAAGGCTGGAAGGAAGTGATCTAATGTCACACCCCCGTCATATCCTCATGCATGAAGCCAGTAGGTTCGCAGAGCTGATCAAACACTGATTGATGAGATGTCCAACCAGTACTCGTGCCGCTGAGCATCATCATCACATGAGGGGCCAAGTTGTTTATTTGCTCATTTATTATTTCAACTCACTTACCAGAGTTTTGTCCCATGTTAACAGCTCCTAGACTCTGAAACAGCGGCTTTCCAGCATTACCATTTGCTTCCAAATTATGGAATGTAAATATTTCATATTAAGAACGTCAAAGAGCATCCTTACCTCAGTACACCTTAAAGAATTGCTATCACAGAGCTCCAAGGTTGTTACCTTTCAACATGGCTGGCTTATGCCTTCCTGATTTTGTCCTCTTCATTCTGGTAGTTTTATATATTCATAAATGCAGGACTTTTGGTTCTATAACGAAAAAAGGATCTGACAAGTTGCATGGACATCCTTAGTTCTCGGTTATTTCTTCCTTGAACTGGTCCGAATTTGCTGAAATTAATCAAACTGCACACCCTCTGTTTCTTCACCCCTGTTGTCCTTATATTATCTAGTCATAAAGGACAGCGGATGTACCATACAGTACCATACAGGTGGATATTGCCATTGTAGTCCGTTCAGAGCCCACGGTCATTGCCAGTGTGTAGTCTTCTAAATCTGTGGTCAGACCTCGTTTTTGGTTTTGAACATCTGGGTGTCTCATCTGTGCTATGCAATTTCCGCTTGCCCAGTGATCCTCTTGCCTACTTTGTTGTTGTATTGTGATAAAGCTGGGTTTTAATCAGAGGCTAACACAAATAGCTGAATGAATTGCGACTACTCCTCCTCTGCTTTTAAGGAAAATCCTTAGAATGGTCATTCTACCTTGATCTGTGGAGACTTCAGATTCAAACAGCTTATTCTTTGGTTCATCTTGGCTGAACATGTGTCCCGAAAAAAGGATAAGCACCGGTCCAATGCACCCAGTACCTGTAATGCACCAGGCCCTCTGAAGAAGACTATTTGCACCAACCGAGAGAGACATAATTGGGCATGGACCCTGCTGGTTACTGTCCAAGCAGGAAGAAGGCATAGATTTTGGAAAAATCCTGTTGCTGCAACGCCCCATGGAATCAGTGCTGCAGTGGGAGGAGTGGAGCGAGTGTCCTAGACTAGGAGGACAAATGGTTAGGCCGCTGGATGACGCATATTTAGAGGTCATCAAGGGCATGAGTCTCAAGGACCTTAGAGTGCAGGTGCCAAAACAGCCCATGTAGTGTCCATGTGTTCATTGGTTAAGTACCGGCGGAGTAGCCTTGCTGTCAGAATTCAGGCTAAGTGTACTGAATACTCTGAAGCATAAGGTTTGTGGCGATTGCGAACAATTGAAAATGGGTCAATGGAAACGCATAAGAATGGACGCACTCGACCACTAATTGCGGGGTGGTCAGTCACTTACTTCCTGGGGCTGGATCCTTTCCAGGTTAATGGTGGCAGAGCCATATTTAAGGTTACATGTAAATAACAGTGTTTGACAATGTCTCTTCAGTTGCATTGGCTTTTAGCTCTTGTACTAGTATGCAGTCGTATCCATCCCTCACTTTTGTTTTATACCTCCTTTTTGGTTCCCTCGATTTCCTAGTTAGTTCTTCTTGTGCCTTAACCTATTTGTTGGTGTGTTTCGCCCCTTTAAAGCCTGGCGTAGCTTCTTTCTGGTGTATTGGTGGCGGCAACATCCTGGGCAGTGGCATAGGTAGACCTTTGGTAGCCCGTGGTGGCCCCAGTGTTTGGCACCCACAGCGGCCTGCATGGTAAGAGCAAGGGAGAGATGTGCTGGCAGATTCCTGTGACGGTCGCGGTTAAGCGGGGGCTAGCGATTCCCACACATCTGATGCCCATAACTGCCGCACACACGAGCAGGGGTTGAGGGGGTGCCGCCACCCCAAAACATGTGTTGCCCGTGGTAGTCCACCCCCCCTGCTACGCCACTGATCCTGGGGCTCTTGGCTGGATTCCAATTTGACTCGAGGCTCATCAAAACAATGCCTGCTGCTGAAACCAGTTTGTCTTGCAAATTCCCTTGTACACAGCATCTCCCAACTGGCTGTCTTTCATCCAGTGGCGGCTCCTCCGCTATGGCACAGGAGTACCGCCCGCAGTGCCAAAAGCAAAAACATTAAATGGCAATAACTTTTAGCTATTACCATTTTTTTTTGCTGGCGGGTAGGCAGGGCTGCTCTACTTTCAGAGCAGGGCAGGAAAGGAGTGGTTTGCCCACTCCTGCGTGCGTAATGACTGTTTGGTCAGCCCACCGGGCTGCCCAAACCGGTCATTTGCACTCCCCAGTACTACACGGGCTGTATTGCAACCTGCATGGAGAACATGCCCACCCCTCCAACCCCTAGCTGAGCGCTGTTTCACGGCGCTCAGACCGAGCGCTGTTTCACGGCGCTCAGACCAATCACAACACTCCATTTGATTGGCTTAGGGGTGGGACCCTGGCTGCCTGCTTTGTGTTCCAATCTGAAGTCGGACACAGGTGAGCAGGTAAGAAGATGAGGGACCCGGCAGTGGTGGCAAGGTAGGTTTTATTTATTCTTATGATTTTGATGCAGCCCACGGTCGCAACCCGCCCCCACTTGCCTGCCCCCCACCTGCGAGTCATGCCGGCCGACTCTGCTATCAGCCAGTTCAGTCCTAGAATCTCCACAACATCAAAATAGCATTGTGCTGTCTCAACTGAGACAATTCCGTGCAGGAAAGTGTGCTTCAATTAATTAGGTATTTCTCTTTCACTACTCTTCCCTGTTTTTCCGCAGATTCCTAATGAAGGTAGTGAGCCCTTCCTTGCTCATATATGTAGGTATTCAGGGATGGCAGGGCTTTCAGCAACCTACAACTCAGGAACCTGACACTTACAGGACGAAAGTGTGGTGAGCCTGTATTTTTCCCAACAAACTCTTAACATTAACAGACTTTAGGTGAACCCATTTCTGTTCATTTGCCTCCTGAAATGGTGACTTGTGATTTTCACTTCACACAGGCTTTAGTGGTTGCGTTGTTTTGGCCTTATCTGCTCTACTTCAATCCAGAACTGCTCATATGTTGTCACTTACACTTATGAGTTATTCAAAGCAGCAGTTAGGACTAACCATGTATTCCCGTTTATGAATTCCCAATGGTGAGTCATTGTATCCAGTGTCAACAAAAAATCTTGCCATGACTACTCAGTTTTCTGACATGGGACTATTAACATTTGCACCCTTCCACCACCACCCCTCCCCCTGATAGACTTGTGGGTCCCAACATGGCACCAGTGCCTTGCATTAATCTAAAATCAATTGCATCTCCACCTCGAGAGGACTTTCCAAGAACTTTTCCAAGAGCCTCCAAACCTCCAAGGATTCTAATTTTTGTAATTTGATGTGCTAGATTTCACTTTGAACTTGGGGGAGCATTCCTCGTCCAATTTAGGTAGTGGGGAATATAATTTTCTTCATTTTCAAATTGCATTTTTGTTGAAAAGCAACTCTTAACATTTCTTTTTCAAGTGATTTCCTTCTTTTTAGCGTTATAAACAGAACCAGAACCTATGAATGTGGTACCTGTCAGGTCTTTATTGAACTCTAAGTTACACCATGTATTACAATAGTTGTCACGCAGACATCACTTAGTGACAGGTCTCATGCATCTTTAATGAGTTGTACGCTGCCACTTAAAATAGGTTGCGGAATGAATTAGCTGGGACTAGTGGTGCTTCTTTACAGCTGGGATCGAAAACAATGTTGCCACAATGAAGAGGAAGTGAATGCTTTTCTGCAACAACATGTGGGCTGGGGAAAATGTTTGTTCATCTGTTTACTGAGTCTTTCAGTTTTATACCTTCTACTCAAAGGGAGTACATAGGTTTGACATGCTCCACTATTTATTTGTGTTTTTTATCCATTTGTATGAACACCTGGTGTTTAGACCTATCCTGTGGTTATGGTCTGCAAAAGTGGCTCTGTCACATGTGCTCTGTTGCTTTTTTCGGACCATAATTGTCTGTGTTCATTCTCCCTGTATGGTTGCAGAGTACAGTTAGAGGGAGTGGGTGTGAAGGATTTATTTGTCCTCCTTCTGAGTCTGTAAAAATAGCATGTGGCATTAAATTATATGTTTTTGCTATACATTTGTGTTGCAGGACACGTTCAAATTGTACCAAAACTATTTAAACTTTACAACAATAAAATTTTCTAGGAAGGTGCATCAGAAGAAAATTTGCAGCATGTAGATCATCTTAGCTGATGTAACATCGGGGCGTGGCCGGATGCCGATGGAGCAGGGAGCCTGAACCGGAGCTCCTGCTGGTGATCCCATATGCAAGCCGTCCTGAATGGTATGGGGTAGCCCTCAGCATAAATCACCCGCTCTCCGACCTCTGAAGGACAGGGGCACGGTCAGGGTTTGACAAACGGGGCGCATAGACATGTCCTCGCAGAAAAACCATGCCAGACTGAAGACCCGTGAGGTTAGCCAAGATGGCATCCACGGTCTGAGCCCCGGCTCCCGAGGGCCGACTAGAAGCTACCAGTGGAGTAGAGCGGGGCCAAATTGAGGGTCCGGGGTGGTGGAGCACTGGGACTGTGTGATCCTGTGGCCAAAAGAGGGGACAGCCACGTATCGCTGGAGAACCGGCCATTGTGAGGGAGATGTGAGAACCGACAAAATGGTGCCTACGGCCTGAAGACTGTCCCCTAAGGGACGGCCGGTGACTGCCGGCTAAACAGCCACATGTTGTATCTTATATCTTCCGGCTGCTCAGCTTGTATGTATGACTTGTGGAATGTTAGATGATTGGAATGTTGGTGTGCTGTGAATGTCAGTTGGGTGAGGGCTGAGCAGCAGGACAGCTGCTCTTGATGGGGTTGTCGTTATAACTTATCACTTAACATCTTAACTAATAAAGTAACTTAAGAATCTACAGTTCCAGCTTCCTTCTGATTACTTCACCACACAGTAGAGCTGGTTGCAGACACTCGTCGATAGAGAGCTGGGCACCCACTCCTGCAGTGCACAATGAGGAGTAAGGAAGTGCAAGGGAGGCTCAGGCGGAGGCGCGCGGGGGGAGCTGTGAGCACCTGGTGGCGACGGATCCAAGCACTGCTGCGGGCGTCCTCGGGATAGCACTCTGCAGTTCCCCCAACTGGGCGTGAGAGTCCGATTATCAGATACGCTGTGACCTACCTGCCCAACGCAGCCAGGAGTTTTGATGCTGCTACAGCCCTTGCCAGAGAGGGCCGCTCCGCCCCCTTGGAAAGCCCACTTCCCACTGCTGGCAGTAGCACAACCAACTGGTGAGTGGGAGTTGCCCGGAATTGCAGGCGCGTGTTAGCCTAGCCACCACCCAAATGTTGGACACTTGTTTTTTTTTTTGCCAGAGCGCAGTTTGGATGGGGGAGTGTTTTCCACTTGTGCTAGGGAAGGGGCATTGGGGAAGTTCTATTGTTTTAAGTTGAGGGCACTGCTCTTACACATACACAGGGACATGAGCTGCAGCAGGAACGTTCACTTCACCCAGAGTATGCCGCCGGAAGCAAAGCAGGGGCAAGGGGGCCAAACAGAGGTGGAGAGATTAATCTGTAATGCCAAATCAGAAGGTATATAACCTCCTCTCTTGGAATGTATGGGGATGCACTCCATGCACAAATGCTACAACATTTTCTCTCATTTGAACAGGCATGGAATCCATATAGCTATGTTGCAGGAAATGCACACATTGGCCTCTGAGGGGGTGGCACTACACTGTATAAGGAGAGGTCAGGTATACTATACTTCATTTTCGGCATTTGCCAGGGGGTCCTGATATGGATCAGAGCAGGCGTCCACTTCCAGCACACCGCACACAAAGTAGACCCAGAGGGCCTTTACATAGTGGTCACAGGAAGACTGGATGGGCGGAACAAGGGGCTTTCTTGGACCAACTATCTGAGACTTTGGCACCATACAAGATGTTCGATCATCATGGGGAGGGGGGGTTTCAATTGTATTGCGGATCCAGTTCTTGACCGGTCCCACCCACCACTCCGGGATGCCCCGGTACACAGGACAGCTAGGATGTTCAGGAACTGGCAGTCTCACTCGGGGCTGGTAGACTTGTGGAGACAGACACACCCACTGGACAGGCAATATTCCCACCTCTCCCATGTACATGACTTGCATGACCACCTAGATACCTTCCTATGCTCACCGGACATGCACGCACGGCAAACAGTCACTCAAACAGTGTCAGATCACAATCCGGTGCTGACTGGACTGCATTGGGGGACCCAGCAGCAACCCATTCCCATGTGGTGTTTTCAGCCCGAAGCCCTAGAGGATCAAATGTTTTTACACAAGATTAGAGGCCATATTGTTACATATTTTGCCAACAATGCGCAGTCCACAGACTCCAGGGTGACAGAATGGGAGGCCTTTAAGGCATCTCCCAACTACTGTTCGCCCATGGCGCTATCAATTGGGGTACGGCGAACACTACTCACAGACGTAGAACGGGCTGACCGAGTGCTGAGGGAGGTGGAACTCCGATGCCCAAACAACCCTAAACTCCGCCAGGAGTTGCTAGAAGCGAAAGAAGAGGTGGCCGTGCAGGAAAAAAGATTATGGTGTCTTGACTATCAAACATATATGGACAGGACTCACGCTGATCGGGACAGGACAGGCAGATTGCTGGCTAGGCTTGCTAACCCCACCTGCAGGGGGAACACTTTCACAGAGCTTGCAGACTCAGAGGGGCAATCTCTATATCAACAGGATGCCATCAACAATCGGTTCCGCAGCTATTATGAGCAGCTCTACAGGAGCTTAGGGCCACAGAGGGAAGGAGAAATAGAGGAATATTTGGCAGATCTTCCTCTTCATACCTTGACAGAGGTAGATGCAGACCAACTAGGAGCGGAAACATCAGAGCGTGAAATCAGGATGGCCATTAAGGAACTGACTAGAGGGAAAACCCCGGGCACAGACGGGCTCCCCAAGGAATTTTATGCCGCACATGTAGAAGAGCTAGCCCCCAAACTAGCAGAGATGTATGCGGAGGCGGGGTAGAGGGGTCACTTACCTGGCACCACTAGAGAGGCAGTGGTAATTCCGCTGCTGAAGCTCAACAGGTCCCCCCTGGAGTGCAGGGGGTATAGACCCCTGTCGATGTTTAATCTCGACTTTAACATTTTAAGTAAACTAATGGCAACGTGGTTGCTCCCATATATGATGTCCCTCGTGCACAGGGTTCAGGCATGCTTCATTCCACGCAGGAACACAACTCTGAATATACGCCACCTGTTGTTCATTATTGAGCTTGGTGCGACAGAAGAACGGGCACGGGCGGTGTTCGCCATAGAAAAGGCATTTGAAAGCCTTGAGTGGGGGTTTCTGTATGCCGTCTTAACCAAAATGGACCTTGGACCAGAGTTCCTACGCTGGGTGCAGCTGTTATATGCCGCTCCGGTGGCGAGAGTCTGCACGGGGCACACAATATTGGAACAGTACCAGGTGGAGAGGGTTATGCGCCAGGGGTGTCCCATCTCCCAACTACTGTTCGCCCTGGCCGTGGAGCCACTGACATGCGTGGCGTGATCTGAAATGGCTTACCGAGGGCTCCAGTTGGGGGAGCAGAGACATCACATAGCATTATATGCTGACAACCTATTACTCTTCTTGCAGCACATGGAGGAGGACCTGCTAGGGGCAAAGACTTTGATGGAAGAATTCGGAGCATTGTCGGGCCTCTGGGTGAATTGGTCCAGACTATTCCCACTGGTAGAAGACATGCTACTACCTGAGAACTTGGGGGACTTGCAATGGGAGCCTCACCGTTTCCGCTATCTGGGACTGTGCATCTTTCACACCGTAGAGGATGTGAAAGAAGGGAACATAGGTAGGGCACTGCGCTAGCTTAAGGACAACATGACAAAATCGGGGGCAAAGCTTCCGCATCTCCCTACCCAAAATGGTGGCTCGCCCTAGGCTGCTGTACTTTTTCACCACGTTCCCTGTGTGGATATCAGGGGCTTGGTTCCGGAAGCTGGACTCCTGACTGGCCGCATTCATATGGGGGGCAGGAGAGAGGAGAGTTACCCTTAATACACTGAAAATACCGTGGTCAGAGGGGGGTCTCACCATGCCTGATATGGAGGCATACTATCTGGCAGGGCAGCTGCAGATATTGACGCAGTGGGTGTCGAGGAGCACAGACCAGGATAGGGGGATCCACCCTTCGACCCGGACAAACTGAAGGTGTTCTGCACCCTACTAGGGATGGCCAAACCTCAGCAGGTTCTCAGTAAGGAGCATAGAGTGATACGAAGGTGCTGGGGAAGGTACATGCAGAAGACTAGGACAAGATGCCCATATTCACCGGAAATTAGCAATGATACTGCTAGGGCCGCTTCCCCACAGGGGACCATGGAGGGAGAAGCCACAAAGGTGGGAGATCTCTATCAGGACAGGGAACTACTTTCCTTTGAGGAATTCAGCCCCGATTGGTACAAACCACAAGGGCACTTCCTACACTACAGGGCAGTTTCCTTGTTGAGGAGGGGCGGGGAAGTGGGGGGAAACTGAGACCCACATAGAAGATTCTCTGCTTAGCAAAGCCTGAGACAGATGGAACAGGACTCAATATAGACATGAATATGTACAATATGTATTGGGATAGTCTGACCATGTAAATACTATCAGGCACATGCATCAAGAGATTTAGGAATCGCAAACGGTGCGAATTGCAAAATTCGGCCGTTTGCGATTCCCAAATCACTATTTGGGATGCATTATCCTAAAAGTGAAGAAATCGCTATTTTTGCGATTTTTTAAAGTGCGATTGCTTTTAAGGAATCGCAATTTTGCGATTCCTTAAAAGCAATGCATGAAACTGAAAAAAATTGCGATTTCGCAATTAGAGAGAAAAAATTACCATGAGGTTGGACCTCATGGTAATTTTGCGAAATGTTAGAAATATGCAATTTTGTGCATTTTTTTAACTTTCATGTTGTGCACACACCTGCCCTTAGGGCAGGTGTGTGTACACAACATATGTGCATTGTTTGATTTCAGGGGTGCAACAGGGTGTCCTTTGGACATCCCTGCACCCTTGAAATCGCAATCTCAATTTGCGATTAGCTAATTGCGAATCGCAAATTGAGATTGTCTTCCCATTCATTCCTATGGGCCTCTAGGCCCATAGGAATGAATGGGAAGGGATTCCTTAATTGCGATTCGCAAAATGCTAATCGCAATTAAGGAATTTTAGGAAATCGCAATTTATTTAGCGATTTCTTAATGCATAGGCATTTGCAATTCCTTAATTGCGATTCCTTAAAAATCGCAATTAAGGAATCGTAAATGCCGAGATTGATGTATGTACCTTTTAGCACTTTCTTGCACAACAATCAGAGGAATGACTGAATGATACGTAAAAGACAATAAAGTTTGTTTAAAAAAAAACCTTAGCTGATGTTACATTCTTAGTACCTGATATCCTTATATTGGTTTCAAGTATGAAATATACACCGCCTTAGTTCTGCAGATATGCCTTCAGTACATATTTCAGTGTGTGGTCATTGCATCTCATCCCACACCTTTGTGGCTGCTGTCTCTCAGATGTTTCTTCAGAGATCTTGCCACACAATGCCTAAATTGAGAGTGGGAAAAACATAGGACAGGTCCGAATGACATCAGGGTTCAAAACAGTCACTTTTGCAACATTTTCGTAATTATGATTTGTATTGAAGCCCTGGAAGGATCTTCCTCCTGGTTTAATGTGTCAAATTCCCTGCTGCAACTGTATAGGTTGGAGGAAATTGGGTTATTGGTCCAGGGGAATGAAGCCTTTTTCAAGGAGAAACCACAATTCTTGGCAGGGTGAAACACAAGCAAACCCTAAATTAACCTGCGCTTAACTCTCCGTTAGCTTGGTACAAAAGCAGTCAGCCTTAACTTAGAGGCAAAGTACTTATCATCACTTCAAACAGCAATAGGGTGAAAACATAACACAGGAAAAATAAAATCCTTCACCAACTTAGAAAAAATCAAATGTGATAAATTATTTGATACCAAAATGACAAAAAACCATTGGTAGATCCGGGGATATGCAATTTTAAAGATGTAGGTTAAAATAGTGCTTAAAAGCACAAAGATCCAACTGTGGTTGTCTGGTCACACTGAACCATGACAAAGTCACACGTTCAGGCCAACCATGATGAAGTGCAGGCTGGATACAGGGTTGTGCCATGGAACCCTGCATGCATTTTCCCCACATGCCTTTACAATGCAGTCACTACCCCAACTGCGACATTACCATGAGTTACTTTACCACGCAAGTTGTTACAACGACTTGCCCTTGAGGGGTGGTGGACTTTGGAATAGTATAAATTACTATTCTAACTCCAGTCTACACAACAGCAGGGAAGGTGTTGGACTTGATATCCAACACCAGTCCTACAATGTGCGACCCTAAAGCAAGTTGTTGTAACGACTTGCACGTTAAAGGATCATGGGCCAGGTGTACGACTCACCAATTTGCAAGTCACAAATTGTGTCGCATTTGAGACTCGGAATTTGCGTCTCGCAAATTGAGATGCACAACAGTGTCTGAGACACTGCGATTCTAATGGGTTCGCAAATTTCAGGCCTTATGCTCATTGAGGCTGCTGCAATTTGCGGCCCCATTGGGAATGGCTGACACTCCCAGGGATGGTGGACTACTGGTGTCAGCAGACCACCATGTCTGGGACTGCTTTTAAATAAAGCAGTTTAAAAAAAAATCCAGCCCATTTTCCTTGAAGGAAAACGGAATGCATTTAAAAAATAAAAATGAAACTTTTCAGTTTCATTCTTTAGACCAGGCAGTGGTCCCTGGGACCACTGCCTGCCCTTAAAAAATATTTTTAGAGCCACTCACAAAGGGAAAGGAGTCCCCTGGGGATCCCTTCCCGTTTGCAAGTGCTTTACCACCCTTCTGTGAAGAGAGTTGCTAATCCTATTTTGCGAGTCACAAATTGATTTGCGACTCGCAAAATAGGATTACTTCATGGGCTGCATGTTTTTTGAGTGTCATGAGTGATGTAATATATGATGTCATCAGCAGTGCATTGAGGGGGCGTGAGTTATAGTTAGCTCATCTAACTGTAATGGCTGAATTTCTTTGGTTTTGTAGGATAAATTGGCAGCCTAACTATAACGTCCGTAAAACCTGTGTTTTTTTCAGTGAATTTTTAAAGATTTTTAAATACTAATTCATAACTAAAACCTTCCAGAAACCTGTGTTTTCTTCCGTGAATTTCTAAGGTTTCTCAAATACTAACTCTTACTGTAATGTCCCTGAAACCTGTGGTTTTTTTCAGTGAATTGTTAAGTTTTTAAACAATTTTATTTATGAAAAGATGTTTGTATCTATTTATTTCTTTTTTTCTATGATTTTCTATGTATTTTTATTAACTTTTAAAATAATTATAATCACTTTTTTAAAATATATGTAACACAGCTGATTAAAGATTTATAGTGTAATTTATTGGAATAATTGTAATTCTTACAAAATTGTAAGATTGTTTTATTGTTTCTAATTTTGTGCAGTGTGATATAAAACAGAATTCTGAAAAAGAAAATGTATATATAATTTGTATGCATATTTTGTTTTATTGATTTTCGCAAAATTTAATTTTATATGACTGCTTTTAATAGTATAAAATATGTTTTGTTCTTTTACTAAGATAACTATCTTCTATATATATATATATATATATATATATATATATATATATATATATATATATATATATATATATATATATATATATATATATATATATATATATATATACTTTTTTTAATTTACAAAAAAGTGTTGTGATCCGTACACAAACCTACATAGTAGGTGCGTGGACCCATTATACGATTATCACTCTAAAATACATATTCACAAGGGCATATTATCAAGCCCAATATCGCCGCTTTAAAAGCAGTTTCCTGCCAATAAAAACTGCTATATTGTATCGCCCTTTCTTGATAATATGGCCTTTGGAACCTTTGAAGATGCACCTTCCTTCTCGACCTAGTGTAATTCTTCACTCTTAATCAAGAGTGCCTTGAAACATTCACAGGGCAGTATGAGCACTACAAAAAAAATCGTGACTAAGTCCCGTCCTACTGGGAATGCTGTTTTTAGCAGCAGCTCTCACACACTGCCTATACTGACCATTATCAACTTTTAAATTACTCCAGTGGAAACAAACCTAGTGGGGTCACGGAGTTTCTAGCACCTTGATGCGGCCTCAATGTGGACGCTATTCGAATGTTCTAAATACATGAAAAGATCATAGTCTTTGGTCCCTTTGTTGCTTAAAACCCCCCTGATCTTTGGCAAATCACTGTAACGTCCTTTCCGGTACTTCATTTGCTGCCAAAATATGAACTTGAAAACTCACACTAGACACACATTTATAGCACTTTAGAAATAAACTGAAGAATTCTTGTCAGCATGAAGGCGCCTAGAGGCGATTCTCTACCGGTCTTGCGCTATGCATGTCTCCTTGTTCACAGAAAAATAAAAATAGAGGGGGCAATTTTAAAAGATACACTTGGGCAATGTGATCACTATCTTAGAAGAGTTATACATTAATTAAACATAATGATATTTGGTTAACAAACTCCTAGAATTTTCTATCTGAAATGATATTAAGGTTAACAAATAACCTGACTATAAGTGATGTTCATAACCAGCACCAGTACCTTCACCCCCCTTGAACATCCTTTATGACTGGAACCCAATCACCACTGAGGACACCATCCGCCTGATGAACTCCATCCACTCAGGATCCCCCACAGACCCATGCCCTCACCACATCTTCAACAAAGCAGACTCCATCATTGCACCACACCTCCGAGACGTCATCAACTGCTTCCTCAACTCCGCCACCTTCCCGGAAAGCTGGAAACACGCCGAACTCAGTGCCCTTCTGAAAAAACCCACAGCTGACCCCACCGAACTCAAAAACTACCGCCCCATCTCGCTCCTCCCTTTCCCGGCCAAAGTCATCGAGAAAGCTGTCAACAACCAGCTCGCCGCCTTTCTCGAAACCAACAAATCCCTCGACTCCTCACAGTCCGGATTCAGAGCAAAACACAGCACTGAGACCGCACTCATTACAGCTACAGACGACATTCGAACCCTACTGGACAATGGAGACACAGTCGCCCTCATCCTTCTTGACCTCTCCGCCGCCTTCGACACAGTCTGCCATAGCACCCTGCTACAACGCCTCAGAAACATCGGAATCCAAGGAAAAGCATTGGAATGGATCACCTCGTTCCTTTCCGGAAGAACTCAGAAAGTCCGCCTTCCACCATTCAAATCAGAGGCCACAGAAGTCATTTGCGGCGTGCCACAAGGATCTTCACTCAGCCCCACCCTCTTCAACGTATACATGAGCCCCCTCGCGACCATCGCACTCCAACACAACCTCAACATCATCTCCTACTCTGATGATACTCAACTGATCCTCTCACTCACCAAAGACCCGAACACCACCAAAACCAACCTACATGAAGGAATGAAAGAAGTAGCTGAGTGGATGAAGCACAGCCTCCTGAAACTGAACTCAGACAAAACAGAAGTCCTTATCTTAGGTACCTCCCCCTCCGCCTGGGATGACTCTTGGTGGCCAGAGGCCCTTGGAAAAGCACCCATCCCGACGAACCACGCAAGGAACCTGGGCGTCATCCTGGACTCCTCACTCTCGATGAACAGACAAGTCAACGCCGTCTCATCATCTTGCTTCAACATTCTTCGCATGCTCAAAAAAACATTTTGCTGGATTCCCACCGAAACTAGAAAAACGGTCACCCACACACTGGTCACGAGCCGCCTGGACTACGGAAACACCCTTTACGCCGGTACCACCGCAAAACTTCAGAAAAAACTCCAACGCATCCAGAACGCATCAGCCAGACTCATACTAGACATCCCGCGTAAAGACCACATTTCTAGTCACCTGAAAAACCTCCACTAGCTCCCCGTTAATAAGAGGATAACATTCCGCCTCCTAACCCACGCTCACAAAGCACTCTACGAACTTGGACCCGAATGCCTCAACACACGACTTTCCTTCTACACCCCCTCCCGCCAGCTATGCTCCTCCAACCAAGCCCTTGCTGCTTTACCTCGCATCAACAAAACCACCATGGGAGGAAGATCCTTCTCCTACCTGGCAGCTAAAACCTGGAACTCACTTCCCACTCACCTTCGCCTCACTCAGAACCACCTAGCATTCAGAAAGCAACTTAAAACTTGGACATTCGACCAGTAATTCCCCACCCTTCTCCAAGCGCCTTGAGACCCTCTGGGTATGTAGCGCGCTATATAAATTATCTGACTTGACTTGACTTGACCCTGCATTAAGGCTTATGTCAGCTAAGAGCCTGTACTAATGCATTGCTGGCAGGGGGGTTTAGAGGCATTCATGGATGCCGTTTCCCTGGGTTGCCCGCAGAGCTCTGGTCACAGAGGCTGCAGAGCCCGCGTCACGAAATTAATGGTTGTAGAGCCCCTGGGTTGCCAGTATAGTTCGGGTCAGGGCATTGATTGTTGCGGAGCTCGAGTTAGAGAGGCTGCAGAGCCCGGGGACAGGGTATTGATCATTGATGGCTGTCGAGCCCCTGGGATGCCTGCAGACCTGGGGGCAGATTTATGTTAACTGGCGCATCCCCAGGGATGCCCAAGTTAACATGCGCCACAGTGCGCCACAGCTCCGCCACCCATGGTGCGCCGCATTTATAATGCGGCGCACCATGGTGCAAAAACGGCACAGATGCGTGACGCATCTGTGCGGGAAATGTGGCGCATTGCTGGAGTTGCGTCGCAAGCGCGACGCAGCTCCAGCAAGGTTCGGGGGTACACCATGTGCACAATGCTGCGTCAAGACCTACGCCTGCTTCAAGCAGGCGCAGGGTTTTGACGCAGCATTGCCCTGAAAGTGACCGAGTGAAATCTCATAGATTTCACTCAGCCACTTTCAGGAGGCGTTCCTGCGCAGGAACGCCCCCCCCCCCCCCCCCTGCGCAGGAACGCCTCCTTATGGCGCAGTGCTTTACAACTTGACGCATCTCCTAGATGTGTCACTTTGTAAATAGGGCGCATTGTTTGCGCCGCAGTTGCGTCAAAAAAAGTGACGCAATTGCGGCGCAAAGAGGCGCAACTGCCTCATAAATCTGCCCCCTGGAGTCAGAGTGGCTGCAGATCCCGGGCAAAGACATTGATGGCTGCAGTGTCCATGGGATGCCTGCAGAGCCCAGCCAGAGAAGCTGCAGAGCACGGGTCAGGGCATTGATGGTTGCAGAGCTCTGGTCACAGAGGCTGCAGAGCCCGGCTAAGGACATTGATGGCTACAATGCCCCTGTATGCCTTCAGAATCCGGGTCAGGTAGGCTGAAGAGGCCGGGTCAGGTCACTGATGGTTGCAGAGCTCGATTCAGAGAGGCTGCAGAGTCTAGGTCAAGGCATTGATGGCTGCTGAACCTCTGAGATGCCTGCCCAGCCTGGGTCAGGACAATTATGCTGCAGTGCCCATATCAAGTCATTGCTGCAGTGCCCATGGTTTCAGAGCCCCTGATGTTCAGTCAGAGTGCAAGTCAGAGCACTAATGGTTGCTGGGCCCATGTCACAGCATTGATGCCTGAAGAGCCTCTGAGATGCCTTCTGAGCCCGCCTCATGGCATTGATGGCAGGAGAGCCCCTGAGATGCCTGCAGAGCCCAGGACAGGGCACTGATGGCTGTAGAGCTTGGGTCAGGAAATTGATGCCTGGTTCTTGGCATTGATGGCAGCAGAGCCCTTGGGATACCTGCAGAGCTCGGGTCATTGAGGCTGCATAGTCCAGACCAGGGCAATGATGGCTGTAGTGCCCTTGGGTTGCCTTCAGAGCCTGGGTCAGAGAGGCTGCAGAGCCAGGATCAGGACATTGATGGTTGCAGAACCCCTGAGCTGCCTGCAGAGCCCGTGTCAGAGAGGTTGCAGTGCGCGGATCAGGATCTGATGGCTACAGAGCCCCTGGGATGCCTGCAGAGCTCGGGTTAGTGATGATGCAGAGCCAGAACCAGGGTATTGATGGCTGCTGAGTCCCTGAGGCTGAGGATCCTGCAGAGCCTGGGACAGGACACTGATGGCTGCAGAGCCTGGTTCAAATCATTGACGGCTGCAGAGCCCCTGATATGCGGGCAGAACCCGGGTCATGGCATTGAATTCAGCAGAACCCCTGGGATGCTTGCAGAGCTTGGGTCAGAGGGGCTGCAGATCTCGGTTCAGGGCATTGATGACTGCAGAGCCCCTGGGATAACTGCAGAGGTCGGGTCAGTGATGCTGAAGAGCACAGGTCAGGACATTCATAGCCTCAAAGGTCGAGTCAGAGAGGCTGCCGAGTCCGGGTAGTTTAGCTTTCTGTGGGAAACTCTCCATTGAAGCATGTGGTTCCACCTTATACATAATACTTCATACTTTCCGGATCATCATGTTCAGTTCCATTTATATACAACAAAAGGACAATTTGATGCCTTTCTGAAACACCATTAGCTCACAGTCATAGGCAAAATAACATTATCCAAACCCAGCAAAGATTGACTTTGGAATCCTCTTCTTCTATGTGGTGTACGGTATTGTTGTTAGATACCAGTATTTTCAGTGATATGACCACCGAAGGCCCTGATTTTATATTAAAAACAGAGAATTGGACTATACCATTTCCTCCTCAAAGGCAATATTTCTCTCCAAGTGCTCCCATACCTGGCGTATCACGCAGTTTGGTGCTTACTTTCCCTCCATGTTAAAGAACAATAGATGTTTCAGCGTCCAGACTAATGTACTGCATAGCTAAATACATATAAGGTCGTAAAGGCGCGACTGATGCATTGCAAATGCTTGTTCCTATGAGCTGACTATATTTTTTACAATCTTTCAATACATTTTGTAGTACTCTACTCCTATACATTCTCCTCCCTACGTCTTTATATACTTTCAGCCTTCTTTCAATATGCATTGTTTTCCCATATAATGATTTTCTTTTATCATCTCCTTTTTTCCTTTCCTTCTGATTTGTTGTTGAACTTTCCTTTTTCTTTTCAACATTTTCAAGTTGGTTTACACTGTTACCAGAACTGTTTTTCTTCTGTCTAACATTTTGCACTTCTTCTGATTTCTTCTTTTCTCTTTTCTTCAAATAGTACTGTTTTTTTCTTGTGCTCTCTTTTGTTGATTTTTTGCCATTCTCAATGTGTT
This sequence comes from Lissotriton vulgaris, assembly GCF_964263255.1. Taxonomy (NCBI): domain Eukaryota; kingdom Metazoa; phylum Chordata; class Amphibia; order Caudata; family Salamandridae; genus Lissotriton; species Lissotriton vulgaris. Next base: position 290,736,365 of record NC_141697.1, on the reverse strand, counting down.
TTACCAATAAAAGTAAGTATCTAAAAAACAAAGATAAGTTTCAATAGTTTGTTATACTTTTGAAATAATTATATATTAATATTCATAACAATAAATATACAAATGCTTTCAATTACATTGGAAATGTCTCCATAACATGTACATATTTAGAATTGTGTACCTTACACATTAGCAAACCTGTCACAAGAACATGCACATTTAAACGGTAACATGGTTCAGATTGCTGTTTTAAATTTGGCTAGTCCTAAGATTCTGAGCAGTTGGTGAAAACTGAAGCTGCAAGAAAAAAGTGAGGTTTAAGACATGTTGGCAAAAGAATTAGTGATTAGGCTACTTGCTATGAGTCTGTGGAAAAGGTCTAGTTGAAGTAGGTCGTATACGTTTAGGTGTCTGTTTCAAATTAGAAATGCAGTCTTTCAAATTTAAGGGTCTGCGTGCTCTTGTGAGTGAGGCATGTGTCTACTTCTACATCTATTGTCTCATGTGTTATGCATCTGAAGATGGGAGCTAGAAAACCTGGTAGGTTTTCCTACTGGTGGACAAATCTCTCAGTTCTGCTCTGTCATTCCGTCACACAGCCTGTGATGTCTTCTGTATATAGGTGTTGGGGAGCCTCTCACATAGCCTTTTGAATAGCCAGGTGCTCTGTTTTATGAGGAGAAAGGAATAGATACACGTTCGTCAGCACAAATGTCGAGAGCAGGCATTGTGAAACACAGGTATTCTTATATTTGTAACAGTGACATGGGAAGGGTTGCTATTTCCAGTAGACCTAATGAGGCATTTTGCAAAAAGATGGCAATCTTTTTCCAGTCTAAAGTCAATTCTATCTACCAAGATTTTTTGCCTTCGATAAACTCACTAGGTGCAGATGATTTTTCAATGTTCAAGCAGGATTCTGACTTGTTACCTCTCCAGAACCTCCTCAATTCAGTGGTTTTTAACTTTTACTAAGAAGAAAGTTATCAAGTTAATTGATCTCATCAAATCCGGGGCTCCATCAGATCCCTGTCCACCTCTTGTTTTCAAACAAATTGTGAATGTGGTCGCCGGCCCATTTATGGACATTTTTATGAGATACTGATCTCAGGACATTTTCCACACATATGGAAAAAGACCTCCCTTCTGCAACTGATTAGGAAACCTTCCTTGGACACAGTGAAGATGGAACGCTATAGGCCTACATGCGGTCTACCTTTCCCAACTAAAGTTCTTGAGAATGCACTGAATGAGGAGGTCTTACTTTTTCTGGATGCTAACTCTTTGCTCAATCCCTCACAGTCTCGCTTTAGAGTAAACCACTGTATTGAGTCTGCATTGGTAGTAGCCTCAGAGGAATTCAGAATGGTAGTTGATAAGGGTGGAAAAGCAGCAATGATCTTATTAGATCTCTCTGCCAATTTTGACATGGTACACCATTTACTCTTCGTGAAACGTCTCCATCAGCTTGGGTTTAGAAACTTGGCTTAACTTTGTTACCCTCATTCATTCAGCAATAGGCAGCAACAAGTAGAGCTGGGGAAGAGAGTTCATCACCCTTTTCTGTACCTTGCGGTGTTCCTCAGGGGTCCTCCTTCAGTCTCATGCTGTTTAATGTATACGTTATCCCTCTCTTCAAGCTCATTCAAAGTCTAGAACCAGTTGTGCAAATATTAACTTATCCTGTGGACTGTAACTTTCAAAATGTTTTTGAATATCCAATCACAAAGATGCCAATCAGTTATCTGCTTTTTCTAAAACAGCACCATCTCAGCCATTTTAGATACCTCTCATTCCACCAACAGAATTACTCAGTTACAGACGTCATTTGATTCCTTCCTCTCATCCCTTCAAAATGCTAACAGTATGGATTGTAGGACACAGCCTTGTTTTCTGGGGCAAAACGTATGCTGAACGTAAATGTATTGACAGAGACCTAGGTTTGCAAAACATGGATATTAAATGATTTGCACAGAGAGGATTAAAGTAGCACCAATTGATGTCTTTGGTTAAAACCTCTTTGCATCTCCAACCCCCTGACCTCTTGATTGTGCACTGTGGTGGCAATGACCTAGGCACATTTACTGGGATAGGGCTGGAAATCCTAATGAAGGATACCTTTGTACAACTGATGTTGCTTTTCCCTCAAACTGTCTATGTATACTTTAATATATGCCAAATACAGAAATGGAATCATTTCTGTCCACGGTTTGAAAAGGCTAGGAAGAATGTCAATAGAGCTGTTTCTTCTTACCTCAGAGATCATAGGATGAGCTTCATCTATAACAACAATATATGCTTTTACATGCACTGCATCTACAGAAGTGATGGAGTTCACTTCACAGACGAAGGGAACAGAGTCTTTCTCAACACCCTTAAGCTGTGTATCCGCACTTACATGGAGCTGCAGCAAAGTCATAATAAACACACTAGCTCTTCTTAGAGCCACTCTATAACCTGAAAGTTGTATATTTTCTAACATATATACTATTTTTATTTTTTTTCGGATTAGCGAACCCATCACGAATTCGCAAAACAAAAGCACAAATTCAATGTACTACAACACATATAACCTTTCAACTTTAACTTTTTATTTCCATTTTAAATATTATATCAAACTCTCACAATTTTAATGTGATCATGAATTCAGTCTCAGTACATGTATAAAAAAGTCCAAAACTGTAACACTACCTTCTGAATTAGTTAGTATTTAATTATTTATTTAAGTTGGATCCCCTAATCCACTGCAATGTTGCACAGGATTGGGGCTGTGCTGAGTGACGAGAAAGAGTTGCAACTCCTACCCCCTGTTCCATACGGCCATTTCGACCCAGGGGACCCCATCCCCTGGGACCACAGAATTTCATTACTTTATATGTAAATTTAATGAGGGGGGCCATCCCATCACTGCTAACAGCCCCGGGGACCCAATCCCAGGAGGCCCAACCATTCACTTCTTTTTTAATTAAAAAAAGGGAGGGACGGAGTGCCCCTGTCCCATCCATTTTTGGCCCCGTGGACCCCATCCCCCAGGGCATGGCCTCTGTGTTGGGGACCGCAGGTGGAGTCCCAATGCCCAGCAGTCCCTGCTGGCTCCCCACCTCCTGCGGGAGCCAGCATTGCTTATGGACTAAGGGAGCTACTGACATGCACCTCCCTTTGCCCAAAAGCAATTCTGCTTCACTTCATGGAAGAGAGAGCAGTTTTTCTGCTCTTGCTTCCATGAAGCGAAGCAGAAGTTTGCTATGGCAGAGTGGGAGCATTGCTCCCACCCTGCCATAGCAAACTGCAATCTCCTGGGGGTGGGCAGCCCAGGACATTGCTGTAGTTGGCTCTTGGGGGAGGCGGTCCTCAGGTCCATTAAGGACTCCACAAGGGGGGCACCTTGGCCCACCTCCAACATCTACAAAGCCCCTGGGAGATGGTGAATCCCAGGGCTGAGGGTCTGCAACGGACCTCCGCATTTAATTAATCCAAGCCCTGTGGAGGTGGGGGCCCCTCGGGCAGTGGGGGGGCCCGAGCAGAATTAAAAAACATAGCCCAGGGGAGGTGGTGGTCCCCGGGGCAGCAGGGCCCTTGAGTGCCCCTGCACTATAATTTAGCATTTCCCCCGGAATCTGGCATTCCCGGGGGCCTCAAGAAAACCAAGTGCAGGAGACTGGGCTCCGTTTTTTTTCTTTTTCAATTTTTTGGCGGGATTTGCAGACCCGACACGACTCCCGTCGATTTTTAAAAAATAATAATGCTTTTTTGGCTCTTGGGGTCCCTGTCGGTCCCCCTGAGCAGGCCTAGGGGGTCAGGTGTTTCTACCCTGACCCCTTTTCTTCTTTTATCGAGATGTCTGTGAACACTGCCTGGTTGGCAGCCAATCAGAGTCAGGCTCGACATCGGGAGGGTTCACAGATCCACAGAAGTCATCAGATATTAATATTTCAAAATATATGAATTTCTCAGGAACTACTAAACAGATATACACAATTTAATAAAAAAGGTCGATTTCCGAACCAAGAGCTACCCTTTTGCCAAATTTGGTATAATTCCATACAGCAGTTTAGGCTGTAGTCTTGTCTAAAGTTTCCTATGCAAATTAACATGGAGAAACCGCATTTTGGGACCCCCCTTCCCTTTTTCTTAGCTACTACTTGACAAATCACCCCAATCTTTCAACACAGCAGCTGAAGTGAGCGGGCCATTAGTTTTGAAAATTTTGTGAAGATTTGTCAAATGGCGCCAAAGGAATTGGCAAATCAAAAAATTATTTTCCTATGGAAACTAAGTCCTAAATATAACTACCTACTGGTGACACCGCCAGAGGATAATAGATAGATAGATAGATAGATAGATAGATAGATAGATAGATAGATAGATAGATAGATAGATAGATAGATAGATAGATAGATAGATAGATAGATAGATAGATAGATAGATTGATAGATAGATATATTCTTCACTATTATTGTAATAAAAAGTATAGTTTAATTATGTGTTTATGTGAGACAATGTATGTAAGTGTGAATGCATGTGTATATGTAAGCATGGATGTTTAGAAAGTGAAGGTCAAAGGGTGGGTGATGTTACTTCTGCTACCCCTGGCACTTTGTTTAATTGATGTGCATGCTGAATAAACCAGATGAAGAAGGCTGACTAAAAGCCCATATTTATGTATCTATATGTATGCATTCCTATTATGATTTTTATTTTTAAATAGGAGGTTGTGAACAGAGCTAAGCTATTACTCAGCCAGACCTAAAATTGAATATCAGCCTTGTGTAAAAATATTTAGAAGCTTCTTTTACCTCAGAGTCCAACACTGCTTACAGTACAGTTTCAGCCATGTCATAACCTTTGACGAGGCTGGGATAGGGCCAGCTCTAGGGTGGTGCTACCGATGCTAACATCAGGGGGGCCGAGTTTGCAAGTTTAATTTGGTCTTAAAAGCACATTCTGTCATACTCCTTTCCCCCAGCAATTTCCAGGCAACAATAACAATGTCAAAATACTCCAGTGATTAATGTTCTTCCTGGAGAGAGTTCAGAGTTTTGTCTAGTTGAGGTTTTCACTGGTCATTAAATAGCACAGAGGGTTAATATGCCTGCTGCAAAGAACATGTACCATGCAGATCACAAAGTGCATATAAGGTAAATAGGTCAGTGGGTTAATGCTTTTCTAAGACACATGCTTTTGTTACTTGCAGTTTATAAGTTAAACTCATATTATAGAACAGTAAATTATTAACTGTCATCAAAGAACTGCATGGACACTGCAAAGTATAGATTAGAGCGTAGACTAATGTTGCAAAAATGGTTAATTTGGGTAGAAAACGATTCTTAGCATTAAGAGTACCACCCACCTATGGTGTTTCATTTTCAATTCTGAGCTTGTGCTTCTCCAGACCAACCACTCTTGAACTACACTGCCTACTGGCATGGATGACATGTCCCTCCTACACCTTGAAGTCCTCTGTTTTATGCAACATTACGTATACAATGACTTACACACCTATGATTGGTTGTCTCTGTGTAATGTGTGTGGGATGCAAAGTACTATGACACCCTACATTGGTAGGAGTGCTCTATGTAACTAATTAAAACATTAAGTCAATCTGAAAGAGAGAGGGTATGGAGACTTGAGGGGCACTATCTAAAGGTGGTGGTGAGGGAATCCGTGGAGCGGAATCAACAAACATTGTCTCACCAGGTGCCACCAGCACTAAGGCAAGCCCTGGGCTCGAAAGCCGAAACAACTGTGGGGCTTCTCACATGTTTATGAACTAAGAAGTGGCTCGCAACTTGGAACGGAATTTGCGAGTGAAATAAAGGTATTTGGCATGCATTAAAAAGAACCAATCACCCCTAATTTGTTCCATTATTGAAAACATGCTATTATAGGAGAGCGAAGCCCGGCCTCAAAATCCACGACGCAGTGCAAAAAGACCTGGCTGTTCGCACTCCCTTTTTGATGGGCCTGTACACGCCAAAACACTGCCTACACTGTTTTGGGTAAAATGCATCAAATTAACATCAGAATATGAAAGCTCACAGAGTGAAGGGGCCAAGTTATGCTAAACTTAAAAAGCATAAACAGTGATTACTTCTTGGAAGTTTTTAAACTAGGTAGAGGAGGACCTTATTGTCTAGCTGGTGTTGTGCTGTCAGGGAAACATGTCAGGAAATGCAGAGAGCACGTAGCACATACTGTAGCATAGCAGAGCATAGCATACCATACCACATACAAATGTTTAGCATTCTGCCCTATACAATAACACACCACATCACATCATGAGATAATATTTGATTACATTCCATCTCATACCATAACATTCTGCAGCATTCCATGCCATATCGTTTTGCACACTACACCATAACTAATACCATACAACATCATACTAAATCATGCCACACCATCCATAACAGAACGCAGCATATTCAAAGAAGTAGCATTGGAATACTTACAATTTTTACATTCATATATAACATAACAGAACAGAACTGGAAGTCAGATGACACTTAATCAATCGGTCAATCAATCAATACTTATAGAACGCAACTAATCATCCCAGGCACTGGTGATCCGTGTCGATCAAAGAGCCAGGTCTTGAGCTCCATCCTGCAAGTGGTCAGCGACGGGGCAATGCACAGGTGGAGAAGGAGGGAGTTCCAGGATCTGGTGGCGTGACTGGAGAAGGAGTGCAGTTCCGGCAGACTTATGGTGTTCTTACAAGTGCCAGGTGTACGGAGCCAAGGCTTCTTGTGGGTAGGTGGAAGGTCAGACAGTGGCTCAAGCAGTGGGGTCCGATGTTGTGGAGTGCCTTGTAAGTGTGGGTGAGGAGTTTGACTTGGCATTCTGTACAGGGAGCAAGTGGAAGTCCATCAGATGGGTGGAAATGTGTGACTTTTTGAAAAGGCCATGGATGAGCCTGCCTGCTGTGTTTTGGATTGTTTGGAGTCTTTGAATGAGTTCAGTCTGGGTGCCTCCATAGAGTATGTTGACATAGTCGAGTCGGCAGGAAATGAGGGCTTGTGTGACTGTTTTCCCTGTGCCTGTGGGGAGCCATCTGAAAATCCTACAGAGAAGGAGGATTATGAGCAAGCAGGCTCAGTTGACTGTGTTATCTGATGTTTCATTGTGAGTTTGTTGTCCAGTATGATGCCTAGGGGAGTGTGTTCAATCTCTGAGGGCCACCAGGAGTCGTTCCTGAGGGTATTGTCACTGCCAAAGACCAGAACATCAGTCTTGTCATTGTTTGATTTGATGCAGTTGACTCTCATCCATGTTGTATGTATTGTATTGTATAGCGTTTTTGTAAAGCGTGTGGTTACCAGAAGGCATCCCAGCGCTGTTGCAACGTTTGCATCCACTTGTCAAATTTGGCTTTCTTCTGAGTGGTGTTCGCTGATAGTGAGAGGATGAGCTGGGTGTTTTTGGCGTAGGCGTTAATGTTGATGTGGTGTATTCTGACGATGTTTGTGAATGAAGTCATGTAGATTTTGAAGAGGATGGGGCTCAGTGAAGAGTCTTGTAGTACTCCACAGATGATGAGTTTGGGGCCGAGGTGAACTTGGGCAAACCTTCTGGCTATGCGCTGTGAGGAATGACCTTATCCACTTGAGTACGTTGCCCGTGATTCTGATCTTGATGAGCCCATGGATGAGAGTGTGGTAGGAGATGGTGTAGAAGGCTGCGGAGAGGTCTTGAAAGATGAGGGCTGTCATCTCGCCTGTGTCGAGTAGTGCTTGTATTTCATCTGTGGCTGCGATCAAGGTTCTCTCTGTGCTGTGATTGGCTTTGAAGATTGACTGGGATGCGTCTAGGTGGATGGTCAATTGAGTGTTGCAGTCTTTCTTGTGGACTTTGGTTGGAAAGGGGTAGAGGGAAATAGACGGTAGTTCTGGAGGTTGGTGGAGTCTGCTGACGGCTTCTTGAGGAAGAGCTTGATCTCTGTGTGCCTCCATGCTTCTGGGAAGGTGCTGGTGTTGATAGAGGTATTCAGTAAGGTGGTGATCTGTAGGTAGATTCATCATTGAAAAATCGGCTCGCAAAGGGCCAGATTCTGAGAATCTGGCCCTTTGCGAGCGCAATTTTTGCATTTGGGATTCATCATCCCAAATGCAAAAATCGGTAATTGCGAATTGGCTAAATTGCGAGGAATTACATTTAAGGAATCTCTCTTTGAGATTCCTTAAATGCAATTCATTAACCATTTTTAAATTGCGAAATCGCAATTTCTGGGGCCGCTATTTACCGCGAGGTCAAACCTCGTGGTAAATGGCGAAAACTTAGAAAAATGCTTTTAAATGCATTTTTCTAAGTTGCATGTTGCAAACACACATGTCCTTTGGACATGTGTGTGCGCAACACCAATGTAGATTACATTTCAGGGGTGCTACAGGGTGTCCTTTGGACACCCTGTAGCACCCTTGAAATCGCATCCTTATTTGCGATTAGCAATTTGCTAATCGCAAATAAGGAATGTGTAGGAATCGCAATTTATTTTGCGATTCTTACATAAATCCCGTTTTGCAAGTCCTTAATAGGGATTCCTTAATAATCGCTATTAAGAACTCGCAAAACAGGACTTTGATGAATCTAGGGGTTGGAGACTGATTTCACTGTTTTAGAGGTTGAAGATTTGGTGCGTCTAGAGGTTGTCGGGTGCTCCTGAGTGGATGTATTTCATCAGGTTTGGTGGTGGGCGTGGTGAGTTGTTACCATGTGGAGAGTTGTCGGTTGTTGTCTGTGTTGGGTGTAGGGTTGTGGGAGGCAACTGGATGGGGACAAAGTTTTTGTACATAGCTGCAAATTTGTTATGGGAGTTGTTGGCGAGTTCATCACAGAGCTGTTAAGAGGGAGGGATTTAATTCTCTGTGGCCTGGGGTAGGCAAAATCTCTAACGATTGTGAGAGTTCTTTGGCTCAGTTGGAGCTGGCTTCGATGCACCTTGTGACGTGGCTGTGTTAGCTATTGAGGGTCATTTTGTAGGCGTCACAGTCGGTGTTGTCCTGCTTGTTCTCCATCTCCTTTCCAGGCACTTCCATTCCTGTGTTGCTGTGCGTAGTTCTGGTGTAACAGGCAGATTGTTTGCTGAATCTGTGGGCCTTGGAGGTCTTGGTGGGGGAGATTTGGTTGTTGACATTGTTGAGCCAATTGTTGAAATTATGTACTATTTGGTCCAGGTTATCACTAATAACTTTTTATCAGAATTTGCATTGTTACTTTGTTGCTTACTAACCCACGCTTGTTAAATTGATTCTGTATCTAGCCCTCATATGTCCCTTTAATTTCAGTTTTCTTGTACCTCTCCTTTAATGCCAGAGCAAGTAGATTTCATATGTTTAAATATCATAACTGACTAAGTGCTTTTTTCTTTAAATTGTATCTTATAGTGCCTTGATTCACATACTGCACTTAAAGTGTAAGTTTTGTCTATATGACTAATCTGGAGTCTCCTCACGTTTAAGTATAGATTTTAGTAGTTAATGAAGAAGGGAATCAGGGGAGAGGTGGAAAAAGGGGGTGACTGACTACTAAATGGGATGCGATGAAGGAGGAGTAAGAGAGGTTTTGAGTGGGTCACGGAGGTGTTTAGAGATTGACATCACCAACCCACATAAGTGTAAGCCAACTGCTTTACTCTGGGGGTGGACACATATTACTTACACTTTTGCAATAAGTTTACTCTCAAAGGGCCTGATTCACAATAGTAATCTGAGACAAAATCCTAACTTTACAACTTTCGGTATTTACAAAAGGCATTTAGGAGAAGTAAAGTTAGGATTCCTATCTTTACTACTCCTAAACTGAGACAAAATCCTAACTTTACGATTTTCGCTGTACACATGGGCATTTAGGAGAAGTAAAGTTAGGATTCCTAATTTAGCTACCCCTAATCTGAGACAAAATCCTAACTTTATGACTTTCGGTATACACAGAAGGCATTTAGGAGAAGTAAACGTAGGATTCCTAACTTAACTACCCCTAAACCGAGACAAAATCCTAACTTTACGATTTTCGGTATTCACAAAAGGCATTTAGTAGTAGTAAAGTTAGAATTACTAACTTTACTACTCCTAAACTGAGACAAAATCCTAACTTTACGACTTTTGGTATCCACAAAAGGCATTTAGGAGTAGTAGAACTTTACTACTCCTAAATGCCTTTTGTGAATACCGAAAGTCGTAAAGTTAGGATTTTGTCTCAGATTACTTTTGTGAATCGGGCCCAGAGTTTGTAAATACCAAAAATAGTAAACTTACAACTAAGTGTAAACTTACTTAGAAATCTAACCTACCTAACCTTGGGGCATATTACCAAGCAATAGCGATAATTATCGCTATTGCCTGGTTAGAGACAAAAATTTACCGCTGAGCTGCGGCGATTTTTACCGATAAAAATCGCCGCAATGCATGAATATCGCTGAAAAGTCAGCAATATTCATGCATTACCGAGCTAATGCTCTTAGCCATGTTATCCACCTCCCATTGGATAACATGGCTAAGAACTGCTCAGGGCAGGTGTTAGCTTTTGGAGATTTTCGCGCTTAGCGCAAATATCTCCAAAAGTTGGTAATAGGAGATAGCGATGTTAGCGACTGTTTTCAGTCGCTAACATCTTGGCACGCCCACTTTGCATGTCATTAGTGATAAATATCACTGACATGCAAAGTGGGGCCCAAGATGGTCGCTATCTCCTACTAGCTGTCGCTAACTGGTGTTAGCGACAGCTAGGTAATAGGGAGATAATTGTATCTCCGCTTTCTAGGCTTTTAAAGCCAAAAAAGCGGAGATAAACCCCCTTGATAATTTGCCCCCTTGTTTTTGTAAAGCTCCCGCTACTACCTCTATTCAGATCAGAGTCTGAATTACACAAGGCACCCAGGATCACAACGGATGTAAGCACCAGTCTGCTGTGACCCCAGGGCACATTGGTATTACAGAAGGGGCTACACATTCTGGTGGAACCTGTGCTGTAATACAAACTACACCAGTGCACATATAGTGTTGGACTAATATTTAAGGGGGCTACCTTCATAAGTATGGGCACGTTGCCCCATGCTAATGAAGTAAACACTGCCTCAGCACCCATACTGTGTTATGGAGGTGAGTGTAGAGGAAAAGAGACAACCAGGAAGCACACTGACATGTCACAAAGTTGGTGCTTATACATTGGCACCCCTACCCCAGATTCAACCGCTCCAAAAGAGGAATGGGTGTCCTATGAACCCCCTAACATCCTTTTGTAGGTGGGTGAAGACATCCACTACACTCGCCTGTTGGGGATCTCTGCCCCCCTTTCGAAAGATAGCTCGTCATTTAGTAATGTGCTGCCCCTGCCATGCTCGCGCGAATCGAATAATCATCAAACACCATAAAACCTCAGGCCATATATCCAAATGCAAGTAACAGAAATGTGCCTGCCTCCCGGTTGAAAAGAGAAAGACAGCCATTGTTGGGGTTCCAATGGCCTGTCGTATCCCTGGGCACTTGGGGCCACATTACATAAACAGGCTTCTGCACCTGCTTCTTGTGCCCAATGGGCACTTTGGCATTACAGAAGGGACTATAGATCCTTCCACTGGTGCGATTCGGACAGCCGGTCCACCTTTCATTTATGCATTGCCTCCAACTATTTTCTTTTATCTGTAGGAGGGCACATTGACCAGGTATGTGCCCCATAGCCTTATTTAAAGGTGCTTAATAGCATAGACCAGAACAATGCACGCCATATATAACATGGCAGCTGCAAAAAAAACTGGCAGCTACTTGCACATATTACTAATTTATATCTGTAAATGTATAACGTACTAAAAGAGAGCTTGAAGGCTATGAGCATGTGTTATGATATAAATCGAAAAAATATGATGGAATCATGAAATGGAAACACACTATTCCTCTTTCCTCGCTGTCTGATTAGTGGTTATGGAGTCATTTTTCATTGAGCTGAGAGATATTGCAGTCTCTCTTATCTGTGACATTTACATGCAGGATGTCCTTGACTTTTAGAACAGGATATAACTTGGCAGACACAGTATATAGATGTTTCACAGCAGCCATGGAAAATAGCACAGTACATCTGCAGGGCATAAAAGAAGAGTATTACAACAAATAAAGCTGGAAAAAGAAGTGAGTAAAATCGACCTAACTTTTAGCTACACCCTGCTATTTATATATTTTAGATATAGGGAACAAAAATCACACACTAGTTTGCTTGTTTAACTAATCTGCTCAAGTTCTTGCTTGCCATATGTTTCTTCACCTAATAACATAATAGAACCTGGACAGTGGCCACACAGCAAGAAGGAACAAAAGAACTGCTATTTGAAACAAAGCGCAACAGACTGTTATAACACAGCATTTATATACAAGGATACAGAAAAAAAGTGATTCAAAACAAGCAATAACTAACGAGACAGAAACACTGATAGGCTTCTCCCATAGTAGCTAGCTTCACATAAAAAAAGTCTTAGTATCTCTGAGAGGAAGGTGGACTCACAGAGAAGTGAGACTGTGATCTTATGGTCCTGGATAGTTTACTATCAGGTATAGATACTCACTTCTGGTTAAGGTGCTTGGTATTTTTTACCAGGAGATATTTATCTCAGGTTGTGGGACAAACAGTCAGTGAAGTTGAACATACTAAGTCATTGAGCAAGCTGTAACAAATACTCCTTCATCTGGAAGATACATGTTTCATTGCAACGTGGAATTTAATGTAAACCTGAATATTGAGTAGGAAATATTTGTATACCTTATTATCATGGCCAGAATATTGAAGACATTATTGACAGGTCTATGTATGTATAGATGTTCTAGTCTTCCCACCTTTTCATATATTAGTTACAGTATTAAGGTATCACAATATTCCTGTATTCAATATTAACAGACTGCAACCTAGGTGGAGATTTGGGTTCTGGTGCAAGGAATGAGTAACATGGACTGGTTGTATATAAATAGAGATGGTAATTGTGAAACCTGATAACCTTGGTGTGGTTTCCCCCAGACCTTTTGCCTTCACCCCCTCTGTTTTGCAGAATTCGTCTTTTTAGGTCTTAGGACTTTGTACACCACACCAATGCCAACCAGTGATAAAGTGCTTAAGCTCTCCCCCTTATACACTTTGAAATATATAAATATTACCCATCAGACTAACTCTTCCTTGCACTCTCTGACCTGTTGATACTACAGAAAAAGCCCTGCCATGCTGCCAGAAGGCCAGCCTGCTGTTGGAGACATGTCCTGCTGTCTGAGAAGGAAGTTGATTGGCTCCCTTCATCGCAGGCTACCTGAAGGAACACCAAGGGTCAGTTGACAGGCCTCCTGTTAAGAGATAGATAGACATAACAAGCTTCAGAGACCTCCCTGCAACTGCCGAGCTGACGTGCTGCAACTGGAGCTGCTGGACCTGCAACTGGACCTGCCTAAGTTGAAAAAGAAGGAGAGATATAGAGGTTCATATCTGTAAACATGTCCTGTCATGCCAAGATCTTGCCACTTATGATGAGTATCAACGTGAAGCTCCAGTGGACCCAACTCTTTGCGCTACAGCGACCACCTGCGATAATCAGCAATGCGAGTTCTGCAGTTTGCTCTAAAGCACCAACAGCATCTTATGACCTCCAGTGCAAAACTCCAGCACTGACTGTTTGCCACACCGTACAGGATCTTTGCGCTACATCAACGACTGTTTGCGCTGCCCGGCCTGCTCTCCGTGCTACAGTGACGATCATTCACTACACTCTTCCTGCTCCCCTGTGGCCTCCTCCACAACAAACTTAACCGCTCTTGCTGGATTTTGAGATGGCAACTTTTTCAGCAGGACTAACTGAATTCTTGTATTTGACACATGCTCCATCCTGGTCAGCCTGATAGTGTGACTTTCCCCCACTCTAGCATGACCAGATAACTTCAAGTAACGCTTTGTACTTTTAGATGCAGTACTTACGAAAACCTTTGAGATTTCATATCTCCATTTCTACTGATTGTATTTTTATAATTTTGGAGTCACATAATTTATCAGATTGTGCTCTGTGATTTTTCTTGTATTGTGTTCTCACTTTATTACTGTTTGAGTGCTGCAGACATACTTTACACATTATTTCTAAGTTAACCCAGGCTGCCTTTTTGTCAAGAGTGTTAAGCACATGTTAAATTAATGACTTTTGTGGTTAACACTGACAGAGCATTGTGGTTGCTGCTTTAGTAGGGTTCCACCCTCCTCAACCAATAACCCATTGTGTTACATTAATGGTGCAATAATCAGATGTTTGAATTAGTTCCCTTCACTTTCCTGTGTTCGTTTTGTTGTTCAGTCAAAGTGAGGGCCCAACTGCATATGCTGGTTTGCTCAAGGTCTCCTGAGTTTGTAGCAGCAGTACCACAACTTCTAGTTCTGTAGGATATCCGTTTACTATGAAATCAGGAGATTTCTTCAGGTCATCGAAATTCATTCTAGTTTTTCCTAACAAAGGATCTTTGTTGTTTTGAGGTACTTTGCAATCTCCTTCTTGTCACACCCATTATATGTCAGTCTTTAGTAAATTTCTCAATGGTTTACTTAAAGCAGTAAAGTTATCACTAACACACCACAATATATCTAAACAACTCCAGGATGCACTGTTCCTCACATGGCTGAAATGTGACTGTTTTGATATTCTGAACTTTCTGTGGATCAGTAACTATGACCATCGCTGAAAAGCAATTCACAAAAAGTTCAAATGAGGATTTTAACCATTCTGATCTCCAGGCTTTTCTCATCTTGATGGGGGACACACAGGGCCGGCGCTAGGCATGGGCAGTGTGGGCAGCGGCCCAGGGCCTCGCGCTCTGCCAAAGATTAGAGGCCCCCCCATCAGTGTGAAAGGCCACACTTTCACATTAGCCAACCTATTCTTGCGAGGCCCCCTGCCCCAGCTGATCATATTACATCATGAACTTGCTGGCGTGGTGATATTTCTGGGGGTGCAGGGGTGGGGGAAAGTACAAACTGAATGGGGGACAGCACACCAGCTGGGCCAGCAATTATCTCGGCTCAGTGTCAGAGACAGGCAGCGCCTCAGTTAAATATCAGCCATTCTAGGCCCTTTGTTTCCAGGGGAAGGCGGACACAGGTAAGAGGAGGTGGGTGATGGGTGGAGGGGGCAGCCAGATCAACTTGTTTTTGACCTTTCTTTGTGTATAAACTGTGTGTTGTGGGAAGTGTGTCCTTATTGTTTCATGGCCCAGGGGAGGGGGCCCCCTCCCTGGGCCTTGAAGCACTGGATCAAGCTGCAAGGTTCAGGTGTGGGGGCCCCCTTCCCTGGGCCTTGTAGTAATTATGCAGTGCCAGGGTTGGATTTGGAAGGGAGTTATTCGGCTGGTGCGAGAGGCCCAGTCCCTGAGGCTTAAGTGGGCCGTTTTTTTCCCCTCATTTATGTTGAGGCTTGCTCTGCTGCTGTGAACTCGAGAGGCCTCAGCAGCTTCTTCCACTGCCCATTTTCATACAAATAATTAGTTTTTCGATTTGGCCTTGAACAGCAAAAGAACTGAATGGTTTTTGGGCTTGATTTAATATTAAATGTTCAATCTTGGTGCTCCATGTAAAGCAAGCATTTGCAATGCAATAGGTCTCGCATTTAAGCGCGTTTGAGCTATTGACATTGTAAATGACAATGCCTTTTTATTTATATTTTGGTTTTTTAAACATAAATAAAAGGCATAGTCATTTACAATGCTAATAGCTTAAATTCGCGCAAATGGGAGACCTATTGCATTGTGAATGCTTGTTTCCTTCTGGCACTCTGAGCGCCGCAGAAAGGAAGTAAAACTACAGGTCCCAGACCGCACATGTTTAAGGCAACTATAGAGCTCTAAATATCTGCTTGATGCCTGCCCACTAAGTCTAGTTAAGCATATTAGTTGCACAGAGAGCCAGTGATAGCACTGTCCACCTTTGGAGCTGAAATCATCCATAACAATTACTCAGTGAGAATTATCATGGCATACTCATCCTCCTGTGTAACCTTTGACCCACAGTGTGTCCGCCTTGCAGGACATCTGGCACTGCAAGTGAGAGACCAACTTCACCTCTCTATTAATTTTTGAACTTCCAAAGACTCTTATTTTGCAGTCATATTTAAGTATTATGTCCCTTGTGGTTCTCGCTGAGTCATGGATTAGGAGCCTGTGGTCCCAGACCAGTTATCTGATCTGCATAAATGAGCTTTGCCTGAGGCTTTTTGTCCGTAATTTAAAAAGAGAGAAGTCTGACAATACCATCTGCATGTATTAAGCGGGTATATCGCTCCTTGGTACGGGGCCTGTCCTTTCACCAAAAACACACGATGTAGCATGCAGCCTTTCAAAAAAAGAGACAAAAATAAACACACCCAGCCAGCAGTGGTCTGCAGTAGTTTATTTATAGCTGGCAGAATAGTTTCAAAGAGCAGAGCAGTGAGTGCTTAATTTGTAAAAACATAAGTGCAAGGGTAAGGACTTTTGATTGAATAGAGACATGACAGAGACGTTTGGGTGGCCGTACACTGCCCCTGTGTTTTTTCACAGCGCGACACTTATGCACTATAGTTATGGTTTTATGAAACAAGAACATTACGAACAGACTATGAAATAGACGTGTTGAGATTTGGACCATATTTTGAAATAGTGCTTCATCATAACACCAGGCTTCCCCTTGTGGGGAATCATTGGATCTGATTACGATCAGCTAAATATTTGCTCGAACCAAGGAACCATCCTGTTTTACATTAGTTTCATAAAGACAGATTTATAAGCCCTGAAGAAGTCTCATTTATGAGACGAAACGTGTCGGCTAAAAAAGAAAAAATCTGTTGTAAAATTGGATCTTTTTATCTACTTTTGAATACCACAATAAAGAATTGAAAGCTAACTTCATTCAAGTCCGGACCTGTTCATTTGGAATTTATTTTGCTGATTGACTGAAAGACACTAAAGACTGTGGAAGATACTTTTTGATGGGTGCTGATTCCATATCTTGTGTTTAGAATGTTGGGCTTTGCCCTTAAAGGAACAGACA
Organism: Lissotriton vulgaris; assembly: GCF_964263255.1. NCBI lineage: Eukaryota > Metazoa > Chordata > Amphibia > Caudata > Salamandridae > Lissotriton > Lissotriton vulgaris. The sequence continues at coordinate 290,719,361 of NC_141697.1, read as the reverse complement.
GGGTTGTGTTCCTTGGCTTCCTGAGCACCATCGCTATACTTCAAGTCACAGATAATAACAGTTGCAGGTTTCTTTGCCTCAACCCTTGTGTGTATAAGTGTAGCCCAAAAGGATCATTTGCACACTGTATACCTGACAAATTTCATTAAAACCATTTATGTGCAACACAAAATTCCTCCTAAAAAAAAATATGTCAGATCACAAATTCAACACAAGACATCGTCACTACCATTCACTCCATATACAAGATCTCCAGGCAAGCCCACCAAAACAGGACCAGAGTAGGAATCATCATTGTCTACAAAGACATCTTCATCTGAACAGCCTCCACCAAAACCAGAACAAACGGCATGGGGCACAACAACTTCAAATTACAAATCACAGCAAATTTCACCCTGGGTGGGACCACCGTCTACGGTTCCCTAGGCCTGAGTCAACTTCTCAAACAACACCATGGACTTCATCTCTCCCCTAGTCCTCCACACCACAACTATCATCCTCTCATGAGACCTCAATTTCTGTCCAGAAGACGCGACCAACCCCAACTCAGCAGCTCTTCAATACAACTTTGTGAACCTGGGACTAACCCAATGAATCAGTGAGCCCACCCAGACTGCCACACACATCCTGGACACCGTCTTCACATCTTTTAATAACATTATGATCCACACCAAAAGATCCGTCACATGGACAGACCGCACCACAGTCAGTTTTACAACTGAATTCCATCAACTCAGAAAAAAAACCACAGTGGGCCCAGCACACTGACACTGGAACAAAATGACAAATGGATAATGGATGACCGCCTTATTCTAAAACAAACCAAAACCTACAAGCATTCTGGCACACGAGATTGAGAACTTTAAAAAATGGCTAGCCAACTGTGCTAACACACTTCCCAAAAAGATGAATCTCATCTTAGAAGATGGGGTCTCTGGGGCCTCCCAGGGGCTCAGGCAGGGGGGCGACATGCCCAACATCCAATATTATATTTATTGACCCCGGGAGATGGGGTTCCCAGGGCCTTACAGAGGCTTGGCAAGGGGTGGCAGACATCTAATTATAATATCAGCCCAAGAGATGGGGTGCCAGGGGCCTTCTAAAAGCTTAGGGGTGAGGGATGCATGCCCCATCCCCATAAATTAAGCTACTGGCCCTGGGATGGGGTTCCCTGGACCTCCATAAGGCTCAAGGAGGGCGGCTGCATGCCCCTTACCTAAAAAATAGGATTGTGTCGAACACCTGGGCCATGGCACATCTTGCCATGTAGCTTATGTTTTAAAAGGCTGTGAACCCCTTTTCTTTTTTAATAGGACTTTGGACCTGCAGATCATCTGCAGGTCTGCAACCCTGTCAAAAAAATATATGTAAATATATGTTTTTGGCTCCTGGAAGGGGGGGAAGTATATCTCTACCCTACCACCTATATGTTTTTTAAAATCTTTTCACAGGAAGGAGACTGAGTTCCCCAAGTCCAAAAAGGACTGTCGACACACCCTTTTTGATTTGGTGGCAGCCAATCAGATCATATCTTTTGATCTGTTGGATCTGCAGATCCTCCGTGATATGATATTTACGTACAATTTGAACCTTAATTTCTCAAAAACTACAGAACAGATTCACACTGCATCACAAAGCACACTTCCAGGGTAAAGATCTAACTTTGTGACAAATATTGTGAAATTCCATTCAGCAATTTTGGCAGTAGCATTTTAGGACCACCTTTTTCTCGCCCTTGCTTGCTGGATCACCCCAAAAACTTTCAATGAAGGAATCGAGGTAGATGAGAGTATGTTTTGGAAAGTTTTGTGAAGATTCATCAAATGGTGCCAACGTTATTAGCTAATCAAAAAAATCTATTTCCTATGGAAATGTGGTCCTAACTATAACCTAACTATAACTACCCTGGGGCGACCACCGCTCAGTAATAGAAGTCATTATCTATACTACTATTATAAAGCAAGAATTTTGAACCTTTGAGGCGGGTAAACTCAGGAACCACAGCGCCAATCCACACACCCGGCACATCATTGTAATCGTCAGGGTGTGCAGATGGACATAGGCTATATAAACTATAATAATATGCGTTATTTAAAAAATGTACCTTAAAAAGTAGTCCCTTCGAAGTAGCGCCGGCCGCGACCTGCGTGCTGACGTCAGGAGCGCGGGGAGGAGCGGCTTCCAGGAGCACAAGGAGGAGCGGTGACCAGCGGCGAACAGGCAGTGAGGACTGGCAGACAGGCGGGAGGAGCGGTGACGAGTGGCAAGGAGCGGCGGAGCAGTGAAATGAGGAGCGCGGGGAGGAGTGGCGGCTGAGATAAGGCTCTGGGGGACCCACGGACAATGTTGGGGCAGGCGGGGGTCAGGGCAGGCGGGGGTCAGGGCAGGCGGGGGACGGGGCAGGCAGGGGACGTGTTCGGACGGGGGCCTAGGCTGCTGGACAATGTAGGGGCGGGCGGGGGTCAGGGTGGGCGGGGTCCCGGGCTGCTGGACAATGTCCGGGCGGGCGGGGGTCAGGGAAGCCTGATTGCTCCCGGACAAGGTCGGGACGGGCTGCTAGTACTATTTAAAATCCTAAGCACTCCAAAAGCCATGGTACCTAGAAAAATAAAACATAATTGTTTTGGACAGATTTAGTTTATAAAACAAGCCACATTTTACTCACGCAGAAAAACGTCAAATATTTTATGTGTTTCGGATGGAAGACACAACATTGTTGTTGTCCATACGCAGATGATTAGACTAGAGGTGCACCTCAGAGCATATTTATGGAGCGAAGGTGATTCTATCCAATTCCCACAGCAGTTGCTGAGGTAGAGCCCTGTATGTGTATTGTGGAGCCGTTGACCAAGTCACAAGAAGCGGAAGTGTCCCAGGATGGTTCAAGAAATGCATTCATCTGCAATGCAAGACTCTGGGGGCAACAATACCCATGGGCCATTAACAGTGGCAACAGTACATCAATTTCCAATTGGTGCAATCAGTCTATCCTCAGCATATGTCTAATACACATTCGTGGCTGCAGAGCAAGCAGTAGAATACACATTGTAAGCAATTAAGCCAAACAGGCCTGACGGACAAGAACCAGTGCTCGTCCAGTTCTCAAAGTCGAAGTGTGTCAAACATGTGAACCATGTGCTCAGAGCATCATAGCCCAAACAGTGCTGTCTCCATTCCAAATCGAACTGGGAAGTCCATTGCGTATCAGAAAAAAATAAAATCAGGATTCCTGCCAAAAGTAGCAGGACAAGCAGGAGCCATCCAAAAACGCTTCCCAACACGGAGTGTATGCATGGTGGAATTACTCCGAATATTGTCTGAAAGGGGCTAACCAGTCCAGAGCTGATACATTTAAAACAAGCATTTGCAATGCAATCAGGGCCTTCAGAGGTCATATCACTGAAAATACAAGATTTGAAAAACATATGTTGTCCACATGTGCTTGTGGAACAAAATTTCTATTAACTGGAATCTAGAGAATGCTAAAGTGATTCTGGTATTTTACTAACCTCTGTTGGTCGTTTTCTATCAGGAAAGTTAAATAGAGGCAGTTGCCAGAAAAATAAAAGAAGAAGGTCCCTCAGCAGAAAGCAATTCTGGTATTTCACTGATCTCTACTAGCCATTTTCTATCAAACCAGTTAAATAGTGACAGTTGAACAGAAAAAAGTCCCTAAGCGGAAGCAGACTAGTCCTAGGGCTTATCTCCATAGATTACAAAGTACACAGACATATAAGTATATACTAAGGTATATTCAAGAGGTCTCAAATTCTCGACCTAAAAATGAGGGGGATATTAGACTACTTGGTAGAGGGTAGCAAAAAAGTGATAGAGTGAGGCCTAAGCTAATATTCTTTGCAATGGTAAACTTGGAAGTATGATTATGAATGCAGGGTTAGAGGTGTGATGTGTGAAACATACTGAAATAAATCGATGTTGCCACTTGAAGACTGAACAGGGACAGTGCATAACTAACAGACTGAGGAGACTACTGTTTCCTGTTTGCCAGTTCACTTACCAGCTGGATGTGAAAAGCCAAGCCACAGCTCTATCTTAGATATGAGATTTCATATAGTGTAACAAATATTGAAGATGTCTGCATACACAACATGGATCATTGGCAATCCTATACACAAGGTCTAATCCAGAAGCCCTATATTGTTTATATGACCAATATTTTCTCTTTTATATTTGTATTAATATTCCAGCAATAATGTTCTGGTACATGCATTGGAAAAAAAAATAAACATAGAATTATAAAAGGATAACAGTGTAAGTAATATTTTATTTGCATTGTTAATTAAAACCTTTGCAATACAAAAGAATTTCAATTAAAAACTAAAGTGTACATGCATAAAACTACCATCATCACATTTCTCGTATTTATAAATTATTACTAAAAACATTGCTCTATGCCGGCGAGTGAAGCTGTAGGGTATTTAGTCGCTTTTTTATAGCTGTACTTATGGCATTTTCTGCTCGCATAGCCTCACATATTTCACTAGGTAACAGTTCAGTTGTGGATCAGTGGAAGTAAACCACTTCTTGCCTCCTGGTGCATACCCCTCGTAAGTTAAATTTTCGTTTTAGCAGTTGCTTCCGTTCTTTAAAAAGTTCTTTGCAGGAAAATAATATATGCATCAGGTCTTCTGTTGCTGATCCACATAAGCGGCATGTGGAGCCTACTTTCTCCCTTAGCCAAGGTGGTAAGTGCTGTATACAGGGTAGCAAGCCAAGCCTATATTTCATGAGACTGATCTTTATGTTTTTTGCGTATCCCAGGTTGAAATAATGTTGTGCTATAGGCTTTGCATAGTAGTTTAGAGTCACCTTTTTTGATAAGGAAACCTTAGCCTCCAGCCATGAAAGATGTTTCACTGTCTTCCATACCAGTTTCTTAAATGTGGTGGCTGTTGTGAGTGTTTCCCAAAGCTGGTTTAGCCCTATGTTCTGTAAACTGCTGTTGAGATACTCCGCAGCAGGGGTTGCAGTGTGTAGTTGAATCTCATTCCATAACTGTTCATTTAGAGTTCCCTGTGGGGCTTTCCGCACTTTGTCCCAGGTGATGATGTAAGCCCTTTACCTTGCGGTCGATTGTTTCTGTAAACCAAACTCGAGTCTGATTTGTGAAGGCGAGGTCTATTTAGGTAGCCCGAAGATAACCCTGTATGCAGTTGTTACTGTGGCATCAAGTATTTTGGCATCTCTTCCTTTCTGTGCCTCGCTGCCATAGGTGATTATTGGTAGCAGCTTTGCGCAGGCCACCTGTGCCAAGGGCAAGATCGAATGACCTTTTAGTTTTATGTTTAACGTTGTTAAGGAGATAGCTAGCGCTAGGCCTTTGTGCCTAATGCTGTGTTTCTGAGCCAGAAATCGTTCACCTTTATCTAGCTTCACTCCCAGGTATTTATATTCCTTTGTGTCCTCAATTCTGGTCTCTCCCCAGAACCAAACAGGTGGCTGCCTCCTTTTTTTCCCAACCATCATGGTTCTAGTTTTGTCCAGATTTATTAGTAAATCGTTTGCTTTGGAGAAATCATGTCGTCCACGTATAGGAGACTGGGTAGCAGTGTGTCTCCTATTTTTGGGGCATGTGATTTGCAACTGATTAATTTCGGGACTAGGTCAGCTATAAATAGATTAAAAAGTGTGGGAGCCAGGACACATCCTTGTTTCAGCCCTTTTCCCTTGGTATCTGCCTTGGCTGGAAGTACCCATTGCCCAGCTATATTTGTACCCATGTGTCGGTGTGCAGATTTATCAGCAAATTTAGTAGGGAAAGTGGCAGCCCCCAGCTTTGCAGTTTAAGCCAGAGTCTGTTGCAGTTGACATGGTCAAAGGCAGCCTTGTAAACGATGAAGCATAAGAAAAAGAGCCTCCTTGCAGATTCTGCTTTGTCCATAAGCAATGCCACGCTTAGTATGTTTATAGTTGTCCCAACCGATTCCACCAATCCAGTGTTATGTCATGGGATTGCAGATTTTTATGCCTGGAGCTCCTCTAGTAGTGTTCCAGCAAAGAATTTAGCCTTGTTATCTATTAGGGCCACTAGTTGATAATTTTGTGTTTTTTACTTATCTCCAGATTGGTGTATTGGTGAGATGACTGAACCTCTCCAAGAGGATGGCAAAGGGTTCAGCTCCCTTATTTCTCCAAATAGAGGTTCCAGCGCTTCTGCCCAAAACTTTGGCTCTTGTTTGTAGAGAACTGGAGGAAAACCATTTGGGCTGGGAGCGCCTTCTCTCCTTCACTTTCCTATATGCCATTTGATGGAATTAGTATGGTTTATGTACAGATCCTCTGTAAGTTTGTCTCCTCTTGATTTTCAAGATGCCATGAGGTTGTCAGCAGCCCAGGCCGTAGTGGTGGTTTGGGATTCCAATGTTTTTTTGTTGTTCTTGACCGTTAGTGCTTTGTTCCATGACTTGATTAAAGTGGGACCCCAAATATTTTGCCCAGGCATCCTCTGAGATGTTTGAAGAGGTTTCGTCGTGATTGAGATGGACACATTTATTTATGGTGCTCCAGAATCTGGCACTATTGTTGTGCTTAGTGTTGTCATGTAATTTAGCCCAAAGGTCATTCTCGGTATCTCTGATTGCGCCCATTTTCAGTTTTTTTTGTTGCATTTTTTGCCTCTTTAGTAATTGCAATTGTGTTATGTCATTTGGCTGGTGGCGGAGTTGTCTCAATAGGCGATAAATGGAATTTTTAATGATCCTTATTTCTTGCTTCACAGTTTGTAATATGGGCATCGCGCTGCTAAATCTCTGCTGGGATGATGGTTTAATCTTGGTTGCATATGCTTCCATATTCGCGCTACAGCTTTCCCATTTCTCGACTTCTCCTTGTCAGCTCCTCAGGTCAAAGTGTTGTTTTGCAATTTTCAGCATGTTGCTTTCTGCAGCTACCTTGAACTTGATTCTTTTAAGATTGATGGTGAATTCTGATCCTTGAGGTGTCCGGCAGTGTTCAAGTGTGGGTACAGTCATTCTGAGCTCTATTTTCTGGGGCGAGTGGTCGCTTTTACCTTTGACACACAGCTGGAATGATGTGACTTGGTGGTACAGGTCTAGGGGGACAAAGGTGTAATCCAGTGTTGCACTCATTCTCGCTGAGCTTGTTGCGGGGATTCTGCTCATGCACAGAACTATGCACAGGAAACCAGGACCTCAGTGAATTGTGGTGTACCAAAAGCCTCACAGGCCCATAGGAATCAATGTCAATTACCGAATCGGTGAATACCGATTCGGTAAATACCGATTTTGCAAGGGTGACAGGGTGTCACTTTGACACCCTGTTGCACCCCTGATTTTGCCTTGTGTGCCATGTGACACACATACATGCCCTTAGGGCATGTCTGTGTGCCACATGGCACTGGTGTACATGAACAGATGTGCATGTACACTGGAATTCGTTATTTACCATGTAATAGTATTACATGGTAAATAACGAATAGGTAATGGCCTGTGGCACTGTTTTCAGTGCCACCTACATCTGTATTTACCGATTCTGTAAATTTACCGATTCAGTATTTTACAGAATCTGTAAATATACCGAATTGGTAAATATACAGATTCTGTAAATATTGGCCCGCTACATATCAGACACCAGATACAGGTCGGTAACGGCCGAAATCGGCCGTTACCGACCGGTAATTGGCGACCTACATTGGGCCCTAGGTTTTATAATAATAGAAGGTCTCTTAGGCTTAGATGGGGAACCCCATACCTCCAAGATCAGCAGAGGTGAATCACATCACAGAATCAGTAAAGCTCTCTGTCACTGGAAAAGGTTTTTCTGCAAGTGTCCAAATCATGAATGCAGTGCAATATTAAAGGCACTAGAATTTCAGTTGGTTGCAGCTGTGTGCATGTTGTGTCTAGAGCGTGGGGTGATCAAAATGAATAACAACATACATTAATATGGTGACCTTGAAGGCTTGTGCACGCAGTGTACAGATTAAGGTCGCGATTTAAGTCTAGGGATGTGAAAAACAGACCGTTCTCATGTGAGGAAAATCAAGAAGTTTAACTTACAACAACAGTTACATGTAGTGTTGTGTGCAAAAGCGGCAAAGTGGCAAAATGGTGTTTAAACTTCTAATATGCTTATGCTAACATAACAATGTATGAAAGCAAGCCCCTGTCTTCACTGCCAGCTGTGGGTTGTTACTGGAGGATTATATTTGACTGTTCTGCCGTTGGTTGCTCTAAGGTTAAGGTGTTCCAGTTCCTCCAGGATCAGCTGTCCTAACAGTGAATTATGGTGATTTTTTTACCAAGGGTTCTGAGCGACTTCACATAGACCTCAAGAGTAAAGTTTGAGTTGTCTATGATGTCACTCAGAACCCAGAGGTGGTAAACATTCCAGTAATTCACTTTTATCCATTTATAATTGTATGTTATGTATGGCCCCCAAAATCATATGGCCCTGCTTTCACCTGCTACCCAGGGGCAGTGGTGTAATGGGGGAGCCTTACATACCATGGACTCCCATCCTAGACCAAGCCCCATCTCCTTCCCTGCCTTCCTTTTCCCCTCCTGCAGCTGTGCTTTCTGCTTCCATTGAAAGTAGACATACAAAGCTGCGCTGATAAGCTCTCAGACGCTTTGTGACATAGCAACAATGGATTATGACTTTTGTTATCAACTGTTGGTATGCCACAACAATGGGTTATGAGATTCAGAAACTGAAATAAACAATTGAGGCTCTCTATGAGAATCATACATAGCAATGTTTTTTAATTCCTGAGATGATGATTCCATCTACAGGAAGCGTATGTTGACAAAATGTACAGTATTTCTCATATTGCTCACAATCTAATTCGCACGTACCATGCAACACTCAAAGTATAGGGGCCAGTAGCCATGGAAGGACACAAATGACAACATGGCCCTCATAAGGAGGGACTAACAGCCTATAATAAACCATTCGAAAGGCAGCATTTAGAAAGGACAAAGACACAAGCCAATGAAAAAGATGGGCGGCGGGGTGGGTGAAGCTTCCACTCCATACTCCATTATTGCTTGCTTCGCAGAGCGAGCAGTGCATGCGACTGCCGCTATACGCTCAACCTAAAAATTCACTATTCCTCTAGTATCAGAAATGTTAAAGATACAATGGACTTACTCCCCAAAAATGCAACTGTAAGTTAGTGTGGAGTAGTGTCTGTATCTCAGACTAGGAACTTGCAACCTGGAGATGAAACGTATCTCCGGCTGAAGTTAAGGCCACATCCTGTTGAAAAAGCATGGCTTTCTGTCTGTTAAGGGAATCAAAGCATATGTTGGGAACATTTATCAAAGGCCACAGCGCTGCCTCCCTAATTTTGCAGCCAGGTGGAAACGGTACTAGTGTACAACAAGTGACAAAGGAATTAAAAATCCCCAGATTAGTCCTGCCTGATGACATTCCACAGCAACCTTGATCATCCAGCATCAAGTAGCTCCCATTTGAGACCAGTTTGAAAACCGGACATATCACGGTAGCTAGGAAACCCTTCAGATAACATGACAAATTTGCAAGTTTGCAACAGAAGCATTGCGTTCCCCGTGAAGAGAAATGTCCTTGCAAACTAAAGGTCAGCTTAGGGCATCCTCGCAGTCGGAGTCACTAAGATAAAAGTCTATGTCCCCTTTCCTGCACTTAACCTGAACGGTAATTCCCAAAACTATGCACATATAATTTCCCTTAGCATATCTGCCTACCTGTTGGTATTGGAGCCAATATTGGAATGGGAATGTCATGACCGGGAGGGTGATATAACCATGGATATTCCAGTCTGTGGATGGTGTCTCTGCCATTTTAAAAGGAAATTGGCCTAATTTCTAAATGTGCAACATGGTGTATTTTGCATATCTGCATGCCATAGTTATCTCTCTTTCCATCACATCATATGCAGAAAACAGAGTGGAAGTGTTGATATAACGCCACGCACCTGGCCAGAACGTAGTGTTTGCAACATCCAGCTCAGCATTATGATGGAACATAACTGCGAATATCCATGTTGTAAAATAGACATGTCCTGCTGTACTATGTCAATTGCAAGAGACACAATGTTGCCCAGCGAATAAGTTCTGGATGATAAAGTGGTCATACCGTTGTCAACCACAGTCAAAAACGTTTCCATATTTACGATTTTCGATCTTGCGCAATCTTCCTGCAGCTTCCTGCTGGGAAATCTTCCTTAGCTCAATGTATATTCCATACAAGAAGCGCTTTTGACGTGGGTTTCTGGGACCTAGCAAAACATCACTGAGATCCAGGTCATCAAAAAGAAGGGACAAGTGTTGTTTCACCTGGGAAAGTGTTGAGGTCTTTAGCCACGCTAGGCATAACTTCAGAGCACTATATGATGTCGCCACCCCTGCGTATTCTGTTTGTATAAAGTGTACGTAAGGCCTGTGATCTTAAACCCTCCCTTGTTACCCAGGAACTAGAGTGACATTTATCTGTGTCTAGAGGCCAAACCAACCAACCATGCTGACCAGGGTCTGAGGTATTGAACGATCCATTGTGGCACATGGCACCTAATGTATCCTCACTGTACTTTGTGTATTGTTGTCAATGTTCAAAGTGTGCAAATCTGGGACAGCAAGGAATGTTCAAATCTTTTGCCTAAGCTAAACCAAGACAGGAAGTCTGTTTTATTCAGGACAATCGTTTGATTTGGTATGAAGCATGGTCCCAATAACACCTCCTTTCCCTGAACCTACCAACCTTTTGATCTGTGTCTATTGTGTCCTTCCAAAATTCGAAACCCTGTATAGACAGTTGGGAAATAAAGGAAGCAGAGTAAATCAGCTTGGCGTTTGCAAGCATATTCTCCTTTGCAGGTGTAGGTTCAAGCCTATAGTAATTAGGTGCAAATGTTTTTGAACTACCTTTTGGCAGTGTTCACATTGAGTGTAATTGTGAACAGCACGTGGGATACTACCTTTGTGTAAAAAATGGTGACCATAATGTTGACAGCAGAGCAGCCGGGGCGTGGACAAACGCAAAGAGGGAGGAAGCACTTTAGAGAAGGTCCGTGATCTGCCCCTGTTATCCTGCCTATTACTCAGTCAAGCAAAGCCATCCAAGCACAAACAGATGGCAAAATAAACCTAAGATATCAGTCCACAAGGCGGTGAAGAGACAATGCAACAAAGGTGTCGAGAGTAAGAGTGGGCGGAGAGCTCTGCTCCGCCCATGGAGTGATTGGAGTGTTGCCTACCCCATGATACAAGAATAGGCGGAGTAGGCAGCACCCCACACACTCCGGCGCAGAGAGGAGTTGACATCAGCCTTCGCCTCCCTCCTGCCCTATTAACAATTAGATTACAAGCTTTGAAAACAATTTAAAAGTAAGGAAAATGGCTTACCTTAGCTGCGGGTCCAAGGGATCCCTCTTCCTCCTCCATCGTGACTTCTTCAGCAAAACTGCCCGTTAATAGGGTGGGACGGAGGCGGGTGGCGCGTGGTGGGGCTACGCAGAGTGTGCGGAGTTTGTTTTTCCCTCCGTGGCACTCCGCGTAGCCCCAGTACGCCCACTACGCCCACCCTTATTCGAGAGATGACACATCCTGAGGGAATATCACTGACCTGCACCGCACAGGAGATGGCCCTGAAGCACTATGAAGGTGCTGGTCGACTACCGCCTCCAAGAGGATCGAGACCCACCCTACCTGCAAACGACTGTGGACCAGTAAAAGCGGCAGAGACAATCCAGCCCTCAATGCATTTTGCAGGCTAAAGTGAACCATCGGGTCGACCGTCGGAAGTGTAATCACCGGGGGTGAGAAGGAGGGGGGCCTGGCCTACGTTCCTGTTAATCGCATGTGTCAATCCGCAATGGCTGCAGTCTGCCCGCAATGACACAGTGGCATGACAAGAGACAGCAGACACCACAGCGGCCCATGTTGATACTGTATTCTGCTGCAGCAGAGGTGACTCAGACACCAGCACGCACCGGAGGTGTGGATTGGGAAAAATTTGCGGGTGCCTGGGAGAGGCTTAGAACCCAGCTTGGGCCCAGGCGTAACAGCAAGGGCAAATGCAGATGGGCGCACTTCCCCCACATTAGACCGTCATGACAAAATCACATAGCAGGCCTGCGAGTGGTGCAGGAAAGGTCCCGACCAACTCGAACCATACTCCGCCAGTTCCGATTCGAACATTAGTGCACAGGCACAACATAAAGCTGTTCTGCTCTGCCTAATCATCACAGTACAGTGCAATTGAACTAATTGCCCCTAGAAGCAGAGACCGGGCTCCCTTGGGCCCATCGAGCAGCACCACAGCGGCAAATAATAGTATCAAACGAGGCACTCGCAACCAAAGGAAGGCACCACATTCAGTGGCAGGCCTAATACTGCTTCCCCCTTGTTGGCAAGAACTCCATAGACACTATAAAACCACTGCAAAGCAGAGAGAGAGCGCTGTGATATAACACAGGAAAGAAAGAGGCAACCACCTCAGATCAGAGACCCTACTCAGCACAAAAAGCCCATTAGAGCAGCAGACACCAGGGCGAAGGGTGGAGACACAACTCCCCACAGTTTTAAAGAAACCCTCTGCAAGAAACTACGCAGAGGCGCCACAGCAAGGACAGTTCCAGCATTGTGACTGGGGAAGGGCCTGTGTATATATCAAATAGGCAATGCTGCAACATAAGCCAACCCAGGCAGTTCCTATCATACACCAGAGGCCTGAGATTCACCATCCATATACCTACAGCTTAACACATGGCTATGGGCCATCTACAATCAACCACGCCACAGGCAGTGCCTGATCCAGCTCTGACAGACTACCTCACACTGAAATTACCGTGAACACAGACCCCTTGCACCTAAACTTACAGCACAAATGGATACAGTGCTCAGTGCAGCTGAAAAACTCAGTGTAACACTCAACCACACTCGCACGTCTCTGGAAGCCAAAATCATCTTGGAACTTTACGCTTTTGCACGAGGGTCAATGCAAATTAACAGAAAAGGTGGGAACTAATGAGACCCTGCTTACGGAGATGCTGCCAATCACAAACTCAAACGCCGCCACATTACAAAGCCTTCTAGACAGAGTAAGCACCCTCGAAGAAAGACTGGAGGATGCAGAAGGTTGCTCCTGTCAAAACAATGTACGTGTGGTGGGCCTACTGGAGGGCGCAGAAGTCCAAGATGCAGTATCCTATGCAGAGAACTGGCTAAAGGAGTTATGGCCCAAAAATGCACTGTCTCCTCAGTTCATAGTAAAACGTGCACACAGGGTACCACCTCACAAACCACTACCAGTCTTAAACCCCAGACCCTTCATGATTCTATTACTGAATTATAGAGACAGAGATGCAATTCTAAGGAAAACCTGCAAGTTATCAGATATAATGGTACAAAATACAAATCATGCTGTTTCCTGACTATACCGCGCAGGTGCAGAGACGCAGCAGCTCCTTCCAATCTGTGAAAAGGCACTTATGTGAACTGGACATGCGCTACTCCCTGTTATTCCCGGCCTGATTCCGCATAGTAGCGAAAGGCGCCACCCACTTCTTCGACTCACCTACGGATACATGGAACTGGATGGAAGGTCAGGGATTGGCAACTGGACGCATGTTACCAGGCGAAGCCACGTCAAGACAGAGGTAACCACAGATAAAGTAAGAACAAAGGAAGGGCTCAGACCACCACACCGAAAGCTGTCCCTGAACTCGAGCAAATATTATTAGAGCGCAGACAAGCTCTAAATGTAGCAGCTGCAGACCACTAAATAGAGTCAACCAGGTCAACGAATGAAGAGGACTTTGCGAGCTCGTGGCCTGAAGGACCCAACTCGCCAACTCTCCCACTGGTGACACCACAAACCTTAGACAACATAATATAGGCATCAAATGGACACTAACTGACTATGTGGAAATCTGTGGATGTGGATGAGGCCATAACCCAGTTCAGTTAGATACTAATGCCAAGCTAGAAGAATCAATGCGAGGAACATGTACAAAGGCGACGCTAAATGGTGTTGTTACACAGTAAGAGACCTGGGGAAACCATCTACCATGCATTTAAACGTGTAAGGCTCCCATGATGTGACACCCAGGGGCATATAGAGACCAACACAACTGCATACACAACCCCCCCACACACTGACACCTTTGGTAGTCCCCATGTTACCATGCCAGAGTTTGGGAGGGCCATCGTTTTGAATCTGCTCTAATAAAGGTGTACGTTTTATAGTTCTACACCCCATTTGTCTTTATGAACCCACCGACAGAGTGAGCACTTCCCAAGCCCCGCATACACAGTCCTTCACCGGACGCAGAAAGCCCAGGCTGCCTTTCACTTATTAGCAGCACACACATTCATATGTCCCTCCCATGGCACACGCTAAGTCGCTAACGTCATTATCTGGAATGTAAGGGGCATGGGGCATCCACACACCAGCATTACATATTCATGCCTGAAATGCAGGGCTATCAACATTGAGTTACTGAAGGAAACGCACTTACCACAACTGGCAGCAGTCCGGCTTCAATGGCGCTGGTGAAAACAGGTGTTCAGCATACATTTTTTTCAACCTAAGCAAGGGGGGTGCTGATATAGGTTAATTCAGGGACACCCTTTGAAACAGAGGAGGTGAATGCAGACCCGGACGGCAGATATATATTAGTAAACAACCAGTTAAATGGCCACATCACTCTAATAGGGTCCATACATGCTCCCAGAAAACAGCATTTCCCCGTCAACTCACAGACACACTTGCCCCATGGAGCGGAATTCCCTAGCTGCTAGGAGGGGACTTTAAGTCTGTATTAGATGTTACTGGATCGCTCATTCTCTCCCTGACACGCACAGTTGGTTCCTCAATTGCCCATGCTTTGAACACCTGGCTCACACACTGTTCCTTGACAGATGTGTAGTGCACCCGCAATCCATATACACACATATATTCTTTCTTTTTTTCCACACCCATGACCCCCATGTGCGGTTGGACCACATAGTGAGTTTGCCTTCACTATTACCCCTTGTCAGACAAATAGACTACTTGGGCTGCACCCATTGTGACCATAATCCCGAACACATACGGCTTAGCTGGGACATAGGTGGCAGCACTGGAAGACCCAGCATTTTGAGCTTCCCTGGGCACCATCAATAGGACGCCATTTGAATTGGAGGCATTTAAAGAGTTCATCAGGGGAGTCTCGTGGAACATATGGAAACAACTGACTATAGAAATAGACAAGGTGGAACGTGGGATACTACAACACGAAACTAGGGTGGCGTCAGGTATAGTCGCTGACAACAATTGAGGGTGATGCGTAGTGAGCACATGAAACTACTAGAGCAATTGAGGGGCCTAAATTACGCAGCACACTCAGCACGCATACATGCAGTATAAGATTGACACAGAAGGCTATTAGCATGGTTATTGCAACAGGAACAGCCCTGACATCCCATACATGCAATACGCATAACTACGCTGATTAAAAAATATTAGCGAAACTGCTGGCAGACCAGTTAGCACCTCTGGTCTTGTCCCGGGTTCACGCTAACCAAAATGGGATTGTGCCAGCCCACAGAACCTCATTGAACTTGCAATGTCTTTTCAGGGTGGCCAGGTAAGCAGTGGATTGGTGGCCATGCTCAAGCTGTCTAATATTGAATGTGGAGAAAGCCTTTAGTACCCTGGAGTGGAGCTATCTGTTTGCCAAACTGCTACATTACGGGCAGAGCGGAACTTTTCTCAACATGGTCAAGCTCTTATATGCAGAACCAATGATGAGAGTACACACAGGCTCATACATTTCAGCTCCACTCAAAGTGAAATGAGGGCCCGACATGGATGACGTTATCCCCGCTACTATTCTCACAAGCTATTGAGGCACTGCCGGTTGCCATTTGGCTGAAGGGCTTGAAGTGGTGTATCGCGTTGGGTGATATTGTGCACGCAGTCTCACTGTATACAGACTACCTGCTTATATACATCAAAGATGTGCAGTCAATTCTATTGTCATTACACACACCATAGGAGAGTTTGCTGCTCTATCACGGTTCAAGGTAAATGCTTCAAAATTGTGCCTATACCCATTTCACAGAACATGCCCCATCCCAAGATACACACTCAACAATGTTCACATAGAGTGGCAAACAGATACATTTTGATACCTCAGGGTCAAAATCTTCCATCAACAAGATCCGTTTGAACGCAACCTGGGCATAGTGCTGACATCAATCCGCTCCCAGATGTTGTTCTGGGGCATGCTCTCTCTGACATTCACAGGCTGAATGGCCTTAGTTAAAATGGTGGTTTTACCAAGGCTTGTGCACTACTTCACCAACTTGCCCTTGTATATACTACAAGCTTTTTTTCCAAACTCTTAAAGGAGTGGTAAGGGGTTTCATCTGGGGAACCTCCTGTAATAGAGCTGCCCTTCGAAAGTAATACCTGCCCACGAATCAAGGAGGACTCGCACTGCCCAACCTAGAGCAATATGTGGCCTGGTGACTCCCTGAGTTTTACCTATCCGACACAGCAGCCAACTCCCCACCGTGGGCCCTCCACACCTTCTCACTTTGTTCTACCCATGTAATAAGAAGAAAGTGCCAGCTGCGCTGCTGCTTAGCATGGCATATTGATGTTACCGTAGGTCCTTGCACATTACAAGGAGACAAAACCATGCCCCCTGCACTGCCGCTGCTGGGCACCCCCAAAGATACCACAATCATTACAGCAAATGAACTACAAAGCTTGGGTGAAAGAAGGATTCACAACTTCTGAGACTTATTTCACAAGGGTACCTTGATACCGTTTGCCTCACGGTTGGAAGAAAATGGACTTCAACCAGGGCAATTCCGACTGCACCACAGAATTATATCAACATTTAACAAGCACGGGGTGAAATGACTGAAAAACCCTTAACGCATTGAATGGTTCAATAATTGCAAATTGTGGGACAAGGCTGCCACCTCAAAAGATGGTTCGCTCCCTCCCTGAGGCATCATACAGCAAAAACACTGACCCCCCCCCTGTGACAGAGTTGGGAGAGGGACCTTTAGTGCCCCTTTATGGACTATGAGCAGGCTACTGTATTAGAGGGACCTAACAGCATACCGCACAACATGATTTTCCACTCAATACAATATTTTACAACACAGAAAGCAGACCTTACCCTAGCGAGGATCAATAAGTACTTCAACCTTCCAGACACTAGATGCCCGTGATGCCATGCTATAGACATGGATCTGCTGCACATGTTGTGGAGCTGTCCTTATCTCAGGGAATATTGGAAAACAGTGGTCAAAGCCCTGAAACACTGCACATAGTGTACAATACCTCCACAGTGGGAAATATGTATCCTACACATTTACCATAGAACAGAGGGTCAAAAGTGACCTCCTGCTTTGTTGCTCTGGGGTTGGTTGTAGTGAAGCGATTGATTATTAGAAGATGGCGGACCCTTAAATCCCCTGCGACACTGGCCTGTAGGTGCTCCTTACAGATATATGCCCACCCGGAAAGTGTTGCACTGTACAGGGAATATGCGCTAGGCCTGCACAAAACATTAATCGCAGCACACAGGCACACAATATTCTATAAATTACAGGGATTAGACAAAAGCGCTGATAGTGCACCAACACCTGTGCCCACCTCACAACACCAATAGATGGTTCAATTTAATCTCCAGGGTTTATCACAAAAGAAACACCAGTAGAATCACAAGTAGAAACTAACTACCACAGGAAAAACGAAAGGCACATGAAGGTTCAGGAGAAGAGGAAAACACACAGCCACTGCAGTGGGGATCGAGGAGGGTTGCTCAAACTCGAGGGGTTTTGCAAAAATACTAAAAGTATTATGGTCCTAGTTATGCTTTAGTTTGTCCCAACATTATTGTCTGCCTCCCAAGTTAGCAGACCAATACGCAGCCTGTACATCATCATCTTGTCCATGGAACGTTTAAATGATCGACTCCCAACAAGCAGCACAAAATTGACTATGCGAGCCACACAGCGAGAGATGAGCCGACACATTGACTGATGTGCGAGGATAACTATGTAATAATCGAATCCCTGTGTAGCACAAAGATGGCCACACTCTATGTGAAGAACTGTAATGTACATGTCTGCATTATTTGTTAAACCCAATTAAATAGATTCAAATAAAAAATAATGTTGATAGCAGAACATATTACCAAAATTACTTGTACCATCATATAATTCATCATTAGAAAATGCTGCTGATTGCTCTAAATCTGAAAGCAAATTATGCAGTTTCAATGTCCCAATCCTCATAGAACATACTAGAGTTGATGATATTATTTAAATAAATCTTAAACAAATAAGGATTTTTCAAAAGTTCAGTAGGACCATATACATCATACGTTACCCTGTCCCACACTGTTCCATTAGGAACTGTAACCACTGTAATTTTCATCATGAATGTGGTTTTAGAACCATGTTCACATGGTGTACTGCAGAGCATTCCGGGAGATGATGTCCATTCAGAAGTAGATAAAAGACAGTCACCAAACCAATCCAGTATAACAGGGAAAGTAATCCAATTGTAACCTAGAGATGCATACGGGGAGCAACAAGGTATGAATTTTTCAGCCATGGATAGAGATAATAAACTCGTAGCTTGAAAGGGAGTGTTGTGTAGGTAGTTCAGGTTTACTTGGATCCAATGAAAAGGCATCTTAATGCACAAAGTAGCCAGACGATAGGAATCAATGGGAAATACCGAAACGGTATTTACCGAATCGGTAAATACCGACTCCTGCAAGGAGGAACGGGGTGTCACTTTGATACCCTGTAGCACCCCAATTCCAGGCTTGTGTGCCATATGGCACATATACATGCCCTAAGGGCATGTCTGTGTGTCACATGGCACCGGTATTTTACCACCCAATAGGATTGGGTGGTAAATACCGACTCCTATAGGGCTTGTGGCACTCTTTGAAGTGCCAGCTACATCTGGATTTAACGAATCGGTAAATATACTGATTCGGTATTTTACCAATTCGGTAAATTTACCGAATCGATAAATTTACTGAATCGGTAAAATATAGGCCCCCTACATTAGAAAACCCTAATACTAGTCGGTAACGGCCCATTTCGGCCGTTAATGACCGGTATTTGGGCTCCTACATCTGGCCCTTAGTGTGGTTTGATCAGATCGTTAGAGACAAACTTTTTGTCTCTGCAAGCGGTAGAAGAAGTACAGTTCTAGTCCCTTCAACAGCAAGGACAGGTACGGGTAAGATGGTCCAAATTCTTTCTTGTCCTGTATTTTTTCTCTGACCAAATCCTCAATCCTTGGGACCCAGACAGGTTAGCGGATGCTGCTTTCACTTCCTCAGTGGCGGTACATTTCACTTGGATGTTTCTCTGTAAAGTTCTGTATTCTTTTAAGTCTTGTAAAACACCCAATCACTGATGTCAAATGGAGTTTCAGCTGCCACTGTGTGCCCCTATCGAGGTCTGGTACCCCCATTCTCCTACCAAACAGGATCTCATAGGATGTATGACCCCCCCCAGGGATTTTAGTTGCATGTTATTAAGTGCCCTCTGGACCCCATATAGGTGAATGACCCAACTGCCACCAAAGCCTAGTTCCTTAGCTTTTAAAGATTGCTCTAAGTCCCAGTTTTTCCTCTCAATGACTGAATTTCCCTCAGGATGGTAGGGAGAGAAGTACCGCAAGGCCACACCCAAATGTCCTATGGCTTCTCTGTAAGACTGGGAGCTAAATGATGGACCATAGTCGGAATGTAGTGTGCTAATTGCGTATGTGCCGATAAAGTCTCGCAAACAGTCCAGACGTTAGCTGATCGCTGGGGCCAAACCCATAGAAATCTAAAGTATGAATCTGATGCCACCAAGAAGTACTTGTAAGCCCCATCAGAGTCTAAGGGGCCGCAATTACCCACATAGATACAAGCAAGAGGTTTGTCTGAGATCAATAAAGGTGCTTGCAGTGACCGTGGCAGGTCACTATATAATCCATATGCGAACACCAAACAACGTGAGGCTTTCCAATTGTTTGGTGTTTGCATATGGATTATATAGTGGCCTGCCACGGTCACGGAAAGCCCCATCGTGATCCATGCGAGTCCGTAGCACCGATGAAAGTCAGTGGTGCTTACGGAGTTATGTGCGACTGTTGTCATCAAGTACAGAAGGCTGAATACTTACATGTGAGTTACCTGCAAACCTACGTATGGAATATTTGAACTGAGGAATGTAACAACAGGCTCCCATGAAGGGTTTATCTTTTCAAAGTGCAACTACCAAGATGCATTCAAACCACGCCCACTATGGCAATATTTAAAAACACGCTGCAAGAGCAATGTCATTTCAGTCTGTTCCCTTGTGCCCCGCCAATGAAGAAGAGAAATCCTTCTCGAAACGCGTATGGCCTAACATGGCATATGGACCCTGGAATCGCGGGAACTGACGTGTTTGGCTTCAGCAAGATGGCAATAAAGAAATTTTGCAGCACACAACGTGAGGCTTCCAATTGTTTGGTGTTCACATATGGAATATATATATATATATATATATATATATATATATATATATATATAGATATATACATATATATATATATATATATATATATATATATATATATATATATATATATATATATATATATATATATATATATTCACTGAAAAAACTATAGGTTTCACACCAGTTATAGTTAGGAATTAGCATTTAAAAACCCTATTAAATTCACTGAAAAAACCATAGGTTCACACCAGTTATAGTTAGCTGGAAATTTTACTGACATAAAACCATTGAAATTCCCACGTTATAGTTAGTTGGACTCACTATAACTTGCGCGCCTGCAATGCCGTCACATATTACATCCTTTATGACATGGTCAGTGACATCACTCATGACATCACTGATGACACCATCCAGTGAATGTGTGTCTTTCTGAAAAATAAATATGTTTTATATATGTATTTGTAAAGGTCGATGGACGAATAAATGTTTAAATAAGTGTGTAAATGAATGTTTTTTTAATAAAATATTGATTGATTAACTGGCGTATAAAGTGTATCTTAGTGAATACATATATTAGTGAGTAATTTTTAAATATTTAAATATATGTATCAGTGTTTCACTTTGTGTATAAGTGGCTGCATGGGTTGGTGACTGACTCACTGTTTGTATGTGTTTTGAAGACAGCATATGTGCAGGACTGTATGGGTGGATGAGTGTGTATATGTGTGTGTTAGTGAGTGAATGCCTGCCTCACTAGTGTCTTTATGAGTAACTATATATGTTTTAATCTAGTATATGTGAGTATTGATGTATATAAGTGAGTATATGTGAGAGTGAGAGATTGAAAGAGTTCCTGTTTAAATAAGTATGTGTTTCTATAAGTGATTGTTTAAGAGAGTAAGTATGTGTAAGTTTCCTTAGAAGTAATGTGCTAGTGTGTGTATAGCTGTATATGCAAATGAATGGATCTTCAATAGTTTATTTGCATGTGTGAGTAACTTTTGGATGACTGTCGGTGTGTAACAGGATGTATATGTGTATCAATACATATGATGAGTGAGTATATGTATGAGTGACTATATAGAACTGTTGCTGAATGAGATGATGTGTATATAGATGGTGGAATTACTGAATTGGTTGTTGTAACTGGTATGGGTATCTCCATTTTTTTTAAAATGTTAGTTTCTATTTTTGAATATGTGTTTCAAGGGTTACATTACACTGAAAGGAGGTCTGTCAGTCTGTCACAAGGATGGTGTCATCAGTGATGTGATGAGTGATGTCACTGACCATGTCATGAGTGATGTAATATGTGACGTCAGCAGCAGTGCATTGCAGGCGCGCAAGTTATAGTGAGTCCAACTTACTATAACGTGGGAATTTCAATGGTTTTATGTCAATAAAATTTCCAGCTAACTATAACTGGTGTGAAACCTATGGTTTTTTCAGTGAATTTAATAGGTTTTTTAAATGCTAATTCCTAACTATATCTGGTGTGAAACCTATGGTTTTTTCAGTGAATTTCTAAGGTTTTTTATTAGGAAATTACTATAGCTATGAAATGTAATATTTTTTATAATGAATCCTATATTGTATATTTATGTCATACAATTTTTTTTATGTATATTGTTCATGGTTTTTTTTTTGCCCTGGAGCGCTCCCCGTGCGCGTCCCGGTGAGCGCACCGGTAAGCGCAGTCTTGCGGCGTGCCCCAGGGCGCGTACCGGTGAGCGTGCCGTTAGCGTATTGCTGCGAACAAAAACATCATCGTGACGTATTGCGTAGCCGCGTCCGCGTGATGCGCACGGCGTAAGCGCACCCGGAAGCACCCGAGCACATATGATCGAGCTACGTAACCATCCGACGCGCTTAGGCGACGCGCCCCGGGGCGCGTAGCGTTAGCGTGTCGGGTCATGTGACCTAAAAATAACACTTTTTATTGGTTCAGGACAGTTTTGGTTTCCAAATGATGAAAGCCCTGGTCATGTGACCTGAAAATAACACTTTTCATTGGTTCAGGACAGTTTTTTTTCCTAATGATGAAAGCCCCCACCTTTTTTCCTCATTCTCACTTTGTACTTTGAGTGAAGAAGACCTGTTGAAAGACCTCTCTGTACCTTTTTGGACTGAAAAATGGCTTCAGTAGCAGCAGCAGCAGGAGCATCTCAGCCACCACCGCCACCACCAAGAGGACCACCACAACACCATAGTGGTGGAGATGAAGAAGAGGAGGAGGAGGAGGAGGGGAGGAGGACGTTCCTGCCAGAAGATAATACCCCATATAGGCCAAAGCAGCACATTATCTGGGAGTTTTTTTCCATCCCAAAGGACCTCAAAAAAGTGAATGCGCCAAGGGTTACTTGCCTAATCTGTGGCACTGAACTTTCAAGGGGGAACCCTAACAAGAAGTACTCTTTTGGCAATAACACCATGATTCGCCACATGCAACGCCAGCATCTTAACAACTATGATGCGGCAGAGGTCCGAGAACTGGCCAGAAACCCTCCCCAATCTTCACCCAGCACCTCCAAAACAAAGCAACCCACTCCACCGGGTCTTGAGACAAGGGAGATGGTCCCAAACATACAACCCCAGTTTGGGCAATACAAGATCACTTGTATATTTTGTGGTAAAACAATTACCTATGGTGAGCAAAGCATAAAGCTCATCAACCGTGCTGGTGACAACCATAATTGCCCCAAAAAACCTTACATTTTTCCAGATTTTTTTTTGCTCCGGTTGAGCCGTTTACAATTCCCTGTTTTTTGTTTCTCCCCATAAAAATAACAAAAAAAATATTAAATTGTTCATAAAAGCCAAAAAAAGTACAAAATGTTCAAAAAAACTATAAAAAAATATAAAACAACAAAAAGAAGAAAAAAACAGTTTTTAGAATTACCTCCAATTTATAAAAAAAAGCTACATTTATTTAGAACTCTGTCATTCTTTTTTCCCCATGGTACGCTCCCCATGCACTCAGTGAGACACATCTAATCACTCACTCATACAGTCAGTCATGCACCTACTAAATCCTTCATCCAGACACTTATACATCCATTCATTCTTCAATATGTAAGACATATTTTAACTTTACAGAAACACACAGTCACTGGATGTTGTCATCAGTGATGTCATCAGTGATGTCATTTGAGATGTCATCAGTGATGTCATCAGTGATGTCACTGACCATGTCATGAATGATGTAATATGTGACATCATCAGCAGTGGATTGCGGGTGCGCGATATATAGTTAGTGCAACTAACTATATATGCGAATTTCAATGGTTTTGTGCGAGTAAAATAAGGTTTTGTAAATGCTAATCCCTAACTATATATGGTCTATAACCTATGGTTTTTTCAGTGAATTTTCAAGGTTTTGTAAATGCTAATTCCTAACTATATATGGTCTATAACCTGTGGTTTTTTCAGTGAATTTCAATGGTTTTTTAATAGCAAATATCAAAAGCTTTAAAATGTCAAGTACGTGGTAGGTAAAAACATTTTCGTGTTTATGCACGCTGATGTGCTTTGAACGCTGCCCCCCCCCTCCTCTTTTCTTTTAGGAGTATTCTCTCTTTGCAGATAGTGAAGGGTAGGTAACACAGGCCTTTGCCTCGTTGTAACCCGTCGTTCCTGCTTCCCTCTCCATTTGATTGATTGTTATCTGTTAGAACTGGGGGTCTCTAGTTGGCAGAGGTAGGTACCACTGTCCAAATAGGGACCCTTGCTTCTAGTCAGGGCAAGGAGATAACCCTCTTAGATAACCCCTGCTCGCCCTCAAGGTAGCTTGGCCTGAGCAGTCTAGGCTAACCAGAGGCAATGCGTTAAGTATTTGTACCAACACTCACAGTAACACAGTGAAAACACCACAAACTGATTCCACAACAGTTTAGGAAAATAAAGATATTTATTCTAAACTACACAAGACCAAAACGTCAAAAATCCAACACACAGTCCAAGGATATGGTTTCAAAAGAGTTCTTCAGGTTGTAAGCAAAGTTCTTTAAGTTACGATCAAATAATCCACACGTTCACTCACAGTACCTTTTAGATGCAACAAAGTTCCACAAGCAGGAAGCTGGTGCGGTGGAAACAAGCGATGTGTTACTCCTGAGAACCTGGGGAGGCGATGCGACAGCCCCGCTGCAGCAGCGGGCGTGTGGCGACGAATCCGGTCTGTATGGGGAGTAAGGCAGCTTGCGTGGATTCCGGTGCGTAGGTTCCGTAGGAAGTCTGTTCTCGCAAAGGCACGATGCGATGATCTCGTAGGGGCTGCGACGATCTCCGGGGCGACAATGCGCGGTCCAGCGGTGATCCTCTCTCTCGCAGCTCCTCGATGTGATGGTTCTGCGACGATGTTCGCAGTGACGTGATGCGGTCCGCAAGCAAGCGGTGCGGCGATCTCACCCAGACGAAAGGCTCTGCGACGACACTCGCAGCGATGTTCGATTCTCCCGCACCGGTCTGGTGCGTCCCGCAAACGAAGGGTGCGACGGCTCCGGCAGCGATGTCAGGCGCTGCGCCGATCTCGACCTTCGTAGCAGCGGGAAACTTCTCGCACTGTCGGGGATGCGCTCCGCAAGCGAGCGATGCAATACTTTTCAGCTTCACAAGTCTCTCAGCTTAGTCTCAAGCTTCCCAGCTCAGGTTCAACTTCTAGAGGCCCCACAACTGGATCAAGCACTCTACGAAGGACAGAACTCTCTCAGCAGAGTTCAGGGAGACTGGGGGTGAAGTCCTTTTGTTCCTGGTGTTCCTGGGACTTCGGAAACAGGGAGCCAGCTCTTCTCAGGCCCTTGGAGATTCCTTACAAGACAGGGGACACAGCTCACAGCAAAGTCCTTCCCCTCTCCTTGGCAGCAAAGCAACAGCAGGTCAGTCCAGCAGAGCAACAGCAGGACAGTCTTCCTTCTTCCACGTCAGCTTTCTCCTTGGCAGAGGTTCCTTCTTGATTTCCAGGATGATCTAATTTTCTGTTGTCAGGGGTCCTGTACTTATACCCCTAAAGTCTTTGTTCTCTCGGTGCATGTGGGCCCTGAGCCCGGTCTGAACCAGTTCTGGGTGGATCCTGAGCACTTTGTTTTGCTGGCTGCATCTTTCCTTTCAGAGTGAGGGGCAGGGTCCTCAGCCGCCCCGCAGGAGGTGGAGCCAGCATTGTGGCAGGCAGGCACAGCCCTATTCAGCCCATGTGCTAACTCCTCCCACCACTCAGGTAGCAATTACATTCATTCAGCCTAGTGCTGACTCATCCAGCCTCCGGGGGAATTCCCCAGCCCCTGTCACTCACAAACCAGACAGTCAATACACAAACAGGCCCAGGCACACAGAAGGGTCAGACAAGAGAACAGCATCTTTCTAAAAGTGCTGTTCTCAAACACAGGATCCAAAAACCACCTTTCCTAAAAGATGCGTTATTAAATTCTGAGTTCAGGGATACTAGATACTTATGAACTATCTTGTTCCTATGGGAAGAAATGCTGTTAACCACTGTAGCCAGCATTCCCAATGTTAACCTATGGGGCAAGATAGCCTTACAATAGTGAAAAACGAAAATGGCTGTAATTCACTACCAGAGCATGTCACCAGCACTAGTACATGCTCTACCTTTCACATACACGGCACCCTGCCCAGGGGGGTACCTTGGGCCTTCCATAGGGGTGACTGATGTGCACGAAAAGGGAAGGGTTAGACCTGGTAAGGGAGGAGGCGGACCAGGAGGACATGGCAGTTCTAAACTGCCCGTAGGCGCTGCAGTGGCAGGCCCGAGACACCATTTTAGAGCTACTCCTGTGGGTGGCACAATCAGTGCTGCAGGCCCACTAGTAGCATTTGTCATCACCGGCCCTGGCACACCCCGTGCATTTTACTAGGGACTTCATGATGATACAAATATGCCAAACATGTATATCCAATCAGAATAACAATTTACATAGAGAGCATATGCACTTTAGCACTGATCAGCAGTGGTAAAGTGCGCAGAGTTCTATTGCCAACAGCCACGGGTCAGGAAAAATAAGGGAGGAAGAAGCAAAAAGTTTGGGGATGACCCTGCAAAAAGGGCCAGTTCCAACACAACCCCCTTCCAGCCTAAAGCCAGGGTAGACCAAACGATACCTCTATGGGATTCCCTGCTTAAGGCGATAGAACACAGAACCTGGCCCAAAAAGCAGGGCAGTCCTGTTCTACGCCGTCCTAAACCCAGTTGTATCACTCTATCCATACTCTCGGGGTCCACCATGCCAATCCATGTGGAACCTTTCACCTCACCTGTGGACACCACCTATGCAGCACCTAACCTTAATTTCCTCACAGGTGTGTCCCAACAGACCAACAGCAAGCCACAGTGACCACCAACAGTGATCAGGGATGAGACCCAGGCCTCATGCCTCTCATGGCTCTCAAACCCCTGTGGCATCAGAGGGTGGGGGGCAGTAGCCCCAGGTGCTTGGCACCCTTTGTCCACTCTCTTTCTTGTCAGGTCAGGTCTGACACTCTGGCACTGACTCACCAGTCCCGGACCTTTATCCGGCGGCTGGACAGGAGGCTGAGGTGGGCTTCCCCACACCTGGTCCTCCTCTTCCTTGGGGCTCTGTACCCTCCCACCTGGAGCGGTACCCCCTTCTAGAATAGTCAGGGCACCTGTGGCAGGTACCCTGCACCATCCACCCACCAGTTCAGGGGTTCTATCCTGCAACTGGTATTCCAGGTCAGGGGGGACACCCCGGACCTGGCCCTCAACCCTAGGCTCCAACGCCCCCAGGTCAGACAACACCTGAACCTGGCTTCCCCACCCAGGGACCAGCCCCTGCGGTGGAACACCAGGACTTCTGGGGACTCACATAGTACCCCCTTGAGGGTGACACACAACTCATGTGTCCTGTGACAGTCTGCCTGGTACAGATCTCCCGACCCCTGTCCACCTGACAGTGCGGGAAGATCCCCCAGGACAGAAGTGGTGTCACCATGGTCACTCCTGGGAGACTCAGCCCTTCCGACTGGTCCCTGACCCACTGGTTCACCCACTGGGGACTCCTTCCCCCTCTCATCCCTCAGTCTGGACTTCTGTACCCTCCCAAATGGAGCGGCACTGCCAAACACCAGAACTGATGGAGGCCTGGTTCCAGGCACTCCCGTTCAACAGACACTAGGAGATCCTTCTCAAATGGCCTACAAGTACAGTCTAGGTCCCCATCCTGGTGTTCCCTTTAGGAACCCTCCAGGCCCTGAGACTGGGTTTCGGGCACTGTGAGACACACCGTCCCACACTCATTCCTTCTCCACTGAGACCGGACATGAGCCCCTACACCCCTCCCACTACACTGGGACCTAACCGGGCTATACTGAACTTCTTCCACCTCACAGGTCTGGAAGATATCTAAGCCACTCCTTTTGGGATCACTCCCCAATGCCTCCTCAGACTCTCTGGAATTCACCAAAAGGTCTGCCTCCAACGCAAGCTCTCTGGGGTCAGAGAACTCACACTCCACCGGGTGTTGGCATAGCTCTGGAAAACAGGGACTTAAAATATGCTCTCCATCAAATAAATCACACAGCCCCCCACAGTTGTTAACCACGCTACCCTTTGCCTCACCCTCCAGTGCCTCACACAAGTACCCCACACCACTCCCCTGAGACTGGCAAGACAGTATCTGACTGTCTCTGTCACACAACCCACACTCTTCTGGCTGGTCTTCACTCACACACACCAAGGTTTCTACCACGGGGGAACCCCTCTCCCTGTACCTCTCATCTAGGGTCAGTAGAGTGTCCCTCCCACCACCAGGAATATGGTCCCCTGTGCCAGTCCCCCAATCTACTTCAGGGACACTGCACTCCACTGGAACTACATCATAAACCTGAATCCCCTGGTGTATGTCGACCCCCTCCCTCAAGTCAGGCGCCACATCTCTGGGTGTTTGTACCTTTCGCTTAGCACTTGGAACTATAATCTTGCTGCCACCATCTGAGCTGGACTCCACCTCCAACTCACCAAAGCTCACCTCTTGAGCTACCCATGTTTCTTCTTCAGCTGAGACGCTCATAGCCTCACGCATCTTGAGCTCCAACTCAAGCTTCCTCATTCTTAATTCATGGGCTAAGGACAATTTCAATTCCTCCAGGGCACGGGCATGTTTGCTCTCTCCGCCGCCCTTTCCATTTGCTTCATCTTCATTTCAAGCCTCAACATTTCTAATTTATGATCTCTAGCCCTTTGGTTTTCCTCCAACTCCTCTGGGGAAAAACTTTCAGCTGAATGGTTGCTGCCAGCCCTTGAGGCTGCTCTGGACACAGGCAGATCCTGTGGCCTGAAACCATCCCTCTGTGCATCCTCATCCACTTCTGCATCATCTGTCTCCCCAGCCTTTTTGGTCTCCCACCAGGCCCTTACGGCCTCCTGTAGCTCCTCCTTCTTGGAGCGGCGCTTCATGGGGCATCCAAAGTTCCTGCAGAACTGACTGAGTTGACCTATTTTGTAATCACATAGCATTTCAATATCAAACTCCAGTTCTGCAACATCACTTGCTGGTTTACCATTCTGAGACATGATGCTTGGATTCTTTCAGGGTTACGATCAAAAATAGAACCAAAAATAAAAAATGTAGTATGCGGTGGCGTAGTGGTCTGCACTCACTAGTGATGTACACCAATTACTGTGGGTCAAGTACAAATACAAGTTCAAATCCCACCGCTGCCACCAATGTTAGAACTGGGGGTCTCTAGTTGGCAGAGGTAGGTACCACTGTCCAAATAGGGACCCTTGCTTCTAGTCAGGGCAAGGAGATAACCCTCTTAGATAACCCCTGCTCGCCCTCAAGGTAGCTTGGCCTGAGCAGTCTAGGCTAACCAGAGGCAATGTGTTAAGTATTTGTACCAACACTCACAGTAACACAGTGAAAACACCACAAACTGATTCCACAACAGTTTAGGAAAATAAAGATATTTATTCTAAATTACACAAGACCAAAACGTCAAAAATCCAACACACAGTCCAAGGATATGGTTTCAAAAGAGTTCTTCAGGTTGTAAGCAAAGTTCTTTAAGTTACGATCAAATAATCCACAGATGCGTGAAAAGTTCACAGTTGCGTCACGTTCACTCACAGTACCTTTTAGATGCAACAAAGTTCCACAAGCAGGAAGCTGGTGCGGTGAAAACAAGCGATGCGTTACTCCTGAGACCCTGGGGAGGCGATGCGACAGCCCCGCTGCAGCATCGGGCATGTGTGGCGAAGAATCCGGTCTGTATGGGGAGGAAGGCAGCTTGCGTGGATTCCGGTGCGTAGGTTCCGTAGGAAGTCTGTTCTCACAAAGGCACGATGCGATGATCTCGTAGGGGCTGCGACGATCTCCGGGGCGACGATGCGCGGTCCAGCGGTGATCCTCTCTCTCGCAGCTCCTCGATGTGATGGTTCTGCGACGATGTTCGCAGCGACATGAAGCGGTCCGCAAGCAAGCGGTGCGGCGATCTCACCCAGACGAAAGGCTCTGCGACGACACTCGCAGCGATGTTCGATTCTCCCGCACCGGTCTGGTGCGTCCCGCAAACGAAGGGTGCGACGGCTCCGGCAGCGATGTCAGGCGCTGCGCCGATCTCGAACTTCGTAGCGGCGGGAAACTTCTCGCACTGTCGGGGATGCGCTCCGCAAGCGAGCGATGCAACACTTTTCAGCTTCACAAGTCTCTCAGCTTAGTCTCAAGCTTCCCAGCTCAGGTTCAACTTCTAGAGGCCCCACAACTGGATCAAGCACTCTACGAAGGACAGAACTCTCTCAGCAGAGTTCAGGGAGACTGGCGGTGAAGTCCTTTTGTTCCTGGGACTTCGGAAACAGGGAGCCAGCTCTTCTCAGGCCCTTGGAAATTCCTTACAAGACAGGGGACACAGCTCACAGCAAAGTCCTTCCCCTCTCCTTGGCAGCAAAGCAACAGCAGGTCAGTCCAGCAGAGCAACAGCAGGACAGTCTTCCTTCTTCCACGTCAGCTATCTCCTTGGCAGAGGTTCCTTCTTGATTTCCAGGATGATCTAATTTTCTGTTGTCAGGAGTCCTGTACTTATACCCCTAAAGTCTTTGTTCTCTCGGTGCATGTGGGCCCTGAGCCCGGTCTGAACCAGTTCTGGGTGGATCCTGAGCACTTTGTTTTGCTGGCTGCATCTTTCCTTTCAGAGTGAGGAGCAGGGTCCTCAGCCGCCCCGCAGGAGGTGGAGCCAGCATTGTGGCAGGCAGGCACAGCCCTATTCAGCCCATGTGCTAACTCCTCCCACCACTCAGGTAGCAATTACATTCATTCAGCCTAGTGCTGACTCATCCAGCCTCCGGGGGAATTCCCCAGCCCCTGTCACTCACAAACCAGACAGTCAATACACAAACAGGCCCAGGCACACAGAAGGGTCAGACAAGAGAACAGCGTCTTTCTAAAAGTGCTGTTCTCGAACACAGGATCCAAAAACCACCTTTCCTAAAAGATGCGTTATTAAATTCTGAGTTCAGGGATACTAGATACTTATGTCCTATCTTGTTCCTATGGGAAGAAATGCTGTTAACCACTGTAGCCAGCATCCCCCATGTTAACCTATGGAGCAAGATAGCCTTACAATAGTGAAAAACGAAAATGGCTGTAATTCACTACCAGAGCATGTCACCTGCACTAGTACATGCTCTACCTTTCACATACACGGCACCCTTCCCAGGGGGGTACCTTGGGCCTTCCATAGGGGTGACTGATGTGCACGAAAAGGGAAGGGTTAGGCCTGGTCAGCGAGGACGCGGACCAGGAGGACATGGCAGTTCTAAACTGCCCGTAGGCGCTGCAGTGGCAGGCCCGAGACACCATTTTAGAGCTACTCCTGTGGGTGGCACAATCAGTGCTGCAGGCCCACTAGTAGCATTTGTCATCACCGGCCCTGGCACACCCCGTGCATTT
This sequence comes from Lissotriton vulgaris, assembly GCF_964263255.1. Taxonomy (NCBI): domain Eukaryota; kingdom Metazoa; phylum Chordata; class Amphibia; order Caudata; family Salamandridae; genus Lissotriton; species Lissotriton vulgaris. The sequence continues at coordinate 290,687,953 of NC_141697.1, read as the reverse complement.
TACTAGGGACTTCATGGTGATACAAATGTGCCAAACATGTATATCCAATCAGAATAACAATTTACATAGAGAGCATATGCACTTTAGCACTGATCAGCAGTGGTAAAGTGCGCAGAGTCCTATTGCCAACAGCCACGGGTCAGGAAAAATAAGGGAGGAAGAAGCAAAAAGTTTGGGGATGACCCTGCCAAAAGGGCCAGTTCCAACATTATCCTAGCATTTATTGTTTTGGAATTGGTTCTCTTTTGTTCATTCTCTATTTACAAACAAGCACAGAGTCACAATACTCTGTTTAGTCTTTGCAGATAGTGAAAAATCGTTAAAACAAAAGGAATCAAGCAAAATCAGTAGGCCACTAATGGGATCTCTTTTTGAACTCGCTAAAATAGAAACATTATGAACAACCCCTTTTGAGAAATACGAAACTAGTGAGAGGAACTGAGCTCGACTCCATGATGGCTGCAAGACAGCTCGGCTCCGCCGCCCACCCCACTCAAAATAACGACAAACCCTACGCAAATATTATAAATAAATACAACACACCAGCAAAGTAACAGGGTAAAACGTTTTATTAAATAACTATTTACATGGCAGCCTGCTGCAACATCGATCCAAACAAGCCTTTGTATTTGGGGCTCAAAATCAACAAGTAACAGGGTAAAACGTTTTATTAAATAACTATTTACATGGCAGCCTGCTGCAACATCGATCCAAACAAGCCTTTGTATTTGGGGCTCAAAATCAACCATCAATAGTAAGATTTTCATAGGTGAGTGTAGGGTCATGATTTTCCATCAATAGACTAAAAGCCTGGAGTGGGAGTGAAAGAACAATAACTAGGTAAGAAGGAAGGCAGAGGCTGTGGGAAGGACTCTGGATATGGTATGTTGCTTGGTCCCTGAGATGCTTCGATGTCAATGCCTTGCACAAATGGCATAAGTCCTGGATGTTGGGTGCCATAGTTGAGGGTTCCGATCAGCGCTTGTAACACTGTCTGAAGCTTATTTGCACCTGCTGCAGCTTCACTATTCTCAAAGTAAGTGGGGGCTGTTTGTGGACCTGACTGCATTGGAAAACAATGTGATGCGGTGCCTCTCTGAACCGCTTGACGGAGGCCCCCGAGATAATTGCGCCTGCTCCACACCTTGTCCCACAATCCGTTTGACCTGAAGACACGTCCTGCGGTGCCCTGGTCCGACAATCACTTATACCTGCGCCAGGAAACGGCGTGGGGTGCACTAAAAGGGAGAGGCGGCGTGAACGAGCCTCCCCCACCTCCCCAGGTGGAGGTTTCTCAGCTACACCCCAGCCCTTCACTCGACCAGCTGACATGCGCCCGCTCTTGCGACACAGTGCCTCGCTCGGCCAGCTGAATTGCGCCTGCTCTTGCTATTACAACGTCTCACCCGCCATCCAACGGAATTGCACCCAATCTTGCGGTACAGCGACAGGCGGCTGCTACGGAGCTCACGAAATGGCGGTCGGCTCCACAGACTTGGGCCTGGCCTACAAAGATGGCTCTGGGCAACCGTGGAACTCGGACGCTTGACTGCTAGGGCATGGGCCCCATTCCCAAAAGAGTCCCCTCAGCCTTGAAGATTCTACAGCAGTCACCGGTACCCCCGACTCCCGCATGCTTCCGGTGGAGAGCGGCTGCCATGATTGCTCGCGGAATGGCCATGACGGAGCCACGAGATGGTGGTGTTCTCATGCTGACGCCAGCGTCAGTCTGAAACATCCAGAAACACTGTAGACTACCAATTCGATCACTTCCTGTGGAACCCAAACGTGACCCGGTAGAGAAGAACTTGCCCTCCCCTCTTTGACTGATGATTCTTGTTGCCTGTCCCTTTTGTTGTCATTTAACAGAACTTTTTGGACTACTGAAAGGGGTTGTGTTCCGACCGCTGGTTGGTGGAGACATTTTGACTATATTCTGGACCTGCGTTGTCCCGTAATGCATCATATGACGCGCCGCGTTAGCACACCCGGAAGTGCTCCGGTGCGCGAGGCGCAGCTTCCCGGAAGCGATCCAGAGCGTGGCGCGCAGCGCGTAACGTAAGCATAACAGGTCATGTGACTTGTTAATAAAACTTTTCATTGGTTCATTTTACTCTTGTTATTCTAATGATGGAAGGCTTGGTCATATGACCTAAAAATACCACTTTTCATTGCTTTCGAACATTTTTTTTTCCCAAATGATGAAAGCCCCACCTTTTTTTTTCTCACTCTGACTTGTAAAGCAAAGGACCCAGATGCATTTACAGTTTACCACTAACAATGTTCCAGGCTAATGTATTTTCCCGGAAAATTTACAACTGTCCTGCAAGTAAAATATTCCTATTTCGAGAAAAAGGGCGTTTCTTCGTCCCATGAGGGAGCCGTTGAAGAAAAGAGGCTCGGCCTGCTGTCTTAGTCGCTGATAGGCATGAATATCGGATTCTTATCGATCACTTTATGTCGCAGGAGTGGAAAACACAACAGCCCTTGACCATTTATCTTTACTGCGTTCCTGCGTATTATACCTTTTAACCGTCATGTAATCGGGCTGCTTTATTTCACTTGCCTTTTACTGATTCGAAAACAGTGGCTATTATTCAAAACTTTACCAATCTAGGTACTACTACCATGTTTTGTTTTAAAAACCTTTATTGTGAAAATGTCAGTATACAAATACGGGCCTATAACCACGTGGGCCGGCCACGGAGCAAACTGGAATCGTATATGATGAGGGGACATTTACACTGTAAAAGAACGTAACGGCGGGCCATTAGGTTGCAAGAACTAAGGTATCTAACAGTTGCGGAATCGGTGGACGTACATTTTATAATTAAAGTACGACAGGGCCAGTTACAATAAAATTATCTAGATATACATTTGCGGGCAAGTACCATGGGTGACGTTAATTCGAACTTTCAATAGTACAGTAATCAATAACACATCAGAACTTAATATCAATAGGGATGTCCAAATGTTCAATCAGTACTCGTCCCCGCCCGCCATGTGCTTCAAAACTGCATACGTATCTCGTGATATCAAGGTTGGGCAACCAGTACACAACAAGGAGTGACGAGTCCCATTTATACCGGCGTCATTTTGGGCGAGGCCCGGCAGGTCCATGATATAATCAAAATGTATCCACCAACCAGCGGTCGAACCAGAACACCTTTCGGCTGTCCAAAAAGGTTCCGTTAAATGACAACAGAAGAGATAGGCAACAAGAACAATCAGTCAAAAGAGGGGACGCTTTCGGGAATGGGGCCCATGTCCTAGCAGGCAAGCGTCCGAGTTCCAAGGTGTCCCAGGGCCATTTTAGTGGACCAGGCCCAAATCCAAAGAACCGACCGCCATTTTGAGAGTCCTTTTGCAGCCGCCTATCGCTGTAGCCGCAAGAGCGGGCGAAACTCAGCTGGACGGCGAGTGAAACGCTAAGAGGCGCCCCACTGCAGATGAGGTGCCTCCACCTGGGGAGGCGGGAGAGGCTCGTTTGCGCCGCCTCCCCCCCCCCCTTCGGGCACCCCATGCCGACTTTCAGCGCAGCATTGTAGGATGGCCACACCAGTACAACAACTTGCTGGACACCACCTCGGTGCCATCCGGATCTCTGCGTGTTGTGCTGCCTTCGGCCTACTGTAGCAGCAAGTCCGGGCGCAACTCAGCTGGACGGTGAGTAAAACGCTAAGGGGCGCCCCACTGCAGATGAGGTGCCTCCACCTGGGGAGGTGGGAGAGGCCCGTTTGCGCCGCCTCCCCCCCCCCGGGCACCCCACGCCGACTTTCGGCGCAGCATTGTAGGATGGCCACACCAGAACAACAACTTGCTGGATACCACCTCGGTGCCATCCGGATCTCGGCGCGTTGTTCTGCCTTCGGCCTACTGTAGCAGCAAGTGCGGGCGCAACTCAACTGGACGGCGAGTGAAACGGTAAGGGGTGCCGCACTGCAGATGAGGTGCCTCCACCTGGGGAGGCGGAAGAGGCCCGTTCGCGCTGCCTCCCCCCGGGCACCCCACGCCGTCTTTCGGCGCAGCATTGTAGGATGGCCACACCAGTGCAACTGTCTAGACACCACCTCGGTGCCATCCGGATCTCGGCGCGTTGTGCTGCCTTCGGCCTATTCGCACATCGGCCTGCTACTGACGCCGCCTCACAGGCCAACGGATTTTGTAGGCTTTTTATAGCCCAAAGCCGCATAACAGGTCATGTGACTTGTTTATAAAACTTTTCATTGGTTCATTCTACTTTTGGTTTCCTAATGATGGAAGGCTTGATCATATGACCTAAAAATAACACTTTTCATTGGATTGAAACATTTTTTTTTCCCAAATGATGAAAGCCCCACCTTTTTTTTTCTCACTCGGCAATCCAAAAAGGTTCCGTTAGATGACAACAGAGGGGACAGGCAACAAGAACCATCAGTCAAAAGAGGGGAGGGCAAGTTCTTCCCTACCGGGTCACGTTGGGGCTCCACCGGAAGTCATCGAATTGGTAGTCTACAGTGTTTCTGGATGTTTCAGACCAAAGCTGGCGTCAGCATGAGAGCACCACCATCTCGTGGCTCCGTCGTGGCCATTCCACAAGCAATCATGGCAGCCGCTCCCCACCGGAAGCCTGCGGGAGTCGGTGGCCCCGATGACTTTTGTAGAATCTTCAAGGCTGAGGGGACGCTTTCGAGAATGGGGCCCAAGCCGTAGCAGGCAAATGTCCGAGTTCAAATGTGTCCCAGGGCCATTTTAGTGGACCAGGCCCAAATCCGAAGAGCCGGCCGCCATTTTAAGAGTCCTGTGGCAGCCGCCTATCGCTGCACCGCAAGAGTGGGGGCAACTCAGCTGAATGGCGGATGAGGCACAATGCCGCAAAAGCGGGTGCTAAACAACTGGATGGCGAGTGAAACGCCAAGGGGCGCCCCACTGCAGCAGAGGAGCCTCCACCTGGGGAGGCGGGGGAGGCCCGTTTGTTCCGCCTCCCCCCCCGGGGCGCCCCACGCCGTTTTTCGGCGCAGCATTGTAGGATGGCCAGACCAGTGCGACAATTTACTGGACACCACCTGGGTGCCGTCCAACTGGATGGTGACTGAAACGCTAAAGGGCGCCCCATTGCAGCAGAGGAGCCTCCACCTGGGGAGGCGGGGGAGGCCCGTTCATTCCGCCCCTCCCCCCCCCGGGCGCCCCACGCCGTTTTTCAGCACAGCATTGTAGGATGGCCAGACCAGTGCGACAACTTACTGGACACCACCTGGATGCCGTCCAGATCTCGGCGCGTTGTGCTGCCTTCGGCCTATTCTTACAACGGACTGCTACTTACTAAAAGACAAACCAAAGCAGCTCATTGCTGCTTTGAGATGGATGTTGCAGCAGGCTGCCATGTAAATAGTTGTTTACAGTTTTTTTTAACGTGTTCAGTTTGTTGGAGCGTTGTATATATTTATAAGTTATTAAAGTGTTATAATCCTACTACTTTGTTGGAGTGCTATATATTTTTAATGTGACACATAATTGTGAAGACTGTGATGTACAAAAAGGCATCCCTGGAATCTTCCGCTTCAGGCTCGTTCCCACACACCCTTACAGTGAGAATCCCCTCCCCAATCACAATACAGGATCGTTATCAGATAGTAGGAGCGCGTGAGGTGTGACGGATCTCATGAGATGGGGGCCTTGATCTACTGTAACTCCTTTGAAGAGGGGTGATTCTTTAAAGTTGGGGCCATAAACTACATCCGCACGGCTAGGTGATAGCCTGGGACCGGCCTGGACAATCAGACACAGAGGAAGAGGAGTGTCAGAGGGTGCGGTAGTGAATAGGGTGAAAGGGAGGTGTCGGGCGGGCACAGGGTGTGATTCTCATGGAAAAGCAGCGCAGATGGGGGGAGGTTTATGGCCCATGCATGAGAGAGAGAGCGGGGGTGACCAGTGCGTGGGGGAGATGCTTGCGAGGGTGGGGAGCCATGCTGAGGATCGGCGGCGTGCAGAGAGTGGGTCTGGTCAATGCATCTAAAAAAGCTGCCGTGCACGACAAAAGTGTGGCATTGGAAAAAAGGCAAGATGGCAATTATTTTTAACAAAATATTTACTCGCAGTGACAACATGGCGGTCAACACTTCCTGATTTCCTTCGAATCGAACGTTAACAAACGTCACGCAGCAACAAAAAAAAAACACGCTCACGCGCAGCCGCTGGAAGACATGTATCAACATATATGAGCACTCAGCCACCCTCAGAAAACATAGGGGGTCAGGATACGTCTCCCGCACCCCCTTATACCCATTTCTCACATTGTTTTTCCTCCATCTTGTAATTTAATTAAAACGAAACACAAAATGGCGAATTCCCGTTTCGCGACCCGGTTCGCGAACCGGGAAGCGCTTCTACCGCAAAAAATAAATTTTTTTTAATTTGCCCCACGGGACCCTTTAATAACCCCAACATCATTCCTAGGGGGTCAAGAGGGGTCTACCTTGCCCCCTTTCATTAAATTCCCCCTTCGTTTTTCTCCTCCTCTTGTCTCTCGATCCTACCGAGAGACAAGATGGCGGCCGTTCCGGACTGTTTAGAATGTTGACAGACACCGGAGAGCCAATCAGCTTCGCTTCGCAAAGTTCCGTAACGCGAAAAGTACGAGAACCGGAGCGCTACCCGGGACGCTGTCACAGATATATCTGTTTTTTCAAATGTTAATTTCTCAAAATCCACTGGAGCACATATATTGAGACCCAGCAAAGGCACATCGGGCTAACAGTCCCTACAATTTTGCCAAGTTTCGTGCAAATCCATTCAGCCGTTCGAGCTAAAAGTGAGGCCAAACGCCCTATGGAAAACTCTATGTTAAAAACGCGTTTTGGGACACCCCTTTTTTCTCGGCCCCCCCTTGAGGAAACCCCCCCAAATTTTCGGGGGATGCTCAGAAACAAAATGTGCCATTTTCCTGAACATTTCAGCCAATTCCGTCCACAAACGCCAAAGTTATTAGACATAGAATTTTCAAAAGTCCCATAGAGAAAAAATCCTAACTATATATACCTACTGGCGACCGCCAGTAGGTAATATATATATATATACATATATATATATATATATATATATATATATATATATATATATATATATATATATATATATATATATATATATATATATATATATATATATATATATATATATATGCATATATATATATATATATATATATATATATATATATATATATATTTATATATATATATATATATAAATATATATAAATATATATATATATATATAAAAGCGTTTCTGAGCCTACGCTCTTCTTCAGAGGCTCGACTTGAGTTGGCACTTTGACACTCCCACTTGTACTGCTTTGTGGGACTTATAGTCCGTGTCTCTTCCCTGTATGGGTGCGTGTTCTGCCATTTCACAGCCCTGGATGGGCCCCGGGATGCAGATGTTCATTGATCCCTCGGCTGATGCTTCACAGTAGGCTCGGCGACTTCCGACCCATGACCCCCTGTGGTTTTTGAGCGGGGGGTGCATACCTTCGCGGCTGGGCTGCGGAGTGTAAATGAAAGCTCCAAGGTACCCACAGGTAAGGAATGCACTCATCCAGCAACCCTTATTTAAGCGGGTAAAGGAAATCACTGCATCCCAGTCTGCAGCTTCTCATGTCTCAATTGAAAGCCTGACGCGTTTCAGAGTCTACGCTCGTCTTTAGAGGCTCGACTTGAGTTGACGCTTTGACACTCCCACTCGCACTTCTTTGTGGGACTTATAGTCCGTGTCTCTTCCCTGTATGGGTGCATGTTCTGCCATTTCACAGCCCTGGATGGGCCCCGGGATGTAGATGTCCATTGATCCCTCGGCTGCTGCTTCACAGTAGGCTCGGCGACTTCCGGCCCATGACCCCCTGTGGTTTTTGAGCGGGGGTGCATACCTTCGCGGCTGGGCTGCCGCGTTTAAATGAAAGCTCCAAGGTACCCACAGGTAAGGAATGCACTCATCCAGCAGCCCTTTTTTAAACGGGTAAAAGACATCACTGCATCCCAGTCTCCAGCTTTTCATGTCTCGATTGAAAGCCTGACACGTTTCTGAGCCTACGCTTGTCTTCAGAGGCTCGACTTGAGTTGACGCTTTGACACTCCCACTCGCACTGCTTTGTGGGACTTATAGTCCATGTCTCTTCCCTGTATGGGTGCGTGTTCTGCCATTTCACAGCCCTGAATGGGCCCCGGAATGCAGATGTCCATTGATCCCTCGGCTGCTGCTTCACAGTAGGCTCAGTGACTTCCGGCCCATGACCCCCTGTGGTTTTTGAGCGGGGGTGCATACCTTCGCGGCTGGGCTGCCGCGTGTAAATGAAAGCTCCAAGGTACCCACAGGTAAGGAATGCACTCATCCAGCAGCCCTTATTTAAGCGGGTAAAGGACATCACTGCATCCCAGTCTGCAGCTTCTCATGTCTCGATTGAAAGCCTGACGTTTTTCTGAGCCTACGCTCGTCTTCAGAGGCTCGACTTGAGTTGACGCTTTGACACTCCCACTCGCACTGCTTTGTGGGACTTATAGTCCATGTCTCTTCCCTGTATGGGTGCGTGTTCTGCCATTTCACAGCCCTGAATGGGCCCCGGAATGCAGATGTCCATTGATCCCTCGGCTGCTGCTTCACAGTAGGCTCAGTGACTTCCGGCCCATGACCCCCTGTGGTTTTTGAGCGGGGGTGCATACCTTCGCGGCTGGGCTGCCGCGTGTAAATGAAAGCTCCAAGGTACCCACAGGTAAGGAATGCACTCATCCAGCAGCCCTTATTTAAGCGGGTAAAGGACATCACTGCATCCCAGTCTGCAGCTTCTCATGTCTCGATTGAAAGCCTGACGTTTTTCTGAGCCTACGCTCGTCTTCAGAGGCTCGACTTGGATTGACGCTTTGACACTCCCACTCGCACTGCTTTGAGGGACTTATAGTCCGTGTCTCTTCGCTGTATGGATGCGTGTTCTGCCATTTCACAGCCCTGGATGGGCCCCGGGATGCAGATGTCCATTGATCCCTCGGCTGCTGCTTCACAGTAGGCTCGGCGACTTCCAGCCCATGACCCCCTGTGGTTTTTGAGCGGGGGGTGCATACCTTCACGGCTGGGCTGCCGCGTGTAAATGAAAGCTCCAAGGTACCCACAGGTAAGGAATTCACTCATCCAGCAGCCCTTATTTAAGCGGGTAAAGGACATCACTGCATCCCAGTCTGCAGCTTCTCATGTCTCGATTGAAAGCCTGACGCATTTCTGAGCCTACGCTCGTCTTCAGAGGCTCGACTTGAGTTGACGCTTTGACACTCCCACTCGCACTGCTTTGTGGGACTTATAGTCCGTGTCTCTTCCCTGTATGGGTGCGTGTTCTGCCATTTCACAGCCCTGGATGGGCCCACGGGATGCAGATGTCCATTGGTCCCTCGGCTGCTGCTTCACAGTAGGCTCGGCGACTTCCGGCCCATGACCCCCCTGTGGTTTTTGGGCGGGATGTGCATACCTTCGTGGCTGGGCTGCCGCGTGTAAATGAAAGCTCCAATGTACCCACAGTTAAGGAATGCACTCATCCAGCAGCCCTTATTTAAGCTGGTAAAGGACATCACTGCATCCCAGTCTGCAGCTTCTCATGTCTCGATTGAAAGCCTGATGCGTTTCTGAGCCTACGCTCATCTTCAGAGGCTCGACTTGAGTTGACGCTTTGACACTCCCACTCGCACTGCTTTGTGGGACTTATAGTCCGTGTCTCTTCCCTGTATGGGTGCGTGTTCTGCCATTTCACAGACCTGGATGGGCCCTGGGATGCATATGGCTGAGATACCCGCCACCCCCTATCAACACAATCATCCCCAAGAATTGGGAAACCGGAAACAGTTCTTGAACTTTTGGAAGGCGGGAAGGGAGTTACCCTTCCCGGCCGTATTTATTAAAATATGAAACAAAATTAAAACATTAAAATAACAGTTTCATATTATGTACAATTTCATTTCCACATTACGATGTTTGGCTAACCTTAACAGATCTCTAATACAAAGGTTCTCCTAGCCGAACTAACATCCTACAAAACATTTGACTTGAAATTGTACATCCTAACGTTAAGGGCCAACGGCAAGGTCGTAACCGGTGTCAGATCCCTAAACCAGAAATACCCCCTTCACTTGTGAGAGGAGCGACCGCACAGAGGCGTACCTCAAGTGCATCTACCAATTTCCCTTTGTACTTGACGGGGGCCCCAATAAACTCGACGCCATTTAACGGTCGTTCGAGGACTCGTGTGAGGTGTCTAAAAGGTAGCGTAAACCCCCTCCCGCACCCCACACAACTTACCCATCTGCCGTCGCAGATGTCCTGGCCCCGGGAAATTCCCCAGGAGGGGCCGTAGCCCCTCCTATCCAGGAAGGGGCCTTGACCACCTTTCCTTTCCTTCCGGCGGCCTCTCCTTAGACAGGACCGCCTCCCCGTTGAGGGGCCAATTGGCCACCTCCCCCGAGCGCTCCCATCCGTAATGGGTGACGCCCCCTCATAGGGATCTTCGAATTACTGCTCACCGATCATGACCTTACCGCCTGACCAAAATAAATACGACAGTTCTACCTAAGTTACTAAGATTACAAAGCAAACATCACTTATTACCAAGCGTAAATATTGATCAATCCAAATTACTTTATTTGCAAAACATACTGAAAATAACCAATCTTTATTACATCTTAAGAAATTTCACGACAATCATCACAACCTGTAAGAAAACAGAGAAAACAAAAAAGATACTACGTCAACTGTATTTACAACTAATCCCTGTCCTCAGGGGCTGGTGGGTGGGTCAAAATTGGCTCTTCGTTCCGTCTCGAGCTCACGTGCAGCGGGGAGGTGCAGCTTCAGAGCACAGGAACAAGAGGATGCTTTCTTGGCTTCCGCTCCTTTTATCCGTCTTCAGGGCGGGCGTAAACCCGCCCCCGCCTGCCTCCGAGGGCGTGGCCGGCCGCGTCGGTGTCTAGGCCAGCCCACTCTAGGGCGGGAAAAAGGCGCGCCACGGCTACGCCGCTTCGGGCATACCAGCCGAGACTCGCCTCCCGCCCAAGATGGCTTCCCGGGGGGATCGTGGTACTCCACCATACGTTCGGGGGGACCGAATGGTCGCCCCTTTCCATATGGCTGAGATACCCGCCACCCCCTCTCAACACAATCATCCCCAAGAATTGGGAAACCGGAAACAGTTCTTGAACTTTTGGAAGGCGGGAAGGGAGTTACCCTTCCCGGCCGTATTTATTAAAATATGAAACAAAATTAAAACATTAAAATAACAGTTTCATATTATGTACAATTTCATTTCCACATTACGATGTTTGGCTAACCTTAACAGATCTCTAATACAAAGGTTCTCCTAGCCGAACTAACATCCTACAAAACATTTGACTTGAAATTGTACATCCTAACGTTAAGGGCCAACGGCAAGGTCGTAACCGGTGTCAGATCCCTAAACCAGAAATACCCCCTTCACTTGTGAGAGGAGCGACCGCACAGAGGCGTACCTCAAGTGCATCTACCAATTTCCCTTTGTACTTGACGGGGGCCCCAATAAACTCGACGCCATTTAACGGTCGTTCGAGGACTCGTGTGAGGTGTCTAAAAGGTAGCGTAAACCCCCTCCCGCACCCCACACAACTTACCCATCTGCCGTCGCAGATGTCCTGGCCCCGGGAAATTCCCCAGGAGGGGCCGTAGCCCCTCCTATCCAGGAAGGGGCCTTGACCACCTTTCCTTTCCTTCCGGCGGCCTCTCCTTAGACAGGACCGCCTCCCCGTTGAGGGGCCAATTGGCCACCTCCCCCGAGCGCTCCCATCCGTAATGGGTGACGCCCCCTCATAGGGATCTTCGAATTACTGCTCACCGATCATGACCTTACCGCCACAGGCCGGATAGTTGACCGGCTATCCGGACCCCCCACAAAAAACTCCTACCTAAAGGTCATGCTGTAAACTCCTTAACCATGCTATGAAGTCTCCTATGAGTAACTCGTTCCCCACCCGGGACAAATGAACACCGTCCCCCAAATACATACTGTCCCCTTTGATACAACCATGCGAAACAGAATGCAGTGTATTTGAATGAAACAATCTACTCACTTTGTTATTTATCTTCCTTACTGAATGATTTAATGCAGTAACCGAAACAGCCCCCCGCCACACTTTCCGTGGGATCATATGGGACCATGCAATTGTGCACCCTGGAATTCTCCTTGCCAACCAACTTACTGTGGAAAGCAATGCCTCAAGAAGAAGTCGTCTACCAGTGGCCACCAGATCGTTACCCCCAAGATGGACTATGATTATAGACGGCGGTGACCTTGTCCGCTCTAACAAACCCTCAAAAAAGAATTGAAACTGGTCAATACAGAGCCCGCCCTTTCCGTAGAAGGACACCCTGTACCCGTATTCCCCAGCCACGTGAATCATATCACCTGCTTTGAATACGTCCGCGGCACGCCTCACATATGAGTGGCCCACGACCCACACCTCCTTATTCGCAGACGGTGATTTCTGACCGCTGATCCCCAGGAGTCGGGTCGACTGTACAGTCCGCCCCGCTTCGTAAGCTTGCGTAACTGAAAGTCAAACAGAAACAAGAAGCGTGAGTATATCATTACAGCTTCACAACATGTGCAACCGCACATACCTTTTATAACAGTTCGAGGACCAACGCCCCACACGTTTTACTTGTTCCACACTCAGACCCCTGGCTGTAGCCTCAGTAGCAGCCCCTATCCGAAAGGAATGGGTCCCGAACTCGCCGGGGTTCAAGCCCGCGGCCGAAATCGACATCGCAAGCACCCTCTGGAACTGAAACCTCGTCAGTGGGGTGGCATCAGCGTGTCTCAAGAAGGTCCCCCCCCATGCTGCAACCCTCTGCGTCAAATATTCCTCTATGCATACCACAGGGCACATGGAAGAACCGGGGATCCTCTGAATGATTACACAGTCCCCGATTGCACCTTGATCGGATTTGGACCTAACAAATGAGACCGTCATCGTCTCCCCCCTGACCTGAATGTGCTCCCGGCACAGTCCCCCCATCGTATCCCTCTTGTTCTTCGCCACTAGTTCGCTTACCCGCATAGCCCCATGGAATGCTAGCGCAAATGCGGCTCGGAATAACACAGTCTCATACTGGGATGAACATGTTGCAGGGAGTACGGAGGATAACAGGGCCAACCTATCCAGACCTATTGGGTGCCTCTCATCCACTCTGCGACCCTCTAGGCGTTGCCACCCACGTAGCGCTTTCTGCACAACGAAAGACGCTGTCGGGTACTGGATCCCATGAGCCTTTGCCATAAAGGAAATGGCGGCCCGATGCCTCTGGGCCGTAGCTACTGATTTGCCTGCCTGATGTAAAGAGAGTAGAAATTGTACTACAGACTCTTCCTGACCCCAAAACTCCCCCCTAGCAGTACCCAAAAAGGCCCAATAGGAACGGAACGCCCCTTCATATGCCTTCCTCGTCCTGGGTGCTAAACTCTCTCCCACGAGGTTTCGTAGTTCGGGGCACCGAGAGACCAGAGAGCTTCGGGAAAGGGTGCCGCCACCGGGTCCGCTGTGGGCAGAAAACCCCAGAAGGCCTGCATACGGAAACGAGAAAGCGCATCAGCCGCTTGGTTCATCACCCCCGGCACATGTCTTGCCCTAAACAGTACATTCAGTTGCATGCATAACAACACAATCTCCTTGAGCAGTCTCAGAATCAATCTGCATCGTGCTGCCTGACTATTGATACACTCAACCACGGTCATGTTATCGGACCAGAATACCACAGAGTGATCACGGAAACCCCCGGGCCACGTTTTCAGGGCCACCAAAATCGGAAAAAGTTCGAGAAAAGCAATGTTACTCGTCAATCCGTACTCATGCCACCATGGCGGCCATTTTTGAGCCGACCATTGTGTACCAAATATGGCACCAAAACCTATACTCCCCGCCGAATCTGTCCAAAGGCCCAGCTCCTCGGAGGACACCGCTGGTTTGTTCCAGACAATTCGACCATTGAAATCCGCCAGAAATGCCAACCAAATGCGCATGTCCTGACGAACCTCTGCCGAGAGTCTCGTGCGGTGATGTCCTTCCTTCAGGCCGACCATGGCTTGTGCAATCGAGCGGGAAAAGGGGCGCACCATTGGTATCACTCTTAGGGCAAAATTCAACTGACCCACCACCTGTTGCAATTGATGCAGGTTTACTTTTGTTGCAAATACTTTTTCCTTTGGTAATCGAAAACAACCTTCTACCGAATCGAGCTCGATCCCCAGAAACTCGATCAAGGTCGAGGGCCCCACAGTCTTACCTGGCGCCAATGGCACACCAAATCGATTCATTAAGACACAAAATTCCTGTAAAGCCTGTCCACACTCAGGATCCCCGGCTGCCCCCAAAAACAGAAAGTCATCGAGATAGTGCATAACATGTTGAAAACCTGTCTTCCTTGTGAATACCCACTGCAGAAAACAACTGAACTTCTCGAAATAGGCACATGAAATCGAGCACCCCATTGGCATACATCTATCCATGTAATAGCGACCCTGAAACATGAAACCAAGAAGACGCTGATCGTCCGGGTGTACCGGGAGCAACCGGAACGCTGACTCGATGTCTGATTTCGCCATCAGCGCCCCGGGCCCCAGGCGATTCAACATGGTTACGGCCTCATCGAAAGACGCATACCGTACTGAACACACTTCCGGGTCTATCGCGTCATTCACGGAAAGACCACGTGGGGCTGACAAGTTATGTATCAGCCGAAACTCACCCGGGTCCTTCTTGGGGACCACCCCTAGAGGGGAACAAACAAAGTTAACAACCGGTGGCAAATCGAATGGGCCGGCAACACGACCTCGAGTCACCTCCTTCCCAATCTTTACCTGTACCACCGCCGCGTGCTGCAAGACCGACAGTTGATTCTTACAGTTTGCTACACCCTGAAAATCCCCCACTGGGATGCGGAAACCATATGAGAACCCGTTTCGCAACACCCCAGCGGAAGCATGATCCGGGTATTCGTTGAGCCAAGGAATCATTGCCATGGTATCAATCGGGGTAGGTAAAGGCGCCCCTCGGACTATATCAGACCTGTTTGGCGCCTCCCTTACCACCGTTATCACCCGTTTTGGCTCTGCACAAGGACTCAGGATGGGATGGCTGCCCACACCCCCCACACTCATGTCTGAATTTGCATGACCCCTGGGGTCTCGTACATTTCCCTCTGTTAAATTTCCAACAGATCCCCCTTTTCCCTGTGTTGCCACTCAGTTTCGAGTGGTACTCATTACCTGCACCCGTCCGAAAGGGCGTCCCAGAGTTTTGGCGGGAAGATTCTCCTCCGTTACTTCCCACCAATGGTACCTTCAACATTCCTGTACTCTCCATTTTTTGCCATGACACGGAGTCGTAACAATCCCAAGTCAACAAAGGGTTGTGTTCCTTAGCTTTTCTAAAAAGATTGTCATAGCAGAACCACTGATTGCCCCCATATGCCACAGAATACTCCATAATACGCGACTGATAAATGGGTAACTCGGTCAACAACTCGGGCCTGCGCTCGCCCATGATGGATGTAAATATGCCCCACGCTCTGCCCCAAGTACCAATGGTCTCGTCAACCTTAAAGGCGGCCATTTTTGCGCGCCAAACACTCGGGTGCATGAGCTCCTTTTGGCTCTTCACATGCTCTATCTCGTAATGGTCGGTAAGCAATGAAAACATGTTTACATACTTATCCGCCCAAATCAATTCCTTAATTTCTAGCGGGACATGCTGGGCAATCTTTTCCCTTCGAGAAGGTACAGACCCCTCCCCCGCAATCGGCAATGGCCGCTTACCTGAAGTAGACCCCGTGCTTGTCGCCGAACTTGGGCCTGCTGTACTTCCAGCCGCCGGAACCTGTAGGGGAACAGAAGATGTTGCCTTCGCAGCCTCCCTAGATTCCCGCAGTTGCCTCATTACTGCCCGGGCGTCGTCAGCCGTGGCGCCCTCGCTATCTTTTCCCAACCACGCTGCCAATTGTGCCGCTAACTCGGGGGGCATATCCTCCCTGTTCACAGGGGTGACCACCACAGGAATTGGATTCCCTTCTTTCGGCACCGGGATTGGCTCCTCACGTGGGGTATCGGGAACCGGGGTGTCTCCCCCAAGTGCTCCCCTTCTGGGCCTCTTGCTTTTTCCACCGGGGACTGCTCCCTGCAAAGGCCGTTTCGCTCCTCCCGGCCCGTCTTTAGCCTCCACCTTTTTCTTCAGATCGGCTATCTCCTTTATGAGCATGTGGAGCATCTGCTCGGTACCGACCCGCTTTCCGACTTTCTTTGGCATTCTCCGACGGGATATCTGCAAGACAAAAGAAAGATTACAACGCTCAAAATTGGCTCTTCGTTCCGTCTCGAGCTCACGTGCAGCGGGGAGGTGCAGCTTCAGAGCACAGGAACAAGAGGATGCTTTCTTGGCTTCCGCTCCTTTTATCCGTCTTCAGGGCGGGCGTAAACCCGCCCCCGCCTGCCTCCGAGGGCGTGGCCGGCCGCGTCGGTGTCTAGGCCAGCCCACTCTAGGGCGGGAAAAAGGCGTGCCACGGCTACGCCGCTTCGGGCATACCAGCCGAGACTCGCCTCCCGCCCAAGATGGCTTCCCGGGGGGATCGTGGTACTCCACCATACGTTCGGGGGGACCGAATGGTCGCCCCTTTCCAGATGTCCATTGGTCCCTCGGCTGCTACTTCACAGTAGGCTCGGCGACTTCCGGCCCATGACCCCCTGTGGTTTTTGAGCTGGGGGGTGCTTCGTGAATACCCTTTGAATAAAGAAGAAGATAATTATAAATTACTTTTGTCACTGACTTCATTTGAGTGCACCTTCCATTTTGTTTCTTTTCTACCCACGGGTAAGGAATGCACTCATCCAGCAGCCCTTATTTAAGCGGGTAAAGGACATCACTGCATCCCGGTCTGCAGCGTCTCATGTCTCGATTGAAAGCCTGACGCATTTCTGAGCCTACCCTCGTCTTCAGAGGCTCGACTTGAGTTGACGCTTTGACACTACTACTCGCACTGCTTTGTGGGACTTATAGTCCTTGTCTGAACTGTTATGACCACGCCTCTGATGAAGTGCAGAAGCACTGAAACGCGTCAGGCGTTAAGAACTGAGCAGACAAGAAGACTCTAATGCCGCTGCAACTTGCCGCATGCTGCCTCTGTTTTTACTCGTGATTAGTGGGAGTTGGCATGCGTTTTCAAGTTTGGGACAAACTTGGAGCATTTATATATATATATGGAGATGGAAGGGCTCCTGATCTGGCAACTTTTTCAGTAGTTGATTAACTGAATTTTGTCAGCGAGGACCGGAGGTATTCTCTGCGCTCACGGAACAATCCTCCACAAGCAGGCAAAGTAGCAGCCAAAAACGTCGGCGCAGGAAACGAGCTGCCAAAAAGAGGTGGAGGGTGGGGCAGAACGCGCAGGAATTGGAACAAGTAACGAATGCACAAGACAATACAGTAATCAACTTGACTGATTTGGTACTTTCTAAAGCGGAAGAGCAGCTTCTCTCTTTGGGCTTGTCCTATTGTTCACCTAACAATTTTTCTTATGTCCAGGCACGGATTGATGTGTTTAAATTCATTAGGAAGATTAAATTACAAAAATTCTTCCTATTACATCCGGAGAACCCTAACATACGTGACATTGGACCAGTGACTCCATCAGTAGAGGAACCGCTTTGAGTTAGGAATTTGCAGGGCCTACAAACCCTGATTTCCTTAGTTAATGAAGAAAGTTCACAAACTGAACCTACAGTCAGTCAAATTGTCACAGTTAATCAATCGCCATCTACGGCCTTTCGGGGAAAATCAAAATTTTTACCATAGATGCCTAAGGACGCTGTTGATGTCTTTAGTGACAGGGTCATTACAGAACTCAAGACTTTGAACAGGACGGTACTGGGAAAGAAAAAACAATGTGATTTCAATAATATGCAGTACACTAAACCTGTCAAAAAAATCCAGGGTAACAATCAGGTAGTAGTGAAGAGTGCTGACAAGGGGGGAAACACTGAATTGTGGGCGAAAAGTGATTATGTTTCAGAGGCAGCCCGCCAACTTGGTGATCCCCTTTGTTATTCTAAAACCACTAAATTTGCAATGCTTAATAGCCACGATAAAACCAGAAAGGATATTAACACCTGGTACAGACGTGGTTTATTGACAAAAGAGGAATCAAAATTCTTGAATGTATTGCATCCCATCACACCTTTGTTTTATTTGTTACCCAAAATTCACAAGTGCACTGTCCCAGTCCCAGGTCGTCCTATTATTTCAGCCCAAGGCAGCATGAATGAGAATATTTCAAAATATGCTGATTTTTTTCAACAGCCCCATATGATTTCTCTCCCTTCTTTTCTTAAAGATACCACTGATTTTTTGGGTAAGATTAATCACATCACGTGGGGTCCTGATTTGTGTTTCCTGGTGATGGATATTGAAGCACTTTACACCAGCATCAACCATCTACAGGGTTTGGAAGCTGTCCAGTTTTTCTTGGATTCCTGGGAGGCTACCATGAGAGATCACAATCTCATGTTATTGGATATGATTCGCATTTGCCTCTTTAACAATTATTTCCAGTTCGGCAGGGACTTTTACCATCAGGAACGCGGGGTGGCAATGGGTTCATGCTTCTCCCCCAGCTATTCATGCTTGCATGTTGGCTGGTGGGAGAGGCATGTTCTGGGTGTCACTCACGCCCGTTGGCTCCCTCATTTGCTGTCTTACTGGAGATTCATTGACGATATTTTTATCGTCTGGAGGAGTTCTGGCAGCTGTGTTTGTCAATGAGATCAATGTTAACAATAGGAACCTTAAATTCACTGCGAATATGTCAGCCACTTCCGCTGAATTTTTGGATTTCCTAGTTTACATCGATAACAACACCATACAGACAAAACTTTTCAGGAAAAGCACTGTGGGCAATTCCATCTTGCATGCCGGCAGTGCCCACCCCCCTCACACCATCAACAGCATACCGCTGGGGGAGTTCATCAGAATTAAACGCATATGTACCAGCCCTGATGTCACCCAACAGTGTCTATTAGAATCCAGAGATAGATTCCTTCAATGGGGTTATAATAGAGCCGTATTGGATCAGGCATTGAATAAAGTAACAGCACGCCCACGTGAGACACTGTTGACTCCTAAAGTCAAATTGGATACTAATGTGACTAATGTGGCAACAGCTAGATTCATTACTACATATTGCTCCCAAAGTTCAAGGCTTAGTCAAATCATTAGATCCGAATGGCCGATTGTGCTGACAGATGTTATTTTAGGTCCGTTTTTGCCCAAAACACTGGCTATTACTTTTAGGAGAGCTCCTTCCATGTAAGATACCCTAGATCGCACACAGCTAGAGCTTCAACTCAAAACCACTTGGCTCAATAAACCTGGCTTCTATAGATGTACTTCGTGCCGTGCCTGCACTTTTGCAGTCAATGGTACACATTATACATCTGCTTTTAATGACCGTGTTATTCCGATCAGGGAACATCTGACATGTCGCAGTGACTTTGTAGTCTATCAATTAACCTGCACATGTTCTTTGTCTTACATTGGGAGCACAAAGTTGCAAGCATACCAACGTATTCTGCAACATATCCGGGCCATAGTTAATTCTGATATGAATTATCCTGTAGCACGCCATTTCAAATCAGTGCATGACAAAAAATTGAAAGACCTTATATATACTTTGTTGTGCTCTGTGGCTAACCCTGGTAGGGGTGGTGATCGAGAAAAAACTTCTCCGCCAAAGAGAAGCCTTTTTTATTCTTTTGCTCGATACTAGATCCCCCAATGGATTAAATGCTTTTGATGAATTACACCATTTTCTGTAAAAGTTTGTAGTTCTCTTCTGAGTCTTTATTGAATGAATTATGTTCCTTGTATTTTGATGTTTATCTTTGAATTTCGTTGGCTTTTGCCATCTATACATCTTGATTTGGATTTAAATGATGAAATAGCTGTTGATTAATTATAGATGACTAGTAGCCTTTAAAATATGGATATTTATATATGTTTATACGATGTATTTTCTGTATGCATATATTTTTCTACAAAGATAATTATGGTAGGTTTTTTATGAGAGTCTTCTGTTGCTATGTTTATTCCATGTATTTAACATTCTATTCTTTGGTCTATTTGTCTGCACTTTTACATACAAGCATTTTTGTGATGATCATTTATCTATCAGGCCACTGTGTTATGTTAAGGAACCTCATTTTGCACTTGCAAGGGATTTTCTTGAGGGGTTCGTAATATTTGTTCTTCTGTTGTATGACGGATTGGACGGGCTGATTGCGCTGCCATTCTTTTTCCAGACACACAGAGAGGGTTTCTATTATTAATTATGGACTCGTTTCTGTATTTTGAAATGTGTTGCACTTGGCCTGTTTGAGCACTATGCTTGGATTCATCTTTTGGCACATGTATTATGCATGCTTTATTTGTTTTGACGTCACATTTAATTTATTGCTTGTCTGTATCATTGTAACACCCATGCGGCCTGTTTCTTTAGGCGCTTGGGCTTTTAATCTCAATTTAACTCACTGCCTACTCCTGACGCGTCATGTGACCAAGCTCCGTCCGCGGAGCGAAACGCGTCAGGGAAGGCACTTGCTCTTGCACTTTTGCACAATAAAATGCACTGCTGACACTGGACCGTTGTGCTGGCTGGATGATTTAACATCATACTTTGCTGTCTGAGGATTATGAGGTCTGCGCCCTTTTGAACCGCGACCAGGAGCGGTTGGGATCTTGCTTGTCTATATATATATATATATATATATATATATATATAAAGAAGATGCACATACTCAAGGTGAGCAAGGATAAGGCTTATTTATTTTTCAGGTCTCCCTCGACCCCGCAGTAGGAGAGATACACGTTTCGGCTGCGCAGCAGCCTTTATCCATCTAATTTGCGCCGTAAAAATTACAAGTTTATATAGTCAGCACCACCTGGCCATGAATATAGAAAATAGACTTAAACTGTTCCACCCACCCGCAACTTACAGCAATAATGCTATTTATGATCAAAGTACATTTTAAAGTCCATTGATGTCATTGTTAAAGCTTGCTTAGCTCTTCATAACATTGAATGCAAAGTGCAATGAGACAAACTATAAAACTATTGGCACAGTGCACATTAAGCATATTGGCTCCAAGGATCAAAACATATTTAGCCTGTTGTTAAACAATGTATTGCATTTCCTTGATGGAAAACATTTTATTGACAGTGGGTGTTCTGCTTATAGCAGCGGGCACTGCACCTTTTAACGACATTGACCCACTTGGGATTTTAATTTTCATTTCTTTCCAGCCACAACGCCCACATGGGTTTGATTCCAGTTCAGACTGCTAATACCAGAATGCTTTGCAATATACGCCCAAGGTGACGTGAGATCCTGCTTAATGGGCGGGACTCAAATTTCAATAAAAGCAGGTGTTCTGAACTTTGCTGTTGTTTGGGAGTTTGTGATGGGCTCAAGATGAAGGATTAACCCCCGAAATGCGTCATCCTGAAAACAATGCATGCAATAGGAGCATGAGCCCACTGCTGACATCGCTGTATGGGGAACGTTACTGTGAGGGTATCCTCACTAAGGGCAACTCTGGATGTTGAATATATATATATATATTCTCTGAAAAAACCATAGGTTTCAGGCCTTATATAGTTAGGAATTAGCATTTAAAAAACCATTGAAATTGCTCCTATATAGTTGTACTAACTATATTTCGCGCACCCGCAATCCACTGCTGATGATGTCACATATTACATCATTCATGACATGATCAGTGACATCACTGATGACATCACTGATGACATCTCAAATGACATCACTGATGACATCACTGATGACAACATCCAGTGAGTGTATGTTTCTGTAAAGTTAAAATATGTCTTACATATTGAAGAATGAGTGGATGTATAAGTGTCCGATTGAAGGATTTAGTAGGTGCGTGACTGACTGTATGAGTGAGTGATTAAATGTGTCTTACTGAATGCATGGGTTAGTGACTAAACTGTCTGAATCTGTGCATCAGTATGTCTGTTGTTGTTTAAGCTGCTGCATGTGTTGATCAGTAGTTATATGAATAGCTATATGGGTTATTGATTGGTTGTCCAAGTATTTGTATGGGAGAGTGAGTGTGTGTGTGGGTGGCTGGGAGGTGTGTGAGTCTGTGCATAGATGTGTGAGCAGTTGATTCACTAGGTGTATGGGTTCAAGAGTTCATGTGGAAACAGCTGTATGGGCGGTTGACTGTGTGCATGGGTGTGTTGGTGAGTGAATGGATATCGTAGTGCTACATGTCCAAGTAAATACATATGTAAAACACAGTGCATGTGAGAGTTGCCATATATAAATGACTATACATGAGAGCCAGTGATTGTGTGAGTGGCTGTATGGATCAATGTGTACTTGTATCAGTGATTGTATAAGAGAGTAAGTATGTGTTACTATATGTTTGAATAAGTAAGGTGTTGTGTGTATAACTGTATAGTTGAGGAAATGGAAGTGTGATTGATTCTTTCCATGACTGACTAGGTGTGTGAGTAACTCCATGGATGAGTGGCAGTGTGTGATTGTCTGTATAGGTGTTTGAGTGCAGATGATGGTGTTGTATTGGTGAGTGACTGTATGTATGAGTGATTCTATGGGTAAATGAGTGGATGTGTCTATAGACCTAGGAATCAGTGTGTGCGTATGTAGTAACTGGTATTGGTGTGTCAATGGTTTCAAGAATGGTAGTCTGTATTTAACACTGGATGTATCAAAGGTTATATTAGAGTGTAAAGACGTGCATCGTATTATCACATGAATGATATCATCAGTGATGTGATCAGTGATGTCAAATGAGATGTCATCAGTGATGTCATTTGAGATGTCATCAGTGATGTCATCAGTGATGTCACTGACCATGTCATGAATGATGTAATATGTGACATCATCAGCAGTGGATTGCGGGTGCGCAAAATATAGTTAGTACAACTAACTATATAGGAGCAATTTCAATGGTTTTTTAAATGATAATTCCTAACTATATAAGGCCTGAAACCTATGGTTTTTTCAGTGAATTTGCATGGTTTCTTAAATACTATTACAACTATATATGTCCTGAAATCTATGGTTTTTTAAGTGAATTTGCAAGGTTTTTTAAATGCTAATTCCTAACTGTATATGACCTGAAACCTATGGTTTTTTCAGTGAATTTGCAAGGTTTTTTAAATGCTAATTCCTAACTAAATAAGGCCTGAAACCTATGTTTTTTTCAGTGAATTTGCAAGGTTTTTTAAATGCTAATTCTATTAGCGGATAACGTTTAAATATGTTAATATCCTTGTGGGACAACCTGAGCAGCCCTAGAGATCCGATGTTTGGACCGGAGCAAGATGCTCTCTGATTGTGCTGTATTTCTTGCCTTCTGCCCCCCTGATTGTGCGGTATATCTTGCTTCTTTCCCCCTGATTGTGCCATATTTCTTGGCTTCTGCCCCCCTGATTGTGCCGTATTTCTTGCTTTCTGCACCCTGATTGTGCCATATTTCTTGCCTTCTGCACCTTGATTGTGCCGTATTTTTTGCCTTCTGCTCCCTGATCGTGCCGTATTTGTTGCCTTCTGCCCACTAATTGTGCCGTTTTTTCTTGCCTTCTGCCCCCTGATTGTGCCGTTTGTCGGGCCTTCTTTCCCCTGATTGTGCCGTTTTTCGTGCCCCTGCCCCCCTGATTGTATTATCTTTGCCAGTGTTTGTTCGCTGCTGGTATTGCCTTTGCCTGTGTTTCTTTGCTGCCGTTATTGTCTTTGCCAGTGTTTTTTTTCTGCCGTTACTGTCTTTTTCAGTGTTTGTTTGCTGCTGTTATTGTCTTTGCCAGTGCTTGTTCACTGCTGGTATTATCTTTGCCAGAGCTGTGTGGGCTGTGAGAGCTGTGTGGGCTGTGAGAGCTGTGTGGACTGTGAGAGCTGTTTGGGCTGTGAGAGTGTGGGCTGTGTGGGCTGTGAGAGCTTTGAGAGCTGTGTGGGCTGTGATAGCTGTGAGGGCTGTGTGGGCTGTGAGGGCTGTGAGGCCTGTGAGAGCTGTGTGGGCTGTGAGAGCTGTGTGGGCTGTGAGAGCTGTGTGTGCTGTGAGAGCTGTGTGGGCTGTGAGAGCTGTGAGAGCTGTGTTGGATGTGAGCTGTGTGGGCTGTGAGGGCTGTGTTGGCTGTGAGAGCTGTGTGGGCTGTGAGAGCTGTGTGGGCTATGTGGGCTATGAGGGCTGGGTCGGCTGTGAGGGCTGTGTGGGCTGATTGAGCTGTGTAGGCTGTGAGAGCTGTGTGGGCTGTGAGAGCTGTGTGGGCTGTGAGAGCTGTGTGGGTTGTGAGAGCTGTTTGGGCTGTGAGAGTGTGGGCTGTGTGGGCTGTGAGAGCTGTGAGAGCTGTGTGGGCTGTGAGAGCTGTGTGGGCTGTGAGAGCTCTGTGGGCTGTGTGAGGTGTGTGGGCTGTGTGGGCTGTGAGAGCTGTGTTGGCTGTGAGAGCTGTGTTGGCTGTGAGGGCTGTGAGGGCTGTGTGGGCTGTTTGAGCTGTGAGAGCTGTGAGAGCTGTGCGGGCTGTGAGAGCTGTGTGGGCTGTGAGAGCTGTTTGGGCTGTGAACTCTGCTTCTTTTGTGCCTCGGTCTACCTAGCACAAGATGAATGCCAACACTGGCTGGTTAGAAGTGTTGACAGCCAATGAGCATGCTGCTTTCCTGTGAAATGCATGCTGATTGGCTGCCACTGTCTGTCAACACTCCAAACCAGGAAGTGTTGGCAGCCATCTTGTGCCTCGGTAGAACCAATTCAGAAAAGGGGGTGGTGATGAACAGAGTGTCTGAATTGAGCAGACCACTCTTACCCAGGTCAAAGATCAGGGCTTGATCCATCACCGTTATTTATCTCACTGCCCCATCCCAGCTCAGAACCTGGCTATATGCAAATCAGTCTGTCCCTGGCCCAGTGCATCATGGGAACAGGGCAGACTAAACTACCAAGCCAATTCTTCACCAGAAAGGAGACAAGCTACCGGGGACCGGTTTCTGGCATTTCAGCCGTCTTCGGCCCGGCTTGCTTGAATCCTGATGGAGCAGTGAGAAAGGGACTCATGTCTGAGTATACCCTGCCACACCTATAGTGGCCAAAAACGATTCAGAAAAGGGGGTGGTGATGAACAGAGTGTCTGAATTGAGCAGACCACTCTTACCCAGTCCAAAGATCAGGGCTTGATCCATCACCGTTATTTATCTCACTGCCCCATCCCAGCTCAGAACCTGGCTATATGCAAATCAGTCTGTCCCTGGCCCAGTGCATCATGGGAACAGGGCAGACTAAACTACCAAGCCAATTCTTCACCAGAAAGGAGACAAGCTACCGGGGACCGGTTTCTGGCATTTCAGCCGTCTTCGGCCCGGCTTGCTTGAATCCTGATGGAGCAGTGAGAAAGGGACTCATGTCTGAGTATACCCTGCCACACCTATAGTGGCCAAAAACGATTCAGAAAAGGGGGTGGTGATGAACAGAGTGTCTGAATTGAGCAGACCACTCTTACCCAGTCCAAAGATCAGGGCTTGATCCATCACCGTTATTTATCTCACTGCCCCATCCCAGCTCAGAACCTGGCTATATGCAAATCAGTCTGTCCCTGGCCCAGTGCATCATGGGAACAGGGCAGACTAAACTACCAGACCCAAATCCGAAGAGCTGGCCACCATTTTGAGAGTCCTGTGGCAGCCGCCTATCGCTGCACCGCAAGAGTTGGCGCAACTCAGCTGAATGGCGGATGAGACACAGTGCCGCAAAAGCGGGCGCTAAACAGCTGAATGGCGACTGAAACGCTAAAGGGCGCCCCACTGCAGCAGAGGAGCCTCCACCTGGGGAGGCGGGGGAGGCCCGTTCGCGCCGCCTCCCCCACACCCGGGGTGCCCCACTCCGTTTTTCGGCGCAGCAGTGTAGGACCAGTGCGACAACTTACAGGACACCACCTGGGTGCCGTCCGGATCTCGGCCCGTTGTGCTGCCTTCGGCCTATTCGCACAACGGACCGCTACTGACGCCACCTCACAGGCCGACGGATTTTGCCGACTAAAAGACAGACCAAAGCAGCCCATTGTTGCTTTGAGATGGATGTTGCAGCAGGCTGCCATGTAAATAGTTGTTTAAATTTTTTTTTTTAACGTGTTTACTTTGTTGGAGCGTTGTATATATTTATAAGTTATTAAAGTGTTATAATCCTACTACTTTGTTGGAGTGCTATATATTTTTAATGTGACACATAATTGTGAAGACTTTGATGTACAAAAAGGCATCCCTGGAATCTTCCGCTTCAGGCTCGGTCCCACACACCCTTACAGTGAGAATCCCCTCCCCAATCACAATACAGGATCGTTATCAGATAGTAGGAACGCGTGTGGTGTGACGGATCTCATGGGGTGGGGGCCTTGATCTACTGTAACTCCTTTGAAGAGGGGTGATTATTTACAGTTGGGGCCATAAACTACATCCGCAGGGCTAGGTGATAGCCTGGGACCAGCCTGGACAATCAGACACAGAGGAAGAGGAGTGTCAGAGGGTGCAGTAGTGAATAGGGTGAAAGGGAGGTGTCGGGCGGGCACAGGGTGTGATTCTCAGGGAAGAGCAGCGCAGATGGGGGGAGGTTTATGGCCCATGCATGAGAGAGAGAGCGGGGGTGACCAGTGCATTGGGGAGATGCTTGCGAGGGTGCGTAGCCATGCTGAGGATCGGCGGCGTGCAGAGAGTGGGTCTGGTCAAGGCATCTAAAATAGCTGCCGTGCACGACAAAAGTGTGGCATTGGAAAAAAGGCAAGATGGCGCAGACAATGTTTATCAATACGGATTAATTTATAACAATTATTTTTAACAATATATTTGCTCGCAGTGACAAAATGGCGGTCAACACTTCCTGATTTCCTTCGAATCGAACGTTAACAGACGTCACGCAGCAAAAAAAAAAAAACGCTCACGCGCAGCCGCTGGAAGACATGTATCAACATATATGAGGATCCTCAGCCACCCGCAGAAAACATAGGGGGTCAGGATACGTCTCCCGTACCCCCTTATACCCATTTCTCACATTGTTTTTCCTCCATCTTGTAATTTAATTAAAACGAAATACAAAATGGCGAATTCCCGTTTCGCAACCCGGTTCGCGAACCGGGAAGCACTTCTACCGCGAAAAATCAAATTTTTTTTATTTGCCCCACGGGACCCTTTAATAACCCCAACATCATTCCTAGGGGGTCAAGAGGGGTCTACCTTGCCCCCTTTCATTAAATTCCTCCTTTGTTTTTCTCCTCCTCTTGTCTCTCGATCCTACAGAGAGACAAGATGGCAGCCGTTCCGGACTGTTTAGAATGTTGACAGACACTGGAGAGCCAATCAGCTTCGCTTCGCAAAGTTCCGTAACGCGAAAAGTACGCGAACCGGAGCGCTACCCGGGACGCTGTCACAGATATATCTGTTTTTTTAAAGGTTAATTTCTCAAAATCCACTGGAGCACATATATTGAGACCCAGCAAAGGCACATCGGGCTAACAGTCCCTACAATTTTGCCAAGTTTCGTGCAAATCCATTCAGCCGTTCGAGCTAAAAGTGAGGCCATGGAAAAATGAATGGGAAAAAACGTGTTTTGGGACCCCCCTTTTTTCTCGACCCCCCTTGACGAAACCCCCCCAAATTTTTAGGGGCTGCTCAGAAACAAAATGTGCCATTTTCCTGAAAATTTCAGCTGATTCCGTCCACAAACATCAAAGTTATTAGACATAGAATTTTCAAAAGTCCCATAGAGAAAAAATCTGAACTATATATACCTACTGGCGATAGCCAGTAGGTAATATATATATATATATATATATATATATATATATATATATATATATATATATATATATATATATATATATAAATATATATATATATATATATATATATATATATATATATATATATATATATATTCAAACTGTGTTTGCCCCCAGGATCTCCCGGGTCCAAAACAAAAGAAGCCGCCACTGCAGTCAATCCGTTTTTCCAGAAACCAGTAGATTTATTGTTCAAACCACTACAGCATATTTCACAGCGAAAAACCAACGCGTTTCGTGAGCTCCCCACTCACTTGATCACGGTTGTTACAAACACTGTTTGCTGAGAATAATTTAAAAAGGGAGTCCCTCCCCCCATCGGTCACATGATTCCAACCATTTGTTTTTTGACACTATGGCCTTCTGGGACTCGTAGTTTTTACATTACAAAATGTCATTTCATGTTATTACCACAGAAATACAAGTTGTACACCATTCCCTACTGATTAACTGTTTTTAACAGTTATACAAGTTGTACACCATTCCATACTGATTAACTGTTTTTAACAGTTAATCAGTAGGGAATGGTGTACAACTTGTATTTCTGTGGTAATAACATGAAATGACATTTTGTAATGTAAAAACTACGAGTCCCAGAAGGCCATAGTGTCAAAAAACATATGGTTGGAATCATGTGACCGATGGGGGGAGGGACTCCCTTTTTAAATTATTCTCAGCAAACAGTGTTTGTAACAACCGTGATCAAGTGAGTGGGGAGCTCACGAAACGCGTTGGCTTTTCGCTGTGAAATATGCTGTAGTGGTTTGAACAATAAATCTACTGGTTTCTGGAAAAACGGATTGACTGCAGTGGCGGCTTCTTTTGTTTTGGACCCGGGAGATCCTGGGGGCAAACACAGTTTGAATACATTGCGGTTTGGTTCTACCGCGTGAAGCAACGCACTTGCCAGAAGCGCCAAAAACAAGAGGAGAGCGGAACCATCCAGGGATTATATATATATATATATATATATATATATATATATATATATATATATATATATAGTGGCTCCAATTCCTCTAAGATACCCAGCCGGGTCAGAAGAAATACAGCACTCACTGGGTTTTCAGCAGTTTATTTAGAGAACAAACGCGTTTCGGGAAAGAATCCCTTCGTCAGTGTTCACATCTGAACGCGCTGCGCGGCACCATTATGTGTGTTCACTAGGATCATTGAAACAAACAAAGGACATCATCAAACATTCGAGTTTGCACGCCATCTTTGAATGTGCATCCCATTTAAGATTGCTTTCATAGTGAATGTTTCAATCAGATTATTTCAACATCTAATCACGCCGTGTATCGGCAAAGAATGTAACATAGAAAATACTGTCTAATGTTACATCAATCATGAGGTCTTACAGGCGCTTTTTACCTGAACAACGATTTCCTGAGAAATTGATGTTATAGAACTATAACGTCTCCATCGATATACGAAAATCGTAGATTTAAAGTAACAGTTTTCAGATGATATCTTGCCGTGTATCGGCAATTGCAGCATAAATGGCCGCATAGATCTCAGGGTAATATCATGAGCAGGTAAAATTTGACATGCCTCAGACATTTCTAATATCCAAAGTGATTTAAAGGTGCATATTCAATTTTGATAAACCCTTTTACAATTTAAATTCTTTATATTTTCATGATGCTAAGTATCTTTACTAGCATTCATTTAAACACCTTAACATTTACAATTTTCCAGATACCGGTATTTTATGATTGTCCTAAATGTGATGCCATTTCCTCTCCCATATTTAGACCTCCAGGTGCCATAGTCTCCAGATCGATTATATATCGAGACTCTAGTCTCCTGAGTGTCTGTAATTTGTTGCCACCCCTCGGGCTTTCAACAACACAGTCCAAACAAAAATATCTCAGAAGATCCCTGTTGCTGTCGTGTTTTATTGCAAAGTGTCGAGCCACCGGGTAGGTGAAATCTTTGTTCACGATGGCACGCATGTGCTCCAACACTCTCAGTTTTACAGGGTTAATTGTGCTGCCAATATATTTCAATTGGCACGGGCACATTAAACAGTAAACAGCATGATCTGTGTGACAAGACATGAATTTGTTCATTCTCTTACCCCCTTTACAGCCTTTCACATCATATGTAAAGGTTCTTTTACTCGCTGCGCAGGCTTTGTACTTCCCGCATGGGAAAAAGCCCTTGACATCTTTCAGCGTTCCCTGCTTCTTATCTAAAGGCTTCAAATGGCTTTGGACCATATGATCGCGTAGCGATCTGGCCTTTTTGAAAGTTATAAGCGGAGCAGCTGGTATATCAGATCCAACAATTTGGTCTTCTTTATATATATGCCTACCTGTACAATCAATAAAAGAACTGCATGCAAGCCAAGTGTAGTGCGATTCCGATTTCTTCAGGCAGAGGAAGAAGTGGTTTGAATTTATTTCGGCGTGGTTCAGTCGAGGGAACACCGCACAGTCAGAGAGAGCGCCAACGTCTTCCCTGAGCAGAACCGAACATGAAAGCCTCGCAAGAGCGGATAAAAGGGGAAAGTGGCTGCCGCTGGAGACCGGCTCCAGCATGACTCCTGTTTTTTTCTGAAGAGAGGCAAAAGCGGGGCACTTTGGCGCAAGAAGAGCGAACTACAGTGACCAGCAACCCACTGGAGGGATTAAAAAAATGATTTGAATAATTAATTGGCTACCGCTGTAGGAAGGCTCAAGGCACACCTTTGAAAAAGTTGAAAGAATCAACGAAACGCGTCAGGACTGCCTACCTGTACAATCAATAAAAGAACTGCATGCAAGCCAAGTGTAGTGCGATTCCGATTTCTTCAGGCAGAGGAAGAAGTGGTTTGAATATATATATATATATATATGGCGGCAGAACTTAAAAAATTACAAATCAAGACAATGAAACAGCGTAAACATCAAGACCACAAAATGAGAGCATATCACACCCTTATGAACAAATTACAAAAGGAAACCAAGATTGTCATCAACCAATCAGACAAGGGTGGAAATATAGTTCTCTGGGCAAAAGAGGATTACACCCAGGAGGCATATCGTCAACTCAATGACCCTACTTGCTACAGTAGAATCGACATGAAAACTGTCAAAACCATAGAAGATGTATATGCAAAGAAATTACAACAATGGAAGAGGGAGGGTTTAATTTCTAAAGATGAACTAAAATTTTTGCACAAATTACATCCAGTGATCCCAAACATTTATTTCATCCGGAAAGTGCACAAACAAACCACTCCAGTTCCCGGAAGGTCAATTGTGTCCGCCATCAATGGTATTTTTGAGAATACATCAAAGTATATTGATTTTTACCTTCAAGACTTTGTTCTCAAACTACCTGCATATCTCAAGGACTCAACGGATTTCTTACACAAACTTAATCAGTGCACTTGGTCTGCTGATCATCTTTTTATCACCATGGACATCGCCTCGCTTTACACAAGCATTGAACACAAGGATGGCATCAGAGCGGTAAAGCATTTTCTTGATCAGAGACCTATAGAATTTCACTGCCATAATATTATGCTTCTATCCATGATAGAAATATGCTTGAACAATAATGTATTTCTATTTAATAATGAGGTGTTCAAACAGCAGAGAGGGGTGGCGATGGGGGCATGTTTTTCCCCCACCTACGCGGGTCTCCACGTGGGGTGGTGGGAGGAACATGTCCTCAAAGTAACCCACAAACCATGGTGGGATGGGAATATCGTCGAATACTGGCGGTATATAGATGATATTTTCATCATATGGCGTGGCAATATGGTCGAAGCAGAAACATTTGTCAAGAACATCAATGACAACTGTCTGAATCTTCAATTTTCAGCAGATATTAGTAGGGATGTGGCCACATTCCTAGATGTGCATGTTAAAATCATTGAGGGTAAAATCACCACAGGGTTATTCAGGAAAACTACCTCAGGGAACACTATCCTTCATGCACACAGCTTCCACCCCAGACACACTATAGCTGCCATCCCATATGGAGAATTTCTAAGAATTCATCGATCATGCAGTACCACAGAAATAAGAGACCACCATCAGGAGGAATGTAGACGTCGTTTACTAGTCAGGGGCTATGATGATAAAAAACTACTGTCTAGCATGGAAAAAGCCAATAGAATGGATAGACAGATACTCTTAGATCCCCTTAGATCTAGAATCAATGTTACTCATTCAGAAGCACAGGATGGCAATACCATACGTTTAATAACGGGGTACAGCCGTCAGGCCAAAGCAATCACCAAACTTATTAAGCGCGAATGGCCAATTGTCCTGACTGATAACATTCTCAGAGACATTATGCCAGAATGCCCCACTGTCACCTTCAGAAGGGCATACTCAATGCGCAACAACTTAGTCAAAAACAGCCCAGAAACACCGGCTGATAATTGGCTATCCCCGCGGAAAGGATTTTTTCGCTGCATTAGCTGCAGAGCATGTAAATTCGGTGTGAATATAAAATCTTTTCCAACACCGTTTGACACACAACCTATCATGCTCAAATCTCACTACACTTGCCGTACTGAGTTAGCGGTTTATATATTACAATGCAGCTGTAACCTCATATACGTAGGGAGCACTAAAGAGGCGGTTTATTTACGTATCCTCCAGCATTTACGGGCCATTGTAAATGCGGATCCCGCCTACCCAGTGGCTAGGCATTTTCAATCTGTCCACAACCAAAACCTAAATCACTTGAAATATTTTGTGATAGATGCTATAATCCCCAACAAAAAAGGAGGAGACAATGAAAAACGCCTACGCCAACTGGAGTCAAAATATATTGTCATGCTTAACAGCAAGCACCCCGGGGGTTTGAACACAGGGGAAGATTTGCGCAATTTCTTATAGTGGCCATTTCATGCTTAGCTTACCCATGGGTGTATGTATCTGACATAGGGCTTCTGTATAAGCGGTGAACGTTATTCAACATGGTTAACTGGAATTCCGCACGGTGGGCTGACACCCACTGATATATATAACTTGAGTACATAGTTTTATAATGGATTTGTCCACATATATCCCTATTTCTCTTTTCTGTCAGTTGTTTTAGGACTGTCCAGTGTAGCTTGAGCATGATAAGAATCACAATGCGAATAATTAAAAGTAGCAACTTGGGCATTTAGATACTTTTGAAACATTTAATTTACACATTTACACTTTAGCACTTTATTATTTTCAAACGCACAACTTTACGGCTCTCATGATATTTATATGAGAAGTTCAGTTTTTAAGCCTTCACTTTTTAATTGGAGTGTCCTATTATCAATACTTGACCATCCATGTATATCATATGTTGAGTGGGGATTTTTTCCTTGGTAAACACAATATTGGTAGACCGCTGGGGAGCCAAATGGTTGGCTAATTTTCATACTATTGGCCACATTTCTGTAATCACCCCATGTGACATAATCGAGTTCGAGGTATCTTTGACAAACATCCCATACCAGGTACCAAGGGGTACAGTTTAATTATGGAATTATATCTCGAATACGACTTATTTTATTCTCTTTTCGGATATCCAGATAATCATTGTATACAATTGATTTTCTCTTGAAGAATGTAGATATACTCAGTTTTGTGTTTCCAAACGTATTTGTACGGACATTTCCCACTCAACTGGAACTAATATGCGACAATATCGCGCTCTATATATATATTGCATCGAGTGGATTGACTAAATATGTAAATGAATTCATTTCCATCTTTTGTATTCATATCGCAATGAGAAATACAACATCAGCGCGTTGTAAATTTTCGCAATTAATTGCTACATTGTGCAAACATTTATAAAATTTGTTCAATTTGTATATGTATATATTTGCATAATGTTCCATACAGTATATCAATGTTAGCTTGTGAAATGTTCCATAACATTCTCGCATTGCAAACATGTTGAAAATATTTGTTTTGTGATATGTTTCTATTTGATTATACTCGATGCAACAGATGGATTTATTTAATTGATTTATGAGATGGTCAAAGCACACATTTGTATTCCACCATACACCACTACAAAATGGCGCCCGCAATTTGGGTTTGGTATGAGACTTTTCATGTGAGTCCACCAACTATGTTTAGTTTTTGGTTTAGGCGCGAAATTCAAGTGTGCATCAATTTTGTATATATGTGTGACCTCCACTTCACTCGCTCATCAGTGAGCAAGGACGTAAGTCCGAAACGCGTCTGATGACTGGCGCCACCTTTACCATTTGTTGGCAATAAATCTTTCTGCAAAGAAGTCTGGTTTGCGGTGATTATTCAAGGAGTCTGGTAACGTGTGTGCTGGCTGCCGGCTGCCGCCGGCAACGTGTTGGATTTCATATATATATATATATATATATATATATATATATATATATATATATATATATATATATATATATATATATATTCACTGAAAAAAACATTGGTTTTAGGGGTGTTATAGTTAGCTGAACATTTCACTCGTACAAAACCATTGTACAAAACCATTGAAAATCCTCCTTTATAGTTAGTTGTACTAACTATAACTTGCGCACCTGCAATCCACTGCTGATGATGTCAAATATTACATAATTCATGAAATGGTCATTGACATCACTGATGACATCACTGATGACATCTCAAATGCCATCACATATGACATCATACAGTGAATGTGGTTTAGTTTGATATTTAAGTAAGTATTATATATATAGCAATCTGCATTACAGACTAAGGGCCAGATGTAGGTAGCATTATACCAGTGGACAATGGCCAAAATTACCAAATTTCGGCCATTACCGACCGGTATTGGGCTTTTCAGATGTAGGAGGCCAAATTGAAGGATTTGGTAATTTACCGAATCGGTAATTTAAGGAATCAGTAAATTACAGAATCCTTAAGATACGGATTTGGTAATTTACAAAATCCCTAATGTAGGGAGCACTAAATATCGAAAACCATTAAAAAAGCAATTTTAGGCTTTTTTAACAGTGCCATGTGGCAGACATACATGCCCTTAGGGCATATATATGTGCCACATGTGCACCCATGAACTATTCAGGGGTACAACAGGGTGTCAATGTGACACCCTGCCACCCTTGTAAGTCTTCCCCTTATTACCGATTCGGTATTTACCGAAGCGGTAATTCATACTCATTCCTATGGGCCTCCAGGCCCATAGGAATGAATGGGAATTACCGATTCGGTAAATACCGAATCGGTAAATAGGAATATTACCGATTCGGTAATTTTTACCGAATCATTAGCTACATCACATTTACTGATTCCTAAATACTGAATCGGTAATATTCGGTATTTAGGAATCGGTAATATGTGATTACCTACATCTGGCCCTAAGTGTATGTATAAGTGTCTGACTGGAGGATTTAGTAGCACTATGATTGACTGTCTAATTGACTTTTTTAAAGTGTCTAACTAAATATATGGGATAGTGATTAAACTGTGTGAATATCTGTTTCACTGTATCTCTTGTTGTGTCAACTACTACATAAGTTGGTTACTAGTTATGTGAAAGTCTATATTAGTATTAATTAGTTAAGTGAGTATCTGTAAGGGATAGTGAATGTGTGTGTGGTTTGGTGGGAGATGTGTGACTGTCCAAAGTTGTGTAAATAGTTGATTTAGTAGGTATATGAGGTTAAGACTGCATGTGGAAACACTTGTTTGGGTGAGTGAATCTCTTTATGGGTGTGCTCATGAGTAAATATATTTCTCAATGATACATGTCCAACAAAGTAGAAATATAAAAAACTGTGTATGCGACAGTTGTTGTTTATAAATAAGTATACTTAAGACTCAGTGATTGTATGGGCAATTGATTGAACACTATATACTTGTAATAGTGATTTTATAACACACTAGCTTACCCGTCGCGGAAATTTAAAGAAACTTGTTATGATAACATTTAATTTACATTGTGTCATTTTTATTAAAACGTATTCATTTCAATATGGAAAACATTTTAAAGTGTTGTTTTAATTCTGTTTATTTATTCGAGTGCTTGTGGATACACGGTATTTTTTGTTTTTTCATCTGGTGCGTACACGAATAAATCAGAAGGTTTTCCGACACGTGAGCTGGCCACATACAGTTGTCCATGTGAGAATCACGGATTCTCCAAATCTAGTCCACACACTTGCAGCGATTGTCCTTGTGCTTTGTTGAAGCGAGTTGCACCGGAAACTGTAAACGTTCAGTATTGGAAAGATTATGAGGGCCCTGGGGGGCGATATTTAAAAAAATTTTCTTTATTTTTGTTGGGTTTTTTTGCCAGAAAAGTCGCGGGAGTGTACTCAACAACTTTTAACAATTTCTTTTTTTTTTAACATTCCTTTTTCTTTTTGCCAGAAACCTTCGCGGGAGTGTACTCAACAACTTACCAAAGTTTCATGCCTATTCGATGAATGGTGTAGTAATGCATAAAGGACAAACAGACATACTTTCGTTTTTATATATATAGACTAAGTATGAGTTACTATCTATATGAATAAATAAAGTGGTGTTTGTATGAGTGTGTAGCTTAGTAAATATAAGTATGATCAATTGTTTGCATAAGTGAGTAGGATGACTGCATAAGTGAATAGGATGTGTTCTGGTGTGTAATACCAATGTATGTGTTGGTGTATACGTATATTTAATAGTATTCTATTGATCTTTGTTAGCATGTATGAGTGAATCTATAGGTAAGTGTTAGATGTGTGTGTAGATGTAAGAATCACTGAGTGGGTTTTTAGAAACGTGTATTGGTGTGTCAAAGGTTTAAAATATGGTACACCATATTTTATAATGAGTGTTGAAAGGTTATGCTCGTGTATGATGAGGTGTATCAGATTGTCACGTGGATGATGTCATCAGTGATGTCATCAATGATGTCATTTGAGATGTCATCACTGATGTCATCAGTGATGTCACTGACCATGTCATGAATGATGTTATTTGAGACATCATCAGCAGTAGATTGCAGGTGTGCGAGTTATAGTTAGTACAACTAACTATAACAGAGGAATTTCTAAGGTTTTGTACGAGTGAAATGTCCAGCTAACTATAACACCCTTAAAACCTATGTTTTTTCAGTGAATTTCCAAGGTTTTTTAAATGCTAATTCCTAACTATAACGTGTCTGAAACGTATGGTTTTTTCAGTGAATTTCAAAGGTTTTTTAAATGCTAATTCCTAACTATAGCATATCTGAAACCTATGGTTTTTTCAGTGAATTTCAAAGGTTTTGTAAATGACTGTTTAAATGTATTAATTATTATATTTATTTTCTTGATACTGATTTACTACATTATTTAAACTATTTATTTTTAGATATTTTATTTTTCAAATTAAATTATATTACATTATACATTACATTACAAAATATACTTTCTCAGATTGAATTACTTAAGTTTAAATACTTTGCAAATAGGCAATAAACTTTTAAGTACAGTAGTTACAGTTGTTGCAATGGGCAACTCAATTTCAAACACACTGCAACATTGAGTTCAATGTGAATTTCTAGTTAAATGCAATTAGTTACTTCATGGATTACTTTTCAGACCACAGTACTGGATCCTAGATTCAGTCCTTGGACATCTCCTGTAAACAGTTGAGTAAAAGCGTGTTGGTTACAGTAGTGATTTTTGAGGAAATATTATTGTATTTTAAAAGTTGACACTTTGTTTTCATATAGAATCAGTAATGTTATCCTATGGGAGGAAATTCACTTAGCAGGTAAGTAGTGTTATCGTTACTTTTTCTTACTCAGTGGTGGATCCTGGATCCAGCACTGGTGTATCTCCTGTAAACAGTTGAAAGAATGTGTTTAAGTCATACAGGCGATTTTTAAGGAATATTTTTAGTTTGTGAAAACCACACAATGGATTCCTGTGGAAGGAAATACAAGTAACTGGTGAGTACGGTTAGAATTACTTTTCAGGGTCAGTGCTGGGCTAAAAGATGCAGCACTGGGTTCTCTCCTGATAACAGGGGATAAATCGGAATTCGTTGTGCGGATGATTTTAGGTGAGTATTTTTAAGTTCCAAAACTCCACAATTAGAAGAATTTCCAAGTTAAACCAGTCAAAATTAGGATATGGAAGGAAATTCAAGTTACTGGTAAGTATGGTTAGAATTACTTTTCAGGATCAGTTTTTGGCTCAAAGATGCAGCACTGAGGTCTCTCGCGATAACAGGTGAGTAAATTGGAATTCGTAGTTCTGCTGATTTTATAGGAATATTTTAAAGTTCTAAAACTTCACAATAAGAAGAATTTCCAAGTGAAACCAGTCAATGTTACCCTATGGAAGAAAATTCACTTACCAGGTAATTAGTGTTATTGTTACTATTTCTTACTCAGTGGTGGATCCTGGGTCCAGCACTGGTGCATCTCCTGTGAACAGTTGAAAGAATGTGTTAAAGTCATACAGGTGATTTTTTAGGAATATTTGTAGTTTGTGAAAATAGACACTAAGAAACTTTTCAGGTGAAAACCAGACAATGGATTCCTATGGAAGGAAATACAAGTTACTGGTAAGTACGGTTAGAATTACTTTTCAGGGTCAGTGCTGGGCTAAAAGATGCAGTACTGGGTTCTCTCCTGATAACAGGTGAGTAAATCGGAATTCGTTGTTCGGATGATTTTAGGTGAATATTTAAAAGTTCCAAAACTCCATACTTGGAACAATTTCCAAGTGAAACCAGTCAATGCTAGCCTATGGAATGAAATTCAAGTTACTGGTAAGTATGGTTAGAATTACTTTTCCGGATCAGTACTGGGCTCAAAGATGCAGCACTGAGGTCCCTCCAGATAACAGGTGAGAAAATTGGAAGTCGTAGTACATCCAGTAAGCGCCACAGAGCTGCGT
This sequence comes from Lissotriton vulgaris, assembly GCF_964263255.1. Lineage (NCBI taxonomy): Eukaryota > Metazoa > Chordata > Amphibia > Caudata > Salamandridae > Lissotriton > Lissotriton vulgaris. The sequence continues at coordinate 290,649,181 of NC_141697.1, read as the reverse complement.
AGAAGAGAGATATAAAAAGGGGCACGGCCTGCACCACCTCTCTGCAACACAGCACAGTGGCGATTCCTGGAAGCATCTGGTGGGCTACTTGGCCCCCCTGGTCCCTCAGGTTTGAAGTGGAATTTTTTCACCAACTTAAAATGTGCCACAGGGCGTGTTTGCACACATCACGTCAGGCCCGTCCCCTCCCTTTACCACTGTGTAAACTCGCCCTGTCACCATTCTAAGTTGGAGATTAAGTCCCCTTCAATCCTAAGGGTCCCTAGGGTCAAACTAGCCCACTAGGTACCTCCAGTAAGCGCCACAAAGCTGTGTTGCAGAGAGGTGTAAAAGGGGGCGTGGCTTCTGAACACCTGTCTGCAACGCGGCTCCCTGGCGCATACTAGAGATCTCTGTTGGGCTATTTGGCCCTCAGGGACCCTCAGTATTGAAAGATAATTAATTCCCCAACTTAAAACGCGCCATGGGGCGCGTTTTCACAGTGGTGAAGGAAGGGGGTGTGGCCTGAGGGGATATATCTGCAAACACACCCTGTGGCACGTTTTAAGTTAGAGAATTAATTCCTCCTAAATGATGTGGGTCCCTGGGGGCCAACACGCCCACCAGGTACCTCCAGTATGTGCCAGGAGGCTGCGTTGCAGAAAGGTGTTCAGAGACCATGCCCCTTTTTACAACACTCTGCAACTCAGCTCCGTGGCACTTACTGGTGGTACCTGGTGGGCTAGTTGGCCGCCAGGGACCCTCAGTATTGACAAGGAATTAATTCCCCAACTTAAACCGCACCACAGGGCGTGTTTGCACACATGTGAATACAGGCCCCGCCCCCTCCCTTCACCACTGTGCAAATACGCCTGTGGCGCAATTTAAGTTGGGGGATTAACTCCCCTTGAATACTGAGGGACCCTGGGGTGCAACTAGCCCACCAGCTACCTCCAGTAAGTGCCACAGAGCTGTGTTGCAGAGAGCTGTAAAAAGGGGCATGGCCTCAGAACAACTCTCTGCAACGCAGCTCCCTGGCGCATACTGGAGGTTCCTGGTGGGCCAGTTGGCCCCCAGGGATCCCCAATATTCAAGGGGAATTTATTCGCCCTCTGCAAATGTGCCAGGGGGCGCGTTTGCAGAGTGGTGCAATGAGGGGGCGTGGCCTCCGTCCGCGATCCCGTTTTTCAATTTTCTTTCTTTTAAGAAGGAGGCTGTGCAGCCCCCTTCTTTTTCTAATTTGTTGGCCCTGGGGCCCAATCCCCCAGGGTCTGCCCCCTAATTTTTATTTTTTTAATTTAAAAAATGTGGAAGGGGGCATGGCCTGTTTCTTTTTTTTTTATCTTTGGTGGAGGGGGCCACGTGGCCCCCCCTCCTGGGCCACTTATGGCCTGAGGACCCCATACCCCGGGGCCGCCTCTCTTCATTGGGGGACGTGGGGGGCTCCCCAATCCTCCCACGGTCCCAGACGGCTCCCGGTGTCCTGCGGGAGCCGGCATTGCTTTTCCACATGGGGAAACGGTAACATGCTGCACCCCCTGTGGAAAAGCAATCTGCTTTCCCATTTTGAAGAGAGAGCAGGTTTCCTAGGAAAACAGTGTGCAATGACAGGGTGGGAGCCGCAAGGCTCCCGCCCTGTCAGTGCAAACGGCAGTGTGACGGGGTGGGCACCCCAGGACACTGCAGGAGCCGGCCCTGGAGCGTGGCGGTCCCCAGGGCCCTCGAGGGCTCCAGGAGTGGGGCCATGCTGTCCCCCTCCGACCATTTCAAAAGCCCCGGGGGTGGTGGTCCCTGGAGCTTGGGGGTCCATAATGGACCTCCAAATTTAAAACTTAGTGCCTCGGGGAGGTGGCGGTCCCCGGGGCTTGTGGGGGTCTTGAGCCCCCCACACAGGGTATATTTTTTTTAAATAAAGCCCCGGGGGTGGCAGTCCCCGGGGCGGCGGGGGCCATGAGCCCCCTGCCATTCATTTTCTTAAACCCCGGGGGTGTAGCAGTCCCCGGGGCTCGGGGACCTGAAAGCGCCCCGACAAAGAAGTAGAAGCCCTAGGGGGTGGTGGTCCCCAGGGCTGGGGGGCCTGAGAGCCCCACCAACCAATATTAACAAGCCCTGTAGAGTGGCGGTCCCTGGGGCTGGGGAGGCCTGAGAGCCTCCCCAATGAATAATAATAAGCCCAGGGGTGGCGGTCCCCGGACTGGGGGGGCCTGTGAGCCCCCCACACAATTGAAGTAAGCCCGTAAGCCCCGGTGGTGGCGGGCCCCGGGGCTGAAGGGGCTTGAGAGGCCCCCACTCATAAATAAATAAAGCCCCGGGCTGACAGTCCCCGGGGCTGGGGGGCCCCACTGGACCATCCTTTACTTAACTATTGCCCTGGGATTTGGCAACCCCAGGGGCCAATTATCAAAGAAGCGCGGGAGCCCGCGCTTCTGTTTTTCTTTTTTTATCAGCAGGATCTGGCCATCCTGCGCGGATTTCGCCAATTTTTTATTTTTTTTAAACATGTTTTTGGGCCTTGGGGGTCATTGTGGGACCCCCTGAGCAGGAGGCTTAGGGGTCTGGGTGTTTCTACCCTGCCCCCTTTTTGTGTTTTTCGTGTTTCTTTTGCTGATTTCCTGTGCCTCCGTTCAACTGAGGCACAAGATAGCGCTCAACACTTCCTGGTTTGGAGTGTTGACAGCCAATTAGCCTACAGCTCGTGCACGGCAGGGTGCGTGTCGGTTCTGACCACAGCTGGACTGGCAAAGCACCTTCATTCCCATTTCTATGGGTCCAAGACTTGGGTGGTACCACTCTGGGGGTCAGACTAACAGTAGACAGAGTCCAAGTTTAAGTTTCAAGTTGGTAGGAGCCTTTTCTGTCCCTAAGATTCCAATCAGGTAGTGAACCAACTAGCCCTTGGAGTCACTCTGGTGGTCCTTCCCTTTTACCTCAGGCAGCAGGGCAGCAAGCCAACAGGGGTTTAGGTCAGCGAGTAGCAGTTCTTCTTGCACAACACCACAGAAGTCATTTTGCAGTCCAGAGGTGTACTGAAGAGTTGGGTCTGAGGGTCCAATATTTATACCTGGTGCCCACTTGAATGTAGTAGAAGGTTCTGGAAGTTTAAACCACCAGAGGTATCTGTAATTTCCTGAATCACTGCCCTGGTCCCAGCTTGCCTGGGATCACAAAAGAGTAGTGTCAAACCCTTTGTAAAAGTGCCCAGGCAGAGCCTTTGTAATGTGCAGATGTGGTTGGTGACAGCTACTACTAATCCTCATCAAGTGAGACATGGCTCATCTTGCAACTATTCCCATTTATCTCACTGTCTGCGAGTAATACAAAGACCAAGTGCAAACTACACCCATTCTTGTGACCCAGGATCAGGCTGCAGGCACTAAATGTTTAGGACAAGAAAATGCGAATTTTGTGATTAAAGATCTGACTTGTCACTATAGAGGGATTTTATTTACAATTCTTAGACACCCCACTTGATTTATTTGCCCCCAATTGGAAGTTACAGCTTATTAAATATAATAAGGTACCAATAGTATTATCCTATGGGAGAGGTAGGCCTTGCAGTAGTGAAAAATTACTTTAGGAGTTTTTCACAACCAAGGGCCAGATGTAGGTAAATCTTATTTACCAACTCTAAAATACCGAATTTCACCAATTCGGTATTTTAGATTCGGTAAATGAGATGTAGGTAATTATTCGATAATTGTTACCGAATTGGTAGGATTCGGTAATTACCAAATCGGTATTTACCAATTCGGTAATTGCCATTGATTCCTATGGGCCTTGAGGCCCATAGGAATCTATGCCAATTACCGAATAGGTAAATACCGATTCGGTAAAATTACCGAATCATAAAGGGTGGCAGGGGGTCACTTTGACACCCTGTTGCACCCCAGATTAGTGGTTGAGTGCCATGTGGCACACAGACATGCCCTAAGGGCATGTCTGTGTGCCACATTGCACAGGTGTAAATGCACATATTAGCATTTACACAGGAATTCGTTATTTAACACCAACTAATAGTTGGTGGTAAATAACGAATTTTTAAGGGCCTGTGGCACTGTTTTCAGTGCCACCTACATCTAGATTTACCGCTTTTGCAAATTTAAGACCCCTACATCTCAATCTCCAAATACCGGTCGGTAACGGCCGAAATCGGTCGTTACCGACTGGTATTTGGCGACCTACATCTGGCCCCAAGACATGTAAAACCTAAAAGTACATGGCTTACATTTTAAATACACTGCACCCTGCCCTCTGGGCTGTTCAGAGCCTACCCTAAGGGTGACTTATATGTATTAACAAGCAAGGTTTTGATATGGCAAAAGGTTAATTTTAGCAAATCAAAACGGAGAGAGAGGACTAGATAAGCCAGTCCGAATCCCCAAATTAATATGTAATATATCAAAAATGGACTAGCTAGGTTGTGTTTACAAAGGGAGACTCAGTACGTATGATGGCAAACCATTTGGTTTGGTTGTTAAGCCCTCACCCACCGACCTAGTCGGTGGCATGCTTCATCATCGGGCCCACCACAGTGACGCCGAATGCGTCCCGGGTGTGCTTCGACTCCAGATTACTGAGGAGCTGGTATACTTCTCTGAGTGTGCTGTGAGGGGGTGGATAAGAAAGTGATTTAAAAGCTATGCTGTAGGTCCCAGTGCCCGAGGGTATATACAACTTTAATAGCTGGGCCCACGCTAGCGTATAAAAAGGCAAGCGGACGCGGTGGAGCGAATTAAGAACTCCCGCGTCCTATGTGGTCGACATGTTTCAGCCAGGCCTTTTCTTGTTATAAAACTGGCTTTCACACTTTGGAATGGCTTCTCCAGTTGCACCCAACAAATTCAGACATGGAAGGATCACATTAGAGAGCATAATGAGACGTACCTCTGAGTTCATCCCCTTCAGTCTCATTCTTCATGCATCAAGTCAACATGTCCTGGAAAGCACCAAGTAAAACTCCAAAATGCATGCTAAAGACATTCAACTCCACTTTTAGTTGGAAAACGGGCTGGTGAATCAGACCAGCATCTCAACGTGCCTGAACTACATATTCTTCCTGGGCAAATAAGAGTTTATTTTATGTGAACACAGCCAAGGAAGAAAGCTTGATTGCAAGGAGGACCAAATCTAAGTCATTACAATTCCAGTGGTGTGCAATCGAGGAGCATCACTTTGAGTGCACTGAAAGCTATGAACCTTAAAGTCTTGTTTGATTAAAGTCCTGGTGATGGTTCACTTTGACCACTTTAACATTGTTTACAGAGGACCAAAGAAACTGAATAGGATTCAAAGGATCCAGAATCACAGAGCCTGAATGTGTCTGAACCTGCAACTGTGCAGCAATTTAAAATCAGCCTTAAAGGCTCTCCATTAGCTCACAGTAGATGAAAGAATAAAGTGTAAGGTTTTTTATACATACACAACAATTACTGAGGTAGAGGCCCACTATATCGCTGGGTACATACAGCAAATTGAAACCTGCAAAAAAATGTCATGTAATGCAAGGTTCATCCGTAGAGTGCTAATTGTCACCCATGAGGGTACCAGATGCTGAGTAGGTAAGTGTAGGTGTGTAGGGAGGCTGGGCCTGAGTACATGCAATCTTGATGGTCTCACAAGAAGATTAATTGAAAATCCAGGTCAGTTTCTTGTAGAATTCAAGAAATGAGGAAAAGGAGGCCCTTATGTGTTGTGGGCGGTTGTTTCAGGATTTGGCCACTGTGTAGGAGACTGATTGACCTCCTGTTCTGTTTCTGTGGAAGCAGAGTGTGTGTGTACGAGTTAGAGTGATTCTGATCAAAGTTGTCTGATGCTCTGGAAGAAGTGAAGGTATGCGGGTCCAGTGTTGTGCAGTGACTTGAATGCATGTTTGAAAAGTTTGAACTGGCAGCACTTCTGGATGGGGAGCCACAGGAGATCTCTGAGGAGTTGTGTGGTTTGGACCCTAAAGCAGGAGGTCAAGAAAGATTCTTGCAGCAGAGTTTTAAATGGTTTGAACGATGGGTTGGAATGACAGTGTAGATTGTGCTGCCTTAGTTCAATCTGCTTTTGATTAGGGGCTGTGTGATGGTATGTCTGATGTCCAGTGGGATCCACTTGAAGATTTTACGTAACATGCAGAGGATGTGGAAGCATGAGGAGGGGACATCATTGACCTGGGACTTCATAGTGTGGTTGGTGTCCAGGATGAAGCCTAGGCTCCTAGCTAGGTCGGTTGGGGTGGGTGTGGATCCAAGTTTCGTGGGCCACCAGATGGAGTCCCAAGGTGAGCTCTTATTCCCAAAGATCACTTCAGTTTTGTTGGTATTGAGCCTGAGGCAGTTTTCCTTCATCCAATTGGCAATGCTAATCTTGCATTGTTTAAAGGTGGTCTTGGTGGTGGCAGTGTTAACTGCAAGGGAAGAAATGAGCTGGGTGTTGTCAGCATTGAAGGGGATGTTGATTTGGGGGGATCTGTTATATAAACCACAGGAGTCATGTGCATCTTGAAAAGTGTGGGACTGAGTGATGGTCTATGTGGGACTCTGCAAATAAGGTCCTCGGGCTCTGATGTGAATGGTGTGAGCCTGACTCTTTATGTTCTTCTGGAAAGGTAGGAGGCTATCTGTTTGAGAGCTGGTCCTTGTATTCCAGCTATGTGTGTGTGTTGAGAGACAGTGTCAAAGGTGGTGGTAGTTGCTGAGTACTTGGGGAATGACTGAGGGTTTTTTCAGGAGGGCGGTGACTTCGGTTTGTTTCCAGCTATCTGGGAAAGTGGCTGTCTTGAGGGAGATGTTGATGATGGAAGTGAAGGCAAGGCTGATCATGGCTCTGCCCAGGTTGTAGATATGGTGGGATAGGGTTCTGTGGCCATCACTAAGTAGACCGCCTTCATTATTGCTGCAATGTCCTCGATGGATAGAGGATTCAATGCTGTCAGTTGATAGTCTTTAGATGATGAGGTTAGAAGGCTGGGGAGGTTGATAGAGGTGACTGGGGTTCGAAATTACTGTAGATCTTTGTGATTATTTCATGGAAGAAGTCAGAGAGTTAGTTGCAGAGTTCTTGTAAGGGGTGATAGTGGTGGTTGCTGCAGTTGGGTTGGTGAATTTCTTCACATTGTTGAAAGGTTCTGTTATAACTTATATGACAATGCCTAGCAATGCTCCATCCTGGCTATGAGCTATTAAATTATACCACGGTAACTATGGAACTTTCAGGACAGAGAAACAAACAGAAAGAGAGCTTTTAGGACAGAAGCTGAAGCTTTGCTGTGTGTTGGTGGATTGGAATAAAAGATCTAAAGACAAACTCCTGTTTCACAGATTGATTTTAGTAAGTTCTTTGCACTTATTGGAGCTAAATTAAATTCTCAGGCTCAGGGCCATTTTCTTGGTCTCTTTCACTTGATGGTGATAGTGTCTAAGTGCAGCCTTGTAGGTGTTTCTTGCTGTGGTTTCTCGGGTGGTTTCTTGGGAGTTTCTCAATTTCCTTTGGAATTTCTTTCTAACTCTTTTGAATTCTCTGAGGTCAGTGTTGTACCAACTAGCCTCTGTGTTGTATCTTGGGGTTTGGGGTTTTTCAGGGGGTGCGAGGGTATTTGTGCAGGTGGTGATCCAGTTGTTGAAGTTGTTTGTGTTGTTGGTGAGGTCTGGGTAGTTTAATTGGAGGGTGCTGAGCAATTCCATTTCTGTAACTTTCTTCCAGCAGATGCTTGGGATCCTGCTAGACTCCATAGGGGGTGTTGATGGCCCTGTTATGTGGAAGTTGAAGATGGTGTGGGCTGTCCGTGTAAGTGGCGTTATGTCACTGACTTTAACCTTGTCGCTGGAGGAGACTATGGTGTCCAGGGTGTGTCTGATAATGTGAGTAGGCCCTTTTATGAGCTGGGTGGAGTCGATGTTCTGCAGACTTTCCATCAAGTCAATGGAGTTGAAGTCTGTGAGGTCATCAAGATGAAAACTGAGATCTCCTATAAGTATGAGGTCTTTGGTGCTCATGAGGAGGAGTGCGGTGAGGTTTGTGAGGAGGATGCTCACCTAGGTCAAACGTCCTGGGGCTGGTAGGTGAGGGTGCCTCTGACAGTGGTTTTACTGTCTGAAGTTCGAAGAGACGTGTTCCATAAAAGTGGCTTCTAGGTCAGTGTAGGATGTGCACTTAATGGTGTCTCTGTGGAGGATGGTTAGTACTCCTTCTGGTTTATGGGGTTTGTCTTGGTGCAGGGAGTTGTAACCGGTGGGGATGACTGTGGCAATGTTCTGCACCAATGTGGGGTTTAACCAGGTCTCAGTAAGGAAGGTCCGGTGCGTTGGAGTCGATGCAGTCCCACATCTCAGTGGAGTGCTTGCTGAGTGAGTGTGTGTTCAGAAATATTCATGCAAGTGACTGTTGATGCTGTGTGAGTGCAGGTCTTGAGTTCTGACTTGGTGACTTGGTGAGGGGAGCAGTGTGTGTGTGTGTGCAGTGTGTGGGTGTGTGTGTGTGTGTGTGTGTGTGTGTGTGTGTGCATGTGTGGGTAGTGGGAGTTGGTATGTGGAGTCATGTGACGTGGCAGTGTAAGCAAGCAAAGGGGCCCACTGTGGACTGAGGTGCATCCCAGCATCAGCATTTATGGTGTCATCCATGGTTAAGCAGGTGGTGTTCATCAGCAGTGTAGCTGCAGGAGGTGTTTGGACCAGGATTCCTGGTGTTGTGTGTGGTTCAGGAGCAGATTGGTACAGATAGGCTTGCCTTTGGTATGTCATTGGTGTCTCGGCGGCGTGCCCGCTGCACACACCTATTCAGTAGGGCCTTGGAGAGTGGGAGGAGTGCCGGGAGGTAGTGGATTGGCTCAGAAAGGGGTGGAAAGTCTGGTGGGGAGGGTGGGAAAACACAATCAGCGGAGAAAGTCAGAGTCAAAAACTGACACAAGGGACCCAAATGCATTGCTGAGTACTAGGAGGAGCAAATGATGCACAAAGGGGCAGTTAAGATGAACAAAGGATGCAAAAATTAGCAGTTAAACAGAGACAAGGGGCAGATAGGACAGCAGCACAAACAAAGAGAGAGTAGCTTCCAGGAACGAGCAAAATGGCAAAAATGGCAGCAGACAGACATCAACATGAGTCAGAAAGGCACGGAAAGGTCAAGGCTTGCCTGAAGCAGAAGAGAGCTGTCTTAAGACAGATTTAAGACTGACTTAAGACAGACTTAAGTTAGGATTTTGTCTTAAGTCTGTTTTAAGTCTGTCTTAAGACTGTCTTAAATCTGTCTTAAATTTGTCTTAAGTCTGTCTTAAGTCTGTCTTAAGTCTGTCTTAAGTTTGTCTTAAGACAAACTCAAGACAAATCCTAACTTCTGTGAATACCAAAAGTAGTAAGTTCATTCTGTGAATGCCAAAAGTAGTAAGTGCATTCTGTGAATGCCAAAAGTAGTAAGTGCATTCTGTGAATACCAAAATAGTAGTAAATTTAGGATTGAGTCTTAAGTTCATTCTGTGAATCGGGCCCGTAGATCCTACGGAGCATGCGGAGAGTGTTGAAGCAGGAGGAGGAGACGGCGTTGACCTGTTTAGTCATGGAGAGGCTGGAGTCGAGGATGACCCCTAGGTTGCGTGCGTGGCCGGTGGGTGTTGGAGCGGTTCCCAGTGCGGTCGCCCACCAGGAGTTGTCCCAGGTTGAAGGGTTGGATCCGAGGATGAGGACCCCTTTCCATATGTTTCCTGCAAAAAGATCTAATATGAGCTATATCTGTTGAAGAATTGTTAAACTAACCCCCTTTTAATTTTGTTTTCTTGCTCATTTGCATTCCAGAATAGGAATTTATTTTGAAATTTAGAAGAGACAAGCTCACCGTTTTGGATTGCAAGATTTTCTCAGTTAAACTGGTGAAAAGAGAAACACATTACAATTGCAGATGAAAATACGAACCTTTTATGAAATGGTAACTAAAATAGTTTACCTTCCATTGCAACTAGCAACTGAAAAGATATTGTAGGAGCACAATATATGTATGCGTCCCTCCAAGCTCAGACAAGCCATTGTATTACAGGGTAAAAAGAGACTGGCAATCCAGTTACATGCTGTGTGCAAACCTTTGTACACAGCGTGCAATTCAGACCAAGATGCGCAGGCTTTTACAAAGAGGCTTTTGGCTTCTTGATAACTGCCTTCATACCTTGTCTCAAAGCTATTCATGTTGTTTCGGTGCGTCAGAATTGGAATATATTCCTAAAGTCAATAAAATCTATCAAAGAGGCCTCCAAGCTCAATATAGCAACAGCGACAGATTGTAAATAGGATGCCTCCCCGGTGCAAAAGATGGTTGAGGCCCCTGAGATGCGCAGCATACACAGCATACCTGCTCAAAGATAAGCGTGCCACAATAATCTCAATTTTAATTATTGTGAAATGGTGGGTTTATAGGCAGGCAGTGTGCTCGGCGCTCAGTTTATTGTTAAAGGCGTTGTGATCTCCTGTCAGTGTATGATCAAGACCTGATTAGCCAGCAGGAGAACCGTAACTCCGTCGTGGGCAGGAGGCAAGGAGGACAAGTTTCAGTGCTCCAGGGAAAATACAAACCACCCACTAAGTGATGCTGTGGGCCTGTGTGCACTTAATATGGCCTACAAAGGCTGGTTGATGCTTCTTTGGTTACATAACTCTGCTCTAACCGTGCAAGTTTTTACGTACAGAGTAGAGTCGGCCACACTGCCACTCTCCACCTGCCACTGACCACTCACTATGACTGAGTGTGGAAGATGGAGAAAGTGCAGGACTCGGGAGCCAGGTAAGCCTGCCCCTCACAGTGCTTTGCCACCACAATACCATGAATGGGTTGGAGGGGCAACTGCGGGCAAAATGACCTCGACGTTTCCACCAGCGTGTATTCTCACTCCTCCAGCTAGCTCATTTGATATGGTCAGCTAACCACCAGCATTGCATGACATAGGGGGAGTCGAAATAGAGGCCAAAGTAAACAGTTCACATATTTCCACACGAAAATGTTGAATATTACCGTGGATGTAAAATAGCTATAAAATATTCAGCGGGTGCAGTCGCACCACGGCCCAAGCCTATGTGGGACCAAGATTTTTTTGACTATTTATCATAAAAACAGGGTGCCCATGTTCTATTAAGGTGCACGGTACCTTTGCTATGCCACTGTAAAGAAAGCACCCACATTACAAGTTTTTACTTCCCAAGTATGCATGAGTACACTGCTATACCATTTTACAATAAACTGTCATGACAACACCTGGGGGCAGATTTACAAGCCCCTTCCGCCTCTTTTGTGCCGCTGTTGCGTCTCTTTTGTGATGCAGCGGTGGCGCAAAAGATGCCCCATGGTGCGGGTTATTAACAACATGACGCATCTGGGAGATGCGTCACGTTGTAAAGCCCTGCGCCATAAGGAGGCGTTCCGGTGCAGGGGGGTGGGGGGGCATTCCTGCGCAGGAAGGCCTCCTAAAAGTGGCTGAGTGAAATCTACAAGATTTCTTCAGTCACTTTTAGGCCAATGCTGCGTCAAAAAGCTGCGCCTGCTAGAAGCAGGTGTAAGGCTTGACGCAGCATTGTCCAGATAGGGCCCCCCAAAGCATTGCTGGAGCTGCGTCGCGCTAGCGACGCAACTCCAGCAATGCGCCGGTTTTACGCACAGATGCGTCATGCATCTGTGCCATTTTTGCCCCATGGTCCGCCGCATTGTAAATGCGGCGCATCATGGGTGGTGGAGCTGTGGTAAATATCATTTACCTAACAATTTTTCCATATAATTTCAGACAGATAAAAGAATAGCTCAATCAAATGAGAGGCAGAGTTCGTGGTGTCTGAGTCATACGGGCTTTAATCGGGATGGCTCGAGCCATGGAAATCAATTCCATCAATACAAGGGTTCGGGGGTATATGCAATGATGGCAAAAAGATGTCAACGATTTATTAACAGTACATGACATATATAGTAAAACTGTACAATGGCGATGGATACAGTAGGCGTGACAAGTGCAAAGAATGTGATAAGAACATATGTGCGTAGCAAAAAGGCGTGTACAAGGGTGTGCACGAAGGTGTGTGCTGAAAACGTCACAAAAACGTGTCATAAGTGGGTGGGTGCATAGAGGATTCTGCAGAGTCAGCTGAAACCTATGACCTGGGTGCGCGCGCATTCACTATGACGTGTGATTGACGTGGAACTAGGGAAGCTGAGGGCTTTGACTTTAGCACTAGTGGAGGAGACAGAAGTCTGGCATGTCAGATCGACCTGTTCCTATAACATGTCTGATATCTTGTATTTGGGGATGTTTAATCTGAAGTAAAAGGTCTCTCGGGCAGAGGCTGTTCTATACTGAATGCATATGTGTCTAAGTGCAATGTGCGGGGCCATGGGCCTACCAAGGTAACGGGAGCAATGAATTACATGAAGGAGACAAAAAGGCTTGGCTCTTTGCTCTGCAGCCGGGGATATGTTTACCTATTTCACTAGACTGGAATGTGTTTTCGAGGAGGCTGGCTGATAACTTGAAGGCAAAACTGTTTTGACAGGCAGGCCAGGCCGAGCCAGGCACCGCTTTGCTTGGCAGGAAGTAAGGCAGGGGTCAGGGATGCATCTCCATGCTGCAGCTTTCAGAGGCAGAGACAGAAGTGGTTTGAGGGCAGGAATCAGGGCCTAGCTCTGCAGAGCCAGGAAAAACGTGAAAGTGCACCATGTAAAGACGTTGGCATGGCATGGTTAGGAACTGAATTATCAATTCATTCATGGTGGATCTGACAGAGGACATGTTAACGTTGGACGCAAATGTATTTGCGTTTCCAGATTTCGGTTGCGGAGGGAAGATACATGCACTTTAAACTCGTACATGGAGACGTTGGGGTACACGTTAGGGGACATACCTGGCCATAAAAATTTCAATTACCTCATTCCCTCCTTGTCCCCTACGGACCCATTAAGAGATATCAATTTTCATGAGTCCATCTATCTGTTCATATAACATCATCTGTTCTTCTTTCTTTATTCGGGAATGGGACTGTGGACTTGAGCGGGGAATACAAGCTGTGGCGCACAAGCGGCAAATCGCTGGCCCACATTGTAGACATAGACAACAACTGAATACTATGGCCAATATAATTCCTAGGAATGACAGTAGCTTCCATCCCCAGGCTGTTATTACACTCCAGAACCAACTGGACCAAGTCCAGGAGCCTGGGTTCTGATGTATCTGATGGGCAATTTCGTGAAGTCTGGTGATGGCCCTATAGACTGATGGCGCGTTATTAGGAATAAACACGCAACAACTGGATCCGATGACTCTACAAGCTCCGCCCCTATCGGCCAGGATGACGTCAAGGACAAGGCGGTTCTGAAGAACAACAAGTCTCATAGCAGACTGCTCCTCTGTTAAGTTGCCCAAAGCAGAAGTAGTCTCGTTCACTACTGCTTCGAGTATTCTGGTTAATTTGCGTATCAGTTTACTATTGGAGACAGTGCCTAAATAAGGAAAGAATCCTTTATTGAAATCTGTATATTGTTCCCATGTAGTTTCAGTCTGATCAACGAACGGGAGATCTCTCTTGTGTCTAACAAGATCGAGGCGGGAATTCCTGTGATAGTCAGATGGGGCTAGGAAAACTGGTGGCAATAGAAATGCAATAAAACAGATACCATCCCAATCTAGAGATAAACGTACATAAGCTGTCTGACCACATACAAAATAGGAATGTCGGGAAGCTTTGAATGTAGACTTGCCTTCATCACTGAATTCGACCACAGTAGTACAGACACTATGGCCTAGATGTATTGAACCATTCTTTCTAACGCATAATGTACCTTTTGCTGGTAAAACTGATATAGATGGTAAGTCTGGACTAGTCTCGGATTGAACATTTAAGATCATGAGGTTAAGTGTAAAATTACCTAATCCATACACTTCATTTTCTAGATCGGTCCCTGACATTAGGGGAAGACCTTCTTCGTCAGAGAAACATGCTTTGTTCATGACGGTGTTCAGGTTTCCCCATATCCAATTGCCCTGGGAAACACGGGATTCAGTGTCTAAAGAGGATATTAAACTAAACCATGCACCACAGGAACCATTATGTGTGAACGGGTAAGGAAAGAGGGGCAGAGCTCCCTTGTAGTTCTGATAGGGAGGGAGTCGGCCACATATCCAACAATTTGTAGCATTGTTGATCTGATGAGAATGATGTAACATACGGATGAATGTATTGTTGCGCAGCGCAAGGCGATAAGACAATTCATGAGGGGGTAGTTCACTAAACGTGTGCTCTGCAGTGTCATTAGAAAAAGAGTGTGCAATGGGAAAGTACATATATAACATCCAACTGATGCAAATTAACGTAAGACTCAGAAAAAACATAATAAGTAACGTGCAGATACAACGGCTTCAGAGATTTTTACAATAATTTCTTTTCTTGTTCTCCTGTCTATCTCTCTCTCTATTGGGGTCTAACATATACATGTCAAGAAACTGTCTAACCGCTTCACCCAGGAGGGGACTTAAACAATTAAACTGTCTGACTTACTAGACCTCAATTTCAATCGGTACTCCTGCTGAGGAGTTTTCTCTAACAGGGGGAGTTTGGTATCAGTCTCTGGAATGTGATGGACCGGGGAAACAGTCTTTGGCGGAAGTCCATAAAATCTTTTCACATGACTGGAGTGGATCCAGCCTTTTCTTCCTTCTATTTTTACCGCAGTCCTGGTGGTTAACAAGACGATCTTCGGCTCTTTCCAGCGGGGCTCCAGAGGGCTCGATCTGTCGAAATTATGGATTACGATGACATCTCCTGGGACCAGTTCATGCGGTTTCACCTCGGTGTTGTCTGGGAAGGCTGCCGCAACCTGTGAACGACATGATAGTAGTGCAGACATCAAGGAAGCAAGGTAATCTGTCAGCATAGTACTGTCAACATCGGTTATTTTACGTGGCATAGGCATCCCCCACATATTAGGAGGCCTACCGAAGACCACCTCATACGGGGATAGCCCTGTCCTAGAATGGGCTACCATTCGCATATAAAAGAGGGCAACTGGTAAAGCTACTATCCAATCTACGCCTTTCTCTTTACACACTTTGGCAAGACGAGTTTTCAGAGTCTGATTGTGTCTCTCCACGAGACCTGCGGCCTCGGGATGTCGGACACAGTGGAACTTCCATTGATAACCTAACAGAAGTGAAACCTGCTTCATGAGTTCGGACGAGAATGGCTGACCGTTATCTGAATACACGACACGGGGCAAACCGTACCGTGGGAAGAACTCACGAACCAACTGCTTGGCCGTGGTCGGGGCAGTGTAATCTGGGACGGGATATGCTTCTGTCCATCGGGATAGGGCACATACAACTACGAGGACATACTTGAATCCTCGGCATCTGTCCATCTGGATATAATCCATCTGGAGGACTTCAAAAGGATGGTCGGGAGGATGAAATCCACCTCGTTCCACGGGAATACCTTTTCCTGGATTGAACTGACAACAGATCATGCAGGTACGCACTTTCTGTTTTGCTGCTGCACGTAAATGTTTGTTAAACCAGAGGTTCTGTAAACTGTCTAACATGGCTTTTTCTCCTAAATGTGCTGGACTGTGTGCTGTGTTGATGATAACTTGAACCATAGAGTCGGGGAGAAACCATGTGGTCTTTCCCTTCGTCATCCATCCCTGTTCAGTCTGGACCCCTCCTTGTTCAGTCCATATCTTTATTTCGTCTGGAGTAGCATGTGTCTGTATGTTGATTACATCTTGTGTAGGATCTCTGACGGTCATGCAATGTGTCAGTGAAGATACGTCAGTCTTTGTCATATCAGTCTGCGCTCAAAAATACATTTAACATAACATAACATAACATAACATAACATATGAGTATGAGTCTGTGCTGTTTGTTTCGCTGTTCGATCCGCCAGGTCGTTACCCTGGGAAATAGTGTCGGTAACTTTTGTATGTGCTTTGCACTTCATGATGGCTATGGCTGTAGGCAAATGTATTGCTTCCAACAGAGCTTGGATGAGGGGGCCATGCTGGATTTTGGCTCCGTGACAGGTCAAAAACCCTCTTTCTTGCCAGAGAACACCGAAGTCGTGTACGACTCCAAATGCATAACGTGAATCTGTATATATGTTTACTTTAAGGTTCTTGGCTCGTATAAAGGCTTGGGTCAGAGCAATAAGCTCTGCTGCTTGAGCTGACAGGGTGTCAATGCGATGTGTTTCTATGACTTCAGTTTCAGTGGTCACTGCATATGCGGCCACTAGCTCTCCTGTACTTGTTCTCATACATGAACCATCCACATAAAGTGTCAGGTCCGGGTCGGGTAGTGCAACGTCTGTCAAGTCTTGTCTCGGCTTCGTGATTGTATTAATGACATCCACACAGTCATGTGGAGTAGGATCTGTTGTGCTCGATGGTAAAAGCGTAGCAGGATTTAGTGTATTGCAGCGTCGAATTTCTATGTGTGGTTGGAACAATGTCAATTCATAACCTGTCAGTCGTGCTATGGTCAAGTGTTGAGTCTGTGTTCTGTTTAAGAGAACTTCCACAGAATGTGGAACCTGTACCGTCAATTGATGTCCCAATACAATGGAGTCACTTTGTCTGATTGCTAGGGCTGTTGCTGCAACTGATTTTAAGCACGCAGGCAAGGCCTGGGCTACTGGATCCAATGTGCTCGAAAAATAAGCACACGGTCTGTGTTTATCTGCTTGAACCTGAGTGAGAACCGATAATGCTGTGCCATCGCGTTCTGTGACAAAAAGTGTAAAAGGTTTGCTGTAACATGGTGTCGCTAAAACAGGTGCTTGACATAAGGCTTTCTTTAATTCGTCAAAAGCTTGTGTATGTTCCTGAGTCCATGGGAGAACAGACGAAGACGCTGCCTCCTGTGTTGTCAACTGTATAAGTGGTTTAGCTAGAAATGCATATTGGGGAATCCATTGTCTGCAATAAGAAGTGAGTCCAATAAAGGCTCGTACTTCCTTCTGTGTCTTGGGTTGTGGAAGATGTGCTATTAACTGGATGCGATCAGGTGTCAGCTGCCTACCCCACTTGGACAGCAAGTGCCCAAGGTACACCACTTGCTGGGCACAGAATTGTAACTTCGAAGGAGACACCTTGTATCCCTTGTCTGCCAGAAAATACAAAACTGTCAGTGATGCATGTTCACATTCTTGTTCACTTCGGGCGGTGATCAATAGATCATCGACGTATTGGAGTAGGGCAGTGTTAGGAGGCATGTGAATACTGTCAAGTTGTCTTTTCAATGCTTGGCTGTAGATGCTGGGGCTTTCTGTGAATCCTTGAGGGGCGCGTGCAAATTTGAAGCTACGGCCATTTAAACAGAATCCGAAAAGGTATTGGCTTTCCGGATCAATGGGGACACTAAAGAAGGCGTTCTTGAGATCAATTACAGTAAAGAACGTCGCCTCTGAATCAATAGCTGTCAATAATGAAGAGATATCTGGGACCACTGGATACTGTGGTACAATACATTTATTCAATTCTCGTAAATCGATCACCAGTCGATAAACTGGAGGTGCATTAGGATCAGTGCGTTTAAGTATCGGAATGATAGGGGAATTACAAACATTGGAGTCGGTTTCTACAACCACTCCTTGTGCAATCAGCTCGTCAATGATTTTCAGTAAAGCCACTACAGCATCAGGTGGTAACTTGTATTGTTGGATTCGTGGCAGTACAACTCCTGGCTTGAGTGTAACACGGTATGGTGTAATGTGCATACAACCTACATCAGTGGGGCCTTTTGCCCATAAATGTGCAGGAACATTCTGTAACCTGGGATCAAAATCTCTCAATACATAATGTCCCTTAAAATCACGAAGGAACAACCTTATTCCTTCCGGAGAACAACAAATAACAGCTCCTAGAGCTTTCAGTGTTTTGATACCGAGCAAGTTTTCTGGACATGATTTAGTGAGCAATAAATCTGTAGTACGGGATAATGGACCAACTGCAAGAGGAACGGGTTTCGATACTTCATTAACAATAGGCTTTCCTGAAAATCCAAGGGAAACATTCTGTGAGCCTGAGAGGGGTGCCCCTGGAACCTCGTCATGACTAATGGTAGTCCTGCTTGCCCCTGTGTCAATCAAAAATTTTCTATCCTTTCCTAATACCTGACTATGTACATAAGGACCCTCTTGATCTACAGGAACCTCAATAAGAGGCAAGCCAACCTCCCTCTCTAGGCTCTTTCATGTGTACTGCTGATAATCGGGGTAATCGGATTGTGCATACTGGTACATCTGCTGTGTAACATGTTGTGTGGCGGCAATGGGCTGGGTCTGTGGCACCGCTACGGTCTGTTGTGGAGCCTGCATAAGCTGCACATTCTGCGGACCATGTTGTTGGACCTGGTCCTGTCTAGGGGGACACAGTTTCTCTTTAGTTTTACCTGTGGCTATGTTGTGTTTCAGAACTGCACAATCGTTTACATAGTGACCTGGCTGTTTACAATAGTTGCATGTCCCTTTAACAGGAGCCGTCGAATTATTGGACTGTGTCGTACCCCTTTTCTGACCATTAGCTGGAACTGACTGAGCAACTAGCACTTTCATTTTCGTGTGTCTTTCATACGTCTCTGTTCGTGATCATGTTCCTCCCTAATCCTGTTCTGGTGATACTGTAACATTTGTAACATTTGGGAAGGCGTATTTGCTTGCCATGTGCTCTCGACCTTCAATACACGGTTCTTAACCTGGGGTAATGAATTCTCGACTAATTTGGTCACAAATAGGTGTGGGTAAGACTCGCTACTTGTTTTCAGGCCACTATTAATAATAAAACATTTCTCGAATCTAGAATAAAAATCACTAGTTTCTTCGTCGTGTTTCTGTTTACAGGCTGAGATTGCATCCCAGTCCTCCTTTTTAGTTGTCAACAATCTTGGCAAAACCTGTACTAATAATCCTGGTAATGCTTTAGTTTTGTCCCCAAGGCCTAAACCTGGGGTTCGTCCGGTTTCTTCGTTTTCCAATTCAGTCCAATATTTTTATCTCCCACCTCCCATTCTTTTTCTTTGAGTTTCTCGTAAACACGGGCAGGCAATAATACTTTTAATATTTTCATAATATCGGGATATGTATAATCTCCCATGAGTAACATGTCTTTTATTTCACAGTGAAACCCTGCTGGATCTTTATCATGACTAGGCACTATTTTCTTCATTTCCAATAATTCCATTTTAGTTATGGGCGTGTATACAAATACGCGTTCAAGTGTATCATCTGGTTTCCGTATTGGATGTACTTCTCGTAAAGGGTTCTGTCTGTCCAGGTGATATGGTTGTCTTACTGGGGGTGGAGTGGAAACAAGACGTGGTGTCAAAAATGTTCTGTATTTATGGCGTTGTTCGAGAATCACATTAATCAAATCAGTACCTAGGCCTCTCCATCTTCTCAGGAGTAAGTCTTGCAATAGATTATACAATGGACCTGGATCAGATTGTTGGTTTTCATACTGTGTAATAAGATGTTGGGTCATGTATATACCAGCTAGTCGCTGTTCTTCTGGAGTAAGACTTAAAAATGTTTGCACTACTAAATCATTTTTATATATACTGTCATCCCCGGCCCATTGGACTGCTGACCGGGCTAGTTCCTGATCACGTAAGGTATTGAGTTCATGATAACCTACTCTTTCTTTCAGGATTTTATCAGTATCTTGGAAAATATGTTCAAGGGAACATTGCTCTGGTATCGGGGAAAGAAAACGTTTCCTGCTTTCTGGATAAATGGGTCTGGTGAAAAGTCTATCAGAAGAGTACTGTTTAGGGAGTTTCGCTCTACCTACGTAAGCTATCGTGTCTTGAGTAGCTGCTGGATTCACTGGTTCTTCCTCCTCTGAGGATTCCCTTTCGTCTGACTCGGGTGTTTTATCAGCTTTGCGTCGGGCATGTATGGCCACTATTACTTTACGGATCTTTCTGGACATGGCATCTATACATTTCTCTTTGTCATGCTTACAGTCTGCAATATTATGACTCCATTTTGTCAATCCCTCCATTTCTTTTTGAGAATAACCTGGCTGATCTTGTTCCCTTATCAAACAATTAATCAAAAATCGCAATATTAACCCTTGAGTCTCGACTTTCTGATATTCCATGGCTTCACGAACACATTCTGGACCCACACCCGATCAAATAAAATGATATATTTTGTCTAGATGTTCTGGCATTTCTGGTAATGTCATCAAGTAATCTGTAACACGTCTCAAACGTAATGATGCTAACAACAGGTCCCCTTGCTTGCCAGGGACAGGATCGTATCTACAATCTCCAATTGTTTGTTTGAGCTTTTCAGCTGGACTTGCTTTAGGTGTACGCTGCATTGCTAATTCTCTCATTGTCAATCGATGTACTTGTGGCGGAGTGTGATAGGGACCTCCTGAAGCACCTCCTGAGGCAGAACCATGAGCATGACTTGACGTCATTGGGTGTGGGAAAGGTACATTTAACGGAGACGACTGACTCTGAGTCGCATCTGTAGCAAAAGGGTTATGAGGACCAATAGTAGGGGGAACAGTAGGGGAAGTGACAACAGGTGCGGGAATTTGGTGACGTGGAGGGGTCGTAGCTCGATCAGCAGGAATATGCTGTGGCAGATTGTTATTATTAGCAGGTTGTACGGGTATATTGGTATATGCGGGAGCTACATCGTCTAAATAAGAAGAAAGGAAAATGTCTGCTGCGGTCTTTTTATGACGTACTTTAGTCGGAACCAATGGAGGTGGCAGATCATTTGGTATTTCCGGGGTCGCCTTGGGCAGGCCCCCGACCAGAACTGGATACAGTCCTGTTATAAGGGCATTACTCTGTCTGTCATGTTGTTCCATTCTGACTCGCTGTCCTTCTTCTAGTAGTTCTTTTTCTCGGTCGTTTTCTGAATCTTCCCTATGTTTTTCGGCTTTTCTGAGTTCTTTCTCTGTCCTTCTATGTGATTCTTTACGCCACAATTCTATGGCATCTTTCTGAGATTGTCTGGCTTTCTTTTTCCATAACGCTTCTTCTACTCTCATGATGCACTCGGCATCCCATGTCCCTGTAACGGGCCATCTCTGTTTCTCTTCCAAGTGTTTAGTATAGTCTACCCACAAGTCTAAGTACAGTATGGCATCTAAGCCATGCTTGTGGTACATAAAATGACCTGGAGTGTCCCTAGGTGGGACGGGAACTGCTTCTTCGAGTATCCCTTTCCTAGTTCCTATCTGTCGTAATTTTGAGAACAAAGGCATGATTGCCTCTACCTGGGCATAAACACGTTGAACACAATAATAAAATGCAAACAATCATTCATACCACGACATCAAACACATTGAAACATTTCGAACATATACTGACTAATACATTCTATAACAACAATACTGGACCACTGAATCGTTGTATTACTAGATGTACTGCTAAACAGTACAGATGCACTGCTAAAACAGTACAGACCGGATCTGTGTACCCAAACCCGTCTTGACCGGATACAAATTAATGCACCCGTCTTGATGCGTCCCCAGCAACGGTACTCACCGGGAAGCACGGAACGGAAGGCCTCGGAAACTCGACTGGACTGGACTGCTACAACGTCACTGCTGCTGCGCACTACGCATGCGCCTCGACGCTTCGGACAGGTGGGCCTCTGGACACCTCGGACACTGCTCTCTCGGCTGGGCTCTGGTCGGGATCCTCCGCACTCCTCACCGCCTCGTCTGGATGTCGGCCGCAGTCTCCGTCTCCACCGTAGGCCTGAGGGAGATACAGGAAAACCTGCAGATGCGCATAGGAGTCCGTCACGGCTGTGGCAGAGGGCAAGGCCTGCGACGCATCGCCGGCGCGTGGGGTGGGGGAGGGTCCCTATTCGGGCGCCAAATTATGTGGTAAATATAATTTACCTAACAATTTTTCCATATAATTTCAGATAGATAAAAGAATAGCTCAATCAAATGAGAGGCAGAGTCCGTGGTGTCTGAGTCATACGGGCTTTAATCGGGATGGCTCGAGCCATGGAAATCAATTCCATCAATACAAGGGTTCGGGGGTATATGCAATGATGGCAAAAAGATGTCAACGATTTATTAACAGTACATGACATATATAGTAAAACTGTACAATGGCGATGGATACAGTAGGCGTGACAAGGGCAAAGAATGTGATAAGAACATATGTGCGTAGCAAAAAGGCGTGTACAAGCGTGTGCACGAAGGTGTGTGCTGAAAACGTCACAAAAACGTGTCATAAGTGGGTGGGTGCATAGAGGATTCTGCAGAGTCAGCTGAAACCTATGACCTGGGTGCGCGCGCATTCACTATGACGTGTGATTGACGTGGAACTAGGGAAGCTGAGGGCTTTGACTTTAGCACTAGTGGAGGAGACAGAAGTCTGGCATATCAGATCGACCTGTTCCTATAACTGATATCTTGTATTTGGGGATGTTTAATCTGAAGTAAAAGGTCTCTCGGGCAGAGGCTATTCTATACTGAATGCATATGTGTCTAAGTGCAATGTGCGGGGCCATGGGCCTACCAAGGTAACGGGAGCAATGAATTACATGAAGGAGACAGAAAGGCTTGGCCCTTTGCTCTGCAGCCGGGGATATGTTTACCTATTTCACTAGACTGGAATGTGTTTTCGAGGAGGCTGGCTGATAACTTGAAGGCAAAACTGTTTTGGCAGGCAGGCCAGGCCGAGCCAGGCACCGCTTTGCTTGGCAGGAAGTAAGGCAGGGGTCAGGGATGCATCTCCATGCTGCAGCTTTCAGAGGCAGAGACAGAAGTGGTTTGAGGGCAGGAATCAGGGCCTAGCTCTGCAGAGCCAGGAAAAACGTGAAAGTGCACCATGTAAAGACGTTGGCATGGCATGGTTAGGAACTGAATAATCAATCCATTCATGGTGGATCTGACAGAGGACATGTTAACGTTGGACGCAAATGTATTTTGCGTTTCCAGATTTCGGTTGCGGAGGGAAGATACATGCACTTTAAACTCGTACATGGAGACGTTGGGGTACACGTTAGGGGACATACCTGACCATAAAAATTTCAATTACCTCAGAGCTGCGGCGCACAATTACTGGGGCATCCCTGCTAATTTGCAGGAATGCGGCAGTAATTGTAAATCTGCCCCCTGATCTCCATAAAGGGGCATTATGGAAACTCTCAGGGCCGTTTGTGTATATGGGATTAGTGACTGAGGACAGGATACAACACACACACATACACTTTGTCCGCCTCGTGACCGAATCTTCTGAGTACGTGATGATTCGATTAGCTGGCCATAACGTGTGTTCGGATTTTTTTTCTCACTATCGCAAGTATTACAGGATGCCATGGACTGATGGCTGTGCACTAGAACAAAAGACAGGGCACATATAAAAGATACAATGGTTCTGGGGGAGCTTCCTTTGATCCCATGGAGGATGTTAAAGCACCTAGAGGCGTACCTGCTGTGCCAATTAACGTATAAAAGTTTCCAATAAATTTGCAAGGTCTGCATACAATTTCAAGGATCGTGTGAAAAATAAAAAAATAAATGAAATCCACAGTACAATTGTGTACAGCCAAAAGTACGCACTGTGTACAAGGCAAACAAGTGAATTGGATCCTAGGTGGAGTCTAACCAGTATTTCTATTATACTGGGGGGTTCATTAGTCCTTTTGTAAATATGCAGGACAAGTGGAACGTTCAAGACTTGGAGAAGCACAAATGTAACTTACGTCTTATTGTTTAGACATTGTTTTCCTGCCCACACAACACATCACACTATATTTGTGCAGAAGGATAGTGAGGAGGAGGTTAGTCACGGTCCTTAATAAGATGGCTGAGGGTGGGGATAGCAGAAGGACAATTCTAATAATGTTACACCTTATTATTCTTAAATGTGGCTGATACTGTCACAGGTAGGTAGGGATGTCACAAAGGGTGATTGCAAGATTTGTACTGTGTTATTAGGCTAGATGTAAATAGGAAGGAAAAGGGAATGCAGGAAAGAGATAAGACATGTTTACATCTGGACAAGCTTAGCATTGAGTTATCTTGTTATAGAACAGGCAGGCTAGCAGCGTGAATGGGACCAAAGGTTAACTTTCCAGGAGGTTGAGATATGGGGGTTCTGAACGGCTTGGAGTGGAAACGTGAGATCTGGAATGATGAAGGGCATGGCCGAAAGTCTTTGTGAAGAAAGTTCTAGAGGCCAGCAAAGCGAATTTGGAGGCCGGTAGTTCCAAGATTGTGTTATGTTACTGGAGGGATGGAGTTAGGAAAACAATATATTAGTTTCAAGTAGTGTAGTTCTATAAGGAACTATATTTGTGAGCTTGGATCTGCCTTACTAAATTAACTTTATGCACACCACAACATCATTACTCATTTTGCAACAATTGCCCAAAAGCTGATATAATGATAAGTCGTAAGTCGTTCTGGTCGGTTGCATGTATGAAATGCATGCCAAGCACACACATCTCCTGATGAATGGTTGATACTTTCAGCTTAATATTTTAGTAAAGTTGTCAAACATTTTTCCCTATTGGCCATATGGACCTTTCTTGGTTGACTTGTAGAGCTGTATGGGAGAAGGCATCAGAAATGCATTTCCAACAGGTGAAGTCACTGTGACTTCACAATAAGGACCATGAGTCACTAATTATGATTAAATGGATTTTAAGATATTAATTAATGCAGTATACAAAAAGAATAGGTTAATGAGATACAGTAATATAATTTGTAGGCTGAAATGTCTGAATAGGTTAAGCCGTAATAATATGAGATACAGTATAGTGAAAGCCAAAACAAAGCTAAAACATACTGTAGCAAATAGGTGTTCCTTAAAGAAATTTCCCTTCTCTCTTTTAAACATAGATCAACAAAAGGATTATCGAACCAGGATTTGTACTTGGGGTGCACTGAAGGTGTCAGCATTGCATAGACTTCTTAGAAGTCTTGAAACAAGGGAAAATAACAGCCTGATTCATCATAGTGCCGTTTTGCGAGTTTGAAATAGCGAATCATAAGGAATCGCTATTCCAGACTCGCAAAACGGCATTCATGTAGGAATCGCAAAAACAAAAGCGATTCCTACATATTCCTTATTTGCGATTAGCAAATTGCTAATCGCAAATAAGGAATAACTCCCCATTCATTCCTATGGGCCAAAAAGCCCATAGGAATGAATGGGGAGTATTCCTTATTTGCGATTAGCAATTTGCTAATCGCAAATAAGATTGCGATTTAAAGGGTGCCAGGGGTGTCCAAAGGACACCCTGTAGCACCCCTTAAAAGTAAATACGAACAGGTGTTGCGCACACGCATGTCCAAAGGACATGTGTGTGTGCAACATGCAACTTAGAAAAATGCTTTTAAAAGCATTTTTCTAAGTTTTCGCTATTTACCACGAGGTTTGACCTCGCGGTAAATAGCGGGCCGAAATTGCGAATTCGCAATTTTAAAATGGATGATGAATTGCATTTAAGGAATCTCAAATTGAGATTCCTTAAATGTAATTCATCGCAAAATAGCGAAATCGCTATTACCGATTTTTGAATTTGGGATGATGAATCCCAAATGCAAAAATAGAGCTCCCAAAGGGCCAGATTCTCAGAATCTGGCCCTTCGCGAGCCCATTTCGGCTTGATGAATCAGGCTGTAAGTGTTTTACTGTTAGACCTGGCTTTTACAGCTGGTTTATTCCCAGATTTTTTGCTTTGTGGGCTTCTATTTCTGACCTGTTTTTGTTGGTTTTATGACTCTGGGCACTTTACCACTGCTGATCAGTCCTAAAGTGCATATGTTCTCCCTGTAAATTGTATGTATGGATTGGTTTTTCTATATTTGGCTGATTTGATTTACTAGTCAGTCCCTAGTACAGTGCACTCTGTGTGCCCAGAGCCTCTAAATTAAATGCTGCTAGTGGGTCTGCACCACTGATTGTGCCATCCACATAAGCAGCGTGTAAATGTAGCTCAGGCCTGTCATTGCAGAGCCTGTGTGCAGTCTGGTACTGCCATGTCGACTTGGCAAGTGCACACACTTGCCAGTCCTTAACCTTCCTTTTTCTTACATGTTAGTCACCCCTAAGGTAGGACCAAGGTACCCCTGTGGGCAGGGTGCAGTGTATGTGAAAAGTAGGACATGCCCTGGGGTGTGTGGTATGTATTGATAGTGAAATACTGCCAATTCAGTTTTGAACTATTAAAAGGCTACCCATTCTCATAGGATAAAATGGGGAGTTTGCTTATAACATCTTATAAACATAACTACCCCTGGGAACAAGGTAGGAAAATAAAGTTTAGTATGCCTAAACTCAGAATGTTAAAATGCATCTTTTAGTGAGGGTGATTTTTACATTCTGTGTTTGAAAATACCACTTTTAGAAAGTAGGTATTTTTTTGCTTAACCTTCCAGTGTGCCTCTGCTAGGATGTGTATTGGCTGTCTGGCTTTGGAGAGACAGGGGCTGGGGATGTGCAGGGGCTCCAGAGAGTCAGGATGAGTCAGTGCTAGAGAGAATAGGCCTGGTCTGCATTTGGAGTGGTAGGAGGAGTAGCAGCTGCACCTGAATAGGGCTATGCCTGCCTTTCACAATGATGGCTCCGCCCCCCTGTGGTTTTTCGGGAGCCAGGGCTCGCGCTGACAATGGAGGTTGTCCCGAATCATCGCATCGTATAGAGGTGCCAAGTCTGTTGCAATCGCTGGCGGACACAGTAAGAAACTGGCGCATCACCCCCCATGCAGTAAGAAACCAACACCTCACCTCCTCTCCAGTAAAGAATCAATGCATCACCACCCCTGTGCAGCAGTAAGGAACCGACACAGCACCTTCCTGGAGCAAGGAACCAACGCATCCCCTTCCTTGAGTGTAACGCGCCGATGCATCACCTTCCCTGTGATCCTTTTTGTTTGTGTGCGCAATGCATCCAAGGTACTTTGTGTGAAAAGTGTTGCATCTGCAATTTGCTTTGAACTGAACTATTTCTACCATTTGAAAGTCATATTTGTATTACTATATTGTGGATTTTTGTTGTTTGGTCTTGTTTGGTTTAGATAAGAATTACTTCTTTTTCTAAACTGCTGTGGTGTCCATTTGTAGTGTTTTCACTGTATTGCTGTATGTGTTCACAAATGCTTTGCACACTGACTCTGAGATAAGCCTGTCTGCTTGTGCCAGGCTACCAAGGGGGTTAGCAGGAGTTATTTTAGGAGTATATCCCCCATACCCTGATGAGAAGGAAGGATCCCTATTTGGACAAAGGTACCTACCTCTGCCAACTAGAGACACCAATTTCTGACATTTAGCATAAAGCTTCACATTCTCTGGAAAGCTCAACAGTGAGGACTGTTCCCTTTCAGGATCCAGAGGAATCTGCCTCACTAACTATGGAAACACCAAGTAAAATAACAGGAGCCTCAAAAACACTCATATCTTCTTACACCAGCAGTAACCAACCAAATTGCTAACTGAGAGCAGCATCCACACCCTCTCTTAAGTTTCCCATCTCATCCAAACCTTGAGTGTCCACCGTCCTGGTACATGATAAACAGAAGGCCCCCTTTGACCATAATTTCTCTGAGGTCATTGTCAGGTTCCTCCCTGCAATCCTCACTATTGACAGTAATACAAACAATAAACTTACTAGCTTACGAGAAGCATGATAACGCACCTGAGAAAGAACAACATCATACTGATAAGGCTAAACACATCTCAGTTGAGGTCTGTAGTCAGGCTCAGTTAACTCAATTGTCAACATAAACTTTGATTTCATGATTATGCATACACATGTATCATGTATACATTTTAGAAAAAATGCAAAACGTGAATGAAAAGAAACATGATTACATTATTCAATTGAACCTTTATACACTTATATGTATATCCCTAATCCCTCCAATGATTTAATTCCATGCATAGATCAAATGTGTCACACACGTTAGGGAAATCAAGTCACACAGTTAATATAAATGTCGTATATGAATATATAAATGCATAATTGTGACATATAAGGGGTGGAGTCTACATTAGGCTGCTCCACTCCTTTGGACACAACGGGTCATAGATGCTACATCTGAAGTGTTCGGCCGACGGGAGCACTACCTCACGGGTGCTGCCGTCGGCCAATGGCCGACGGAGTCCCGCCCCCCCCCCCCCTCAATAGAACGCCCGCACCACGGTGGAAAAACCGCCGTGGTTAAGGCATTAAAAAACATGTATGCAAAGACTAAAGTGTTTAATACACTGCATACGATAGATTAAACCACATCATTTCGAAAAGAACCTTGACTGCAGGAAGAAATACGAGAAAACAAATATTGCAGAGTGTCACATCCACAGAGTTACTGTCCACCATCATTTCAAAGACTGGAGTTTTTAAAATGAAATATAATTCTATATAGAAGTATTAAAGTAAGCTATTTCCTTACCCAGTCAGAGCTTTCTAAAGCTTCTGAATAGGAATGTCAAGAGGCATGACAATAATTCACTGATTATAGTGTTCAAGGATCAGGTAGACATAAGTGCTTGAAGCCCCCTCTGTGAGGATGTATGACATTACAACGCATACTTTTACTCCGCATACCATTACAACGCGGTATTCACAACGCATACCACTACAACGCATAGCGCTTTGGGGTGCTGGATAGTGGTAAGTATAATTTACTATTCTAACTCCAGTCCCCGTGGACCCTAGGGAAGGTGTTGGATAGTAAATTAAACTTACCTCTTATCCTAGAGCGCCCCCCAGCGCTATGCGTTGTAATGGTATGCGTTGTAATGCCTGCGTTGTAGTGGTAGTGCGTTGTAAAAAATGCGTTGTAACAGGTGAATACCCCTCTGTGATCAACCCTTTCTATGTCAGTGTAGCCACATGCTGGGATGACTCAGCGGGGTCTTGAATAGGACTAAAAGCATGCAGGTGCTCTGGATTTCAGATGCTTTACAGGAGGCGGGATCTGTGTGCGCTTCCTTTTTGTTTCTGTTGAATGTCCCTAGTGTAAATCACGCCCTGGTTATTGCTGTTTCACAGCCTGTTCCATAAATAGTGGTCTACCTTCAACTCTTCCTATGACTCTCATAGTTCTTTGGATGGGACACGTGTAAATTAAAAATATGCAAAATGGATATTACTATGTACCAGCTATTTCTTTGTGTTAGTTAGTTACTTCGGAGTGTATCCGCACAAGAAAGTACACTGACACAAGGGATGTAAAACAGGAGACCAGCTAGGGAAAAATATCTAAATGATAGCAGAAAACATAGGTTTTCAAAGTGCATTTGAATTGAATAAAATTAGTCAATTAGTGAGGGCCTAGAGGAAGGTTTTCCAGAACTGCGAACCATGGATCTTGGAGGCCTTACATCTACAGTGGGCTATCTGAAGCTTGTGGCTATCATCTGAAGACGACCCCCAACCATAGAGACCTAATCAGTATGTAAACGGTAAAGATGTTTAGCCGAAGAGCTGGACCAGTGCAGTGCTGTTAAAAGACTGATGAGCCATACGCAGTGCTTAGAAGTGAATATTCTGCTTTACTGGAAAATAGTGTGGTGAATAACAGGCGGAGGTGATACAAATAAATCTGCAAATACCACAAATTAGAACCACTACCACACTTTAAAGTTTGTGCAGTTTGCTGTCTATCATTTTAGGATACACTAGGTACGAGGCATTGCCATAAGCTAAGTGTTTTCTTTGCATTTGATGGAAAACCAATAAGCCAAGTCACTGGCCTAAGGAAAGTTCATGGATTCCAAATACTATGTACAGCTTTGCCTTGAAGTCCAAGAACTGACTACTCTACTAGTTCTCTAAAAAGTGATTCATCGTGAAAAGCGAGTGGACACGCCGGTGTGCGTAACGCAGCGCTCTACAAATGTCCCAATAATAATAATAATAATAATAATAAAAGGTCAGCCACAGGGCTGGATAAATAGGGCGACCAGATTTTCGAAGCCAAAATCTGGGACAGTCATAGATATAGAAGAAGGACTACATGCCAAAAGAACAGATGATAGATAGAATGCTGAACACTGTCACACATTCACCCCAGTCAAAGATCTGGGCTTAAATCCATTGTGTTCTTAGCTCATCATGCCATTCCAGTTTGAATCCAGCCATATGCAACTCATTCTCAACCCTGTTCTCCATGGGAACAGTCCAGCCCCAACTGCCAGGCCATGTCTTCCCTGTTAAGGAAACAAGCATCCTGGGGAAGGTTTCAGGGTATCACCCCTCATCACCCAGGCTAGCTCAAATCAGGTGGCATAGCGAGCACAGGACTCACGTCTGGACATACACTTCCCTCTTAGGGCGACAAATATAAAAAGAACAGATGATGAACGGAATGCTTAACAATGACAAACATTCACCCCCAGGCAAACATCTGGGCCTAAAACAATTGTTTTTGCCAAGCCATTCCAGTTTGGATTCAGCCACATGCAAATCAGTCTTGACCCTGCTCCTCATAGGAACAGTCCAGCCTGAGCTGCCAGGCCCTCCCTGAACCGGAAACAAGCATCTTGGGACATGTTTCGGGGTATTACCCCTCATTGTCCAGGCTAGCTTAAATCCAGTGGCATAGCGGGCACAGCTGATGATGATGATGATGATACGTTGCATCCAGACTTAGCGTAGCAGCAGATCAGTGCAGCTACCATGAGCTGCAGCACCACGAGCTGCAGCACCACAGCCAGAGGTCATAGGGGCATATTATCAAGGACGGGCGATAAAATTATCACCGCTTTAGTGGCAGAAAACAACCGCTAAAGCGGCGATAAGCCCATTATCGCCGCTTTAGCTGCAGTTTTCTGCCACTAAAGCGCGATAATGTTATCGCCGTGCTTGATAATAAGCCCCATAGTTTTATGTTTTAGTTTGATGACTGTAGCCATCTGCTGCCACATTATTTGCACAGAGTCTCAACATCGAAGGAAAACAGTGCCTTGGCAGGAAGCACAGATTCATCAGAGCGACCATAGGCACTACTGTGACAGCACTCCTGAACCAGATAACAACACTATAGGTGACTCCAAAGTCGGATGTCATCATGAGAATATGCTTGTTTAGCTGCCACTCAGGGAGCAAGCAGCAACTGTTGAAATCTTTGCTCATTGTATTTATGTACAGGACAAGCAATTCCAGCCAGGATTACAGCCAGGATCACTACTCCACCAGTGTAAGTTGGCAATGGAGCTAGTGCTGTGCAAGAAAGAGGAAGAAAAAGGCCATTGATAAGCTAGAAGAGGTGACTGTACAAAATACGCATCAGGTGCCATTACAAGCAACTGCAACAAACCAGTCAGTAATAAGGCACTACCAAGACCTTTCCAGCAAAAGAGTGGCATATGATGCTGTCCCAATTCTCCATGAGCTATCTACGAAAACGAGGAATTGCAGCCAGAGACAAGCAAGAGTACAGAGCAAGATGCAGTAGCTTTCTTACTTACTGGTAGGAAGGTAAAGCACGCATTTAGCCTTGTTACAAAGTCGGCCTCCCTAAGACACATCGCTTGCCTCTTCTCCCCTCCAAAAACAAGAAATACAGTAAAAATAGCAAAATTAGAACCAGAACTGTCTCGGCATAAAGATCTTTTGTTCCAGGAATTAACTAAAGGTTAAATCCCGTTTCTTATGAAAAGTAAGTAAACTTAAGAAACAGAAATAATACATTCATCAGTAGGCAAATAATACAAAATTAGTGCCCTCTCACGATGTATTCCCATTGCTTAGAGCAAATATGCGTGTTTTTAAGCAGTTGTGATGGGATTCAAAAGTTTTAATTGCAGCATCTCTTCATTCGTTCAGCAATCCATCTCGTGAATCCCCGGCCACACATGCAGGTTAACAACACCCTTCTTGTGTAGGATCGCTGCTCCACGGCTCTTCTCGAGCCTTTATTTCTAACGTTGCTTCTGCAAATTGATCATTGAGGAATTCAACAACGATAAATGCCTAAAATCCGACCATTTCTAATCACACGAACACACATGGAAATCACTGCCACCCACATCACTACTGTCACACAAATACTGACACAGGCTCACAGGGCCAGTACCAGACCCATCGCCACTGCTTTACACATCACTTTAATACACATAACACAGGATCCCTATCACAAACACACACTCAGCACCACGTACAACCATAACAACCAAGAGCATATTTACAGAAAATATGCCATACCTATTCCCTTTTCCAATGCTTGTTGTTATTATTCCCATTCTTGGAATGTCCCATCAGGCGCTGAGCAATGAAGTGCTCAGGTAGGCTCCAAGAGGGGGTGGACTGGCACCAGACTGAACTTCCACTGGACAATCTGACAGTGTGGGAAATTGGGAATACAAAAATATGTTTACTTTAAACATACACTTTCAGCCAGAAAAATAGGAATAACGTCATTACTCAGATGACAAATACTCAGTGAAATGCTACAGTTCTCCCAGTTTATAATTTTCTTTCAGGCCATTTGTTACACTTGTCATCTTTAGGGTGGTCTTCCCCTAGACGTTTTACCTTTTCCCTCCACGTTTTACTGATTCTTTTTGTTGGCCTTAGGACTTAGAGCACCTTACCACTGCTAACCAGTGCTAAAGTGGTATGGGGCTGCCCTAAACGTGATGACATTGGGGTATACCTGATTGGCACATTTTATGCACTGGTAAGTGGTATAGCATATACCCAGGCCCTGTACTTCAAATGCTTGTAGTGGGCCTACAGAGTTAAATATACCACCCACATAAGTAGCCTTTCAATCCTGTCTCAGGCCTGCCACTTAATTGCCTCTGTGTGCAGTTTACTGCCCTTTGGTATTATGTTTCATAAAGGTACCCCAATATAGGCTCAGGTAGTAACCAAACCTTTTACTTATATTCGCCCGGCCTTTACACAACATAACGGTTCTTGGTACTGACCTTTTACCTAGTTCCAGTATTACAGGATGTGGGGTTTTCTCTGAAAACTAGCCTCATTCATTATGCATGAGGATTCTTGGCATCTCAGCAGGACTATCATCTCCTGCATAATAACTATGTATAAGGGTAATTCCTTCCGTCATCCTAGTCTGACACGACACAGCAAGGTAGATTCCCTGATGGTATCACTTTGGGTATATAAACACCATATCTTTGCTGAGGCAGAAAGAGGAGAACAAGGACTTCCATGCTGACACACTGACGCAAGACGCTGAGGTTCCTGCATGCAGACACTCCAGCTCGCAGTGGTCTGACATCCTCACAGGATGGTCATCTCGAGAACTAGCAGGGGTCCCTCAGTCTCCCAGTTCAGATAATGGGGTTGACTTTATCCTAGAGGGATTCTTGGCTCTACACCTACAGACATGCTAGGTAAAGTAAGGTACATCTAGTTAGGGCCGTATCGAAGAAATATGCATTATTACTGTCATGTATTTTTATACCTGCCTGTACTCCTTGTTTTAGTACTATTGTAGGAATCTACTATCCTTTTACTCTTTTGCTGCTTATAATCATTTATATCTGTTTCCGTCTTATGGTTGTTTCAGCACACCTATTTTACACTAGAATTATGCTGGTTCCATAAGTGCTTATTGAAAACGTCCCCAACGTTCTGTGTATCTCTCTGAGACAAAGTGAGCACGAGTGACAGAGCAAAAAGTACTTACTGTACTGTTTCCATGATCCCTGATGGGACAGAGTTATCATGTTCGATAGTTGCCATTAACTATTCTCTACTTGGTAAGAGGGTTTCTAGTGTCACTGTGAGCTAGCTGGTATACAGGTGAACTTACCAGGTGGGGGTGTCTGGAATCAGTCTAGACACCAATCCCACAGTCTATATTGTCTAATCGCGCAGATCCTATATATGTTTATAGGAACTACACGACATGGCACCGCCAACGTTGGTTTGGTACTTATTTAATGGTCAAATCTGAGTCGTTCAGTCGTGCCATTCTCAGAGACCCCTACTCACATTTTCCTAGAGACATCTGGAGTGGGTAGGGAACTATCCGTCACAGCTGAGTAGGCATATCCTATGTATTGTCTGTAGGTTTATCAAGCGTGAAGGACATAAAGTTCCAATTGTGCATAAAACTTTATCTCAGTGTCCCTGAATCTTTTTCCTCCACAATAATGGCTGACAAAGATGCTGCTGCACCAGCACACAGTGTGGTTTTAGCGAGGGAGGAAGAAGAAGATGAAATAAACAGTTGGGAAAATGTCAGAACTACTCTAACTTTAAAACTAGCAGACTATGCAATCACAGCTAGGGATGGGACAGTAACATTAGTGATTGAGGCACACAGAGGTATTCTATTCATGGGTTAAATTCCTACAAGCAGAGGCACATACAAAGATGAAACACCAGATAAATGCTCTCCATATGAGGACATTGGAATTCCGCTCCCCTACCAGGAGCACATAAACTGGTTTAAAGGTGCCCTCCCACACTCAAAAGAAAAAGCAAGACTGGGTCTGCTCGGAAGAGATGGAGCAACTTGGACAGTCCTATCTGCATACATACCGCATCCAGACATTGACACAATGCCAGAGGCAGGCTTACGTCCACTTCAAAAAGAAATAATAAGACTTTACAGAAACCTGACACAGCTCATGATGAGAACACTCACACTTCAGCCAACCAGAGCTGCACCAAGGGTTACACCAGCAGGACCGATTCAGGGTTATACAACTAAAATAACTCCACAAATGCTACGCTCAGTTATGGGTAAAATGCTCACTAGATGTGAGCTAATGCCATTCTTGATAGCTCAGAAAATTACACATAGAGTCGGTATTTCCACACAGAAGCCTTCAAGAAATACACAGGATGCTAACAATCTGCTTGCCATTGGGGATAGCTCCGCAGATAGAAAATTGTACCTCTTGGGGTACAGTTTTGGCTGCCTTATATACCAGAACTCATGGTATCCCTTCAATAGCAGTAATACCAGATGTATTAAGATGAATACAGAACAAGTATGGAGCAGAACCTGCTCTGAATTTAGGGATGGAATTGTCAGGAAATTTTGCCCAGATATCACCTATTATATTAGCAAACATAAAAGGGGAGACAGCAGCAGTGGCAATATGTCAACGCGTGAGGGATTTCACTCATTTACAACAGGAGTGTGAAATACCTACATTTATCGAAGACACCTACGCTGAATTAGGTAGAGATAGTTTGGGAGCTTGAGCAAAACAACCTAAATGCATGGGTGGTCCTGAAAAAGAGAACACCAAGCAAGCACCTGATTCTTCCAAGAAGAAATGGGATAACAATAAAAAACAAAAGAATAGATCACAATCCAGGGGTGGGTCTCCTCAGCAGGAGTCCCCCGAAAGGAGGCACAACTTTAGGAATCATGATAACATTAAAAAAACCTGCCAGGTATCAGGATACTGAGATACGTTCCTCTCGTTCCTGTCAGGGTTCTTAAAAAAACTCAGAGAGGGAAGGACGGACAGAACACAAACAAGAAGAGTACACAAAGTCCAGAGACACACAACTTGCATCAGACTATACTTCCAAAAAAGAAGAGAAACCAAAATCAAAATTCAATTTAAAAAGAAGAAGGTAGCAGGTCTTAAAGTTAGACATGCCCAGAATTCTGAGGACTCAGCTTCTGAATGGGTAATGGGCTCTGATGATGCTAGACAGCGCAGCAACAATAGCTCACCAAAACCTGATGGAATTTCTGGTGATAGCGGAGTTGATTGAACATATCACGGTGGAGACACCTGATACTAGGGTAACTGTCCCACATAGGTTAAATGAAATAACACTCCAAATGTAGAGCGACAAACCCAGAAAAATAAAGGTCTTTTTTGGGAGAACCTAACTTATAGATATGAAATACTTTTAGCTGAAAAAGATTGGGTGCCTGAAATTGTTATAGATTGCCCAAAGGGAGAAAAAGTAATATTACAGGCTTTTTCTAACCTTGTTCCAATATATTCATACCTTACATAAGCGCAGGAGTGGGAGGTAGCACTTGCTCCAGCATTATATCGTAACCATGTAGGGTGGGATGCTGACACACCTCCCCATGAAATCCCAGTAAAAACTACTCCATCTCCACAGAGAAAGTGCCCAATAAAACAAGAAGCAAAAAACAGGTCAGGGAGATCTTAGATCAACTTGAATACCAGGGTGCAATTGAAACTTGCCCATCTTCAATGAATAATCCTTTGTTTCCTGTAAAGAAACCCGATAATTCATACCGTCTATTTTTAGACTACAGACACCTGAACACATGCACTAAAACATTTGCAGTACAGAATGCACATAGGGCCACAATAATGAATAACATTGTGCATAAAAAATACAAAACAACATTAGATATCTCAAATGGATTTTTCTGCAAGAATATAGCACCTGAAAGCAGATATTTAACAGCATTCTCAGCGCCTGGTTCTCAGGGTCAATTTTGTCAACTCCCCCAAGGGTATGAGAGTAGCTCTGGGTTGTTCTCAGCTAGGGTAACAGAGTTACTTCAGAATTTGGATGACGAGGCATTGTCCTATATAGATGATATTTATCTGACGGATGATGATTTAATGGATCATTTGACCAGGGTGGCCAACATAATTTTGGGGTTCGCCTCTGAGGGCTACATATTCAATTTCAAAAAATCAAAAATAGCCCACCTCAATGTCCTATTTTCGGGATATGAGCATTCAAGTGAAGGGAAAAGACTGGCAGATAACTTTTTACAAAAGTGAGCGCTACTCGAACCTCCTAAATGGTTGAACAATTTACAATCCATATTGGGATTCTTAAATTTTGGCAGAACTTACATTTTAGATGACACAGTAATAAGTGAAACCTTTCTATGACCTAATAAGACCTGAATTTTTAGTTAGGCATTGGACACAGGAACACACAGATATCCTTCGTTCCTTACAAGCTGACATTATAGCTTCAAAACATCTACACTCACGTGCAAAACACCTCAAATTTGGTATTCGATGTTATAGCGGGTCAATTTGGGTATACTTACCTAACCTTCAATGAAGGCGAAACAGTACCCATAGCATACAAATCACACTTGTACACAAACGCTAAAATGCATTTTTGCTTCTACAGAAAAAATTCTGACAGCAGTACAGACCGCTGTAGTGAGGGAATGATCCCTGACTCAGGGGAAACGAGTAATTGTCGTAACTCCGGTACCGACCTTAAAGACTGTCACAAAAGCAAGTGCTCCAAATGCTAATGCTTTAAACCAAGATGGATGCAATGGGCTAATTGACTCACTGCAACAGATGGAGATTACAAATTTGACTCTACACTTAAAACGCAAGCATTCCTGCAATATCAACAAGAATAGCCTCCCCCAAATGAAATAATGCCTCTAGATCAGTATGAATATATTATTTACACTAACTTATCTGCTGTGCCAGCCATAAGAAGTAAACAAAAATACAGCATCACATGTGGATTGTGAAAGGTTGTATGCAGGACGGCAAGCTCCGTCCTAGCAGTACGAAGACACAGTCTCTTGGAGACTGCACGGCACTGCTGGCAGAGTTAAAAGCCCTGTTACTAGCACTAATAAATAC
This sequence comes from Lissotriton vulgaris, assembly GCF_964263255.1. NCBI lineage: Eukaryota > Metazoa > Chordata > Amphibia > Caudata > Salamandridae > Lissotriton > Lissotriton vulgaris. Next base: position 290,611,708 of record NC_141697.1, on the reverse strand, counting down.
AGATCGAGAATTCCCTACACTGATCGTGTTCAATTTATTTTACTGTGTCATACAACGAATATCTTCACTACTAGGGTCACAATGGGTTTAAAGACTCAAAAGGTTGCACAATTAACCATAATTGCCATTGGAACATGTAGCCGAGTTGAAAAACAAACTACCAAGAGCTGATATACACGCTGAGTGATCAACGTGATGGTGTTCAAGTTGAATGGAATTTATTGGCTGAGGAAGCCAAAAAAGGGGCAGAACGGACTACTGCCATAGCTGCAATCACTCATTCTAGCACAAGAATAGACGGACAGATAATGGCAGCTGTCATTGCTTCACACAAAAACAGCACAGTCTTGCTGAAAGGTTTTCCACTCAAGTACTCCTACAAGTTAGATGCAAATAACATTCTGTAGGCTAATATTCCAGGAGTGTGGAATAGAGTAACACCAAACATGGATCGTAGGTTAGGTTTAATGCTATCTGCACATGAGGGTCTAGGTTCTGTACACGTAAGAATTACCATGACAGTTTCTTTGCAGAATCAACGCTATTGGTGGCCAGGACTAACTTAACAGTCAAAGAATTTTGTCTGAAAGTGTGACATCTGTCAGCAGATGAAGGGTTCCAACATGGCATGTCCACTGAAGACACCATTATTTATATCAGACAGACCACTCGCTTGTGTCTATTTGGACCACTGCAGCCCCTACAATCAGATAGGGCTTACAAGAATATCTTAGTGGCAGTGGATTCCTGCTGTAGATTCCTGTGGGTTTGGCCTCAGCGCTGCTTTTACAGAAAACATGCTCTTAACCTCTGCCCGAGAGACTTTTGATCTTCAGGTCGAAAGGTTCTCATCTGAGATACAGACACTTGTATGAATGAAGTGCCCTTTCCATTTCACAGAAATGGTACAACGTATCTTTAACATGTCTGATACAAAGGGTATAGTACACCTATTTAAAACCATAGGTTCTGGACAGTCTTCGGAGTGATTCTAACTTTCATACACTCCTTATTCAGAAGCATTTTTGGAGGACTTCCACTAATCCTGTTACTAATAGCAGGAATCCTGATTGTAATTTTTCTGCTACGCAATGGACGTCCCGGTCACAAAGGAGATGGAAAAAATGCTCTTGGAGCGCCGATACCGTGATTGCATTGATACTCCATCTGGACACACCTCGCCTTCAAGAACTAAGCGAGTCTCAGTTCCTATCGTTTCGACCAGTCTGGATTGACTGTATTCCACCTGTCCTCTGATGCCTGTTCTGCGGACAAGAATACGTGTTGGGAGGAGGAGCTTAGCGCGCATCCAAGATGGTCGCATGAGCACAGGGCTCCCGAGACCCTCGCCGCCTCCCGCTTCTATCCTGTCACAGATCATGATATAGATGACGGGTCTTTATGCATATCACCCTGCTGACATAGAAGCTCTTTTCAGAAATCGATTTGGCTGCCGGGAACCGTACTTACTCCACCTCGAAACTTTGCGGCCTAAACCGATGAGCAGCCCGGGACTTGAGTCCCCGAGATACCCAGGTGGCAATTGAACAACAACGGCCAGTGGAAGTCGACCAGTGCCCCTGAAGTACTTTCGGTTTCGTTTTTGGTCTTTGTCTACTGTAACCTCCTGCCTTTTGACTTTGCTGGCCCATGGTCCACCACTGGTCGAAAGCTTGCCTTCTGCCCCTCGTCCCTGGACTCTACAAGTCAGCTTTGTGAAGAGCCATTCAAACCAGGTCCCAAAGGCCCCTCCGGGGCACGTTGCTCAATATGACGAGCAAGCCAGAAAGCGAGAAGCGGACCACCAAGGTTACGCACCGAGGGGGCGCCACCCAAACCAACATTATGGACTGCTACACCCGTCCAAAAGGGTCCCCCAGTGGTGTTGGTAAAGCTCTGGACGAGACCGGGGATGGCTCCCCTGCGACGGAAGAACTGACATTGCGGGACGTCATGGGCGCCATTGCAAGCATGAAGACATCCATGGGCCAGCAGTACGAGACATTGGCTTCAAAGATTGACAAGGTAGCTATTAATGTCAACTTGATCAGGACTGATTTGGCGAAGACCAGCGAGCAGGTCAAGTCTCTGGATATTAGGACCGCCAGTCTTACAATCGACGTGTCCGATCTCCAGACAGAAGTTCGTCATCTGCGGTCGTCTAATGACTTGTTCGCCCGTCGGCTGGATGACTTCGAAAGTCGGGCTCGGCGCAAAAATGTGGGTATCATCGGGGTTCCGGAGAAGCCCACTGAATTATCGATGAATCTCCTTGTAGAGGACCTAATACTGAACCATTTGGCCCCCAAGGGCCTCAGTAACTTTTTTGCAGTGGAGCGCGCTCACAGAGTCCCTGGTGGGAAACATAATCCGGGCGCCCCTCCACAGCCCATCATAGCCAGGATTTAAAATTTTCGGGACAGGGACGCCATCCTGCAGGCGTCGCGGGTCAATGGCCCCATGAAATTCGAGAATGTGACCATCGGTTTCTACCCGGATTTCACACAGGCTGTACAAAAACAGCGGATGGGATTCATGGGGGTGAAACGGCGACTTAGGGACATGGGCTTGAATTCTGCTATGCTCTTCCTGCCCGACTACGCATTGAATATAAGGAACGTGCGCTTTTCTTTGACCGACCCGAGGTCATCAGTGACTGGCTTGATACTCTGCCATTGCATCAAGGTCACCTGGAACAATCGAGGGGCGCTGACGGTGGCTCATCGGAGCAGGAGGAGTGAGAGCTGACCGGCATGCGTGCTCTATAGACATTGCAGCAGCGGTTCGATGACTTTTTGTGTTTGTATGTATATTGGTAAATACCCAGGGGCGGTGGGTATTCGGGACTCTTCCTCCTTCGGGGGGTTTCTTCTCTTTTTGTAGATTAGTTTTACACCGGGGCGACAGGCACACTGCAAGTTGGGGTGGCATTTTGGTCTAACGCAGGGGTGCAGGGTGGGGGGAGATGTTTGGGGAATTTCTTTGGGGGTGGTAGGGAGGACTTTGTTTTACATTTGTTTGTTCCGAGGCTACGTATTACTGCATAATTTGACTTTGGTGTCTGGCTCGTTAAGGGAGGGGATCTGTTTTCACTTTTGGGATGGGGGGTAGGGGGCTGAGGGTGCTAAGTTGGAATGTCAACGGTATGGGAGACAGGATAAAGCGGGGGATAGTATTGCAGTATTTGAAACATCTTTCCCCTGATGTAGTTTTGTTACAAGAAACAAATTTGATAGGGAACACATGCCATGCAATGAATAGGCGAGATTATCGTCTGGTAGCACACTCCGGATTCACTACTGAGTCGAGGTGGGCTGACGTCCTAGTCAGGAGCTCTCTCCCCCTGGAAATAGACAATACTATACTCGACGATAGGGGACGATATGCAGCCATTGCGGGCAGGTGGGCGGGGAAGACGATTTCCATACTCTCTGTTTATGTCCCGCCAGGTTTACAAACCACAACGTTTTCAGATTTGGGAAAAGTGGTGTTGGGGCTCCCCGAAGGTATTTTGGTAGTGGGTGGTGACTTTAATTCTGTTGTCTGTGGTAGGGAGGACCGCAACCCCCCCAGGGATCTTGCGAGATCGCAATCTTGGCTGGGTAACTTCCTGGAGACGCTGGGACTGGTGAACTGTTGGAGGCTGCTGCACCCCTGACAGGCACAATACACCTTTCATTCTGGCACACATGGGAGCCTTTCTAGGCTTGATTATGTCCTGGTACCGGCAGTACAGGCCGCTTCGGTGAGAGAAATTAGACACTTTGCCAGGGGTATCTCGGACCACTCCCCACTTTGGCTCTCCATTGATCTGAAGCTGGGAGCGGAGGGTCGAGTGGCTCCAATTAATCCCTGGCACCTTCGCAATCCCAAAACTAGGGCTGGTGTGGTTCAGTCTATGGACCATTATTTCGCTGATAATGTTGGGTCGGTGTCTTCCTCCATCTCATTATGGGAGGCTTTCAAGACGGTAATCTGTGGCCAAACCCTGTCATTGATTGCTAGCGCAAAGAAAAGTAGGAATGAGGAAGTTATACGACTGGAGACTGAAATTACTGCCTTGGAAGAAGAGCTGCAATCTGGTGTTACACAGGAGAGGTTGCACGTTTTAGCCCTTAAACAGTTTGATTATAGGGCATTGGTGACTGATGCGGCCAGGGCTATGAGTCATGAGCAGCAGGGGCGTCTGTATGATGTGGGAGATAAAGCGGGGAAACTGATCACCTGGGTGGATAAAAGGGAAAGATTGAATCGTGTTGTGCCTGTTATCGAGAGAGCGGATGGAGTGCGGGTCGTGGACCCTGTTGAGATAGTGGAAGGTTTCGCACATCACTTCCAAAAGGTATATGCGCCGGTCTCAGACAGACCGGAGGAGGACTCACACTCGTTGCTTAGAGATATCGCACTGCCCAGCTTGTCTGATTCGGACAAAGAGCTTATGGAGGCGGAATTTTCCAACGATGAAATAGCGCTCGCTATTTCCTCCTTTCGCTCTGGGAAAGCAACGGGCCCGAATGACATCCCCATCGAACTGTATAAGTTGTGTCCCTACAAAATGGCGCCGCACCTTCGTCAGATGTTCCTAGAATCGCGAGATGTCGGATCCCTTCCCCGACATCAAAGACTGGCGTCCATTGTTGTTATTCATAAGGAAGGGAAACCCCGATACCTATGTACATCGTATAGACCGATATCACTCCTGAACGCTGAACCCAAGATCCTGGCAAAACTTCTGGCCAACCGGCTAATTTAGGTGATCGGTGACCTGATACACCCGGACCAGTCCGGGTTTATTGCCCACCGCAACACCGCGCTCAACCAGTGACGTCTTCATAGCATCTTGGCGAGCCGGCCATCTTGGTCTCCTTGGATGCCACGATGGCCTTCGATACGGTAGAATGGCCATATTTATGGGCGGCCCTAGTGAAATTTGGTTTTGGCCCCGGGTTCATCGGTTGGGTTAAACTCCTATACGAGGAACCGTTGTCTCAGGTGGTGGTTAACGGCAGGGTTTCGGGATCCTTTGTTCTTGGGAGGGGTACTCGACAGGGGTGCCCTCTATCTCCGTTGCTCTTCGCGCTTGCCTTAGAACCTCTCGCTGCTTGGCTGTGTTGGGAACCGTCGCTTAAAGGTATTATGTGGTCCCCTGACTTCGAAGACTGCATATCGCTATACGCAGACGACATCCTGCTATATCTTACTTCCCCTCGGAAATCACTGGGGGTACTGTTTGATGTACTTAGCTCGTTCGGGAAGAACACTGGACTAGTGATTAATTGGGCTAAATCTTGTATTTATTCACTCACCGGAGAGGTACCCCCCTTGCCGCGTGTCTGCCCGATACCGATTTCACACACTGGTTTTAAGTATTTGGGGATTTTCATATCACTGGACCCCGCAACTCGGTATGAACGGAACCTGCTTCCCCCGCTTCTCCGTCTCAAGTCTGACGTGACGGCTTGGTGCGGACTGCCACTATCCCCGGTCGGGAGGGCAGCTCTTTTCAAGATGATGTCCCTTCCCCGATTCCTGTATGCTGTCCAAAATACGCTTGATCTTGTGCCTGCCAGCTACTTCCGCAAGATTGAGAGCCTGCAGAGGAAATTGATATGGGGGGGGCATCCTCGCATTGCCCTGGCGAAGCTGACTCTGCCATGGTACGATGGGGGCATCACGTTGCCTGATATTAAACGTTACTACTGGGCATCCCAATTAAGTGCAATTAATCATGCAATGTACGGCCCCGTTCCTAATCCTGCATTTGAAATGGATAAATGGCAGCTGCCGGGAGGGACCTACAATAGAGTGCTATATTCCGGATCGACTGGGAGGAAATTGACTGTGCCCACCGGGGTCGCGGTACGGGTGTGGTGCAGCGCAAACGCGGCTATGGGATGGTCGGACATATTGACTAGAGCGACTCCGCTCTATGCTTCGGAGAGATTGGGCAGTCTTTGGACCACGAAAGGCTTCAAGAAGTGGGACCTCATTGGTATCAGTAGGGTCGGGGATCTCTGGGTTAAGAACAGGGTCAAGACTTTTGACAAGCTCAAATCGGATAAGGAGCATTTTCACTACATACATATCCGTCATGCGCTTGGTTCGGTTTTCCCGGCCGGGACTGTTATCCCGGAGTCTTCCCCTCTCGAGGATAGAGTGCTTGATGGACACGTCCCGGATAGCACTATCTCCCTCATATATAAAAAACGTATTAATGATCGATCGGATATGCTTTCGCAGCTTCGGGGTGCTTGGACCGGCGATGGACTGGAGTTGGACGATGAAGATTGGCAGGCTGCGATATCTTCTCCTAAAGAGGTCGCGATTTTGGCCCGTCTCCGGCTGGTGCAATTAAAGATCCTGCACCGCATCTATGTCACAGGTCCACGGCTGCAGCGTATGGGTTTTTCTGTGGATGGGTTGTGTAAGCGCGGATGTGGTTTGATTGCTACCTTCCTTCATATCATATGGGAATGCCCGGATGTTGTGGTGTTTTGGAATCGTGTGCATGCTGTTATGGAAGAAGTTACGAGAGTTTCACTGTTGCCGGAGGCTAGACGCTGTTTACTGAATGTATGGGAACCTAGCGATTATAACGTGGCACAGACGCAATGGGCTACCCTCAGTAATATGGTAGCTATAAGGGACATAGCTCAATTATGGGGATCCCAAAGAGCACCTCTGATTTCAGCCTGGAGGGAAAACATGGACTGGTGCATGTTTAGGGAAAAAACGGTATACATCGCTCGTGGGAGAGAATATGGAACCAATGGAACCTATACCGAGGGGAGATTTGTACTCCTCCCCTGGCGGATATCCCTGAAATACCTCTGTCCCCGTAGCCGCACATTCCTTGTTTGGCACATACTTCTGCTGATGCTGTGTCCGCCCGCCCCCGGCCCCCCCCCCTTCCTGAGATTTCATTTCTACATATTGCATATACCATTTTCCGATGCGGCTTTTCTCCCCTTGGACAGACACCCACTATTCAGTTTCTTCTTGCCTCGCTAGTCATTTTAGTTCATTTTCATTGTAATTATATATAATAAAATGTGAAACCTTTTATTTATCCTGCTTACTACCACAGAACTTTTCAGAATGATATGCGGAATTGCTGCCGGACCTTCGGGTTGTCGGCTAAATAGCTGTGTAACGATGCACTCTTGGTTTTCCGTTTCGTTTTAGCAACGGCCGGCCCCTGTGGTTGTAGGCCTGCAATTTTATTGCTTTTATCAAAATAAAGGTTTTCAAAAATAAAATACGTGTTGGATCTCTGTCTAACACTTCCATCTGTTGCGCCACCAGACATGGGCGCTTTACTGGACCCAATGATGGCCCATGTACAGCAGCGTCCTCAGCGTATTCCCATGTTGTCTGCATTCTTAGAGCCACCACAGGACGCACCAGTTCTTTTTGGAATGGAGACCAGCTCCTCTACAAACACTCAGGCCTTGGACGTCCCACAGGCTTCCCCAGCATCGGCCGTAGGCAATACAGAAGATCATCTGTGCTCGATTGACCTGATCTGTGAGGTGTTGCAGGGAGCATCGTCTGCAATGGCAGGCAACAGTGATGTTGCATCTCCAAGCCAGGACACAAAACATTGGCTCATCGTGTGCTGGGAAAAATATGCCCCTTTTCAAAACAACATTTTGAATTTTTAAACAAATAACACTTTTTATTTTTACTGAACAGGTGGCTTTCTGACACTCATAGTTGTTTGAACCATACATACGAACATATTTTAATAGACTTCTATTGCTTAAGCTACAATTATAGCATTAAAAAAAATAATATGCATTATTTTATGGACTTATAAGTTGTTTGTGTACAATGTCTAGAAGTACATTTAAATTTTTTGATTGTCGTCCAGTGTGATGAGGAGTGGGTTTTATGTTTCATACTGGTTTCCCAATATAGGCTCAGGTAGCAACCAAACCTTTCACCTATATTTCCCCTGCTATTACACTACATAACGGTTCTTGGTACTGTCATTTTACCTGGTTATGGGACTGCTTACAGGACGTGGGGGTTTCTTTCCAAACTAGCCTCATTCATTATGCATGAGGATTCTTAGAATCCCAGCAGGACTACCATCTCCTGCAAAATAACTATGTATAAGGGTCATTCCTTCCGTCATCCTAGTCCGACATGGCACAGCAAGGTAGATCCCCTGAGGGTACAACTTTGGGTATATAAACACCATATCTTTGCTGAGGCAGGGAGAGGAGAAAAACAACTTCCATGCTGACACACTGATGCAAAATGCTGAGGCTCCTGCAGGCAGACACTCCAGCTAGCAGTGGTATGACATCCCTCACAGGGTGTCCATCTTTGGACTAAGACAGGGTCCCACAGTCTCTCACATCAGGTAATGAGATTGACTTTATCCTAGAGGGATTCTTGGCTCTACATCTACATACATGCTAGGTACACTTAGGTACATCTAGTTAGGGTCGCAAAGTAGGAATTCACATTATTACTGTCATGTTATATACCTGCCTGTATCCATTGTTTTAGCACTAGCGTAGGAATCTACCATCCTTTTACTCTGTTGGTGCTTATAATCATTTATATCTGTTTCTGTCTTATGGTTGTTTCAGCACACCTATTTTACACTAGAATGGCGCTGGTTCAATAAATGCTTATTGAAAACCTCCCCTCCGATCTGTTGTGTATCTCTCTGAGACAAAGCGAGCACGAGTGACTGAGCAAAAATGACTGTACTGTTTCCACGATCCCTAATGGGACAGAGTTGTCATGTTTGATAGTTGCCAAGCACTATTTTCTCCTTGGTAAGAGGGGTTTCTAGTGGCAGTGCTATCTAGCTGGTATACAAGCAAAGATACCCGTGGGGGTGTCTGGAGTCAGTATCAACACCAATCCTACTATCTATGTTGTCTAAACATGCAGATCCTATATAGGTTTATAGGAACTACACAACATTAGCTTGCATTTAAAACTACTTGCCAAGCCTCAAACTTCCCTTTTAATACATATAAGCACCATAACTTAGGTCCTAAGTAACCCTAAGGACTGGGTGCTATATAGGTAAATGCACCTTTATTTTTTACATGTTCTGGTAGTGACAGCTTATTTATTTTCACTACTTTGAGGCCTACTCCTCTCACAGGGTAGCTTTGGGAATTTCTTAATACACTTAGAAGTTGCAATTCCTGATCAGAAATCGTTGTAGGCCTGCATGTGTTCTTTGTTATGGCCATGCCTCCTTGCTGGTTGTTATTGTGTGACCATGTGGCTGGTGGCCATTTTGTGTAGCTAGCCAGTGTGCTATCGCCATAGGCTTGCATGTGTTCATTGTTGTGAACATGCCTCCTTGGTAGTTGCTGTTGTTTGACCACATTGCTGGCAGCCATTTAGTGTAGTTAGCCAGTGTGCTTTTGCCATAGGCCTGCATATGTTCTTTGTTGTGGATATGCCTCCTTGCTGGATGTTGTTGTTTGACCACTTGAGTGGAAGCCATTTTTTGCAGAAAGCCAGTGTGTCTTTGCCATAGACATGGATGTGGCCCGTGTTGTGGCCATGCCTCCTTGCTTTTTGTTTGACCGTATGGCCATTTTGTGCACCCATCTTTTTTTCAGTTTTCGAAGCCATTTTGTATGTAGAGGCTTAAGCCTTTTTGTTTGTGTCCGTTTTTTATTTATACTTTTCCTTGATTTCAGTATAATAATATGCTTGAGGTTTAGTAGCTCAATGTTCATACTAAATGTACTGAATGAACAGTGTCTTATATTATTATATACATTCGTTCTTTTTTTAGCGTTTTTCACCTGCACCACTCCTTGCCTTCTAAATCCCAATAGGTTTCTCATGGTAGTGAAAGAGAAAACGAGGCAGACATATGGACCCACGAGAAACCAGAACATATCCAGTTCAAGAAAAGTGGGACTACGAAACAGGAAATAGTGCCTGATCACGTTATACCTCATTGTGAAAGAACTTTTGAATATAAAGATTCCAGTAGCTGATACAAAGACGAATAAAGTTCTGATCAAAAGAAAAAAGGAAAGAAGGACTAGCGCAACAAGACGCCCAGTCTGACCCATGTACTTTATTCAGAGGTCTATTCTAAAAAAATAACTGGATTGAAGAAAAGTGAGACAGGAATATCAACCTGACCCACAGATTTAATTTAAAGGATAATCCTATTAACAGAAAGTGAATACCCTAGATAAAGCCCCACAGGAGAAGAGTTTATCTCCCGTGTTGGGATAATATTTCTTCCTTTTCTCGGATAAAGACGAAAAGGATACCCAAATTGGAAAACGGTGACCCCCTTGAATTGTCCTGTCCTGAAGAAGGTGTTACTCTACCAGTGGTATAACACCGAAACGCGTTGACGCTTTGATAAATAGAATCCAATTAGAGCCCAAGGAAATAACAGATATACAAAAAAAATTGGATACTGTAATTCCTGTCAGAAAATATTGTGAGGCTATTGGTTCAATATAATGTGTAGCAGGAACATTTGAAGCTACATATAGAAGGGGTAGTATTGTGACTTTATATGTACTGTGATTTTATAATGTAATGTGTTTAAGTGACAAATAGGTTGTGTCTACATATATATATATATTTTTTTATGCCTAATGAAATATTGTGATTATTTACTCTAAATGTGATATACTGCATATGTTTTTAATATTGGATGTTTTCAGAAGGTTTTCTGAAATTTTAATCGGTGAAGTAAGGAAAAATTCCTTTTTTTATATACAAAATAAAAAGAGTGTAAACGTCATATCTTAGTGCTGGTGTTAAATATATATAATGTTGTTTCCTATTAAAACTCTCTGTATGTATGGGATGCAGTAGTATAGAGAAAGGAATTGCTAGTTCAGGGATTTCCTTTGACTTTGATTCTCATGGTAGTCCCCTAGTACATCAGCAATGATATCTTTTTTAACTTTCATTTCTTTGATAATTGTTTCACAGTTTAACATTTTTTATAATTTATGTTTTGTTCTTTGTTAATATTTTGTTGTTGTTACATTTAAAAAAAAATGTTTTTAAAAGTTTTCCCAACCTCCATTGACCCCCTATCTGCCATAGGTGCACAGCTGCACAAGAGCATTTATTATGATTCCTTTGTCACCCACACCTTCTTGAGTACCACATCCCAATACCACATAAAGCAAACAGTGACATTTGCATGTTGCTGTTCTTTCATATCCTTCCTGATTGTAATGAAAGTTTATGTTGGTGTGGTTTTACTTTTGAATGGATATACTGTATTGTTGTTAATTATTCATAACCACGTTAAACAATATTGTTTGTCCTACTAATTCAAACTGCAACAATGCCACGTTTTACTGATTCTCTTCTTGCTTGTTTGTTTTTAGGTGTACAAGAAAAGCAACATCACACAGAAGGCCTATGCACATTCTGATTGACCCCACAACAAGGGCATCTCTTCAGCTTGTGAAGCAAAGTGCCAACTGACAGCTTCAATAAGGTCCCAAAGAAAAGAAAAGTGCTACCAAGAAAGTGGCCAGTGAAAAGAAGGAGCTTACCACTACTGGTATGTTGCCCCAGACCTTCTCCGGGCAACGTCGTATACCTGAGACATTGGCATTGGGGGACAAAGCTGAGAGCAGCACTCCTGCATCAAAGGCCCCATCCCAACCTGGGCCCAAGCCCATGTGTGTCACAGAAGCTGCCACTGTAATCACGGCAACTCTGACAAACAGTGACATTGAATTTGAGTTATCTTTTTCGCAAAGTAGTACCCCCTCATTACCTTAAACTCAGCTAAGTGGACAAAAGCAGCTGCAACCAGCAATAGTTTTTCCTTGCAAAGTAGGAGCACTTCAGTATTTTGAGCTTCATGCTGGGGAAGTGGAAGATCCATTGTCTTTCAGGTCTCAAGCAAGAAAAGGGAAGGGTACTCACCCATCTTTTTCTCCAAGCCCCCTTTCTGATGATCAAGACTCCATTTTGATCCCACCTCAGTCTGAGATACGCCAGGGGAGGCTAGAGAAAAGGAAGGTTCCTGAAAGCCTTACAGTTATGGCGGATGATTAGGAGGATGACGATGACCAGTCATCATGGATGTTAGCCCAGCCCCAGAGGAGACAGTTGTTACCCATCTCAACCTGGTCTGAGGAATGTAGCACAGATATCACCACCACCAGCTTCCATATTTGCAAGGCCCCTGCGACCTACATCCACAACCACCTCAAAAGACGTAGGCACTGCAGAGAGGAAAACATGGAAACATCCACCTACTGCCACTTCTTTGGACATTGGCAGTGGCAACAGTGTCAGAATGTCGACATCCCCAGTTTGGGACTTCTTTACATTTATCATGCAGGCGGTGAACCTTGCCATATGCTCCATTTGCAAAACAACATTTAGTCACGGTACTGGAGGCAAAATAATCCATTTGAGAAAAAACTACGCAATCTGCTACGATGCGCACCTTACCAAAAAAACTGCAAGTGGTGTTGGTAAACGTGGTGAGAGCATGGAATCTAATCTGATCACGGTGGAAGGTGAAGAAGAGGGTGACATTTGTGTTTCGCAAATGGGCCTTGTCCCCAGCAGTGCAGTGGTATTGCACCACATCAGCAACATCGCAAAGGCACAAGTCTCAGAGTCAGGTCGTGACAGCAAGGCAAGAGCATTCAGTGATTGCCCATCTGAGATGTACATTGAATCTACTACCTTCTGCTCTCAAGAAGTTGCCTGCATCAGTGGCACCAGAAATGAAAGAAAGCCAGACTACTATTCCTGGCATGCTTAGGCAGGAGGGGAAATATGAATGCAACCACCCAAAAGCACATTTGTACAACAGGAAGCTGGCTAAAATTCTAACGCTGGTCCTCCTCCCTTTTTCTTTTGTGGAAGGAGTGGGGTTTCTAGAATTTGTGGCATTCAGTTGCCCGAAATGGAAAAGGTTCTCAGCCTAACTTATTTTAACAGAGTTACTGTTCCAGCGCTACATCAGAATGTGCTGGAATTGGTTGGACAAGCTTTCCAGTAGAGTGCTATTCACACTATTGTATAACAGACATGTATACCAGTTGCCAAGTCACTGATTAAAAGTGCATCATTGCACACTTGATCTCTTTTGCAGGGGTTAGATAAATTATATCTACAGGTGTTGGCACTTCTGCTCGCCTTGGAGAAATCCCATGTAGCTGAAAACATCTTGGATGATTTTAGCAAAAAGGTCTGGGAATGGCTCTGACCCAGAGGGCTTAACATTGAATTTGTTGCCACAAACAATGGCAGTAATATAGTTAAGGCCATGTCAGATGATGGCAGTTTCAGGGTCCTGTGTTTGACACACTGCATTAACATCATTGTACAGGACTTTCTGAGAAGAGCGAGCAAGCAACTTACTGTCCACCTCCTCAAGAGTCTGCATTCATTTCCTGGAAGCAGTTGAGGATCATTCAGCATGTCAATAGAATGCCAGTTAAAACATTCATACAGAAGGTGCCAATATGTTGGAACTCAACTTATTACATGTTGCAATGTCTGTTTGAACAGTACAGGCCAATCAATAAATATGTCATGTAGAGAGGGGATGCAACTGTGAAAGAAAAGGCATGATCATTGACATGGATCATTGGGGCCTAGTCTAATGACTGACAGGGATGCTGCTTCCTTTTGAGGTTTTCACATGGGAAGTCAGCAAGGAGGACAGTTCCATAGGCCAAGCTATCCCTTTGTTGAATATGCTACAGGGACAGCTAAAGGAGGTATATGTAATGTACACTGGTGTGGACAAAAAAATTGATGCGAATGAGTTGGTGGAGAGCTTCATCCTTCACTCGGCTGTTAATACAAGGCTGGAAAGAGACATTGTGTCATCCAAACATTACATCTGTGCCACAATTCGTGATCCATGGTACAAACACTTATTGGCCACTTTCCTTCCTTTTTCAGTTAGGATGGTTAAAACTACAAGAGGTGGATTGCTGAACAATTCAGCAACCTAGAAAAAGAATGGCTGGGAATTAGAGGCCCACTACCGGTAAGAAGTTCTGAGGTGCAGTCTTCAACTTCTATAGAACCAGTGGACAGTGCTGTTGGCTCACAGCAGCCAAAACCAATAACACCGGCAACAAGAACAGGAACTGGTTTCTAAAGTCAGGGCTTAAGTCCAATGAAGAGCTGAAAGCAAAATAGGTCAAGCAATTTGGAACACCAATGACTATTGACAGCATGGTCCATGGCTATCTGGATGACCCAACTGGGTCAAAACATATTGGTGTATTTGTATGGGAAGAGGCTCTAATGGCCAGTGCTAAACTGGCTGGTGATAAAGTATCTGGCTTGTCCAGTTGCCAGTATGTCTGCTGAGCATGTGTTCAGTGCAGGTGGTGCAGTTCTCGCAGTGAGAAAGACCCGTCTCTTGCCCCAAAACATGGAGAGATTAACCAAGATCCCAAAAAATCAGAACTTTATACCACCAAATCACACCATACCTGAAGTACGAGAGGAGAAGGATGAGGGTGATTGGTCATGTGTTGGCTGATCAACTTCTGGGTTAACCACCTGAGTTTGAGGATGAACTCTACTTCCCTGACTACTGAGTAGGCCTGGGCCACCATAGAACTTTCTATCGCCGAACTGCTTTGATTATGTGCCTATCCTTTCTTTCATCCTATTGCAGGACCCTGCCACACCTGAATGACAACAGATGCCATGGAGCCAATGATCATGCAGCTTGGACACCCAAGAGTGAACTTACACCCGCGCCACCGCGCCTTGTCTGCCAATTCTCCCTGCCCCCTCCACCACCCCGACAAACAAATGTGACAACAACCTTCCGAAATCTGGAACATAACAAATGAGCTGAGGTCGCGCAATTATAACGATCTAGATGCATGTGAGGATGGACAAATGAGAATCACAGTCATCTATGGATTTACATATGACATTTTATTTATAGAAAACAACAAAATAAAAGTAGGTACAGAAGCATTCAGCATGTGTGCAGCCAGCGAAGATGCGTGGTGTGGGCGGGAGCAATGTCTTTTGCCTACTGGACTGCGTCATCTGCATTTGAGCCCTGCTAACCGCAGTGTAGGCCGGAGGCAGCCGTCAGCAAGGGCCCACAGCCACGTGGCATTGACTTGAACTGCACAGAGTAAGTGGCACCTAAAACACTCAGCGTGTGCGCAGCCAGCGATGATGTGTCGTGTGGGCAGGCCGCAGTGAATGCAATATCTGTTGCCCACTGTGCTCTGCAATTAGTAGATCAAGACTGAATTTGAATTTTGAGCTCTGCTGATCGCAGTGTCGGCATATGGAACAAAAGTTGAAATATATATGGAATACATTGTCGAAATATGTAGGTTTTAGGGATAATATAGTTTGTTGTCTAATGGATTCTGAAATTAATTAATCAAGACTCAATTTTAACTGTGAGCCCTGATGACCGCAGTGTAGGCTGGAGGCAGCGGTCAGCAAGGGCCCACAGCCACGTGGTGTTCACTTGAGCTGCACAGAGTTAGTAGTACATAAAGCACTCAGCGTGTACTCAGCCAGCAATGATGTGTAGTCCGGGTGGGCCGCACTGGGTGCAATGTCTGTTGCCTACTAGACTACGTCATCTGCAATCGCGACTCTATCTGAATTGCCAGCCCTGCTAACCGCTGGGTAGGGTGGAGGCAGCGGACAGTAAGGGCCAACAGCCATGTGGTGTTCACTTGAACTGCACAGTGTTAGTGGTTCCTGAAGCACTCAGCGTGTGCGCAGCCAACGATGATGCGTGGTCTGGGCAGGCTGCACTGGTAGCAATGTCTTTTATCTAATGAATTCTGCCTTAATAAGGCTACGTGGTGATGACTTGTGGTGCACTGAGATAGTGGCACCTGAAGAACTCAGTGTGCGCGCAGCCAGCGATAATGCGTGGTCCGGGCATGATACACTGGTAGTAATATTTTTTTTGCCAAAGGAATTCTGCCTTAATAAGACTATGTGGCGATGACTTGTGGTGCACTGAGATAGTGGCACACTACTCACTCAGCGTGTGCACAGCCTGCGATGATACGTGGTCCGGGCCGGCCGCACTGGGAGCAATGTCTCTTGCCTACTAGATAGTGTCATCTGCAATCGAGACTCGATCTGAATTGTGAGCTCGGCTATCCGCAGTGTAAATCAAATGCAGTAGTCTGCACAGGCATAACACGTGGTGCTGTGCTGCTGGGTTTGCAGGGGGCCTGTGTTGAGGAGGCTGGCGGGCATGGCGGTGGCCTCATGGCAGGGTGTGGGCCGCTGCTCATGCAGATGCATTGGCCTTCCAGAAGTGAACCACGCCCAGAGCCCCAGTCTATTTATTCACATTCCGCTTCCAGTTCCGCTTACAGGGGGTGACGACACATCTACGTGACCAAGATCTTCCCTACTGCCTAAGGTAACATGGCTGTGTCCACTGTCCACAACAGTACAAGCACCAACAGTATATGTACACATGGTGAGGTCTGGGCTCTGCATAGTGAGGTATGACTAGCACATTACTGCTACACTTGGCATTGTGTGCATTGTTATTGATGGGTGACTTGCCTCCTTCACACATACTTGGTTCCCACGTCTACCAACATTCAGCTATTGTGTGGCTGAGGTGCCATGCCACTTTGGGAAGATCTGCTTTTCTGGGCGGGTGGTCCGAGAGGGAGATCCTGAGGGTGGTGGTAGAGGGTTTTGTGGCCTTCTTGGGTGTTGGAGCTGCTGATCAGTAGCTCTATGACATGTGTTGGTCTCAAATGTGGTTCTGGGATTGGCTCCCTTTCATACTGTAGGTAGTCATCCTGCTTTACACCAGTAGAAGGCAGATGTTAAATTCCTACTGCTAACGTGCTTATCCCATGTTTTTGTATTGCATTGCAGATTTCGCGGGTTATTGAAATTTTGGAAAGTGGTGTTTTCATGTTTTGTTTTTTTTGCACTGGAATTCCTATTTTGCATATCATTAGCGTTAGTTGTCGCTCTCATTGATAACAATGTTTTTTTGAGGAAGATATCGCTGGAAAACGGGTGATATCTGCAGTTTTCACCGGTTGAGAATGGGATGATAATTCTTTTGCTGAAGTAAAGTGCTGATAACTCAGCAACAAGTTTTTGAGAATACACCCCATCATTTTTTTTAATGTTTTCGTCTGGATTCGTGAACCCAGCCGCTTAACAAAAAAAATAGTAATAATGTTTTGACCCTGTGGCTTTTTGTGGGATCTCTTGAGCAGGCATAGGGGGGTGAGGGTGTTTGTACCCTGCCCACTTTTCTTGATTTTTCATCTTTTTCATTGTGATTCACATGTACCTACAACAAAGTTCTAATAAACACAAGGGCTCATTTTTGAGTCCTCCTATAACCCAACAGTTGAAACTTATTACTGAGTTATGGGCAACTTAGCGCAGCAAAAGTGGCAAAAGAATCATCGCCCCATTCTCAAGTTGGTGCACTCTGCCACATTGCCCACAGGCTGATGGTACCAACACAGTGGACAATCAACATTGTTACGCAGACAAAGCTGCTGGCTGTGCTGCTCCTGTTGGCCTCTGGTATCTTCCAACTAACAACTGCGAGAGTCGGAGGAGTCTCTCAGCCAGCCCTATTAAACTTCCTCACACTTCTTGAATGCATGTCTATAAAAGAAAGTTAGGACCCCTGCATCCACACCACCGGCAAATCCCAATACATAGTATTCCTGCACAACCAACCTCAACCCCAGGCATTGCTTGACGGCTCTGTTCTCCAGACCCAAGATTGTAGTCATTGAAATGGGGGTGCGCCAGGTCATGAAGTCTAGTAGTCAACAGTAGTGGGAAAACAGTACTTTATTAGAATAACATAAATTAACAACACAAAAATATCAAACAACGAGTGACATTGCCAACGGGGAACATCAACTTGTGGATCAAAATAACTGTAGATTGTCCAGTAAATCTCAAGACTCTGTATTCAGAGACCTGTTGGATAAATGAAGATAATGTTCAAGCGTTAGTATTGTCACAAAGGTAATATGATATAAGGTATTGGACTTGGACAAACCGGAGTGCTTACAGGTATGATCAATCCTGCACAAAATGACCGTAACGCGAGAAAAAAAAAACGTTTTTGTCAGCCAAAAATCCAAAATCTCACCAGCAAGACAATTCAGTGTTCACTGTAATTAAAGTCAATAGGTCCGAGACTCAAAATGTCCATCATAATTAAAAAATATATATATATATCGAAAAAGTTCCATGATATTAAAGGCCTCGATAGACTCAGCCTAATACTGAGTATGCAAAATAAGCAGCAACAGCTTCCAAAAGGAAGTCACTGTTATCATCCAAAAATAACTCAGCCATCCAATTTAATAGTGAGAAAGAATATACATGCTCTTCAATTACCGGAGCCTCTAGTACCATCAGAGGACAACTCAGCGGGTTCTCAATGAAGCTGTGTGCCAAGAAATCTTGAGCTGCTGCGAATATATTCCAACGACCCAGTATACCATTTTTCGCTGCAAAGGCCATGATCCCTCCGTCAGAACAAAGCAATTCATGAGCAACTGAGGGGCTCATTAGCTGATTAAAATCCACTTCAGGAGAAACCATATTGCAGAGACGCAAATCGCAGCTCAGACAATGAAAGACAGGTTGGACACATGTGAATTAGGAAAATCGAAACGATAATCCATATGCTGCACTTAAGGTGGCGAGCGGCTGCGTTCCATAGTATTCAAGCATCCTGTTGCGAAACAGTGCTAACCGCGACTGCTCGTCTTGGAACACAGGACGTGCATCCATTTTTAATAAACAAAAAATAGCACTGGAAAGCCTGCAGCCAGCGCCAGCAAAACGGGAAATCCACCAAATAGGCTGGGAAAGATCGAATGGAAGAAATCAGGATTGACTACAAATATCTTTTGGAAAGAGGTCACAGGACCACTGTTCACTACTTTAAAAAAGTGTGCCAGCCCCGATGTGGAGGATGCATTAAAGATTGTTGAGTCAGTTCCCCAAAATGCAATGGTAGGTCTGTATTTAATAAAGCATGCACCTCTGTGCGGGTGTTAGCTACGTGAAGGACAAATGTTTCACGAGCAGATGTCAGGGCAACTTCTTTTTGTGACAATAGGGCTCTTATTCGACTCATCTTATTGAACTCTGCTTTCAAGGTCGGAATCCTTGGCCAGATGGAAACATCCAAGTTCCCATGCGTGGGTGGATACAACACATTTTTACAGCAAACCACACGTTCACTGACTGTAACTACATAAGCTATGCCTTTTAATAACCCACAGCAATCTTCATTATTTAAAAGTAAATAACTACCGTTTGACAGTAAAGTGAATGTGGGGACCATAACGGGGACGGGGCTATCTTTTAGACCATATGCTAAATTAGACCGTTCCTGATTACAAGAGCCATACAATTGAATATGTCTACACATTAATGAGTGATCTGGTGTTTCGGTGCACTCTTCACCTTTCAGATAAACCTCTTTTCCGCCCCTAAGGCATCTGTAAGTGAAAGGGAGCGAACAGGCTTCATGTAAATAGGAGCTACCAAGAGGCTCGTATCTACCAATGGCAAAATATTTCATACAATTTGTAAACTGAAAAAGTGCAAACGGTAAAGTTATTAACCCGTGGATAAGCCACGTTGCAGTGGTGACCTCTGCCACTGAGAAAGGCAAAGACTCTAATCGTTCAATGTGTAACATGGAAAAAGACGCATCTCTCATTGAAAGCAAACGTTGCTCATCAGTCAAATTAAACGGGGCAAACAGAGACGAGACATTCATGTAATTCCGAAACACCCTTCCGGCCTTCAGCGTCTGCAGGGTCCACGCAAACTGCATAATAGAACGCAATTGATTTTGACCATGGTACAATACAGACACATCATCTTGTACAATATCAACAACAGATGACACAATATTATCCAAAGGAGCTGGGCAATGCTCCCACTGTGTATAATTTACAGTACTCCTCCTGGAATTAGTTTTATGTAGGTAGTGATTGCCAAAATGTTGAAAGCAAAACAAATCACCATAATTAGCAGATTCTAAATATAAATCTTCAGCATCAAAGGCAGCATAATATTTCAAATCAGCAAACAACGCCTCTACGGCCTGAACATCCCAATCATCAGAACGTATGTTTTGTTTAACCACATCCCCCATGTTTACTCTAAGCACATTAGGGACATTTATAACTTCAGTGGGCCCATGGATTTGAAATGTAACAGCATCCCATACTATCCCATCCAGGACAGGCCAGGCAGTGATGTTAACAAAAGCCAAGTCTCTCTTCAATCTGTGGGCAGAATGTGACGAGGAATGGGGTGCCAATGTTCCATTCAGATGTAGAATACATGTTCTCTCCACGACATAGTGTCCATTAATGAATCGGAAAAAATAAAACACAAAACCAATTGACATAAAAAGGTAAAGTGTAAAAAGCCCCAAACAAATGTAAGTCCAAGGGGGAATCAAAAAATGTTTTTCAAACAATGTTACATAGACCCCAATTCTTGTGGGCTTTCCTGAAATGCGTGAAACAGTGTCAAATGAAAATCTGGATTCTGTGGCCAAACGAGTTTGCAAATCAGGCATCGATAAGTCAGTTGGGTATGTGTAGTCAGTTTCATCAAGTTGAGTACCAGGCAATGCACTCAATAAAGGACTAGAAACTGCAGGCATCTCGGGGGCCACCTCTGGCGCAGGATCCAAAGCTGTGGCCAATACAGAATTCCTCACCATCGAAGGACATGAGACTGCTGGTGTCATACTAAGAAGAATCGGCCACTCTGTGTATCTTGACATTGTCAATGGAGATATACCTGTTTTCGTTACGACCTGGAAGTGGTGGTAAAATGACTGTTCTTGTGCCCTTGACACCAAGCACAGGAACTGGAGCACGGTATGAGGGACCAAATTCCTTCTTGTTATCGATATTCTCCCGAACCAATTCTCCAACTTGGGGTAGCAAGCCAACTACCGGGATCTGCAATGCATCATCCGAAGTGGAGGGCAAATGTTCCTTTGCAAGACTGTCTCTTGTCTTTTGTAGAGTCTGTAAAACAATGCAATGTTCATCTACGTCAAAGGAGGCAGCAACAGCCACCGAGTCTAGACCGTCAAGGTCCGATACATACATCTTGATACCAAAGAGCATTTCGTATGGGGTCCTCCCACCCAGAGACCTTCTAGGGAGATTATTAAGAGCACGCTGCATGCTATTGAGATGGGCCAGCCAGTTTCTGCCAGTGCCTATAACTCGAGCTGTCAATGATTGCTTTAAGTCACGGTTCATTCGTTCCACAACACTATTACCCTCAGGTTGGTATGGAGACGAAAACTTGACTTGCACCCCCATCGAAGCCATGGCATCCTTATACGCCTTAGAGGTGAAAGCAGGACTCTGATCCGAATGGAAGGTACCACAGGCACAAATTCCTATAAAGACACGCAAATACCTTGTGACAGTCCGTGAATCAGCGCTGCGGTGAGGCCACACCCATACAAAGCGTGTGCATGAATGAACTGCTACTAAGATGTACTTATACGCAGTATCAGAAGAAAAAGGACCGCAGTGATCTAAATAAACACAACCTAGTGGTTTATTAGAAATGAACAACTGTGTTTGGGGCGGACGCGCAGCAGTTGAAGGTTTAATCTGCTGGCAAATGTCACATTGAAGGACATAGTCCCGCGTCTGTTTGTACAGTCCCCGCCACCAAAAACGTTGTTGTAATTGAGACACAGTGGCTGAAACGCCCGCATGAGCAGATGCAACACCTTCATGGGCCGCTGTGATCAATGTATGTCTACGATCAGAGTTGGGAATCAATCTCTCCCTAACTTCAGGAATTTTCACATAAGGAACCTTATCGGGACTTAAGTGGTATGTGTACTTCGAAGGGAACCCCGTAGGATATTTACCTCCCTTCTCAGTGGCAGCAACAGCCGCCAAGATATCATCATCAATCTTACATTTGGACCGTGTGACTGCTGCAACTAAATATGTCGATACTGCTGATTTCGCTGCTTGATCAGCAAGCGAGTTGCCAACAGCGTGGACTCCAACGAGCTGATGACCAAGAGTTTGAATTACAAACACGGGTGGCAACTGCTCTTTAAGCTCAGCCACTCGGACCCAGATAATTTTATGTTTTATTGTGCTACCCTTGGAATCACGAAAATCATTCTGAATCCAACAGAACAAGTTTTCATTGTAAGACTGGACACAGTAGTAAGAATCACTTACAATAGGTGTTGTCACACTAGGATCTGCGTACTCCAATGCAAGCATCAGAGCACGAAGCTCTGCCAATTGTGCGGTGCAGTCCCCTAGAGTCTGCATGTGCACGAATCTGGACTTGAACTCATCGTTCACCATGGCACCTACCACAATGGTGCATGCGGAAACGTAGGCTCGTTTAGAACCATGCGCAACCTGCGCCGAACCATCAGTGTATATGATGCAATGGAAATCCTCCAAAGGCCGCATAGCCAAAGGCGCAGGATGAACAAATTCATATTGCAAAAACTCCTGCGACCGCAAGGAGGCATCAAAAATAAACTTGACATCCGGAGACGTCAATGTGTATCCACAAAGGGTGCACAGCTTTAGAATTAGGTACACTGGCTTTCGTAACTGCTTCTAATGCAGGACACGGGGAAACAACCAACATGCGTTTTCCCTGTGACAGAGCTCATTCCTTAAGAATCACCATCTGTACAGCCGTCAAAACTTTCTCCACAGTGGAAAATTGCATTTCAGCCGAAGTGTACAAGTGTGACTTGTAGGCAATAGGTACTGTGTCTCCTTCGTTAAAAGTTAGGTATGTGAAACCCACCGTCCCAGGGATGATTCTTATCACCAGGTTGGTGTGGTTGTCACAAGTCAATAAGTATTTAGATGCAAGCAGATCAGCCTGCAAGGATTGCAGTATAGCTGAGTGCTCCGGCAGCCAGTTTGATTTGGTAAAAATCGGTTGTATCAAAGCATACAAAGGCTTGATACGCTGGGCATATTCAGGAATGTATGTCCTCCCGAAATTCAAAAATCCCAGCAAAGACTGTAATTTTTTCTGAGTTGTCGGAGCGCGCAGTTGTGCGCGTTTCTCTAAGAAGTGAGGAGCTAATCCTCAACCTTCATTGTTGAGCTCGTAGCCCAGAAACAACACTGTGTACTCCGCAAAGTGAGATTTTGCAAAGTTGAATTTGTAACCGAAGTCTGCAAAGCTACAAATCAAGAGGTCAACTCGACACAGATGCTCTCAAAGTTCGTCATCCGTGAGATAAATGTCATCCACATACGAACAAGCATCTGAGTCAACTCTCTCCAAGAGAGAGACTATGCGGGCAGCAAACACCCCAGGACTATTCTTATAGCCCATCAGTAAACATTTGAAATGTTTTTGGACACCGGCGCAAGTAAAGGAGGTCCATTGGGAACTCAGACCATCCAAATGGTGGGCATAAAAACTGTAGGAAATGTCAAGCCTGGTTTTAAACCGCTTACACACAAGACTATCCACTAAGGCAGAGCTGTGAGTATTCTGTACTGCACAGGTACTGCAATGCAAGTTTAAATGCCTGTAATCCAATACCAAACGATATGAACCGTCAGGCTTGGTCACAGTAAAAAGAGGGTTATTCATTGGGGACACACAAGTTTCAATCACTCCTTGATATTGCAATTGTTCAAGGATTTCCGCAACAGAAGCCTTAGCTTCGCGTCTTATGGGATATTGAGGTTGAGGCTGTGGCATAGACCGCAAAGGAATCTCTTGGTGTGGGGAAAATTCATCCCAACCACAGTGTGTACGGTACAGAGCAGGCGCGAGGGCTTTAGCCCACTCTTCTCCAAAATTCAGCGCATGCTCCTTCGAGACAGTGTGCGCGAAACTCGGGAGGATTACCGCCTCCCATCTTGGAGCCGTGAGCACAAAAGGTGGGGGCCAGTCAGCCTCCGCTAACAAAATGTCATAGGTAGTCGTAAGATTCTCCCAAAATACCCCTTTTATGGTACGTTGAATGTCACCTTTAATGAACAGGACTATTTCATAAAGTCTGTCAGGGGGAGCTACTCTAGTGTCAGCTGTCTCCACAGCAACATAACGGTCAGTCGCTGTCACCTTCAGTAGTGGACGCAGGGCCTCTCCAAAATGGTAATCTCCGCCTCGCTGTCCAGCAAGGTCAGAGCCCATGTCTGATTCCGAAGCTGCGTTCTCACTATCTGTGGCATATCATAAAGCGGCAACTTTCTTTTTCTGAAACTGGGGCCTCTTCGGTGTAGAATTGTCTTGCTTGCCTTTACCGTCTTTCGGGCGGGGCTGGTAGCCACCTTGCTGGCCACCCCGACCACTGCCGCCTCCTCCACCACCGGTCGAAAAGGCTGATGACTCCTGAAAAGAACGAGGAGAGCGTTGATCAGAAACCTGAAAGCGATCAGGTGATTTTATCATTGCGCAATCGCGCAAGTCATAAACACGTTCTGGGGGCGCAGGCAATGGAGACGCAGGACGAGACTCCTGTTTCTGTTGTTGTGGTTTTCCCTGTTTTTGTTTTTTTGGCCAATTTTGTTTTTTAGTCTTGGGCTGTTCGTCGGTTTGTGACTTCTGCCCTTGGGGTTGTTTTTTCTCTTTAGTAGAAAAGGGATGGAGACCCCCACTATTGCGGCCCATGGTCTTATAAGCCGCCACAATAATCCTCGCCATCTGTCGGGGTTTATCGGCATCGGGAATTGCCTGCAAAGCATTGGCAACCTGAAAGTTTACTGTATCCCCCTTGACATTAGCAAGTATGAGATCGGAAACCACATCAAAGGAGCCACAGAGGCGCATACCCAATTCAACAGCATCCTCAGGTCCGTGCTCATCCTGAACACGTTTAGTGACCGTCGGCAGGACAGTCATAGAAGGAGTGCCGAAACACCTTGTATATACCGCCGCAAATGTTTTACCCCAGGTCTCACAGTAACCGATTTCAGGGGTCAAATCTTTCGGTAAGCTAATTGTCAGAATTCTGTATTTTTCACCAGGAGTCGTGTTAGGAAATACTGCTTCCAGCTGGTCAAACTTTTCAGCAAGCCTGAAAGGAAAATCATCCTTTACTTGGGGGCGCTTGCCCATCACAGAGTTGACCATAACGGTACTGAGTTTCAAATCGCCCTGTCCGGCAGGAAGCGCCGCACCACCCGGAGCGCCGCCCGGGATATTACGGGTAATGTATTGCACTAACGGCCTAATCACGCTAATTGCGACTACATGTAGTCGTCTTAACTCAACAACGTTACATGCTCCTTGTTGAGGATGAGGCGTAAATCCAGCCAAAACAGGCCAATTTGCGCCTGGAATGGACAAAGGACCTAACCTCGGAGCTGCCAAAGAATGGGGTAGGGCGCCATCAAACCAAACTCGATGCTGCCAAGTATCTTTAGGAATTTCCTGTGTCCTATATGGTGCATGTTCCTGTGGCACAGCCGTGGGAGTGTATGTGTCGAACACATTAGTATTTGCGTTCATAGCTGGGAAGGTCACCCACGAGTAAAAAATTTTGTACGGGTAAGCCACCTCTGCACTCACCACCATTATCACGGCCATGCCATCCACGGGAACATTATAAGTCTGCAAATGATTGCGCACCGCAATGCGACTATGTTGCGGAATGTTCACCGCGGCCATATTGACGCAAAAAGGAAAAGATTCACCTCGAACTTTGTAGCACAACTGGGTAGTAATTCAAGGAAACCGTTTTGAAAGATTCAAGCTTGAAAAAACCTATGTAAATATAGGTAGGTTTGTCTGACACCACCCTTAACCGGAAACAATAGTGAAGGTGTAAAGGACTGAACATTGTACTACTCAAGTGCCATGTTATAGGGCCACCAACGTTCGGCGCCGTGTCGCAGGGATTCCGTTCTCATACAGAACTGTGCATATAGACTTGGAACCTCAGTGAATTAGGGTGTACGAAAACTCACCTAAGTACCCAAAATCCCCTACCAGACTAGCTACAGTGTCTCATTGGTTATTACAAAATCTCAATGCTTAGACAAACCAGAACATGGACTTAGTACACCTCAGGTAACGTGGAACACATGAACACTCTTTCGTTATACAATCATTTCAAACCAGAACAAGGAGTAAATGAGGACGCGTGCATATTGGAAATGTTTATTCACTAATGCAGTGTTCTCAAATGCAGTATCTTAGCTAATACAAGCAAACATATTATAAAAAAACAAATTAATCAGCATAGTCACTAGTCCATAGAATCAAAAGGTGAAAGCATGGTAAAAACACCTAATTCTCACCCTCCCTAGCTAGTATATTATATTATATCTAAGAAGGTGTCTTTGGGTTGTTAGCAGGGCGGCCCCATACCTCAAGATCCTAGTGGTAAGGGATCACATCATCTTCCACCAGCTCTCTGCATGCGAAGCACCATCAAGTGTGTTTCTATGCTCTTGTGCAAAGCAATATAAAACGCGCCTAAAGCAAGAATTTGGCCGCAGCTGCATGTATTTTATGTCTAGGAACGTGCGAAGATCAGACCTCACAACAACCACTGTGTTGAGATATCCTTGAAGGTTTCAGCTCTCACTGTACAGACACAGCTCACCAAGCAAGGCTGATATCAGAGTAACAACATATTATTCTTGCGTAAATCAAAACACCCTACTAGGCTCAAAGCTAAAGCAACAGATATGTGTCATGTGCAGAAGCAGCAGAAAGGTAAAATGGCGTTTAATCTCCTAATAAGCTCATGCTAACTTAACACAGCATATAGGCAAAGCATATCTATATGACAAGAAGCTTGTGTGGTTGTAACCTTTGTAGGAAAGAAAACGAATGTTACAACCACACAAACTTTTGTTATGGTCTCATTATGCAGGATTTATCAGACCTGTAAGCATCAGGGTTCATTTCAGCTTGATACACTTGCATGTTCACTTCACCTACACTGCGCAGACAAAACTGGAGACCAAGCAAGGGAACCACGCCATTTCAGCCTTCCTGCACGTGTTGGGGCATGTACTACTTGTGCCCAGTGCCGATACTGCACAAATCACTGCAACAGAAACCACACGCATTCCAACAATGTACAGGCAAAACTGGACCACCGGGGCCTGAACACTAATGTCGTCACAAACTTCTCAGGCAGTGTGCATGATTCTTACATTTTTCGCAAACCTCCCAGCCCTGGTCCCCAGACCAGTCTGCCGCCTAGCGTTGACTGTCCGACCCTACACACCCAGACCTCAATTATTACCTGCCGCCACCGGCTTGTGTCCAAGAGGACCCACCACGTGCCAGAGCAACATCCTCAGCTGTTGCTGGATTCCGCAGCACAGACCCCTGGTGCATCCTGCTGCACAGCACCGAAGAGTCATGTCTGTACAGCCAGCTGCCTTTGGCATACAGGCAGTCCAGCCAAGCTCACAATTCAAATTGGGTCTTGATTGCCAATAGAGTGTATTGAGGCCAAGCATCATCGCAGGCTGCACACCCGCTCAGCTCTGGTGGCACTAACTCGGTGCAGCTCAAGTCATCACCACGTGGTGGAAGGCCCGGGTTGGCCAACATGCCTCGGCTGCCACCAACTCTGTGCACCTCAAGTGATCGTCACGTGGCAGGAGGCCAGTGTCCGGCAAAGGGCTTTGGCTGACACTGTCTCTGTGCACCTCAACTCATTGCTACATTGTGGGAGGCCCGTGTCAATCAAAGTGCCTCGGCTACCACCAACAAAATAAGCACATGGATACACCCAGATAAAGACTGGAAAAAGGCATTGTAGACGTGCGCCCGGCCCTTTTAATTGGCAGAATCACATGTCCTGTGACGCCTGTGCTGCATGGGTATGATGTGGGCATGAACCAGCCATGAGGGAGTGGCTGTGGCATGCTGACAACTAGACCTGTGATCAGCAGATCACTACAGGGAAGACCTGGGACAGGTAGCATTGTCGTCATCCCCCTTTAAGCGTAAGCGGAGAGGGCTAGCTGAAACGCATCCTTCACGACTTTACCAATATGGCGGTTTGAATCCTCACACCCACTGAGATAGGTACACGATGGGTGCACGACTCCACTTTTTCCCCCCCCAAAAAAATATATTAATATTTAAGAAAACAGAAGACATTATATTATTTTAATAACAAACAAACAAAAGTACAAAAATTATTTTTGGGATATTAAAAGTACAAAATATTACTAATGTTTTTTTCTAAATTACTGAAAAAACCATAGCTTTTATGAACATTATATTTTGAAATTAGCATTTTTAAAAACCTTTGAAATTCACTGAAAAAACATACGTTTCTGGGATGTTACAGTTAGAAATTAGCATTTAAAAAAACCTTAGAAATTCACAGAAAAAAAGCATAGGTTTCAGGGACGTTATAGTTAGTTGGACATTTCACTCATATAAAACCAGAGAAATTCCACCATTATAGTTAGTTCAGCTACCTATAACTCGCGCCCCCGCAATGCACTGCTGATGACATCACATATTATATCATTCATGACATGGTGAGTGACATCACAGATGACATCACCGATTACATCATCCATGTGAAAATATCTGATCCACCTCCTCACACTCTAATATAACCTTTGATACACCCACTGTAAAATACAGACTACCATTTTCAAAACCATTGACACACCAATACCAGTTACTACATACGCACTCACTGATTCCTAGGTCTATACACACATCCACTCATTCACCCATACAGTCACTCATACATGCAGTCACTCATCAATATAACACTATCATAAGCACTCATACACCTATACACACTCACACACCACCACTCATCCAGAGTTCCTCATTAGTCAGTCATGCAAAGAATTAATCATACTTCCATTTACTGACTTATACAGTTATATCCACACCACATCAAACAGAAACAAATGCATACTTACTCTGTTATACAATCAATGATAGCAGTTCACACTCATCCATACAGCTAATCTCACAATCACTGACTCTCACGTAAAGTCATTTATATACTTCAACTCTCACATGCACTGCCTTTTACATATGAAGCTACTTGGACATGTATGATTGAGACATCCATTCACTCACCAACACACCCATACACACACTCACCCACCCATACAGACCTGTTCTCACATGCACTCTTGAACCCATACACACAGTGAATCAACAACTCAAACATCTATGCACAGACTCACACACCTTCCACCCACACACACACACACAGGCACCCATACAAATACTCAGCCAACCAATCAATAACCCATATAGACACTCATGTAGCTACTGACCAACCCATGCAGCAACATATACAACAACAGACAGACTGATATAGACGTTCACACGGTTTAGTAACTAAGCCATTCATTCAGTAAGACACATGTAATCACTCACTTAAACAGTCAGTTATGCACCTACTAAATCCTCGTTCCAGACACTTATACACCAACTCATCCTTCAATACACCTTGGCATATATATAATACATATTTAATCTTTAAAGAAAAACACAGTCACTGGATGTTGTCATCAGTGATGTCTTTGAGATTTCATCAGTGATGTCACTGACCATGTCATGAATGATGTAATATGTGATGTCATCAGCAGTGCATTGCGAGGGTGAGTTATAGTTAGCTGAACTAACTACAACAAAAGACACACAATTGATGGACGGAATGCAGAACAAATCAAAACATTCACCCCCAGTCAAGGGATCTGGGTTAAATCCATCATTCTTTTGCTCACCATCCCACCCCAGTTTAGAACTGCCTATATGCAAATCTGTCTTGACCCTGTGCCTCTTGGGAACAGTCCAGCCCGAACTTCCAAGTCAGGTGCTCCCTGAACATCCTAGTACTGGTTTCGGGGTTTCACCCCTCTTCAGCCAGGATAGCTTGATTCCAGTGGCACAGTGAGCCCAGCACCAAACTTCCCATGAGGAAAAGGGTCAAGACTGATTTGCATATGGCCAGGTCTAAACTGGGGTGGCATGGTGAGCTAAAGAATGATGGATTTAACCCAGATCTCTTGACTGGGGGTGAATGTTTTGATTTGCTCTGCATTCTGTCCATCAATTGCGTGTCTTTTGCTTTGAACTAACTATAACATCGGAATTTCTCTGGTTTTGTACGAATGAAATGTCCAACTAACTATAACGCCCCTGAAACCTATGTTTTTTTCAGTGAATATATATATATATATATATATATATATATATATATATATACACACACAACATATATATCTACATCTATATTACCTACTGGTGGTAGCCAGAGGTAGTTATAAATAGGATCTATTTTCCATAGGAAATCCGCAACATTCTATTTCCAATAACTTTGGCGCTGGTCGACGAATCTTTGCGAAATTTTCAAAACGTATGGCCCACTCCGGTCCGCTCCTATCTTGAAAGTTTTGGGGTGATTCGGCAAGCAGAGGCTGAGAAAAAAGGGGGGTCCAAAATATGTTTTCCCATGCAATTTTCCATAGGAAACTTTAGCGGCGGCTACAGCCCGAACTGCTGAACGGAATTACTCCAAATTTGGCAAAAGGAAGCCCTTGGTTCAGAAAGGTGCCTTTTTTTTAAATGGGGTAAATCTGTTCAGTAGTTCCTGAGAAAATCAAAAGTAAAAACACATATATTTCTATGGCTGCGGTGGTTCCGAGTACCCTGTGCGTATCGTGCTGCTGTTCCGATGCCAACCAGCCAAACACCGCAGGAGTGAAGAACGTCCCAATCCCCTACCCTCGCCGTGATCCCCAACACCCACAAATAAATCCGGGTGGTGGAGAACACCACACCGGGAGAAGGTGGGTAAACAAAACAAGGGAACCCAAGGTCTTGGGGAACACAGCTCGTCTACTCCAGCTTCGCGGCAGCTGACTGCTTGACCCAGACGAGACCGCTATAAAAGAAAAAAGGGGGACAAGATTAGACACATCCCACAGATAATACCAGTGCCAAGTACACACACGAACCTCCGACCTCCCTGCTTACCCCAGTTAACAAACGAGTGTAGCTTGATACGAAACAGGAAATACTCCACTGCAATCGTATTGGTTCTTTCTGGTGTAACCCCAGACCAACCACGCCCCCTCGGGAAACACCGAGAATGTCAAAGGGGGTGGAAATCAAAATGAAAAGACAAAGAAGGGACAGGGGAAAAAAGGCATCAAGGGAATTTGAAAGACACCCAAAAAAAACCTGGATTCTAAAAGAACACGAAGGTAGCACATAAAATGGCCGTTGTTCAGCTCCTTCGTGAAACCACCCAAAAGACACACAACAAGATGGTTTGAGTACTAAAAAGAGAAAATAACGGGACACCAGAACTCAAAGGAAACGCAGTCGCGAATCCCAATACGTCACCGAAATACCAAAACGGGTCCCCAATAAAGGTTAAGTAATGCCCAAAGGTATAAGAAACAGGGAAAAGGGGGAAAAAGGTGAATCGAAATCCAGCCCTCGGAAGGACCGCTGGAATAGAGCTCAATGGTTAGGGAACAAGGTGGAAAAACAGGAACAGGAAACACACGGCAAGGGACCATCCAAGAAACCAAGCAACGGTTTCCTGCGGGCAAGCCCTTTTAAAGCGAGCTCGAGGGAGCGTCCATAAATTCGCATATGCACTTGGCACCTTATGCTAAAAACCAGTGACCGGGGAACTAGACAGAAGGCACCTGCCCCCCCTGAACCCCAACAGCTGCACCCTCCCGATCACGAGCTGCATGCTAATTTACTGTCAACACTCCAAACCAGGAAGTGTTGGCAGCCATTTTGTAAGAACCATGCACAAGAAATAAAAGCAGGTGCTCGAGCACCTGCATTTTATCTATTAGTGCTTCCTGTTGATGCTAACTTAGTAACTATTTTAGAATGGTGCTGGCAGCTTGCCGGCGCGATTCTAAAATAGTTACAAGCTTGAAGCTTGAACTTTTGCCCCCCGGATCCGTTCCGCTCGCGGATTCACGGATTTTTGGCAAATTCACGGGAATTTGCAGATTGCGAATTTGCCGAAAATCCGCGAGCGGAACGGATTTTGCGCCCATGCTTAATCTAATACCAGAAAACCAACCACCTTTACAACAAAGTCCAAAAGGGAAATGGGCCTGTAGAAGTGAGCTCTATTCCGGTTTCCCTTTTTTTTTTTTTTAAATCTGTTTTATTTTCAAAATCAAAAATATAGTTGGAGTCCATACATACAAAGCTTTAAGCCCACAACCCCTTTCAGGGTCCGGCCGTGTTACGTTCTACTGTTTTCCAATGGATAGAAGAGCAGTTGTAGACTAATCATAACACAGTGTTACGCCTACAACCCTTGTAGTGCTGGCCGCATGAGCTAATACCTATATCAATGGTAGCGTGCTGTGGGATAGTTCAGGACTCTTTTAGAACCTAAAAACTTGAAGAACGTGGGCTAGAGGCCTCTGTAAAGTGGATAGTGGTAGAGGGACAGAGAAAGGCTTGAAAAGAGAGAGAAAAGAAATAGAAGAGTGTCAGAGAGCTACGTGGGTGAGCGGGTAACCTGATGTTTCGTAGCTTGTGGTGGTGGTGACATCCAGCGTGGGTAGCAATAGGTGCCGTATTGATCATTGAAGAAGCAGGCAGTCATGGTCAATCAAGTTACGCAAGCTGCCTATTCGGGTCTGGTGGGAGTATGGCATCCTCAAAAAACATTACCCATCCTCTTATTTCTTTTAATCCTGGTTGTGGAGCCTGTTAATAAAGTTTTCATTTGGCATTCACAAACTAGTTTTAAACACTTTCCCTTTAACTGCACGTGTTGTGGACCTTTTCCAGTCACAGGGTGATATCCACTGATCATTGTTTGACTTATATGTTTATATGTTGTTTGGTCTTGCATATTTGTCTTATGGTCTTTTTGTGTTAAACCCTCCCTCTCTAAGCCCCGTCCAGAGTGTGGCTACACCTGGGCGTATTGTAAGCAGACCCGATGATGAAGCATGTCACACACTTCGGTGTGTGAGTGAGGGCAGTATTCTCAAAACAAAGAATTTTTTGGTTTTGTGGAATGTTTAGGGGTTTTCCCTTTTTCCTTTGTTCCTTCTCTTCATTTTCCTCTCCACCCCTTTACGTGTGTACAATTATTTCCTAGGGGGTTCGGGTGTGAGAGCTTGAGTTATAATTGACCCTCTCCCCTTATTCGTGTTAAATGATACTCAAAAAGTCGCAGCGCTCTAAGCATAGGGGGCAGGTGTCGTGCATGCTCTATCTTACAGAGATATTGGACTAAGGAGTGCCATATAGTGTTACAGCTGTGTCCCATGATTGCAATCGTACTGTGAAGAGTTCACCTCCAACACAAGGGGGACGAAGTCAGCAGCAGACTCTACTACGGAAATGCCCTTTACTCCAAAGCCGCGTCCAAGCTCAGCTCGTCAACAGACTACAAAGAATCCAGAACGCTTCCGCACGCCTAATCCTCGACGTCCCGCGCAGCGACCACATCACCCCCCACCTGAGGAACCTGCACTGGCTCCCTGTCAACAGAAGAATCTCCTTCAAGCTCCTGGTCCACACACACAAGGCACTCCACAAAACCGGCCCAGCCTATCTCAACAGTTGAGTCTCCTTCTAAGTACCCAACAGGAAAATCTGCTCCGCTGACCACGCCCTGGCCACGGCCCCGCCCATCCGTAGAACCACATCCGGAGGCAGGTCCTTCTCCCACCTCGCCGCCAAGACCTGGAACACCCTCCCCCTCAACCTAGACAAACGGAAGACCTGCTGACCTTCAGGAGACGACTCAAGACCTCGCTCTTCGACCAGTAGCAACAGCACCCCCTGCCACCCGTCAGCACCTTGAAACCAACCCAGGTATGTAGTGTGCTTTACAAATGATTGATTGATTGACGTGGCAGGGAACATTTTGTGTAACAGGGCAGGTGTGTAGTACCACTGTTTCATAATTTGTGAGCATTTTCCCTCTGAGGGATGCTACGATAGACCCTAGGGATGTCTCGCCATAGTCGGCTCCACTGTGTAGGCGTGATTTCCGTATTGGGGGTCAGTTGCCATTGACGCTGATATGGGTGCGTGGCCAACACCTGTGGGTGTTGTAGAATCTGATATGTCCGGGATAGGAGGCCTTTCAAATTGTCAAAGGAGCAGACCAGCCACTCGAAAGGGGTTTATGGCCATGTAGTGGCCAGCTGCATCTCTGATGAGGATACCCAGTGGCCCAACTGCGCATACTAGATGCCCGCATGTAGTGGGAGATGAAATTCTTCTCAGCACTGAGCGAACATTTTTAGATGACCCCCCTCGAACAAGTCCCCGATCACTCTGCAACCCCCCTGTGTCCATTTGGCAAACGCTGGTGAATGGAGGGCCGTAGGGAATAGTGGGTTGCCCGCAATGGGAGTATGAGGGGAAGGGAAGTTCGTCAGCCCCTTACGTGTTGCTACCTTGTCCAATATATTTAGGACCGTTTCAGTAGGTACCGCAAGATAAGCACTACGAGAGCACGCTGTACGGTGAAGCCACGTCAAATTCCAGATAGTATGCCCTGTGACCATCCTAACCATATGGAACCAGACCTTTTCACTATCAGTGGTTGTCCATTCTGAGACAATTCGGAGATGTGAGGCCCAGTAATATTCCAAAAGGTTAGGGCATGCTAGTCCCCCCATCTCTTGGCAATATCTGGATCCTGTGGGAGAACCGCGGTCGACGTTCACCCATATAAAGTTGGTGATCTCCTTTTGGAGAACCTGTATCTGGTGTTGCGGGTATACAATTCGGAGATGTGAGGCTCAGTAATATTCCAAAAGGTTAGGGCATGCTCGTCCCCCCAACTCTTGGCAATATGAGGATCCTGTGGGAGAACCGCGGTCGACGTCCACCCATATAAAGTTGGCGATCTCCTTTTGGAGAACCTGTATCTGGTGTTGCGGGTATACAACGTTTAGCACGCATTTTTTACAACACACTACCATTACAACGCAGGCATTACCACGCATACCATTACAACGCATTGCGCTGGGGGGCACTCTAGGATAGGGAATAAGTTTAATTGTATATCCAACACCTTCCCTAGTGTCCACGGGGACTGGAGTTGGAATATAAAATTATACTTACAACTATCCAGCACCTCAAAGCGCTATGCGTTGTAACGGTATTCGTTGTAAATACTGCGTTGTAAAGGTATGCGTGGTAATAGTATGCGTGCTAACGACATACATCCGGTGTTGCGGTATAGGAGTGGGGAGACATTGGAATAGGTATAAGATTTTAGGGAGTATCGACAATTTGACGGCATTAAGCTTACCGAGCCATGAGATAGTGAGGTCTTTCCACCTCCACAGATCTTCCAGTACAGTTTTCTTGCATTCTCGGCAGTTTACCTGGGACCATGTGTCCAAGGAAGGGGTCAGTTGAAGTCCTTGATATCTAATATGGTCTGTAGTCCATTGATAGGGAGCAAGTGTTTTCAAGACTAGTACCTCTGGAATCGTGAGGTTTAAAGCCCAGGATTTGTTATGATTGATCTTGAGGCCCGATGCCCTTTCAAAGTTCAGCAAAAGAGCATGGAGGGCAGGGAGAGTTGTATGTGGACGCGTCAACGTGAGCATAAGGTCATCCACGAATAGTGCTACTTTATTTTGCCGACCTGTAAGAGGATGTCAGCATTCTGTCTTATCTGCTCTGCCAAGGACTCTATTACCAGGGCAAATAGCAGAGGTGAAAGAGGACAGCCCTGCTGTGTACCCCTTTGTATGAAGAAAGGCTCCGTGAGCTCCCGTTAACTCGGACCCTCGCCTGTGGGGAGAGATAGGGGGCCATGATCATAGAAAAGGTACCTCTTTTGTACATCCACTTCATTCAAAAGAATTGATAGGGAATATTATTGAATTGTTCCAAATGAAAAAAAGCAGAGGGAAGTCCCATGAGTGTATGGGAAAAAAAATTGGAAACTCATTGTTTTCCGTAGCTGTTCCCAAAAGGAAAAGGTGGACGATATGATGAACGACCTGTGCAGATTCCTGCATCTGAATATCGGACAAAAAGATTGTATGCAGAAGATCCAAGGTTTCGACAATGTATCCCATATATTTCATCTTTTGTTTGAGAGTGACTTGTGTGGACATTCATATGCAGTCAACCACATTTTGAAAACAGGAGTACATCTTCAAAATGTTTCTGCAGAGGAATTTATGGATAAAGTACATCAGAGAGATGATCATTTAGAATCTCAGCTGATTAATTTGATGGCATGTCAGCATGGTACTGAGTATTGGTACCGTCATCATGGAAAACTTAAATGTATGCTAAGGAACTTAGGAACTCCTACGTGGTTTCTTACCCTAAGCAGTGCTAAATATACTTGAATTTCTTCAAGAGGCAAATTTTAATATAAAAAATATTGAATACAAATGTATTGCGATTTATATAGCGCACGTATCACCCGAAGGCATCAAGGCGCTTGCCTTGGGAACCCGTCCTGGTATTCCCCTGTGAGATAACCCCAGCAGGGTATCCACAAGGTGAAAGCCAGGCATCCTGCCGCGAGGGGCCGTAGTGGAGATTAAGCAAGCTATTGCCCAGAGTCGCAGAGTGTGAACCTGTGAGTCAAGTAGGCACCAGAACAAGAATTATCGAGTAAGCATGAGCGGATTTTGCGGATTGGCAATCCGCGAATTTTGCGGATTTGCGGATTCGCAATCCGCAAAATCCGCGAATTCCCGCGAATTTGCGGATTTTTTTTTTTTTGTGTTCGCCCATGTTTCTGCCAGTTCGCGAGGGTTTTTACAATTTCGCAATTTGCGAACTTACCTGTCGGGTCGCAAGTTTTGCGAACTTGTTGTTTCTACGTGTCCAGCCTGTTTGGGACACTCTTCTTCATCACTGCCACTCTCTGTCACCACTGCCACTCTCTGACTACTCATGCCACCCTCTGGCCCACCCATGCCACCCTCTGTTTCATCACCACACCCTCTGGTTGTCCAGTGTACATTATTTTCGGCAAAGCAAAGCACACCTTCCCTGCCTCAAGTGACTTGAATTAATTTGGGGCTGATTAATGTGTCACAGAATATTTTTTTAGCTGGCACCTGCTTCCTTAGTGCGCCCTGATTAGTGATCTTTTGCACTTGCTAAGTGCTTTCATTGTTGCAAAATTAGTTACAACACCTGCCCTGCCCCAACTGACAATAATGAATTAGGGGCTGATTAATGGATTTTAACTTCCAGCCTGGCTCCTGCTTGTCTCCCTTAGCTGTAATTCAGGACCTTTGTGGCATATGTGTAACTATTCTGAGGTTCAGAGCAGGGTCACATAATAGTTTCAACTGGCAACTGAACTCTGGAGGGGCCCCTCAGGAAGCACTACAGGAAATGGCTACTAATGATGTGCCTGAACTTTTGAACCTGGTAAGTAGTTACTTTCAGTTTTGCTAAGATCGTATTTCTGCAATTTTGCACTTATTCGCGGGGCGCAAACTCACGCGAACAGTGCGAGCAGCGCGAGCAAAATCCGCTGCTCGCGGATTTGCGGATTTTGCGGGAAATTCGCAAATCTCGCGGATTGCGGATTTCCCGAAAATCCGCAAAATCCGCGAGCGTAACGGATTTTCCGCCCATGCTTATTATCGAGTCCGTGGAATTTTTGAGCCCAAGACCCACCGAGGAGGGGAATTGAACCCTGGTCCAGGACCGATCTCAGGTTCCGGGTCTGCCGCCTCTAACCCCTGAGCCACACTTCTGCACATGGACACCTGGAGAATTGAGCTCTTTGGATCCTGTTAATGTTTGCAGATATTTCAATCATAGATTTGCAGCTATGATGGCTTTAATCTTCAATAAAAGAATCCTTCTCTTGGAGAAGTTATGGATTTCTTTTGGAGAAATGAGTATCAAGCTAGAGGTGTTCCTCATATACATATGCTGATATGGATCAAGGATGCACCCAAATTCGGAACTGATTCGGATGATACTGTTTTGTCTTTTATTGAAGAATATACCACATGTGCTATACCAAAAAGAACAGAAGAAAACAACTTAAGACAACAAGTCTTACGATTCCAAAGTCATTGATGTGAAAAATACTGTCGACAAAAGTACAAGTCTAAGGAAAAGTTTTATACCAAATGTTGTTATGGATTTCCAAGTCCTGTAATATCCAAAGGAAGAGTAAACAGTTTTATTTCAGCTATGAGACATACCATCACTAGAAAATCTCCAAAAAATATGTACAATTTGAGAAGAAGTGAAAAAACAAAATACATAAATGATTATAATCCAGTTATTCTCTCAATGTGGAATGCTAATATGGATATTTAGTATATTGCGGATAATTCCATTGCTGTTGCCCGGTATGTGCAATCCTACATTACAAATCAGAAAAGACGGAATTGAAAGAAATGTGGGAAGAAATTTCTCACAAGAAGAGTCTTAGTAGGAAATTATACAGTTTCAGTTTGAAGATGTTATACCATTGAGATATTGGAGCGTAGGAATTCCTCAGATCGGTTATCATCTGCAGGTTTATACTACAAATCTAGAATAATCATTTATAAGGAGAATATAGAACAGGTCCAAAATGTTAAGTACTTGGGTATCAGCCTTGACTCTAAAATGAATTGGACATCACAAATAGAAAAGTCCCGGCTAACGTTAATACAAACCCAGGCACCAATAGTACGGAAGCACAAAAGTAGCTTCCTTAAAGCAGTATCACCCGCCATTGAATTATACAAATATAAAGCTCAATCGGCTGCCCTATATGGATCAGAATTATGGGGCCACATAGTCAGAGACTCCTTTTCAATTCAGGACAATAGTTTTGCTAGGCAACTCCTAGCAGTTCCAGGCTGTACTCCCCTTATCCCTCTTTTTTGGGACCTAAATCTACGACGCTCCGATGACCATGCCTCTCTACGCCCGCTACTTTTTTGGGTCCGCCTTTGGTCCACTGATGAACTAGTAGACTACAGACTAGCTCTCAAAGAAATTTTACAAATAAGAAACACTGTGAGAATAAGCTGGTTATTGCACATTGAAAAATGGCTCCTAAAACTTGGTTTACACAGCTTTTGGACAGAGCCCGATTCTTTGAACTCTTGTTCAAAAAAACTATTAAAGACACGATATTGGGAATATCTTCTGAGCAACCCACTCCATAACTCCAAAATCGGGAAACTGACTCTCACATTCTTTGACATCAAAAGCAAATGTAAATTTGAATGTTTTATGGATGAAATTTTACCCTCAATGGCAAAATCACTGTATTTAAAGTACCAATATGGGATCTTACAACTAAAATCCAGAACTTTTAAATGGGCGTGTAGCTCAGAGTTAATGAACAATAATAACTCTGATCGCTGCAAACTTTGTGATATGAGCATTAGAGAGGATGAGGCTCATGTCATATTCATATGCCCGGCGTACTTGCAAGCTAGGAAAAGTGGATGAAACCCATCTGCCTTCTCCTAGGCTTCCGAAAAATTACAGATGGTGAAAGAGTATTTAAAGGTGATACTTCCCAGACTATAGTATTTAGTTTGAGTAGGTTCCTTCTTGCAGTTGTGATAGTGAGGGAAAAAAATGGACTAAAAATGTAATAATATTTTAGCTCCTGTGATAATTGAGAGCACAATGAAACAAAATGCATTTGTATTATAGTAGCCCCACCTAATCCAGCCTGAACCCTCCTTTGTAAATTGTTCCCTGGTGTTTTCTATAACTATTTTAATTAGGGGTGGGCGGCCAGCTACGCTCCGTGCACGGAGTGTGCGTAGTGCCGCCTACTCCGCATTTTGCGGAGCGGGCGTAGCCAGGCGGCACTACGCACGCTCCGCAGACGGAGCGTAGCTGGCCGCCACCCGCCTCCCTCCCGCCCTCCCTAAATACTTTCAATTAAAGGAGTCAAATAATTAAAACGCACTTACCTTGCCCGCCGCTGCCCGCCGCGTCCCCGGGGCTCGCTATCTTCCGTCTTCCGTCTTCTTTACTAATGCGCATGCGCAGGCGGCCGCGCATGCGCATTTTCTCGTGAGAAATGCGCATGCGCGGCCGCCCGCGCATGCGCATTAGTAAAGAAGACGGAAGACGGAAGATAGCGAGCCCCGGGGACGCGGCGGGCAGCGGCGGGCAAGGTAAGTGCGTTTTAAATTATTTGACTCCTTTAATTGAAAGTATTTAGGGAGGGCGGGAGGGAGGCGGGTGGCGGGGCTGGCGGCCAGTGGTGTTTGCGTAGTGGGGCTACGCGGAGTGCGGAGGTCGGCGTAGTTTCTCGCCCACTTCGCGTAGCTCCGCGAAGCCCCACTCCGCCCACTCCGCCCAGGGTTAATTTTAATATATATACAATGTATTACCTTTTCCCTTATACAAATATGAATTTCTTTTTGATGCTTTGAATTTTTAATTGACTGCAAACCTGGTTCCCTGTGCTATTTCTTTGTTTTGGCTTATTCTAACAGCCCAGTAATACTCTGTATTTCAATCATTTGTGATCAGATTTCTAGCACCTAATGTACTAGCACATGATGTATATATTTTTAATGAATTGTATTCTTTTATGGTTATTTTAACCGAAATAAAGATCTAATGAATGAATGAATGAATAATCAGTTGGGTGAGTCTAGGTCTTGCTGCAACGCAAAATCCAGTAATTAAATCTGTACAAGAAATCGAATATTTAGCAGAAAAAGATCCAGAAAGTACAGATATTGTCAAAACAAACATGTTGGACACATATTATTCAAATAGAAGTCATCATCTTGAGAACATATGTCTCTATGAAGTCCTTTAATTCTACACTTTTAAAATGAATACTACAGAAAACATACATACACCCGCTACTTTTTTGGGTCCGCCTTTGGTCCACTGATGAACTAGTAGACTACAGACTAGCTCTCAAAGTAATTTTACAAATAAGAAACACTGTGAGAATAAGCTGGTTATTGCACATTGAAAAATGGCTCCTAAAACTTAGTTTACACAGCTTTTGGACAGAGCCCGATTCTTTGAACAATTGTTCAAAAAAACTATTAAAGACACAATATTGGGAATATATTCTGAGCAGCCCACTCCATAACTCTAAAATCGGGAAACTGACTCTCACATTCTTTGACATCAAAAGCGAATGTAAATTTGAATGTTTTATGGATGAAATTTTACCCTCAATGGCAAAATCTTGAAATTTGAACAAGAGTTCAAAGAATCGGGCTCTGTCCAAAAGCTGTGTAAACCAAGTTTTAGGAGCCATTTTTCAATGTGCAATAACCAGCTTATTCTCACAGTGTTTCTTATTTGTAAAATTTCTTTGAGAGCTAGTCTGTAGTCTACTAGTTCATCAGTGGACCAAAGGCGGACCCAAAAAAGTAGCGGCGTATGTATGTTTTCTGTAGTATTCATTTTAAAAGTGTAGTATTACAGGACTTCATAGAGACATATGTTCTCAAGATGATGACTTCTATTTCAATAATATGTGCCCAGCATGTTTGTTTTGACAATATCTGTACTTTCTGGATCTTTTTCTGCTAAATATTCAATTTCTTGTACAGATTTAATTACTGGATTTTGCGTTGCAGCAAGACCTAGACTCACCCAAATGATTATTCATTCATTCGCAGCAGCGGTCTGAAAAAGTAAACAAAGGCATTTACCGCCGTCACCGGCACGAAGCACGGCCACGCCCCCTTCTGCTGAGGCCACGCCCACCGCAAGCATACTATTTAAGCGCCACTGATTACAAGCGACGCTTAAAGATATTCGTGTCTCCTGAGGCGGAAGCCGGAGCTAGCCTAGCGTTTTTTAAAACTTTGAGTGTTATTTTCACTGTGCTCTTTTAAAAACTTAAGACTTCACTTACTGGCCTACCCACGCCCTTGCTTTCACCCGCGCAGCGGATCTTATCGCAGCAGCGGTCTGAAAAAGTAAACAAAGGCATTTACCGCTGTCACCGGCACGAAGCACGGCCACGCCCCCTTCTGCTGAGGACACGCCCTCTCTAGGCGCTGGTCCATCCCCATAAATATGTGCCCTTTCCGGACGCGCAGCGCGCGCGCCGTTTGCGCGCCGAAGGCGCGCCTAAGGCAAGCCCGTCTGTGCCCGTCTGTGCCGCGGCCGGGACTAGGGCTAGCCATGCTGTCCAAACTCAGCCCATCTCATCGCAAACACCCATTCTTACTAGAGAAGAGATCCTCTCCCTGAACTGTAAGTCTGAATATTGTTACAATTCTATTAATGTTGAAAACTGGTCAGGCCCAATATGCTGCTGTACATGTAGAACCCACCTTACCCCTGAGCACTGGCCACCAGAAAGGGGACATGACATCCTCCTTCGAGGAGGGCTGATCAATGCGAGATCGATGTGCAAAAACGGTGTGCACATTCACAATCTAATCACGGAGACTGCTCTCGACATGCTCTTCGTGACAGAAACATGGCTTAAAGCCTGGTGCAACTCGGTAAAGCCCAATCAGTTCCTCAAGGCTACCTTATTCAGAGGGTCGATAGACAGGAACATAGAGGGGGTGGCTTGGCCATCATTCACCGGGATACTATAAAATGCACCATGTTCGAACTTTCGGACATAAAATGAGCAGAAAGCATGGGTTTCTGCATCCAGATAAATGAGGAAAATACCTTTGCAGGAGCTCTAATTTATCGCCCACCAGGACCACAGATTGATTTCCTGGAAAGCTTTGAGGAAGCACTCAGCAACCTAACTCTCAAATTCGCAAATTTCACTATACTAGGCGACTTAAACTTTCATCTTGATAAGACTAATGACCCTAATGCAATATGGCTCAGAGACCTATCCAATGTCCTGGGACTCACAACACTGACCAAAGAACCCACACATAAAGCATGGCATATTTTAGATTGCATCTGCACAAATGCCAAAACCCTGACAGACCAATCCCCCCGAATTCAAACCTGGACTGACCATTGGTTGGTCCCTTTCAAACTGAATATAAATAGGAAAGGTTCCAAAATAGCCAACATGAAAATTGATGTCCAGACTAAAAAAGACTGGTAAAAGATATAATGAAAACCCCCAATCTTCATCTTATTGCTGAACATACTAAAGCCCCTCTGACTGGAAATACCAAAACAGATTACAACAACTTCTGCAAATGGATCACAGAACTCTGTGAACCAGCTGACCTAAATAAAGTTAGCAAAAAGCGGAACAAAAAATCCGCACCTTGGTTCTCCCTCCCTTTAAAAGAAAAACAAAAAGAGGTCAGAACCTTGGAAAAAAAATGGCGTCGGACCTATGAAAAAGAAGAACTCAATGCCTATAAAACTTCTAGGAGACAATACCATACAATGATTAAAAACGCGAAAAAAGAACACTTTCTGGAAGCCATAAACTCCTCCAACAACAAACAGAAAGAAATCTTTAAAATAGTTGATGACTTCATGAATCCCAAATTTCTTAGACAAGAGATCCCCCCCTCGCTCTCACTGTGCAACTCCATAGCCAACTATTTCGAACAGAAAATACTCGACCTTACCAAAGACTTCCCAGACCCCCCAGAGTCCCTTTTGCTGAAACTATAAGCCCAAAGAATGACAAAATTCAATTAAACAGTTTTCCCCTGTTAGTCTTGAAGAAACCCGCCAGGCCATTCTTTCCAGCAAATCGGGCTCCCCATTCGACCCCTGCCCTCCCCTGCTGCTACATGCTCTTGTAGACTCCGTAAATCCGAGCATCAATGCCATCATCAATTCCTCCCTGGCCATTGCCACCATTCCTCTCGAATGGAAACTAGCCGCTGT
Source organism: Lissotriton vulgaris (assembly GCF_964263255.1). Classification (NCBI taxonomy): domain Eukaryota; kingdom Metazoa; phylum Chordata; class Amphibia; order Caudata; family Salamandridae; genus Lissotriton; species Lissotriton vulgaris. The sequence goes on along the minus strand of NC_141697.1, from coordinate 290,567,974 downwards.
TAAACCATTGCAAAAGAAACCCCTAGCAGACCCCACTATGCTTTCTAACCTCCGTCCTATCTCGCTGCTCCCACTCCTTTTTAAACTTACGGAAGCAGCAGTCAACAAACAGCTGACTAGGTATCTGGAGGAAAACGACATCCTACACCCCTACCAAGCAGGTTTCAGAGCCAAACACTCCACGGAGTCAGCACTTCTACATACGGTGGAGACACTGAGGACTGCTATGGACCAGGGTAAAAAGGTTGTCCTGGTTCTGCTAGATCTATCTGCGGCCTTTGATACGGTCTCTCACCCCGTATTAATTGGCCGCATGGCAGAATCAGGAATAACAGGACTCGCTCTTAAATGGCTGAAAAACTTTCTCAGCCACAGGAAGCAAGTTACGATACTAGGAAGCCACTGCTCAGATGAAAAAGCATTAAAAACAGGGGTACCACAGGGCTCCAGTTTAAGTCCAATACTGTTTAACCTTTATATGACCCCTTTGATAGAGCTCATTACATCTTTCCACATCAGCACAATATCCTATGCTGATGATACTCAACTCATCCTCGTTCTGGACAACAACACAACAAGGGCAGAGGAAAATCTGAGAGAATGTCTTGCCGCAACATTTGACTGGATGAGAAATCACCATCTCAAATGTAACTCTAGCAAGACTGAAATCCTCCCATTTGGACAACAAAACCCTTTTTCCCCCACATTATGGTGGCCGCAAGATGCAGAAGTCCCCCCAAACACCATAACAACGGCCCGTAACCTTGGGATTCGGTTCGACGAAGCTCTGTCTTTTAGACAACAAGCAGGCACTGTAGCGGGGTCCAGTTTTAACATAATCAAGGGCCTCAGAAGGTTCTTCGACCTCCTTCCCTTGACAGCCAGAAAGACGGTAGCAGAAGCCCTAATCACCTCTCGCTTGGACTACCGCAACAGTCTCTACGCAGGCTCCAGCAAAGCTGTACTGCACAATACAGATGGTCCAAAACGCCACCGCACGCCTTGTGCTAAGATAGCCCAGGAAGTCGTCCGCATCTGCAGCACTCAGGATCTTGCACTGGCTGCCTATCCACAAGAGGGTGCTTTTCAAAATCCTACTAATCACTTACAGGGCATACCACCAGCTGGGTCCCACCTACCTGTTGAAAAGGTTCGTAAGATACACGCCCTCTCGCTCACTCAGATCCTCCAATATGAACCTACTGGAGACCCCCAAATTCAGACTAGCAACGAAAGGAGGAAAATCTCTTGGAGTGCTAGGCGCCAGAGCCTGGAATAAACTCCCACTCCAACTACGTCAAATCCCATCAGAAAACCTCTTTCGAAAGGCTCTAAAAACATGGCTTTTTAAAATCACAGATACTTCCTGTCTAGCACTAGTCTAAATCCCCCCTCACCAGAGACATTAGACCTTTCTAACTGTGCTCGCACTAGCCCACCGGTCCTACACCTCTCAGACACGAGTGACTAGCGCCAAGATGCTCCGTGGAGTGTAAGTTGCGCTTTATAAAAAAAATAAAATTACATTACATACATGATGGAAAATATGCAGTGATTGGTTCCGAATTATGTTTTGTGAAACAAAGGAAAGGAAATTTGATTAATCACAGAAAACTGAGTTGTGATACTCCTGATGAAAGGGAATTTTACTATTTAGCACTTTTGCAACTGTTCAAACCGTGGAGTACGGAATTGGAATTACTTGGAGATTTTCAGAGCTACAAAGATTCCTTCAATGCTTCCAAAGATACCATAGAATGTACTGTTTTTGCAAATTATCTGAAAATGTTAAACAATGAAATTGATCAAGAAGCTACTGTTGCAGGTGAGATTATTAGAGACAGTTCTCAAGACAGTCAGAGTTCTGCTTGAGTCAAGATCCACTAGGACAACCAATTCTTGAAAATGAAGCGTCAATTGCCATGAAGGAAGTGGAAACAGCAATGCATCAAGCTCTAGAAGATATTATGGACTTAGGAAATTTGGAAGAACAACTAAATGTTGAACAGAAAGAAATATATCAGCAAGTGAGACAACAGATTGACCATGGATTTCTTCATGAAAAGAAAGAATGCACATGCACATCATTTCAACCTATCCGAATGTATGTCAGTGGTCAGGCTGGAACAGGAAAATGTTTCTTAATTAAAGTATTGACCAGTTACCTACACAAAACAACTGACTCACATTTGCCTTGTGTTGTAACTGCTCCAACTGGGTTGGCAGCACACAACATTAAAGGAATTACATTGCATTGTACAAATTGGAATATCACAAGCTATCTGGAGAAGCTTGTTATGAAGTTTCAAGAGTTCTAAAGAAAATGAAACTTCTAATTATTGATGAGGTAAGCATGGTCTCAAATTTAATGCTTGCCTGTGTGCATTTAAGAACGCAGCAAATTCTTAAACATGTTATAGTTTTTGGAGATCTACTGCAACTTACTCCGGTAAAAAGACAACCAGTATTTAAAACACTTGAGCATGAAGAAACAAGAAAGTCTTTGGGAAGTGTTGGAAATGTTCATATTGGTCATATTTTGAATACAAAGAACTCATTACAAATATGCGACAGGCAAATGATGTTGATTATGGAACTATTCTTCAAGATATAAGAATTGGAGTACTGACAGAACATGGCAAACAAGCTTTGCAAAGTCGACTACTTACGAATTTGTTTTCAAATGAAAATATAGTTCTTAAAAAAATATATATGAAAATTGCAGAAAATAAATCTATTATCAGCTTAATGCCAACACTGCGCAAGTGTTCTATATTCAATGAACAACTTTTGAACCTAGAAAATGAAGAAATAATTAAAATGGAAGCCATTGATAAAATAGAGCATGAAGGCATCACTATTATTTTGACGGAAAAATTGAAAACATAATTGGATTCTTTTGGAAAATCGATATCTAAAACTGCTGGTTTAGAAAAGAATCTATATGTATTTGTAAACTGTCGGGTAATTTGAAGGCATAATTTGGTTGTAGAAAAAGGTTTAGTAAATGGAGCAATGGGTAAAGTTGTTGATTTTGTTAATTACCAAAATAGAGATGGAATTGAATTTTTAAAAATCAAATTTGATCAAATTGAAGAAGGAAAACAAATTGGTTGTTGTCCAGTTCGTTTTTGCTTGTGAAAGATTTATATGTCCGTAGAAAACAGTTTCCACTTTCTCTGGCACATGCAGTGACTATCTGGCTGATGGAATTGATTCCTGGAACCGTGACGCCTGCAGACGCCTGACGAACTACTTCCCGATCCGATACTTTAGAGCGTGGGGGACTGGTGAATTTCAAAGACCCCCAGGTGCCCTGCCCCCATCCTGTTTAGCCCGCATTGTGTGCTTTCCTTATCTACCTGAAGTTGCACACGTTCACCCGTCCGCCCTTTTGAGTTGACTCCAATCCATTACACATCTGGAGCTTATCTGCAGGGGTGTTCTTTGAACTTTATGCACCCTCCCTGTATCTCGTGGATTCTTCCTCTACCCTGCGTTTTTTATTTGCAGTATCTTGACCCTTCAGAGCGATTGTGCGCTAGCCTACTGTGCCTTGATCTCGAACCGTGTTTTTCTACGTATCTTCCCTAAAGGTTCTCCCCACATTTGTCTCCATGCAGACATCTGCCCTGAGGAAGGTGAGACCTGTAATAGGTCAATCACTGAAACGCGCGTCGGCACCGCTACAAAGAAAACCCTTGGAGTGACCACATACATATATTTGTGTAAATTGCTTTTGTTTGTACATTGTCTATATTTATGTTAGTCTCGGGATCCTATAACCTTCATTGAATGTATCCTAGAGATATCCTCTAAGGTTGTTTTTTCTCAAACATCCTGATAAGCTGATACATATGCTGGATACTCATTGTCAACTATGATTGTTATTTAAAATTTTTGGTTTTCTCCTTTACACAGAACAGTTTTAACCTTTCTTAGAATGTTAGGTTCCTTTAGGATCAGGACGAATGTGAATGAATCTGTGACAAGTGTGTTTTTGTTTTGAATGGTTGAATGATTGATTTGTGGGGATGTTCATCCTTTCTTCTCTTTTTTTGTTACATTGTATTAATGAATATCACTTAATTGATTTTCAAATAAATGCTGACTAAAGTGAACCCATGAACAAATTCCTTCTTTGATCTTAGACTCGTGCTTGCTGGGAGGGAGATTTAATCCTTGGCGACCTTTTGAGCGCCCTTTGATTTAACCTGTGTGGAGACTTTCTCTGTAATTTTGATGTGCAGTGACTATTCATAAATCTCAAGGATTAAGTGTAGACAGTGCTTTGGTGAACATTGGAAGTACCGTGTTTAAAGAGGGTATGGAATATGTTGCTTTGTCCCTAGTCAGAACATTATCTGGATTGTTTTTGATTGATTTTGATGAGACAAAGATTACTGCAGATGCAAACTCTGTATAAGAATGTGATAGGTTAAGAAGACTGTATGCTCCCAATTTAGGTCAATATCGTGTATTTTAAAAGCATGTAGTAGGTCGAAAAAGAAGAAATGAGAATATCTGTAGTGGAGCTATAGAGAAGGAAAAAAATCAAGATAATGTTGAGATTGCAAGCAAAAAGAAAAAGGACACTATTGGAGAGATTGGTGGTTATCAGTTTGAAAATAGTTCAGGTATCAACTGCTGTGCTAATGAAGTGGTCAATGTTGTTTTTTTTCTAGAAAGTTTGCAACAGCAAATTATGGAGAATCGTGAAAAAAGATTTGGTTCCTTGTTGCATTGTATAAATGAAAAATTGAGAACTGATAAAAGTAAAATGCAAAGCGTTTCTGATATTCATAATCTTTTGGATATATGTTCTACACAATTTACGCAGAATATCGAACAAGATGCTCAGGAATTTCTAATGTATATGCTTGCTGTATTGGAAAATGAAGGAATAGAAATTGAAAATATTTTTTTTGGGCATTTGTTATAAATGGGAACATTAATGTGAAAATTGTATGTTTACATATAGCACAAACATAGATACTGAAAGATTTATATATTTCACTTTACCAGACTGTGTCTTTCAACAAACTAGTTAAAGCAGCAAATCAAAACATGGAGTGTAGCCAATGCAAATCAGAAATGTTATCAACATTATTTATACGAAGATATGGAAAATATATAATTTTAATGATACAAAGTTGTACAGCTGATGGAAGAAAATTGCAAACTTTAATTAAACATTTTGTAGCAAGTCAAGTATCAATATCAGGAAGAACTTTTGTAGCAGTAGCAATTATTTTCCATGATGGACCTTCAACAACATCTGGACACTACACTGTCTATTTAAAATGCAGTAAAGGATGGACATATTGTAATGATGCTCAGTTGTTTTTTAAACAATGTTTGCCTAGTGAATTACCAAATTTGTATCTAATATTTTTAAAGCCAAAGTTTTAAGAAGATAATTCAGCTTATGAGAAATATGTTAAAAGGTATTAATACAATTACTATTGGACAATTTCAGTATTAAGGATTTCAGGAATACCATTTGGCCTAGAGGAAAGGTATAAATTTAAATTAAGGACTTTTTCTTAGATATTCTCACAGCATATATTTTTAAAGAACATCATTTAAAGTATATGAAAATGATAAAGAATTGCTCATTTAATTTATAACTCAGTTCTTTGAAATTGAAGAAAGAAAACGTTCTTAAAAGAAAGCATTTAATATATATGAGATTTGTATTATATGGTATGTTATTGAGGATGTTGATTTTATGTAATGTTGAGAAATAGTTGAGTATATTGTAAATATTTTTTACATCCATTTGGTTTTTTTTAAACACTCTTATTGATTGTTTTTTTTTGCCTGCTGTTATGTGATGAGTAACATTGAAATCACTGTTTGTAGTGAAATTCAATATATTCTGACAACAGCAAAAAAGCAAATTAAATATTTTATATAATGTTCAAATTATATTGTGTTGTAAAAATATAATATTACATATTATAACTGCATTTTTTCTTTTCTTTCACAGATCCTAATTCTTAAATATGACATTTTCAAAAGTTAGAATTATAAAAAATAACTGAAAAAAATGTTTAGCATATTTTCAAATCGACTACTCTCCAGGTAAGATTAACTAAGTAATAAAACGCACAATGGGCGGTTTTGCACAGTGGTAAAGAAAGGGGGGAAGGAATGAGTTGATATATGTGCTAAAATGCTCTGTGGGCATTTTAAGTTAGGAGATAAAGTCCCCTTGCATTCTAAGGGTCCCTGGGGGCCAACTAACCCACCAGATATGTGCAAGAAGTACCAGAAAGTTGCATTGCAAAGAGGTGTAAAGTGGGGCATGGCCTTGAACTACCTCACTGCAACGGAGCTCTATGATGTATAATAGAGGGACATGGTGGGCTAGTAGGATTCAGGGAGTTTCAGGATTAAAGGAGACTTAGGGGCATATTACCAACAACTAGCGATAATTATCGCTAGGTTGGCTTTATCAGGAATATTTTTATCGCCGAGCTGCGGCGATTTTTAACGCTTATTAACCTTGATATTATCAAGGTTTATCTCCTAAGCGATAAAAATCGGCCGAAATGCATGAATATCGCTGAAAAGTCAGCGATATTCATGCATTACCGAGCAAATGCTCTTAGCCATGTTATCCACCTCCCATTGGATAACATGGCTAAGAACTGCTCAGGGCAGGTGTTAGCTTTTGGAGATATTCGCGCTTAGCGCGAATATCTCCAAAAGTTGGTAATAGGAGATAGCGATGTTAGCGACTGTTTCCAGTCGCTAACATCTTGGCACGCCCACTTTGCATGTCATTAGTGATAAATATCACTGACATGCAAAGTGGGGCCCAAGATGGTCGCTATCTCCTACTAGCTGTCGCTAACTGGTGTTAGCGACAGCTAGGTAATAGGGAGATAATTTTATATCCGCTTTCTTGGCTTTTAAAGCCAAAAAAGCGGAGATAAACCCCCTTGATAATATGCCCCTTAATTCCTCAGGGTGTGTTTGCACATGTCACATCAGGCCCCATACCCTGCCTTCACCAGTGTGTAAACATGCCCTATAACCTTTTTATGTTGGGAGATTAAGTCAACTTGAATCCTAAGGGTTCTAAGACTTCAACTAGCTCACTACGTATGTCCAGTAAACAATACAGAACTGCGTTGCACGGAGAATGTAAAAAGGGGCACAGCCTAGACCACCTCTCTGCAATACAGCACAGTGGTGCTTACTGGAAGCATGTATTCTATTTACAACAATTATATTATTTAATTAACTAGTCAAGTATGAAAGGAATGGCCTAAACAGAAAAACTAGTTCAGCTACAATATTCTATGCAGTGTTTATGCAAACTTCTAATTACCTACATAGAATTGATACACTCTTTTAAATACTTAGGGGCTCATTAGGATTGCGGTTAATCCGCATCCTCCGGGCCGGCGGAAGCCACCGACGGCCCGGAGGATGCAGATTAACCGCTGCGGACAGAATAAAGTATCCCTGCCAGATTAGGATGGCTGGGGGATCTTTTTTCCGTCTGCAGCTTTTGCGCCACGGTCGCCTTCCGACCGCGGCGCAAAAGCTCTAACATGGCATATTAGGATGGTGGCTGTCCTATGCCTTTCCACGGCGGCATTTCCGCCGTGGAAAGGCATATAGACTTTTCTTTGGGGGCCCGTTGTTACTAACTATGGGGCCTATTAGGATGGCGGACGGACCTGCGTCTGTCCGCCACCCCAGAGTAGGAGGGACCATCCGCAGGGGTAGCGGCGGTCCCTCCGTGCAGATTAGGATGTGACCGCCACCCTGGCGGTCACATCCTGTATATTTAACATTGCAGCGGGTGCTGCTTGAAGCAGCACATGCCGCAATGTTAAAAAACATCTTTTCCTTTTCGTGCACGAAGCTGCAGGCACCGCGTGGTGCCTGCCGCGTTTTGTGCACGCAAAGGCAGGGGGGTACCATAGGTACCCCCCATGTGCACCCCCACCCCTGCCTTTGCGTGCACGAAGCGGCAGGCAGCACGCGATGCCTGCAGCTTCGTGCACGCAAAGGAAAACATGTTTTTTACCATTGCGGCATGTGCTGCTTCAAGCAGCACCCGCTGCAATGTTAAATATACAGGATGTGACCGCCAGGGTAGCAGTCACATCCTAATCTGCACGGAGGGACTGCCGCTGCCCCTGCGAATGGTCCCTCCTACTCTGGGGTCTGTCCTCCATCCTAATAGGCCCCATAGTTAGTAACTAAGCAGTCTAGGAAACATTCTGTCTGTCTCAACCACTTGTCCATTCATCCATCCAGCACTATGTATGTATCCTATCGCTTTGCCAATACCTAAGTACTTATAAATTTATGTTGGACACTCTTTGCAGTACTGAAATTACTCTAGTTAAAAGATATATACTTACGGATTGGCCTAGCCACTAACCCAAGTACAAGTCAATTTCTTTAAATACAATGGGGCCCACTAGGATGGCAGGCGGATTGCCCCCTCCAGGCTGGCAGTAGCCACCGCCGGCCTGGAGGGGGAAATCTGCCCGCCATCCTCACCTAAATGACCCCCCACCATATTAGGATGGCGGGGGGGACCGCGGTAGACGGAAAGACCGTCCGCTGCTTTTCCGCCCCGGTCGCCTTGTGACCGGGGCGGAAAAGGTTTAATATGGTGGCTGTGTCTATCAGACACCGCCATCCAATATTAATATGGGCCCAATCTGTATCCTTGATCTTCACTTTGGGGGCCCCTGCAGGCCCCCGGAGTGATGGCGAGGTGGGGGGTGCTCACGGGGTGTACCTGTGGTACCCCGCAGCATTTGCATACACAAAGCGGCAGGCACCGCGTGGTGCCTGCCGCTTTGTGTATGCAAATGTATACATGCATTTTTAGCAATGTGGCGGGTGGTGCTGAGAGCACCGCCCGCCACAATGTTAAAAATGCTGGATGCACCCGCCACTGTGGCGGGCGCATCCTAATGCCCCCCACGGGACCCCCTCCCTTATGGCGGGCGGTCCCATTGTCCGATAGGATGGCAGGCAGACTAAGTCTGCCCGCCATCCTAATGACCCCGTATGTATGCAAACCTGCAAGAAGCTACAAAGTATTAATACACTCTTAAAAATACCCAGTTAATACCTATGTAGTGTTGGAATCCCTCTGTCATAGGATCCCATGTGACCTGAAAAAAAAAGATTCGATTAGTTTATAACATTTCCCATTGTACCTATTGAAGGGCCACAATCATTTTAATTGTTCTTCTTTGAGCATCTTTGGAGAGATATCTCTGTGCTTAGCTCCTGCCACGCTCATGCAATTTTTCTAATCAATCAACTAGCAATATAGTCTTATTGCAACAGTCTGTCAATACCTAAGCACTTATGGGGCATATTTAGAAGCATCCTGTACCAGCAATATGTCACTTTTTGTAACATAGTGATAGCGCCAGACACTCCTTCATATTTACAAGAAGTGGAAAAGGCACTCTGTGTAGCTTTTCTTCTCCATGTAAATACGACCTCATGCACACAACACTCATAGAACAAGACACATCTCCAGATTTATCATAAATCATAAATCATAAATCTAGAGATGTGCCTCCAGTTGGTGTAGCACGGCACAAAAAGGAGAATTGTTTTCATTTCTCCTCATTTTTTCTCTTTCAATATATGCTGCATTGCACAGCATACAATGAAGTAGAAAAATGCCTTTACTGATTGTTTTGTGCACGAAGGTATGTCTTTCCTGCACAAAAACAAACTCTGCACTACACAGATATCCTTGCACCATGGTGCAAGGGTGCCTGTGTCACTGCATGACTGCAATTTGTGCAGCAGTGCAGAGGGAAGCATAGACTTGCAACATACTTATGTACATATAATGCATCCCTGTGCTTCGTAAGTACCACAGCACAGTGCAGCTAAAGAGCTTACAGTGTCATGCTGCAGCACTTCCTTATAGTTCTGCACTTATACATTCACCATACACTACTATTGCATTCTTTCAGTTAGTTATGCAGTACGCACACAATCAACCAAACTTTCACACACTATCATACAAATATAGCTCTTTCTTTAACCAGAGAATTTAGTTCTGGAAATAACTTTTTGTTTTGTTGTTTTTTTTTATATATTATTTTGCATTTTTCTATACTATTTTGTTATTTTTTGTGTTTTTTTTTAAAAAAGGACAAAAAAACAGGAAACTTCAGAAATGAACAACCATTACCAACAAAAAAAAAGTCTAACAACGAGGATTTTGTTGAGCCGCTCACACTGCTTCAACAGACTGCTCTCCATAGGATATAAGTTTGTTGCACTTTACGCAGTGCTGCTTCAGTAGAGCAAATTCAGGACGTATGTCCGGTGGTGATGGTGATGTAGAACTACCAGACGTACCAGGCACTGCAGGTGGAGGGTTCTGTTTTGCTCTCCTGCACTCCCCCCGAGCCAGATTCACTGGATGCAGAGTCTTTAGGTGCTTATACATCGAGGCAGTGCCGCAAGAGTCTTTTTTCTCAGCACTACCTAGGGACAAGACGCATTCATATATCGTGCAGGTTACTTTGGTGGCATTCACCTTCTTCTGCCACTCTGGATAGGTGAAACACTTCCACACCACCGATACTGGCCTTTTTGAGCGTGGAGCTTCCGGTACAAATTCTTCCTCTGAAGAATGCTCTGAGTCCTGTTGTTGCTGTCCTGATGCCATGTTGTCCTTCTTTTGAAAAATACCACAAAAAATGATGGTGTTAAAGTTCTTCTAAGCAGAGATGTGTCTCCAAAGAAGCTCAAAGTAGAATGATGGAAATGGGTGGATTCCTTCAATAGTTACAATGGGAAATGTTATGAACCAATCAAATCTTTTTTTTCAAGTCACATGGGATCCGCGCACCGTGTGTGCAGCTAGCGCACACCCAACGCGACTTCACGAAATAGCATTTAAAAATAATATACGCTTATTACAAGTAAAAATATATTATTTTTATGAATAGCTTAGATAATGTCTTGCCCTAATATGTATATTAAAGACATATATACATATATATATATATATATATATATATATATATATATATATATATATATATATATATATATATATATATATATATATATATATATATATATATATATATATATATATATATATATATATATATATATATATATATATTGAAGTGCAAGTCCTGTCCGCCGATTCCTGGGCAGAGCAAAGCAAGCGCGGACCTCTCTCCTCAAAATAACTCGTTCAATGACGGTCCACCACACATGAAGTTACGTGAGCAGTAGCCAAGATTTATTTTTGCATTTTCTTCAAGACAAATGTCCCCCATGACGCGTTTCACTCCCTAAGAGGAGCTTGATCATATATATTATTTGAGATAATAAAAAATTTCACGGAAGTCGCGCACCCTCCGCGTCCAACACTTATATGACATCACGCGGAAGTGCGCAAGCGTCGCGTACAGTAATGCGCATGTGTCGCAAATGCACGGGAGCAGGAGTCGTGTATCGGTCGCATAGCAATTGCGCCTGAAAATACACACCCAGCGCACACCCTATGCGGATCCTTCACAAGATTCCTAAAATGGAATGGCGGCTAGGTTCCGCACAGTGATCGAGAAAGGTACGTTTTGGGTGAGTGACCCCAAAAAAAATTGGAAATAAAGAAAATAATATAAATATATTAAAAGAAAAATATAAGGGCACGCTACGAAATTCGTTTTATTAATTAAATTGTTTACTTACCTTCAATTATCCATACTCCAGTTTTTAGCACCCCCCACCATGCCCCTCCCCTGCCCCGCCTCTCCGGCACACCGAAACTCCCTCCACGGGCCGTGGCTGTATATATATGTATATTTAATCAAAGAATGAAACTTACACTCTCACCGTTATTCACAGATTTGAGTACCTGAACCTGAAATTTCCCCACCTCGTCTTGGTGCATGGAATCCTCATTATTTTCTTTCAGAAAACAGCCCAAGGCCTTTCTGTCCCATTAATGTCTGGAGAGAGGTTTCACCCTTTCTAATTCAATTCTTCTTCTTCGTGTGACCCTCCTCCTCCTTTCTTTCCTCCTTCTATCGTTTCTGTCTACTTGATATCCCCCTTCACCATAAATGTTTTCCACATTCGATTGTTCAGCTAAATTAGTTTGCCATCATGATATATAGACCTCTGATGTTGTACCTCAAAATGTTTGCACTGGCAGTACAAATAATACAGAGCTAATATGTTTCCCCATTTATACTACATGTGTAACATGGAATGGAGAGACCGATTTTACTCCAGTTCATATTTGAATAAAATATTTGTGCACTGGAAAGCAATCTCTGACAGCTGGAGGGATGGGAATGTGGGATTGGCAAGTGGGTGTGAGCCCCACTTCCTAACATTGTGGAGCTGGTGTAGCATTTCTGCCCCCCTCTCAAACTTTATGATCCCAGGGCAATCCCTTCCACCTTGATGCTCATCCACATAGCTCAGGCCTAAATGGATCACAGAGGTTGGGAGGTGGAGTGGAATTGGTGTCTTTGCCAGAGCCCAGGGGCATGCATGTGTTGTTTCGAGCTCTTGACTTTTATTTTCCAACCGGTTTTGATTTGGTACTTAACCCAGTTAATTGAACCGGAGTAACCGAACACTAAAACTCCCAAAATCCATTAGGGTTTAAAAAACCAAGTCTAATCTGAAACATGGGTTATACGCTGAATTCGGTCAGTAACGATTTAGGGCGAAATTGGGAAGGCAATCATAAACCAAAGAAATGTGCATTCTTGAAAACATGTTCCCATCACCCAACGGCGAGGAAAAAAGATGCATTATGCATATTCGTGTTTACTCAAAACATGAAAACACTGTTCTACTGCAAAGCCCCTCTACAAAAGCCTCGGCAAAATAACGAGCTGTGTGTGTATGTGTACACGGAGTTGTCTTCTTTGAAAACAAGCGCGATGAGATGGTGCGTGCACCACCAGCCGATTCTCCAAACTGAACTATAAGTTAAAAGACGCCTCTCATCCGAGGGCGAGCGTGTAGGTGACCGCCAACGGCTCCTCGTTAGAGGGACGTAAAATACATGCCTGGGTCCTAAGGCGCGAAGGTCCGATCAAGGGGGCAGAGGGCAGGAGCCTCGGCGCTTGCCCCACGTAAGCGCTGCACAAACACATCCATATTCATTAGCCCTGTCTGGCGCGAGGCGAGGCCCCCGGCGAGGCGGCGGATGGCGAGCGCGGGAAAAAATAATGAGAGCGCGGTTCAGAAGGTGATCTTTAATGTATATCAAACAGCTTTGTGGCACACGCAGCCCCAGAAAAGGCGATTTAGCAAAGCCTTGTTGTCAGGCCTAGATTTTTCTCGCTGCTGTCACGGTGGGAGTGGTAAGTGCAAGTCTTACTCTGCCAGTTCTCTCCCAGCACAAGGCTAAGAATTCTGAATTTCTCCCCTTCGTGAGTGAGCTCACTAGACCAAAGACAGGTGGGGTATTAGTTCGGAGATGTGGGTTGTTTTGTTGCTAGAGGCGGTCGAGCCAAAAAGCTTAACTGGGAGATCCGAGCCGAGGAATAAAAAACATTAAAAGGAGGAGAGTCAAATAAAATATTTGTCTAGAATCAAACAGTTTGGTAAAATGGGGAAGCCAGATTGAGCCTAGGTTTTCTGGTTTAACATTGTGCAATTTAGCCACTATTTGAGTATTTCGTTCGCTCTCTTGTTTTACATCAAATGTTAACGTTTTGTTTTTATTTCTTGGCACAGTTAGAGTGTAGGTGGCAGACAGAAGCCACGTGAAAGAAAGATCGGCTCGTTTTGAGCTCAGGGGTCCAAAAAGACTTCCAGCTGAGTGACCGCCAGGCCTCTGACTCGAGTTTTCAGTGGCTCGTCCACCACGTGTGCCTAATCACGAGTATGGCGGTCCGAGGAGCACCAGATTCATGGTGGTGCGGCAGTGGATATCTTGTGACCGCCAAATTACAACCCCAGTGGTCATGCAGGAGTGGGACCGCTGACTCCGTCAGGGAACCGCCTTTCACTGGCAATTAGCAACCGTCAAGAGGCTTCCATATGCTTGGTGGGACTGCCGTGGTCCGACCAAGCATATTAGGACTTTCATCTCCACCACTGAAAACAGTGGTGGAGATGAAAGAAAGGGGGTCATGCTGGCCCCCTTGTGCCTCACGCCTTGTGGATGAGCACAGGGGGGCATAGCATGTGTCCCCCTGTGTGCATGCACAGATCCAGCAGGGCATGGGATTTCGAGTCCATGCCATGCAGGAACTTCCTTTGACATTCCCATTTTGGTGCCTATTTTATAGGCACCGCTGTGGGAATGGCAAAGGAATCACCCGCCAATTACAAAAAAAAGTAATTATTTGGCAGACGGTTCTCTTGCAGGTTTGGCGGTGCGGCGGCTGGGCAGTCCCACCACCACACTGTCAAACTCATAATCGGGCATTAAGTGTCACTAACTGATGCAGCAAACGTTTTGGAGTTGGGCATACTGCTTGTCCCAGGTTTAAGTGCTCCATATACATGCACGTGGCAGAGGAGCAGAGCTGAGAGATACATTTCATCATCATTCACACAAGACAGGCACCATTACTCTCAGTACGCCAGTTGTTATTTCTAAGTACGATATAGGAATGATTCATTGTAATATAATATTTTATTGTAGCATATAGTGCCGCATGCCCTGTTGTTGGTGCTCCAGAATAAGGCATGTGTGCTTAGAGGAATGTTCACAAATACATTTTACAATTTTCTACTATACAGTTAATTTCAAACCAAGACATTTCAAGTTAAAGTTAAGGATGAATAAAGTCACTAGTTGCCAGGGTTTGATATACTTCAACTTCAGATGATAGCAAAAACCAGATTGACAGTAATATTGCTGCAATGGTAGAGATCAGCACGATGGGACCAATTAGCTAGACATCATGAAGGTAGCCTGATTCATGGTGGCCAGTATTGAAGTAGTTGGGGAGTAGTTGAATTTCCCTACAAAGTTCCTTTAAGTCCAAAGGCCAGAGCTCTTGAATAAGCAAGGCACCACTGCTGCAAGGCAGAAATGATCTACAGTGCTTCACATTTTGCTGACTTGTGCCGACATTCATAGCAAATAAATTATGAGTTGTCTAGAACAAAAAATGACACCCGTTTGGCTGCTATTGTCTGAATCAAAGACATCCTTCTAGAGGTGAGAGCATACTTAATGAAGGGAGAACATGGGGGGACGAGTCAGAGAAGTTCAGAATTAAAGGTAACTTGTGGAGACATAAAAGTTGTTTAGCGCTAGATTCACAGGTCAAATGCAAGCTTGGCTAAACTGCAAAATCTGAGCCATGCCTCCTTCAGCCTAACAGAAGTAGCTAAAACTTGGACCTTTGAAGATTGTGTAGCGTTTGTTCAGGTTACCAATCTTGATTGCTATTCTTCTCGCTTCAGGTATATTGGAACACAAGTAGGGAGTAGTCTACCTTTATGTTCAAGAAATTTTATTGATAAAATGTAAAGGTGTCAGTAAAGAATACATATTAACACCTTAAGTGTTGCGCCTATTCCAACGTCCGACGGCACCACTACCTCGGGAGTGCTGCCGTCGGCCGTTGGACGTTCCAACTGCACCTGAGCAATGGAACGTTCAGCACTGGAGCTGGACGTTCCATAGCTGCTAAGGTTCTAAGAGCCTCATATCAAAACATCCAAAATAAACATATTTACAAATAAACGAATCACACTTATAATAGCATTGTATACGATAGGAAATAATACATTTGTAATCTGAGTATCCATAAGTTACAAAAGAAAATAGGAACAATTAGGAAATGAAGTGGGTTTAAGAACTTCCTGTTGTGAAGTTTGTAACTGGAAGAACTTTTTAGCTCTTGCATCTAAAAATATTATAACAGGTGACCATAAATCCAAATGTTTTGTTGCCAAATTATTAGGGTAGACAAGAACAGTATCTAATCTATGATTGTGACAAATAGCATACCACCAGGCTTTATATGAGACTTTTGTAAAATCTTTCCAATTTGCAGTGATTTGCTGAAAAGCAACAGCCAATAATAGATCCAGAATTTTAACATTAAAAGTCATGTTTTCCCAAATGGGTGAAAAACCCAATAAGATATTGGTGAAGGAAAAAGAAAAATTAGTGTAAAAAATTAAATTGATTTGAGTCCATGCCTGTTTCCAAAACTTACATATAAGGTCACAAGAAAACAGCATAGGATATAGATCGGCATTTGGAGAAAAGCATGTCCAGCAAGCATCTGATACAGTTTAAAAACTTTTGTTTAAAACTTGTGGAAATAATAAAAGTCTGTTGTATACAAAAACAGTGTTTGTGTTGTGTTTGCTGATCTTGAGGATTTGCACAATTTGATCCACAATTTGTTCCATAGAGATATTGGCCAGGAGGTCTGAAGATCATGTTCCCATGCAGTTTCAACTTTAGATTTCTGTCTAGTAACATCGGTATTTCGTAAAAATTCATAAATAGTGGAAGCTCTAGGTGTAGTTTTTAATATGGTATGCAAGGGTATGGGAGGATCGGAATTAGTAGGAGTGATAGAAGTACTAGATATGTGGGAGTAAGTAGTCAGGACTGCTTCCTTCAATAAATTATATTTGTTAGTGAATGAAGTGGGTAGATTAAACAGTTGACTTAGTGAGGAGAAGGGTAGGAAAAGTGATTGGAAAAATAACTGATAACCCAAATTAGTCCTTTCTGTCTCCAAGATTTTCAGTAAAAGGGTTTATTATTAATGACCAAGCTTTTGTTATTCCAAATAGTTGAATTAAGGAGAGAGTCGGTGGTACGGAGATCAGGTGGAGATAACGACTGGTGGAGTATAGAGGTCAGTTTAGTGATGGGGTGGAAAGAGACTGCGGTTTGCGTGAAAATGAAAGATAATCCTGAAAAGAAAAGGGGGATAGAAACAAACGTTCAATTGAGGACCGCAAAGGGGATTCGTCTGTGGGCTCAAGTAACCAAAAAGATGCCTGACGCAAAAGGAATGCTTTCTGATACATCCGAAAGTTTGGAAAGTTAACTCCACCTTCATCTTTGGAACACATTAATCTCTCCAAGGACAATATGGGTTTTTTGTTATTCCATAAAAAGGAGGAAAGAATTGAATTAACCTTATTAAATATTTTAATAGGAATTGGAAGTGGTATATTAGATATAGTATATAAGACTATGGGGGATAACATCATTTTAAGGGTGTCTAAAAGTCCCCACCATGATAAATAAAGAGGATGCCATCTGGTGGTTAGATCCGAGAGCTTCTGGATACATTTATTCTTGCATAAAGTAACTGTATCAGAGATGTTAGGTGTTATATATAGTCCTAGATATTTGATGTGGTTAGGACTCCATGTGAAATTGGAGGCCATAAAATCCTGTTTAAAAGTGTATTTGGTTTAGGGTAAGATTTCGCACTTATCATTGTTTAGCTTACATCCCGAAATTTGGGAATATGATTGAACTTCAGTTAGTAAAGCAGGAATTGATTTATTTGGATTAGAGATAAAAAGCAAAATATCATCAGCATAAGCTGCAAGTTTAATATGGTAATCAGGCATTTGGAAACCATGTATGTCTGGATTTTGGCGTAGTTTGGAAAGGAATGGTTCTGAAGCTAAATTAAACAAAAAGGAGATAAGGGGCAACCTTGACGCACACCTCTTCCTAAGTCAAAGAATGGAGAAATCAAACCATTAGCGCAGACTGAAGCACGAGGGTTAGAGTTAAGAAGGGATCTCAAGGAAATAAATTTAGGGCCAAAGCCAAGCCATCTAAGCGTATAAAACAAACATTCCCACTAGACCCTGTCGAACGCCTTTTCCGCGTCTAACGCGATTGCTGCCAGGAAATTCTTCAGTCGGAGAGATTTGGACAAGCTATCAAAAAGAAGTCGGGTGTTGTCTGTGATTAAACGTCCTTTAACAAAACCAGATTGTTCCTTTCTCAATAAGTGTGGTAGGTAAGAATCCAGTCGTATAGCTAATGCTTTTGAATAGATTTTATAGTCAATGTTGACCAAGGATATAGGCCTATAGTTCTTGCAATATCTAGAATCTTTGCCTTCCTTAGGGATGAGGCAGATGTAAGCCTCTGAAAAAGATCCAAAGGATTTATTTAGAGAGCTAAAAAAGTTGTTAAAGAATATAATTTAGGTAAAAGAAGTTTAGAAAAATGGTAAAATTCAACAGTAAAGCCATCCGGACCCGGTGTCCTATCTTTTCTGAGAATTTGAAGTGTTGATAACAGTTCTTTTTATGTAATATTCGATTCCAAAAAGGACAAATCTAGGGAAGAAAGTTGTGGTTTTGGTATGTTTGAAAAGAAGTTTGATAGGTTGTGTTGGGTAGGTTGCGTTTCAGATGAGTACAGGGATTTGTAAAAAAGGGAGAATTTGTTTAAAATGTCATTATTCTTAAATTTTAAATTCGAGTCAGTGTCATATATTGGTTCTATATTTAACTTATTTTGTTTAACCTTTAAGTAATTAGCCAATATTTTGCCAGCTTTATTATTGCCGCCAGTGAATTTTGAGCTGGATTTTAATAGGTATAGTGAAGCATCCTCAGTCGACTTTTTGTTAAATTGCAATTTAGCGTTAATAAGGGCATGTAGACAATCTTTTGAATGTGAAGTGTAATAGGAGTGTTCTAACTTCTTGATATCTTGAAGGAGGTTTCGAGTATGTGTACGGGCATTTCTGCGTTGTTTGGCGACAAAACCATTATTAAAATCTCTTGCCGAAGCTTTATAAGCATCCCAAATAGTTGAGAATAGCAAGTGCCCAGCATTACTTAATTCACAATATTCATGAAAAAAATTAGTAAAGGAAGCAGTAAACTCAGGGTTTAAAAGGAGAGTATTATTAAAACGCCACCTCTTAGGAACTAGAGATTTGGGTAGAATGTCAATGCCAATCAAAACAGGAACATGATCAGAGATTAAAATAGGGCCTATTTCTGCATGTGTTAGTGTTTGAGATATATTGGAAACAAAAATGTAATCAAGTCTGGATTGGGTGTGATGTGTAGGTGAATAAAAAGTATATTCCCTGGTTGTTGGATTACATAAGCACCAAACATCTAGGAGTTTGTGTTGACTGATGGTGTGAACAAAAGATTTGTGTGGTTTATTAGGCACAAAGGGGAATTTAGAACTCCTATCAACAAAAGGATCAAAAACATGGTTGCAATCTCCAGCTAATATGAAATTATCTTCTATGGAGTGTGTAATTTGTCTGTAGACCAAAAAGAAGGTTCACCGCAGGTGGGGGCATAAACATTAAAAAGAGAAACCGAGACATCCTTTAACAAGAGTTTAACATTCAACCATCTGCCATCATCATCAGAGTCTTGCGACACAAATGAAATTGGGAGTGTCTTACGACAAAGAATCATTACCCCGTTTCGTTTCCCATCCCCTGGGAAAAGAATACATCCCTTATCCACCCTTTTTTCAATTTTAATGGCATCAGTAGCCGTTAGATGAGTTTCTTGTAAAAACACCAAATCAGCATTTAATTTAACTAAATGAGTGAGGACCCTCTGTCTTTTAATAGGAGAGTGTAAACCCCTAACGTTACATGAAAAAACAATCAGGGACATAAAGAATCAAAAACAGAATGCATCAAAACTGTGAGGCATAAATCTAATTTGTTATAACAGCATCCTATGTTTATAAGAAAAAATTAAGAGAATTGGGATAAGAGTAAGAGTTTCAGGAAAATATTAATATAAGGTGTGAGAAAAAGAGCCATGAGTGGAGAGCAAGGTTGATAAAAATTGAAGAATGAGAATATTGAAAGGATGGTGAAGAGATAAGAGGCAAGAAATAATAGATGCTAGAGAGATAAGTAGTATTTTATATAGGAGAAGAAGATAGTGTGAAAGATTATAAATGACTAGGATGTGATTCCAGTGGGTCACTGGGACCATCCCTGAGGGAACACCCGGTTCTCCTCTCTGTGAATAAGAGGATTCCACACAGTTTTGTCAATAATGTTGAAAATATTTTTTATTCTTTGTAATATTCTTCAAAAAAGTTCATTTGAGTTATTCCATGTTCCATAAATAAGGCATTATTATATTTAAATCATATCCAATGCATTTCGGGCTTGTACATAGCCCTTCATCAGGGAATAATACTGTTGAAAAAATAAAAGTATAACATGTTTGAGGTCGTTGTGTGACTTAGTGGTAGAATCACATAACAATTAAATGCATTGTATTGTATTAGCCATCTGATCTCTAATATCGAAAACGCAGTAAGAGTCAAGCTTATTGTCATTGTGTTATGTTATGGTAAAATCACGCAACAGTTAAATGCATTATATTGTATTAGCACAGTAAACAATCATGACAAAATGACAATACTTTAAGACTGAAAACTTACATGCCTGTCCTTGTTCGTAGTTGTTTAAACGCTAAAAATAAAATGGAAAAATAAAAGTTTGTAACTATCTAGAGTTTGCATACCATCATATAAATGGTATCTAATGTATTGTCATAATTAACTAACCTGTCACTCATGGTTGAGTAACTTTGTTGCAGCGATATGGGTTCCTTCTGTTTGAAGACGCCACTCTGTAGAGTGTTCGCCATTATGTTTACCTGTTCAGGGTTGGTTGCGGTCACGAGGTGTATAGCAACTGAAAACAGACTGATCTTTAAGAGCTTTACTCGTTCGTACCGAATATATCTATATTAGTCTCAACAGAGATAGTCAGAAGGTAATGGGTAATTAACAGGATATTTTTCAGTGATAAAAAATAGGTCAAAGTGAAAAATAAATAAAAATAAAATTAAAGGTAATGGGTAGACTCGAACCCTATCAGAGGAAAAATTGTGTGTGTTTTAGTGCGATGAGCTATATGATGATCTAAGTCACAATGGCAAATTCACATGTATAACTGAAAACAGTATTGAGAAATTCACAACAGTCACAATCGTGCCAAGTGGCACCCATGGAGCACGTTTATAGATAACACGAAAATTCTATCCTATCGTTAAGTCCGTTCGGTTTTTGGGTACATAGTCTATATATCCAGAAATTTTCTCTCTGTAGAAGATATTTTGTATTGTCTCTCCCTTCTGTTTTCTTGACACTTTCCAAAATCAGAAATTTAAGTTGTGCAATGTTGTGCTTTTCTTCCATAAAGTGCATTGCTACCGAGGATTTAATATTTTTAAGTCGAATGTTGGACTTGTGCTCTGTTATTCTGACTTTTATGCGACGCTCAGTCTTTCCAATGTACATTTTGCCACATGGGCATTTTAATGCATATATGACATTAGGTGTGTCGCATGTTGCATTTACTTTTAATTTGATTTCATGTCCTTTCATGGGGTGATTGATTTTGTTGCCTTTTAGGATGTTCTTACAATGGCCACAGTTAAGGCATGCCTTTGTACCCTTAAAAGTTTCAACAGTTCGAACTTGGGGTTGGATCATTTCTCCCAAATTTCTTGCTCTGGTGAAAGCGAATAGAGGAGGGTCTTTAAACAATTGTTGAAATCCGGTTCCAGGGTTAGCATTCGCCAGTGTTTGAGTATGGTCTTCTTGAATTTGTTGCTTGATGTTGAAAATGTTGATATTGCCACTATTCTTGTTTGCTCTTTTTTATTGCTGGGTTGTAACAATGTTCTCCTGTTGATCTGTGTTAGTTTGGATTTCGATTCCTCTATGATGTGTGCAGGGTACCCTCTTTGTCTGAATTTGTTTCCTATTTCCAATGTTCTTTGTTCCATTATTGTTTGTTCAGATGTGATTCTTTTTACTCTCGCCATCTGGGAAAATGGTAGATATTTCTTGAGATTGTGTTCATGGAAACTGGTATAATGCATCATGTTATTCCTGTCAGTGCTTTTGACATAGAGATCAGTTTCAAGTCCTCTGTTCGTGAGATTAACTCTGACGTCTAGAAATGTGATTGTTGTATTTGACATTTCCCACGTTAGTTGGATTCTCTCATCCGTGTTGTTAAATTCGGTCAGAGCTGTTTGTAGGTCTTCTTTTGAACTTTTTCAAATGATAAATATATCATCGATATATCTAATGAACAATTTTAGATTGTCTCGCCATCTGGTTTTGGAAAGTATGTGTGTTTCTTCATAGTATTTCATATAAAGATTAGCGTATACTGGTGCTGCCGAATTGCCCATGGCGGTGCCCACGAGTTGCTGATACCATGTGCCATTGTGCTTAAAATAACTCTGATATAAAAAGAAAATCATTAGTTCCATTAGAAATGTTTGAAAAGTAACATCCAAGTCTGTGTCCATTAAAGCTCTTTCTATGGCCTCGATGCCCAAGGAATGAGGTATGGTTGTGTATAAAGAACACACATCTGCAGTGCATAGTATCAGCTCTTCATCTGGTTCAATGATAACCGTTTCCAGTTTGAGTATAAAGTCTGTAGTGTGCTTTACGTAGGTTTCCATGTTTTTGACCGAAGGTTGTAGATATTTATCCAACAGTTGTCCTATAGGTTCGTGCAGGCTACCCCTGGTGGATACTATTGGTCGTAGTGGTGGGTTGATTAGGTTTTTGTGTATCTTGGGAACCATATGTAGAGTTGGACTTTTTGGATTGTCTTTTAAGAGAATTTTTTTTGTTTTGTCATTAATGATGCCCATTTCATATGCCTTTTCAATGATGGTTTTCAAGGTTTGCATGAATTCAGTGGTGGGGTTCTTGTCTAATCTCATGTATGTATTGGTATCCATGATGTGTTCAGATACTTTTTGTTCATACATGGTGCGATTCATTATGACTATTGCACCTCCTTTGTCTGCTTTGGTGCAGATGATTTCTTCGTTGGTAGATAATTTCCTTAAAGTATCCAAATCCTTTTGTGTAATATTCTTAGTACCATGTTGGTGAGGTTTAATTTTAGTTAGATCCCGTTTGACCATTTTTTCTTTAATGTCTATTGTTTCGTTGTTGATGGGCGCCTGAAAGGAACTAGGAGGTCTTAATCCTTGTAATTGATCTGCTTCTTGTGTTGTGGGTCTTGGTAGCACATTATCAAAAAAGTGTCGTAGACAAATTTTTCGCATTAGCTTGAAAAAGCTGACTTCCAGCTCTAAATTATCTGTGTTGTGTGTTGGCACGAAGGATGTGCCTTTTTGTAACAATTGTTTTTCATGAATATTTAATGGATAATTGCTGATATTAATGACTAATTGATCTTCGGTGTCTTCTTCTTGTCCTTGTTGGCACCAGATACGCGCCTCGTGGTTGGTGGTTCTTTGTCCTTCTCCTTTTCTTTTTCATTTGTTCTTTCCTCGCCTGGGTCGCCTTTTTGTGATTGGCCTTGTTCTAAAAAATGACTCGGCTCAGTTTGGGCACTTGCAGTTGGTTGTTCTGTTTGTTCTGAGTCTGTTCTTGTTACTGACTGCAGCCCACTGGTGGTAGGTTGTTCCATTTTTTTAGTTGGTTGCGGTACTTGTTTGGTTCTTTGTGATGTATGACTGTCTGATGAGGATGTTTCAGTGTGAGATGTATAAGGTTTGTTTGCTCGATTGCAAGCATACACCTCTGCCCAGGTGTATACCTCTCCAAGGCGGTAGTCAAGGGTATCCCTCTTATATTTACGAATCTTTCTCTTATTGATGTCCCTGGTATGTTTGTCCATTTGAATTTGTATTTCCTCTAATGTTTTTGTTAATTCGTCTTTAGACATTAGAACAGATAATTCTGTTGATACTTCCGCTATTTCCTTGGTAAGTTCCTCTAAAATTTCTGATAACTCCTCTATAATCAAAAGGATAAGGTCCAGTGAACAATTATTTAGGATTTCGTACCATTTTTCTTGAAATTGACAAGTTTCATGCGTGACAGGTTAGTTAATTATGACAATACATTAGATACCATTTTTTTGATGGTATGCGAACTCTAGATAGTTACAAACTTTTATTTTTCCATTTTATTTTTAGCGTTTAAACAACTACGAACAAGGACAGGCATGTAAGTTTTCAGTCTTAAAGTATTGTCATTTTGTCATGATTCTTTACTGTGCTAATACAATATAATGCATTTAACTGTTGCGTGATTTTACCATAACATAACACAATGACCATAAGCTTGACTCTTACTGCGTTTTCGATATTAGAGATCAGATGGCTAATACAATACAATGCATTTAACCTGTTATGTGATTCTACCACTAAGTCACACAATGACCTCAAACATGTTATACTTTTATTTTTTCAACAGTATTATTCCCTGATGAAGGGCTATGTACAAGCCTGAAATGCATTGGATATGATTTAAATATAATAATGCCTTATTTATGGAACATGGAATAACTCAGATGAACTTTTTTGAAGAATATTACAAAGAATAAAAGAATCTCTTCAATATTATTGACAAAACTGTGTGGAATCCTCTTATTCACAGAGAGGAGAACCGGGTGTTCCCTCAGGGATAGTCCCAGTGACCCACTGGAATCACGTCCTAATCATTTACAGAGGCATTTTAGGGGTAATAACGCCACCTGCGGTGAACCCACAAAACAACAAATAACGAATAAACACACCAGCTGTGCACCCATCCAAATCAACATTTTGCAGATTATAAATGACACCAGAAACAAGAGAAGAGAAGAATTGTAAGACAAAACAGAGAACAAAAGATAAATTGATGACATCAGGAAGGCATGTGAACAGAAATTGTGGAGTGCATTGGAGAAATAAGGGAGATGCTGCATAAAGAACGAGAGACAAAACCAGAGACATTCTCACGAACAAAACAAGAACATATCTACATGAAGGGCACATGGAAGTGAGGGTGGGTAGGGCCACATGGAACAGACTGGACATCAAGTGAGGACTAAATTGAACCGGAGGGGAACACACCATAACAGGTATATTACTGTGGAAACATAAAAGAAAATGTTGTGCATTGGTTTGTATTCAAAAGATGAGCATGAGAATAACAAGATCAAACATCAGCAACAAGGAATTCAAAGGTAACAAGACTATAAGTCCAGCGAAAATATGAGATGTCAACAAATCTACAATCAAAGAGAGTGTTACGATTTATAAGTAAAGTAAATGAAGATCAAGTAATACGTGAGGAGGAATATCTTGAAGAATCCATATGATCCAATTTGTGTGCATTGATGAAACTATGCAGACGTACTGGATCCTCCTATGTTGTTGTTTTGTTATTGTAGGTGACTTTAAGAAGGCACGGATGAAAAAGACCATTTCTAGCCCCCATAGAGCGGAGATCTGATCTCATGTCGAGGAACGACTTGCGTCTGGCTGCTGTGACTTTAGAGTAGTCCTGTGCAAAGTATGATGTAGATCCAGACCAAGAAATCAGTTTAATAGCTTTAGCGGCTGCCAGCACCTTCAATAAGTCTGTGTACTCTAGAAAGTAAAGGATGACTCCTCTTGGTCTCTGTGGAGACAAGGTGTTGCTTGATAAGCTGCCTAATCTGTGGGCCCTTTGAATATTCAATGTAGTATCCTCTGACAGGTGTAGAATCTTGGGAAGGAAGGAGCTGAAGAAAGCAATTGTGTCTGTGCCTTCAAGTCCCTCTGCCAGGCCATAAATACACAAATTATTTCTTCTGTTGCAATTTTCAAGGTCCTCGACCTGCTTCTGGAGAACTAGAAATTTGAGAGTGTAGCATGTTGACGGTTTTGGTGGTTTCCCCAAAGGAGGAAACATTCTGTTCTACATTTGTGAGCCTGGTATGAAGTTGTGACCAGTTATCGGAGAGGATTTGCAATTTGGAGTTTGTTTCTTCAGCAAAGGGTCGAAGAGCTCTTATCTCCTGAAGTAACAATCCCATGGAAACTGAGGAACCTGGTTTGGGTGGCGAGGAGGGATCTTTTTTTAGGCATTTCACGTTTGACTTTACTTGCTGTGCTTGCGAGGAATCCATGGCAATATTTTCACTATCTGTTTGAAGGAGATCTGAGCACTCCAGTTTGGAAAGTTCTGACAAGACCGTTGAGTTCTTGAGAAAAGTACGTTTTGGCTGTGATGTAGGTAGAAGAGATTTTTTCGTCCTACCCATCAACGTGTGTAAATCCTAAGGCGGAGTACCTGAGAAATTTGCTCGAGAGCAATATACTGCTAAATGAGGTGGCTTCACAAAAATTGTCAATGAGATAAATTGAAGGTGTTAAGGAGGCACAACAAGAGTCACTTCAGCTATTTTTGCTAAAGGTACTGGTATATATCTTGGTAAAACCTAATTCCTTGGTCACAGAGCTATCTCTTCTGCAAATATGAATGTTGCAATGTATTTTTACACATGCCTTCTCATAACATGGTATAAAACCCATAGAGAGATATAAATGTTGCGTAAAAACTGTTGATGGCTGTGTATATGCTCATCTTAATTGGCACGCACATCCTAAAATGGTGGCTACAACCTCATCTCCTCACAGCTTGTAGGGGGGTGAGGAGAAACTGGGCTACAACTTTGTTTCTGTCTGAGGGCTATCTAGAAATTGTGTTGCAGTAATAAGAAGCAAAAAGGCGGTCGCGGGAACTCAGCTCCATGTTCCCGAGATTACCTTGAATTTCGGCGACTTTTTGCTGCTGGAAATCGGCAGCGAGGCTCACATCTAATACTAGAAACACATTCAATTAGAAACATCTAGAAAAACCTACTGCATAATAATGAATGAGGTGTTCATAGGAAATGACAACATTTAAGCAATAGTTGAGTTAATGACTGGTCCTAGAATACTCTCGAGCAAAGAACTTTAATAGTTTTAGAGGCAGGAACATCCTTAGCATGGCTTCTTCCCGAGGAAGTAGACAATGGTTGGTAGATGCACAGCCTGTAGTTTGTTGAAAAGGTGAACACTCTATGTTGAATAATGTAGGTTAAGGTTTACTGGTGCTCCGCAAGGTGACTCCGAGGGCCCAACGGCGTCTTACTATATAAATGACACGTGAGGCTAGAGGTGTCTCTAGTCTCATCCCTTAGCAGGCACACACATTGTTGTCTTTAGTGAAAACAAAAAGACTTCCACTCAAAGGGTTTGATTAGAATTTAGTTGTATTTCTTGTGAATTATATTTTCAGTTTCTTCAATTTTTTCAAAAGTTCATTTGTACATTTTCAAGGACTTTACGAACAATTTCTTAGTT
The DNA here is from genome assembly GCF_964263255.1 of Lissotriton vulgaris. NCBI lineage: Eukaryota > Metazoa > Chordata > Amphibia > Caudata > Salamandridae > Lissotriton > Lissotriton vulgaris. Next base: position 290,540,845 of record NC_141697.1, on the reverse strand, counting down.
CAGGCAATGTCTATGTTGTACATCCAATGCATTTCGGGCATTTTACTATGCCCTTCATCAGGGATTTGACACTGTGAATAATAATGTGAATGACCATTAGTGCGGGGATAGAACATGTGAATAAACATACTATTAAAATGAGCATACTTTCAAATCAAACGTGCTGTGCATTTTCAATTATGTATACAAATATTATGCAGTTTGTGACAAGTGGCATTAAACCCCTAAAAACGCTAAATTGAAACATAATGTCGGCGTGTCACTTACATGCCTGGCGGTAAAGAAGGCTTGATTCTGTCAAGGGATAAGGAAAATACATTCGCGGTAAATGGTCTGCTCGCGTTATGAAAGCAGTGGAATTTAAGCACCTTATCGTGCGTGTAAGAGAAAGATCAATTGCTGGGATTACGTCCTCAAAGCTCTTTTCAAGCACCAATTAGCCACAAAACGCTGGATCTTTTTGAAAACATAGTTAAACAAGACCTTAGCAAGATCAAGCACACTAAACCCAAATCGATGAACATTACACAAAAGGATCAGGATACGTTAAAGAAATTGGCAGCCAATGAACTAACCACATTCACGAAAGCTGATAAAGGTGGAGCAATCGTAATCATGAACACCAAGATGTAAGACACCAAAGTAATTGAACATATCACAGACAGTAACACCTACCGCAAATTGGATAACAACCCAACCACGGAATATATGAAAACTCTTAGGACCATCATCGATGGAGCACACAAACAGGGAGTTATAACTGAAAGAACCAAAAACTTTCTCATAACTCTCAATCCAAGAAGCCCAACATTACGCATGACACCCAAAATTCACAAAAATATCAGGGACCCACCGATGAGACCCATTGTCTCCACCCGAGGAAGCCTGCATGAACCAATAGGCCAATTGATCGATAAATATCTACAACCTTCAGTACAATCCACACACACGTACATCAAGGACACCACACAATTCATACTGAAGTTACAACAAATACCATGGAACCCAGATGAAAAGGTAATTCTATGCACTGCAGATGTCAGCAGCTTATATACGAGCATACCCCATGATATGGGGATTGAGGCAATGGAAGCAGCACTTTTGAACACAAACTTGGACCAAGAACTACAGACGTTCCTAATGGAACTAATGTACTTTACCTTGTATCACAGTTATTTTAAAGTCAAAGAAGAATGGTACCAACAACTCACCGGGATGGCCATGGGCAATTCGGCCGCACCCGTGTATGCTAACATCTTCATGCACTGGTATGAACACCAACATATCCTAACGAAGACAGCATGGACTAACAACCTAAGGATGATAATCCGATACATAGATGATTACTTTATGATTTGGACCAACACCGAGGAAACATTACTAGCTGAACTTACAAAATTTAACGCAATAGATCAACGGATCCAATTAACTTGGAATATTTCAGACAGTTCAGTTAACTTTTTGGATGTGAAAGTATCCATCACCCCACATGGATATACAACGGATCTGCATGTCAAACCGACAGACAGAAACAATATGTTGCTATATTCAAGTTTTCATGAACCAAATCTGATACGGAACCTTCCATTTTCCCAGATGGCTAGAGTCAAACGCATCACCTCTGAAGAAGATACACTTAACAGAAGACTTGAAGAGATGACCAACAAATTCTCCAATAGAGGTTACCCCCAAACACTACTGAAAGAAACCAAAGAAAGAATTGACCACATCAATAGAACTAAACTCTTAACACCAAAAGAAAAAAACGAACAAACACGTACAGTAGTTGTCTCTAAATATTCAACAGTGACCAAAAAATACAAACAAGCTATTCTGAGACATTGGCCAATTTTAAGTATTGAACCAGACTTTAAAGATTCGTTTTGTCAACCACCTCTATTTGCCTTCACCAGGGCCAAAAACTTGGGGGAAATCCTTCAATACAAACCGAAGAAAGACATAGCCTTCACAGGAACGAAACCTTGCCTCAACTGCGGTAACTGTAATTCCATAATAAAAGGAAACACTATCAACCATCCCCGACAAGGCAACCCTATCAAACTAAGGGTCAAAGCAACCTGTGACTCAAGTAATTTGATCTACGGAATTAAGTGCCCATGTGGCAAGATCTACGTGGGCAAGACTGAACGACGCATCAAGGTGCGTCTCACGGAACACAAGTCTAATATCAGGTTAAAAAATCTGAAATCAGCACTATCCTCACATTTCGTGGAAGAGAATCATAATGTGTCACAAATCAAATTTATTATCCTAGAAACAGTTGATAAGTTGGAGGGAAGAGACAATAACAAACATCTCCTTAAAAGAGAGAACTTTTGGATTCAGAAATTGTCAACCCAGAAACCAAGTGGTTTAAATGATAGAATTGAGCTTTCGTGCTATCTGTAAATATTTGCTCAATAGATCGAACTATGTTGTCACTGTGTTTGTTCATGTAAATATCAGACACTGATACCTCACATCACAACATTTTCCCTAGTTTTCACCTACTTCCCAGTTGCCTCAACACGTTCGTGACACCTATTTGCACCTCCCACCTCAGGAGTTCGATCCCCGACCTTCCTTTCTAACCACCATCCCGCTTTAATTCTCATTTTTATCTTTTTCACTTCCACATTTAATATAACGTGCCTCACAACATAATGGCATAATTTACCAGTATTATCGTTAAAGCGTTACTTGGATCGCATTATCAATCTGAAGTAACAACATCTTAATCGCCTCTATTCCCGCCCCCCTCACGTGACGCGCCACAACACGGCGTTACGTGACCGGCAAACTTTCAAATTAGGTAAACGCGGCAAGCAGTGTCTTGCTGGCGTTTTTTGAGATGAACACCACATCGGAACCTTTCTAAACCTTATTTCAGGTTAGTTACACGCACGATAAGGTGCTTAAATTCCACTGCTTTCATAACGCGAGCAGACCATTTACCGCGAATGTATTTTCCTTATCCCTTGACAGAATCAAGCCTTCTTTACCGCCAGGCACGTAAGTGACACGCCGACATTATGTTTCAATTTAGCGTTTTTAGGGGTTTAATGCCACTTGTCACAAACTGCATAATATTTGTATACATAATTGAAAATGCACAGCACGTTTGATTTGAAAGTATGCTCATTTTAATAGTATGTTTATTCACATGTTCTATCCCCGCACTAATGGTCATTCACATTATTATTCACAGTGTCAAATCCCTGATGAAGGGCATAGTAAAATGCCCGAAATGCATTGGATGTACAACATAGACATTGCCTGAACTAAGAAATTGTTCGTAAAGTCCTTCAAAATGTACAAATGAACTTTTGAAAAAATTGAAGAAACTGAAAATATAATTCACAAGAAATACAACTAAATTCTAATCAAACCCTTTGAGTGGAAGTCTTTTTGTTTTCACTAAAGACAACAATGTGTGTGCCTGCTAAGGGATGAGACTAGAGACACCTCTAGCCTCACGTGTCATTCTTCCCGAAGAACCCACATTAATACAATTAATCCAGAGACCATTGATGAGCCTTCTTTTTTGCAAATTTTCTGAAATAGAAAAGCAAACAAAGAGATGCAGGCGGAAATGCTTGTTCACTTAAAATAAAAGGGCATATTTCTTTCTGCAAGTATGAATAAATAAATGCTATTGCAAGCTTTCTTATGCCGAGTCATGCTAATGACACCATGCCTAAACAAGGCATTATTTTCTAATTAGTTAAAAAATGTCACTATTTCCCCCTGTTAATTTTATCAAAATAATTATCACACTACACTATAATACTTCATTCATTATTGTTAGCTCCTTCAACATATTGTTCTGTGAGGCCTTCAATTCATTTTACACTCTGGATTTGGAATCATCATTATTGATCTCTTCTTTCTTCCTTATTGTCAACTTCTTCCTTTCACAACCACGCTTGTTTTTTGACCTGTAACTTTAAAAAGCTTAAATATTAATACTTTGTCCATTACAATTAAAGATAGTATAATAATTTTAATAATACTCTATATAATAAACCACCGCCAATGTCAGTAATCCATTCACTCATCTAATTAAATTATTTCCTAATTTCACTGAGCCATTCACCAACTGTTTCCCCACAACATTTTTGTCCAAATAATGAAGTTCACTTGACATGATAGATGTTAGAAGTGGGGTTTCTTGATGGCAGAGGTATGAACCCTGTCCAAGCAGAGACCACGGCTCTAGTTGAAGTAAGCTAGATACATACTGAAAGATTACCTGTGCTCACCATCAGGTAGCTTGGCTCAGAGCAGTCAGGCTTATCTAAAGAGATAATGTATAAAGTATTTGTGCAACACACACACACACACACACACACACACACACACACACACACACACAGTAACACAAGGACAATACCACAAAAATACCCCACACAGGGTTAGAAAAATAGATAATATATTTATGAGTAAAACAAGACCAAAACGACAAAAATCCAATATGTAGAACCAGAGTTATTAATTTTTAAAGATTCAATCAAATTATAGTGCTTACAGTCATAAATCGCTAACTGGGGACATCTGGTCATGCTAGACCAGTGTAAATTCAAAGTTCAGACTGATCACGATGGAGGGCAGGCCAGCTACAGGACTCAAGTAGGTCCCACTGAAAAAGTACATTGAATGGAGGAAGTGTCACGTCAAAGACTCATTGCAAGGAGCGGAGGAGGTGATAGTTTGCCGTTGATCCCGTGGATAAATGTGATGCCTCCATTCTGTTCTGCGCAGTCCATAAAGGCTTCAGCAGCAAAATCCTTTACGATGCAGGTGATGTGTCATCGTGGAGCCGTGCAGTCTGTTGTCGTTAAGCAGCACAATCCGTTGAAGTGATGTCATTGAGCCGTAGCCGCATCGAAGGGTCATGCTTCAGTTTCAATCAGCACAAAGTCGTTGATGCATCAGTGTTGATGGATCAGCCTAGCAGAAATCACCTTTACAGGGCCCAGGACCAGATTGGCACCACTTGGCAGGGTAGGACTCACAGATGACAGAGTTCAGGTGTTGCTGAATGGTTCAAGGAAGTCTTTGTTGGCCCTGAGACTTCAGAACAGGGGGTAAGTCAGAAAGCCCTTGGAGTCACTCTGGGTTCAATAGAGATGGGTCTAATCCTTGACCACGGCAAGGCAGAGATCAGCAGAGAGCAGGGTAGCATAGCATAACAAAGCAGAAAAGCAGTTAATCCAGAACAGCAGTCAAGCAGAGCGACAATCCTTATAGCACAGCAGTCTTTACTCCTGGCAGAGTTTTTCAGAGGTCCAGTAGTGTAAACGTATGTCCTACCTTTTACTTGCACAACACACTGCCCTTAGGGCTACCTACGGCCTAACTTAGGGGTGAATTTTGTGTAATAAAAGTGGAGTTTAAGGCTTGGGGAATAGTTTTAAATGCCAAGTCAAAGTGGCAGTAAACTGCATACACCTGCCTTGCCGTGTCAGGCCTGAGACAGGTTTGAAAGGCTACTTGTGAGGGTGGCACGATTATTGCTGCAGGCACACAAATAGCATTTAATCTACAGGCACTGGGTATATGGTATACAACTTTACAAGGTACTTACAAGTAAACTAAATATGTCAAATGGGTATACACCAATGTTACTATGTTTAGGGGAGAAGCACATGCACTTCAGCACTGGTCATTAGTGGTAAAAGGCTTAGAGCCCTAAGGCCAACGGAAAGGATCAGCAAAACAAGGAAGCAAATAGGCAGAAGTAAGTACGGGGGATGACCAGACTAAGGATGACAGGTCTAACATTAGTTGCATTATCAATATATCTTTTAATGGTCAATCTATTACCTGACACAAAAGTACAACATTGCAGAACATTAGCCACATGACGGACCCCACATTTTCTTCTACAAACCATATCTAAAACGATTATTCTGAATCAACATTGTTGAATGGCAAACAATTCTTCATTCATTTTAAATTTTCTAACAAAGTGGACAACTTTCTAATCTCAGAATTAATCAAAGCCACACCAATTATCAATCCAAACACATCCAAAATAGCGTGACACAGCCCAAGAATCTCTCCTTTATAATTCATTTAATTCAACCTATTCAGATGGTATATCATAGGAAATACCAAATCTAAAAAACAAGATTCTACCCAACTACTTGGCATGTTAAAATAAGCTGTTTTATTACAAATGTAATAAAGACCACTAAATATAGGGCCTTAACTCAACATAACATTTCAATCAACTTTATAATTATAACTTTACACACTAATACAAATCATAGTTGAAGGATCCCATCAATCAACTCTTGCTCGCATCATACACACAACTCACTTCCTTCAGCACCACTCATACTACATTTCACTCTTCTTTCAATATATCTTGAGCACCAGTCATTGTACACTCACTCTTCTCATTTATCCCTTTAATATTAGAATTACAAACATAATGTGACTATTATATTAAGTAGAGGGGTCTAATTTTACAACTACAGGCATATGATCTATAGAAACATTATACTCTACTTCATAGTCTTCTGACAAAAACTTGATTCACATTTTTACCCAGAAGAAATCACACAATAATTTATAGGTAAGAGGAAGCTGTATAAATGTGACACCTTCTGAAACAGAATCTGGTAAATACGTGCAGATATAGCAGTTAGAAACATTCATAATCTCTTTGGGATCAATAAGCCAAATTGGCATAAGTATTTTCTCTGTAGTTTTCCTGCAAAATCTCTATAATCTAACATACTATCTGCAGTAATCTTATTATGCTGTGTAATATTTATATGATTTGAAACCTAATCATTAGGAAATCATAAACACAATAAGATTCCAATTTGTTCTGTTAAAATAAAAATCGTGAACAATATTTTACAAGCTAAGCAAAATAGTTTTTTTACATGAAGCCATCTTCTTTCTGTTAAAAATATAGGGCCAGATGTACGACCCATTTTTGCATGTGCAAGCAGGTATGAGACCCGTTTGGGCATGTAAAAACCCAACAGAGCCATGTGCAAACGCTTTTAGTGAGTAGCAATTTATTTGCGACTCTCTAAATAACGTCTGCGACTCCCAATTAGGAAGGGGTGTTTTAAGGGCGTCCCTTCTTAATTGCGACTCTGAGTCCTATGTATGACTGTTTTGCAACCGCAATTGTGGTCAGAAAACAGTTGCAATTTACCACCTACTTCAAGTACGTGGTAATGCAATTGCAAATGGGAAGAGGTCCCCAGGGGACCCCATCCCCTTTGCAAATGCATGCGAAAATAATTTTTAAGGGCAGGCAGTGGTCCCAGGGACCATTGCCTGCCCTTAAATAAATGAAACGAAAACGTACATATATATATATTTAAATGCATCCCGTTTTCCTTTAAGGAAAACGGGCTGCATTTAAAAAAAAGCTGTTTTATTTAAAAGCAGTCCCAGACATGGTGTTCTGCTGAGCCCAGCTAGCCAGCATCCCTGGGAGGGCCAGCCATGATAAACTGGGTCGCAAAATGCGAGTGCCTCATGACTATTGAGGAGCCTCGCATTTTGTGACCCTATTGGGAATCGCTAACAGTGTCTCTGACACTGTTGTACATTTGGAATTGTGACTCACAAATTGCGACTCGCAACTTACAACCACCAATTCCAAATGGTCGTACATCTGGCCCATAGTCTCTCAAAAATCTGTGTGAAAAATAAAATGCAAAAATGTTAAGGTTAATGCATTAAGCCATTCTGTGCCATCTGATTCATATTATGTTGCATTTGAGGACCCATTTGCAGTTTATTTTGAAATCTATTCTCATAAAATCTACACATTTGTTTCCAGTAGTCTTCTTTACCATAAATGTGGACAAGCTCCTGACTTCACTTGCCCATTGTTAGATTTGTTATTGGCAAAATTACCATTTCTGTTAATAAAGCCTTTGCCTTTTATTTCATGAATTATCATTTTTACCTTCACAAATTGCACATTACCACTAGGTGCTATGAAATCTCCCTGACCTCCTTTTTGAAAGAACTTTGGGGCATATTACCAAGCAATAGCGATAATTATCGCTATTGCGTGGTTAGAGACAAAAATTTACCGCAGCGCTGCGGTGATTTTTACCGCAAATAAACCTTGGTATTACCAAGGTTTAACGCAAATGCGGTAAAAATCGCCGCAAAGCATGAATATCGCTGAAAAGTCAGCGATATTCATGCATTAGCGAGCTAATGCTCTTAGCCATGTTATCCACCTCCCATTGGATAACATGGCTAAGAACTGCTCAGGGCAGGTGTTAGCTTTTGGAGATATTCCCGCTTAGCGCGAATATCTCCAAAAGTTGGTAATAGGAGATAGCGATGTTAGCGACTGTTTTCAGTCGCTAACATCTTGGCACGCCCACTTTGCATGTCATTAGTGATAAATATCACTGATATGCAAAGTGGGGCCCAAGATGGTCGCTATCTCCTACTAGCTGTCGCTAACTGGTGTTAGCGGCAGCTACGTAATAGGGAGATAATTTTATCTCCGCTTTCTTGGCTTTTAAAGCCAAAAAAGCGGAGATAAACCCCCTTGATAATATGCCCCTTTGTTTGAACCACCATCAACGTTTTGATGGCGTTCTTTCTCACTTCTCAATAATCCTACAGACTAAACCCCACTAACCTACCTGCTCTAAGCCAGAAGCCTATGAGTGCACAACAGAATATGAAAGTATACCCCGGATTTAGTCATTTGTAAATAAGGTGCCATGTTTCGGGGCACCATGTTGACACAGACATAATAGAAAATAAGAATCTATACTAAAATATACTTTGATATTGAAAAGGATGTTATAAAATCACCCAGTAGTGCACACAAAGAGAGATACACCTGAGATCGTTTATGGCATCATCTCACTACTCATCGCTAGGCTAGGATAGGCCACACCATATAATACAATCTCACATCTCAGTACTATACTATGAAATTAAGATATACATTACATACAATCTGTCTGTAAATCAACACAGCACATTAGCCACTATTACATTTCAAATAACCAAATAGAACCATGCACCATTCCACGCAGCATCAGAGCACAAATTAATCCAGACCACACCACATTGCAACAGATCACTATCTGCATATCTTAGTCCAGCACTAATATGCAACATCTTGTTCCTCAGTCCTGCCCACAACACATCCGAGGCACATCATACCACCTCACTGCTCACAACAACAAATATGTTTACACTTCAGTATGCCACTCCACACAACTCCACATAATTCCACGCACTGCATCTCACTAAACGTTTTAATCTAACACAATACTGGTTCATCCTGCGATACATTGCTCATTATCTAAGGCTCCCAGTTTTCAGTTTTTACTGATTTGTACAGATAAATACAGCCAGAAAATAAATTGTATAATGTTCTTTTTGTATTTATTTTTAATTGTAGGTAAAAACAGAAACTATTTCTCCTTCAAGCCATAATCAATGCTGCCAGTTATCACTGTCAGGTGACTTTACTCACCTTTTTATATTAAATCTCACCTTTTTAAAATAAAGCTTCTTTGTGGTGGTTTTTTTCCTTTGAATAATCACCTTCACTCACTTCTTTTTTTGGGGGTGTTCCTCCTCTACTTCTCTGGACACTACTACCGTAACCAGAGGTTGCCTCAGGATGAGGCTGGCATACAGCACTTTTGGACACCCAATGACAATGCCATAACGCGTATGTGGGGCGGAGAACCGATATACACTGCACGCAAAACATAGCGTTTATGAGGGTGATTCAATCTAACCTACGGTCACGTAGTTACAAGTGTCCATTCTCACATTTGATTGCTTGATATATTGAGTTTGGGGAATAGAATGGACTTTAATTCCTCCTCCCTACCAGTTGATTACGGACTTTACTAATGGGCAAGGAAGGGAGTTTTGAAAAGTGATTTCCTAGCAAAGCACTAACCGCTTCTGATATGTATGTGACTGTGTTCTACAAGTATCATATTCTCATACAAATGTACTGATGTATCATATATTAATGCTTTTAACATAAAAACCCAACAAGTATCGAAGAAACAGTTACATTTATGGCTTATGAAGAGAAATATACAATCTGCTGCTTCATTTTAGTCATAAAACATAAACTAAATTTGTATAAAGGCAGAGAAAACTACAACAATGTAAATACATATAAGTACAGATGGAAGTGTCAAAAAATACCACAGAAGAAGGAACCCTAATTGCTTCAGAATTAAACATACCACCTCACCATTCAACTTAACACTGTAGCACTTTATGGCTCCCAGACCTTACCACTTTACAGCTATATGCACCTACAATATCTTACAACAATGATCAATGCCATCCTACAGCATAATTTTCCACATTATTCTTTACCACACTCTCCTAAAGAAATACACCACCATACCAAAACAACATAGGCCAGACCATAGATAACAAACCGTATGCCATTGCATCACATCATAAAGCAACATGTCACTTTGCCACAATAAGATTCTTGCACTTTCCTCCCAATCATTCCACAAATCCTTTCCTGCTTTATTCTGCCCCCTTTGTTCTGCCTCATTTACTACTCTCCTCCCTTCATTTTTGCATTCTACTTTCCCTTCTTCTCTCTTATGTTGTCTAACCTCACGCTTCTCTTTTGCCCTTCCATCATTCCTCCTCGACACCACAGCGCCAGATGACGCCTTCCTCGCGGAAACATGGATGAACGCCTCCTCAGCGCCCGACATCGCCATCGCCATCCCGGACGGATACAAGATCACCCGGAGGGACCGCGTCAACCAGACAGGAGGAGGCATCGCCATCGTCCACAAGAACACCATCCGCATCACGACCAGCTCCGACGACACCCTCACAGCCGCCGAACACCTGCACTTCCAGATCCACACCGACCCCAAGACCACCCTCAGAGGCACCCTCATCTACAGACCCCCGGGACCACGCACACAATTCAGCGAAGACATCGCCGACTTCATCAGCCCGCACGCCCTCCCCTCCGCCGACTACATCCTCCTCGGGGACCTCAATTCCCACCTGGAGAACAACAACGACCGCAACACCACCACCCTGCTGGACAACCTCGCCAACCTCGGACTCAAGCAACTGGTGACTACCCCCACCCACTACGCCGGCCACACGCTTGACCCCGTCTTCTCCTCCAGCAAGGACATCGCCTTCAGCCACGCCACTGGACTACACTGGACAGACCACAGCTGTGTCCACTTCAGCTTCAGAAGGACCACGCTCCACCACCACCAGCAACAGGTCCCCCGCAGAAGCTGGAACAAGATCACAGCCGCCCAGCTCACCACATCCCTGAGCCTGAACCCTCCCGCCAGCTTAGCGAACCCCAACCAAGCCGCCAACAACCTCACGAGGTGGATCAGCAACTGCGCAGACGACCTCGCTCCACTGAAAAACCCCCCTGCCAGACCCGGCACCAAGAAAGCCTCCTGGTTCACCGACTAACTCAAGAGCTCCAAGAAGAACTGCTGGGCCCTCGAGAAAGCCTGGCGCAGAGACCCTACTGCAGACAACATGACCACCCTCAAGCTCGCAACCCGAAAACACCACCAACTGATCCACGCCACCAAGAAAACCGCATTCAAGGAACGACTGGACAACAACGCCCACAACAGCAAGGGACTCTTCAACATCGTCAAAGAGCTCTCCAACCCCAGCGCTGGAAACAACAACATCATCCCATCGCAAGACCTCTGCAACTCGCTCGCCTCGTTCTTTCACAACAAGATCGCAGACATACATAACAGCCTCAGCACACAGCCGACGCACCCCAAGACTGCACCAACGCCCCCCACCACCACCCTCCGTGCCTGGACCCCGATCAACACCGAAGACACCATCCGCACGATGAACTCCATCCACTCTGGATCACCAACTGACCCCTGCCCGCACCACGTCTTCAACAAGGCCAACTCCGTCATCGCACCCCATCTACGGGACATCATCAACGCCTCCTTCAACACCGCCACCTTCCCAGAGAGCTGGAAGCACGCCGAACTCAGCGCCCTACTGAAGAAACCATCAGCAGATCCCACCGACCTCAAAAACTACCGCCCCATCTCGCTCCTTCCTTTTCCTGCCAAAGTCATCGAGAAGACCGTCAACAGACAGCTGGCCGCCTTCCTCGAGACGAATGGATCCCTCGACAACTCGCAGTCCGGCTTCCAGGCCAACCACAGCACAGAGACTGCCCTCATCGCAGCCACCGACGACATCCGCACCCTGCTTGACAACAGGGAAACAGCAGCCCTCCTTCTCCTGGACCTCTCCGCGGAGTTCGACACGGTCGGCAACCGCACCCTAGTGCAGCGCCTCAACAACATCGGAATCCAGGAGAAGGCCCTGGAATGGATCATCTCCTTCCTCACCGGAAGAACACAGAGAGTCCGCCTCCCCCGTTCAGATCAGAAGCCACCGAAGTCAACTGCGGAGTACCACAAGGATCTTCACTCAGCCCCACGCTGTTCAATATCTACATGAGCCCCTTCGCAGCCATCGCACGCCAACACAACCTCAACATCATCTCCTACGCCGACGACACCCAGCTGATACTCTCCCTCACCAACGACCCCACCACCGCCAGAACCAACCTACACGAAGGGATGAAAGACGTAGCCGAGTGGATGATGTACAGCCGCCTGAAACTGAACTCAGATAAGACGGAAGTCCTCATCCTGGGGTCATCGCCCTCCGCCTGGGACGACTCCTGGTGGCCCCCTGCCCTGGGCAGCGCACCCAAACCAACAGACCACGCACGCAACCTAGGCTTCATCTTGGACTTCTCCCTCTCCATGTCCAGACAAGTCAACGCCGTCTCCTCGTCATGCTTCAACATCCTACGCATGATACGTAAGATCTTCCGGTGGATCCCCACCGAAACCAGGAAGACAGTCACCCAGGCCCTCGTCACCAGCCGACTAGACTACGGCAACTCCCTCTACGCCGGAACCACTGCAAAACTCCAGAAAAGACTCCAGCGCATTCAGAACGCCTCAGCACGACTCATCCTGGACATCCCCCGACACAGCCACATCTCCGCACACCTGAGAAACCTACACTGGCTCCCCGTCAGCAAGAGAATCACATTCCGCCTCCTCACCCACGCACACAAAGCCCTCCAAAACCAAGGCCCAAGACACCTCAACGACCAACCACGCCCTCGCCACCGTCCCCCGCATCCGAAGAGCCACAACGGGAGGAAGATCCTTCTCCTACCTGGCTGCCAAGACGTGGAACTCCCTCCCCATCCACCTCCGCCTGACCCAAGACCACCTCGCCTTCAGGAAGCATCTCAAGACCTGCCTGTTCGAGCAGTAGAGGACCCCCCTCCCCCAAGCGCCTTGAGACCCTCCGGGTGAGTAGCGCGCTATACAAATGCTTGACTGATTGATTGATTGATTGTTTCCCTCAATTTCCTCTTTTACCTCACCATCTCTCCATTTCTTTCCCTACTGTACTCTATCTTCTTTCATCTCATGCCCCTTCACATGCAATCTCCCTTCCTACTGTAGACTAAATCCTACCCTTTCTCCTCTCTTTGTCTTCACCAGTCTCTCTCCTCTTCTTCCTCCCCTATACTAATTTTGTCCCTCTTTCACTGGATTCTCTCATCCATTCTCTCTTCCTCTGCTCCATCATTTTTCTCTCTTCAGTTTGTATTTTCAGTACTTACTACCTTCTCCTACCTACTCCACAGAATACCACTTCACTCTAATTCAGCGGAATCTCCACATACCAGTCAGCTGGGTTTGAGCAATTTCATGTGCTTTTGATCTGGGGAAGAAGCAGCTCCAACTATTGGTTGTTAAACCAATAAGCATGAGGACAGATGGGGTGAAGGGGAATTCAGGGTGCTAGTGTGTGCACGGCTTTGCCCACTATGATAGTGAAGTCACAGTAAGTGCCTAACGTAGAGAGAGGAAGGGGCAGCTATTTCATGACTCCATCTGCTGCTTATGAGGATGCATGGCTGTCAGCATGCTCTTTGCAACAACCTCTCAGTTTGGGATAACATTATGAATACTAGAAAATAGTGTTACACTCTATTTGGAATCAGGTGAGTCTTGAAGACAGAGACCAGGACCGGAAAGTCCAGAACTGGCTATATCTAAGGTCATATAACTGAAACCAAGAGTTCTGACTAGGAACTAGAGCACTGGAATCAATGAGCCAAATAACAAAAGAAAGAGTTGTAGGGAGACTAGGATATATAGAGGTAATATGCAGTGAGAAAAGGGAGACAATGAGACAGCAATACCCGTTAAATTGAGAAATAGAACTGTTATGTGTTATGGAAGGCTAGATATGACTATCATATAAGCAGTGGGACATTGTTCTAAAGCTCACTACAATGGCATTGTTACCAACAGATCAGTTCCACTGCAAACAAAAAGGAAAATGTTCGGATGACAACCATGGCCCATGTAATTGCGTATCAGAAATTAAAGAGGCATTGAAATGGATTGGCTTTCCTCCTAAATTGATCTCCTTGATTTCCCTCTTGTATTCTGACCCTAAGGCTTCTATTTTTGTTAATGGTAAAATGTCATCTTACTTCTTTCTTTTTAGAGGAGTGCGACAGGGCTGTCCCCTGTCCCCCTTTTGTTCATAATGGCATTGGAACCCTTTTTAACTAAAATTAGACAGGATGTTCAGATTACCGGCTTTCAGCTCGGTCCTCACCATGTTAAGTTGTTCATATATGCGGATGATATCCTTTTGTATTGTTCTAACCCGGATACTTCTCTGCCTCCCTTTTTACATCAGGTGGACCTCTTTTCCCATGTATACGGCTATCGCAGTAACCAGGATAAATGTGAAGTCTTTCCCCTTAATTTTTTGTGTCTTAAGCATTCTTTTCTTCATTCTGGCTTTACCTGGTAACCCTCTAAGATAAAGTACTTAGGTTTATGGTTTTCATTGAATATCCCATAAACCTTAAAATTGAATTTTAATCATATTACTAAAACGTTAAGTGATTCCTTTACCAGATGGCACCCTCTCTTCCTTTCTTGGTGGGGTCGATTAGAGTCTATTAAGATGATGCTTAATCCTTTAATTCTTTATTCCCTTTCTATGATTCCTGTGCATATTCCTGATTATTATTTCAAGAAGCTGGAATCGCTTTTAATTAAATTTCTTAGGAATAACAAACGCCCTCGTACAGCTTTGTCCACACTAAAAAAGATAAATACCATGGAGGTCTTAAGTTCCCTGAATTCAAATCTTAACACTTTGCTTTTTCCCTTAAGCAAGCTTCCCGTTGGATTTCCATTAATCCCCTCACCTATACTCCAGTATGGCTAAGTACAGAAAAATGTCATATCTCCCCTTTCGACTTTCAGAAACTTCTTGCTTTTACTCATTCTATTTCTTCTTTACACCCTTCTGTTATTGCTCATACTTGTAAACTTTTATCACCTCTTTTGCCCTCTTTCTACCCTTCAACGACTTCATTGTCTAACCACCCCATCTGGCATAATAAATCTTTGTGAATCAAAAATCACCCCATTTATTTGAAATCTTGGCGCTCTAGGGGTTTGATCTGGATTTCACAGCTTGTGAACAATCTAGCTCCTTTATCCTTTCCCGATCTTCAATCTCGATTCTCTCTTCCTAATACCTTCAAAACTCAATATAATCTTCTAATTCCCTCTCTCATTCAATACCTTCTTAATCTTCCACATTTCTGTATTCCTCCCCTCACTTGCTCTACAATTTTTCCCTTATTAAACACCTCTCCTTCAGCATGTTCTATCTATAGATATTTGCTGTCCAATTTTGCGAGACAGAAATCTAAGACTGAGTTGGCTTGGGAGAAGGATTTATTACAGTGTTGGCCGACCTCCATTTGGTACGAATTATTGCTTAAGATCCACAAAACTTCCCAAGCTGCCAATACCACCCAGACCCTTTATTTTATCAGCCTCTACTATGTAGCTCTGCGACATTAGCTTCTTTTTCATCCACTACCCCTTCCTCATGCTGGTCCCGCCCGCCCCTTTTGCTGATTTAAAATACATGCTTTTTGAATGCCTTCCTATCTCTCAATTCTGGCAATTTTAAAGTTAATCTTCCCTTTTCCTTATCTACTTTTTCTCTGGGTTAACTTTCCTCCCTATGGCCTCAGTCACCATCCAATTTTCGATTGTTGAATTTATTTTTAGCTATTGCCCTTCATTTAATAACTTCCAATTGGAAACATGCTGATAACGTAATGGTCAAGGCTTGGTGGAATGCTGTTTGTTTCCATTGTAGACTTGACACTAACTATGTTAATCCCGTTTCTCTCGCCATTAAAAGAGATTTGTTATGGCTTCCTCTTACTACATTGTTATCTTGGTCTGCCTCTCTGTGCTTCAACACTATACCTATTGCTAACCCATCAGACGATGTCCAGAAACTGCAGTGATTATACCCTGTTGTCCTTTTGCTTCGTTTTTGATGGTTTAATGATATTGTAGTGCTTATCTACTGCCTGTTTATTCTGCTTACAGTGTTTTAACTTCATATTTCACTGTTCTCTATTGCAATGTAATAATGTATTCTTTCCCCCTCCCCTTTTTTATTCCTTTCTCTCCCTTCTTTTCTTATAGTTTGCTTATTGTAACTATTTTACCTTTCTTATATTCCTGTAAATTTTTGCATCAATTGTACTTCACACTGTTCATTATTATGCTGCTCCGTTTCCTCTCTTTAACCCCTTCACTGCGGCGGCTATTCCGCCGCAGTGTTAAGAGGGTGGGGCGGCCGCGCGGCGGCCGCATGCTGGTGACGGAGCCGCTCCGTCACCAGCGTCGGTTGACCTGTGCTTGTGACGGAGCGGTTCCGTCATGGCCCGCCCCGCTCAATAGAACGTCAGCGCAGGCGCGAAATTCGCGCCGCGCAGGCGGGCCGAGCGGGCCATGACGGAACCGCTCCGTCATCAGCACAGGTCACCCGTAGCTGATGACGGAGCGGCTCCGTCATCAGCACTCAACGGGTTAACTTTCAATAAACTCAAACTTAAAAAAAGAAAAGAAATGAAACCAGATAGGAAATCATTCAACCTCTAATGTCATGTGAAAACATCTCTGACATGCACCTTAATGGACCATATTGAAGGCACAAGTACATTGCTCATATGGAGGCCCACATCTTTGAAATCAATAGAAAACATTACAATAGATATTAGGACTACAATATTCACTGTGAAACACTCTGCAGATGCAAGATGTGATGTCTACCACATACGTGCAGATCTGTCTGGAAGACTCCAAATTTCACTCAATATTCTCCAAGCGATACCACTTACTCTGACTTGGGCCAAGGAATGGTGAATAACTGCCCCCTCAAGGAGAACATCTGCTGAAAACCCCCCAAATTGTAGACACAAGTCTGCCACATGATGTGTCACGTAAACGACTAATTGGCGAAAGCTAAAGTTTTTGCTAGCTCTTTAAATATTCTGATTGATTGAACAACAAAGAAGCATTTCAGAAAAGGTGCTTCTTGTCATTGTAAAACAATCGATTGTTCAGAGCTTCATTGAAATCAATGGAGTGGCAGACATCCAAGAATGGCTGTCAGAGACCTTCTGCTCGAACATTCTAATGTAAGTCTTTCTGTGTCTGCCAATATAGCCTTAGTGCCCAACTTAGTGGGCTCTACTGATCTTTAAAGGCCTGCTCCAGCATTAAAGGTCCAAGCCGAAGGCGAGGGCCTTTAACAAGTGAGCGGGCCTTTAATGGCTGGGTAGTGCCTGCCACAGAGGTCTCCAAAGATATTAGAACATTCCGCTCCTGTGGGACAGAATGTTCCAATTTGCAAAACAAAGGTCTCACGAAGCTCGAGGGAGTTGAAAACCCCTCAATCTCCGTCAAGCCTTTGTTCACTGCAACAGCTGTGAAAAAACATTGGAATGTTGATGGTCCATGATTCTACCAGCCATTAAAAGCCCGAGCACTCCATTGTCTTTAATAGAGCGCTCAACTTTTCAATGTTCTGATTTAATTTAGAACATTCTATTTTCTATGAGTGGGATGTTCTAATAGCATTAAAGCCCTGCTGCTGTTGACTTTACCAGTTATTAATGGCCGTCTCACAGCTTATAAGATTGTCCCTTTCTCTTTTTCGAGGCCATTGACTTTGGCGCTGGGCTATAAATAATGCAAAGAGTGTTTAACAACTGATGTTGCCCTCTGTTTGGATCTATAATCCTATACTTTTATAGTGTCATTTTAAATCTGTTCTCTAACAACTCCCTTTCCCTTCTTCACAATATAAGGAATTACCTTGCTCTGTGTGGTAATGAGCTATAGTGCAGACCACCTTCCATTTCCTAGGTGGTGGGATTTTTGAGGAGGCAATGTTAGAATTCTCCACTGGCCTTTTTGGACAGGTGGTGGTAAATGAACCAGGAGTACACCACTAGGAGACTGGACCTTAGTGACAGGGCAGGGGAGTTGATGCAGAGGTCCTCTTTTCGGGTAGTTGTAGGGAATGGGTTACCTGTAAGTGCATATTGTCCCAGCATTTTGGAATTAAATGTGTTTTTGAGCTTTTTACGTCTGGCATTAGCCAAGAGCATATTGCATGGGGCAGTGGGTCAACCTACTTAAGCTACTGTTTAGCTTCACTTTGAGTGACTGTGTTTTGTCCTCTCAAAAGGAGCATATCCACACACAAGCTAGTTCCCTTCAGCACAAGTGTTTAAGTTTTTATTTTATAATTACTTTAGTGTTGCCTTTTTGTTTAGAGATGATGTGATAGAAGACTACTTCAGATTCACAGTACATCATTATCAAATCCCATCTCCAGCCAACGCTGTTGTAAATTCCTTTTGAAGTGTTTTGCTTTTCTGACTGCTCCCATTTCATAGCATACCTGATTGTGCCCATTGGAAACTGTTCTGTATTAAGTCATCCTTATTTCCTCTTTTTCTTTCTTTCTTTCTTAGAATGATGGCTCCTTAAGATATTAGGCCTCATTTATGTGTTTTTACCGTAGGGCAGCGCAGAAGGCCTTCCTACTGCGCTGCCCGATGGCAAAAGAAAAGGGCAGGAATGTACTGAATCTATGAGATACAGCGCATTCCTGTCCTTTCCCCTGCGCCGGCACACAATAGGCTGCCGTGAACCAACACAGGCACCCTTGCACCATGGTGCAAGGGTGCCTGTGTTGAGGGCAAAATTATTTTTGTGTAGCAAAAAGGGACAAGAGTTGTTTTCCTCTTTCTATGTGTGCTGCAGAATGCAGCACACATAGAAAAAGGAAAAATAAAGATATTTCTTCTAGTTCTGCCTCCCTTAGTTTTTGGTGCTCCCTCAGATTTACGATTTCTCGTAAATCTAAGGCAGTGTCAAAATGCCGTGGATGTTACTGGGATCCCCCCCAGCAACACCCATTGCACTCCCCGTTAACGCAGAAAACTGTATTAAAGGGGACAATATTTACGAGTCAACATTAAGCCAAAAATAGTGGCTTAGTACTGACTCGTAAAAATGGAGCGGGCTCCTGCACCACAGAACGTCACAAAAAGAGACATTCCGACGACTCAATGTACCTTATAGATGAGGCCTATTGCTGGCAGAGAGCACTTGTTAATTCCAGTAGTCCTAGGTCCGAAGAGTGGGAAGTCAGTGAGGCAGTCATCAAGTGGAGTAAGACCGGAGGTTTTGAGCCCCAAACAAGGTAAGGTTGACCTGGCAAAGTGGGGGCAGATGAGGCAGGAGGAGAGATGGTGGCATAAGAGGCTCAGTGCATGTGTCCTAGGAGGGCAGCCTGGGTAACTCAAGGGAAGAAGGAGAGCTTCAGTATTCCTTTTACGAACACTGGCAAGGGTGCAGCAGAGCAATCTGGGGAGAAGTGCAGCATCTTACCTGTAGATGTGTCGAGCCCCCCTCGCAGTGAGGAGGAACACATTAGAATCGCGGAAGAACAATTGTCTGAGAAAGGACATGCTATGAAGCTAGAAGATAGTGCACAGGGTGAAATTGGGCCCTCCCCACCCCCCATAGTTGTCATTGGTATGACGAATAAGGAAGGGGTGGGGAGTGAAGGTGCACTGAGGTCCCCCCTCCCGAATGGTGATAGAAATAAAAAGCAGCCTCATCAGCTATCAGCAAACGTGACAGTTCACGTGCTGCTCAATTTGAAGGATGATGAGGTGGAAGGAGACAGCGGACCGATTGTTGGTGGGCAAAGATCATTGTGGAGTAACAAGTTGGCAAAAAAAGGATGGGACTAATTAAAAGGGCAAGGTTATGGCTCATGGGAGACAGGTGGCAAGAAGTAAGGGTGAGGTACAGGGGAAGATGCTGCCAATGGGTAGGGGCACACAGAAGGCAGTATGAAGGAGGCACAGTAGGTGGGGATAGGATCAAGCATTATGTCAAGAGAGCTGCTGCGATTCAAAAGAAGGAGACAATGTAGTGAGAAGGCAGGTAGGTCCAGAGGCAGATGGCTGTAAATGGTGCTGTTAACCCATACAAAAATGGGTTTTGATGGATTGTGAAGCAGGGGCTGGTGCATCTCTGCCTGCAGTTAACCTGGTGTGAGGAGCTGAATGGATTGGGTCTGGGACTGCAAGGGAGGTGTCACATTGGTCGGGAGAGTGGTCTTCATCCAGATTGTCTGGCCCAAATGATGGGGATGGACAATGATGGCAGGAGCCTGGTAGCATTTAGTGTGGCCCCTGGGGATGCTACAGACATGCCTATAGGGTGGCTGCACTACTAGAATGATAGAATGGAGGATGGTAATCTCTCCCAGTACACTGGGATAATGCAAGAGAAGAGAGGAGGATACTGACTTATATTAAGATGAAGAGGTGGTTGAATTGAAGGAAGGTGAGGTTGTTGAAGGAGCATGTGATGGTAGCGTGCTAATTCAGCAGGAGGCATGACACTGGTGGAAAGAAAGTTTAACATGCTGGTGTAGGCTTAATGTAACAAGCAAGGTGGGTGAAGATGGTGTTTTAAAGATACAAAGTGGAGATAAAGCTTCAGAATGTAAACAGAAGGAGCCAAAGAGGATGATTGTGAATTGGCAGGCCTAAGTGTTCAATCAATCAATCAATCAAAGCAGTTATATAGCGCACTACTCACCCAGAGGTTGTCAAGGCGCTAGTGGAGGGTGGTCCGCTACTGCTCGAACAGCCAGGTCTTGAGTTGCTTCCTGAAGGCGAGATGGTCCTGGGTCAGGCGGAGGTGGGTCGGGAGGGAGTTCCAAGTCTTGGCGACGAGGTAGGAGAAGGACCGTCCCCCTGTGGTGGCTCTTCGGATGCGGGGGACGGCGGCGAGGGCATGGCCGGTCGATCGAAGCTGGCGTTTGGGAGCGTAGAAGTTGAGGCTGTTGTTGAGGTATCCTGGGCCTTGGTTGTGTAGGGCTTTGTGTGCATGGGTGAGGAAACGGAAGGTGATTCTCTTGTTGACTGGGAGCCAGTGCAGGTCTCTTAGGTGTCCGGAGATGTGGCTGCGGCGGGGGATGTCCAGGATGAGTCGTGCTGAGGCGTTCTGGATCCGCTGGAGTCTCTTCTGGAGTTTGGCGGTGGTTCCGGCATAGAGGGAGTTGCCGTAGTCCAGGCGGCTGGTGACGAGGGCCTGGGTGACCGTCTTCCTGGTCTCGGTGGGGATCCACCGGAAGATCTTACGTAGCATGCGCAGGATGTTGAAGCACGACGAGGAGACGGCGTTGACTTGTCTGGTCATGGAGAGGGAGGAGTCCAGGATGAAGCCCAGGTTGCGTGCGTGGTCTGTTGGTTTGGGTGCGTTGCCTAGGACGGGGGGCCACCAGGAGTCGTCCCAGGCGGAGGGTGATAATCCCAGGATGAGGACTTCCGTCTTGTCCGAGTTCAGTTTCAGGCGGCTGTTCATCATCCACTTGACTACGTCTGTCATCCCTTCATGTAGGTTGGCTCTGGCGGTGGCGGGGTCATTGGTGAGGGAGAGGATCAGCTGGGTGTCGTCGGCATAGGAGATGATGTTGAGGTTGTGCTGGCGTGCGATGTCTGCGAGGGGGCTCATGTAGACGTTGAAGAGGGTTGGACTGAGGGAGGAGCCTTGAGGAACGCCGCAGATGACTTCGGTGGCTTCTGATCTGAATGGGGGGAGGCGGACTCTCTGTGTCCTTCCGGCGAGGAAGGAGATGATCCACTCCAGTGCCTTCTCCTGGATTCCGTCGTTGCTGAGGCGATGCACTAGTGTACGGTGGCAGACAGTGTCGAAGGCCGCGGAGAGGTCTAGGAGGATGAGGGCTGCTGTTTCTCCGTTGTCAAGCAGGGCTCGGATGTCATCGGTGGCTGCGATCAGGGCGATCTGGGTGCTGTGGTTGGCCCGGAAGCCAGACTGCGAGAGTTCGAGGGATCCGTTAGTCTCGAGGAAGGCGGCCAGCTGCTTGTTGACGGTCTTCTCGATGACTCTCCGGGAAGGAGGCGGTGTCGAAGGAGGTGTTGATGATGTCCCGCAGGTGGGGTGCGATGACAGCGTCGGCCTTGTTGAAGACGTGGTGAGGGCAGGGGTCGGTCGGAGATCCGGAGTGGATGGAGTTCATCGTGCGGACGGTGTCTTCGGTGCTGATCGGGGTCCAGGCGCGGAGGGTGGTGGTGGGGGGCGGTGGTTCGGTCGTGGCGTGCGTCGGTTGAGTGCTGAAGCTGTTGTGTATGTCCACGATCTTGTTGTGGAAGTAGGAGGCGAGGGAGTTGCAGAGGTCTTGCGACGGGGTGATGTCTTTGTTTCCGGCGTTGGGGTTGGAGAGCTCTTTAACGATGTTGAAGAGTTCTTTGCTGTTGTGTGCCTTGTTGTCCAGTCGTTCCTTTTCGGGTGGAAAGCTTGAGGGCAGTCATGTTGTCCGGTGTTGGGTCTCTGCGCCAGGCTCTCTCGAGGGCTCTGCAGTTCTTCTTGGAGCTCTTGAGTTCGTCGGTGAACCATGGGGCTTTCTTGCTGCCGGGTCTGCTAGGCGGGGTCCTCAGGGGGGCGAGGTCGTCTGCGCAGTCGCTGATCCTCTTTGTGAGGTTGGTGGCCGCTTGGCTGGGGTTCGTTGCGCCGGTGGGAGGGTTCTTGCTCAGGGAAGTCACGAGCTGGTCGGCTGTGATCTTGTTCCAGCTTCTGCGTGCAACCTGTTGCTGGTGGTGGTGGATCGTGGTCCTTCTGAAGCTGAAGTGGACGCAGCTGTGGTCCGTCCAGTGGAGTCCAGGTGATGTCCTTGATGGATGAGAAGACGGGGTCGAGTGTGTGTCCGGCGTAGTGGGTGGGGGTGGTCACCAGCTGCTTGAGTCTGAGGTTTGCGAGGTTGTCCAGCAGGGTGGTGGTGTTGCGGTCGTTGTTGTTCTCCAGGTGGAAGTTGAGGTCCGCGAGGAGGATGTAGTCAGCGGAGGGAAGGGCGTGCGGGCTGACAAAGTCGGCAATGTCCTCGCTGAATTGTGTGCGTGGTCCCGGGGGTCTGTAGATGAGGGTGCCTCCGAGGGTGGTCTTGGGGTTGATGTGGACCTGGAAGTGCAGGTGCTCGGCGGGTGCGAGGGTGTCGTCGGTGTTGGTCGTGATGCGGATGGTGTTCTTGTGGATGAGGGCGATGCCTCCTCCAGTCTGGTTGATGCGGTCCCTCCGGATGATCTTGTAGCCGTCTGGGATGGCGATGGCGATGTCGGGCGCTGAAGAGGCGTTCATCCAGGTTTCCGTGAGAAAGGCGACGTCTGGGGCTGTGGTGTCGAGCAGGTTCCAGAGCTCGACGGCGTGTCTGTGGACGGAGCGGGTGTTGAGCAGGATGCAAGTGTTGGCCCCAATGTTTAGACCAGGTATGTTCAGAGGCAACAAAGACATTTTAAGGGAATGCTCCATTTGTTTTGGGGAGTGGTGTGTTGAGATGCTGGTCAAAGTAAAGTTGCTGAGTCATTGGTTGAGAAGGGCATGAATATGGAAGAGGGTTTGATGAAGGGGCGAACAAAAATGATAGTAAGTCGCATAGGTTGAGGGGCAAGGAGGTTACAGGAGATGAACAGGAGGGGATGTAAAAAAAAGAGAGTAAGGAAATCAATCAATCAATCAGGGGAATGCGGGTGCGCAGGGTATTGGCAAAGAGGGGTTGGTGGAGTGGAGATTTCATTTGGGTACGTGGAAGGTGATTCTGTCATTGAGGTATTGGGGTCCGGTGTTGTGTAGGCATTTGTAGGTGTAGGTGAGTATCTTGAAAGTGATGGGGTGCTAGTGGAGCTTGCATAGGTGTTGGCTGATCTGTTCGTGTCAAGGGATCCCGAGGATGAGTCTCGCGGTGGTGTTCTGTATTCTCTGGAGCATTCAGAGTAGGGACTTGTTGATGCCGGCATAGAGGGCGTTTCCGTAGTCCAGCCTGCTGGTGATGAGTGCATGGGTGACTGTCTTCCTTGCCTCGGGGGGATCTATTTGAAGGTCTTATGGAGGGTTTGGAGGGAGTTGAAGCAGCTGGAGGTGACGGCGTTGACCTGTCATTTCATGGAGAGGGGGGAGTTGAGTATGATGCAAAGGTTCTTGGTTTGGTCTGTGGGGGTCGGTGGGCTGCCGAGGGTGGTCGGCCACTAGGTGTTGTTCCATGCAGAGGGGCGTGGTACCAAGGATGAGGAGTTCCCTCTTCTCTGGGTTGAGTTTTAGTCAGTTATTTTTCATTCATGCTGAAACGTCCTGAATTCCGTCCTGGAAGTTGAGGCTGCTGGTGGTGGGGTCCTTGGTGAGGGAGAGGATGAGCTGGGTGTTGTCGGTGTTGGAGACTATGCTGAAACTGTACTGTTGGACAATGGTGGCAAGAGGCGCCATGTAGATGTTGAATAGAGTTGGTCTCAGTGATGAACCCTGTGGGACTCCGCAGTTGATTCCTCTGGGTTGGGAGAGGAAGGGAAGAAGTCTGATCCTTTGGCTTCTGTCGGTGAGGAATCATCTGATCCAGTTGAGGGCGCTGCCTTGTATGCCGGCGTTGTGTAGTCTGGCTGCGAGGGTGCAGTGGGAGAGGGTGTCGAAGGCTGCTGACAAGTCAAGGAGGATGAGGGCTGCGGTGTGGCCTTGGTCGAGGAGGGTACAGATGTCGTCAGTTGCTGGTTGCAGGGCGGTCTCAGTGCTGTGATTGCTTCAGAATCCAGACTGAGAAGGGTCTAGGATGGTGTTGTCCTGGATGAACCTCGTCAGTTCTGTGTTGACTGGCTTCTCAGCCACTTTTGCTGCAAATGTGAGGAGCGAGATGGGCCAGTAGTTCTTGAGGTCCGTTGGGTCTGCTGAGGGCTTCTTCAGCAGCGGTCCTACTTCTTCTTGTTTCCAGTCATCGGGGAAGGTGCCGGTCTCGAAGGTGATATTGATGGTGTGTTTTAATATGGGTGCAATGGTGGTGGCAGCTCTGTGATATATGTGGGGGGCAGGGGTCAGTGGGGGCCAGGAGTGGATACCTCTCATGGTCACTGTGGTTTCCTTGGTCCTGATCACTGTCCAGGCGGAAATGGTGGTCTGTCTATATGGCAGTCTGACTAAGGGGTCAGGTGTGCGGATGTTGAAGTTGTCCTAGAGGCTCTTTATCTTTAGCTGGAAGTAGGCTCCAAGTTTGTCAGAGAGGTCCTGGGAGGAGGTGATGTCCGTGGCTTCGCTGCTGGGCTTGGTAAATTCCTGGATGACGTTGAAGAGTTCCTTGGAGTTGTTGGAGTTGGCGAGGATTCTGTTGTGAATGAAAGTCCTTTCGGTTGTTCTGATGTAATGATGGTATTCCGTCATAGCGTCCTTGTAGGGGGTCTATTTTTCTGGGGTTTTGCTGTTTCCCCAGTTTTTCTCCAGGCATCTGCATGTGCGTTTGGTTTCTTGGAGATTAGTGGTGAACCAGGCAGCTGTTCTGAGGCGTTGCTTGATGACATTGAGCAGTGGGTCGAGCTTGTCTGTGCAGTTGGTGGCCCAAGTTGTGATGGGGGTTCAGTCATTGAGGGCAGAGCTTAGCTGTTCCTTGGTGACTCTGCTCCAGTTCCTGCATGGGGGAACTTGGCGGGACCGGGTGGCTTGGGTTTGTTGACGAGGAAGTGTATGCAGTGGTGGTCGGTCCAGGGGGGTTGCATGGTGTGGCTGAAGTGAATGCTGTTGCCTCCAGCGAAGACGGGTGTGAGGGTGTGGCCTGCCTTGAGCATCGGGATGGTGTCAGGTTGCTTCAGTTTGATGTTGGTGTGGTTTTCACGGAGGACGGCTGAGCTGGGGTCGCCAGGTTTGTCGAGGTGAATCGATGAGTATGTGGTCTGTGAAGGCGATGGTGTGGGGTGCGATGAGGTTATTGATGGCATTGGCAAAGAGTGCTCAGAGGCCAGGGGGTCTGTAGGTGAGAGTGCCGTGGAGTGTGGATTTGGGGCTGGTCTTGACCTGGAAGTGCAGTGCTCAGAGGCAGGGAAGTTTCCGCTAGAGGTGGTAAGGCAAAGGGAGTGTTTGTGCTCGATGGCGATGCCTCCTCCAGGATGGTTGGGGTGGTCCTTCCTCTGGATCTTGTACCCATCTGGGATGGAAATGGCGATGTTGGGGGCCAAGTTGGCATTGGTCCAGGTTTCCGTAAAGAATGCGACGTCGGGTGAGAGTGAGTCCAGGAGGTTCCAGATTTCCACGGTGTGTCGGTGTAAAGAGCGCACGTTGAGAAGGATGCATCTTAGGGCGTCAGTGGTGCAGATGGCCAGAGTGATGGTGAAGGAATGGCGGCAGTGGCGGCAGGAGAACCGGCTATGAGTCGTGTTAGGCATGGACAGTTATGGTTTCTTCTGGAGTTGAGTGCGAGGGGGGTGGTAGAGTCGTAACGGTGGATGATCGGAGATCCAGAGTTCCTGGCTCTGGCCGCGGTCGGGTCACGACGGGTGCAGACAGGTTTGTCTTAGGCGTGCCTTCGGCATGGCAGTGCCGCAACTGCACATCGGTTGCCATTAAGTAGGGGAGGGACGATCAGCTGGGAGGAGGGAACGGGCATGGGCAGGGGCCGCAGGGGCAGAAGCGGCGGGTAGCTGACCGGGCAAACTTGCAGCAACAATAACAGGGCACAGAGATCAACGGTAACAGGGCACAGAAAGCACAGAAGGCGACAATAACAAAAACAAAAATCAACTTCTGGCAACAACAGAGAGTGGCATAATTACTGTGTTTGAGATGGTACACAATCACGCAAGGAGCGGACTCGAACCCCAGGCAGGGGAGATGCAGAAGGAGTGACCGGCGAGGCCAGGCACAGCGGAGCTGCTAGGGGGAGAGCAGATCTCAGACCAGAGGTCAGAGGTCTTGCTCGCACTCTCCTGCAGCAACCGCCGTTAAGTACGGGAGGGGGAGGGAGAATCAGCTGGGAACGGGCATGGGTAGGGAGAAAGGGCCACAGGGGCAGCAGTGGCGGGAAGATGACCGGGCAAATTTGCAGCAACAATAACAGGGCACAAATTAAACATAAAGTGATGTTGCGGTAGTGACTGAGCTTGTGGACTCACTTGATTTCTACCACAAATGAAAAAATTAGGAATGGCAAGTATATGCAGGTTTTTAAATGTGTACGCAGGAAAGTGAGACTTAAAGAGGGCTCAAAAGAGGAAGAATTGGAGGTGTAGAAAGGCCCCACCCTAAAGTACCAGTAACAGGGAGTATTTCAAGTTTAAATAGAAATGTTGAAAGTGTGGGGGGATTCACACAATTCTGCAGTCCAATCAAGGTACGATTGGGATTACAGGAACTGAAGGTGGTTCGGGACACTCACAGGCAAGATAACCCAAAGGAGGTTAGGATGCATTGGAAAAGAGCTCATACTCGCGTTAAGGTGGATGTTATGGGAAGTTATTTTGTTATTTCCATCTGAAGAAAGATATAGAATTGTTGTCAAATGGTTGTGTTGATTGTTTCAGGCTGGGTTACAAGGGATTGACCAAGAACCTGAAGTCTGCAATGGAACATCCTTAGCTGCCTTTACAAAAGTTACAGACGGAAGTAGGGGAAGGTACCATAGAAGGTTCCTTTAATGACTGGAAGAACTTGGGGGAGTCCCCAATTGGGGTTACACCTAAAAAATATGAATGTCAACTCCATTTAATTCAACATTTGTCATTGCTGGAAGAGCATTCTGGGAATTGTTGCATTCAAGAAATTCTCTCTTCTGTGCAATATACAGCAGTAGTAAATGGATACGAAATGGTGACAAATGTAGCACTTGGAGAATGCATGGCAAAATGTGGCATAAAAATCTGCTTGTCGGCTGCTACCGATTCATCCTAAGTTATTGGGTATTCATCGCCAATGAAGAACTCTATTTCATATGCCCTGTTCGAAACATTCAGTTAATTTTTTCATTGGTGTTATTTAGAGGTTTCTGGTGGTGTTGTGGTTAAGCATTACCTAGATCTTTTTTTATTTGTCACTCTTCAAAGGGCGCAGTGTTGTTAGGCCTAACACATATGTAAGGGTTTTGATGTTAGAGTTTGGTGTGTTTCTGCCACAAGAAAAGATGATGAGTCCAGCCACCCTCTTGACTTTTTGGGACCATAGATTGACTCTGGTTCTATGGAAGTACGGCTACCAAAAGACAAGAAGATGGAGATAATTGCTTTTTGGAACAAATGTTGGAGGAGAAAAGGATGCAGATGTGGTCTATAGAGGTGCTGTTGGGACACTTGAATTCTGCATCTTGTGCTTTGAGGGCAGGAAATAATTTTGTAAATGGTTAAGTCTTCAACTAGTGGAGCAATGGTTGCTGCATCACAGAGTATGATTCTCTACCAGAGTGTGGGAGGAGGTGAGGTTGTGGTTGGCAGTTTGAGACATTTCAATTAGGACTAGGTGAATTTTAAATTATGCTAGCAAAATTCATGTAAATTTGGTTATTTTGAGTTATGACTGTTATACGAAATTGTTCCTTTTTGCATAATTAGTGGCATTTGCTGTAAGAATTTACAGCCAACACACAAATTGTGGGAAAATTGCAGCACAAATGCACAGGAACAACAAAACAAGAGCTGGTATTTAAATGCATTTCCATACCAACATTTTGAGCTAAAATATAGTTTAAAATGATGGATTTGTATTTTGAGTAATTTCGCCAAATTTTACATAATTTTGCAATAATTATGCAAAAGCAAATTACCTGAATTTTCCACACACCTAATTTCAATGGAATGTGTTTGAAGAATTTGTGGAACAAAATGGAATGGAGTGTACTGATTTTTTTTTTATGTAGCTGGAGGGACAAGTTTAATATTGTATGTCAAGTAAAATGATGTGAAGAACAGTTGCCAGCACTCTGGAAAGCAGAAGGGCAAAGTAATGCATTTATGGAGTTTTTCCATGCGTGGTCGCTTTGGGTGTTGTGGGGACTGTACTTCAAGGACTGGACAGTTCTGTTCAATATTGGCAATATACACCATATTGCCAATTTTGACAACTAACAATCAGTAAAGGATTTGAGGTTTTTTCAGTTGAGTTTGTTTCAAGTTGCTTGCAATTCACAATCCAAAATTGTGTTTACAGCAAGGCACATGCCAGGAGTTGATAATGAAATTACAGATACGTTTTCTTGTTCGCAGTGGAAGACATTCTGTGGCTTAACATAGGAAGCAGATATCATTAATACAAAAATGGCAGAAGAATTGTGGCTGTTGGCTCGGTAAGGATAGCAAAGCTCATTGAAAAGTCTTTGGTCCCCATCTCCTGTAAAAGCATATGGTCAACTTAGCTGGATTTTGTAGCATCAGGAGCACAGTGACGAACAGGAGAGGTTTATTCTGCAGCCCAGTGGTGCAGGGAATTTGGTGAAGTTCATTATGGTTTTATTTGATAAAGGTTTGTCAGATGTTACAATATCAGGTAATAAATAAATATGTATTTATGCTTCTCCCCTGTTGCTTTGCCCTTAGCTGTTCAGCCAGTGTATAGATGCTGTGCGGAATGTTGGAGTGGTGATGATGAATGGAATGTTTGAGTGCATGTGAGGTGAAGTGAGACCGTTGGAGTATGGGCTAAGCAGCAGGCAGGCTGTTCCTGGTGGGCTCTACTTAAACTTTCCAACCTGCAACTAAGTCTAACTAAACCTTATTAAATTACATCTATGCTACTGGACTTCATCATTACAAGTGGCCTTTTAGGACAAACCATTTTGGTGATATAAACCTTCTGAGAGGAACGTGGGGAGGAGGATTATAGAAGGTTGGGCAAGGTAGAGAACTGGAGCAAGAAAAGTGCTGAGGTCAATAACTGCACAAGTGTTCAGGCAGTTTTAAAACACATTTCAGTATACCCACTATCTTACTTTCACATTTCCTCACTCATCATCAGGGCTTTAAATGGGCTCGGACCTGCTGGTGCTCAGCACTGGCATTTCTTAAAAGCAGGTGCTGAGACGGATCACTACCGGACTCTCCTTTTTTACCTTCAGTTTGGGAAAAAAAGCGTAACTCTGCAATAGTACCACCCATCATTTCTTTTGATGTAACTTCAAAGAGAATCGTTTTTCAGTTTCATACAGCACAAACAGGATGTTCAGCTGACATAAAGATCGAACCTGTTCTCAGCTCAAAAGTCGGCAGCTCTAGCCTTAGCCACAACCTCGCCCACAAGAATGGAAGCATTTTCAACATTATATACAGCAAAGTCATAGTTGTTTCTTGTATATCTTCTGCAATTTACAACCATTGGCAAAGCCAATAGTCCTGGCTTGTTGCAGGTTTAATGTTACTTGTGGTATATATCTGGATGAATGGACAGAAGAGGCAAAATACCAGTGGTGCAGCGCACTATACTAAGTGCAGATTTTTAGCCTAAGTGTTTTAAGCCATGCCCTTTATTACATCGGCCAAGCCCCTGTGGGAGACCCCCTAGTTTTTCATCCCACTCAAAGCCCTGCTCATCATAATGGCAAAAAGAAAAGACCTCTGACAAAGAGCCCTCTCACAG
This sequence comes from Lissotriton vulgaris, assembly GCF_964263255.1. NCBI lineage: Eukaryota > Metazoa > Chordata > Amphibia > Caudata > Salamandridae > Lissotriton > Lissotriton vulgaris. The sequence goes on along the minus strand of NC_141697.1, from coordinate 290,509,961 downwards.
GTCCCTTGGGGCATTGCAGTGCCGGCTATATGAGGAGCAAAGCTGTATGATGAAGCATGACACATTTGTGTGTATGAGGGCACTATCTTCCAATAAATAATAATTTCCTGATGACAATGGGCTAGATGTAGGTTGCTAAATACCGGTCGGTAAAGCCGAAATTCAGTACATTTCAGCGTTCCCGACCGGTATTTAGCCCTGTGCGATGTAGGTATTACTGAATGCAATCGGTAATACCGAATCAGTAAATTAAAGGAAAATAGTTACCTATTCCTTATTTACCGATCGTTCAACAATGGAACCTCAAAATACAGAATTGGTAAATAATGAATCGGTAAACATTCAGTGATGCGATGTAGCAAAATTCGGTAATAACGAATTTGTCCAAATTTTGGTATTAAAGATTCAGTAATTACCACTGAACCAGAGCAGGTGGTAATCAGGTGCAGTGCATAAAAAGAGCCCCAAAATGCAACAGTGTGAACACAATGGCGGCCCTCTACGTCATAGCAAGGCGGCTACGTTTGCGAGCAGCAGGACAGAGGATTTGGAGACGGGAAGAGCGTGTGTACAGATTGCGTGTCACACTGTTCCAAATGACTGAGCCATAAATCCATGACAGGTACAGGCTACACCCCCACACCATCCTTGACCTGATACAGGACCTGCAACCATACCTAGAGCATCAGACACCAAGGGTGCACGCAATGCCCACCCATGTACAGGTACTCTGTTGCCTGCACATCCTGGCATCAGGAAGTTACCAGAGTGTGATAGCCGCAGCAGGTGGTGTGTCATAGAGCTGCCTGTCCTGTTTCTTCAACTCCTTTCTGGACGCCATGATGCAGAGAATGCATCACTACATACTCTTCCCCAGCACACAGGCAGAGCTGCAGAAGACCAAGCTGGATTTCGACCAAAAGGCACAATTACCACATATAATAGGCTGCATCTATGGGACCCCCACATACCAATCTTCCCACCTGCAGCTACAGAATATATGTACCGCAACCGCAAATCAACTCACTCCATCAACGTGCAGGTGATATGTGATGCAAAATTCATCATTACTGACATTGGGGCAAAATTCCCAGGGAGTACCCACGACTCCTAAATATTCAGGAACAGTGGTATGCATACACGTCTGACTACTGGTGAATGCGGAGAAGGATACCTACTAGGTAAATCAATGTGGCACACCCTGATGTATACCTTGGAATAACGTATTGGTGACCCAAAATAATGGCACTTTCTTTCCCATTTAGGTGACAGCGCATATGCCCTCTGGTCATTCATAATAACACCATACCTCAACCCATCCACCCCAAGGGAGAGGAGATACAATGTGGCACATGAAAGCACTCGCATGATGTGGAGAGCACCTTTGGACTGCTAAAAAGCAGGTTCCGTTACCTCCACAAAAGTGGAGGGACACGTCAGTACCGCTCCATCATCTGCTGCAAAACAATAGCAGCATGTGCAATGCTGCATAACCTTGCCATAAAGAAAGGAACAGCAGTGGAACTAACTGTCTCTGAGGACAAGGGTGAGGACAATCCACTGCCAGAGCCCTGCGCAGCTGGTGCGACAGCTGCACCGGATGGGAGACACAGACGGGCTGAGATAACATGCAACTATTTCTGAGTGAGTAAGGAGACATAACCAGTTACTGTATTTGCATGATGGTGTTTAATGACCAGTGCACACAAGAAGATCTGAATCAGTCTACATACACCCATGGGTTACATCACCCATAAATTAAAAAACATGGCTGGCTCTATTTTTTGCTCCCACCCACTGCACTGCCACGTTCCTTGGCTCCACTGCCTGCACTTCCAGTATGTTCCTGGGAAGCGCTGTGGCGTTCGCTGCGCCTCCTGGTCATGGTGGGAGAGGGTGTAATGCTATTACGGCTAGTAGCTTCCTCACTGTCCCCCCCTCTGCTGTAGTGGCCACCTCTCAGTTTGCAGAAGTTCAAGTGCTGAGGTCATTGTGACCATCCCCAGTGCCACATCCCTACTACAATGTGCCATCTCCTCCTGCATGGCAATAGAGCGCCTGCACATGAGGGAGGTTGCACTGGACAGGCGGTTCACCGCCTTGGTGTATGCATCAAGTCTATGCCTCTCCCTGCGCCTAGACAGGCGGTCCTCCTCAAACTTGGTGTTGAGCTGCCTCACAGCCAACGCCACATCACTCATGCCCTCAGACATGGTGTTATTAATCTCACTGATCCCCTTTTCAATGCGATGCATGTGAGCATTCATGTGTGACATCTCCCGCTGCATTGAACACATTGCTCTCCATTGCAGGCACTGGTCCTGTGGTCCTGTACAGCATGCTGTATCTTACCTTGTTTGCTTGCAGCCCTGGCAGAGCAGTCTGCGTCGCATCCCACTCACACTCTCTGGCTGGAGGGTGGACTACACCATGAGCTCCAGGGCTATTGGTGCAGGTGCTCTGCTCCTCCCTCCATCAGTTTTGGTATCCTGCCTCTGCCTCTCCGCCATCCTTGCCTTCGCAGTCTTCCTCAGGTCATACCACCTTGCTTGCCAAACAGCTTTTCATGGTCCTTGGTGACTTCTTCTATGAGGACCTTCCGCTCCTTTTCACTGAACTTCTTTTTTTCTTTTTCTTTCACCTCCATCCTTCTCTCTTTCCTGGTTTGCCATTGTGCAAATTTGTTTTTCTTGGCAAAGAAAGGCTGTGTTGCTCCTGGCTCCTCTGCTCAGCTACCTGCCTCGCAGTCAGCTGCAGGTTCAGTGCAGCTGCCTGGGTGTGGCCACTTCCTGTTTGGGAGTTAATTGGGATGCACAGGATTGGCTGATTCAACAAATTCCGAATTTTTGAATTACCGAATCGGTATTTCCCGATTCGATATTGGATTTGGTATTTACGAATCGGTATTGGGGTTTTTGTTTTTTTGTTTTTACCGAAACCTTCCGATTTGCAATTTTTACCAAATATTACCGATTTGGTAATAATTTTTACTGAAACTTTACGTACATCGGAAATAACGATTACTTAATACCGAATCTGTAAAATTCGGTATTAAGGAATCGGTATTTCACGTTTACCTACATCTAACCCAATATCACAAAATATTCACTCTTTTCTATAGGAACAGCTACCCTCCTCTGTGTATACTTCTGGATGGGAGCACAGGTGCTGGAGTTCGAATGGCTTCTAGCCCCCACTTCTTTTGATTGTTTGAAAGGTTTTGGCCATGGGGCCTGATTCAGGGAAGGACATTTCATAGAGTGTTTGAGTGGCAGACTGTTACACAGTTTTCACTTAGGTCAAAGTTTGCTGGGGTATTTAAGGATGGGATTTATGGTCAGGAATGACTTGATGTATTAGTTAGGTTGGTATTAAGTCTGCAAGGCAGTTGCCACGACCTATTTTTGCATGTTTCATAAAAGCAGACTTTTCCACACTCAAAATGGAGAGGCTCTGCATGCGGCGCTATCTCACCCGATGCCGTGCTTTTATTTGCGGAGCGAATGTCAAGGCACGCGCACACACGTCTGAGGTAAATAGTCCTTACTCAGCCGGTCTGTGTCCAGCAGAGACAGAATTTAAATGCATATATTCGCTGCATGAGTCTCTCCTCCTCTTCCTCGACACCAAGTCCTTTCTTCATGTAGTGAGAATAAATGAAAGATCAAAAGGAACATCAGAGGGACTGATTACCTGCCTGCTTTTTTGATATGAGTTACATTGACAATTCTCCTCAGGGGGGGTGCCTCTAAAATTGCAGCCTTAAAAATGGATAGATCCGAGACCCCGTGTCATGGCAAAAAGGTTACCCCTCTGCCGGCTTCTCCCTTCTGTCACAATGATCGAGGTTAAGTGTGGATAAGAAAGCCAATTAAAATGGATCTGTCACACGTTTGTTATCCGGATGTGTCACGCTATTCTTTCTCCAGAGTGGGCTGACAGTGGGGAATGGTAATTGAAATTCGTTGATGTTGACAGCTGGTGACTAATATGGAGATTTTTCATTTCCCAATTGCCGTAGCGCAGCAGAAGACGAATGCATATTAAGCCAGAAATTGGTGCAGACTTTTAGAGGAGAAAAAAAACCTCATAAAGGAGCGAACTGCCATCTCGATTTGACGAGGAGGCAAGGACGAGCTCTTTGATATGACAAGCTCAATGTGGCCTCTTTGCTGCAAAAAGGAGGCCTTCATAGAGCGGGCGGGTAACGATTTATTTACTTATGGTTTTCATTCAGGTACGACTCTCAAAAGGTGGTTTACGTACCCAGGACTGACGCACCATACACACGTAAAAACAGTGCTTAATTTGTAAAAGAATGAGTGTCACTGCCCAAAGCCTCAAGAGAAACCCGCTGCCGGCGCTATTAAATGTAAGCGCTCCAAACACCAAGGCTGGTAGTCTTTAATCCACCTCAGACTTCTTTAATGCACTGTCAGACACTCCATGTCCCTTTATCCCACCCCAGCAGGTACCTGCTTTCTCTCATTGTGACAGTTTTACGTATTTCTCTTCCTACTTAGGGGCATATGTACAAGGCCCCTTTTCCCACGGGAATGTCACCATTTGTGACGTTCCTGTGGAGATAGGGCCCTTACCTTATTTACAAGGCAGTGATAAGCCACTTAACGTGCCCTAACAATGCCTTGTAAATAAGGCCCCCTTTCACGCTATGGTTAGCATGGAAGGGGTGGGCAGTGGGTGTTGCGATTTTGACGTTACCCCCTATGAACAAGGGTGGCGTACATAGGAGGCAGCGCCAATATTAAGACCAGGGAATAAGTGGTCTTAAGTTGCCGAAACGAGGAGAATTGCATTATTTCTCCTAATTTTTGCTTTTTCCATGTGTGCTACATCACACATTAAAAAGCAAAATGCCACAGATTGTTTATGTACAGTTAGGTGTTCCTTCCTGTACATAAACAATCCTTTAAAAAAATGCCATTTGTGACTTTTATGTCTGCTGCACGAAGCAGCACACATGACAGTGACAAAATGGCATTTTAGGATTGTTTATGTGCAGAAAGGGACACCTTTCTGTACATAAACAATCCTACCCTGCACGCAGACACCAATGCATTATGGTGCAATGGTGCCTGTGTTGGCGCCAAGTTGCTAAACTTAGCGCCATCACAGGGGGATATGCAAGGCTGCACCACGTTCTTGTAAATATGGTGCAGCCTTGCGTTTCAGAAGTGGCGAGAGAGGCTTTAAGCCAGGAAGACTAACGCCTCTCTTCTCCACTTCCTTGGATATATACCCCCTGTCCCTTTATCGCATCCCTGCAGATACCTGCTTTTGCCCATTGTGATGGGGTTACGTCTTTCTCTTCCTACTTTGTTCCCTCTGTATGCGTTTTCCTTCTCATGTTCCTGGGAAATGTCTGATAAGGAAAAATAATTGCCGGTCCCCAAAGATGATTGCCTGGGACACCCAGCAGCATGCACCGGCTCAAAGTAAGCAGTGCCTAAAACCATTCCTGCAGATATTAAATCATACCCCCTACTGAGAAATCCTGAGGGATTACCTAGTTTGTTCAACGGTCTGAAATGGAAACAAGTTGATGTATCCTTTAGGGCATAGTTCGGGGGGATTCAACTTAACAGTAAAAAAATAGCCTGACTTCTAGTTTTGCTTTCTGAATTTCACTAAACCAGCTTAAAATATTTCAGCCTTTTGCCACATCAGTGGAATACAATCTACTGCAAGACGCTGCAAATGCGACCCCTGCACTTTTTCAAACTTTGCAATTTCTGCAGCTAGCAGACCTTGTGATGATGAAAAAATATATACAACGTTTGATTCTGACAACTTTTCCCCATTCGCACTCCCACAGTTGTTTGCGGATTGTCTAAATGAAATACAGAATTATCGAGATATCTGTCTTTCTGTGATAGCAGCTGGAGATCAAGATCAAAGAGATGTTGAGCAAAAACAGAATGTACAAACCTTTGGACTCAAAGTTACTAAAGGTTTGTGCTCGCTCAATGCAAAGCATCACAAAGCAGTGCAAGCATCACAAAGCCCAAACTTCTTTGTACTAGCCCCCTGAAAATATTTGCTAGAAAGGATGTCTAGGATAGCCCATCATAAAACCTATGGGTTTCAGTAGACAAATATACTTACTAAAGTACCTAAACGCTTACTGAAATCAGTCGCAAGAAAAAGGTTCAAGGAGCAAGTTGTCTGATATTCCAATGAGTAAAGTGATGTACACTGCTTTTGTGTTTGAGCCTGGTGAGGTGGTCTACATTTAGGAATTTGCTCTAGAGGGTGTAGCTTCAGTACAAATCCAAAGCTGGCCACTGCTGGCACCCCTTTGAGCCATAGTGCGAGGCAGAGTGTCATATAGGCCTGGGTAGTGAATTCCGCTCTGTTCTTGGAGTTTTTTGTACTCCACGCTTCGCGGAGCTTGTAGAGTGCAGAAAACTCCACTCCACTTAGTGCAGTGGAGATTTTTTCCCCGCTCACGATCGGTACATTGGCAAGCACGTGCTGCTATTCTGGCGTAATTTCTACCCAAGCAGCAGGAAGACCAGTGCAAACGGCAGTTTGCACTACACTCCGCCACTTGTGGAACTCCGCGAAGTATTTTTGACACTTCGCAGAGTTCCATGTAGCGAAACTCAGCGAACTACGCCATGGGTATGCCATGTTATCTGCTTTTATATAGCTCGGCGACTCACTTCCAGAGTATCTCGGCGCTTGCTACTCAACGGCGGCACAGAGAAATTAAAACAGCCAGATGTTTAGTAATTTCTTTAATTTGAGGAGGTCTGAACAGGAATGAATTTTCAGTGGGGAGTTGTTCCAGAGAAATGGAGAAAGATAAGAAAATGAACAGCCTCTGAATCTGCCAGTGCAAATCCGAGGTATCTTTAAAAGTGCTTTGTTAGTCGACCTGAGCAGATGAGTGGGTTGGTAGTGGCAGAGTCTGGAATGGAGATCGGCCTGAGACTTTGGTGCGTCAAACAGCAGAACTTGAAAATGACACATTTTCTGATGGACAGCCAGTGTAAGGCTTTCAACATAGGAGTGGAGGAGGACCGGGAGGGAAGGGTGCAGATCAGACGTGGTCCTGTGTTTTGCACTACATGCAGCTTGAACAGCAAAGTGCCTTTGGCTGCCACAAGTAGTGCATTAAGATAGTTGAGGCAACTAGTAATTAGTGCTTGGATCAGAGTCTTTCAGAAGGTATAATGAAGCCAAAGAAAAACTTTTTTTGGAGGTGCATGGTAGCAAAGCAAGTGCCATAGGTACTGTTGAGGTGGTCTTTCATAGTGAGGGCTTGGTCGTGTTTGAGAACCAGGGGCCCGATGTAGGTAAATGGCATTTACCGATTCGTAAATACCGACTTTTACTGATTCAGTATTTACAAATCGATAAATGCTATGTAGGTATTTTTACCGATTTTGTTACCGATTCTATAACATTCGGTGATTAAGGCCCATAGGAACCAATGTAAATTACCAATTCGGTAAAATGACAGAATTTACAAGGGGGACAGGGTGTCACTTTGACACCCTGTTGCACCCCTGATTCAGGCGTGTGTGCCATGTGGCACACATACATGCCCTCAGGGCATGTATGTGTGCCACATGGCACAGGTGTACATGCACAGATGTGCATGTACACAGGAATTCGTTATTTACCATGCAATAGTATTACATGGTAAATAACGAATTCTTAGGGGCCTGTGGCACTGTTTCCAGTGCCACCTACATATAGATTTACCGATTCGGTAAATTTACTGATTCGGTATTTTACAGAATCAGTAAATTTACCGAATCGGTAAATTTACCGATTCTGTAAAATATACGCCCCCACATCTCAATCACCAAATACCGGTCGGTAAAGGTCGGAATCGGCTGTTACCGACCAGTATTTGGTGACCTACATCTGGCCCCAGATTCTTTACATTCTGTTTTGGAATTGGCGTAGGGCCATATTCCATGGGCCACTAGGCTACTGACCAGAGCTCCTGTGCATTGCCAAATAGTACTGTTTCAGTTTTCTCACTGTTCAATTGGAGGACTTTTTTGGTCATCCAGTCAGCGGATTTTCTCAAACAGCTAGTAAACGGAGAATTAACCACTTCCAGATCTTGCCCAGAGGAGATGAGAAGTTGGGTGCCATTGATGTATGATACGGTTTAAAACTCATGTGCTCTTACAGTTTGCACCAGGGGAGTACATAGACATTAAATAATGTCGGGCCAGGGAGTAACCCAGTGAGATTACTTTATTGACTGACAATGTACGTGGCTTAAAGCAGTGTAAACAGATGGTTTGGGTTTGATTTTTAAGAAAGTCCCTGAGCCAATGTAGCGCCCTCCTGTATATTCCTGTGTCATGCAGCCTGAGAATTAAGATTGTGTGATAATTTAGATAAATTTGGTCACAACAGGAGAATGAGGGTGCCTTTAGACAATGAAAGCAAACAGCAACACTACTATTAGCCTAATATCTTTTTAACATTTCGGACTTTCTTTCCCTTTTAAAGGATTACATTATGATGAAATTTCTACTTTGTGATCCATGAATTAAACAAACTATCTTCCAAAAAACAACAAGGTAATACTTATAAGATTGTATGGAAATCTGATATTTTAGACACAGGATTGTATTATCCAATATCATCCTTTGATTCCTCTTGCAGGTTCTTTGACTTTACAGCGTCTTTGAATTTTCACGTTCTACTTCAAATTCAAGTGAGTTTTCTGAGACAAACATTAAGAGCATCATGTAAAGAAGAACTATTCTCTAAAAATATTCTGTTCCTTTTTAGGTCTCGCCTGCATTGCAGCGCATGCGCTGCTCGCCTTGGCGAGGCCTATAGTCGTTGGTTTTCTGTCTGTGTTCTTCGGAAGCGGGGTTTGTGTCCACCCTGTCGCCTTTAGACCTCGGCCCTGCCTGGAGATTCTGCTTGTGCATGGCATCAGTGCAATGCAGGACCTTCAGGCAGTCTCCTAACACAGTAACGTCTTCTCACTCCAAGATGGATATCACAGTTGAACACAAAAAGTCCCTCCCTTCGAACAGTTTCATCCCTCTTCTCACAAAAGCCAGGAACTACCTATTTGGTTCGGACGCTTTACCATGTCGATGTCGGCTTACCTGCGACTGCTGCATGCATACTCGAGTCTGGCCGCATACCAAAGAGGCTATGATCCAACCCTTCTGCCGAGTAGGTCGTGTCACAGCCAAGCACGGCGAGTGCACAGAGCTAGACATAGGACAGATAAGTTGGGGATGCAGTCATCATATTGGACCATGCCTGTCTTTCCTCCAATTTACAACTGTTGTCAATTGCTAAGCCGATAGGACAGGCAAGCATCCTGAAACCGAATTAAGAATGACGTTTGTGACATGTATATAGTGTTTACATATTTTTGGAAGTGATCTTGTATTTTGTTTCAAAAAATAATTAGATGCCTGGTGTACGACTGAAGCCACTTTTCTGTGTAAAATCATATCTCCGAAAAAGGTTTCAGAAATTGTCCATTGATTTGCATGTTGAAACAAAACCTTAGACTATAGCAACTTCAGCATCAGGTATTGGATAAATGGTGTCACTTTAGCTCTCTTTCGATAACCGTGAGTTATGACAGGGAAGCGAATGGATTCGCCTTCGCAGAGCACCGGTGTTTTTATGTGGGTAGTAATCTACAGCAACCTCAATGAAAACAAGCATTTGCAATGCAATTGGTCTTGCATTCACACGAGTAAAGCTGTTAGAATTGGAACGGACAATGCCTTTTATTTATGCTTTGGGTTTTATAACATAAATACAAGGCATTGTCAATTACAATAATAATAGCTCAAACTTGTGTGAATGCGAGACCTATTGCATTGCAAATGTTTGTTCAGATTTACCTTGGTTCTGAAAGTTAAGCACTGCCCTCCCACACTTCACCAACTTTGGAGTTTCAAAAGTAAGTACTTTTGGAAAACCGCCTCAATATTTGGTACAGCTGACAAAAAATATACACACATAAGACCGACTTGGACTGATTTCTGCCTCTTGTCCCCTTTTCCTTACAGTTCTAAAAACAGGGTAAATAATGCCGTATTCAGGATTATCTCTTCTTTTTTTTTTTATCTGAGATCGGATGACCTCAGACTAAGGTAATTCCTTAGTATCTATAGGAGATATGTTTATTTGTTTTTACCAATGAAAATGGAGTTGTAAAAGTTAACACAACTTTATTTCTTTTTCTTTATTCCTCCTTTTTCACTTCTCTAGCTCTTTACAGTTCTAGGTCCCGATGAGAACCCAAAAACGACTTTCCAGGTTCAAAACGCGTTGACCATATATTGACCTTTCAAGTGAACAAACAGACTGTTAGGCCAACCTTCCTTTATATCTTGGAAGTAACTGTTTAAAAAAAGTTTAAAGAAATCATTAGGTTGCCCTGGACTGAACACTGTTTGGTCTTTGCCCAAGACTAGGGTTATTAAAGTACTACTTAGTCAAAAAATTCACCTTTGGGCTCTGTTTTTCCCCCTTTTTTCCTTCCTTTGCGAGTTTTGCACTTTTTTTGAAGTTCTTGAAACTTGAGCTTGTTTACTTGTTTACATATGCATTAACTGTTGTGTATGTTTTATCTTTTGTTGTCTAATAAGTTTTTTTTGAAGTGTGATGTCTAAATATATGTAAATAACAGTTTTTTGATCAAATGTGGTTTATTGTGGTTTATGTGAATATTTGAAGAACTATGTTTTGTGTTGACCATTAAAAAATTGTCGCACAAAATTGCTATGAAAAAAAATATGAAAATTGATGATCAAATCACAATGAGTTTCACGTGTCATCTTATAGAGTGAATTCTGATCAAATATCAGTATTGGCATCTCTTCTGTTTCGGCATTAACCCTGGCATAGTCAGTGTTTTTCAGGCTGACCTTTGTTTCTGCCTCACAGACACTCAACATGCCTGGAAAAGGGAGGAGGCAGAGCTCATGCACCCGTAATGACAGGCCGCCACTGGGAGAAACCTAATATAATCCTGCACTGCTGTAATTATGGAGAACATGTAGTGCTGGAACAGAGCTCGGCCCAAAAGGATCTGAATGAGAGATAAAAGTACACTAGTGGACAATAAGTAGTCAGAACAGTCCTCCAAGAAAGAGCTTAGACCAGCCTTACCCAACATCCTTATGCCTGGCAGACTCAGCATGCCAGTGACCCATGAGGAAAACACAACAATGTGACATTTCCACATTAGCTATAAAGCCCGATTTCGAAAAGTAGTGATAGAAGGACATGTGCTCGCCTTCTCCATGTGCACTCTTTACCACAATGCTAACTTTTGGTTGTGGGTACTCATCACTGTGTCTCCAAGGGAAACTGTTTTTGTAGCTTAATGTCTACCTTCATGAGTCTGAAGTGATGAGAGATGTATGTTGTGCCAAGGGCTGTTTTCACAGAGAGTGTTTTTATGATTGCCACCATCTTTACAGTTCTCACCTTTACCTTTGCTGATATGCCAAGTTGAGTTTGCTGTGTGTATATCTTCCCTTATAATCTGGAAGAGGTTGATCCTGTTTATGTCCCCAGAATTGGATCAGGGACTTCCCCTCAATCAGGCACAGACAACATGAGTAAAGTCATGCTCTGCAATATATTTCATGGGCAGAAAAAATGATGGGCTATGACGCAAAGAAAAGTGTAATGGAGGAAACATCACATGTTCAATCAATAGAGCTTGGCACATAATTGCCCAAAATGCAATGAGACCTCATTCCAAGGAAGTCCACAACCTCATTTTGGATAGTCTGACTACACATGATCTGCCTTGCATGTCATGTTATGATTTGGTATTATGTAATTTGATGATCTTGTGAGTTATGATTCTATGCAGAATTGCTTGGTGGGATAAGGTATGATGACTAGTGGTTCAGTCTTATGTGTTGGTTATATGATCTGGAGTTATGTGGTGAATTATATATATACTGTTATTTTGTATAGTAATTGTAATTTCCTACTGTATTTGTGGGTTAGTGTGATATGGTGAAGTGCGAAATCGGGTCCTATAATGTGTGATATGGAGCTGTGTGATGTTATGTAGCCATATTTGGTGCTAGATGATGTGGTGTGATTTGGTCTTGTATATTGGTGGGCAGTATGGCCTGATATGATGAAGCATATTGTAATTTAGTGTGGTGGCACTCTACGCCAGCAAAAACAAATCCCTACTCCGCAAACTCCAGACAATACAGAACACCACTGCCAGCCTTGTCCTCGGCATCCTCCGGCTAGAACACATCATCCAACACCTACGAAGTCTCCTCTGGCTTCCCGTGGAGGAAATAAACACCTTCAAGATCCTCACCCACACCTACAAATGCCTACATAACACTGGACCCAAATACCACAATGACAGAATCAACTTCCACGTACCCAAAAGAAATCTCCGATCTTCCAACCTCGCACTGGCCGAAACCCTCCGCATCCACAGAGTAAGAGCAGGTAGAAGATCCTTCTCTCACATTGTGGCCAAGAACTGGAAAGAGCTCCCGGCAGACATCAGGCGCCCCCTCCCTAAACACCTTCAGGAAGACCCTCAAGACCTGGCTCTTTCGCTAAACAGAACTGCTCACCCCCCCCCCCCACCCCTCTCAGCGCCTTCAGACCCTAGCGGGTGAGCAGCGCACTTATAATTCCCTGATTGATTGATTGATTGATTGATTGATTGATTGATTGATTGATTGATTGATTGATATGGTTGTGGTGTAGTTAGTGTTGTAGTTAATCATGTACTTAGTCATGAAGACTTAACTTGGAATTACTATTTAACACACATACCTAAAGATCCCAGCTACCATCTTGGTAATGATTGTTGTATGATTGCCAGACTGGGACACATTTTATTGGGTCATCTGATGGTTAGTAATTTTTTCTGCTCTTGGGTATGCCAAAGGTTTTAATATGTAAGGCATGTGTATGATAGAGCATCTGTATAGTTTACATCGGGCCCGGGGAAACACATTGACCATGAACGTTACAAAAGAATCAGCAAAATACATTGATAAGACCAAATTCTGATGATCTCTTGTGTGGATAGTTGTGCCTAAGCTAAAAAGATAACAAATGTTCAATTATTAAAATGTTCGATACCCATAAAATACTTTTCTAGAGGCTGGAAGAGCAATGTAACAGAGAGTAATAACAAAACAACTAATCCCGATGATACCAGATGATATTACACACAATTTCTGCATACAAAATATACAGTGTACAAAACACTTTAGTGTACGAAACACTGATTACAAAATACTGGTCTCCAATATTCCCTGGACTACTGCTGAGCTCCCGACAAGTAATTTTTTTATTTGCAAAGGGGATCACATTCCATTTGCAAATGTGTTAGGCCTGGCTTCCTTGGTGTGGTATACCCCGACTTTTTGCCTTCTGATCTGATGTTTTGCTGACTTCAAGTTTGCTGGCTTTAGGATTCAGGGCACTTTACCACTGCTAACCAGTGTTAAAGTGCATATGCTCTGTACTCAAAACATGGTAACATTTGCTTATCCTCAATTGGCATATTTAGTTTACTTGTAAGTACCTAGTAAAGTGTACTATACATGCCTAGGGCCTGTAAATTAAATGCTACCAGTGGGCCTGCAGTAGTGATTGTGCCACCCACTTCAGTAACCCTTTAAACATGGTGCAGGCTTGCCACTACTGTGCCTATATGTGTAGTTAAAACTACCATTTCGACCTGGCAAGTTAAGCTACTTGCCAGGCCAAACCTTCCCTTTTAATACATATAAGCCACCTTTAACATAGGCCCTAGGCAGCCCTATTGGCAGGGTGCAGTGTATTTAAAAGGTAGGACATATACCTTTTAGTTTTACTTGACCTAGTAGTGAAAAACTGCTAAATTCATGTTTCACTACTGCTAGGCTATCTCTCCCATAAGTTAGCATTGGGATTGCCTTAACTGCTTTGCTGCGGCCAGAATTTCACCGGGGTGCTAAGGAATTTGACGCGTCCACGGTTCGGGCGGCCCCTGGTCGTCCTCCCCACATGCCCACTGTGACATCAGACGGCCGGGGCAGTCCGATGCATGGAAGAGGTTAAAACATCTTGCAGGTGTAATTTCCAAATGGGAAAAGATAGAGATTAGGAGTTTGGTGTCTCTGGACTCACAGTTTAATATTACAACTCATGGTGATGTCGGTTTTTAAATTGTAAGTCAGAAAAAGCCACTTTTAGAAAGTTAGCATTTTCATACTTTGACTATTTTGTGCCTCTACCTGCCTCTTAATAAACATCTGGGCTGGGCATCTGGACTTTGTGCTGCGCGGCGTGAATAGGAGACGTCAGAAATGCACCATATTTATAAAGATAAGGTGCTTTTCTACTGCCTCCGTGCCCTGGAGCACACTGTGCTGCCAAGCCGAAATGCAGGCACCCATGCACCATGGTGCAAGGGTACCTGTGTAACATGCCAAATTGTTTTTGTGCAGAAAAGGGACACCTTCGTACATATAAACAATCCTCAAAGGCATTTTTCTTTTTTCAATGTGGGATGCAGAATGCATCAGCCATAGAAAATGCCAGTAAAAAGGAGGAAGAAAGATATTTCTCCTCATTACACCTGTGTCTGGGAATTCTACCATTTTGACTCATTCCCAGGTTTACAACTCCTTGTAATTCTGGGAATGCACCAAAATCCATGGCTGGATGCCTACAAACACCCCACACTACACCCATTTTACACCTCCCTGCTGCAAGTTAAAACAAGGCAGCAAAAGGTGATGCCTTGAGTTGCCTTGGATTGTCTAAACGACATAGAGTCAAGCAAGGTGGCTTTCCGCAGTGTAGTAAATCCACCTAAAGCAAGGGCAGCACAAACCATTTGTATATCTGACCCTTAGTGTTTTACTGAATTTGGAGGCTCTACCGCATTCCCTAACCACCTCCCTGAGTAGGCCTTGGAATAGTTAACTTTGCTGCCCTGAGATTCAAGTTCTACATAACTTAAGCAAGAAGGTGTCAACTGACATGCTTTGGAGTCATTTTGGTTGATTTATGATTTAAGCCTTCTTGAACATCAATCAACAGGTGAGTAAAGAAATCCGAAGTGGCATGCGTGGTCACAGGTGCAAGGCTTGTGTCCTCTCAGGGATGGAAGACCATTTACCTTTCATCAACACAAGGGAGCTAAGACTTAAGCTTTTATTTGTTTTTGCCAGGACCAAAAAGTTATGAATTCATGGGTTGTCTTTGAGATTTATGGTTCTTGGACTTATGTTGTACAGCATATACATGAATATTTAACTCTCCTTTGCAGATCTAACTTGACAACCTTGAAGGCCTTCCCGAGCTCTAGGGTAGGATTAGGGCGGGTTGTTAATTTAATCATTGAGTCAAATAGTGGTGTTATTCGTGGTATCATTCTTGAAAGTCTAAAGCTTGGTGACTTTTCCATACATCCACCATCCTCTTCATGAAAACAGTTTTAATTTAGCCCCTACCTCTTCCCAATCCAGTATCATATTGAGACCTTCTTTTCTCCAAATAGTTTTCCACTATAATGCTTTCCTCTTGTTCTCTATTGATTCTCTTGAGGAACAGATTGTCTCCACCATGGCCCACACACTTCATCTCTCCATTTGTGAACACATTTACATTTTTGCGGCTATTGACAAATGACGTACTGTATAAATATTAACTTTATTTTAGCATACTTCTGGACTGTGTCTAACCTTTTTTTTCTCGGCAGGCATTCCAACTGACGGATTTCAAATGATTTCTACTTGATCCACTCGTGGTACATGTTTTTTGGACATTACGTTTTCAGAGATAAAATTTAAAAAATTGCTCTTGTTAAAAAAAAGGAATACTTTCACATTAATTATAGAGCAGTAGACGTAAATAACCAATTTCGATATACAAATTATATCAACTGGAATATTATCCATTGCATCTCATGAGACGTTTAAGAAACAAAATATGCCCGTAGCTTTATCGATTAGTAACCAGCTGGAATTTCCTACTTTGTCTCGTGTGGAAATGTGGCATTAACTGTAAAAATATACAGTTGCTAGTCTAAGACATCATTTAATAAACAGAGCAAGTGTTAATAAAATTATCACTTCACCTTACGTGAACTACTAAGAACTCATTATTTTCAATCATAAAACTTGTCATCCTAAAAGAGCTTAATTTAAGGCCTGCTGTTTAATCAAAGACATTGATGGGGCAGTGAAGTTGCAACATTTTTATTTCTTCTGCGTTCACAAACGTCTATGGAGAATTTTGTTTTGCAGTTTGTAAGTGAGAATTGTGCCTTTAGCAAATTATATTGCAGATGTTATTTAACACCAACAAAATGACTCTGCTAGGAAATACTTTGCACAAAACAGTTGGAGCCCAATTAGGGGTTTGGCGGTCCTTGAGAAGGCTGCCACGCCACCGCCCTGCCCCAGGACCACAAAACCTGTGTGCGCACCGCTCGCCAGATTATGGCATTTCCAGTCACTGGTGGGCGGCGCTTGAGCGTTCCCACAGCAGTGCCTTTGAAATAGGCACCGCAATGGGAACGTCAAAGGCGGTACTGGCAAGGCCTGTACTGCGGCAGTCTATGCCGTGCAGGTACTGTTGTGAAGGCACACAGTGGGGCACACCATGGATGCACCCCATGGTCCAGAGGCAACAGGGGGGCCGTTGTTTTTCAATCACTGACTAGTGCACAGGAAATCACTGGCATTTCATGAACGTCTCTTCAGGACATTCCTAATGTAGGAAAAATCTGAAGAAAGAAAACCATGATGGATGAAAAGGACTCAAATACTTCTGAACCTGAAGCAAGTGGATGTCCTTCTGTCTGCCTGCTCCTAGTAAGCAGAGGACTCCTGACTTCAACAAAGGCATTAGCTGACCCCTGAGCAGGGCCGGCGCTAGGCATGGGCAGTATGGGCAGCCGCCCAGGGCCTCGCGCTCAGGTGAGAGGCAGAGGGCCCCCCTGCTCCACCAGGGCCCCCTCCCCACACATTACAATGCACATCAGAGATGTCTGGTGTCGACGACCGCGTGGTGGCATTCCTGGGGGTGCAGGGGTGGGGGGAGGGACAAACAGAGTGGGGAAGTCAAAGCGGCAGGACCAGCAATTAGGGCTCAGAGTGTCAGGGGCGAGGCAACATCTCTCTTAAGTACCACCCATTCCCTGTCTGCATTTTGTTGCTAGGTGACAGAAGGCCCCTTTGTTTCCAGGACCAGCCAGACACAGGTTAGGAGCAGTGGGTGAGGGGAGGAGGGAGCAGCCAGAGAAATTGGTGCTGGGGCAGTGTTTTAAGAAAGGCCTTGTTACTGCTTCAGGCCCAGGGGAGGGGGCCCCCTTTCCCTGGGCCTCAAGCACTAGAGCAAGCTGCAAGGTCAAGGTGTGGGGCCCCCTTTCCCTGGGCCTCTAAGCACTATAGAAATCTGCAAGGTCAGGGTGTGGGGGGCCCCTTCCCAGCACCTTGTAGCCACTACCCCTCTTTATGTTCCTTTCCTTTATTTGTTCCCCTGTGAAATGAATCCAAAAAAGAAAAACTTTTTTGCTGGAAAGGTCATCTTTTTTGTGACATTTTTCACTTCCAAAGTGCAGCCTTGGGAAAGAGAGAAATAAAAAATTCAAACTGTAAGTAATAACTAAAGCAAGACAGAGTGGGTCGAAAAGGGGCCAGATTGATTTTATTCACACCCAAATCACATTAGTGCCATTACACAGAGTTTACCAGTGAAGCGCTACTTTTGTTTTCTTGTCTTTCTCTAAACAGCATTGTTTTTTCCAGGTGGGGAAGTGCACCATTTCTGGATGTACTGCCATTCCTCCTTGATGGGCGGACTGGAAAATAAAGTGCATACCACTGCTCTGTATTCACAAATGTGGTCTTTTTAAACCATATTGCTTTAGTTTTGTAAGGATATATTGAAAGGGCATTGAAGCAGGTCCGTTCCGGCTCTGTCGTCATGGCCTTAACTTTTAATGCAAAAGCACTCATTCATTTCTGAATAAGTGCTAAAGCGTTAAGGTAACCATGTTGTTCCTGCTTACATTTCACATGCTTTAATTAATCTTACATTCATTATGAGTGTTTGCTTTTTCCAGAATGTTGTCACTTTTTTTTAGGCAGCATATTGCTCTCATCTAGTGCGTAGTTTGAAATGAGTCGCCTCTAGGTGTTAGTAGTGGGGCACAATTGGGTTGTAGTTGAAGGCAGTGTGAGTTTCTCTCAGTGGGGTAGTATGGTGTTCAGTGGAGAGAGGATGTGGCACTGTGGTCAGAGCTGCCGAATTTGGAACTGGGGAGCCAGGTTCAGCCTTCATGACCAGTCCACCAGACCAATCTCCCTGAGGGAGCACATTTCCATGCTAGACCTTGGAAGGACCCGCACGACCTTAGAAGCCCTGGTGTCTTAGCACCAGCAGGTGAACCCTAGCAGTGGCAAGTGTGGGTTAACCTTGAAGGCCTGTCTACCACAATCCCTATTGAAGCCCACCGCAAGTCTTTTGGGCAGGCCTACGAAACAGCACACCCTAGAGCAACAGTGACTCTGTCATTGAGGTCACAGGACCCTTGAGCAGGGAGGCTCTAGGGCGGTGCAAACGGTGAGATCGCATTGAGCGCTGACTTTGGGTCATGTTTGCGAATCTATTATGTTTCTAAAAGCACTTGCTGCCTCATTCCTGGTCCCCAGGAATTTTCGGCAACATCAAAAATGTCATGAAACTCCGGTGATCAATAATATACATCTTTGTGAGACCTGCACCTAGCTTTTCCATTTAATGAGACAAATGTAATCCATTTAACAGTTTTAAAATATATGGACTTATTTCATTTGTATATTTATCTTTTTGTCCATGTTACTGATATCCACGTTAGGTCTCTTCGGGGATGTCAAATAAGATCAATAGTCCTGCGATGTCACTTTCTATGATGTCACTTCTTGTGATGTTACCAAGGGTGGCTCCTTCACTAGGGCGGAGGAGCGACGCCCCACTACTTTCTCGCAAAAGCAGAAACACAAAATGCTAAAACAACCATTTTATGTTTCTGCTTTTAGCACTGCAAGAAAGCAGAAGTGTTTTGTTGGGGGCGGGCAGGTCTGTTTTAGGGCAGGAGAGGATTGCCTTGCCAACAGCTAAGGGCGCTGACTGTTCGGCCAAACCAGTCATGCGCACTCTGGCCTTTCTCTATGTAGGCTGCAATGCAGCCTACATGGTGAAATGGCCTCCCCATAGGCGCCTGGCTGGTCGGCTTCCTGATCAATCACAACGCTGCCATTGCAGCATTATGGTTGGCTTAGGGGAGGGGAGGGAGGCTGCCTGCTTCCTGTTCTCCACCCCCCCCTTCTGAACTCCAGCAAGATCCTCCACCCGCGAGTCATGCCAGCTGCGACTGGAAGATATATGCAAATTAGAGGGGCCTCACATATTCTCTTTCGCCCGGGGCCCCAGGAGTTCTAGGACCGGCCCTGCCCCTGAGGACTGGACCTTGAAGTACTCCTTACTGTACAGGGAGGAACCTGGTGGCTAGTAGACTACTCTCAGGACCCGTGGCCTTCAGTGGCGACCAAGAGCAGCTCGTGTCAGGGAAAGGAGGCGGGCAAGGAGTTAGAGGGGTGGATGGGGGACGAGAGAGAGGAATACAAACAATGCAGGAGCACTCCAGTGTAGGAAAGCACATGCTCTCAGACTGCACTGCGGCCAATCCCGAAGCTGCTCTAATGAATGACAGCAGCTTCAGGGTTTGCCTGTGAACTGATGATTTGCACTCCAGGGCAGACCAGAAGCCTGTGTCTGCTCTCTCCAACCCAGCAATGCAGCTGGGTTTGGACAGAGCTTCGCTGCGCATGATGCTTTGGCCAGCCGTCTCAGGACGGCCAAACCCACAGTGCACCTACTACTCCGCCATCAGTGTCAGTCATCCCACTGGCCCCACCCCCAAGACTCGGCACAAGAAAAATAAAATGGTAATAAAACTGGTTTTAGGGTGCTCGCAGGGGGACCATAGAGGAAGAGACGCCCCTGGTGGCCACCAGAAGTAACTGTCCCAGTAGCTGGATAAAAAGTGGAGCTTATTTATTATTTCCACCTCCAGAGAACTGTGACAAGGTGATAGCACCTGTCCAGGGAGTGTTGTCTCTATGTCGGGATGTAAGCCAGATTCGTCCTGCTCAGAGATTTTTGCGACACTGAAAACTGGTTCAGCGGTACTTCAAAGTAAAGAGTTCTAGCATCAGAGAGCCCTGATTGGCTGCAGCTTATAGCCTTGCCCCACTGGTGGATTTTAAGAACCAAAAAGGTATCCCAGTGGCAAAACAAACACGATGGCTTTGAAATCCAAATTTGTTGTGCTTAGATTTTTTGGGCGAAAACCAGTGCTCATTGGTGGGCTTTGTCTGCCAGAAGCATTGCAGATGTCCTGTCTGTTGTATTGTAAGTGTATTGTCGTCATTAGCACACTAAATACAACAATGGGGATATCCGGCCATATTTAGATGAACTACCCTGTCCATCAAACTCTAAGTAAGGCTCAACATATCAAGGGAAAACTTGAACACAGCAACCCACTCGGTGTATCTGGCCTCTACTTCATTAAGATTGACCTAACATTGAACTGATACTTTAAATTGGTACTTTAGGTTTTTTCTGGTACTTTTTGCCTTTAAATTAAAAAATATATAATTTGCAGTTCTACTTATCGGACTTTGAAAAAGGCTTGGTTTTGGAGAGTTAAGGTCCAGAGATTGTAGATGCCAGTGTATGAGCTTCACTTCCAAGGGACTTACCACTCATACCCAAAGCAGAAAGAAAAATAACCTATGCTAGTTAGCACTGTGAAAAGAAGGTCATGCTCCTCAGTGTGATTATGTATATTCAAGAAGTAAATATCCCACAGTTAAATATAGACAAAATACTCCTTATTGATGCTTCGAATTGCTGGGTCATGTCACATACGTATATAGTGGAAGGCATTCTACAAAAAAGGATCATTTGCATTACAGCCTTTAATGGGTTAGATTACAATCGGACCATTGTGTCAAACATGCATCTAAATAAGCATTTATAGTGCAAGTACAGTTTTTTCATCAATAAATGAACATAGTTTAAACACTATTGCAAGTAATGTAGGTGCAATATTTGCATATAATGAACATTATTGCCCTATTATGAAGGTGGGAAATGTTTTGAAACAGTAATCACTGTAGTCCAAATTGCAATGATACTGTGAGTGTTTAAGAAACAAATAAGTTGCATATGAGTTAATGCATATAGGGCAATTCATATTTCCCACAAGCCATCACTTAAGAGGAAAAAAACAACTGATATTACATCAAAGGGTTGCAAATCAAACATATTGCTATAAGTCGAAATATTGTTACAGTATGAACAAACTATTTTGTCAAGAAAACAACTGCAGTGGATTATAACACACTATTCTGTAGTGGATGTGCCTCACAAACAAAGGTCCCAACAAGTGCACTGAGTTTTAGAGGATGAAAGCTGTAAAATTGTCCATTTCTTGAGCTTAATTCAGCCCTTGCTGCACAGATTTGAGCCCATCCATCTACTTTAATTCTCTCATTGATGGATCAAATGGCAAACTACATTCTCAGGGACCAAGTATAACCTATTCACTAATTCTTCAATGAATCGCAACTGGACAGCACAACCTGTTCATATGTTTTTTTCCAAAACAAGTTGCATCTCACTTTGCACTGTTTTAGTGTTCCAGAAACAAATACAATTTAACTAAATCTGTGTGAGTGAGTTAGAATTAGTTAATGAAGTGGAGAGTGTGAGAAGGAGTGGGGGTGAGGCAGGGGTGCCTCTATCCCAAGTGCAGAAGGTGCAATTGCCTGTACCCCGTAAGTTCAAATCAGAGACCCTGTAGTAGTTGTGAGTAAGTGATTGCGAAAGTTTGAGTGTGTCTAAACAATTCTGTTTGTGAGTGAGAAACAGTGAGTGGCAGTGTTGGGACAGGAGGTCTTCTACATGTCTCTGGAGAGAATGCTTCCCCAAACTTATTCTGATCTCCAGGCAAGCCATTTAAAACTTACTGTATGTTTGTTAGATCCCTACCTCATTGAGCAT
This sequence comes from Lissotriton vulgaris, assembly GCF_964263255.1. Lineage (NCBI taxonomy): Eukaryota > Metazoa > Chordata > Amphibia > Caudata > Salamandridae > Lissotriton > Lissotriton vulgaris. The sequence continues at coordinate 290,487,869 of NC_141697.1, read as the reverse complement.
GCCAATCATACATGTCCACTGAGGGTCTCCCTGTTTACATGGATTGAGGCCATAGAGCTTGGCTCTAAAGTCGAGGAAAGACATGCATAGTGCACCTTTTTTTCACAGAGTGGGCCCTGCCTTATCTCTACACAGGCTGTGACAGACTGACAGTGGTGGCAGCAATTATTCTATAGTCAGGGTATCGCTGTATAATAACAAGGGTGGACGACTAGCCACACTTCTGATCAAGTCTGTGCTGTCTCTCAAGCCTAGGGTCATGTTTCCTTTGTCTACCTGATGTGTGTTTGAGAGCCCGTGGGTGTACTGGGGAAAGATGGTGAATTTGATTTGATCTGATTTGTGCATTTATATAGCGTACAAACGCCCAGGGGCGTCTAGGCACTGATACCAGAGAATCTAGTTAGGTGCCAATGAAACTGTAGATGAACGTGTTTGTTGGCAAAGAGGCAGGTTTTTTGTGATTTCCTAAAAGATAACAGCATAAGGCTATTCCTTATACATGCAGGAAGCGAGTTCCATGTTTTGACTATCCTTAACAAAAAGCTTCTTCCACTCCATCGAACTTGCTTGAACCTGGGAGTTTGTAAGAGTTTGCTATGTGCGGATCTTAGATTTCTGGAAGGCACATACCAGTTCAGGTGTTTCTTCAGGAATTGAGAACCTGCACAGTGCAATGCCTTAAAAGCTAGGCATTGGGAATTAAAATTGAACCTCTTATCCACTGAGAGCCAATTCACGGTTCTCAGTCAGTGGAAAACTGGGCCATTGTGTGTAATGCAAGCTGTTCTGCTGGACATTACAGCTCCCCGTGCCCCTCCCAATTCCTTGGAGAGGCCTGATGATCTTGGGTAGACACTCAGCTCTTATCTGGGTTTAGCTGTACCAACTCTGCTAAAAAGACCCTCCACCCTGGTCAGTACCTCCTGGTTTGGAGTTAACATTTCTCTTTTAGGAATAGCCCGGGCTGGTACAAGGGAATACATTAGGTTATCCTTTGCAGGCTTTGGTCAGCTGTGAACACACCATAAATATGCGTTGTGATTGGAGGAGCACGAAGGATTCAAAAGTAGCAGACCCTCTGATTGAATCAGCCTACCAATCAGAGGTGATAAAAGTCTGGCCTTAGCTGTCAGTTGTTGTTCAGGACTGGTCTTCTATTCTGAAGAGGCCTCTTTTGGTCCACCGTGTGAAGGCAAGATAAGAATCTTGCTTACCATGTCTCTGCATACCCCTGGATAGATGTTAACTTGAGGAAGTTTTCCTCATGACTGATGGATTATGCTGCAAAGGAATTTGCCAGTTTGACGAGGACATCAGCAGCAGAAATCAGAGAACCAGTTGCTCCTGTGAGGCTTGTGGAGCTGGCGCTTTGTACATGGAAATAGCAGGCATCTGCTCAAGATAAAGAAAGGAAGCTTGCAGCACATCAATGGACACAGGGGGGGATAGGGAAGCTTGATCCAAGTCTTTGAAGGTAAGATCGCTTTGCCCAGACTGCTTCCCTGCTCTGTGGGAGCCTGTTTGGTACTTCCAGTTACAAGTGGTAGCTAGGAAAAAAATCCATTTGATCAGGCCCCCCACTTTTCATTTTGTGATATCTGGGGTATCAGGGTGTACTGGCACTCTGACCAGCCACTACCATCCTACAGCTCGCCAGTGGCTATTGGACGAGTGAGACTCCTGTAAACTGTGCCAAGACATCAGACACCTGTGATCAGATCCATGACGCCTATAGAGCAGTATCCTCACACAGGACAGGAGAGCCCTACTGTTGCTTTGGTTGGAGGTTAATGGTTGATCAAGAACATTTGGCTTCACATCAAATGCTGAAACTATATCACTTCAAAACAAGCATTTGCATCATAGCTCTAGCGAATGAGAGCAACCCTGTGCAACATGGTCTGTAAGATGCAATGCTATTTGTGTGTCTACATGTTACATGTGTTGTTATAGTGTTCAGCATCTAGGCATTATAATACTGTTTGCGATCAGAACTCTGGCGAAGAGGATTGTAGAAACATCTGTTTTTCACTGTTTATCCTAGTTTTATGTGTTGTATACTTATCTTGTGTGTATCAAAACATTTTTCTTTCATAAAAAGTAAAGCACTGACTAGACATTGATTTTATCAGCTGGCAGTATTGCGTGCACAGTATTCTGAATGTCTAACCCCACCTGATCTCAGTGATTAAGCCTTGGACTCCTCTGTCTCAATACCCTGAGAGAGTCAAGTGCTAAAGAGGGGTACTTGGTTAGCCAGTTTTGGGTCCACTAGTACTGAAGCCCCAGGACACTCCAGTTCATGTGATTGGAGCGCAGTAACCCCTAAGTGCCCTGATAGTTTACCAAGGAAGCTGGGTCTAACAGTGAATGTGTGGGTAACAGTAGTAATATAAGTATATATTTCAGAAATGTAATTCCTTAAAACATTAAACCATAATACATTTCCATTATGATCAAATAAGAAACATATTAAAAGCATTTAAAAGTCTATCACCAATCTACAATGTCAATAAGGACAAATAGCATAGGCCATGGTATACAAGGTAACAAAAATGTTTTGGGAAATGGAACTATAACAGCTTCAATATCAATAGTATACATGGTAAAGCGCAGTCAATGTTATTCACACATAACAAAAATTATTAAAATTATTAAAAGGAATAACAATATATAAAAAGTGCCAGCACTGTATTAGAGCTACCTTGCACAAATTCAAGCAGAAATTTTGCTATACTAGTCACGGGACAAAACCATTGTACTCAGTATAAACAACTTCTTAATTGAAGTCTAGCACGGTAGTCAAGCAGAGGGACTCATCAGGTCTTAAAATTTTAGATCTTTTTGGTTCCTCATCAGCCTTACTGCAAGTAAATATTTACTCAGGTTATACACAATAGAAATAGTTGTGTCTGTCTTCAAAGCCCTTAGTGCCTTGTGATGTCACCTGAAGCATAATCGGTTACACAATGGACAGATCCTGTTGCTGGGATTCTGCACAGAGACCCAGGACCTCAGTGAATTGTGGTGTACCAAAAACTCACTTCAGTACCTAGAACCCCCAACCGACTAGCATCAGTATCTCATTAGCTCTCTGTACTATAGCAAAGTTACTATTGATTAGACAACCCAGAACATGCAACTTAGGATAATCTCAGGAATGGTGGGAATCAAGAACACTCTTTTGTTTTATTCTCATACCAGTCTACAACGTGAGTAATTAGAGACACGGAAAAGTTTAAAATGTTTATTATAACGACGTGCTCTAAGATGCAGTATTTTTGCTAACATAAGCTAGCATATGATTAAAAATAATACGATCAGCATTGTTACAATTCCATAAAACACAAAGGATGAAATCATATTATAATGATAGTGGAAACAGGTCATATAGTGCCTTGTGAACCACCCTCCCCTGCTAGGAACTAGGTTTTATAATAATAATAGAAGGTCTCTTAGGCATGAATGGGGAACGCCATACCTCCGAGATCCGTAGAAGTTCACATCAGGGGCAGCAAAGCTCTCTCTTTATGAAAAAGGATTTTCTCCAAGTGCCAAAAAAATGCTTGCAGTGCAATATTAAAGGCACTAGAATTTCAGTTAGCTGCAGCTGTGTTCGTGTTATGTCTAAAGCGGCGGACGATCAACCTGAATAACAGAATACATTGTTATTGTAACAGTGCACAGACTGAGGTTGCGATGTAAGTTTAAGGATGTTAAAAACAAGCTGTTCTCATGTGCGGAAAATTCAAGCAATCTAAAGTACAGCAACAGTTATATGTAGTGTCGCGTGCAAAAGCTGCAAAATGGCAAAATGATGTTTAACTTCTAATAAGCTTATGCTAACATAGCAATGTATGCAGGCAAGGCCCTGGCCATACTATACCCTCCCCTGATCGGAACACATATAATAATGGAGGCAATTTGGGAACGCAGAGTTCAAGTTCGATTGAGACAGAACCAAGTTCAAAATTTGCTTAAATGGATACTTGGAAGTAGAAATTCTGAAGTAGCAAGGTAAAAGAAAAAAAAAGAAAAAGAAAGAAGGAGCATTCATATTGCCCACAATGTAAATGGGAAAAAATCTAGTTAAAACACTTGTCGAGTACAGTACGCATGAAAGCTGGACCAATGCCAATTTAATCCAACAGCGTATAGGCACAGTATGTTGCAACAGCCTCCAAGAGGAAGTCATTGTTATCATCAGAAAACATCTCAGACATCCAATTCAATAATGCGAAGAAGCATACATGTTCATCGAGAACCGGAGCCTCTATCACCATCAGAGGACAACTCAGGTGTTCTTTGATATAACGGCATGCCAGAAAGTCATGTGCAGCTGCACATATGTTCCAATTGCCCAGGACCCCATGCATCACCGCACAGGCCATAATCCCGGCTACAGAACAGTCCAACTTATGAGAAACTAAGGGACTCATCAGTTGAACATAATCCGGGTTAGGAGACACCGTATTGCAGAGACACAAATCCAGAGCCCATTCAAAAGAACAATCCAGGCAATGGAAAACAGGCTGAACGCATGTAAAGTAGGATAATCCATATGGTACACTCAAAGTGGTGAGAGGTAGCGTTCTATAGTATTCAAGCATCCGGTGGCAAAGCAGGAGCAGCCGCGACAGGTTGTTGTCTGACACAGACTGTGCAGTAATTTTTGAGCAAGCAAATCAACAGCAGTACACCGGCAGTCAAGACGAGAATCAATGGTAACCCACTGATGAGGCTGGAAACAATAGAATGAAAAAATGCCACTATCACACCAAATATAGGGCCTATAGGATGGCGGACGGACCTGCGTCCGCCGCCACCCCCAGAAGAGGAGGGACCGTCCGCAGGGGCAGCGGCGGTCCCTCGGTGCTAATTAGGATGTGACCGCCACCATGGCGGTCACATCCTGTATTTTTAACGTTGCAACGGGTGCTGCTTGAAGGAGCACACGCCGCAATGTTAAAAAATGCATGTTTGCCTTTGCATGCCTCTGATAGACACCGCCAGCCATGTTAGAGCTTTTCCGCCGCAGTCGGAAGGCGACCGCGGCGGAAAAGCGGCGGACTGAAAAAAGATGCCCCAGCCATCCTAACCTGGCGGGGGGTCTTTTCTCAGTCCGCTATCATAATCGGCCCCATAGTTTGGAATGAAGTCACAAGGCCTAAGCTCACTATTTAAAAAAAAAAATGTGCCAAGGACAAATGTTTCACGAGAAGAAGTAAGAGCAACTTCTTTCAGGGACAATAAAGCCCTTATTCAACTCATCTTGTTTAACTCTGCTTTCAAGGTCGGAATGGGGGGGCGGAAAAAGCATATTTTTACAACAGACTACACGTTGGGAGACGGTCACAATGTATGGAATCCCTGCCAGCATACCGCAGCAGTCTTCATTATTTAAAAGTAAATAGCTACTGTTAGCCAGCAACGTGAATGTCGGTATTATAGCTGGGACTGGATTACCCTTTAAAATGCAGGCTACATTTGGGGCATTAGTGTCACAAGAGCAGTGCAGTTGTATATTCTTTCAAACCAGTGAATGGCCAGGTGTAGAAGTGCACTCTTCTCCTTTTAAATAAACATCTTTACCCTTCCTCAGGCACCTATAGGTAAATGGTAGAGACCAAACTTCATGGAGATATGCACTTCCCAATAGTTTATATCTGTCTATGGCATAGTGTTACATGTATGAACTGAATTTGAAAAGAGGAAAAGGAAATGTTATGAACCCATGAATTAACCAAACAGCTGGATTTGATTCCACAAGAGAAAAAGGTAAAGGTTCCAACTTTTCAATATGTAAAAGTAATATATGCAGCATCCTTCATCGACATAAATTGATGTTTTTCAGTCAAATTAAACAGTAAAAATAGAGAGGATGTGTTCATGTAGTCCCATGGAACTTTACCAGTTTTTAAAGTTTGCAAAGTTCTTGCAAACTGCATAATGGAACGTAATTGATTTTGACCATGGTACTAAACAGGCACTTCATCTTGCACAATATCAACAACAGATGAAACAATATTATCTAATGTGTAAATTCAGGAAGAAAGCGTAATAATGATATTATCAACAACTGCAAGCACTTTTTCTAAATTAGCTTGATAAATAGCACACAATCTAGAGGCAGCTTCAATTTGAGACTGTGTCAAAACTTCATTGTAAATAGCATATATCCATCTTTTTGATCTACCTCACACAGGGCCTTTAACAAAGGCATTTAAATCAACATCGTCAGTCAGTTTGGATAAATGAAGTTTAACCGACGCTAATGTGGAATGTTTAAGCCAGTTGTGACATCACTTGCCTACAGAATAGGTAGTAACAGAATGGTCACTTTCAAAACGGGGATCCAACCTAACCTGTGTATAACCAGGGGCTAGACCCAGAAAACGATGTTGGCATGAATCTGAACTTTTTTGCAATAACAACCAACCTTTGGGATCCAAGCTGGAAATATTGAAAGAGGAATTTAGTATCAGGGACTGCAATTCATCAATGGACCAATCGGTGTGTACCATGTAGGGTATTCTCCCAAATTAGGAATGGAAGGAGTATTTAATTTTTTAGATGTGGCCAATCCAAAGCAAGTGGTTTGTGAAATAGTCTGTTCGGGATAAGACATGCATGATGCAAAGCCTCTGTGCCTTGCACTTGCCAGCTTTTACAACTCCAAACATATTTAAGATCAATAGTATCTTTCCACAGCTCATTGCCCTCTATAGCCAATTGATCAATAAAGGACTTCGAATACAGTAATTTAGTGTGGGTGAGTCTAACTTTGGAAGAGGACTTAGCAGTCATCTTAAATAAAATGTGTCAGGATTGGATTGATTAAAATCATTAAAATAAGTAAACTTTTTCAAAAGAGTGTTCGAGCTGCCTTCAATGCGAGCTGGACAATGTTCCCATTATGTGTAATTAACCACATTTCTAAATGTGTTTGCTTTATGCAGAAAGTGATTGCCATTGAGTTGGTAGCAGAATAAGTCTGCATAATTGGCTGAGTCTAAGTACAAATCTTCAGCAGCAAAAGCAGCATAATATTTCTAATCAGACAATAGAGCCTCTACGGCTTGGACATCCCAATCATCCCAGCGTATGTTTTGTTTTACAACATCCCCCATTGAAACACGAAGTCCATTTGGAACATTTATAACCTCTGTAGGGCCGTGGATTTAAAATTTAACAGCATTCCACACAATCCCATGTAATACAGGCAAAGCTGTGATTTTGACAAAAGTCTGGTCCCTCTTTAGGAGGTGGGACAAGGAGTGGGGTGCCAAAGTTCCATCAATTAACCTAATTGTACATCTTTCTTTAACATAATGTCCATTTACTAGACAAAAAAATACAACTACAAATCCAATTGACATGAATAAAAAAATCAAAAATAGCACTAGCCAAATGTAAGTCCATGGGAGTATCAAAAAATGTCTTTTAAACCAAAACAGCAAAAATAGAAACTTTCGATGGGGACTTTGATGTTATAGAGTCAGTGTCAAATGAAAAGCGTGACTGGTTAACAGCCCTTGTTAGCACTTCAGGCAACGACACATCTGTGGGGTAGGTATACTTAGTATCATCATTGGGTTCACCAGCCGGTGCATTCAATAAAGGATCGCGCTTGAGGAAGGTATTTCTCTCACTCGACAAAGAGGAGCGCCGGAGAAGGGCTCAGTCTTACTTTTTGAACATCCTACTACCTTTTAAAAAACTTACCTAAATCGATCTTTTAAACAGAGTTCACTATTGTATTTTAAACTGAATTCACCTTTGTATTTTTGCACTGCTCTTACCTGTCCCTGGTCCCCGGTCCACCACTAATCATTTGGTTTGAGTGGAGGGACGCAGGACGAGATTTGGGGCTCCGGAAGTGATTCACAACTTCCGGGCCCAACCGCCAATTAGATATGCGCAGCTGACACCCCAAACACTACAAAACTGATGCCTTTGAAGTAGCGCAGCGGACTTACTTGAAGAAGGTATTTCTCTCACTCGGCAAAGAGGAGCGCCAAAGAAGGGCTCACTCTTACTTTTTGAACATCCTACCACCTTTTAAAAAACTTACCTAAATCGATCTTTTAAACAGAGTTCACTATTGAATTTTAAACTGAATTCACCTTTCTATTTTTGCACTGCTCTTACCTGTCCCTGGTCCCCGGTCCACCGTCAATCATTCGGTTTGAGTGGAGGGATGCGGGACAAGATTTCGGGCTCCGGAAGTGATTCACAACTTCCAGGCCCAAACCGCCAATTAGACACACGCAGCTGACACCCCAAACACTACAAAACTGATGCCTTTGAAGTCGCGCAGCGGACGCGCTTGAAGAAGGTATTTTTCTCACTCGACAAAGAGGAGCGCCGGAGAAGCGCTCACTCTTACTTTTTGAACATCCTACCACCTTTTAAAAAACTTACCTAAATCGATCTTTAAAACAGAGTACACTATTGTATTTTAAACTGAATTCACCTTTGTATTTTTGCACTGCTCTTACCTGTCCCTGGTCCCCGGTCCACCGCCAATCATTCGGTTTGAGTGGAGGGACGCAGGACGAGATTTCGAGCTCCGGAAGAGATTCACAACTTCCGGGCCCAACCGCCAATTAGATACGCGCAGCTGACACCCCAAACACTACAAAACGGATGCCTTTGAAGTCATGCAGTGGACGCGCGCAGCGGGCGTGCCGCCAGTGCGCCAAAGGCGCGCCAAAGGCAAGCCCGTCTGCACCCGTCCACGCCCGACCGGGACCAGGGGCCATGAACCCTGGCAGTTTTACAGGAGAGGTCTCTACCTACAGTGCCCAGACACTGCAGAGCTTGGCAGGGCCCATGAACCCAAATTGCTCGCATTCAGTAGACATTGCAAGCAGCCCCACTGGCTGCTCCCACTGTACTTTCAGGCTCCAACCAGGAAAGGTATCAGCCCCCCATGCCCCCCCTAAACTTCTACCTACTGACCTGTCGTTCCCTGCCCAAACACTCTATAGAACTATGTTTGTTAATAGAAGACCTTAACCCCGATGCAATATTCCTTACCGAGACCTGGCTTCGGGTTGAAGCCGACCCAGTGGTCACTCAAACCCTACCACCAGCAGATCGCATAACCGGCAGAGGAGGAGGGTTAGCGATTATCTTCAAGGATCATTTTCAATGTCGGTCCTCTAGAGAGGAGTTGCCAGACTGCGAAAACATGAATTTTTCCTTGGAATTCTCGCCCACCATCACGCTCTTTGGCCTATTACTATACCGTCTCCCCGGACCTCGTGGTCAATTTCTTAGTGCACTCCCGGCCATGGTCGCCAACTTAGCGCTCTCCCCATCTAATTTCACAATTCTAGGCGATCTCAACATTCACCTCGATGACCCCTCCGACAACATGGCCAATGAACTCATTTCCAGTCTTTCGGCCCTACAAATCACCCAGAAAGGCTTCGCTCCTACCCACAGGAAAGGCCATCTCCTGGACCCCGTGTTCAGTAACTTACGTAATCTCCAGATCGCTACACCTATCCCCCTCCCCTGGACCGACCACGCACTCATCCCTTTTAACTGGGAAACCCAAGATAGCATTCCCCCTAAGAGCATCACTCTGACACAAGATAGGAAATGGTCCAACATCTCTGCTAGCCAGTGGTCCAATCTCTTAGAGAACACCCTACCACTCCCCAGCTCAGACTCAGCAAGTGCGAACACCAACTACAACCTCTGGATCCAAAGCTCACTAGACACACTAGCCCCCAAAAGATCTACCCTAAAAAGATCTAACCGTAAAACTTCACCCTGGTTCACCACCAAACTGAGAGAGCTTAAACAAACCTGCAGGAAGCTAGAAAGGAGCTGGAGACAGAACCAAACAGAAGGAGGTAAATCATCTACAGAGAGGCACTAAGGAATTACAAGTCAGAAATAAAAACTGCACAATCCTCTTTCTACGAAGAGAAGATCAGCGCAGCTGCTAACTCCCCTAAGGAGATTTTTCGCATCGCTATAAACTTGATCACAGTACCCCAAAAAGACCCCAATCCAGACGATGCACCCGCCCGATGCAACAATCTTGCAGAATTTCTTTACCAAAAAATCGACCTAATTGCCCATTCCTTCCTTCTGCCCCAGAACAACACCCTTGAGGCTGACGCTATGAGTCCTCCTCCCTCCCCCGCTGCTCCCTTGCAGAGTTTCCCCCACTAGATGAAGATTCCCTTAAGGCAATCATGCCCAGAGTGACCTCGGGATCTCCACTAGACACTGCCCTTCCCCGATACCTGCTCCCAGTCGCTAATATCATATGCCCAGTCATCTTGGCTATTATAAATGCCTCCATCCTAACAGGCAAGGTTCCCCGTGCTTGGAAGCACGCCCAGGTAAAGGCCCTCCTGAAAAAACCCTGCCTGGTTCCCTCCAACTTGGCCAACTACTGACCTATATCCCTCCTTCACTGGCTAAGCAAGCTAACCGAGAGACACATAAATTCCATCCTTGTACAGTACTTAGAGACCAACAAGCTGCTTCATTCTTCACAAACAGGTTTCCGCCCCCGACGAGGAACTGAGACAGCCCTTTTAGCCGAAACTGAAGAGGCTCGAAGACTCACGGACCAGGGCGGCTCAGAAGCTATCATCCTACTAGATCTCAGCGCCACCTTCAACACTGTAGACCACAAGATCCTGCTGAGCCGTCTAAAAAGTCTTTGAGTGACCCATTCAGCTCTCTCCTGGATACAGTCATTCCTCAAAGACCGGGTCTTTCGGGTCTTCGAAGGCAATGCCTCATCCGACTGCTGGCCGCTCAACTGAGGGGTCCCTCAGGGCTCCTCCCTGAGCCCCACACTCTTTAATATTTACCGGAGTTGAAACAGAATTTCTCATCATCGCTGGACATGAGACCGCTGGTGTTATACTAAGAAGAATCAGTCACTCACTGTAATTTGACATTGTCAATGGAGATGTACCTGTTATCCTGCGGCCAGGAAGTGGAGGTAAAATGACTGTTCTTGTGCCCTGCACTCCAAGGACAGGTACTGGTGCTCGATATAAGGGGCCAAACTCCTTGTTCTCCACTTTCTCACGGACCAGGTCCCCTGACTGTCACTGGTCTTTTGTAGGTTTGTAATGCAACAGAATGTTCATCTACGTTAAAGGGTTCGGCAGATGCAGCCATGTCTAGACCCTCGAGGTCCGGAACAAACATTTTGATGCCAAAGAGCATTTTGTATGGGCTCCCCCCACCCAGAGACCTTCTAGGGAGATTAATAAGTGCATGTTGAAAGCTATAAAGATGGGCAAGCCAGTTCCTGCTAGTACCTAAAACCCTAGCTGTCAAGGATTGGTTTAAGTCACGGTTCATTCGCTCCACAACACTATTACCCTCAGGTCTATATGGAGACGAAAATTTGACTTGGACCTCCAATGAACTCATAGCATCTGGTGGAGCGAGGCTGTAGCAAAAAATGTTGTATACCCTTGTAAAATCATTTTCTTATGATCATAGTATGCGCTAATCGAGTGAAGTTAACTAACCAAAAGAAAGAAAAACACACACACAGAAAAGTACAAGTGGGATACTAATTTGCTTGTGTTGCAAATCATAATACATTAATTTTGTGAATTGTCATACTAATATAGTGCGATAATGCTTTAAATTAACCAAGCTATGCATGTATGCTTGTTGTAAGTATTCATTGTGGCAAAAACGAAGGAAAAATGGTAAGAAACAACGCCTATGTGTAGCTTAAAAACGTAGGTAACTGCTAACAGGGTACACTTAGAATGGCGGAAGGTAAACAGAAGGGATTTATTTCGAAATCTAATGTTTAATTGTGTTTGTTTTCATAATAGTTCCCGTTAGGGCCTTTGCGGCCTAGGTTAAAATGGAAGTTTTGCGAGACTCCAAGAAAGTATATTTCTACGCATGCGCGACTGCACTCGAGAGATGTATGAGCAGCTTGTGCCTGGGCTGCTGATGTCAAGGCCAGTGCGACCTGAAAAGCCGAATGGTGCCATGATGGAATGTCCGAGTTGTGAGCCTGGGAAAGTTGACCAAAGTGTCGGTATAAGGACAAAAATGATATTTTGCAACATGGACAACTTTGAACGTATGAGAATTAAGGAAGTGACTTGATGAAAAATTAGACAATGCAGAGATCAGGTGATCTTCATCCACCCCTCGAATGGACTAATGAAAATTGAATGAGGACCCTAAAGTTTAAAATTTTAGTTAGATAGTTAGGGAAAAAGGGTATAAAAGAGGTTGTTTGGAAGAGAAAAAAACGCTTGCTTTGAATTTCTTTCGCACCACAACATGCTGTTGGACTGATTGATTTTTGGGTGCAAAGACTTTGAAATTTTCCTGACTTTAACTTTTGATGGGACGGAGTCTTGATGGGAGGTGAACATCAAGGAAGATAGAGAGGCTGTGTTTGGGAACTTTGCTATTTAATCCTGATTTCTTTTTTCCAAGAAGATGGGTAATATTTCTTTGAGTTTTATCATTTCTGAACTATTCTGCTAATAAATGTAAACTAATTGAATTATTCTTATCCTTTACTTGAAGTGATCTAAGAAACGCTTCGCTAGATTTACTGAATAAAGATGAAAACTCCAAGTGTAAGGTCATGCTAGAAAACTTAAAAGAGAAACACAAATTTAATAAATGGAGAATTAAGTGGGTCTTGTTGTCCATCAACTAACTTTTTACTAGCTGATCCATTGACCGAACAGTGGGGGTGCCTTTAATGCTGTTTTATGAAATTTAAATATCATGGTGACATCAATAAAATGCATATGTATATAATGTATAGAATTTAATTTTAGATGAATTAGGGTACTCCACTATCCAGCAGCTCATCCTCTGATTTTCGCTGATCTCAGGAGCAGTTTGTTTTGTGTGAATGAGTGACTAGCGGTGTTATGGGCCCCACCGATGAGTAAAGTATGATAGCTCCTGAGTATTTTGTGATGACTTGAGGGTTGTTTGAGAGCAGCACTGGAACACATCCTTGCAAGCCTTAGAGGTGAACGCTGGACCCTGGTCCAAATGTAGGATGCCACATGCAAAAATTCCAACAAAGACATGCAAATCCCTGATGACAGTTCGGGCATCAGCACTCCGTTGTGACCAGAGCCAAATAAAGCATGTGCACGAACCCACTGCAACTAAGATGTACTTATACGCAGTATCTGAGGAGAAAGGACCGCAGTGATCTAAATAAACACACCCAAGTGGTTTATTAGATATGTATAACTGTGTCTGGGGCGGGCGTGCAGCAGTTGAAGGTTTGATCTGCTGGAAAATGTCACAAGTCACACTTTCTCCATGAGGTAGTAGACGCCAGTCCACGTTGCTCCGGTCGACCACGCGGTTCATAATACAGATAACCGGCAATTTAATCCTTCCCATTCCGATTGGAACTTTGCGGATCCTTGCACCATTAACCGATCAGTGCTCAATCGACAGCATAGCCGTGACACGCACACTCTTCAGTTCTCGAATCACGGCCCACTATTTATCGCAATTCGGAACATGCAAATGAATCGGCTTGACTGCACCGGATCTAAATGATTTTATGAGGTATCAATCGTCAGACTACGTGGTCTCGGGTAACAACACGGCTCTTAATACAGATAGCTGGTAAACTGACCCCTTCTATTATGCCTGGATTACCACAAATCTGAACACCTTCAATTTATCAATGCTCAATAAATAGCAGAGCTGCGTTATTCGTACTGCCAGTATTTTGAAGACTTTTTATGCTTATTTGACCCAACACGGAAACGCTGACGCCACCTCTCAGCACAAGGAGTTTTACATCATGGACTAATTACACCTCAGTAACAAGATGGTAGTGTCCTGTGGAAGACACTTTCAACGTGTCGAAACAAACAATATGCATCTGCTATATACTCAATGAAAGAAATCTTTTTATTGTTTTTTAATGAGCATGTCAATAAATTATTTTGTGACACTTTTATACAATTTATTAAATTAAATTTTCTGTGCTAATTTAGTGCCTCAGTATTTATTATTTTTTATTTATTACTAATTTGTTACCTGAACTTTGCCAGTGTCTATGTGTTGCCTGGGTACTTTATTTTCCACAAATGTCTCAAGTAAGGACATAGTCTCACGTTTGTTTTATACAATTCGCGCCACCAGTAAGGCTGTTGTAAGAGAAATACAGTTGCTGAAACACCGGCATGAGACGAGGCTATACCCGCATGAGCGGCTGTTATGAAGGTATGCCTGCGGTCCGGGTTGGGAATCAATCTGTCACCAACATTGTTAATTCTCACAGAGGGAACTTTATCAGGACTTAAATGATAAGAGTATTTAGAATGGAAATCTCTAGGGGAATTAACTCCCTTCTCTGTTACAGCAATGGCTGCCAAGATGTCATCATCAATCTTACTTTTGGAGCGTGTAACTGCTGCAACTACATGTGTCGCTACTGCTGTCTTCGCTGCTTCGTCAGCAAGACAGTTACCAACAGCTTGTATCCTACGCGCTGATGACCAAGAGTATGAATTACAAACACGAGCGGCAGCCATTCTTTAAGCTCCGCCACTCGAACCCATAGCATTTTGTGTTTGAAGGTGATACCTTTGGAATCTAAAAACTCATTTTGAGTCAAAAAAATAAAGTGTTATCGTAAGACTGAACACAATAGTAAGAGTCACTTACAATCAGAGTAGTCACACAAGGGTCAGCATACTCCAGTGCAAGCACCAGAGCACGGAGCTCTGCCAATTGGGTGGTACAGTCCCCTAATGTCTGTGTATGCACGACATCGGACTCTCCATTCACCATTGTACCCACCACTATTGCGAAGGCTGCTGAATAAGCATGCTTTGATCCAGTCGCCGGTTGCACCGATCCATCTGTGTAAATGATACAATGGAAATCCTCCAGCGGGCGCAAGGTCAAAGGAGTTGGAAAAACTAATTCATACTGTAAGTACTCCTGAGTCTGCAAAGAGGAATCAAAAATAAATGTGACATCCGGAGACGTCAAGGATGTGGCCCATTGTATCCAACGAGGATGCAAAGCTTTTGAATTAGGTACACCGGCCTTTGTCACTGCCTCAAGAGCAGGATACGGGGTAAAAATCAACATGCATTTTCCCTGTGACAGCGCGTTCCTTAAGAATCGCTATTTGCACTGCATTCAAAACCTTTTCCACAGTGCAAAATCGCATTTCACCAAAGTGTGACTTGTAAGCAATAGGCACTGTGTCACCTTCATTAAAGGTCATGTATGTGAAACCCACTGCTCCCGGCACAATTCTTATTACCAGGTTGTTGTGGTTGTCATGAGTCAGTAAGAAATTAGAAGCAAGTAATCAGACTGCAAAGATTGCAGTATAGCTGAATGTTCAGACAGCCAGCAAGATTTGGTAAAAGTTGGTTTTATCAAGGCATAAAGCTGCTTGATACGCTGGCATATTCGGGAATGTAATTACAGCCAGAATTTAGAAAACCCAGTAAAGATTGTAGTTTCTTCAGAGTTGTAGGAGCGCGCAACTTTGCGCATTTCTCCAAGAAGTAAGGTGCTAAGCCTCATCCTTCATTGTTGAGCTCATAGCCCAGGAACAACACTGTGGGATTAAGCAACATTTAATTTGTAACCGAAGTCCGCAAACATATAAATGATGCGGTCAACGTGACATAGATGCGGCCATAATTAATCGTCTGTGAGATAAATGTCATCAACATGGCACGCATCAGGGTTAAGTCCCTCCAAGAGAGAGACTATGCGGGCGGCAAAGACGCCTGGACTGTTTTTATAGCCCATGGCTAATCTTCTGAATTGTTTTTGGTTGCCGTCACAGGTGAACGCTGTCCATTGACTACTAAGTGCGGACAGGTTGTGGCTAAAAAAGCCATTAGATATGTCAAGCGTGGTCCTAAACCGTTTGTATTGTGAGTATTTTGTACTGCGCAGGTCCGACAATGAGAGTTCAAATGCTGGTAATCCTAAACTAGGCGATACAATCCATCAGGTTTGGTCACAGTAAAAAGAGGATTATTCATCAGAGACAAGCATGTTTCAATTACACCTTGATATTTCAATTGCTCAAGGATTTCCGCAACAGGAGCTTTCGCTTCTCGCCGCATGTGATATTGGGGTTGTGGCTGTAGCATGGACCCCAATGGGTGACTGGGCAAACGTTTGTCCCATCCGCATTGAGTACTGTACAATGCTGGTGCAAGCACCTTAGCCCACTCTTCTGCAAAAGTCAGCGCCTGCTCTTTCGGCACAGTGTGTGCGAAACTAGGGAGGATTACCTCCTCCCCTCTGAGAGAGGCCAGAACGAAAGGAGGGGGCCAGTCTGCCTCTGCCAATAAAATGTCATATGCAGAGGTCAGATTTTACCAAAAAATCCCTTTTATTTTACGTTGTATGTCACCTTCATTTAAAAGGATGATCTCAAATAGTCTGTCAGGGGGAGCCACAGCCACTCTAGTGTCAGCTGTTTCCACAGTGATGAACATGTCAGTTGCTGTCGCCTTCAGATACGGACGAAGTGCTTGCCGCACTACTGTAATTTCCGCTGCGCTGTCTAGCAGCATCAGCGCCCATGTCAGGTTCCCGAAGCTGTGTTCTCACTTTCCGGGGCACACCTCGTTGTTAACACAGCAACCTTCTTCTTCTGAAACTGTGGGCGTTGACATTGAAAGTCGCCCTGCTTGCCTTTACCATCCTTCAGGCGTGGCTGTTCACGTCCTTGTGGGGCACCCCGGCCTCTGCTGCGTTCTCCTCCACTGGTTTGTGAGACCAATGTTTCCTGCAAAGGAAGGGGAGAACGTAGACCAGGAACCTGAAAACAATCAGGTGACTTAATACTAGTGCGGTCGCGCAAAGCATATGTGTGCACAGTAGACACAGGTATCGGCGATGCAGGACGCGAACCCTGTTTCTGTTGCTGCTTCCCCTCTTTTTTATTTCTTAGGAAAAGCTGGACGGTCGTCTTTAGTAGACTTTGCCGTCTGAGTTTGCGGTTGTGCTGTTGTCTTAGCAAAAGGCTTAACACCCAAACTATTGCGGCCAATGGTCTTATAAGCCTCCGCAATGATTTTCGGTAACTGTCGGGCTTTATCAGCATCGGGGACATCGCGTAAAGCATTAGACACCTGGAAGTTCACCGCATCCCCCTTGACATTAGCAAGGATGAGATCCTAAACTACGTCAAACACCCCAACAAGTCTCATTCCGAATTCAACAGCTGCCTCCAGACCGTGTTGATGCTGGACTCGCTTGATCACGGAGGAAAGGACAGCCATAGATGGTATGCCGAAGCACTTAGCATATACTGCCACAAATACTTTACCCCAGGTATCACAATCTGTTACCTCTGGTACTAAGTCTTTCTTCAAAATTGTGGTCAGAATCACGAGCTTCTCAACAGGAGTTGTGTTAGGAAATACTGCCTCCAGTTGGTCAATTTCTCAGCAAGCCAAAAAGACATATCATCCTTATCTTGGGGGCGCTTGCCCATAACCGAATTCACCATGACAGGATTATTTTTCATCCCTGCCGGTCCTACTGGTTGCGCCGCCGCAGCACCAGGTGCCACCACCTGGACGCTGTGGAAAACGTATTGCACTAGGCCCGATGCACTCCAACAAAGGAGGCATAGAGTATACGTAACTCAGCTATAGTGACTGTCAGATAACGCGGATGCAGTGTAAACCCAGCCAAAACCAGCCAAGTAGCCCCGGGAATAGACAAGGGACCCAAACGAACTGCTGTTACCGAGTGGGGAAGGGCGCCATTAAACTAAACTCAATGCTGCCAAGCACTCCATAGGCACGGCAGTGGGAGTGTGAATATAAAGCATACCACTAACCGCATTTACTGCAGGAAAGGTAACCCACGAGTAGAAGAGCTGACATGGCTTCAGCACTCACCACAAAAAGTACCGCCATGCCTTCTAAGGGGACGCCAAAAGTCTGCAAATGATTGCGGACAGCCACCCTACTATGCTGTGGGATGTCAATGTCAGCCATAAGGACACAGAATTGAAAACACAATGTATATGAGATGAAGCACAAACGGGTTGTAATTCAAACTACAAACCTTTTTAAAATATCAAGCGTGAATAAACCTATACTGAAACCATATAGCTAGGTTAATTCGTCACCGCTGCCAACCGGAAACAGTAGTGAGGGTGTTGTGAACTGTTATAAGCACTACTCGAGAGTCTCAAATATAAGACCACTACGTTAGGTGCGCCATGTTGCGGGGATTCTGCTCATACACAAAACGGTGCACAGTGACCTATGACCTCAGTGAATTGTGGTGTACCAAAAACTCACCTCAGTACCTAGAACCCCTAACCGACTAGCATCAGTGTCTCATTAGCTCTCTGTACTATAGCAAAGTTACCAATGATTAGACAACCCAGAACATGCAACTTAGGATAATCTCAGGAATGGTGGGAATCAAGAACACTCTTTTGTTTTATTCTCATGCCAGTCCACAACATGAGTAATTAGAGACACAGAAAAGTTTAAAATGTTTTTTTAATGATGTGCTCTATTTGATGCAGTATTTTGTGCTAACATAAGCAGGCATATGAATAAAAATAATACGATCAGCATAGTTACAATTCCATAAAACACAAAGGGAGAAATCATATTATAATTATAGTGGAAACAGCTCCTATAGTGGCTTGTGAACCACCCTCCCCTGCTAGGAACTAGGTTTTATAATAATAAAAGAAGGTCTCTTTGGCTTGAATGGGGAACCCCATACCTCCAAAATCAGCTTAAGTGAATCACATCAGGATAGGAAAAGCTCTCCCTATCTGGAAAAGGATTTTCTCCAAGTGCCAAAAACATGCCTGCAAGGCAATATTAAAGGCACTAGAATTTCCGTTAGCTGCAGCTGTGTTCGTGGTATGTCTAGCGGGGGCCGATCAACCTGAATAACAGAATACATTGTTACGGTAACCTTGAAGGCTTCTGCTCACAGGGTACAGACTGAGATCTCGATGTAAGTATCGGGATGTTGAAAACAAGCCGTTCTCATGCGCGGAAAATTCAAGCAGTCTAATGTACAACAACAGTTATATGTAGTGTTGTGTGCAAAACCTGTAAAGTGGCAAAATGACGTTTAACTTCTAATAAGCTTATGCTAACATAGCAATGTATGCAGGCAAGGCCCTGGCCATACTATAATCCATTTACTTCTTGTCTTGGCATAGGCAAGACAAAAGAACAAAATATGGGTTATGTTTTCTTTAGAGGTGCGGGCGACACAATTGACAGATGTCAGTAGGGTCAGCAGACCTACCTGCATGCTACAGAGATGTAAAAGACCTATTTTAAGCGTGCTATATTGGAACTTTAGATACAAGGATTTGTCCAACTGTGGTTGGGGAACATCCAGAAAAGCTTCATAGTAAGGGCTGTCAGTTACTATTTTGAAGAAGGATTTTAAGATCTCGGATCAGACTAAAAGTTTCCGAGACCCAATCTTAGCAACGATGATTGGCCATGCCTAAACCACTGGAAAATGATTTTCTTCTCTATCACCAACAATTCCTCTACCGCATTTATATACAACACAAGCTTCTCTGTAGTCCAGATCCTCACACATATAAGAGAGGCTGAACAATATGTCCCACTCTTTTAAGTGCTGCATCCAGGAACATGAGGATTAGAGGAGTACTCTTGGGGAGATTGAGAAGTAAGAAAAAAACTTGTTCTAGCTCTAGTGTTCGCATGGCCGCAGATTTCAGCTCCATTTTAAGCTGCAGATTGCACTTTTACCATATACAAATCCATAGCAGGAAGAAGGGCTCTTTTTGATGTTGCCTGCTGTTCTTTATAGACAGCTGCAGCTTGCTGTTGAAGGACTGCCCTTTGCTTTTGAATGAGGAGAGCACAAAACCTTGCTATCCAACATGATGTCCAAGTACTCAAATTTGAAAACACGCTCCATTTTCCCCAGTTCCAAGGATTAAGCAGTTCTAAAGGATTTATGGGGCCTAATTACCATAAATGTTAATCTCTAGACCCTTGTATACACAAAAAGCATTACAATTATTCAGTGGTTGCTGCCGACCCATAGGAACCTGAGAGATTAGAAGAGTGTTGTCTGCAAATAAAGAGCAGGGGCACAAAAACCTTTTCATTTCAGAGCATCTATGCTGCTTTCAACAAGGCCCCCTATAACATTGTTTACCTAACGGGAAAATAGAGTGGTGGCCAGCACTTAATCGTGTCTGACCCCTATTTTATATGGGATATGATCTGTTAAATGCCACTGTGGACTCTATTGGACTTGAGCACAATTATCTTGGTGGCTCCTATTAGTTGGACCAGGAGACCTTCAGGGACACCCATACTCTTAAGTGATGCCCACAGCAAACCACTGGACACTAGATCAAAGACTGCCCTAATATCTACAAAGGCTATATGCAAGTGCCCGTCTCTCAACTTAGTGTACTTCCAGACATTAAGAAGAGCCTCAGGACTTGGCCTATGGTACTAACTTTGGATCTGAACCTGGCGTGAAAAAGAGTCCAAGTTTCTGTTTCATTAATCCAGTCATTAAGATTATTCAGTATCTGTTTCGCATAGACCTTCTGTAAGGTGTACAGGAGGCTTATTGGTCTATAGTTGCCTGGATTCACATGGTCCCCCATTTTGTAGATGAGAATTATATCTGCACCTTTCCAGGTGTCGAGATTGGAGCTCCTGAAGCTAGGACATTACCTAATCTGTTAACATATGGGATTCAAACAGATAGATCGCAACACAACAAATCTCCTGGGATTTTGTTCGGTCCAGGGTCCTTGCCCAATTTGACCGCAACTATAGCTGCCTTAGTCTTGTCTACTGAAAAATATAAGTCTAGCAGGATGGATTCTAACAGGGAGTGGGAGAGAACAATATGCTCATCGACACTATTTTCGCATAGTTTAGCAAAATGGTCTACCCAGACTCCTGGGTTCAGGTAGTATTCAATCTGTGATTCAGAGTGTGCACTCCTGTGAGCAATAATGTTTTTAAACATCCTATTATCGTCAGACTTTTCTGCTGCAACTAAGTTGCTCCAGCTAGAATAATTTCAGTTACGCAGTGCTAACATTAGTGTTTTCTTGAACTGAGCCCTAGCTATGTGAACCTCTGCTGGAGTTTTGTTTTTCAGTGCATTCACAAGGACTTTCTTAGCCATAGTACAGTCCCTCGTATATAAAGGATTTGTGTCAGTACTATGTGCCTTAGATGCAGGCAGTTTCCTCATGAGGGGCTTGGTCAAAATCATTTTTAAGGTGCCAGCCAGTTTGATGTGAATATCAACTATTGGGATCTCAGACGGCAAGATATGGCTAAAGGGCGACAGAGCAATGACAAATAAATGATACATCTCAGTTAAGATCTCTGTGTTCCTTAAGATCGATGGCCATGTGATGTGCTTACGATCATTATTCCCAGTATTGACGCTACAGTTGGAGTTATGGGGACGTGACAATTATTAATGAGGATCCCTGATAGCATAAGATGTAAAGGGAAGTGATCCCTGTCCTCCCTACCTTCTACTGTAGAAGTCTTCCATGTTGTCCCACATGGAGGCTTTAATTTACAGAGAATCAATTTTAGATCTAACCAAGCCTCTCCTGAAAGTTAGCAAACCATATTTATCTGAAACAGACCTACCATTGCATGCCCTCAGGCCATTTGACATTGCAAGATGAGCAACCTTTGTGGCCGCTACTGATCAAGGAACAAAGTATTTGGTGCTAAGAGAGGGTATAACCCAACACTCATCTTCCTCTTCTGTAACCGCATCAAAACCATATATAGGTTCAAACGTAATAGTCAGATCTCCGCCTATAACAATCTTGTTCTTAGCCTAAAAGGAGCTAATAAAGTGCAGCAGAATGGTTAAAGTTGGAGATTCCATGTTCCTATTCCTAGGCCAACATTAAACAGATACAAGAAAGGCCCCTCTGGCAAAAACATTTTTATCCCTAGGATGTCATGGGAATCAATGCTCAAAGATTCTATATGAAGGTTTAACTCAATTGGGGCCCAGATCAAGAGCCCCTCCGAATCCCACCTCATACAGATGGCATTGCGTTAACATAGCAGGTAGCGTAACCAGATTTAAATAGTGGGTCAGTTAGCCACGTTTCTTGGAACAAGCAGAAATCATATTGCTCAATATATTTTAACCAGTCAGGGACCAACACTTTGGTCTTAAGTCCAGCAATGTTCCAAGAGAGTATGTTAAGGGACCCATAGAAGCTATTCCATAATTTTCCAGTGAATGGAGGTTCTGGGTCAGATTCTGGCTGTCTTTTGTACAAGTTCATATTTGTGGTAGAATCTTTGAGAGATCTGCACATACCCTTTACAGTGACTGGGTTAGAGAGGACTGCTTGGGCCCAGTGGAGTTTGCCCTGTTGGTTGTTAGGCATCAGCAGCTTTCTAGGGGCCCTGGTTGCAGTGTTCAGACACCATTAATCTTGACTGTTCAAGTGTGACAAAAGCTACAAAATAATTCTTGGTGGGGATGTCATAGGACATTTGGCCAGGATTGGCAGCTGTACCATCTGCCAGGTTAAAAATTCTAGAGACGCTAGAGGAAGCAAGTGGACTGTGAAATACCCTAAAGGAAGCTCTTTAATTCGCCTCAATGGTGGAGTCATTTTGGCTAGGCGCCACAGTAGCAATTCATTGATCAAAGGACTATTAAAGTTTATTAGTGTTCAATCCCAATAAAGTCTAGAGAATGAGTGCCTAACAATGTGGTTCTCTTCACCGACAAGTTTTCTTGTGCTGGGTCCTGCGACCATTCAAAATTAGTTTTAAGCCACTGCAGTTTTATATTTAAGGGTCAAAAAGCCTTCACTGGAGTTAGGCCCCATGCAGGAACTTCTTTTAGAATAATTAATTAGAGCGTGCATTCTGGCGGAAGCTGAGGGTATCGGGTGTGGGGTCTGCCAGAGTGAATCATTGGATTAAACCTGCCCCTGTCTCCCTTCAGTTGTGCACCCATGCAACTTGAGGCTTGCCCCTCCACATTACTCCATGTAATCTGGTTGTGTACGATTTCAGGCACACTGGAGAGTTGGGGTTGAAGATATTCGGACTGTTCCTAGCCTGCGTCTGTAGCACAGTCGGTTGTGGTGGCTCTATGGTGGACAAGTCACTATTTCCTACAATTTGAGTTTTTTAAGGCTTTTAATTTCAATTCCACCAAATCAAGGAGAGCAACGGTGGGAGTGTTAGAAACTGGGTCTCTAGTTGGCAGTTGTTTGCACCCTGTCCATGTAGGGACCCACTTTCTAATCCAGGTAAGAGTAGTATACACTAAGCTTACCTGTGCTCATCCTCAGGCACATTGGCACAGAGCAGGCAGGCTAAACTAAGGAGGCAATGTGTAATGTATTTGTGCACACACAAACACACAGTAAAGACACCACAAAAGTACTTCACACCAGCTTAGAAAAAGAGCTAATATTTATCTGAGTAAACAAGACCAGAATGGTAAAAATCCAACATACACATGTCAAGATAAAAATCCTTCAATATTAAATGCAGTTATAGCATTTAGAAAACAATAGCTCCAACTGGAGCTATTGGGTCGCGCTTGATCGAGACAAATCAACAAGTTGAGTCCAACCGCGATGGAGCGGGGGTCTGCTACAGGAGTCACATATACTCCGGTACAGTACTCTGGATGCGTTACAAGGTCAAAGGCGGTGAGATGCGCAGAGGAGGTGAGGCATCACAAAGGCAGGTGATGCGTTGATTCCTTACTGCTATGCAGGTCATTGGCACGTTGGCGCTCAGGGATGATGCTTTGCGCAAATGAGGTGAGGCGTCACTGTAGCGAGATGCAGAGTGTTTGACTATTAACTCCTGGGGGTAATGCAGGCATACGGAAGGTGATGCGTCAGTTGCAGGTGTGAGACATCGGTTACTGAAGGCAACGCTGTGTCAATGATGCGTGAATGGCACAGCTCAGTGCGTTGATTCCACGGCATCGATGTTGAACCACCAGGCCGCAGGTGCTGCTTTGGTGCCAGAGCAGGGCATCACGGACATCAGAGAAGAGGTGCTTGAGACTCACAGAGCAGTGGTACTTTAGAGGCACTAAGCAATCATTGGGCAAGCACTGTAAGTTGCGGTCATTGCATTGTGCACTCAGCGAGCAGGGACCAGAGCTTCAGTGCAGGCAGCGGCAATGCATCAATTGCTTGGTTGCAGCACCAGAATCAACATCCAAGGGTTGAGGACTGGGTTTGGGGCAACTTGGCAGGTCAGGACTCACAGCAGAGGAGCCCAGGTTCTGGTAGCAAGATGCAAGTGAAGTCTTTGATGGCCCTGAAATCTCCAACAAGAGGCAAGCTCAACTCGAGCCCTTGGAGAAACTTTAGGATGCTGAGAGTAAAGTCCAGCCCTCTCACTTACAGGCAAGAAGCGGCAGGCCAACACAGCAAAGCAAGTAGCACATTGGCAGTCCCTCCTGGCAGTTCAACAGTGCTTCTTCATGGCAGAATCTCCTCAGTCCAGAGGTATTGCGTATATGGTGTCAGAGGTCCAGTACTTATACCCATCTTAGGCTTTGAAGTAGTGGGACTTGAAAGAAAGGTCTTTGTAGTACATAAGACCCTGCCCTTCCTGCCCTGGATCCTGACACACTACAGATGGTTATGCAGGGCAAACATCAGCTCCCTTTGTGTGTGACTGTCTAGAGTGAATTCACAAAGTCCAGCTAGTATCCAACCCAGTCTGGTATTCTAGGCACAGGCAGAGGCACAGAAGGGCTATAGTAAGAAAATGGCAAATTTCTATAAGTGGCATTTTCAGACATACAATTTAAAAAACAACTTTCCTAAAAGATGTGTTTTTAAATTGTGAATCCAGAGACACCAAACTACAATTTTCCATCTGCTCCCAATTGGAAGACATAATTGCAAAGTTTTACAAACCAGCTCCAATGCTGACCTATGGGAGAGATAGGCCTTGCAATAGTGAAAAACGAATGTAGCCATTTTTCACTACCATGGCATGTAAAACCTCTAAAATTAGATGTCCTACCTTTTAAAAAAATGGTTC
Organism: Lissotriton vulgaris; assembly: GCF_964263255.1. Taxonomy (NCBI): domain Eukaryota; kingdom Metazoa; phylum Chordata; class Amphibia; order Caudata; family Salamandridae; genus Lissotriton; species Lissotriton vulgaris. Next base: position 290,462,787 of record NC_141697.1, on the reverse strand, counting down.
CCTGCCTAGGGGGCTGCCTATGACTTACTTTAGTGGTGCATTACATGTAGTGAAAGGGAAGGTTTGGGCCTAACAAGTAGGCAAACTTTCCAGGTCAACAAGGCACTTTAAAATTGCACACACAGGCTCTGAATTGGCAGGCCTGAGACAGGTTTGAAGGGCTACTCATGGGTGGCACAATCAGTGCTGCAGGCCTGCTACTAGTAGCCTTTAATACACAGGTCCTGGGCACATGCAGTAAACTGTACGAGGGGCTTATAGGTAAATCATATATGCCAATCATGGAGAAACCAAATGCCATTACATTTCAGATACAGAGCACATTCACTTTAGCACTGGTTAGCAGCCAACAGAAAGAAGGTCATAAAAATTGGCAGAGGAAGGAAAAAAGTTTGGGATAACCCTGCAAAAAGTACCAGGCCCAACAGGAAGCAAGCTCCACTTGTAATATGTGCTTACATTTCTCTAGGCAACTCTCCATATAATTGTTCATTAGTTGTGGGCTAAGAACTGAGAGAATCCTATTCCCCTCAAGTGGTAAAGGAGGGCTAGGTGAATCACTACGTTGGGAAGGCTTCTCTAGTGTTGGTATAGATTGTATAGGGTATAGGGGCAGGTGCCTTTTCTTGTTTGCCAGTTAGTTTGGTACAAATGACCCTCCTAGACTTTGTTTTGGAGATTGAGGGAGTACTGTGGCGCAGAGTGCTTTTATCACCGCCCACTGCGAGATACCTTGTATGGGTCTTTAGTGAAGCATTCAGGGACAGGCTAGATGTGAGAGTAGGAGCCTGGAATGGCTAGGATCTATGTTAGAAACTAGGGGATTAGCAAACACAGATGGGGAAGCCTAAGTGTGCGAGCCTGGATTCAATGATAACCTTCGCACTGAAAAGGCGGTCTCTGTGCTTCCTACCCCTATTGCCCTTTTCAATGTATGATCTATTGATGTGTACTTCATGGGCAATGTTTTTGTAGTCTCGCCCCCTGGTAGTTTTTTTTTTTGCCCATTCTAGGGAGAAGGGACATAGCACCCCTCAAGAACAATTACTTGTTATTAGTCAGATACTAATGACATGCCTCCTGATGGTGATGAATACCTCTAAATTGTGAAAGCCAAGAGTGTGGCTCAGCCTAGCCTTTTGCCGATAATGATGGGTGCACAATGGGCCTGCCCTTGGACAAGGCATTGCCCAGTTGCGGCACAAGCAGCGGGACCCTGTGATGCACTTTATATTGCTTCTGATCAGCATAGGTCAGGCAATAAAGGAAGGGGCTATCTCCCTGGCCCCGTGGCACTTTGGGATGGTAGTCCTAATGATTGCAGCTCTCTGGCAGTGGGACCCTGTAATGTGCTTTATAGAGCTCCTGACCAGCACAGGTGCAGGTAATGGAGGAAGGAGCTATCTCCCTGGCACTATGGCATGTTGGGACACCAAGTCTTGATGATTACAGCTAAAACCCACAGCTCCACAATCCTTGCACCTCACCTTTCTCCACGGCATGTCTCCTTCAGCTGCCGACTATGTATGGGTACATTTGTGTGGTAGGGCACCCAAGGCAATCAGGTGTACCGGTGGCAAGTAATTCACCCTATCCCTTTCAAGAATCACCGGCCACCACTTTGTCGGACATTGGAACCTGCAAGCCATGATTACCAATGAAGAGCCAGACAGAGCAAAGGTTTCAGAGAAAGACCCGCATAAATCCTTCTCCCATGTTGTTGTAGGACTGGAAGCACAGCCCTACTAGAAGCTGGAACAGTGCTGGGGGTCCAGGTCCATCTGTTCTGTGTGATTTCTCATAGGCATCGGAGATACACAGATGTGCACTATTAGAGCCACATTTTAACAAATAAACTGTCAGTGGCATAGCTGGGGGGGAAGTCTGCCGCAGAAGTTACTTTTTTGGGGGTGGCGGCGAGTGCAAGGTAAGTTTATTTATTTATTTTTTCTCCCTTGTAGGTGTCGCTAAATGCCCCCAACTCCCCTGCTCATTGTCATCTGGCACCCTCCCCGCTTGTCGTAGTCTTTCGCCAGTACGCACCCGCTCTTACCGGTACTGGGCGGCAAACTAAGGGATTGGCCCGGGCGTGCCTTGTAAATTTCTCTTCTACCTATAATTAGAGAGGGGTGCAATCCCAGGACTTGGGTCATGTATTCTCTTGGGTGAAGGCGGAGATGAAGCCTTGTGGCAGCTTTTTCGATGAGTGGTATTTTGCATATGATTAATTCGGGTGCTACAAGGTTTAGGCTGTTGGCATAGTAAAGCCTGGAGATAACAAGTGTGAAGATGACTTGCAGTTTATATTGATGTGCAAGGTATGGTAAGATGCAATTTAGTGTTTCCTTTGTGTAAAATGCACTCTTTGTGATATTGTTTACTTGCAGTGTCAAGGATGGACCTAAATCGATGGTTACTCCAGGTTTTGAACTTCTCTTCATGTTCTTGGAAGGGCTTGAAGTTCCATAGGTCATGTAGTGGTAGACTGGTACTTTTGCCATTGTCCACAGGTCATAATCTCTGTCTTTGTGGTATTGAGCTTTAGTTGGTTTTTCATCAGCCGTGTGTTTATGTTACAAAGGCAGTCATTCAGTTGTGAATTGTAGGGGTCTTCAAGGCTATCCATTTTTAAAATAATGTGGGTATCATCGACATACTTTTATGAGGTGAAGTTGTATGATTTAAACAGATTTGGTAAGGTGGTTAGGCAGAAGTTGAACAATAGAGGTGATATGATGGACCCCTGAGCAATGCCACAGTGTTGTGTGTGAGGAGGTGATGTGAAAGGAGATACATAGACTCCAGTTTGTTTATCTGTGAGATAAGAAGCAATCAATTTTAGATATTTTCATGGATTCCGACATCATGGACTCTTTGCAGTAGCATGTGGTGGGGACAGTGTAAAATGCTGCTGATAAATCTAGATGTATCAAGGTTATTGTCCAGTGTGAGTTTTAGATCATTACAGATGGATATAATGGCTGACTCTGTGCCTCTGGCTGGTCTGAATCTGAAACCAGACTGTTGTTTTGAAAGTAAGCCATCATTTTTGGTAAAGTTATAGAGTTGAGTAAACACTGCTCTTGCTTAACATTTTTGAAGAATGGTCTATTTAATATGGGCCTGTAGTTTGCTGGGTCAGATGGATTGAGTTTTTTTCTTTTTGAAGACAGGTCTAATGTAGGAGGCATTCAGCTCAAGTGTGAATGAACTGAGGGGCATATTATCAAGAATGGCGTTAAAAATTATCGCAGTTTTAGCGGCAGAAAACTGCCGCTAAAGCGGCGATAATGGGCTTGATAATATGGCCTTGTGAATTCCAAATGAAACCCATGGCTGGTGTGAATATAACCTGGAGTCAAATTTTAAAACCAAGTCTTCGGCAGCGTGACAATGCACGATATCCTGCGATGTCCTCAATAGATTTTTCTCCAGGTTATATTGATGGGAAACTCGTGATTCATTAAACTCATGATTTGTAATTGGTTATAAAGATTCGCAGATTGATGCATGTACCCTTTGACTCCTCTAACAATTGGAACTGTTTCCCTCAGAAATCTGAGGCAATTTCTTACAAATCAGGCATGCACTATTCATTGTCCTGATGATGATCCTACTATTTCGTTGAAAGGATCGAAACGTCGTCGACCCATGTGAAACACATTGCACATTAATCCACTGTGAAAAAAAGTGCAATGACTGTTTGTACTAAGCTTGAGACAATTCACATTTAACAAGCTACACTTGTCTTGGCTGAAATATTCTTGTGTGTTATGTATATGTCATGTTCCCTATAGGATACAGGATTGTGTCCCACTATATTGTTGTTCTCAATCATGTTTTGGGATTTATTACATTATTACATTGATTGTCCGGCTGGACATTCTGAATATAGTATTGATTCCAGTCTATATGTATCCTGATGTTATCTTACTTGCTTAAGGACCACTGTTCGTATATATAAGCATTTAAACCTGAACTCCTCCACTCGAGTGCCCTGACAGTGCTGCTGTTAGTGAATCAAGAGATATCAGTTTGTTAGGTGAACTGTACATGTGACAATGTTGTTGTTCAATGTGGAGGAACGTTATCTTTTAAACTATACATAATTTATGTTGTTCTATAGCTCAAAACCTGAACTGAGTCCTACAGTGAGTGGGATCACACAATTTGGTTAAATGGGCATGCCAAGATTTAAGTCCAGGATTACTTATTTCATTTTTATGCAGTGCGGTCACTGGATGGATTTCTCCTTTTCACTCCATTTTGACACCAAAGGACATTGCTTTGTGTTAATTTATGTCATGGCCCAAAGTGCTATACCATGTTCAGTATATACAAGTATAACACGTTAAGTGGAGGGGAGAAGTGCCTGAGATGCTTGCTCTGCTTCGTTTTGGATTGCCAGCCCTTATGAGACCAGGGCAGAGCCATACATTCAGACCGAGCAATACTTGGCTAGACCACCTTTACAGTTGCTATTCCCCTAATAAACAACACTGCTCATTGCAGGCCTCCTCAAGGATAAAGTTTTGTCTTCCTGGGTGTCGGATCCTCGCAAAATTATGTGTTTGATGTAGACTTTGATGCCTCATAAATTGGTGCCGGTGAGTGGTCATTTGGGGCCTGGTCTGGGGTGATCATGGGTCATGGCCAGAGCTTGTTCTATGGTGGGGCTAAAATTGGAAGCAGGTATAGCCATCTTTTATGTTCAAATTGATGTTTGACATGTTCTCCTTTGTCATACCTAGTTGCAGTGGCGGCTGCCGCAAATCGAAACTGGTAGAGTGGTGGGTAGTTGAGGTTGTGAAAGAATATTTGTTTTTACAAGAATCACTTGCCTGACGCTCTTCTCCCGGCCACCTCATTGCTCCTGCTCCTTCTCCGGAAGTGGATGGGCCTAAAGACACTGGCTCCCAAACCCAATTCAGATGCTGCTCTGCCGCAATTGGTCTGAACGACCTTGTTTGTCGCTCAGACAGTGCCTGGGAGCCTGGGGCATTTCTCCAACCTGGCTGTAGTACACAGCTAGGTTGGAGAAACATAAGCGCGCATGTCAGTTTAGCCGGCTTAAGAGGGCCAGCCAAACTGATATAGGCACTTGTGAACACCACTCCTCCCTTCCATGGCTCGCTCCTCCCACGTAAGCAGTGCAGACATAGATATCGTTTTATTCATCATCTGCTGGCATTGGGGTTACACTCCTCCGCCATTACAGAGGAGCCATCCCTGTAAAAGCAAATGTTGTCTTTGCATGTATTTGTGAACTGGGTGACCTGGGATAATGGGGATCCCCGGTGCATACTCTAGGAAATGCATTTTCAACCTATGCAGAAAGTCTCAGCAAAGAGGCCAGTCATTGAATGACACGGAGCATTGACATATTGGCTACACTATGAAATGTATTTGCTTCCACTGTTCCGGAAACGAATCCTAGTTTCACCTGGAGATGACGCAGTTCTTAGCGCGCGCGGCGCACATTGCCAAATTAAAGCATGCTCGAGCTTACAACCGGTTGGATGTAAAAGTCTCCTCCGAGTGGACATATTTCCGCTGCCCCCAAAAGGCAGCACCGGGCATCGGTGTCTATTCGTTATTAGTGCAGCTAAAAACAATTCCATTTTCGCAGTCAGGCATTAGCGGGCCTTTTAGAAAAATGCTGTGGCTAATTTCGCCACGACAAGCAATCAGTCCCTGGCATTAAGTTCGGGACAGGAAGATCCTTCATAGCAGGCAGAAATATTAAAAACAGTCCATGCAATTATACCTTGGGGAACCGTCCCATATCTCAAGCAGCAGGCGGCAATTCCATGGCATTATTATGTCCCATTAGGTAGGCAATGGCCTAGAGGATGTCTAGAGATAAATGTCTTTTCCATCTGCTTCATACACTACGGGGACGGCGGTGGTATTATAGTGTCAGACGCTTGCAAAAGGTTGAGCTGTAATGGAAGAGTTGAGGCGCTTCGTTGCTCCTCGACACTCCGCGTGTGGGTGTTTTTTTTTTCTTCCTGACTCCAGTTACCTCCTATTACCTCAAAACACTGCTGATGACTCAGGTGGGATAACTCCTCTGAGGGGCGTGCGGGAGGGAGAAGACATATGATGGTTTTATGTGGCAGTGGTTAAGATAAAAAAAAATAAGAGTAGGTGGGAGAAGCTGTATTACATTTACATATCTAACGTAGTGCTACATGCTGCAGTAGGTTGCTTCGGGGCGCTGTGATAATGTTAGGAGGTAAGGGAGTGAGTGAGAAAGAGAGCAAAGGGAAAGGGACCAAGATAACGAAGAAGGGAAGGAAGAATCGAGACAGAGAGTAAGCGAAGAGGGGGGGGGAGGGGTTATGAGTGAAGGAGGTAAAGAAGTAATCAGTGAGGGTGGGAGGAATCATAGGCCGTGAGAGGATCAAAGAGGGATCCAAGGTAGAACTGAAAAAAGGAAAAAAGGAAGGAAAGATAAAAAGAAGAATAGGAAGAAGGCAGGAAGAAAGGAATCACAGCAAAAAGGAAGACACCTTATTTGCATCAATTCGTCTTTTAAGCCCATTCTCTTGTCAGGAAAGCAAGTGAGGAAGAAGAAATGGAAGGAGGATGCATTTTAGAAGAGAGGGATGGAGAAGAAAGGGAGGGAAGAAGAAATGAAGAGGGGAAGAAGGAATGAATAGACAGGGAAAGAAGAAAGTAATGACGAAAGAAGGAAGGGAAAAAGGGAAGGAAGTGGGACACATGCAGAGAGATAGGGAGAAAGGAAAGCAGAACAGGAGGACAGAAGGAAGAGGGAAGGAACAGGGAACGGTAAACGGAAGGAGCAATAAGCGAGTTTGATGGAGAGGTTGGATTGATGGGTGACCTCACATTATAATGCTCGCTGGGGGAAAATATTAAATAAATCCTCCCAACTCTCCGACAGCCCGGAATCTCTTCTGGCCTCCACCAGCCATACTTAACTTCTGAGTACCTTAGCGCTTTGATGCCTTTGGTTTAATGCACTCTATAACTACACATTTACATTTACAGTACCTGTTTCACGCTCAGCACTAACATCTGCTCTTCTTGTCCTTTCCTTCGAACATTCCATTATTTCTAGCCTCATCATCTCTCTAAATTGCTACTCGTTTTTAAATTTCAGGTTTATTTTAGCACACAGCATCCCATTTAGGTACATTCAATATATTATAAAGTTATAATATATGATGATACCAATTTTGTTTAGTGTAAGCAGTGAATTTAAACCAATGATCTTAAAACTCTGCTGCCATTATGCCGAACACTCATTTTGTTGAAAAGGTGTTTTAACCTTAGTGGGATTTTTCATTTAAATGGTGTCCTGCAGTTAAATCTGATTGGTGGTCCTTACAATGTTTCTACACTCCTATTCATTCTGCAGTGTAGGAGATTTACCACGTTAATGTAATTTTGCAAATAAAGGTGTTTTTACTCTTAAATATGAAACTACAACGCTGCTTACTTTGTACCAAGGGTGAATGTGCTCCTAAAAGCGATTTTAAAACTAAAAGCAGTTTTTGCTCGTAAACGTGTTTTTACACTTAAAAGTGTCAACTCGCTCCTACTGAGGTTTCACCATAGGTAATTTTGCACCTAAATATGATTTTGCACCTACATGTAACTTCACACTTACAAGTGTGTTAGAACGTATATGTTTTTCCCCTAAAGTGTTTCCAGACTCCTGATAATATTTTGTCAGTGGCGATATTGCACCTAAGAATTATTGTACATTTAATAGTGGTTTTACAACGATTGGTGATTTTTGCTCCAATCGTTATTTTCACGCCCATGTTAACATTAATTGTGTTTTTGTAATATAATGTGATTTTTGCTCCTACAATTATTTCCACGCTGCTGGTGATGTTTTGCCAAGGGTGATTTTACACCTTTGCACAAGATTATCAAGTAAAAGTGATACAATAATACAACTTACTTTCTACGATGAGTTATTTTGAATCTAACAGTGATTTGTGCACATGTTTATGTTTTTTGCTTCTGTAAGTTTTCTACATTCGTGGTGATGTGTCACCAAGGGTGATTTTGCTCCCCAATGTGCGCTCAATCGATTGTGAGGTCATTTTAGTACATAGCTTTAACATCTAATGTGACATCTTTCATTCCTTTCTCTACTAAGTGAAACCCATTTACTACATATTTTGGATGTGCCATCATGAATCTGCTTCTCAAGATAATAGTCTACACAATGTTCATATTTGTAGGCACCAGACCTAAAACAAATCGAGGTTTATATCATCTCAGACTCCAGGGTGCATTTAATAACACTTAAGTAATCATATTTTTTCGTGGTCCATCGAAAACGATTCTCAGATTCCAGAAGCACTTAGGGGCAGATTTATGAGGCCCTTGCGCCACGTTTACGCCGCTGTTGCGTCACGCAAGGCGGCGTAATCGTGGCGCATCCCTACGAACAATTTACAACGTGACGCATCTAGGCAGATGCGTCACGTTGTAAAGCCCTGCGCCGCTTGTCGGCGTTCCGGCGCAGGGTGGGCGTTCCGGGGCAGGTGCGCCTCGCAAAAGTGGCTGAGTGAAATCTATGAGATTTCACTCAGTCACTTTTAAGCCAATGCTGCGTCAAAAGCCTGCGCCTTCTTGAAGCAGGCATAGGTCTTGACGCAGCATTGTTAAAATGGGGCACCCCCGAGCCTTGCTGGAGCTGCGTCGCGCTTGCGACGCAACTCCAGCAATGCGCCACATTTCCGGCACAGATGCGTCACGCATCTGTGCCGTTTTTACACCATGGTGCGCCGCATTATAAATGCGGCGCACCATGGCTGGCGGAGCTGTGGCGCATGTTAACTGGCGCATCCCTGAGGATGCGCCAGTTAACATAAATCTGCCCCTTAATGTATATGGCCATATATGGCGTATATGGCCAACTCGTAAACTTTAGTCAGTAACAAATACCATAACCTCAGACTGCACTCAATCACTACTGACCTATTCTTTTATTCAGAGGACAAAACCGCCTGGGCTGATGTGCTTTTTAGTCCTAGTTTCAAAGAACACAACAATTCTTTGTGGGAAAAAAAACTTACTCTCTCAAATTATCATAACCAAAAATATGAGCTAAACATTACCCTGCCTCAAAATAGGAAGGTCATAATCCAATTCTTGAAATTGTTCTTCTATCTTCATCACATTTTTGGTACGTTGAAAGGCTTATACGCGTCTACTAGGGCCATGGAGGTTAACACCGATAACAATCTTACTTTCTCTACTGTCTATGACATCACTAGCTCACCCTTTTCTCACCCTTATCACTCCCACATCCATCGGGGACTAAAACTAGGCATGCCATTCCAGTATAAATCAAGATAGTTTCAACCATAACCTGAAATAAAGCTACTCCTCCAGTGACTGAGACTGAAAAGCTGTTGAGGACTAAAAACACAGTTCTCCCAGTAGCCACCATCACCCATCAACATAGCCTGTCCCTGTCAACTCCTTGTCCAATGACGTCCAAAGCAAGAGCACACAGACTCTCCACCGAAAGAATCAATCCCTATTAGACTTGGTTGGCATGTGAGATACATTTACTCCCCTTAACCTCTTAAGTGCTTCGAACGTTCGGCGGCCGACGGCACCACTACCTCAGGAGTGCTGCCGTCGGCCATTGAACGTTCGAACCTCATAGCTGCAATGGAACGTCCAGCACTGGAGCTGGACTGTCCATAGCCGTTATGAGGTAAAACTTCATTACAGTTACTTACTATTCATCATTCAACTTCTCCCCAAATTAACTGTTTAACATCAGCCTGAAGCTGGATGTTGTGCATTAGATATCAAACAAGCATTTGCAATGCAATTGTTCTCGCCTTTGGGACCTTATATGTATTAAGCTATGCAGCACATTAGCCTGGGTGCAGAAACATCTACTGTTGTTTATCATGGAAGGAAAATAAACACCAAACTGCTAGACACGCCAGGTATGGGAACACATGGAGAGAAATACTGCCTTTCAGCTGGAAATGGTATAGTCCAAAGCTCTGTTTTTAATATAAAATCAGTGCCTTCGGTGGTCATATCACTGAAAATACAAGTTTAAAAAAAATATTATTGTCTACGGGTGCTCATGGAAGACAATTTCTATAGACTGGAATCTAGAAAATGCTAAAGTGATTTTGGTATTTTACTGACCTCTGCTGGTCGTTTTCTATCAAGAAAGTTAAATAGAGGCTGTTGCCAGAAAAAAAAAGGGGGCATATTAGCAAGAACCTTGTTAAAATTATCGCTGTTTTAGTGGCAGGAAACTGCAGCTAAAACGGCGATAATGGGCTTTCTAATATGCGTTATAGAATTCCAATAGAAGCCCAGGTTAGATGTGCAGGACATCTAACCTGGGCTTCTATTGGAATTCTATGACACATATTAGCAAGCCCATTATTGCCGTTTTAGCGGCAGTTTCCTTCCGCTAAAACAGCGATAATTTTAACAAGGTTTTTGCTAATATGCCCCAAAGACCCTAAGCAGAAAGCAATTCTGGTATTTTACTGACCACTGCTGGTCATTTTCTGTTAAGACAATTAAATAGAGGCAGTTGAACAGAAAAAAGAGTCCTTAAGAGGAAGCAGACAAGTCTTAGGGCTGATCTCCGGAGCCCACAAAGTACATACACATGTAAGTATATAAAGTATATACTAAAGTATATACAAGAAGCCTCGAATGCTCAACCTAAAAAAACCGTAGGCTACATTTTCATCTATCTTCCACAACCACTCACCTCCTGTAGCCCCCTGGTACACCTCATTCTACTTACCTACTGCTGGAGATCCCAACATGCATACAAACCCAAATGTTTCTGAGGATTCCTCCACGTGCATTACTTCTAACATGCCCACACACCTGAATAAAAGCGCACACCCCAAGACATTCTATGACAACTATCTGTAGAGCTAAGTTGAAGTTAAGTTGAAGTTAAAAGTTCTTGATAGAGCGCACTGCGACCTAGCAGCTTCCTGGCGCTGAAGTAGAAGGCTGAGAGGAGTGGAGTTCTACTGAGAGGAAATCAGCAGGATTACGCTTGAGAAAACAGGAAGGTCTTAAGGGCCTTGCGAAATTGAAGGTAGACTGGGATTGATCTGATGGACAGAGAGGGACAGACAGAGTGGGAGACTGTTCTAAAAACAAGGGGCTAGTACAGAGAATCGAGTGCCTACAGTCTTGGATCTGCGGAAACGCGGAACACTGAGAAGGGCTTGATTGGAGGAGCGGAGGGTACGGTCGGGGGTGTAAGGGCTGATGAGGGAATTAATGAAAGCCGGGGCAGTGCGGGCACTGGCCATGAAGGCCAGACAACCCATCTTGAAAAGTGCTCTCTGGCGGATGGGGAGCCAGTGAAGGGATTTCAAAACAGGAGTGATGTGGAGGGATTTTGGAAGGTGCAGGATAAGACGGGCGGCCTGATTCTGAATAGCCTGAAGGCGGCGAAATTCGTAGGCTGGAATTCCCACGTAGAGGCTGTTCCCGTAGTCGAGACGAGACAGAATCATTGCCAAAATAATAAGTTTGAGGGCATCAGAGGAAAAGAAACGGGACACTTTCCGAATGATCCGGAGGGAGAGGAAACAAGAGGATACAACTGAACTGATCTGGGCGTGCATAGAGAGGTCCCGACTGACTTTAATGCCCAAGGTCTTAGCAGAGGCCGCTGGCATGGGCGGGGGGCCAAAGGTGGAGGGCCAAAAGGCAGCAGACCAAGGGGAGGTGGTAGGGCCAGTCAGGACCAGCTCCGTCTTGTCCAGATTAAGTTTGAGTTGGCTGAAGTTCATCCACTCAGAAATGAAAGCTAGGGTAGAATGGAATTTAGGTAGGGAGTCTAAAGGAGAGGAAAGATCAAATACCAACTGGAGGTCGTCCGCATAATTATATACGGAGACCCCCATGTCAAGAAGAGAAAGGATGAGGGGGTGAATGTAAAGATTGAAGAGGAGGGGGGACAAGGAGGAACCTTGGGAGACCCCGCAAGGGACTAAGCGGGAGGGGGCAGTAAAGCCTGAAAGAGGCGAGCCAAGAGAGGGCAGTGCCCTGAACGCCCGCTGCGCGGACGCGGTCGAGAAGAATGGAGTGGTCAACCGTGTCAAACGCAGCGGGCAGATCGAGGAGTTCCAAGGCTTGGGTAGATTAGAGTCAGCCTTGCTCTTTAGTTCGTCTAGAATGTACAGGACCACTGACTCAGTGGAGTGGGCCGGGCGGAATCCCGCTTTGTGTGAGGCCAAAAGATGGTTTTCCTCGAGGAAGGTGGAGAGGCATGTAGTGATATAGCTCTTTAAGATCTTACCGAGGTACGGAAGAAGGGAGATGGGTCTAAAGTTTGATGGGAGGGAGGGATCTAAGCCGGGCTTTTTTAGCATAGGGAAGACTATGGCCGATTTGAAAGATTTCAGTACTAGGCCAGAGGAAATAGAAGCATTGAGAAGGGAAAGGGGGGGTCGGGGCAGTGAGTGAAGAGCTCTCTCAGAATGCGACATAGTTGTTCTAATCCCAATTAAAGATCAGTTTCCCAAGCAACCTCAGAATAATCACCTCATCTCAGCCAAGGGATCTATCTTAAACACATCACATTATGTTGTCCTCCTGAACAGTAGGTCTGCATGCTCTACAATGGACCTATTTTCATAAAGAAATACCACATGAAAACATTAATAACCATCTCACATTAGACTGTTCAGACACATTTAATCATTTCTTACAAAATCCAGACCTTAGCCCACCCTCCCTAATCAAAACTTGAGACAGAAATGGTAAAACCCATAAGCCTAAAATACATAGACAACACGCATCGACAAAGCCAATAGGTGTGGCTTTCATGTGCATACACAATCATAAGCAAATACATTTTAACTATTTGTGCTATCTCACCAAGCAATCTGTCTCTTTTTATGCCTTTAGAGTTTGTTCTCAGGTTTTTATTCCTCAAGCTTATAGTGCTGCTGTGTTTTATCCCTACCCTTGTTGTGATTCCACCAGGTATCACTGAAAGCTTGTTTAAGAAAAAAAATACAATATATGTCTTGCTAAGGATATAATTTGTATTGTTATTGCATATATGACTGCCTCTCGCCAACCTGCCTCTGAAAGGTGAGTCAAACGCATAAGTGCTAAGTATTCCTATGTCAAGTGGGAGAACAGCAGCCAGTCTCTTCTTTTAAGACAACCGTATATCACAGATCAGACCTCGTCAGAAGACACGTACAATAGAAACAATGACAATTCGAGGTCATGGAGGGCAGTTGTTTAAAACGCCCCATCTGGCTGACGGTGGCACACATTGCTTTAAACAAACTGCTTCAGATACATGATTAGGCAGACATGATACAAAATACATCAAATGCCAGCATTACACTGGAATGGCTCAGAGGGCTGAGGAATGGTCAGCCACATGTATTTTCTATGGCTGGTTGAGAGTCATTCAGATGTAAGACAAGTAACCGAAAGACCACTAGCGGTGAATATGCAAACATAAATCATGTTTTACTAGACCTTTATTAGCTTTTCCAAGATTGCAATGGGAAATAGCGCACTTATAATGGTTTTCTTCCTGCAATAAAACCAGAACATTGCGGTTTTTCATTGCACTTATTTTGTGAGCTTTTAATACTTATTTTCTACCATAATTTCAAACAAATTGTAATTCTGCCACTGGCGCACACCCCACAGTGAAGTCATAAGAGGGTATAAATCAGCAGAGGAACTATATGATGACAGAGAAAATCTCATGATAGCATTTGATACACTGTACATAGATAAATAAATATAGTATTTTATGCAACTAAATATAGTGCAAATATTCCCTTGTTTGAAGATCCCTATTTTCCCACTCACCTTAGTCCTATCAACCACACTCCCTTTGTTACTCGTTGTAACCACATCTTTTACTTTATGACTGATTTACCCACACAGCCAAACTAACATATTTCTTGGAGATACCAGAATTTACTGGGTCTTGCTTCACAATCCACTACGTAGACCTGCCCTGCTAAACTCATCCAACACAATTCACTTTACTTTCACAAGACAGGTAAGACTTTCAAACCTATCATAGAGGCTCATAACACTTACCTGTGCCAGAAGTCTGTCCCTTAAGGTTAGAAGAGTTTTAGCCAATCCTCTCTCTACGTTTTTATTTTTTGATTTTGGTGTTTTATAAGGCACCAGTTGCCACCCACCAGTCATCTCTGACGTTGCCACTGCTTTTTCATAAACTGCTGTCCAGAGTGATTCACAAAACCCACATCAAATCAAAGTCAAACTTTCTAACCCCTTCTCTTCTTTCAATGTTCAATATTACCATGCTTCTCAGGTCATTTACAGATTTAACCTTCTTTGAACCAAAAGCCTGAGGTTGAGCCGGTCTATTTCAATGTACCTTTTCACCTAGAACCAGAAAGAACTAAGCCCTGTCAGTTGGAAAATCCCCTTTACGTAGAAAATAATCACTATCAGCAAAATATAATCAAACCTAATCACACCTCACTTTAAAGGAAACTCTATTTAGCTACTGACAGTCCAAAGGAATGTTTGAGAATTGGGATGAATTTCATTGAAAGCCATTTTCTTCATTTATTTACAATCTACTTCCATAGCCTCTAACCTTTCTAATTTCCTCACTAGAAAAAAACTGGCATGTCATGAAAATAAATGACCTAATTTCTAACAGTTTCTCCTTCAATCACCATTTGAGTAGTTCAGTCCCACTGGCCTTTTTCAACAAGGTTGTCAGACCTGACAGCCTTTGGTGTGGCCTTCTCACAAACCTTTTGCCTGCTCACCTTCTGTTTGCTGAAATTCTTTTTTGTTGTCCTTAACACTCTGCGCACTTTACCATTGATAACCAGTGCTAACGTGCTTTTGCTCACTCATTAAAACATAACTCTGGCCTACAACTGAATGGCAAGTTTAATGTATTAATACATTCCTAGTAAAGTGGTAGAGCATGTGCCTAGGTGCCTTGTGCCTGTAAATTAAATGGTACATGTAGGACTTGGCCTTTTTGGCTAAAGTTCCTTAAACATTTTTGCTTTCCCCCTAGACCATTTTCCTGGCATAAAGTTCCCAATTTAGATGATTTGGGTACTTTGGCACTGCTGATCAATGTCATAGTTGAAGTTTTCCCTATGTAAAGTGTAATGGTAATTGGTTAGTCATGATTGGTATGTTTGCCTTACTAGTAAAGTCCCTAGTAGCCCCAGGGCTAGTAATGCAAAGGCGCGTGGAAAAGGGAACTCAGACCTGCAGCTTAGGGCATGCACACAGTTTGCTAAGTTAGAAAGTTGTCCTGGTAAGTGCAAACACTTGTTAGGCCTTACTGTCCCTTTTTCATAAACAGTGGGCACCCCTGTGGTATGTCCCGGGTAACCCCTGGGCAGGGTGCAGTGTAAGTCAAAGGCAGGACATATACTGAGGTGTGTGCTATGTCCTGACAGTGAAAAACACTCCATTACGTTTCCACTGGTGAAAGGCCATCCTGCCCATAGGACAGAATGGGGAGGCTGGGTAGTGTGTTTTTTTATCCTAGTTTCCTATAAGTTTAAAATGGAGAGGTGGAGTTTAGTATGTATGAACTCATAGTGTCATAACACATCTTTCTATGAAAGTGGTTTTGTCACTGTGTGTTCAGATAACCACTCTTTTATAAAGTGGCCGAGTTTTGTGCTTTTAGCATTTCTGTGTGTCTCTGCTGAATGTGGATTGACTGTCTAGATCTGAGAGGTGAGAGGAGCTGGGAGAGGTCTTGACCCAGGGAGGGGTTGAGATGGCACCAGGCTGCCCTACATCTGGAGAGTAGGGGGAGGAGGAGCCCGGGAGGTAAAAAGGCCTGGGCTAGTGCTATAAACCATTTGACCCAAGTCCTGCTGAGTAATTAAGGATCCAGACCCCCAGTATCAAAGGGAGAAAGGTGACACTGAGAGGGAGACACCCAGAACTGATTTAGGCAGGGGTCAGGGACCCCTGAGCACAACAAACTTCAAAGACATTAAGGGGTATAACTATGAGAGCTGAAACCCCTGAAAGTTGGAATGAAACAGAAATGGAATGAGACTGAAAAGGCTTGGACCCATTTCATGGTCAAGAGGAACCTCTGCTAAGGAAGGAACAGCTGAAGAGACTGATGGGGAAGGACCAATCCTTGCTTCGTGATCTGGGGCTGGTCTGCAGTATGCTGTTCTAACCAAGGAAGAGGCTGTTTGGACTGTGCTTGGTGCGCGGGGTCCCCATGCTTGATGAGACTGTGCTTTGTGCTCTGTCTTGTAACCCCAAGAGCCCTAGGTGAGCAGGCTCCCAGTTTGGAAACATGGGAACATAAAAGTTTCCGGAGAAGTTTCAAGCGATCTGGTGAGTGTATGTTGTGGCAGCTTGAGACCCTCAGAAGGTGTGCCCTGTGACCTTGGACACACGGAGCACCTGGTCAACGTGTGCACCAAAGCTGAAGTGAGTCTCGCACTCGCTGGGCCTGTGTCATGGTGCACTGCAGGCATTAGTGAAGAGCGCCTGATTGGCATGTGCACTGAAGCTGAAGTGAGAGTCAGACATGCAGGGCGCGTGTTGTGCTGCACCACAGGTGCGCGTGAAGAGCACCTGGTCGGCGTGTGCATTGGAGTTGGAGTGAGTATCGGACTCGCAGAGTGCATATCGTGGTGCACAGGAGGTGTTGGTGAGGAGCACCTTATCAACGTGTGCATCGGAAGTGGAGTGAGTCTCGGATGCATAGGGTGTGTGTCAGGGTGCACAGTAGGCATTGGTGAAGAGCGCCTGGTCATCGAGTGCACCAGAGGAGAAGTGAGGCTCAGATACGATGAGCGTTTCGAGGTGTGGCCGAAGCCGTTGGTAAAGAGCGCCTGGGTATCGGGCACCAGAGTAGGAGTAAGTCTTGGTAAAGCATTGTGCATGCTTTATTGCAACCTGGGACTGTGGAGGTGATCGGCTGATCATCGTGTGCACCGGAAGAAAGTGAGTCTCTGCAATGTGGTGTGCTTGTCTTAGTGCCAAATGAGATCGCATGAAGGGGTGCCTGGTGATCATGCACTCGGAATCGACGTGGAATCCCATCAGAGTTGTGTGTGTGGCATTTGTGTCAGAGGAGACCCGGAGGGTGGGGTGGTGAACGTGCACCTGGAGTACAGCAATCTCGGGGGCATGGGGTACATGTGCCGTGGCCGCTTGAGACCTTCCTAACAGTTGTGTCCCAGACCGGCAGCCCAGGAGGAGCTGAGCTGCCAGGCCAAGTCGCTGAGGCCCGTTGAGAAAGTTCTGCACGGAAGGCCCAGTTCACGGAAGGAGGAGAGGAGAGTGGGGTCGCGCCCCTAGGTAACGTTGATCACTACCTGGGGTGGGGTGTGGGCTTGAAGGGACACTATCTCAATCTCTCAGTCCTTCTGACAACGTGAGCCTGTGCTTCGGCTCAGAGTAGGGGCCTGTACTGACGAAAGGAGTGGCAGAACTGGGGCCAGAGTAAGAAGTTGTACTTTAAGTCACTGGTTAAGCGTGTGGGGGGCAACTGTTATTGAAGAGGCTTATTGTCATAATACACATTGCCAATATTGCTGCTAACAAACTGCCAGACTGTCTTAAGACGCCTGACATTATTACTGCATAACGAAGTACACAATTGTAGCGCTACACGATTGTAGCGGATACTTGCAAAGTACAGGATTGTAGCGACCCGCGTCGCATTATTTCGCCATTGCAAAGTGTATGATTTTAGCAGACTGCATTGCATTATCTCTTCATTGCAAAGTACATGATTGGGGTGTCACGCATTGCATTATTCCTTCATTGCGCAGTACATGATTGTAGTGGTACGCATTGCATTATTTCTCCCATTGCAAGGTACCGGGGTGTATTGTTACAAATGTTATTATTTATCCTTTGCCCAGCACAGGATTGCATTGTTACGCAGAGGAGCGTATTGTTGTTTGTCCATTGCAACGTGTGTAATTCTAGCATTGCAACTAGCATTGGATTTTGAAAGCGGTGGTTGGGATTTGATCCTATCAGCCAGCCGGAATGAATATTACCATTTATTAAATGTTGGCTTTTGTATCGTGTGGTCTGATCGTATATCTTTTTGTATAAAGTTTATACTCGTCAAATCAAACTTGTGTGGAGTCCATTTGTGGTATCACCAGGGGGTTACTGTGAGCGTGGTTGCATGGACTGTACACTTGTGCCTTGGAGATAGGCCTGGCTCTTCGTGCCGAGCTACTAAGTGGGTGAGCAGGGCTATCTCAAACGGAGTCCTTACTTGGCCTAACATTGAGTGGGGAGTCCTGGATCTCGCACTTGGTGACAGTGGTGCGCGACGGGGACTCCGGCTTCCAACCGTACTATTGGCCCTGAAGCACTTATTGTGCCAGCCACATAGGAAGCTACCTAAACCTACCTTTTTAACGTAGATGTCACCCCTAAGGTGAGTCCTAGACTGTCTATAAGGCAGGGTGCAGTGTGTTAAAAAAGCTGGTCATGTACTTTTAAGTTTTACATGTCCTGGTAGCAAAAACTAAATTTGTTTTTCACTACTGTGAGGCCTACCTCTACCGTATGATAATATTGTGTTAGGTTACCTTCTTACTTTAATAAGTGGTAACATTTGATTGAGAACAGGTAGAAAATTCATGTTTGGTCTCAAAAGTATTGTAATTTAAAATCCTCTTGAAAGGTAAAGTCAGATTTTAAGTCACAATTCTGAAAATGCCACATTTACAAAGTTGGCATTTTCTTGTCTTAACTTTTGGTGCATTCAGCCTGTGACCTGGGTCACAGATCTGTGAATAGTTGGCTGTTGCCCTTTGTGTCTTCATACCAGACAATGAGATAAAGGGGGATGTGTTGGCAGGATTGGCCGTCGTGCTATAATACAAAGGGGTAGAGCTGTTCCCTGGACAACTTACATTTCAAAGGAGCTGCCTCCAGCACTCTCACAAAGAATTTACACCAGTCTTTTGTCAACCTAGACCTCTTTGAGCTTGGGCAGGAGAAGATGGGAAATGTCCAGAAACCATATGTAAATGACCTAGAAAATTCTCCCACTTTAAAGGCTGGTAACTGGTAAATATTTGAACCCTAGACAAATGCTGGAGAAGTAGTGGCCTGTGGTGGGAGTACTGCTGAGCGCTGATGTGGGGCGGGGGAAGGTCAGGGTGGCTGGGTAGTAAACTATGGATTATGGCTGATTAGAGGTAAGTAAACATATAAATAAATTAAACTAATTTCGTAGTGTGGGCTTTATTGCATTTGGCGATGCAGCACGCGCAACAAAATTCATTTTATTTATTTATATGTTTACATACTTCTAATCAGCCATAATCCGTAGTTTACTACCTCCCCCCACCCTGCCCCGCCCCACGACAGCGCCCAGCAGCACTCAAACTACGGGCCCCTACTACACTAGAGTTCATTCCTGGACCACGGAGGAGCCCCCAGAAGGACTGCCTGTGTTTTAAGGGTTTTAAGGAACTGCACTGCTGATTGAGGTCTGCTTTGTACCTTGGAGGGCTGTCCTGCTGCTACCAGAGGACTTCCCTGCTGCTTGAGCCTGCCTTGTGCCATCAGAGGACTGTGCTGCTGCTTGAGGTTGCCTTGCTGCTTGATCGCAGGACTACCAGAGTGACTTCAAGGGCTAGTTGACTGACCTCCTTTTCTGAGCTAGAGGGACACAAAAAGTTCCTTGAAACGGCACCTGGACCCTGCCTGAAGTGAGTCCTGCCCTGCAAGTGGTTCCCACCCAGTCCAGGACCCTTGAAATAGGTGCTAAAAGTACCCAAACAGCCAACAACTAAAACTTGGGACTTGAAAATGTATTTTTCCACTAAACAGTGATCTGAGAACTGACAGAGCAGTGGGACCTTCCTGCTTGATGATTCACCCATTTGCATTGGCAGTCGGTCTGCCTTCGCAGTAGCTCCCACTATATTCTTCTCAACAGCAGGGAATTCTGTTTAGTGGCTCCTCTTCAGAAGAATATCTGGCCTTGTGGAACAGACATTGACTATAGCCTGTAGCTTCATCCCACTGGAGATTTTCAACTTCCAAAAAAGTGGCAAAATTGTGGTTGTTGCTTAAGAAGGCTTCAAACCCCTCCTCAACCAAAAACCCTATTTCCTACAAAGGTCTTCTTTATGTTTCTCCCATTAATGACATTATACTATGTTGATGATATTCTCTTATATGATCAAATCAATGCTTGCAATCATAATTACCACTTTTCTCTTTCAGTCACTTCCCTTCTTTCACCAAACCTGGTCAGCTTTGTACCCTTTCCTAAAAGCCCTTGGTTGTATAATAATAGAATGCTTGTCAAATATATTAATTTCCACAACATCCTTGATATAATGAGGGATTGTTATGCTCCAAGGCAAACCTCTGTTGGTACACACCGGTAAACTCTGATTTATTCACAGCATATTACAACAAGTGAACACTCAGGAGGGGGCATTGTAAGAAATGGGGTTTCTGGTTGGCTAGGGAATGCACCTAAGCCAGGTATAACCCACCACTCTAGTCAGGGTAAGAGCGATACACACTCAAGATAACCCCTGCTCACCCCCTTGGTAGCTTGGCACAAGAAATCAGGATTAGCACAGAGGCAATGTTTAAAGCATTTGCAGAACACACACACACATCAGTGACACAATAAACACACCACAAAAGGGACTCCACATAGTATTATATAAAAATATGTTTCTCTATTGCATATAAACATAGACCACATAAACCAGTAATCACCAATTAGGCAGAAACACAGAAGAGTCATCAGCTGCCACCAGAATAAAATTAATACTTTGTAAGTGGGACAGGAGTCATGAATCACACAGGATGCACAGAGCCAACACTTGCATAAATATTGCTTTATAGACTCCCCAATATCTCAGGGCAGCACTCCTAAAGCAGGACATTTGATGCATCAAGGACGGTAGGGCAAAGCGCACCTGCCTGCCTACTATGCTCCACACAGTAAGCTTTTTGGCAAATGAAGTACAAATACATGCCCTTCTACTTAGGACTTTACGGTATTCTCTATACAAAATGCAGGACACAGGAGCATCTGCGCTCCTAATACGTCTTAAACGGTAAGCTCAGGAGATTCCTTCTGTTAAGACGTAGGGACCTTCATCGAAGTTTTGCTCCATATGGCACCAACAAGGAATCTGGCCCAGTGCGGGTGCCCCCAGGTACATTTGATCATGAGGGAAGGAGCACCAAAAGTAGCGATCCATGGGGAGACCTTACTTGGTTCCCCGCATGCAGAGAAATTACCAGCAGCGGCCCACAATGTCAGCTTGGGGCCCGGCGCTCACTGAAAAATTAGCAAGGCTGTTTGCTTGGGTTTACCGGGCAACATAGCCCTGGTGTGGCTTGTCAGAGTGAAGGGGGTTGCGGTGGCGTGGTTCCGGCAGCGCACCCCCACAGGCAAGAGAAGGCTTGTGCTCTGACCTGCACTGGCTGTGCAGTGCGAATTACTTTTGAGAACCCGCTGGCTCAGAGGTTTCGCTCACAATGCCCCTCTCGTGGCGAAGAGCATGCCACTAAGCACGCGCTAGATTTTGGTAAAAGACAATTGCCAATTGCAGTGCTCGCCACGTGCCAGTTTTGATGAAAGTGCCCCCAACTTGGATTCCAATAGAGCAAAGTGCACGTCCTGCACTGCATTTTACAGGGGGAATAGCGCTCAATGTGCGCTACATGTCATATACAAGGAGCAATCCCTCTGAACCCGTCGCCAGAGCAGGGGGAGGCAAGCCCACAAGGACCTGGAGAGCTCTGGGGACACAAATGCAGGGAAACAGGGAGCAGGTCAGCACGTCAGGTAGTGCAAAGTAGTAGTCTTTCCTGCAGTCCAGCAGGCAGCAGGCCACACAACCAAGCAGGCAATCCAAATGACGGTTTCTTCTGGCAGCACAACAATAGTCCTCTGGAAAAGTGCAGCATGGAGAGACAGCAGCATCTGCTTACACGTCCCACTGATGCACAAAACCCAGCTGCCACTCTATTTACCCGACAGTACCACTTGTTTCTCATATTGTACTTACCCAGGTTCTGAGGGACACGAGTACCCCATTATCTTCAATGGCCACTCTACCACAGGCTGCAAAGCACAAAGAGTCATAAGCATATAGAAATGCCAACTTTGTAAAAGTGGCATATCTCCAATAGTTATGAAAAATCCACTTACACCAATAAGCAGGATTTATCACCACAATTCCAAACATACCAAACATGGCAACGCTGCTCCTTTCAGATGCTAGCCTATTGGAGGAGCAGGCCTCACAGCAGTGAGAAACCAAATGGGAGGTTTTTCACTACCAGAACATGCCACATAATGAAGGCTCATGTCCTAACTTTTACCTCCACAGCACCCTGTCCGTAGGGCTACCTAGGACCTACATTATGGGTGACCAATATTTAGTAAATAGGGAGTTTCAGATTTGGCAAGTAACTTTAAATGCCAAGTCAATGTGGCAGTAAACTGCACACGCAAGGCCCTGCAGTGGCAGAGGCCTGAGACAGGGTTGAAAGGCTACTTCTGTGGGTGGTGCAAGCAATGCTGCAATCACACTAGCAGCATTTAATTTAAAGGCCCTGGGTATATGGCATACTATTGTAAAATAAATTTACGGCTAAATTAAATATGCCAAACAGGTGTAAACCCACCATACCATGTTTAAGGGAGAGATAGGGCATATGCACTTTAGCACTGAATAGCAGTGGTAAAGTGCCCAGAGTCCTAAAGCCAACAAACACAGGTAAGAAAATATACAGGGGGAGGCTAAACGTTTGGGGATAACCCTGCAAAAAGGACAGGTCCAACAGGTAATAACAAGGAGGATCAGCTTCTATGCTAAGTCTTCAACATTTTCCTCGAAGTTTAGATTATCAAGCAAAACTCTACAATTGATATCATAATACTACCACTGAGCAACGTAAGCAATCAAACTCAGAATGAGCATCACAAGACACCTCCATACACCAACCTGCTTTTCATCCATGACAGAACACCGATACAGACACACCTCGTTGACCTGTTAATGTCAGTGACATTTCATACCATTGGGAATGGAACACAGACACAGGCCTCAAAGGCAAGGTTCTTGAGTGTTTCCCAATATTCCTCTATGAACTTATCTAATACTTGTATTTTAAGATCTGAAGTCTTGAATCTTACAGGACCTCCTACTGGAACACTTGCATTATGCATAGGTAATGGGAAATACTCTTCTGCCCGGATGTTTCTTAATGGAATATTTGCAGGAGGCTCATACTGTTAACACATAAAACCAAAAGTGAAAGCCCTTTCTAATACATAACTGGAATATGCTGAATGGAAGAGTCACAACTTTTATCAATTGAAGTGTAAATATATGGGTGTGTTTTAAGCTAAGTGCAACATTGTATCTTTACACATACACATACCGCTTTATTTAGAAGGGACACTGTTGATAAAATCGGGTTCAGGAGCTTTCAGATAATACCAAATAAATATTTGTTTTTGAGTAACATTCTCAATAGGATATGTTGAATGTGTATACTTTTATTTATTTCATATAAAAGTGTGTTAAAGTAACAAACTAGTGAGAAAACTTTACCACAAAATGAGTTACATTATGCCGTATAAATTGCTTGTCTTGTTTAGTTTAGTTAAATCACCCACACAATATTGGGCCAGATGTACGATCAATTTTAGCATGCGCAAATGGGTTAGCTACCCGTTTGCGCACGCTAAAATTGGCATGGCCATGTACTAACACAATTTTGCGAGTCGCAAATTAATTACGACTCGCAAAAAAGTGATTAGAGACTCGCTATTTGGAAGGGCCGTTCCCTTCCAAATAGTAACTCTATAACCATGAACGAATGTTTTGCAACTGCAATTGTGGTCGCAAAACACTTGAAAATGACCACCCTCGTCAAGAGGGTGGTAATGGAGTCGTAAATAGGAAAGGCTCGGAAAATATTTTCCCAGGGACCACTACCTGCCCTTACAAAATTATATGAAAACGTTTTATTTTGTTTTGTTTTTTTAAATGCATCCCATTTTCCTTTAAGGAAAACGAGCTTCATTAAAAAAAATCTGCTTTATCTAAAAGCAGTCCCAGACATGGTGGTTTGCTGAGCCCAGGAGGCCACCATACCTGGGAGGGTCTGCCATTCCCAATAAGCTCGCAAATTGCGAGAGGCTCATTAATATTCCTGAGCCTCGCAATTTGCGACCCATTTGGGAATCGCAAACAGTGTCTGAGACAATGTTGTACATTGGATTTAAGGCCTCACAATTTGCATCTCGCAATTGGTCGCAAATTGTGAGGCGCTAAATCCATTGGTCGTACACTTGGCCCTTACTCCCCCACTGCTGCATAATTCCAGTGTCTCTTCATATGACCATGGTAAGGACATTAGTTAAATTCATTGGCTGGGTAAACGTTTACAGTCTATTATATTGAATTCACAAGGCTCGTCTGGTGGCATGCATAGCCCTAGGCCATATTCGATATATAAACAGACACTTTTGAATGAGGATATTATCGGGTGTATTGCACATCCACTTCATTCCCACTGCAGAAGAGCTTGCCTGAGGACACCGCAGCCATTTTCGAAGACCTTCAGATGAAGAGTGAGTGATGTCTGAGCAGCACACGCCTTTCGAGGAACTCGAGACACAGGTTTGTCACCTTGTCTGCGGCGAACACTAATTTCCCTGCCCAATTTCCGGCTGCTTTTTGGGGCACTTTCCACGTACGGCCATTTGCTGTAATCACAGAAGGCGAGCCCGGTGAATAATGGGTGGACACAGGCGGGAGAAGGAAGGGCAACTTGCCTTTCAAAGAATTATGGCCAATAAATCCTCTGGCTCTTTCTTCCTTCGGTTTGCCCCGTGAGTTTAAAATTCATGAGACAGCAGTATTGCTTACAAGGGCAACCTCTCACAAATCAAAGCGCAATCCATCCTGGCTAAAGCAGATGAGACGCTGCAATAGACAGTATATTTGGCTTTGCAGGCCACTGCGGGCAATGGATTTTTACGGTCTCCACACCACGAAGCAGAAACAGTCATTAAATTGTCTTGCAGACTAGTTGACATGCTGAGTTTTTAGTCTATACACAAACCATGAACAGTTCCCTGTGCTGAGCCCTCGCTGAATACACAGAGGCAGTCCTGTGCTCTTTATGAAACAACAGTTAGATGAATTGTAGACGTCACTCAAATTCAATGGAAATTAGATTTTATAGGAAGTGCTAAGAATAGGAAGACTGAGATATTCCAGTAAAAAATTAGTAACGCAGTCAAGTCGTAGGAGTAGCACAGTGAAATTTCAGAGATTTCACTGCGCCACTTCTACAAGGCTTTTTCACGGGGGAACGCCCACCCTGCAGACATTATACCTGCTGCAGGTATGATGTAGCGCAGGCCTTTACAAAGTGACACATCTACCTAGATGCATCACTTTGTATATAGGGCGCAGTGTGGCCAATTTTCTGTGCTGCCGCAGCGTCATTGCAAAGTGATGTGACGGCGGCACAAGCCCATCATAAATAAGGCACCTTGTTCACTATCCTGCTTGTAGGAAGCCTGACCCAAATTCTAGACTTGATGCGAACATCCTTCCTCGGCCCATCATTGTGTTGCAATAAAAGACCATTACATACACATTCAGCCACCCATTGCCTTTTAATCATTACAAGAGAACCTACATATTACATTAAATTGGGTATACCTCATCTATATCTGATTTGCATTACACCAATCTACACCTAGAGCACCTCCACTCTACACCTCCCATTGGCATCTCTTTCTCAAAAAGTCCTCTGGAAAAAAGCCCCCTTGAGGGGCCTGTTGGGCATTGCTGCACCGGCCAAACAAGGAGCTACCCGATGGTGAAGCATGACACCCACACAGGTGTGTTTGAGCTCTTGCTTCTGAGCAATCAGATCCCTATATCTGTTGTCTCATGAGTGGTGTAAGGTGGCACTACAGCCACAGAAGGGGTCCTCCGCAGCAGTTTCCACAGAAATATCCCTCTTGCACCCTAAGTTGTAAACAAGGACCCCATTCCATGGGACATAGTCAGGGCTCGTCATTAGCATGCAGTAGCTGGCCACAGCTCCCCAGCAGCAGTATTAGGATCGGCTCCATGGCCACCGCCAGCCATGAGCCCCGATACACCCTGCCAAGCTCTTTGACCTTTTTTAGCACAACTCCCGGGTCACAGGGCAGAAGGGGGCAGGGATGGGCTGCTGTGGCACGAACCGCCCGCCCCAGACACAAGGGCATTCCCCCACTGCAAGAGCAAGATTAGAGTAGGCACGCCCTTGAAAAGTGACTTATACCACCATAGCCTTCGTGAAAGACATCTCTCACAGTGCTGATGGTTAATTCCACCTACAGAGCAAAGCAGTGGATTTTATAAGTAATTCTGCATTACTAGAGTACCATTAAATTACTAAATTTCTCCAGTTCTGCCGGCAGAGTTAAATATTACTCCCACCCCTACAAAAACTATGCATGCATCCCTGGACTCTGTGGGATTAAAGGTAACAATAAAATTGTTAAAAAGTTTCCTTGAGAGTTTGTAGTGGAACTCTGGACCACAGTCTATCCCTTCTGAAACTTTTACCCCAATTTACAATGTGGAAGTGGCCCAAAGTAGCCCAATTGCTTTTTGCAAATGGGTTGCCAACCCAACTTGAATTAAGTAGCTTTTCAGTGGTTTCTGACCGCAATACTGGTCACATACTGTGAGAAATTGTGTTGTTGGTTGACTGGGGTGTGAGCACTGGTCAAGCAGAAACCACAATCCTTGTCAGGGTAAGGCACAAGCAACCCCCAAATGTACCTTTTCTCAACCTCACTGGTAGCTTGGCGCAGAGCAGTCAGGCTTAATTTAGAGGCCATTTGTAAAATATTTGTGCAACAATTCAAACAACAATAAAGTGAAGCCTGCTCACAAAATGAATCCCACACCAGATTAGAATTATAGAGAATACTTTAATAAACAATACAAAACAAAAACAAAAAATATCCAATCGATTCAAAACAAAAAAAACAATTGGTAGAACAGGAGATATGCAAGTTTAATGATTTCAGCACCAACTGTGGATAGTCGGCCTTGCCGGACCTGGACAAAGTAACAAGTTCAGGCTCACCCTGATGGTACATGGGCCAGCTACGGGTACCCAGTTAGACCAGATGAATAAAGTATCCTAAATCCTGGCTTGCAGAGCAATGCAAGGAACTGCATCGAAGATGTGTCCAAGGTTCAGCGAGGCTGCGATGTGAGGTCCTGCATTGTTGTTGAGGATCCCATTGACAGGGACTTGTGATGCGAAGTTAGACCTCAATGATGTTTCACACAGTTGAGGCAATGCGCCTGTTCTGAAGAACTGCGAGGCTGAGATGCAGTGTTGGGCAACGGTGTCAAGGATGCCATCAAAAAGGGATGCGAGGGCCTGCGACGAGGATACATCAAGCTGTGGTCATTCCAAAGAGGCTGTGGCAACGATGAGGGTCTTTGTGCCTGGTCCAATTTACATAGCAGTGGTGATGCGTCGATTATGCTTGGGATTGCGCCATGCAGCAGAGGAGATGAGTCAGTTCTGCTGGGTTGAAGAGGCTGGCAGAGCACCTTAGGTCCACTTCCAAGGGGTCCAGGACTGTGTTGGCACTACTTGGCAGGGTTGACTCACAGATGACAAGTCGAGGTGCTGGGATCGAGGTTGTTAGAGTCTTCTGTCCCTGAGGGTCAAGTTAGGAAGCCAGTAAACTAGCTGTTGGTGCCAATTAGGGGCCCTAGGTTCAACAGATGAAGACCCAGTCCTTCTTACCCAGGCAAGAGGGCAGTAGACAGCAGGTCATGCCCAGTTGTGCCTTTGAAAAGGGGAGAAGCTTCAAGGGACATGCCTTTGAAGTGCACAGGTGACGTGACTTCTTGGCCCTAGACTAACTACAGAGGGTACTCAGCCCTTTTTGCGGAAGCAGCATACAGCCTATTCAAGTGTAAGTGGGGCTGGGGCCAGCTGCTTCCTCTCATCCTGCCAGTGGTAGCCCCTACAGGCATACCTAGGCTCCCCATTGTGTGTGGCTGTGTAGGAGGAACACAAAGCCCAAATGTCAACTACACCCAGCCATGTGACCCAGAAACAGGCCGCATACACTCAATGGCTAAGGCAGAAAAATTGCAACTTTCTAAAAATAGCATTTTCAAAATTGTAATTTAAAATCTGACTTCCCCATATTCTATTTGGAAATTACACCTTATTAAATGTAATAAGGTAACTCCAATGTTATCCTCTGGGAGAGGTAGGCTTTGCATTAGTGAAAAAAGTAATTTAAGAGCTTTTCACTACTAGGACATATACAACTTAAAAGTACATGTCCTACTTTTTAAATACATTGCACCCTGCCCTCTGGGCTGTCCATTGCCCTACCCTAGGTGTGACATATGAAATAAAAAGGAAGGTTTGGGCCTGGCAAAAGGTTTACTCTGCCACGTTGAAATGGCAGTTTAAAACTACACACACACACACACACACAGGCTGCAATTGCAGGCCTCAGACATATTTAAAGTGCTACTTAAGTGGGTGACTCAATCAGTGATGCAGGCCCACTAGTAGCATTTGATTTACAGTCCCTGGCACAGGTAGTGCTACTTTACTAGGGACTTAATGGTACATTAATTGTGCCAGTTGGGTATAAGCCTATTCTATCATGCTTTAAAGGGAGAGTACAAGCACTTTAGCAGTGGTTAACAGTGGTAAGGTGCACAGAGTCCTAAAACAAGCAAAAGCAAAGTCAGCTAACAGGAGAGTTGAAGGCAAAAATGTAGGTGGTAAACCATGCCAAGGATGCCAGGCCTAACACATTCTGACGATAATATGATACCATATTGCAATTTGGAGTAAACCACACCAAGGATGCCACATCTAACACATACTGATGATAATATGATACCAAATTGCAATTTGGAATGAACAACCTCAACAAGCCCTTTCCAGATTTCATTTTGTTTATAACCATTTTAATCCTATTTTAAGAGCTGGAAAAAGGAGATTTGTACATAAGAAAAACATATTTTGCAAATTTGAGTGTTTGTGACCACACTGTAGGTTAATAGACCTTTTTGTTGCTCAATGGTACATCCCTTATTTCTTCCTTGAAATCATCCACTAAAACACCAGAGTCTACAATGTGCCCTTCCTTTGGGACAAACTCATTTGGCAGATAAAGATTTTTAGGTCATTTTTTAAGCAAAAAGATTAGGGGGCATATTACCAAGCAATATCGATAATTATCGCTATTGCTTGGTTAGAGACAAAAATTTACCGCTGAGCTGCGGCGATTTTTACCGCAAATAAACCTTGGTATTACCAAGGTTTATCGCAAATGCGATAAAAATCGCCGCAATGCATGAATATCGCTAAAAAGTCAGCGATATTCATGCATTAGCGAGCTAATGCTCTTAGCCATGTTATCCACCTCCCATTGGATAACATGGCTAAGAACTGCTCAGGGCAGGTGTTAGCTTTTGGAGATATTTGCGCTTAGCGCGAATATCTCCAAAAGTTGGTAATAGAAGATAGCGATGTTAGCAACTGTTTTCAGTCGCTTACATCTTGGCACGCCCACTTTGCATGTCATTAGTGATAAATATCACTGACATGCAAAGTGGGGCCCAAGATGGTTGCTATCTCCTACTAGCTGTCGCTAACTGGTGTTAACGACAGCTAGGTAATGGGGAGATAATTTTATCTCCGCTTTCTTGGCTTTTAAAGCCAAAAAAGCGGAGATAAACCCCCTTGAAAATATGCCCCTATGTTTCTTGTAGGCATTTCCTTACCTAGGTATTTAGGACAACAGGACATTATAAGGAATGCACTGTTCCTCAATGCTTTTCCAGTCAGGATTATTTTTCACCTACAACACATTTTTTATTCCCAAGGCAAGCCACAGTTTTTGCTAAGTTTGCATACTGTGTTGCCTGGATACGTGCAGGATCAAATGTCTCTGGAGAATGACACTGTATTTCCTGAATGTTTGGGGACTTCTCTTCTCCTATCTTCAGCGGCTATCCTTGTTCACCACTACCCTCCTTTTATGTTATGCATGGTCTTGGGTCACGAGCTGTGATCCTAAGCTATTTCCTCTAGTTGGTTATTTCATAAACCTAGGAACAGGTAAGTGCTGTGGTTCTGTGGCATTGCGCCAGGATTGTGGCCTAGCCATTGTGAAGATAGACATTTGAAGTACCACCATATTGGCTGATCTCCTACCTTAGCTGCATATGACAGGCTTTTCTTGGAGGTTCACACATTACTTTCTAGATCTTGGAAGCCTAAGGTTATTTACTGATTGATATGACCGAATATAAATATATGGGCCAGTGGGAGGAGATTTGTTTTGTAATAACAAGTATGGTGGGATGTTACCACGCTTGAACTCACTTGCTAATATTCAGGATTGTGAAGAGAAATAGTGGCACTTTGTACAATGAAGTTTACCGGATAGCAATTGGGCCATTATTTCATACCTTGATGGTAACAAATTAAAACAAGTATTTGAAAGGCCAGTAGTATTCACTTTAATATGCCAATGCATCTAAAGATAGGCATTCCCAAATGCTTTTACATATATGACATGCACAAAAACTCTTTATCAGGTTAAAATCTGATCTTTTCCATTTTATGAGAAAAAGTTGCAAAAAAGGACTGCTTTTGCAAACAATCCACGTTGGGAAGAAATAACTCAATGAGGCAAATGGTATGATGACTGAATTTCCTTGCAGATGGAAAATTGTTCCTCACGCATTCCAAATGAAGCACTTCCTAGAAAGTGCAGTGATAAAACAAAATAGGCCAATAGAATGAAGTGGGGGGAGATACTTCTCTGTGTGCCACCAAAGCCCACCCTATTTACCAATACAAAACAAGTATAAAAATAGGTACTGCAAACAGCAGCGTTGTCAAGCCAGACCTAAAAACACTCATTTCACTTTTGGAAGAAAATATGTCTCAGTGTCTGAATTGTTATGTCTAATCACCATTATTGTTTCTGTAAACATTGCAGACAACAAGCAGATTCTTTTTGGAACCAACCCAGAGTGCTGCTGGATCCAGTGATATCTGTTCAAGGCATCCTTCCAGCCATGTCAAGCTCTGACCCTACGATCAATGTCTGCGACCGTGGAGAAAGCAGCATACTTCTCATTGACTGTCAGGTTAGACAAGCCCAGTGTCCTAACAACCCCCATCCCGACTGCTGCCTGTTTGATCAGTTGGTATTAGGACATAGTCTCTCAAACAGGCAGGTTCTCGTCCCATGCCAGGGCATCACAATCACAGTGTCCAGAGGCTGGCTGCAATCTTAATAAATCCCTTCTTAAGGAACTATACAGCTTAATTAGTGCAGTGCATTCTAACAGTTGCTTTATCCAGCAACTTTAGTGTGTCCTTTTTGTCATCCATGGAGGCATGGGAGACACAAAACAAAATGACGCGCAGAAAGTCAAAGGCTTTGCCTTTTGTAGGAGGGAAGTGTTACCCCAGTTTGACTAACATGCAGAGATTAATAACGGTTCGCCAAGAATAGAAGAAGCATGTAAACTTCCCCTACACACGGATGAGCATCATATAGCAGCAGCAGTGCAAGCTTCTCTTACACAATGATAAGATCATCATATGGCAACAGCAGTGCAAGTTTTACTTACATGTGTGTGTACATGCACACACACATGTGCACACACAGGTGCACACGCAGGCGCACACACAAAGGCATTAAAAAGTCAAACATTCCTGCTCACCTACTCTATCTCTCTCTCTGTCACACACACAAACACAGGAATTAAAAGCAAGCATAACTTCTCACTTTCTCTCTCTCTCTCTCTCTCTCTCTCTTTCTCACTCTCACTCTCTCTTTCTCTTTCGCTCTCTCTCACACACACAAAGGCATAAAAAGGGCAAGCATTACTTCTCACCTTCTCTCTCTCTCTCCAGGGGCGGCTTTAGGAATGTGCAAGCTGTGCACCTGCACAGGGCCGCCAAACCCCAGGGGCCACCACGCCAATATATATCCTTAATCCTCTGAGGATGGATACATATTTGCGTGGCAGCCCCTGGCAGGCTATTTGGCGGCCTCCGGCTCTGTTCCACTTCCAAACACCCTGACCCCCCCCCCTCTTCACTGGCCTCCGCGCTCCGCCCGCACGGACCCCCTCTTCTGGGGCCCCCTACCTACGCTCCCTGCCCAGGGCCGCCATGCGCCTAGAGCTGCCCCTGCTCTCTCTCACACACACACACACACACACACACACACAAACAGAGGCATAAAAAGGGCAACTGTTACTTCTCACCTTCTGTCTCTCTCACACACAGGCACACACACACACACAGAGGCATAAAAAGGGCATAAAAAGGGCAAGCATTAGTGCTCACCTTCCCTCTCTCTCTCTCTCTCTCTCTCTCTCTCTTACACACACACACACACACACACAGACATAAACAAGCACTGGCGTTGCCAATAGGTCTCGCAGTAGGAAAGTTGGAGCTATTACAATTGCAAATAACAATGCCTTTTATTTTTGTTTTCATTTTAAAAACATAAAGGGCTTTGTCATTTACAAAACCAATAGCTCCAACTTTCCTACTGCGAACAGGTCTTGCCTTTAAGTTAAAGCCATTTGCTTTGCTAATGGTATTGTATTATAGCTATGTATTACTGAGTGTATGTATGTGATAAGTTGTTATTTTATGTTGTCAGAATTGTATGTGTTACCTATGTGTTTTGATTTACAGTGGCCTTTGGGACCTTATACGTGTTTAGCAATGCACTTTCCAGCATAAGTAACTAAATAAATACATACAAAAGATACGCAGGATCTGACCTTGTGTAATGTAATAGGTGCTTATGCAAAACACTCCAATGCGTTTAGCCACATTTGCTGTTGAGGACACTGCATAAATAAGAAACATGGCAAAAGAAAGATGCTGCAATAGAGGAACACATCCAAAGGGCAGCTTAGCATAAAGCCCCACTACTTCCAGACCTCAAAATTAACAACAGACTGCGAAAGGGCGTAGACAGTGATAGACATATCGGGGAAAAAAATAGTCAAGGCTGGATGCTTGTTTAATGGGCATTGATAAGTGAAATCCTGCAGCCACAGGTGTTTTTATTTTACTGCCCTTTTAGCCATTGTAAGATTACCTAAACACGAGATGCAGAAACATCCTATCTTTAAAAGTTGAACTGTTGCATACAGCCATGCATTATAGATGTACAATCGAGAGTGCTGCTTGTTGCAACCTACACTTGGCTCTGGAGTCACTACAATTTAGATTACTATAAATTCAGAGGCTCAACATAAAGGCAGTTACTTATAAAGTGGCAGTCAACGATCTCCCTTAAACCGGTTCAACAATCTTAATAACATTGAAGAGCCACTGATGGTAGGGCTTAGTTCTTATGTAGGTTTTAAAATAACTTGGTCTCTGTGGCTACAAAATACCAAACAAGATCAACCAAGAGGGTGAGAGGGTCGAAATCAAGTGGGGCATAGGGCTTTAGAAAACATACAACCCACAGTGTTTACGAATGACCACATTTTGCAGTGATGCCCCTCATTTTGTGTAACTCACTGCACTTCCACATTATTACAGCATTACAACAAAGCCATTAAGTGAGCTAGAATAATTTGGTGCACAAACCTGTACAAAAATTACACTTTCAATTTATCAGAAGGCACCCTGCTCATCTACTTAACTCTGGAAAATGTAACAATTAAGGGACCTCAACCCAAGATGATCCTGAATGAAATTGATAGGCCAAGCGATTGGCAACTGTTTTAGTTGCCCCTGTGCCAGACGTACACCCTTCGGTTATAAGCAGAACAGCGGCCTGCGTGCTGGGCTCGCTCTGGAACACAGGAGGAATTGTGACTGAATGAGCAGCCTCTGACAATCTGCCTCAGTGTAAAAGGGGCTAAACTTGAAAACAAATGCAATTCAATGTTTCACTCATTGTGCTTAATTTCAGCTTTTGTAAAATAAAAGCCAGCATGAACCAGTCATCACATCGGCCGTGGACGATATACTCTACTAAAGAGGCAGTGCCGCTCAGTGGAGGCACTGGTGGTAACAGCCCACTGGGGCATCTCTCCCCCGCCTCACTCGCCTGTTAAAGGCATGGGCTGAAGACTGAGCTCTGTGTGTTTAAGAGATCAAGTGAGTGCCGGTAGAGGGAGGCTGAAAGAGAGAGAGAGGGAGAGAAAAGAGCAGGAGAGAGAGAGAGGGAAGAGCTAAAATGAAAGAGAAGAGCGAGAATGAAAGCGAGAAAAGCGAGAATGAAAGAGAAGAAAAGCGAGAATGAAAGAGAAGAGCGAGAATGAAAGAGAAGAGCGAGAATGAAAGAGAAGAGCGAGAATGAAAGAGAAGAGCAAGAATATAAAAGAGCGAGAATAAAAGTGAGAAGAGTGAGAATGAAAGAGAGGAGAGCAAGAGAGAGAACAGCAAGAGAAAGAGAAGAGCAAGCGAGAGAGAGACAAAACAGCAAGACTGGAAGAGAGACTGAAAGAAGCGAGAAAGAGAGGAGGGAGCAAGACTTAAGGAGACGGATATTAAACAGAACCACGAGAGAGAGAGAGCAGGAAAGAGACACGAGAGCGAAGCGGACTGCGCTTGTGCAACTAAGTCATTAAATAAATAAACAAGCACTGTCCAAGCGGACCACGCTTGTGCAACTAAGTAAATAAATAAACAAGGTGGCCCAAGCGGACTGCCCTCGTGCGAGCTGGCTCAATATCCTGTGACTCAAATGTGTGCTTACACGAGATGAATGCGTCCTTCTGTAAACCGATGAAATATCTTCCACCTGCAGCCATACTCAAGCAGACCGCCAGTACATGTACACACATGGGGCATGCAAAAGAAGACGAAAACAACAAGCATTGAATAAAAAAAATTAATAAAAACAAGCGTTGGCAAAGCAGGCAAGTCTTCCGTGCTGAAAGTGAAACCAGCCCTCGGCATTGCTGTGGTGGGGGAGGGGGGGCGGGGGAGAGGCAAGCAGGGAACAAGTTAAACGAGGTCTGGCAGGGAACAGATGGCCTGGTCGTGAAGCAGGGGGCGGGGCAGCGCTGGAGAAGCCTGTGGGAGGGTGATTGATGACTTTGATGTGGGGAGGGAGGAGAGCCTTTTGCGAGCCTGCAGGAGAAATGCTGCCGATGCGCGTGCATGTTTAATCACGTGGTTCACATGAACTGCATGAAAACCGCGGGGCTGAAAGCCCGTGGTTTGAAGAAGATTTTCACCATTTGAATTCTCGCTCCGCTCGATGCGCTTGCGCACATCGATAGGTCGCGAGACCTGAAAAGGCAAGCATTACTTCTCACCTTCTCTCTCTCTCTCTGTCTCTCTCACTCACTCTCTCACACACACACACACACACACACACACCCGCCCAAACACACACACACACACATACACACACAGAGGCATAAAAGGGGCAAGCATTAGTGCTCACCTTCTCTCTCTCTCTTTCTCTCTCTTACACACACACACTCACACAGACATAAAAAAGGCAAGCATTACTTCTCACCTTCTCTCTCTCTCTCTCTCTCTCTCTCTCTCTCTCTCTCTCTCACTCACTCTCACACACACACACACACACACACACACACATACACACACACCCAGAGGCATAAAAAGGGCAAGCATTACTTCTCACCTTCTCTCTCTCACACACACAGGCACACACACACACACAACCACACACACACACACACATAGAGGCAAAAAAGGGCAAGCATTACTTCTCACCTTCTCTTTGTCACACACACATGCATACACACACACAGAGGTATAAAAGAGCAAGCATTACTTCTCACCCTCTCTCTCACACACACAGGCACACGCAAGCACAGAGGCACAAAAAGGGCATAACAAGGGCAAGCATTAGTGCTCACCTTTTCTCTCTCTCTCTCTCTCTCTGCACGCACACACAACCGAGGCAGCAGTGGAGCAGACTTGCTATCTTTGAGCTCACTCAGCAGCATAGTATGGGCAGCATCAGTATAAGCTTTCCTACAAACACATATTAGCTAAAGTGAAAGTGTTGTTAGCTCCATTCACATAAAGAAGAGCTAAAGTAGCAGCAGTGCAAGCTTCCTTCATATATATATATATATATATATATATATATATATACCATGTAGAGGATAGGTAGCAGCAGCACAAACATTTTCATAGGCTAAGGACAGGGATAGTACAGCTAAGCAGCACTGCAAGCTTTGATCGCATCCACAAAAACAGTGTCACTTAAGCCGCAGCGGTGCAAGCTTCTATCACACACACCAGCCAGGTAAAATACATGCAGCGACCATGCCAGCTTTGATGACATAAAGAATAGGTCAAACACTGCCATATGCATTTCTGCATTTCTAGGTTCCCTACACACATATGTGAAGCAAAACACCGGGAGCAGTAATAGAAGCAGGAATTAGAATGCACCAAGCATAACAGCTGTGGAAGCTTCTTTTCAGAACAAGCAACAGCACTGCAAGATTCTTCCACACTCGTTACAGAGCCAGCACGCCTAGCAGAGTGCAGACACTCCTCACAGAAAGATCAGGCACTGCGTGGGAGACAAGAGCACACGCTTCTTTAGAGATGCCGAGGGACTGTGAGCAGCAGTCGGAACAGTAAGAACCCTGAACACAGAAGTGCAATCTTCCTCCTCGCCAAAATGGCCCCCCTCGGGCATCAGAGGGGGTGTCAGCATTCATGGCGTTAGATAGACTGACTTTACTGCGAGAATTCGGTCCTTTCTGTAATCCCAAGGAATATGAAAAGCGTGAATATTAAATCTAAAAATACATTTTAGGATCTAAAATACATAATAGAAAGTGCCAACATATCACTATGCAGTGAAAGTCGATAGTATAGTAATGGGTTTGAAATGTAGAAAATATGTCAAAATGACCGTTTCCACTTATTTTAAATGATCATGTGATGACTTTAGATGGGAGATGTGTGTTTGTGCAGTTTTAAATTGAACACCCTCTTCTTCTCACTCTCCTGGAGCAAGTTTGCAGGGCTGGGAATGGCCATTTGTACCATCAGCTGGAGCCATTGGAGCCCGTTTTTAAGATCGCCGACCGTTGCCTCTGGGTTTATGGCACCAGTGTTACCCCAAAAAAACATAAAGAGAGAAAAAAGCAGGGTAAGGTTCCCTTACACACAGATGATCATTATATGGCAGCAGCAGTGCAAGCTTCTCTTACACATCGAATGACCATCATATAGAAGCAGCAGTGCAAGCTTCTCTTACACACAAAATGAGCATTTTATGGCAGCAGCAGTGCAAGCTTCTCTTACACACAGAATGACCATTATATGGCAGCAGCAGTGCAAGTTTCTCTTACACACAGAAAAACCATCATATGGCAGCAGCAGTGCAAGCTTCTCTTACACACAGATGATTATCATATGGCAGCAGAAGTGCAAGCTTCTCTTACACACAGAATGACCATTATATGGCAGCAGCAGTGCAAGCTTCTCTTACACATCGAATGACCATCATATAGAAGCAGCAGTGCAAGCTTCTCTTACACACAGAATTAGCATTATATGGCGGCAGCAGTGCAAGCTTCTCTTACACACATAATGACCATTATATGGCAGCAGCAGTGCAAGCTTCTCTTACACACAGATGATTATCATATAGCAGCAGAAGTACAAGCTTCTCTTACACACAGAATGACCATTATATGGCAGCAGCAGTGCAAGCTTCTCTTACACACAGATGACCATCACATGGCAGCAGCAGTGGAAGCTTCTCTTACACACAAAATGACCATCACATGGAAGCAGCAGTGCAAGCTTCTCTTACACACAGATGACCATCATATGGCAGCAGCAGTGCAAGCTTCTCTTACACACAGAATGACCATCACATGGCAACAGCAGTGCAAGCTTCTCTTACACACAGAATTAGCATTATATGGCGGCAGCAGTGCAAGCTTCTCTTACACACAGAATGACCATTATATGGCAGCAGCAGTGCAAGCTTCTCTTACACACAGATGATTATCATATAGCAGCAGAAGTACAAGCTTCTCTTACACACAGAATGACCATTATATGGCAGCAGCAGTGCAAGCTTCTCTTACACACAGATGACCATCACATGGCAGCAGCAGTGGAAGCTTCTCTTACACACAAAATGACCATCACATGGAAGCAGCAGTGCAAGCTTCTCTTACACACAGATGACCATCACATGGCAGCAGCAGTGGAAGCTTCTCTTACACACAAAATGACCATCACATGGCAGCAGCAGTGGAAGCTTCTCTTACACACAGATGACCATCATATGGCAGCAGCAGTGCAAGCTTCTCTTACACACAGATGACCATCATATGGCAGCAGCAGTGCAAGCTTCTCTTACACACAGAATGACCATCACATGGCAGCAGCAGTGCAAGCTTCTCTTACACACAGAATAACAATTATATGGCAGCAGCAGTGCAAGCTTCTCTTACACACAAAATGACCATCATGTGGCAGCAGTAGTGAAATATTCCCTTAAACACAGAATGACCATCATATGGCAGCAGCAGTGCAAGCTTCTCTTACACACAGAATGACCATTATATGGCAGCAGCAGTGCAAGCTTCTCTTGCACACAGAATTACCATCATATGGCAGCAGCAGTGCAAGCTTCTCTTACACATAGAATGACCATCATATGGCAGCAGCAGTGCAAGCTTCTCGTACACACAGAATGACCATCATATGGCAGCAGTGAACATCATACGACAGCAGCAGTGCAAGCTTCTCTTACACACAGAATGACCATCATATGGCAGCAGCAGTGCAAGCTTCTCGTACACACAGAATAACCATCATACGGCAACAGCAGTGCAAGCTTACCTTTCTTAAAACGTGCGCGTAGACGCACACACAGGCACACACAGGCAGAAAAATGGCAAGCATTTGAGCTCACCTACTCTAGCTCTTGCTCTCTCTCTCATACACACACTTCACACACGAGAGAGAGCAAGAGTGTGCGAGAGCTGTGTTTGGTCCTAGTTCGGTACTATTGATGATATGTTTTTGACGGGACCTGTCCGTAATTTTTTTAAGCAAGGATTATATTAGATGAACCCTGTTTATCGAGCTACGCGTCACATGCATAATATGCCCATGTTTCAGGCAGGAGACCAGGTCACATGGCACACAATACAGCGGGAACTGTGAAAGGTGTGAGGTAGCCACATGTGATGCACTAACACTGTTCACCACATGACTTTAGAACCTGTAAGGACAATATGTAAAGCTGGCCTTTCACGTGCCTTTCGTACGTAGAGGGCAAACATCACGGAGGCTGGAACAAGAGGGTGGAGGTGGATGTGGGGGAGCAAAAGCAGCAGCATGCTCAAACCACTCCTTTCCACTCCTTGCTCTATCTTTAGCTTTTCATCCATCCTCTCTTTCTCTCCTCTCCTCTCTCTGAGCGCTCACACTCAATCTCTTTCTTCATCCCCTTCTTGCTTTCTGTTGAAGCCCCACTTTGCCCGAAGCAATTAACCTCCGTACCTGGGAAAGCGACAAAGGCACAAGTAGCAGCCCCTTGGTATTAATAAAAACTGGCTTCCAAGGGCTCCAGCCCACCGGGCAAACGCCCTGAGCCCGATAAGCAGGGTTTATGTAATGTAATGCTGCTTAAAAACATTATGCTTGGGTCCAGTCATAATGTGGAAAGCCCCTGGCCTGCCACGTTTTGACTAGGGCAATGCGAAACGCTTTCAAGCAAGCATTATATTCAATATTTAATTTGAGCTGGTGGTTACAGGTAGGGCCCATGGCCCTCGTTTTTGGAGCCCCACGCTTCTTTTTCCTCAACAACCTTTGATCCAAAGCAAAAAAGAGAAGAACACAAAGGAGGAAAGAAAGAGAAAGACAGAAAGCAGCGACAAAGAGAGAAAGTAGTAACGAAAAGAAACCTTCAAGAGCAAGATGAGGATGAGGGAGGGAGTAACTGGTGGTGCATTAAAGAGGCACAAGGTGAAATCAAGAATACTCACCCTAGGAACTAGACACCCTGATCTTTGATAGCACTGGCCGTGGGACTTTGAGCAAAACTTAGGGCACCAGTAATTATTGTTTCACAAATTATCCACTGACTATATTACAGAAACACTGACATGTACAGTTTTGAAAGAAGAAGTCCACCCAGGCATAAATTGCGTGAAACCTGTAATTTTCAGAAGAATAATTGACTTTATGGTGGAAAAACTTATGCAGTTTCTCCAACTCCAAATTTTGACAAATCGTTTGGAATTAAAGCTATTAATCGAATATTTATAAGCTTACGAAAGTATCAGTTACAACGTGGATAATTAAGACAAGTTGTGACACAGTCACATTCCTATGTGACAATTCTGACAACTCAAACAATAATTATCTCTCATAAATAGTAACGTGCAATTGCTGCAAAAAAATGATTCTATAAAAGTGATGAGATTCATCTCAACTACAGATCCGAATTAAGAGACTGAGAGCCTCGTGTACAAACTCTTTGATTCAGTAAAACAGAGGGTTTATGAAATACTATTTGGAAGTGGCAGGTTAAGGGTGTCCCTTCCAAACACAGATTCCTTATGGTATCTCGTAGGTGCCTCATTACGAGTTTTGGCAGTCCTGGAGCAGGCATCGTGCCACCGCTCCGCTCCAAGACCGCAGAAACTCACCGCCGCCCACACACTAGATTGCAAGTAATTTTGCAGTCAAGCAGACCGGTGGCAATGTGGTTCCACAGCGGTGCTGTTCAAAGGCTCATTGCAAGCCAATCCAATCCAAAATGTCTTTATTTCGGTCCTTAAGACCATAAATGATTCATTGCATAATACATTTTAAACAACCATATTAAAAAAAACCACATTACAATTTTAAGACACAATAGATAAAAATAGTTTCCATGTTATTCCAAAGATAAAAAAGGATTGGAAAGAACAATTCATGATTAGGAGGGACAGTTCATAATTAAAGGAGATAATTGTAGTTAAAAAAGACATTTCATATTTTCGGCATTTGTGCATTTAATGATTCTTTCCTTATCTGCCACATAGCCATAATGAATTTAGCCACTGCGAAAACTATATGGGGCAAAGTACTGGTTTTTAATATTCTATACGCAAACAGGTGACACCTAGATCCCAGGTTCCTGCATAGGGGCACCAACCAGTATTTCCTAGGTCTGTTATATGCAGGGCAAAAGAAAAGAAGATGAATTTCCTCCTCATCATGAGTGTTGCAGCCAGGACAAGTTTTATCCTCCCCCTTAAGCCATTTACAAGTGAAGGTTTTAATGGGCAGAGTGCCTAACCTCCACTGTATAAACAATTTCCTTGCTAGGATGGGGAAAATAATGTCCATAAAACCTTCGAATTCATAGGAATTCTTAAATTCCAAAAAACGGTCAGTCAGGGTGCCGTTAGTAGGAGCGGACAGGAGAAGAGCTAGACTTTGTTCCTTGTAAATTTGGACCAGTCTATTGCGGGAAATAATTCAACAACCTTGTTCAGGATCCTCCCATAACTCCGCCAATTTCATACGGTACAATTCTCTCTTGACAAAAGCCAACCATGGGATTCTATCGCGCTTATTCAAGTCCATTACATGGGTGAGATCACACCTATAGTGTGCGAGCTCACTGGTGGACCAGAGCCTATGCCAGAATCTTATTGGCTTAGACTCCAGTTCTACAGCGATGGAAGGTAAGCCCACATCTAATCTTAAGGGGAGCAGAGGTGTACCATGAGGGAGTGCCAGAAGACGTCTAAGAATTTTTTTTTCCACTCTGGCAAGATCAGGCCCCGCTTTATACCCCCAAAGCTCGCTGCCATAAGATGCAGCCGCTTTAGCTTGAGTTTTGTACAGTTCTAGTGCCGGGCTTATGGGTTTAAAGGTTGAGGTGTTCACAACCTTCAGGATAGCACCTGAGAGTTGGCACAGCTTTAGCCGGGATTTTACTTTTGGGGGTCCCAGGATAGGTTGTCGTGTAATGTAACCCCTAAGTATTGGAAGGTTGTAACCCTTTCCAGGCTGGCTTCACCCAAAGTGGGGTTAGGTCTGGAATTTGGGGATGGATTAAAGATCATGAACTTGGTCTTCTCGGTATTGATCTCTAGACCATGTTGTGTACAGAAAAGACCAAATCCATCTAAGATCCTTTGTATCCCCATCGGGGATTTGGAAAGCAGCAGGGTGTCGTCAGCAAACATGATAGCTGGCACCCTCCTGCCTGCCAAAAGGGGGGCGTCATTGTCTCTAACATTGTCCAGATGGGATATGACACTGTTAACAAAGAGGCAAAACAGGGTTGGCGCCAAGATGCAACCCTGCCTCACCCCTCTGAGAACAGGAAACCTTGATGACAGCACTCCATCCCTCCCACACCTAACCTGCACATAATTGTTATCATGCAGCCTAATTATGGCATGCAATATTTGGATTGGAACACCTAGCTTCTTTAGGAACTCCCATAGTTTCTTGCGTGGGACCATATCGAAGGCTGGCCTCAGGTCCACGAACACCATGTATAGCCTCCCGCCCTCAATCCTCACCGTTTTCCAATACAGGAGAACGAGGCGGAAAATCTGATCCATGGTCGACGTGTTTTTCCTGAAGCCAGCCTGGAGTGGACTAAAAATTTCGTTGGCCTCCATCCAATCCATAAGATGGTCCAGGAGAAGATGGGAGAAGAGTTTTTGGGGGACATCTATAAGGCTGATCGGCCTGTAGTTGGTTGGGAGAAGAGGAGAACCCTTTTTAAAAATGGGCACTATCTCTGCCCCCAGCCAAGTACAGGGGATCTCCATGCCTCCCAAGATGGCATTAAAAAGAATTAGGAGGTATGGGCCCCAGATCTCAGAATGTTGTCTGAAAAGATCACCAGGCAATCTATCTAGTCCCGGGGCCTTCCCCATTGCTAGTCGCTCCACTGTACTAACCATCTCACCGAGGGTGAATTCCAAACCAGCTGCAGGAGTGGGTAAATCATCTAGGGCGATTTCATCATTGGCAAACTGTTTGGTCTCTTGATACAATTTGCCAAAGTGATCTTCCCAAGCAGAGAATGCAATGTTAGGCTCCACTGCAACTTTAGCTTCTCCTGTACCAAACTTTACCAGGGACCAACATTTTTTAGAATCCCTGGCTTCCAGTGCTAGGGAGAGCTCCTGCCACCGGTTCCAGTCCCACTCCGACCTTGCCAAAGCCAGGGCTGTTTTATACTCCCGCCTGAGTTCAGCAACCTTACCCCTGTCTGCGCCTGCTTTAATTGAGGCAAATAACTCTATCTTGACTTTTTTGCAGGAGGAATTATACCAGGTTGAGGTTCTGGTCTTTTTACGTCGCGGAACTAGCACAGGGTAGAAAACCTCACATAGTGCTCCCACTAGGTTAGCATGAATTTGACCTAGTTTCTCATTAAAGTCCGATAGTCTGGGCTGATTATTTAAATCATCCATTTCTGTGAGCTTAGGGAGTGCTACTTCATAGATTTTGCTTATATTTTCTTCTGCACTAATTATTTTCCCCCATTTTCCCCTTCGTCTGTTGGAGGTAAAAACCAAATTCCCTGGATCATCGCAAGGATTGGTAGAAGGTAACTCACCGACAGGAGCAGGGTGTTTCATTTCTAGTAAAAGTGCATTATGGTCGC
Source organism: Lissotriton vulgaris (assembly GCF_964263255.1). NCBI lineage: Eukaryota > Metazoa > Chordata > Amphibia > Caudata > Salamandridae > Lissotriton > Lissotriton vulgaris. The sequence goes on along the minus strand of NC_141697.1, from coordinate 290,419,052 downwards.
TATCTGTTCTGACCACTATCCTAAAGTCCTGGACCCTGGACCACAGGCTAATATCAACAAAAATGTAATCCAGCCTAGAATCATGGTCCTTCCTATTGAAAGTACACAATGAAGGGCTGTCGGAAGGAGTACGACCATTACAGGCCCTTATCACATAGTTTAAAGTAAGGGACATGATTTGCACTGCAAGTGGGGACCAGGATTTGGGGTGGGGGATAGACATGGTGGAACACCCCAGAAATCATCTTCAGTAGTAAGGGAACCCTCCTTTAGGCCTTCCAGAGGTTCAAAATGATATTGAAATCACCGCCCATAACTATTTTGCAATCACTCGGCAGTTGGCCCAAAAAGGACGAAAGGTCTTCAAGAGTGGGCGATTCCATGGCCACGCTGACAGGGCGGGAATATACATTAATAATTGCCAAGTTTATAGCATTTGGCCATTTGAGAAGCACACACTGGATGTCCTGGGAGAACGTAGGTACGCTCTCCGCAGGACACCCAATGTGACTAGCTACCCAAACCGCCAGACCCCCGAAGGCCTCCACCTACCACTCCACCTAGCCTGAATTTCAAAGACTGCATAGCCCGTTCTACTCAGAGGTTCCCTCGCCCACGTCTCCTGGAAAAGACAGATATCACTACTGCCTACTAGGAGATCCCAGTCTACTGTGTGAATTTTGTTTACAATACCCGCCACATTCCAGGAGAGGAACTTCAGGACTTCAATAGAAGTTTTTGGTGCCAGCCCTGCAGTAGTTTCCAATGTGATTTCCACTACAGCGTCTGCCGGTGGAAATGCTGGGCGCTGTACAGGAATTTCCAAGATGGGCTGGGGAATAGATGTGGTTAGGGGCACTCAGGGCTGGAAATGTTAGAGTACTGCCGGTTTGACTCTGGGGTAAAGTAACTACATGACCCCTAGCACTGGGGGACTTTAGAGTACTCCCTTGGAGAGGATCCAAGTCTCTAGTGGGAATCTCCATCACACTATTTCCCGTCCCCTGTCCTACAGATTCACTTTCGGTGTTTCCGTTAGATTGTAAGGGAACACCCCTACGGAGTCAATCCACTTCATCAAGGCAAGTGAATCTGTTGGGATGTGCATAATTAACTTGGGCAGGGAAAGTGTTGTGCCTGGGCCTGTACCTTGACCCATCCACAGCGAAGCCCACCCGTGTCCAGCCGTCGTCCTTCCTCATAGTTTGATTTTGAACATTAGGATAGAAATATGAGAGAGGGACCAGCTCAATGGATGTATTATCTGTATTACCAAACCAGTTACAGATATATGTGCCAACCTGGGGGCTCCTAAAACTGACAATTATACAGTCCCCCACTCTTTTCTTAGCAGTATACCTAACCCATGGAACCCTTCTAACCATAAGAACCTCTCCTTTTAGGTGCGGTGGTAGGGGCCTATGGATATTTAGCCAGATAATTACCTTGTTGCGTAAGGAATCATAAGGCTCCATTACGCCACTTGCAAGCTCAAGTGCCCCTATCAAAATCGCAGTATAGCCCACCGCCTCAGGGGGTAAATTAACTGCCTTGCGCCTGGTTTTAGGGGTATCCAACCGGTTAGAGCCATTAACTATCTCGTTGGGTGGTCTCTCCTGACTAGATAGACTGGCCGGAGCTGATTGCTTCGACCTCCTGGGAATTGGTATCGGGGGTGCTGACCTAGGAGGTGGTACAGGTGCAGTTTGAAGCACCGGTACTGCGCTGGTATTAATATTTTCCCCAGGAAGAACTATCGGTATAGTTGGAGCCATGACAATGGTGGTTTGGGGAGAATGGGATGCTCCTGCGCTAAGCCCCTGTACTCCACGTGTGCTATCTCCCGTCCCAGACTGAACACCATTACCCACACTTGATCTTTCAAGAGCTATCAGTCTCGATTCAATTGAGTCCAGTTTAAGGGAAAGGGGATTCAGAAGGCTCTTGAAGATATCAGTAAGCGAGGTGATAAGGAGTTCTGTAGTATTGGGGGTGACCCCACCGAAGATAAATGGCTCGGGGGGCACGGGTATAGAGGGAATAGGTGGTACCCACGGAAGTACAAACCAGCAGACCCCCCGTTACGGAGAATCCTTATCAGATCTAAGACCCCTTATTTTGCACAGATTACCAAGAAAGACCAGGACTCTCTCCATTAAATAAAAGGAAATAAAAGAATGACATGGATCACCCCAAGTAATGAGGAACAATAGAAGTTTTAAAACCTAAACAGAGCAAATCAAGGATGATATAACTACTGCGCAACAGAATTATTTTCCCGGCACCTGAACTGAGGTTTATGTTGTACCCCAGTCTATATGTAAGATACGAATGACGGTCACCTGACGAAGGCCTTTGGCCGAAACGCGTTGTGTTCCATTCTACCGCATTTGCCTTCTTCACAAAACCTTTCCACCAACTGAATATATCGTATATCACTTTTTTTGTATTTATGTTGAAATTGCCTTGTTCTTTTTGTTAATATGTGTATTGTATGTCTCTAAATGTTATTTATATGAATTACACATGTCTTTTATGAACTAAGTGAAGAAAAAGAAAAAAATGATAAAGATTTTTTCCATACATCAAAAAATATAAAAAGTAAATAAATAGAATGAAAAATAAAATAATCAAATAATTTTGATATATTACTGTCTCAATTAATTATTATTGTCTATCATATAGCATCTGAATTAAGGTCGATAAAAAGGGCGATATAATTATCACTGGTTTGCTACATACTATCTTTCTCAAATTGTATAGGTGGAGTACTCAACATTTCCATATCGTTACCCATAGCTAATGTCACAGAAACACTCACATTGTCTTCCCGCGTGGGCAGTATGGGATCGGTTTTGGCCCTTTTAGCACTTTTGGGCTTTCTAGATCTTTTCCTTTTCAGTTTCAATACAGGATCCACTCTACACCCCGCATGCTCTAGTGAATTAAAACCCTTCCCGTGAGCCCCGAACTGTACCAACTCCACGACAGGGGAGAGCTCCACATCACTGATGATACGTGATGTGTCCCTCTCCCTAAGCGTGGATGATGGTGTCCTATGCTGTTGTAGAACTGACTCTATGGTTTGGTCAATACTATCCATTAGAGACAGGTGGGTAGCATCAAGCAGTAGCGGTGTGCTAGTGTTAGTTGCTAAACTAGAAGAAGACAAACCATTTTTCTCTACACCCTCCTCTATACGTTTTTCAAGTACCAGAGTACCAATGTTAGCCGCAGGGTTAGCTTTAGAGAGAAATTTGTCCAAAGTACCTGAGACTATAGAAGCAGCCTTGCTTCTTGATTCCCTACTGGCCATAATGTAGCGTCCTGCTTTGGGGCAACCAACTAGTGAACGAGTGGGAACGGAGAGACGGAGCGTTAGGGGGGTGGCCCGATCCGGTCTCTACCATTCTCTAACGGCCTCAAACGGCCCGCCCTTTGCCCGGGCTTAGCCCCGGGCTGTGTCCCGCGCGCGTCCCGCGATACGCGGTGGGCGCCCAATTATATACGTGATAAGGGGGTGTGGCACGGCCGGGAAGAGGAACCAGCTGTGGGTGTACAGCTGAATGCTGGTCCTTGCAGTCCCGGTCTCCCCTTCTTTCTGCTCCCAGCTGCTCCAAACCACGCAGCACACGCTCCACGAAAGCAACAGAGTCCTGGCAATGAAGGGATCTCCAGCCACTTCAGACGGGCAGGGATTCCACCAAAGTCCAGGTTCCAATCACGAGCGGCTCCCGCGGAGCGGGGGCCGCAAAAGGTGATATCGCGCTGAGAGGGGGCGTGGCACGGCCGGGAAGAGGAACCAGCTGTGGGTGTACAGCTGAATGCTGGTCCTCGCAGTCCCGGTCTCCCCTTCTCTCTGCTCCCAGCTGCTCCAAACCACGCAGCACACGCTCGACGAAAGCAACAGAGTCCTGGCAATAAAGGGACCTCCAGCCACTTCAGACGGGCAGGGAATTCACCAAAGTCCAGGTTCCAATCACGAGCAGCACCCACGGAGCGGGGGCCGCGAGAGGTGATATCGCTCTGAGAGGGGGCGTGGCACGGCCGGGAAGAGGAACCAGCTGTGGGTGTACAGCTGAAAGCTGGTCCTCGCAGTCCTGGTCTCCCCTTCTCTCTGCTCCCATCTGCTCCAAACCATGCAGCACACGCTCCACGAAAGCAACAGAGTCCTGGCAATAAAGGGACCTCCAGCCACTTCAGACGGTCAGGGAATTCACCAAAGTCCAGGTTCCAATCACGAGCGGCACCCGCGGAGCGGGGGCCGCGAGAGGTGATATCGCGCTGAGAGGGGGCGTGGCACGGCCGGGAAGAGGAACCAGCTGTGGGTGTACAGCTGAATGCTGGTCCTCGCAGTCCCGGTCTCCCCTTCTCTCTGCTCCCAGCTGCTCCACACCACGCAGCACACGCTCCACGAAAGCAACAGAGTCCTGGCAATGAAGGGACCTCCAGCCACTTCAGACGGGCAGGGAATTCACCAAAGTCCAGGTTCCAATCACGAGCGGCTCCCGCGGAGCGGGGGCAGCGAGAGGTGATATTGCGCTGAGAGGGGGCGTGGCACGGCCGGGAAGAGGAACCAGCTGTGGGTGTACAGCTGAATGCTGGTCCTCGCAGTCCCGGTCTCCCCTTCTCTCTGCTCCTAGCTGCTCCAAACCACGCAGCACATGCTCCACGAAAGCAACAGAGTCCTGGCACTGAAGGGACCTCCAGCCACTTCAGACGGGCAGGGAATTCACCAAAGTCCAGGTTCCAATCACGAGCGGCACCCCCCAATCACGAGCGGCAAGCCTTAAACAGCACCACCGTGGGACTTCCAGACTACTATGTTGTGCATTTCTTCCCATGCAGGAACTGGGGGTGCAAAACTACAGGCGGACATAAAATGTGTCCCTCGCATGCACCCTCGTGCACAGAGGCACAAGAGGGCCCTTTTGGGCCCCCTGGTGCCTCACCGCCACTCTTTTCGTAGCGGTGCTACTGCTATGAAAAGGGTGGTGGTGAGGCAACTTAAAATATGCTCGCCAACATATTTTCGCCTCGAACCACTGCCAGATCCTTGTTCCATGGCGGTAGCAGAGGTTCAGTGGAGGTCCAACCGCCATACTTATATTACTCCCGGTGATCCCACAGTGTGGCGGTGGTCGGATTGCCACAATGACTACGTCTGTCCCATGGAACGCTGTAGTAGCAATAAGGCCTTAAATGTTTTGTGACTAAAATCCAACCATAAATCTATAAGATTTTACCACCAACTCAAGGAAGTTGATAACCCAGTTGCAAAAGAAAAGGCCACCTCTTGAAGAACCTCTTGAACTTTGTGAATGTTTATGAAAACCTTTTTAGGAGTAGGCAATCAACCATGGTGTCACTTATTACTAATAAAAAATGTTTGTAAAACATAATTTTTTAAAGCAAAAAGAAAATGGGCTGCATTAAAAAATAGACCGCTTTGTTAAAAAGCAGTCATAGACATCGTGGTCTGCTGACTCTAGCAGGCCACCATGCCTATGATTGTAGCCAACTGTAGTGGGTCGCAATTTACGAGCAACCTCATGTATAATAATGAGGTATGTCGAATTGCAACAAATCATGAATCTGTTTTTTGTGAGCCCACCTATTAGTACGAAGGTTGGTTCACAAAATATAAATGCATTCAGTAAAAGTTGGTGCACAAACCACGACTCATTTTATCAAATAAATTCTTTCTATATGGGGACCAGTATGTTTAAATAGCTAATACTGAAAAATTGCTATTTAAGAAACCAGGGGTCAGTTGTATCAAGCGTTTTTACGTTCGCAAATGGGCCAATTCACAGGATTGGCCTGTTTTCGAACAGTAAAAAGCATTTTGGGATGTATCATCTCAAAAGGCATTCGCAAAATAGGGAATCGCAAATTTTGAAATTACCTATTTTGCAAATGCACTGCAGGAAGCAAAAATAAATTGCTACCTGGCTTTAAAGAATTTCACATTACCAACAACTTAAAGTTGGTTGTAATTTGCAAATTCCTTGAAAAATACACTTTTTTGCATTTTTCTTGGCGCCATGTGGCTTACATACATGCCCTTAGGTCATGTATGTGCGCCACATGTGCACACATGCATATTTCAGGGGTGCAACAGGGTGTCCTTTTGACACACTAGCACCCTTGAAATTGCATGCACAATTTGCGAGTACCTATTGTGTACTCGCAAATTGCGCATTCAATTCTCATTCATTCCAATGGGCCTCTAGGCCAATTGGAATGCATGGGAAGCCAACCCTTATTTGTGAGACTCAATTTGCGACTCACAATTAAGAATGCATAGGACTCGCAATTTTACTTGTGAAACCTACATACATTGCATTTTGAGAGTCCAAAATAGCAAATTGGTAAAATTCGATATTAAGGACTCGCAAAATACAATGTTGATACATCTGGCCCTAGGTTCATAGTACATAACATTTTGTGATTCCTAAAAAGCTAATCTATACTATTCACTATTTAGGAATCAGAAAATGTACTTTTTCTACATGAGTTCCTGAATTAATAGATAATGTTTAGCTTTTTCATACCAATTAGAAGGTATGAGAGGTAGCCCGTTGGCTCCATTTAATCGCACTGGACTGTATAAATGTAAGTTATAGTTGTGCCTGGCAAAGAAAACCTAATTCAGGAATGCACATTGTACAAACGAACCATTTAGCCTCTTCCAGGAAGACCCACTAAAGCTAATGATTTTGTAGTGCATGTTGTAAGCTGTTTACAGTATAAAATTGATTATGTTTGCCCTGCCTTTCTATTCATATTGAAGGCCAACGTAGCCTGCAAATTGTTGGACCTGACAGTAGGTGACAGTGAAGTTTGGAAAGTATTTTGAGTCTCTGTGGAACTGCGTGAACAAGGGGTCCTAAGGCCTGGGAAGGGCTCCAATCCAAGGAGCCAAAAGGCCCTGTCCCAGGGCTAGAGACACACGGGGCACAATTCGACAAAACTAATTGTGAATTAAACTTATGTACAACTATATTACACGTTTTGGGAATTGACAAATATTCCCAGTGGTCCTCTTGGAAAGTCGCTTTAGAGACAGCTTTCCAGGCCTACTACTTGGAGTCTCTAGCGACATTTGCTCTTTTTCCAGTGTGGAGTTGCACACAAGACACAACTCCGCCTTAGGGAAATGCAACCTGCTGTAACTATGAAGCACACAATGCTTTGTTATAGTGTCAAGAATACTGCGAAATCTAACTTAATACCAGGTCTACAGAAGTGGAATATCTAAGCACCTAAATTAGTGCTCCACTTCTCTTGCACTTCATAGTGAAATGCATATTAAACACACGACTCAAGAAAAGCCATTTAAGCAGACAGAGTCCGTTCTAAAATGTTGAATTCAAACTCTATATGAGTTATAAATCCGACAGAAATGAAATGCTTAATATTGCAATGTACAAATTTGAGTTCTTAGGGGGTTGTTTAAGTTTGGGTGGACAACCTGCAGACCCACGAGGGTGGCAGAGTCCAAGGTCTCCCTACCCTGAGAGAGGAGTGACCACACTATTGCTCCCTCCAAAGCACAAAAGAATGAGGCATAGAAGCAGCTCTGTGCATTGCAGTCATATCTAAAGTGCAGGCTTAGCAAACTTTGTATTAAAAAAATTCTAAAGCAGGAGTCCAAATAAATAGTCCAATGTGCAAAGAGCTTGCTCATTCCCTGCTCATGGGCTCAATTAAGGGTTTTCCCTGTCAGTCTCCAGCATGCCTGGTATGCCAGACACAGGGAAAATAAGAGAAAGTTACCCTACCCTAAATAGTGTAGGGTGACTGTCACTATGATCAGGCATCTCTTTGGTGGACGGTGCCTGGTGAGAGATTTATTCAGGGAGATTAAGTAGACGCCGTGTTACTGGCCACCACTCGTTGCCAATGACTTTTGCTGCTTTTTTCGGGGGAGCGGAAGCGGGGCAGGACTATAGGTCCCAGGCTCCCTTGCACTGCCATGGACGCCGGCTCTGACGCCCGCACCACGCGCCTGGAGGCGCTGATGAATTCCTCAGAGGGCTCCCCCAGCGCCGGACGCCCGTGTTACTGGCCACCACTCGCTGCTAGCAACTTTTGTTGCTTTCTGCAGGGGAGCGGGAGCTGGACAGGACTAAAGGTCCCAGGATCCCTTGTGCTGCCACTGACGCAGGTTCTGACGCACGCACCATGCGCCTGGAGGCGCTGATAAATTCCTCAGGGGGCTCCCACAGCGCGAGACGCGCGCGGGTGTGCCTGTTCCAAGGGCTGGCCCATCTGCGCCCATCAGAGCCTGGAAGAGACTGGATTGGGCCCACTCCCTGACATCCGAGCCATGGCACAGGATTAAAGCATTAAAGGTACTGGTTATTTAATGCTATCTTCATTCCCGCAGCTGTTAATATGACCAAAAGGATAGGCAAACGCAAGGACATACATATGCCTGCAGGGGGTGGAATTTTCGAGAACCTAGATGCTTTAAAATAACAAGGGCTGAGTCGGTGCTGACACATGAAATACAGCTCACAGAAAAAAGACTTTCCTTGGACACTTTCGCCAGCTAAAACGATATATATATATATATATATATATATATATATATATATATATATATATATATATAAAAAGTTGAGGCTCCACTGTTATAAAAAGTGTGCTTCCCTTGACTCTGGATAGAGAAGGAAAACCACAAGGTTGATAGAGCTAGAGCACTGCCAATTTACAGCTGGCCTCCCACTTCGCAGTACCCTAAATGAGGCTCTTACATCTGAGAAATTATAATTGCAGATGTATAACAGTGTTTTTGCCGCCCACATTATCAGTAATTTCACAGTCTGAGAATTTTGTTCTGGTACTCAGGCCACAAGTAATCTGACTTTATCTGTAATCGAGAATTAAAAGGAATTATCCTGTGGTGTAGCCTATTAAAGTGTACTACACCATCACATATTCAATCAAGTGGTCTGGTGCTAAAAATGTATTTTGCACATAAAGGTCATCTGATATTAACAGTAGCAATTCCTCCAGAAACACTCATTGATTGAGTGGAGTTTCCAATACATTTGTTTAAATATTATTTTTAAATACATAATGCATCAACAGACGTTGAGGTAAGACAGTGTTGCACAATAAAACAGCATAAGTAAATAGGTTCCAACTCCAGTAAAAATTCATAATTGGGGCGGAAATTTTTAACAAAGTAAAACTTTAAAAAAAACAAGTAAATAGGTCCCAACTCCAGTAAAAATTCATAATTGGGGCGGAAATTTTTAACAAAGTAAAACTTTAAAAAATGTAGACATAGGCTGATATCTTTTTTATTTCAGGAGATTGATGACAAACAGATCACCTGACATAAATAGCTTGGCCTAAATATCTTCTCCAAAAATATTACTCCATTGGGTACAAATCCTCTCTTATTTTCTGAAAGAGGGCGATATTTTTGTAAACAATGATTTGGACATAATATTTTTTCAGAAGATATTTCGGCCACAATATTCTGGTACTATTTTCAAATATCAGAAATATGTTAACCCCTCCCACGCTCATGACGAGCTCAGCTCGTCATGAGCCACGGTTCTCGTGTGCTCATGACGAGCTCAGCTCTTCATGACCGTTAGAACGCTCGCACACTGGTCAAATTCCCCTGCTGTGCGAGCCTTCTAATGAAACGGGTGTGGTCATGACGAGCTCAGCTCTTCATGAGCACATGACCACCGTGGCTCATGACAAGCTGAGCTCGTCATGAGCACTGGGACGCTGTGCGCGCCCCTCCTCTCCAGCACGGCAGGGGAATGACCCCAGCAGCCATGGGGTTAAACCCTGTGCCTCCCAAGAGCAGAGCTGATCTTTAATGAAATTTATGGATTTCAGAACAGGTCAGAGAGTAGGGGGCAGATTTACTGAGAACTTGCATTGTCCTTGCATGATGCAAGTTGTCGGAAGGCAACGTAAGTCTTTATCTGGCCTTTACCATGCCACTCAAAGCCACGTTGCATAACTTTGAGTGGTTTAGGAAATACAATTTAGTGCAAGGCAGCACATAGCCCTGCCTTGTGTTACTTTGCGTAAGGTGGGCATTGCAAGGTTGGGTCATGCATCCATCAACGTATTTTGATGCAAACCCAGATTTACAAAGATTTGTAAACCTAGGTTTGAGCCAAAATGGTGCACCTACCTGTCAGAAAAGTAACGAGGAGAAATAACTTTATTTTTCCTCGTTAATTTTTCTTTCCATGTGTACTGCGATCTGCAGCAAACTTAGAGGAATATGTCTCTAAAGATTGTTTTTGTGCAGGAAGGTCCTCCGTCCTGCACGTAAACAATTATGCCCGTATTGCAGGCACCCTTGCACTTTGATGGAAGGGGGCCTGCATTTGCATATAGCCAGGTCTAAACTGGGGTGGCATGGTGAGCAAAAGAATGATGGATTTAAATCAGATCCCTTGATTGGGGTGAAAGTTTTTATTTGTTCTGAATTCCGTCCATTAATTTTGTGTCTTTTGCTTTCTCACCCTAAGTGCTCCAGGTATGCCCAGACGTGGGTCCTGGGCTCACTGTGCCACTGGAATCAAGCTATCCTGGCTGAAAAGGGGTGAAACCCCAAAACCGGTCCTAGGATGCGTGTCTCCGGACCAACGAGGACTTTGCTTGGCAGTTCGGGCTGGACTGTACCCATGAGGCACAGGGTCAAGACTGATTTGCATATAGCCAGGCCTAAACTGGGGTGGCATGGTGAGCAAAAGAATGATGGATTTAACCCCTTCCATGCTGATGACAGAACGGTTCCGTCATCAGCTACGGGTGAGCTGTGCTGATGACGGAACCGTTCCGTCATGACTCCGCCCTTGCAAGGCGGAGTCAGCATGGGCGGGGAATTCGCGCCGCACGGAAGCGGTTAACCCAGATCTCTTTACTGGGGTGAATGTTTTGATTTGTTCTGCATTCTGTGATCAATTGTGTGTCTTTTGCATTAGGCTAGTCAGCACAGAGTGGGCCTGCAAAGGGAGAGAGCAGAAATGGTTCATATCTTTCCAAATATGGAGCATTTCTGGCTTCTCCCTTTCCCTCAATGAAGCTCAGCAAGTTGCCTTGCTACTTTACATTGCGTGAAAAATGGAAAATCTGCCCCTGAATACCTAATGAGAATCGACACAGTGCATTACATTTCAGACTTAATGTCCGTGATATTACCTTTGCCCAGGCTATTTGTGAGCTCCTAGCAATGCCTCTTGGTTTGCATACAGGTCTGTCTCTGCATCTATGAAAATGGATTTCTGTAGATTTTGTGCAGAAGTAGGAAGGCATACAGAGCAACGATGCTCACTAACCACACCCACTAAGGACAGCTGTCTGTCTTCCTGTGGAAGAGTCTGTGGACTGAGCCTCACAAAAGGAAACCTTTAGTCATGGGAAAGCTGAGTTGAAAAGAGAGAGACATTTGGAAGCTCTTTTCTGAATTGTGACGGAAGTACTAAAGAAAAGTTTCGATTAATTTGCAGCACAATTATTAAGTGGTAGAAAAATCATGGGATATATTTAGTCAGGGAGTGGAAAATAATTACTTGTGAGACCCAGGAATTGCTATCCAGGTTTGAAGCTACATTGCCCCTGGTGCACCTTTCTGATATTAGTTTTTTTTAACTTTCTTGTCGTTTTAAATTCTTGGTTACAGACAGGTTTAACTGTCTAATAGACAGACCAAGGGGCATATTCACAAGGAGCTTGTACCGCTGCTGAATCTTTTTTTTTTTACGCAGCAGCGAGGCTGTCTTTGCTCCATAGTTACAAGGTGATACACCTAGCTGATGCATCACTTTTTGTCGGCCTGCATTATTTTGATTTTTGTTGTTGGAATCAGCTGCGTCACATTAGTTTTACTGTTTGGTAGGTAGGCGTTCCCACCTAAAATCCCCCTTAAAACTGAAGCAGTATTTGTGACTTTTTCCCAAAGTGATGCATATTCAGGAGGCGGGCTGCTGACCTTGAGATGCGTCGAAATTCCTACGCCTCTGAAACCCAGGTGTAGGAATGACACATTGGCTGTTTCTGAGGAATGTGAGCAGCTGAAGTGACTTGGAACAGTGTAATCTGCACCCCCCTCAACAGGTAAGTGCGCACATAAAGTAGGTCACACTGTAAACCAAATATTGCACACCATTAATGACATGTCACACATACGTAGACATAGTAATGCACATAAGTACACTATATGCCTACTTGCATGTGTGACATCCAGGACCAATGTAATAGAGTGCAAGGTGATTTTTTCACCTACATTGGTCACCATACTGTAGGCTACTCACGTCAGTCAAAACTGATATATCGCCTCTGTTTTTTATTACATTGCTATAGTTGAGTCAGTTTTACGACCAACTACAGCAATGAGGTAATTTTGGGCTGGATGTCTAGAGGCATCCTTCCCACAAATATGTCAGAATTTCTGATGCATCCTTAGGACCTTCCGCCATGAAGCCCCCCTATTGTAAATATGTTGCATCTATGGCGTCGTAAATATTTTTCAGGAAGACAAAACAAATGTTGACGCATTGCTGCCTTGGCGCAGTGATTCATAATATTTTGCAAATATGCCCGTAGTGTTTCCAATGATAAAGTTACTTACCTTCAGGAAAAAAAGGCTTTTCTGGTATAGACTCTGTCTAGCTGCATATTCCTCACCTTGTGAATTTCCCAAGGCGCCAGACTAGATCGGAAAGTTTCATAGCAATTACTGTGTGCGTAGATAGGTAGCATCATGCGGCTCCGCTTTGGGTCTTTCCTGCCTCAGAAGTGACATCCGGGCCACTATATCTGCGCCCCCTCTGTGTGCTGACATTAGTTTCTTTCTGATCTTCATATTTGCGGACGGACGCAGAGCCATGAAAATCAGAATATGGCAGTGCACAGACTTTCAGATTTGGATTGGGTTAATAGACTATATGAGTCCATTACACTGAACGGGGAGGAAGGTAGGTCATTGAGGAATCTGTGGTTGGAGAAAGTCTCTACCCAAAAAGACATTACAGGAGGTAAGTAACTTGTTCTTCTGACAGAGACTCCTAACCACAGATTCCTCACCTTGTGAATAGATATGAAAGCAGTATACCCCTCCTGGTAGTAGGCCTGTGGAATGGCTCAAACCGGGAAGTCCTGTAGGACCGATCAGGCAAAGTGCTCATCCTGCCGGACCTATCTATTCTGGCAGTAAAGTTTTGTGAACGTGTGGAGAGACTCCCATGTCTCAGTCTGGCAAATGTTCAGAAATGGTACACATAACGCTAGTGCAGTGGTAGAAGCCCTGTATCTGGTGGAGTGAATGTGCAAGCCTTCTGTGGGCTGCTTCTTGGCTAGACCATATCAGATCTTAATACATAGCACAATCCATCTGGTCATGATCCTCCTTTGTATTACTTTGACTGTCTTACCCCACAGAAACTGATTAAATATTTGGTCCTGTTGTCAGTACTCCCTGGTTCGGTCCATAAAGAAGCTAAGCACCTTCTTAGTGTTGAGCCGATGAAACTGTTCTTCCTCCTTGAAGGGATGAGGCGTAATATAGCAAGCCAAGCTGGCAAGGTGATGAATTGCTTATGTGGCATGACTACCTTGGGCAGGAATGCCGCTTTTGCGCTGAGGACCAATTTATCCAGAAAGAAGGATGTGTATGGTGGAACTACTTACAACTCCTGGAGTTCAAAAACTCACCTGCCCGATGTTATGGAGATGAGAAATGGCCTGTCAATTGTAATGTCCGTTCAAAAGGAGTGCACTTTAGGTATGTGAGTATATAAATTAAGGCCCCACTGCAACATCACAAATGGTGTTGGAGAGAACATTTGGAAGAGTCAATTCAGAAATTGCATCACAACAGGTGAATTGAAGAGATATGACTAATCGGGTAAATTTAAGAATGCTAAAATGTTACCCTAAACTGTTGCCACAGCAAGACCTTGCTGGGCTAAAGAAAGACAAAATAAGAGAAAATGTGATAATTGTGCATTCAGGCATTGGATGAGTCGAGAGGAACACCAGATAACAAACTTCTTCCAAAGTCCTTTCTAAGCAGATTTGGTAGATGGACGCCAGGCTGCCAAGATGACACAAACTACTTTGGGAGAAAGGTTGAAGGCTGCCAACTGTTGCCTCTCAATCTCCATACATGGAGGTGTAGATTGTGCAGCCTCTGGTGGAAGACTCGAGCCTGCTGCTGTGACATAAGGTTGCTATTATAGTTACTATCTCCAGTGTCATATTGTGAGGCATAAATGTCTGGTTTAGGATATTGTTGAGTCCGGAGATGTTGGGCTAGAATTATCGGCACCTTGGTACGCGTCAGTGACATCGATGTCGATACTCTAGCTGGTTGTGTCAGTAATGACATTGAGAGTGGCTCCAAGGGGAGAATTCTGGGTGGTACCATGGTTGAAGTTGGCAGCACTGATACCACAAAAGAGGTCAACCTCTGTGCAAGGTCAAGGCACACAGTCAGCATTGACGAAGGATCCATTGACGATAAACTAACAGGGAGGGCCTCCTCAAATCCATGGGGCTCAGATGCAATCTAGAGACATCCAGTGCGGTACCAAAAACTGAAGAGGCAGCCGAATTGAAGGACATTTGCACATTGCCAGAAGGTCTAGGTACCACTAGGGGGCCGATTCCGATCCTGGAAAAATGCTGTACAAATCGTGGTATGGAGCGTTTTCCCCATACAACTCGTACTTGTAAGGATTCCCCTACAACCCAGGAAGTAGGATCCGTACAAATAGACGCACTCCATACAAATTGTAAAAAATACCATACAACTCGTATATACAAGCGATTCCGATTAGTATTGCTCTGTACACGACGTCCCCATATATTACCGGCAGCGGTTTACAACCTGCCAAGTATGATTCATACAAACGGCACTCCGTACGGCTCTTTTTTTACAGGAGCCAAAAAGTGCCGGGAAAACCTTGTATGCCCCGAAAACAGTACGAGACAGACCCCCCTATGTACACGTCATACACCCCATGAATACAGGGGTATGTGCGTATGTACGGTGCGTACAGATGACACGGAAAGTGGCGTATATACCTGATGAAGTGGTACTGGTTGTGTACGCACCGTACAAGCACCGTACCCCAAAATTGCGTATGTACTCACCGTACCCCGAAATCACCTGTGCATGCACCGTACCCCAAAATCGCGTATGCACGGTGCGTACATGCGCGATGTTGGGGTACGCACCATACATATGCCTTGCATGTGGGGGACCCCTGTACGCCTCATACCCCTATACGACCCGTACCCTGGTATGTGTCGTACCCCAGAACGAGTCATACCAGGGTACGAGGCGTATAGGGGTTCGCTTTGTTGCCCGGTACGAGTCATTTCCCGTATACCAGCCAATTTCCATACAAATCGTATGCTGACAACCCGGTACGAATCGTACTTGACGGGTTGGACAGCCTTTTTACAAATTGTATGGTCTTTTTTACAAGTCCGTGTCGTACAGCTTTTCCCGATCCGATTTGTAAGGATCGGGCCGATTTGTATACATTTTTCCCGTACGAATCGCAATACACGGTTTGGAAGGGACTTGTACAATTTGTATGGAAAAAATACGGATCCGATTTGTATGGAAAATTCTTAGACGATGTTCTGTACCACCTCCAATGTAACTGCATATGTGATCCTCTAGGAACCACAAGTTTATTCTGTCTGCCCTGGTGTTTAAAGATCCTTACATGCACTGGAAAATCAGGGAGATGTCCTGAGAGTTCTGCCATTTCCAGAGGTACAGCGTTGCTTGGCATAGTATCCACAGTCCTACTCCACCCTGTTGGTTGAACGACCTCATTGCATTCATGTTGTTCATGAGAACCTACACCCATTCCCCTTTATGGTCAAGAGGAATGCTAATAGTAGCTAATAAATCACTTGCAAGTCCAATAAGATCATGTGGCGGCGAGTCATAGCCGGAGTCTAGAGTCCTCTGATCTCCATGTCTCTGAGTTAATCTTTCCAGCCCAGCAATGATGCATCCATTTTGACTGCTAGGTCTGGATGAGGTGGGGAGAGGGCTCTGCCAATGGTCCAGTCGTGGTCGAGCGGCAACTAATGCAGATCTTTTGCAGTCTACTTTGACTCCTGGATGGACTCTGACAGTTTTCTTGCTCCTAAGCCCACTGAGACTTCAGATCTCCCTGGAGAGCCCACATATTCCACATGGCGTGGTCTGCGATCTGGATGCAGGAATCCAAGAGGCCCATAAGCCTCAGAGTCAGTCTCATGGAGTACCAGGTCAAGGATTGAAACATTGGGATCATAGTCCAAATGTCCAGGACTCCTGGAGGTGGAGGGATCCCTCGGAAAAGCAATGTGTCCAGGATGGCTTAAAGGAAAGGGATCTATTGCATTGTGAAAGTCAGTTGTGACTTTTGGCATGTTTATGGAAAAACCCAGTGATATCAAAACGTTTGACCATTGTCTGGAAGTGGCTTATGACTGTTTGAGGTGAGCACAATTTCAACAGAAAGTCATTAAGCTATGGGAAACTGGCATTCTCAACATCCACAGCTGAGCCATGACCACCACATTGTGAACGGTGAAGAGTCTAAATATCGATTCCTAAATATCGACCTACAAAAATATCGAGTTAGAAATATCGAAGGTACAGAATATTGAGGTCAAGAATAACGTTGGACAGAATATCGACCCTAAGGTAAGTAATATCGATTTTTTTTATATCGATGTAAGTAATATCGAAGTCAGTAATATCGATATCAAATATATCGATGTTACTAATCCCGATGTTACTAATATCGATATTTGTTTTATTGTTATGTATTTATTTATGTATTTAATATGTATGTGTTATATGTTTTTTGTTAAGTATTTTACTTGTTTTAAATTATATGTGTACTATTTTTATATATATTAATAATGTTATTTTTAAGTCAATTTTATGTTTTAGTACCGGAGCGGGTTGTAATTTAAATATACTAAATTGAATTGATTTTTAGGAATTATACATAAATTTTACCGCATGTTTGCGTTTATTTCTGTAGCGGGTTGTTGGTTTATAGGGGAATTGGGTGGGAAGTAATTTAATTGTAATTAAGTAATGATTTGTTTTATTGGTATTGATAATTATTTTATTTTGAAATAATTATTATTTGATAATTAATTTTTTTAATTGGTAGTTAATGTTTTTAATTAGTAATTAATGTTTTAATTGATAATTCATTTTTTAATTTGTAAATCATTTTGTTAATTGGCAATTAGTATTTTTAATTGGTAATTAATTTTTATTAATTGGAAATTATTTTTAATTAATTGGTAATTATTGCTTCATAACAATTATTTTTGGGTATGAAAAATAATGTTATTGTTTAATATTTTTAATTATTAATTAATTTTTAATCAATAATATTTTTTTGTAATGAGACATATTTTATTGTTCAATATTTATTATTTGGTAACAAATATGTATTAATGAATTTTTATTGGTATTTATTGTATTTATTGCTAATATATTGTTAATTATTCAATTGAAATTATGTTTTAATAATTATTAATGGGTATTTGTAAATGATGTAGAGTTATTTAAAAATTAAATTCTTAAATATTTTAAATACAAAAATTATTTATAAGTATGTTATATTTAACTTCTACGCTTTCCAACGCTTTCCCTACTGTTGCACTCTCTGGAGTGGGAATAGTAATTTTTACCCTTGCACTATCCAACGCTTTCCCTACTGTTGCATGTGGGAATAGTAAACTTTACCCCTACTCTATCCAATGCCTTCCCTACTGTTGCACTCTCTGGAGTTGGAATAGTAATTTTACCCCTAAGCTATCCAACGCCTTCCCTACTGTTGCACTCTCTGGAGTTGGAATAGTAATTTTTACCCCTACGCTATCCAACGCTTTCCCTACTGTTGCACTCTCTGGAGTTGGAATAGTAATCTTTACCCCTACGCTATCCAACGCCTTCCCTACTGTTGCACTCTCTGGAGTGGGAATAGTAATTTTTAACCCTATGCTATCCAAATTTTCCCTACCGTTTCACTCTCTGGAGTTCAAATAGTCATTTTTACCCCTACGCTATCCAACGCTTTCCCTACTGTTGCACTCTCTGGATTTGGAATAGTAATTTTTACCCCAATGCTAGCCAACGCTTTCCCTACTGTTGCATTTTCTGAAGTGGGAATAGTAATTTTAAGTCCTATGCTATCCAACGTTTTCATTACTGTAGTTTTTTTTTACTTTTTAACTTGAAATAGTAGTTTTATTTATTTAGCTATTTAACATTTTTTTTATTATTTTTGATAAAGTAGTAGATAATTAATTCTAATAGTTATATAGTTTTTTAAATGTATTAAATATAATTATTTACTTTTTATTTATGTTATTGTTTTATGTGTGTAGATGTATTTGTAATTTATAATATTTTTTAATAATTTATCAGTTATTAAAATAATTATTAAAACGTATTATTAAGTAAGAATATATTATATATTTTATGTATTTGTTTAATTAATGTTATATTATTTCATATGCATTGTCTATTCTTTTAAACATTATTACATAATTTTAACTATGTTTATTTTTTGTATAAGTATTATTCACTTTATTTTACACTTTTTTTGACAACAAAAACTATATTTTTAATTACGATATGTTTAACATCGATATTTTTGTACTTACCATGTTGTAGATAGGATGTCGATATTCTTGCCTTCGATATTCCTGCGTCAATATTTCTGTAGGTCGATATTTTGTCGGTCAATATTATGTCAATGATCCATTGTGAACACCTGCGGTGCACTGATAAGGACAAATAGGATCACAGTGAGATGAAAGTGCTACTATCCAGTCTTCTGAATCCAGGGCAGACAGAACTTGGGACAAGATGAGCATTTTTAACCTGTCCCTTTGGAGGAAGAAGTTCAGAGGGTGAAGGTCTTGGATGAGGAGTAAGCCCCCATCCTTCTTCACTACCAACATGTAACAAGAATGCAACCAGTCATGAATTATGATGACCACACCCTCTGTATGCTCCCTTAGTCAAGAGACCTTGAGCTTCTCCACAGAGTATGGACAAGAGATCCTCCGTGAAGTGAAGTAGTTTGAGTGGCGTGTCTTGGGGGCTTGGACAGAAAGGTAAAGAGTATCCGTTTTGCACAATCTGGAGCACCCATTGTTCATATGGATTGCTTCTCCAGCCTGAGAGGTGGAAAGTGATGAGACCTCCCACTGATCGATTGCCTACCACCAAGGAGAAATTAAAATGGTTATGCAGTGGCTGTGGGAGGAGAGCTGGGATCTGGGTAGAAGGTAGATCGTTGCCGCTAGGAGCCTGGGCAGTGTAAGCCTGATCTCCGGTCTTATCATTGAAAGGAGTGGGAGGCCTGTTGCTGCTGAGGTGCATATTATCTCTGCTTCTACTAGTAACCTTTACCAAAGCCTCAAAAAGAACTGCTGAAGAAATGCTGACCTGTCACAGCTAGGCCCAGAGAGCAGGCAGTGACCACAGCCAGCAGGAAAGTAGAAACACAGACATTTGGCATGAAGGGAGCCTTTATGGTGCTTTGCACCAAAGCAGGAGCTAATGCGCGCTTCCTGTCCAAGCATGATCGGGCATACTTGCACCACTATGTATTAATAGGCTGGCACTCAGACCCCTTTCTTCCTCTGCCAACATAATTGTGAAGTCTCGCTTGTGTTTTTTTGTGTGTTTTTTTATAACAGTTCTCACTGTGTGGTAGTGCTAAGGATTAGCACACTTTTTTGTTTCATTGAAAAGGATGATGGGCTATGTTGCTCAAATACGTAAAAAAGGAAAATAAATTAAAGCAATCATTTTCAAATCATTGCATATCTATTTTTTCAATGAAAGGAAACACCAAGAATAGTAAATAGTGTTATTTGAACGTTATGACTAAGCCAGCTACACTTTTGAATGGTTTGAAAAATGTGAATGCTAAAGGAAAAATAACTGTTAACGTTCCAATAATTATAAAATGTATGTTTTCATCAAATAAAAGCGAAAAACCTTCACAATCGAAACATTAGTTTCTTGCATTGCAAAACGTTGGCTAATCTTCAGCCTTCTCATCTGTCAAGCTCAAAGGGCAGCTAGACAATACAAGAAGTGGCTGTTCTGATGTGCAAGTGTCATCACGAACAGATAAGTTATCACAGTAGAGCTGAAAGGTAATTTTGGGATGCCACAAATTCCTAGTACAAGTGCACATGTAGAGAGTAAACTCTGAATTAGAAGTTGTTTAGACGGAAAAGTCTCCTGCATGGTAATACACAGGCATCCCTGCCCCGAGTGCCCCAGCTGCAGCGATATCTGGAGCTTTGATATACGTTTTGTAGTCATGGGCGAACGCAGATCATGAGTGTGCACCATGTCTTAGGCCTGCTTTACAGATTGTGGTCTTGTTAGACTGGGAGGAGTGCACAAAGCGTTATCTTGGTCATGGTAAAGGGCTACTGCCTTTACTGGGAGTTAAGTAGCTCAAGGGAGGTGTTGACAGCATACCGTTGTTTGTGACTGTGATCAATAAAGTGAACCGGCCTATTTACCTATGCTCTGAATGAGGCCTACTGGTCCACTGATTTAAAGCTCCACTGCTGTTTACCTAACTCACCCTTGGCATACATCATGTTAATGTATAGCACTGGGCAGCATGTGTGATTGTGTGTGCCTACTGTAATGTGTGTATGCCTGTGTATGGTACAGTTACATGGAGGCTATGGGTTCCGCATTGGAAGCCCAGGCCTCTTAGAGGCATGTGGAAGTGGAGGAGCCATCCCAGACAGATTTGTGGATTGCCTTCATTCCTGAGAGCAGGGTGGGAGACACACTAAAGGGAAGGCAGAGCCAGACTCTCTTGTGCACTTCAAAATGGTTATTTCATTCTGTAAAGGTCGCTAATCAGATGGGCCTGTGCACTTCTTAGTACGGACATGGTGCAGATAAGGGAATCATAAAGAATAGGACTAGGTGTCTTTGTAACCTTCTGGTATACATCAGTGAGGCTCCAAGCCAGGTGTGCTCCTCTGGTGACCCCCATGGGATGTGTGTGGGATTGTCAAGTTTGGAGTCGCTCCTACAGTGACATACTTCTTTCTTGACAAAGGACAGATTAGTGGAGTGCACACTGCAAAGGGGGTAAACCACACACCACAGACTTCAAAGACTCAGACGCTAAATTACCCTGTGCTTGGAAATAGATGATAAAAGAGGAGTTTAAGCCTCCCAAAATTGTCAAACTGGAGCTGAACATCAACATGGAGAAGTTCAGCATAACTTTTGGCGATTGTGACCAAGACTGGTGAGTGAGGTTTGCCAGTTTCCCACCTTATGTGTGCTATCATCACCCTTGTTGGCTGGTGTGGGCCACAGTGATGATAAGGGCCCTCTGATACAGTGCTGTGGCAAGAAGTGGACCATCACCTAGAATGCGCTGTTCTCAACTGCCAGCTGGGGGCAGAGGTCAAAGAAGGGCTGTCCCTGTGGTACAGTGCTATGAGAAGAAAGAGGGCCACCACGCTGCGTAATTATGTGGCCTGAAGGGCCTTCACCTGTATTGCTACATTTGTGATACCATTGCCAGGAGGAGGCCATGGTGAAACGGAGGCCTGATGCAATGGAATAGAGTGCGCTATAGCAGATTAGTGGTTTGTGGCCCTCATGAAAAGAGCACAAATTTCATCATCTAAGCACAGCGGCATACAAGACCGGCCACCAGACTCAGGCAGACTTCCTCCATGATCGTAGGAGCGTCTTGAATGGCTTGCGCCTTGACACAGTATCCAGTCTTCTTCTTACCGCCATGCCACTGATATGCACCCTGGCTTGCCAAACTGCAGCTCCACGTGAGAGTGTGTAAGACTCGTTTGCCAGGCCATCAAGCCTCTGGGGAAACTTGCTCTGACTAAAAGCGCTATTGCGCTGGGACACTTTGACTTTTAAGAACCAATTGTAGAAATTCTAAGACTTCTACTTTCTAGGAGGGACTAACCTGAATGATTGCTTCATGTGAGTAAGAAATAACCACTGTTCTTAGATAAGTGAATGGGCTAAGATACATTTCCCTATAGCACTATAGTGCCAACCTTACAAAGAACTGTGTATTATTTGTTGTGTACTGTATTTCACCTTGTGTTCAAATATAAACACTGCTTTTATCATAAAAGCAAGTATCTAGCTGGCAGTCATCTATTGCTGTTGTTAAGCGTGTTTTGAGCTGTGAGTGCGTGTATACTTCCATCTACTTCCACCCCGTGAAACCTTGGACTGCTTTACCTGCGCTACCACTGAGATTCAAGTGCTGAAGGGGTAGCACTTGGCCCAGTTACTCATGACCGTGAGTAGGTTGGGCCCAAGACAGCAAGAGTAAAGGGGCACAACCCACACATTTGGGTCCAGCAGCTCCTCCTTGCCCCGTGGCTGTCTAACAGGGTTTCTGACACGGTCCTTATGTAAAAAGTCCTTTTGCAATTGCAAACCCTGTCATTTACAAAATAATAGGGTTTGCATCTGCAAAGCAGCTTTTCTTAATGCACAACTGTCCTTTTATAAATTGTAAAAGTACTTCAAACTTATAAAGGGGGTTTAGCAATCCTTACCAAATCGCACATATGAGTGGATATGAATTTAGCGTCCCCCTCCTATTTGTGATTTAGAAAGGAATGCATCAATGGTTTGTGACTGCAACTGCAATTGTATCAGTTACTGACTCCCAAGTTGGGGTGGTAAGTGATTTGAAAAAAGGGTAAAATGTCCTCTTGGGTCATCTCCCCTTAATGAATCATATCAGCTGCATTAGGGGGGGGGGGGGCAGGCAGTGATCGAAAACACCATTGCCTGCTCCCTCCATGTTCTTCAGAGAAGTACATGTGCCTTTAATGGACCTAGGCTGCTTTTTGGGAAAGCAGATGTAGTGATGGGGGACTGCTTTACTTTGCAGGTCTCAATCCCTGCATTGCAAGCCATTAACAGAGGGTTGCAAATTGCAACCTGCCTAATTCATTTTTATTAGGCAGATACTTTCGGGACCCCTTGCAAACAGACTATGTGCACATAGGTTGCATCTTAAATTGCATTGCCATTTGCAAGCTATCTGGTGTGCAAATTGGATATCTCTGGTTTGAGAATTGGGATGATGCACTCTTGATTGTTGAAACCTCCTAAGGAGAGTCTGATGTGCTTATCTGCATGATATTATGTTGGGTTATTTGCCAGATTATCAGGTACTAAGGGCCTCATTAGGATGGCGGGCGAGCTTTGCCCGCCCGCCATCCTAGCGATGAAGGGGACCATCCGTCTTAAGGGCAGGGGTCCCGGGGATGGCATTAGGATGTGCCCGCCACAGTGGCGGGCACATCCTGTACTTTTAGCATTGTGGCGGGCGGTGCTCTCTGCACCGCCCGGCACAATGCTAAAAATGCATTGCAGCATTTGCATAATGAAAGCGGCAGGCACCACGCGGTGCCTGCCGCTTTCATTATGCAAATGCAGGGGGGTACCATAGGTACCCCCCCATGTGCACCCCCCTACTGTGCTTCACTGGGCCCCCAGAGTGAAGTCCACCTGCCTTTCTGCCGCCACGGAAAGGCATTGTAAAATGCTCATAATAAAATGGCTGGCGGTGTCTGATAGACACCGCCACCATAATATTCCTTTTCCGCCCCGGCCGCAAGGCGACCGGGGCGGAAAGCGGCGGACGGTCTTTCCGTCCGCCGAGGTCCCCCCCGCCATACTAATATGGCGGTGGGGAAATGAGGGATGATGGCGGGCGGATTTACCCCGCCAGGCTGGCTAAGTTGGTGCTGACTGAAACAGCAATGTACTGACGGGAACTAACAGAGCAATCAAGTGTTTGCCTTTGTCATGAGAGCAATGTTGATTCTGGGTGACACATAGAAAGTCAGACCATTCCAAAAAGTATGAGCTAGGACCGAAAATGATGGCCTCCTCCAGCCACTCCCGTCCCTGCTTTGCATGAAAATGATGCTGCTTCCTAAAAATATTTGACCCTATCAAATACTATGCAGTGGGTGGCTATTACATAAACCATTCGAGGCCTTTTTATATTCACCCTCTGGTTAGTACTCAGCCATTGCAGAGTGTGTAAGAGAAGAGTCACGTGATCGACTTTCTCCAGCTGACCAGCAAGCATCTTATTCGAGGACTTCCAACCAAACATTGGTATGCCTTTAACACATAAACAACATTGGAAAGGATTCACAGTGAAGCTGTGGTGAGACAGAGTACGAGGAGGCCCTGGGGAAGGTGGACCAAGCTCTCAAAATCAATAATCACTTATGTTACCAAAATAAAAATCTCAGTGGCTGTGGAACACCTGGGAGCTGTCAATTACCCCGAGCGAGGTTCAATTACAGGGCCCTCTGGACCCAGCAGAAGAGACATCACACATGAGTCTCCAGCAGTGATCCTGTTCCAGGCCCAGCCCTGATGTAGCTGTCTCATTACAGAGCTGCATGTGTTCCACGGCTGCCTGCAGCAGTCATACATCTCCAGGAGCTGCCCATCTCATTACAGAACTCGCTCTGCCTGCCCTGCTCCTCGGCTGGCTATAAATCTTCGCGGGAATGACCTTTTTCAGGAAAGAGCAGAGCACCTTGAAAAACAGGAAGTAGGTGACGCTGCAGGTGTGCTCCAGATAAGCACCGCCTAATGCCTAATGATGCGGTTCATCTTAGATCATTGCAAAGGTCTGTGCAGTCAGGGGCTGCGCTTTAGGGAAATGAATGGGGCATGGTTCTTGCAGGGTGTAAATGTGTCTGGGAGTACAGTGGCAATCCGTGGCCTTCATCGCACTGCGCGCGGGCGCTGTGTAACACTCTATTATTATTACAAAACGCAGGTGGTCCGCTTCCTGAGAGTGTGCTGAGCATCCTGGGAATTCACATCTGATATTCCACAAGGGGTTTCAGCTCTTTTTAAAGTCCTGCTGAGACTCAATGCGAAAATATGCAAGGTGGTGATTTTTTATTTCTTCGTAAATGGTAATTGTAAGGAAAGGAAAGTATTAAAGGGTCAAAACAATTTTGGGCTTGTGCTAAAGGCAGCACTGGCGTAAAGAAACTTGAGGGAGCTCCCCCCTGCAAGTAGGGTGACCAACTGACATGGAGGCTAATTCTAGACAGTACAGTAAAAAATCCAGGACAAAGAGTCAAAATGCACGACAAAAAATCCGGACAAAGGGTCAAAATTCAGGACAAAAACTCAGGAAAAAAAAATCAGTTTTACGGACACATTGAAGGAGAGGCCATACCCCACTATTCTATCAATGTAGTAATTTACTACTTTCTACATAGTACTATATATATTCACTATGTTCTTTATGTGATTGCACTGGTTTAAGGGCACCCACCTTCTACACATTGTCATAATTTCCCCTCTAGATCACTTTCTTTTAAGCTCCACAGGGTTCATTGTTGTGCAAATGGGCAGGGGGTGTGGGGATGGACAGGTTATTATGGGTAACTATTCATAAACAGCCCAGCACTGTTCTTCTGTAATTGCAGGATGTCATATTTTGCTACATACCTGGCTACTATCATGCTATGTAATCTCCTTTGGCATACAGCAACATAATCCATTTTTTTAAGCATATGGTAGTGTTTCATTTTAGTGCATTAGGCCACAACATTGCATAAGCATTTATCTGAAATTAAAGTTTCCAAACATGAACTTCAAAACATTCATTAACCCTCCCTCTTGACTACACCAGGAGTGAACTGAATGAGCCAATTTTCTGGTACCCCTTACATCATGACCAATATTATTGTTATGAATGGTGGAACATTCCAGGGTAATAAACAACACAAGTGATTTTGTTTTGTTCACAGCCCATCATAAACGGAATTACATGAATGTGCTCTAAAAATTTCACTATCAAGTACATTAGACACATGAAATAAATTGATTTGACTAGGATCACACAACTTAGCCATGCATGAAATCCAGGACTTGAACCCAGACTTCCTGGTAATACATAGTGCACTTAAGTCACTGAGTAGATTAATGTATTTTGCAATCCCCTTTAACCCCTTTGATGCTGATGACGAGCTGAGCTCGTCATCAGCCACGGGGGGCGTGTGCGGATGACGAGCTGAGCTCGTCATCTTACGCAGCTTTTAGAAAAAAGCCGCGTAGGGGAAAAATAACCGCCGCAGCGATGCGGTTAAAACTAGAAGACAGTGTTTTGTAGAATTCTGTAAGATTAATAGAATACTACGTTAAATAAATACAGATCACCAGCTAATCTGACAAAATATCTAATAAAAAAGGTCCATAATGAAAACAAAGAAAAGGCAGGACATCATATGCTAATATCACTGACTGTTTAGACATTATAGAGCTATTCTAGATGTGTCAAACCACTGAAACGTTGAGCCAGGCTTGAGCCTGAAGCCTGTCTCAGCTCAAGGTCCTGTTAGAACTTCAAGCCCATAATGAGCCAGACTTTCATGTGGCTTCTTCCTACCTACGTCCCTCTATCTAGGATGTGGCATTAGGGCCAGGGTTATCGATTTTGGGACTGGGGAACCAGGTTCAAGACTCAGTATCGCCCTCAACATCCTGTAAGTCTGGACAAATCACTTAATCTCCCCAAAACCTATAAACAATGAATGTGACCTTTTGTAATGTAAATGGTGCTCATATAAAGTACTCTAATAACTTTGGTTCGAGTTTATGCTATATAAAAACTGCCGAAAAATGCACAAAGAAATAAAAACAAAGCCTTAACATAAGGAAAGACAAATACCCATGTGCTGGCTAATTTTTACAAAGTTGCATTTGAAAACCGGGAAAAATCACGTTTTCCCTACTTAAATTGTGTGATCCTAGGCAAATATTTTATTTCACTGACATTTTCCCCATTAATGCATAGGAAAGCAGTTTCAAATGCATACCAGTTGTACAAAAAACAATGTATTTCATTTAATATGCTTTAATGTGATGTCTTAACGTCAGTGCTTCACATGTTGGAGAAATACACTTGTCCCGAATTTGACCATATTTAACATGATGTTTGTTATATGATTTACGTATCAAACATATCAAGGCTTGGCTCGTGCACAGGCTCTAAGATCCGAACCAGACCCTTGGCTCGGCTCCCTGTGTTAGTTTGTTGCTCACCCAACTCAAAGCTATTCAATGTAGTGGTTGAAGTGCATTAAAAAAAGTATGAATACTGCCATGGGGATGGGGTGAGGAAGCGCAGCGATGGAATCAAAGGCGTGGCTAAAAAAAGCAAAATATTGTGTAACTATTCTGTTGCTCTATCACTATCAGGTAACTACATATAAAATAATGAACACCTTAACTGAAAAATAAATAAAAGTTAAACTAATCAGTAGAAAATGTTCTATTGTTTGTTATAAAACCTCTATTGGTTAATGCGTTCACTACAGAAGTATACGTGTGCAACAAGAGGTCCACAGAATTGAATCCTGCTTGGTGTAGTAGGGTAAAGTGACTTGAGTATTTTTGTGCTAGGAGAGACCTGAAAGCACTGTGAATGTTTAAGTCATTATTTTAAATGATCATTAACACACAGTATAATAGAAGCTGACTCTAAATGCACATATACATTTAGGTTAAAGATAAAAAGTGCTACTACATCATAGATATCAGTAATATACAGATTGCACCTAGTGCCACGGATGTCGATTCAGAATGCCCTTAGAACTCAGTGACATCACAGAATGTGTTATCATATGGTATTTGATGTCTAACCGGCAGTGATGCGATGTGACCTTTGACCCTGGTGATGTCACAGGAAGTACATCACTAAAGGTGTAAATTCGATACATAGTTTACTACTAATAAAATAGATATACTAGTCATACTTTTATCATATCATCCCATGTGTCTTCCGTTACTATTCCCATATTTCCCAATATATCTTCCCCTTATTCTCTCACCTTTACTTTAGGAAAGGTATTTGGTTGGTACGATCTAGTACGATTGCACCGAACATCTGGAGGCTAGCAATGCAAGCTCAAACAGTGCCATTTACAAATTATCAATTATAATGATTTTTCCCAAATTAGTACGTCACTAACCCATATTTTCAGAAATGGGACTCGCCAATCTCTACTTATTTTCTGACATGTTGCCATCTATTAGAAAATTGTATGTTTTTCACAAGCTTTAGTCATATTATAGAACTAAAAAATAGCATAAAAAACAAAACTGGATGGATTAATTCTCTTAAACCCATGAGTGTATGCTGTAGATTGCAAAAACCATATACATTCTTGCATAACACAAAGAATTAGAAAGATATGGTGTTGCTGTAAAAATCTCTCACAACTAACTTTTGGGTTATAAATGTTGGCATTCCGATCCTTAGAGTTCCGACGTATTTAAGAGGGGCTATAGTCATAGACAATAAGCATACGCAGACCTTCACAGAAAGGAGAAAGGCTATGTATGCAACATATTGTGCCATCTGAACTGATACAGTGAACCCTTGATGCATAAAACTCTGTCATTCTTTAAAGGTCCATCCAGTGAATGATGTCACAATAGATCTCAAAATGCATCCCGATGTCATCAAATATTCTCGAAATTCCATTTTGCTGGGCGTTTTTAGAGATGCAGGATTGGGCAAATAGAGAACTGTTTTTTCTCTACACTAAATGGCCCCTTTAAAACAAGAGGGCGGTGGAGTCCTAAGGTGATGAATACATAGTGAGAGAGGCCTGCATCCCCTGGGGGTAGGGGGCGGTGCGGGCGAGCTGTTTGTTAGGGCCGGTTTGAGCTGATTTGGATAAAGGGGGTGTTGTGTATCTAGCACACGAGTCAGCGCGAGTACATGCTTGGCGCGAGGTTTGCTCGCGCATTTCTCCCACATGGACTCGTGCCGACTCGTGCTAGTGTTTTCATTTAACTTCTTATCTCGAGGTATGTTATTGTTTAACCCTGCATCACTCGTGACCATTTACAGTTCACTGTATGTATATGCCTTGTTCAACTGTAATATGTATCAGTTACAATGGACTCCTTGGAGACTTGAGCTGTTTGCAGGAGTGCTTCTTTACATGGAAATAAACTTATTCTTTCTTCAATCATTTGTGGATATTTACTCTACAATTTGGCGACGAGGGACGGAGCATTGAACCTTCCAAGAAGCACTTCCTGTTTAATTTTATGCAAATTTACGCATTTTGAACAATTTTCCTATCAGAACTTAGAAAAGTTTCTGAATAACTTCTTTAATTCCTGTACCTGAAAACGAAGCGACGCAGAAAGATTGATTTATTTTCTTTCCTTTGCGCTAAGAAGTGCGCGTCTTCGTTTTTGCTGGCTAATCTTCACGCTTTGTTGAAGGATTTGAAGCGGAAGCCACTGCTGTATTTCTTCCGATACGACGATACGCTGAAACGCTTCTCTCCATTGGTTGCTCTATTTCTAAGGAAACTAAAGAGGTGACTTCGTTTTTTTTATCCGACTGTGTCTTATTACAGTTTAAAATAACGAAGAAACGAACCAAAGAGAAAACGGAGTAAATAGGAAGCAGGAAAAGCGCATGGAGATTTAAATCACAGAATAAACCACCTTAATCTTGAATTGAACACAGGAAAACGCTCTATTTTCAAGGAATCGTTTGACTATTTTTTTTTCCTTCAACAATCCAAGTATTTATTTCTCATTGTTATAGCTATTTTTCTTTGATGTTACACTTGTTAGTGATATTTAGTGTGAATTAACTTATTTTCTTTTACTTATTTTCATCACCATGTGTGCTCAAGGTTATACCCTTTCTCCTCCACAAAGTTATTGGTCAGCTGGTAGTTCTCCTTGTATGCCTTGGATTGAGTGGAAAGCTTATTTTTTGAATTATATTGAGACATTAGATCCAAATGGTAAAATGAAAGCTCCAGAAAAAAAGGCATTTTTTTACACAGTTTGGGACCTGAAGGATTAAAAGCCTTCAATCAACTTCCTACTTCACAAGCAAGTGGTGACATGAATGTATTTGATAAGGCTGTATATGATTTTGATAAGTACTGTTCTCCCAAAGTATGCATAGGAATTTCTAGATTTAAGTTTTTTCAAAGAAAACAGTTAAGTGAAGAAACTGTAGATAACTTTGTCTCGTCTCTGAAAACATTAGCCCTAGATTGTAAATTTGGAAATCTACAAGAAGATCTTATAAGAGATCAAGTAGTCATGCACTCTAAAAATGAGACCATACAGGAAAGACTATGGATTAATGGGGATGAAAACTTAGATTTTGTATTATCTATTGTTAGAAAAGCTGAACTTTCCTGTAGGAGTGCATTACAGGTTAAAGGGAAAGATGCTTCAATCAGTAAAAATGTTGTTGCAAAAATTAACCATAAATATGATAGTAAAAGTAAGGATGTTCTTAAAAAGAAACAAATATTTTCTCCCAAAGGTAATTCTGAAATTTCAAAGAATAATCTTAAATGTTTTAGATGCAACAGCAAATCACATTTAGCAAATGACAAAACTTGTCCTGGTTTGAAACAGAAATGTTCCAGTTGTGGCTTAAAAGGACATTTTACATCTGCTTGCAGAAGGGGTAATGTCAACCAAAAAGTCAAGTGCATTGAATTAAGTGAGAATAGTGATGATGAAGAGTTCACAGATGATCCCAATGACTGTCTTTTTGTGTTGAACATAAAAGATTCTGTAGTTTTAAATGTAAATGACCATACCATTAAGAAGAAGCCATTATGCGATATGGTTATTGGAGGGGTAAAGATCAACATGTATGCAGATTCTGGATCACCTTATTCTATAGTATGTGAATCTGTATGGAAGAAGTTATTTGTACCAAGACTAGGTAGTCATTTGGAAGAAAGTGATATCAATCCTGAGGGATATTCTGGTGGAAGAATAGATATTTTAGGGTTCAGAACTTTAGTTTTCAGGTTTAAGAATAGAAAATGTATTGCGAAATTATATGTTTCTAAGAAGGGTCCTTCAGTTCTTAGCTGGTTTGATTTTGGTAAACTTGACATTGTCCTGGATCCTAATAGTCCCAATCCGGTGATGTTGATTGATGAACAAAATGGCATTTCTTCGCTGATGTTGAAAACATTTCCAAATGTTTTTTCTAAAGGCATTGGAAAGTTGACCAACTTTAAACATGAAATTCGCTTGAAGGACAATGCTTGTCCTAAAATACATAAAGCTCGTAATATCCCTTTTGCTGTCAGAGAGGAAGTTAAGAATGAATTAAATGCTTTGGTAGAAGGTGGCATAATAGATAGAATAGAGTCATCTGAATGGGTTTCGCCTATAGTGGTTGCTAGACGGGCCAATGGCAAAGTGAGATTATGCATTGACCTTCGCCATCTTAACAATAATATTGTTGTAGACCAGTTCCCTCTTCCTCGTATCTCTGAAATGCTGTCTGTGGTTGGGGGGTCAAATATTTTTTCAACCATCGATTTATCTGCTGCTTATCATCAGATAGAGTTAAATGAGAAGAGCAAGGACTTAACTGCATTTATCACACCTTTTGGGTGCTTCAGATTCAACAGGATGCCTTTTGGTCTGGCGTCCGCAGCAGCAATTTTTCAGAGGGTCATGCAAAACATTTTAAAAGACTGTAAAAATGCTATTTGTTTTCAGGATGACATTTTGGTTTTCAATGATGACAAGGACAAACACATTACTGCTTTGGAAGAAGTCTTGAATGCACTTAATGTACATGGCCTTACCATTAAGCATGAGAAATGTAAATTTGGTGTTCATTCTGTAAATTACTTAGGTCATGAACTATGTGCAGAGGGTGTCAAACCAAAACCTTCACTTTTAGAAGCAATTAAGTCGGCTCCTCACCCTTTATCTAAAGACGATGTAAGATCCTTTTTAGGGTTAGTTGAGTTCTACGCTAGGTATGTACCTGACTTTTCGTGCAGAGCATATAATATCAGGCAGTTAATTAAAAATAGAGTTGTTTTTGAATGGACAAGTGAATGCGAGAAGGAGTTCTGTGATGTGAAGAATGCTATCTGCTCAGCAAGTGCACTCTCTTGCTTTGATCCTTCTCTGGAAAACATTATTACTACTGATGCTAGCGCGAAAGGACTAGGTGCTGTGTTTACTCAAAAGAATAAGGAAGGGAGAGAAGTTATTATTGCGCACGCTTCCAGGGCTCTTACTTCTGCTGAGGAAAAGTATTCCACAATAGAAAGGGAGACGCTAGCATGCATTTGGGCTTTAGAACATTTCAGGGTGTTTGTCTGGGGTAAGGAGTGTACACTGAGGAGTGATCACAAACCTTTAGTACGGCTCCTCACTACAGAGGGCATGTTGAGAGCTTCAGCCCGCATTGCACGCATGTCCATGCGTTTGCAGGATTTCATTTATAATATACAATACTTACCTGGCAGGGAAAATGTTTCTGCTGATTTTTTATCTAGGATGCCCTTACCTATTCAGGAGGATTTACACAATGAGTGGGACAATTTCCAGATTGCCATGATTCATGATGAGGGTCCTATTTCCATTGATCAAACTCTGTGGAGAGAGAAATTTGAAGATGATGAAATTTTAAAGAATGTTGCTAACTATATCACTGGTACTTGGCCTGACAAAAAGTGTTTGAATTCAGAATTGAAAAGTTTCTGGGAAATAAGATCAGAACTCTCATTTTGTGAGAACATCATAAAAAGAGGTGAACGTATTGTTCCACCAATGGGTGTGAGGAAAATTATAGTTCTGCAGGGCCATGAAGGTCATAGCGGCATGGTTAGAACCAAGCAACAGGTCAAGCATTTATTTTGGTGGCCAGGAATGGATATGTTTATTGAACGATTGGTTAGAAATTGTGTGGTATGTGCCAACTCTGAAAAGTCCTTAGTTACCTTAAAACCCAACATGGGTGCACACACTATTCCAAACAATCCTTGGAAAACCATTGCCATAGATATCATGGGTCCAATTGGTTGCGACTCCAAGTATGTCATTGCAGCCATTGACATTTTTTCTAAATGGCCAATTATCAAAATTGTCAAAAAAGTAGACACTGATTCAGTTCTGTGTTTTTTAGATAAGGTCTTTATTGAAGAAGGTCTACCGGTACGAATTATATCTGACAACGGTGTACAATTCAATTCTAAGAAAGCAAACGATTATTTTTCAAGGCTTGGGATTGCTCATTCCACTACTTCTCTATACAATCCTAGTGGGAATGGAGTAATAGAGAGGTTTAATAGGGTCCTAAAGGGCGCTATACAATTTACCGGTAATGATGACAAAAAGTGGGAAGTAGAAATTTTTAAGAAAGTGTGGATGTACAGGACAACCACGAATTCAATGACTGGGTATTCTCCTTTTGAGATCATGAGGGGAAGAATTCCAAGAACCAAAGTGAATCCCTCGTGGTTGGTGAACTCCACTTCTTCAAGTGTAGATTTGAGTTTAGTTAGGGAAAATCTTATTCGCACTCATTGCTCTAGTAAAAAGTATTTTGATGAGAAATGTGATTCCAAAAAGGACCCGAGAGTGGAAGTTGGCATGATGGTAAAGGTCAAAAAACCATGGAAGGTCAAGAAAGGTGAAAGTTCATTTATGGGTCTTTTTGAAGTTTCAGAGGTATTAAAAAACTCTGTGAGATTATCCAACAATAAGGTTTGGAACCTGAGTAGAATTGCTATTCTCAGAGCTGACAAGGATGTTTACCGCAAAGAACCTATTCCTGAACATTCTGATCTTTCCTTTCTAGATGAGGATTTCAGTGAGGCTACAGTTCGTGATGACACAGATGCTATACCTTGTTGCTCTAGTAGTTGTTATACCAATCAGGCTCCCACAGTACCTTCTGGTTCATGTGACAGCTTCAATAGTCAGGAGGTTACTGTCCAACATGATGTTTCCTTACCCAAAAGAGCTACTAAGAAACCCAAGTGGTTGTCAGATTTTGTTGCTTTCATGACAGGAAAAGTGTAACCTTCTTGTTGTTTTTTTTTTTTCCTTTTTTGGTTTTTTTCTCTCATAAGGAGGGAAGGTGTGTTGTGTATCTAGCACACGAGTCAGCGCGAGTACATGCTTGGCGCGAGGTTTGCTCGCGCATTTCTCCCACATGGACTCGTGCCGACTCGTGCTAGTGTTTTCATTTAACTTCTTATCTCGAGGTATGTTATTGTTTAACCCTGCATCACTCGTGACCATTTACAGTTCACTGTATGTATATGCCTTGTTCAACTGTAATATGTATCAGTTACGACGGACTCCTTGGAGACTTGAGCTGTTTGCAGGAGTGCTTCTTTACATGGAAATAAACTTATTCTTTCTTCAATCATTTGTGGATATTTACTCTACAGGGGGCTGATATTGCCGGCCTCAGGAACAAAAACAGCCCCCAGGGGCCCTAAATCTGCCCCCACCCTGGCGGCCCACCAGGGAAATGCCTGGTGTCTGCTACGGCCAGTCTGGCCCTGATCAGAAATCAATGGGTAGAAACTGACATTCCCCATTAAAAGAACAATGCAGCTGCACTTTACTTCACCAACACCTGTAATTGACTCCGGTTGTCCCTCAGTGCACTCCAATGGCAGGCCATTCCAATGATCTCAGTGAATAACAAGAAGGACTGTCTTTCAGGCACTCCTCTCAGGTGTTGTAACCCTACAGACCTCCCCATAAGGAGCTAATAAAGAAATGCTCAGCTAAGCAAAAGAAGCGTGTGACGGGGTTAAGCAAAGGTGACGATTAACTTTTCTGTAACATGAATTCACGCTGTATTTTTACTTCAGAGGGAAAAAAGTGACACCCAACACAAATAACTGCCGGAACGTCTGTTAGCGAGAACGATTTCAAAGAAATGTGTTTCCTTTTTTTGTTTGTCAATGGGCCAGTGTGTCAGAGCATTTCACACAAAATGTACCGATGTTTGCAGTAATAATCCACAACTTTTCAAAACGCCCTCTCTTATCAGGAAGTTTCATGTGACTCCACCAATTCAAGGCAATACCAGCCCCAAAACGGCCTTAACATTTTCTAATTGAACACATATTAGTGGTGGGCGGAATTTGCGTAGTTGCGCTATGCAAAGCTCAGCGAAACGGTAAAAATTCTCCGCAGGCACGCCACAGTTCAGCGAACATGAGGAATTGCTTGCTCCGCCCGTTCGCAATGCTTTTTTCCTATTCGCGACCGCTGTTTGCATGCTCGGGGAGAAATATCTCGCAAGCACGCATTATGACAGCGCGATCAAGCAAAAAATTCCGCGAAATTGCTGATCACTGAATTTTTGGCAAATTCGCTTTCTTCGCGGAATGCGAAATTCCCCAAATTACGCAAATTCTGCAAGCGGAACGGAATTTACCGCCCAGGCCTAGTTAGCATTTCTTTGAAGAAGGCTCCTTTCTTTCTAGCTGTCTGCTCCTCCCTCCCGAGTGCTGCACAGGAGACTCCCTCCCTGCAGCTGGGGAATCGCAATTGTGAAATTAACTTTTGTCTCTTAGTGGAGAGGCTAAAATTACGGACAAATGCCGTCCGTTAACACACCTACCATGGACAACGGACATTTGTGCTAATTTACGGGCAGGCCGTGAACATTACAGACTTATTTATTTTATTTTGAAAGTTTTATAGAGCGTGAACAAGACCCTCACGGGTATCAGAGCACTCACTACTTATACAATACCAATAAAGCAAATATATCCGGTCAAACATAACATTTTGTGCAACAATGAGCCAAAACGGCGCAGGCGATTGATGACCCAGAGAGTCTAGGCAAAGGTAACTATAGTACCTAGGTGGTTTGATTGACCCTCTGATTGACCCTTGTCAAAGAAAGGATACTGGTGACGGTGCGAGTATTCGAAAGATTTCCTTAGTATATGTTCACGTGAATTTTGCCATGAGAATAACTTTTTTGATGGATGCAGTGGAGGAAATAAGTCTGGTTTCTGGAGGCAGTGCGTTCCAGATCATGGGCACCATCCCGAGAAAAATCGTTTTTATCTTTTTTTCTTGGTGAATCTTTGTGGTTTCAGTAGAAGATTGTGTGCACTTCTTGTGGATCTGGTACCACCAGAGATTGTAAGTTTCTGTGTGAGGTATCTGTGTGCATTGTGATGCCTGGCCTTGTGCGTCATACATGCAATTTTATGTGAATTCTGGCTTCAAATGGTAGCCAGTTCAAGGATTTTAAGTCTGGAGAGATGTGGGAGCTTCTTTTCGAGCCAGTGATGAGTCTCGCTGCAGCGTTAATGGAGGCTGTTAGGGGTGCTGTTGTCGTTTTGGGGAGGCCACAGAGAGCGACATTTCCATAATCCACCCGAGGGATAATTAGAGCTTGAACTGCCATCTTAAAGTCATTGGCGGGCAGAAAGGGTCTCAGCTTCCTCAGAGTATTAATCTGGAAGTTTGCTCCCTTAGTTGCATTACTAATGTGTTTGTGCATGTTGAGGCTGCAGTCGAGGGTTATACCTAATGATTTTGCTAAGTCCACAATGGTTGGTTGAACGTTGAATGCAGTAAGATGTTTCAACCAATCCTGCATGATAGGGACTTTGGCGGGTGGTGTTATTGGGAGGAATTCCGTTTTTAAAGTGTTCAATTTGAGATGGTTTTCCGCCAGCCATGTCTGTGCGTTCCCAAGAGTTACGTTGAGCAGTTTAATGTCTTCAGGGGTGTGTATCTTAAGGTATAGTTGGGTGTCGTCTGCGTACATGTGATATTGCACATTGGATGCTTGCAACAGAACAGTGAGTGGCTCCATGAATAAATTGAACAAAATCGGGGAAAGGGAGGATCGTTGCGGGACTCCTAACGTTACTGGAACAGGTTTCGACAGGATGTTTTGACCTTGAATTTTTGCGTCCGGTTATGAAGAAAAGAGGTGAACCAATTAATCACTGAGCCTGATAGACCCATTATGTGATTCAACAGATCTATCAAGTTCTCGTGTTTGACCGTATCGAAGGCTGATGGGAGGTCTAGTAGGATAAGTAGGCATGTGCCGTTTTATTCTGTTGGTCACTCTACCTGCAAGGTACGTGGAGGTTGCCCTCTCCTCCCCTGCACCGCTGGTACTTTGGGGGGCTGTGTTACGCCACTGAATGGAATGCATAAACACATGCGTGGGAAACGAAACGTGACCCTTGAAGTGAGCCCAATTTGACTTGGCAAGATCGGCTTATGCAAATCAGCACATATAATCTCAGTCAGGTAAATAAGTTACTTATAGTTCGTGCAGAACTGTAGAATCTTCTCTTTGGCAGCAGATATATGTTGATAGCTATTTGTCACCTTGATGGCCTTAGGCATCGCTTTGGAGCCCTGACAAGAGGTAGGAATACTACAGTACTATAAAGACCAGAATTTTGAAAAAGTAATCCTTGACAAAAACCAACAGGCCTGGGTTATAACTAAAACGTGATTTTCGGCACTGATGCGTTTAAGCTCTTAGTAAGTTACCACGTGTGCACTCTGAAATGCAATAAGTCCATACAAGATAAAAAACAGAAGTAAAGCAACAGGCCTGGTAGGAATGTCTGGAGAGTTGAAGGATGCTCTAAGAAAGGAAAAAAAGAACAAAACAAATGATGGAGGATCTATAAATGGAAAACCATTGTAAAACAAAATGACTGACCAACTAACCCTGGCATGTAAGTGCCTTCACTTTCAGGCAGATGATCACATGTGATCAGGCCAAATTCTGTCAGTCACAGGGCAACAGAGCCAATGGCACCAAAGAGCAAAAATGTGCACCTCTGCAATAGGCTATCATGTAGAGAAACAAGCCGCAGCCCGTGTTGGTGAGAGCGATGGGGTCGGGTTGGGGGGGGGGGGGAGGGGGGGATTCAACAGACGGCCACGAGGGAAAATGAAATAGTCAATCATTCATTAAATTCTTTATTTCAGCTAAAATGCCATAAAAGACAGTGCATACATTACATTGCATTCCATTAGTAATTAAAAACATGTTATCACTTGAATACATAAAACACAATACATAAAAATAATACAATACAAGTCGGAGGATAATTTGAGTGGGAACATACATTCATAGAACATAGAATGGACCATCATGTCAATCCCAAGCAATCCGTTCAGTTACAATTGATGCCCTATTTTTTTCCTTTGATAAAAGATAGAAAGTAAAAATCTAATGACACTAAATATTATATGTTGAGATGTATTTGTTGTTAGGATTCTCAGAGCCTGTGAGCATGACCTCAAGCCTAAAAGTAGGCATATTGGTTTAATCCACTTCTTTCTAGCCCGTAAATAAAAGGGACAGAAAAAAAGAATATGCTGTTCGTTTTCGGTCTGGTTATAGTCACACATGGGGCAAATTTCATCCACTACTGGGGATGCTGAGTCGCGGTTCCTAGCCCAACGTGCCAAAGTAGTTTTAATTAATACATTTCCATACCGAAATTTTAAAAATAAAGTTTTGGCAAGTGGCGGCTCTATCTCGTCCATAAAGATCTCATAGAGCGGTTCATCCTTAAAGTTTAGAAACTTTGCGACTAAGGTACCACTGGTTGTAATATTTACAGTCCTACTTTACATGAAACTCCAAAAGGCCCTTTTTAGGATTAGTTTGGGGTTAGCAGGTAATTGCTCGGGATTCTCCCAAAAATGCTTCAATCCTATATTGTTCAACCATGTTTTAATATGCCTTAGCCATGGGGTGGTGCTCTGGCTGTCAAGAATCATAATTTCCTTCAACCCGTCTCGGTAGTCTTGAAGTTCGGGCACATGCCATAGTCTCACCCACAGCATTAGAGGTCGAATCAACACTTGGTAATCTGTCCTTTTGAAGTTTAGGTCAAGCTCCAGGGGAACTAATGGGGTACCTCTAGGGACCCTTACCAGGCTGCGCATAAAGTTATTATCTAAGACACTAAAAGTCTCCCTGGACCCAGGACCCCATATTTCAGCACCATAGAGGACAGATGCTTGGACCTTAAATTTAAATAGTTCCATCACTGGGGACACCGCTTTACTAGTGCTCATACTTTGCTCCCTAAGAATTGGTTTAACATTCTGGGCAAAGATTAATTTACTTTTATCAATTTGGGCTTTCCAAGTAAAGTTTGAATCCAAAGTCACCCCTAAATAAGAAAAATGAGGCACTGATTCAAGCTTGACTCCTTTTAAAGTTAGACAGCCCTTGTCCGGTTTAATCGGATTTAGGGCCATACATTTGGTCTTCTTACCATTGATCTCCAACCCCTTTTGGCTACAATATTCATTATAGGTATTTAGTAATGTCTGTAAGCCATTTTTCGTTTGGGAGATCAAAATCATATCATCAGCAAATAGCAAAGATGTCACCTTTTCGCCGTTCAGTTTCGGAGAATAATTTTTACATCTCCCTAAAAAGGAGGGGATATCGTTTACAAAAAGGGAAAATAACGTCGGGGCCAGGACACAACCCTGGCGTACTCCACGTTCGATGGGTATTTTTTGAGTTAGTTCACCATTTGGGCCCCATCTAACTCTCGCAAAGTTCCCTTCGTGTAACTCTTTAATCTGAACGACAAGATTGTTTGGCATACCTGCTGCACTCAAGGTTTCCCATAAGAGATTGCGAGGCACCAAATCAAATGCAGCCCTTAAATCTACAAAGGCAACATATAGATGGCACCTTTTAATCACTACGTACTTCCAGTAGAGGCAGCAGAATCGAAATAATCAATCAATTTTCCCTCATCGTCATCTGTCGAAATCCCCCCCTCCCCCAACCCGGCCCCACCGCTCTTACCTGCATGGGCCCGGGCTGGGAGAAACAGAATGTGTATGACACTTGAACAGACAGAAGGAGACTGTCACAAAGACCCTCTATATACATACATGTATGCAAGAAGAGCTCTCATTTTCTTTATTTCAAAGACTTGGAAGTCTGCTCCTGCCAGCCTCCCTTAAAGGGTTGTAGAAAGGATAATCAAAACACAAACCTTCAGCGCCCTAAGGTTAGTCAAAGGAAGTAACCAGCAAAATAAACGTTCCCACTACAATAGTCTGTGAAATCTTGTGTAACAAATACCTGTCCACAGCATTTAACAGAGTGTAGTAACAGTTCAAATGCCACCCAGGAAGGCCTATTGATTTTGGTATATGATTCTCATAATAAATAACTCTGTCCTACTATCTTTGTTGGATTTTTTTCATAATAAAGATATCAGACCTATTTTATCCTACATAGCTTTTCCTATTATTAACCTGGCCTATAAACTTTATCAATGCCTCAACACCATATCCTTCTCAAGCCTATTATATCAAGCATAGTCTTTTCCACAAGGTGTCCATCAGGGGGAAAAACAATATACACCCCCTTTTCTGAAAGCCTAAAAAGAATTGTCGCAGTACACACCTTCTACCCAACCGTATATCTAATGATGTATCCTTTCTTTTCAAGCTAATCGATGATCTATATAACAAAATAAAAGTCGACAGCCTTCAATATACTGCAACAATCCACTTTTAAACAACAATTGGCTTTAATAAATACTTTTTACAGAAAGCAAGCCAGTCCTGTTTCCTTTGTTTTACCTTTGATGAGTAATCCTGTGTAGAGTGGAGAAGTGTGGCTCAGGGGTTAGAGGCAGCAGACCCGGAAGTTGAGATCGGTCTTGGACCAGGGTTCAATTCCTCGCCTCGGCGGGTCTTGGGCTCAAAAATTCCACGGACTCGATAATTCTCGTTCCGGTGCCTACTCGACTCACGGGTTCACACTCTGCGACTC
The DNA here is from genome assembly GCF_964263255.1 of Lissotriton vulgaris. NCBI lineage: Eukaryota > Metazoa > Chordata > Amphibia > Caudata > Salamandridae > Lissotriton > Lissotriton vulgaris. The sequence goes on along the minus strand of NC_141697.1, from coordinate 290,378,322 downwards.
TGGGCAATAGCTTGCTTAATCTCCACTACGGCCCCTCGCGGCGGGATGCCTGGCTTTCACTTGTGGATACCCTGCTGGGGTTATCTCACAGGGGAATACCAGGACGGGTTCCCAAGGCAAGCGCCTTGATGCCTTCGGGTGATACGTGCGCTATATAAATCGCAATACATGTTTCACAATGAACCATCAAGCCTACAGCCTTCATCATTGGTTTGGCACGGTAACCAAATGTACATAAAATTGCAACCATTAGACATGCGGTCATAACATTACAAATATAAACAAAATTACAGTTGCCAGTCCCTCAGATAAGGACCTTACAAGGATTAACAATTGCAAGTATTCAACTCCAAGTGTTTGTTTGTTTACCTAATGCCAGAACCATTGTCTATTATGATAATCTGTGAGATGCCATGTAACAAAATATCCACCTTCAGCCTTTAACCCAGTCCACCTATAAATGCCTCGTCTTTCACATAAGCATTCTGCAATAAATAAATCGGACCAACTGCCAATGCCATAACGTTTCATAATAAACAGAGGAGGCCTAAGACATGATCATTAATGTTCTTACCGCAACAAACGCAACTCCACTGTACTGAATATACACATTTACAAAAGGGCCAAAGTGCATGCATACACTCTTCTTCAGTGGAAGCACACAACTTCTTCCCAATCAAAATCTGTACTTAAGGGAATCGACATTTGGACTGAGCCAAAGTCCCATTCTCAGTAGTGCTTCTTAAAACTATTTTTCTGTTACTCTCTTAAGGTGTAGAAGTACCAGTGCACTTTATAGTAAAATAAGGTATACTGAAATGGTTAAAGTGAATGTTTACAGGCATAATGCTAAAACACATAATCAAAAAAAAGATAAGTGGAAAAACATAGTTTTGCATCCAGAATGAATGTACGTGAGAGTTGATAGGAAACTGATTTTATTGGACTGCGGGGGGATCCAAACCCCAGAGGGTGCACTGGAGAGTGTCGAACCTCAAAGTATGAATTAAAATCGAAAGATAAGGTTTGGGAAATGAGGGGCATATTATCAAGGGGGTTTATCTCCGCTTTTTTGGCTTTAAAAGCCAAGAAAGCGGAGATAAAATTATCTCCCTATTACCAAGCTGTCGCTAACACCAGTTAGTGACAGCTAAAAGGAGATAGCGACCATCTTGGGCCCCGCTTTGCATGTCAGTGATATTTATCACTAATGAGATGCAAAGTGGGCGTGCCAAGATGTTAGAGACTGGAAACAGTCGCTAACATCGCTATCTCCTATTACCAACTTTTGGAGATATTCGCGCTAAGCGCGAATATCTCCAAAAGCTAACACCTGCCCTGAGCAGTTCTTAGCCATGTTATCCAATGGGAGGTGGATAACATGGCTAAGAGCATTTGCTCGATAATGCATGAATATCGCTGACTTTTCAGCGATATTCATGCATTGCGGCCGTTTTTTATCGCATTTGCGATAAACCTTGCTAATAGCAAGGTTTATCTGCGATAAAAATCGCCGATGTGCTGCGATAATTTTTGTCTCTAAACAAGTTAGAGACAAAAATTATCGCTAGTTGTTGGTAATATGCCCCTAAATTTCTAGGATGTAGGCAAAGGCATCATTTAGCGGCAAATAGTGGTTATAGTTACCACATATGGACCTTATTCACCAAAACATTGCAAAACGGCACTTTCAGAAGTACACCTGCTAACAGGCACAGAGATACTACTTTTTGTTATTCACAAACAGTAGCATGCCAGGCATAGGTTTCCAGGAATGACATTTGGAATGTTATATGACATTTCCTATGGGTTCCTATTACATGTGCAGATTTTTACATAGCATATCATTTCACACTGGAAGCTCTCTGTGCAAAAGCAACCTTTCTCTCCACAGGGAAAATATGTTTCCCCATGTAGAAAGTCCTTCCAATACACCCCAAGCAAATCTGGAAGTGATCCATTGGTGTATCCATCCTGGAATTGGTAGTTATTTTAGCTCTTGGCTAGGGTTGAGTTCCTGGGTGGGAAGAGGTCAAATCACACTTTGGGATGTCCACTTTCTAACTAATTCAGGGGGATTTACCACTGTAGATTTCTCCACACTCATGGAAAATTTCCACCTTAGTAAATGTATTTATCCCTTTATAAATTCCAGAAAGGTGTATATTGAGGCATTTTTAGAATTTTTAGATGTAAAAATAGGTTTATGGCTGGAAATACCTTAGTGAATATGCTACCTTTGTATTACTTCTGCAACCATTGCTAACTACTTGTCATTCCAAAGAAAGCATGTGTTTTTATTTTTGACAGTTTTTTAAACTGTTTGGCTCTGACTGTTAACAGTTGCTGTTTATTATCAAACTGCAATGCCAAATTGCGAGACATTGGTTGGATGGTTGAGGGGGTTGATACTCTGGCCAAGCAATAGCCGCAATCCTTGTCAGGGTGAACCACAAAAAGTCACAAAATTAAACTCTGCTCAACCCTCTGGTAGCTTGGCACAAAAGCAGGCTGGCTTATCTTAGAGGCAATGTGTAAAGTAGCTAGGCACCCCACAAACAGTAATACATCAAAAAATAACACAAGAAAAAAATCCCAATCCAATTTAGAAAGATAAAGTAAAATGCAATAAATTATTTGAGAACCAAGTAGCAAGAATGTAATCACTAGAACCGACGTTACACCAAAACGGCAAAAATTAAATCAGTAGAACTGACGTTATGCAATGGTTTCAGGTAAGTATAGCACTTAAAAGCACAAAGCACCATTCAAAGTTATCTGGTCATGCAAGAGCGGGTGAAAGCTACAAGTTCAGGCCAACCACGACGGAGTCTAGGCTGGATATAGGGACCAGGTAAGTCCTGCTAAAAAAGTTACATTCTAAATTGCAGCAAGAAGAGTTACGTTGAAATTGGAGGAGGACGGGAGGAGCAGGGAGAGATTACGAATAGTGGTTGCTGTAGTGCAAAGATCCTGTCAGGCATCCCAGACAGTTCTTGCTGGATATTCACATTGGCGTCTCCGCAGGTTGTCGATTCTGTAGCGCAAAGTGCAAGTCTCATACTGCAGGTCATCGCTGGTGGTCCAGTAGCGCAAAGAGTCAAGTTCACCGAGGCTCTATGGTGGCCGTCGCATCAGCTGGCAAGATCTTGGAGCAAATAGGAATGTTCACGGTCATGAGACCCCAAAAATTCAGGATTTCTCCTTTTCTTCAACGAGGACCACACTCGATGACACACAAAGAGTCCCAGACCTGGGTGGCACCTGTTGGTAATCAGAAACTGACTCCAGAAGAGGCCAGCAGGGCTCAGGTAGGTCTATTTGCAGGTCCAGTTTCAGCACGACAGCTGTTGCAGAGAGACCTCTAATGCTTGTTTCATCTCTGTAGAGCAGCTGGTCAGTGAGTTGACCCTTGAAGTCACTTCATTGTGGGATAAAGAGTACAGGTCCAGTTTTCCTTCTCAGACAGCAGGGAAGACCTCAAGCAGCAGGATGGTCCTCTTGCAGCCAGACAGTGCTTCTTCTATAGTACGTACAATTCCAGGAATGTACTGAAGATTAGGTCTGAGGGTCTTATTTTTATACCTGGTGCCCACTTTGAAGTGGAAGAAGCTTCGGGAGTTTTCCCCTTAAAGAAGTGTAATGTCCTGCTTGCCTGCCCTGGTCCCAGTATCGGGTTCAGGGCACAATAGGCTAATTTGAAGTTCTTTGCGAGGGTACTGGGCCAGTAGCTTTTAACTGAAAGTGTGGTAGATGACAGATCCACCTTTTCACCCATCAAGTCAGGATGGACCATCCTGCCAACAGCCAGACCTTCTATTGTGGGGCTGTCTGGGAGGAATGCACAAAGGCCAACAGACAATTACACCTAGTCATGCGATCCAGGAAACAAGCTGCAGGCAACAAATGGTTAGGGCAAGAAAATACCTACTTTCTAAAAGTGGGATTTACAGAATTGTGACTTAATATGTGGAACTGAAAATTCTGGACCCTGCTATTGTATGGTACCGAAGCCCAACACTCGTGTCAGAAAATATCATCATACCATGACGAGTTTGGTATCGGCAAACCGGTAATGATTGGGACATTATACCTTTTATTTGCGTCATGATTGAGTAACGCAATCACCCTTAAATCATAGATTCCGTCTTGAACCCTCGGGTTCCATTCTGTGAGCGGCATCCATCTTGTGGTTGCCCTTACATAGTCAATTGACTAAAGGCCGAATTCGATCCGAAAGGACACGTAGACCTTTCCTGACTCCTCTTTGACCTGGGCGAGCTGACTCCACTGCCTCCAGCCAAACCTGTTCGGGCAGTTCTCATCCCAATGGCCGAGCAAGATTAGCATCAAGGCACAACATGTCATAAACCGTTTACCGCATACAAACCATGCTTTATCATACACACACCTGTCCCTGTTTCTTCTTTATGGCTAGTTTTACAAGGAGGAGGTGCCCGATTTTATTGGGGTTTCATCGATATCTGATGGAAGTTCTGGACCTGGCTGGGTAATCTATCACGAACTGGACAAACGAAAATATGGGCTTGCCATCATGACTTTGCTTTTCCTTTGTTGTGAAAATATGTATATGACCAAACTGTAGAACTAGGAATTCTTGCCTGAAGTGTAATATTGTGTATAAAAAGAGAAGGCAGGCTCTGTAAAAACGAACAGTCTCCTGAGAATATACACACCGTGCTGTTGTACTTCTAGGACGCTTGTTACTTGGTTGCAGCCAATAAAACTCGATCCTCGACATCACCTAGAAGACTCTGTGTTTCTGTGGTCCGAAAAAGGAAGAACTCAAGAGGTCTCTGGGTGTTCCCCCTGGCACCGCCGGGTCCCTAAAAACCCGGTACCTCAGTTTGGCGCCCAACTCGGGCGGTATCAAGTGGTGTCGGTCCAAGCCAGATGTTAGTGAGGAGCTTCGTGTGAAAATTCCAGAGGACGGCCAGCCACTTCAGCGATCCCTGTATGTCGACGTGGTTCCGAAGGTCTTTGCTGCGAGGTTCCCCGCGTCCCGACGGCTACGAAGGACTGCTGCCCTGACTATCGCCCTGTTTTGAACCCATTGATGTTTGGTAGAGCGAAACAATAGACGCGTCTTCTAGTGACGTCATCGATACTTCAGTTAATTATAAGTGGAGCGTCTCCCAGTCCTTAGTTTGATTCTTAGTTTTGGTATCCTTGAGATACGCTTTGATTTGGAACTTACAAGCGCCAAAGCCGAGGGACTCGTCTATTCACGAGAAATATTGTAATCGATAATCCTTTGAAGTTTGAAGCTAGACTAGAGAGCGAAGATGCCTGGTCTTAGCAGACTTGGAAACTTGTTTTGTCTTAGTTGTAGTAGGGACTCCCGATTAGAGGATTCGTGTCCGGTTCCTCCGATTGGAACTCCAACATATGAGCTCTATGTGAAGCACGGCGTAGGCCCTATCACATATAATGAAGTTTGGATAAAATACACCAGAAAAGATGGTGTTTTAAAATGGCCACAATATGGTAGCTTTGATATAGAGATTTTAGATAATCTAGAGGTGAAACTGTTCAAGAAGAAAGCCCGGCCGGCGATGTTTGACTCCTTTCGCTTATGGCGCAAAGAAGCCAAACTGAAGGAAATGAAATGAGCAAAGAAAAATAAACGAGGTATGTCAATGGTACAAGCTGCTATTGCATTCAGGGATAATGAGGAAGAGCAAGAGAGTGAACAAACGCTTAGAAGTAGGAAGTTAGCGGTAGACAAATGCTACCCAGTGCTGCCACATAAAGGACAAGGATCAACGGAAAAGCTTGATAGCGATCCTCTAATGTCCCACTTATTGAGTTCACCACCCCCCTATGCACAAGATGCTACTGCACCCCCGCAACGCTTTGTTATACCACGCCCCGCTGCACGAACTCCAGTTCTTCCACAAGCACCAGCTCCTCTTCAGCTGGTTTATACTTCTCCGGCACAGCCCTCTCAAGGGCCGCCGCCTTTGCTACATACTCCATCTACTTTTTCTGCGACTTCGCCTACTGCTCCAACTGCTTATCCTATCCTCTTTCTGCTACTGCCTCGACTTATGCTTTACATCAGCCTGTCTTTTCTGGCGTTTCTGCCGTTCCGCCAGCTTCACCCTCTGTTCGACAGAGAGTAGCAAACACTGTTACTGGTCTTTTCTCACCTTTCTTTGGGTCTCCTAATCGACCCCTAAAACAGAACGTAGACAGTTGCGGAGTCGACTGCCTGATTATCAGGAAAGAGAAGTGCTGAATGAGTTAGCACGTAACTGGGTTACCAATACTGTAAAGTATGACGTTCAGTCCGTTATGGAAGTCTTCAGTCAGTGGGAAGCATCTACACAGAGATATGTATTTGAACAGATGTGTGTATATCTCTGTGAAGATTTGAAGGGGAATGATCCAGAGTACAATATGCAAGAATTATTCCGTGTGCGATTCAAGTTTGGAGAAGGCATGATTGTGGGTGCCGATGTTGAACCAGCAATTGAGATGTTTTTGTCTTATAGGAGTAAGGGAAGCAATTCCCGATTACTGTCTGAGTATGACATGCCAGGTAGGAAAAAGGCGCGACAGTATCCCATGATAGAGGTTCCTCCAGTTCTGAGGGAAGGCGATGCAAATGCGAATCCAGCAATTCCGCCACATTTTCAGCGTGTATGGGTACATGTCCCTTGGAAAAGATCTGAGGTTTTAGCTCTAAAGCAGACATTGCCTGATCCCCGCAAAAATCCTGCTGGGTATTATAAGGAGTTATCACAGACTGCCAGCTCCTGTATCATGAATTTAGCCGATATAGACATGTTGTTTGGAAATGTTGTTCCACAGCCTTTATGGGGAAAGATTCGTCATGCAGATCATGACCAAGAGTTAGGTGATACATGGGTTAATATTGCTGCTGCTGATGCTAGACAAGTTGGTGGCTCTAAGCCCGAGCCTTTGGTAGCAGAACTTCCTGGTAGAATTATCACGTATATGAAGACTTTAATGCCTGAGTTGCGTGTGAATTGGGACAAGTTGTCTGCATGCAAGCAGAAGAAAGATGAGAATGTGTCTGACTTTTTCACGAGGTTTGAAGAGACTTTCGTCGATCATAGTGGTCAGGATATGGCTACCGAGGGTGGCCAGAGATTGTCTATAGACAAATTTGTACATAATTTATTTCCTGAGCTGTGTAATAAGTTGAAGGATTCCGAGAGTGCTTGGGCTGTTTCCACGTCAGCGCAGATTCTAGCTACAGCCCAGTACTATGAGAATAGACGCAAAGACGAGCTAGAGAAGGCAGATATAAAGACTAAAGAATTGAAAACTAAAGTCCTTCTCCAGCAAGCTTATCCGCCTCGTACTGCTAGTCAGCACGATTATCAGCAACCTCAGCAGTATTCGAGAAACTCGCAAAGAAATGAGTCTTCTCAACAGCGTTTACCGTAGGGTCCGAATCAGTGTGCATATTGCAAGGAAGGGGGTCATTTCAAGAATAGTTGTCCGGCTCTGTTGCGACGTTTGAATGGTGTTTCTGGTGCAAGAGGTAGAGGTGTTCAACAGGATCCTAGGGGTAGGGGCCGTGGAAATTTCCCCCAGAACGCTCGTCCCTTTCCGCCTCAGAGTTCTATGAACAGCTTTCACCAACAGAATAATGCGTCTTCTAGGACAGCTCAGTACTATGCTGATGATTACTATGCCGAGAACGAGAACAAGGGTAATGATTGCTAGGAAAACCATGGACAAAGAGAGGGAGTTGTTTCAGTTCCAGTAGATCAGAATGGACCTTATGTTGAGGTGATTACATCAGGTGTGTCAGAGCCTTTTCTGTTGGATACTGGTGCTACAAAGAGTTCTATTATGCACTCAAAACTTCCTGGCGCACCTTTGTCTGGCGAAATGAATTTTTCAGTAGGTTTTTCTGGCGCCCCTGTTAGGAACCCGATCTCTAGTCCTATGTCCCTTTCTGTTGGGCCATGTGAATTAGAAGCACCCCTCATTCTTACAACAGGTTGTGGTGAAAATTTGTTGGGATTGGATCTGTTAAAGAGATTATATGCAACTTTGTACTGTTCTCCTTCGGGAGTACAACTTACCCTAGGTAAGAAAGTGGTTTCTCCAATGTATTTGTCAAGGGAAAATATTCCAGCAGAATTGTCATCTCTTCCGGATATACTTTGGGCTAATGGTTCTAATGATGTGGGTCTTTTGGAAACAGCGCCATATGTTATAACACTGAAAGCCAATGTTAGATTGCCACGTATTCCCCAATACAAGATCTCTAGCAAAGGTAAAAAAGCGTTGTTAGCAATCATTTACGATCTGATTGAGAAAGATGTCATTGAAGAGACAAGAGGCAACATTTGTAATAGTCCTGTTCTGCCGGTTTTAAAGCGTACTGATCCTTCCCAACCCCCTGTCTATAGATTCGTGATTGATCTTAGAGAAGTGAACAAGATTGTTGTGCCACAGTTTCCGGTTGTTCCTGATATCACTGCCTTATTGACTATGTTTCCAGCTTCAGCCACTTGGTTCTCGGTGATTGACTTAAAGAATGCTTTCTTCAGCATCCCTATTGCCGAGGAGAGCAGAGACATTTTTGACTTCAATTTAGGAGGACGAAGCTTTCGCTTCAAACGCGCTCCTCAGGGCTACTGTGAAAGTCCATCAATATTCAGTCAGGCCCTGAAATCACAGCTTGACACGATTGTTCTACCTGATGGTGCGACCCTTATTCAGTATGTCAATGATTTGCTGGTCGCTGCAGATACTGAGGAGATTTGCAAGCAAGGCACTTTGTCATTGTTGCGTCATTTGTGTGATATGAAGCACAAAGTCTCTCTTTCGAAATTACAATATTGTCGACAAGAAGTGACCTACTTAGGTCACATCTTATCGAAGGAGGGAAGGAAGTTGACCCCAGAGAGAATACAGGCAATTGCACAATTGACTGTCCCAAAAACACAGAGAGAAGTGCGTGCTTTCTTGGGTATCACATCGTACTGTAGACAGTGGATTCCAAATTTTTCTTTACTGGCCAAACCATTGGTGGCATTAACATGTAAAGATACACCCAATCCTGTGCCTTGGTCTGAAGAGTGTCAGAAAAGTTTTCACGAATTGCGTAATGCATTGTGTTCGGCTCCTGTGTTGGGTACCCCCGACTACAGTAAGCCTTTTACGTTATATGTCCACGAGAAGGAAGGTTGTGCATTATCAGTCCTAACACAGTCCTTTGGGGACAAACTGCATCCATGCGCGTACTTTTCAGCTACTTTAGACCCAGTAGCTAAGGCATTGCCAAGTTGCTTGAGGGCCACTGCGGCAGCAGCTGTCTGTATTCGACAGTCTGCTGGGTTAGTAATGAATAATACACTAGTCGTTATGGTCCCACATGCAGTAGACATTTTGCTAAATAGAACAAGGACGCAGCACTTAACTAGTGCTCGACTGTCAAGTTATGAGCTGACACTGTTAACGAGTCACATACACAGAAAGAGGTGTGATACACTCAACCCAGCCACGTTATTGACCATTCCAGTTGAGACAGATGAGGTCGAAAAACAAGACTGCTGTTTTAGGACAGAAGAAGAGACAAAAGGGAGAGTAGACTTGCAGGACACTCCCCTTCCTGAATGTAATGATACTTTATGGGTTGATGGTTCATGTTTCAAGTTGCCGAATGGTGATACGACTGCAGCATATGCTGTGACAACATTGCACACGATTGTTGAAGCTGCACGTATCCCACACATTCTGCGCAAGCAGCAGAGTTGATTGCACTTACAAGAGCGTGTGTGTTGGCAAAAGGAAAGTGAGTGAATGTGTACACGGACAGCCAATACGCCTTCGGCGTGGCTCACAGTTTTGGACGATTGTGGGGTGAACGTGGGTTCTTGATTTCGCATGGCACGAAAATACAACACGGTCAGTTAGTAAATGAGCTTCTCGAGTCACTGACCTTGCCACTACAAGTTGCGATTGTGAAATGCAGTGCACACAGAAAGGTGAAGGATGATGTTGGTCGTGGGAATGCATTTGCAGATGAAGTTGCAAAAGAAACTGCAAGGAATGTGATGAGTCGAATGTATGTTGCAGGCCCTGCGAGATGGATTAGTGATGTTGGCATGTGTGAAAACACCATTGAGAGTGTGAAGTCTATTCAATCCGAGGCCACAGAGAAAGAGGTGAATGAATGGAGAGAAAGGAAGGGTAAATTGGATGCGAATGGTTGTTGGGTCGAATTGTCAGAGCATCAGAGATGGTTGTTACCCGATGCGTACGTGCTTGCAGTGGTGACAATGGCTCATGGAATGGCTCACATCAGTGTGAAAGGGATCTGTAAGTTGTTAGCTCCAGTATGGCAGAATAGTGGAATCCCTAAATGTGCAGAGAATGTGGTCAAGAACTGTATGGTGTGTTTGAAGTGCAATCCCGGTAAGGGAACCCCAACTCCAGCTGGTCATTTTGCGCCTCCAACGTATCCGTTCGAGGTTTTGCAGCTAGATTTCATCCACATGGAAAGGTGCAACAATCTGAAATACGTACTCATTGTTGTCTGTGCCTTTTCCAGGTGGGTGGAAGCGTATCCCCTTAAGGACAATACTGCCTTGTCCACCGCCAAAGCCCTTGTCATAGAATTCTTCCCTAGGTTCGGAATGCCTAGAATGGTCTGGAGTGATAATGGGAGTGAATTTGTGGGACGAGTGATGAAGAGAGTGTGTGAGAGTCTAGGCATACACCAGAAGTTCCACGCTGCAAATCACCCCCAATCAGCTGGACTAGTAGAGTGCTACAACGGCACGTTAAAGTTGAAACTGGCCAAAATTCAAGCAAGCACAGGTCTTAAATGGCCTGACGCTCTGCCTTTGGCACTCCTCTCCACAAGAATGACTGTCCACTCTAGAATGGGACTTAGTCCGCACGAAATTGTGTTCGGTCGCCCAGCTAACATATGGGGAGTGCCAAGGCCCAGAAAGCTCAGCGAGATAGAGCATCCTGTACTGCTTGACTATTTGCACGAATTGACGACTAAATTGCGTGTTTTACACCAACAGGTCCATAACTCTCTGCCTCCGGTCTCTGAAGCTCCAGGACATCAAATCGATCCTGGATCCTGGGTGTTGGTGAAAAACTTTCAGCGAACAAAGAACGAACAGCCCCGGTGGACCGGCCCACACCTCGTCCTTCTTTCTACAAGATCAGCCGTTCGGGTGGAAGGAAAGAAGAACTGAATCCACAGGATCCATTGCAAACGGGTCCCTCTGCCTCTGCCCTATGACCGGTGGGTCCAGGAGGGTGTCGCCGACTCAGAGACTGAATTTGTGCCACGATTTGACCTTTCAGTGATGCACGTTTGAAAGGAACTACTACAGACAAGGAGAGCGATAACCTTCTGCAAGGATCTGTGCCACCGTCAGTGCAATTGGACACTACTGAGCCTGAACTCCTGTTTCGAGACCACACAGCACCTGGCTGTAACCGCTATAACTTGAGGCCAAGACCTATAACTAAGGACAAATAAAAATGTTTTATTCTTTTTTTGATTGTGCAGCTCTCTCATCCAGGAAACTTGCTAATTTTTTGATTTTCGAACCGCCATCCGGTTCTGCTGCTAGGGTCGCGGTTGCCACAGTCTTTGGAGTGCAGCTGGTGATGGTTAGGTTGACAGTTCTGTTGGTTCAAGGGAATTACCCTGGATCGACAGAAGCACTCCTTAGCAGAATCAATCTCCCACCGTGGGCAGCAACTTAGAGGATGGAGTTTCCCAAGATGGAGAGACCTGTCAGATCAGCGAACTTTGAAACGAGAGTATGCACTGTGATGGTGAAAACACGATTTTTAATAATATGCATTTTGATGTTGTGTAGCATAATGATGTTTTTGATTGGTTATGCTTTATTCACCTTTCGAGTTTCATTTGCATACACTACGCAGCCCACACCTCCTCCTACTGTTTCCCCACACTCTTTTCACCCTCTGCTTGAACACGAGTCTGCCAGAAGATTAGAATTTGTAAATAACTCATTCGCCCAGCTCCTACACCAGCACCAGTCTGTAATGAACACAACGAATTGTTGGGTATGTGGACTCATGCCACACACGACAGATAAGGGTATCCCGTATTTTGTCCTGCCATTTAGCTACCATGGTTCTCTGTGGGCATTTCGAGCAATGATCCTGTTTGCCCTCGAACCATATATCCCAGGGAAAAACTCAAGCAACAAGGCACTAGTGGCGGGAATTAGAAATATGAGTAGGGATATCGACACATATAAAACGATTCCCAGAGATAAATTGATGCCTTACAGCAGATGGAATATAACTCAATATGGAATTTCCTTGACTGAGAGTCAGAAATCAAAGAAATCCTCCCCAATCTGGATAGTACCCCACCAAGGTCACCTATGTCTGCAGGGAAATGGCAAAAACCCCAGAGCCCAGCTAGGGAAGAGTGTCTGTACTGAAACTTATGTCTTCTCGTTTCAGACATCTCCTTCATTCTTAGCAGCTAAGGGTACCTACTTTGCCTGCCATGATAGAGCATACACATGGTTGTCCCCTGACTTTACGGGCACATGTTTTATCTCGTTTCTGTTGCCACCCACCTACACGGCCGAGGCAGATTACCATCGGACAAGGACAGTTAGGGGTGTTGTGAGTAAAGACGACACTGCGGAACAGGAGTTTGGAGATTTCGCAAAAGGTTTTCTGCCGTTTTGGGGGCCTATGGTGAACAGCAGGAACATTCGCCAATTGGCGAGGGTAGTTGAATCCGCTGTGATTGAAACGGCTTGTGCCCTTAGTAACTTGACTGCGGAGCTCCAGTCGGACCGCCTTATGACTCTTCAGAACAGGGTTGCCCTAGATGTCATACTTGCAGACCGTGGTGGGGTATGTAAAGTGATCCAATCCAGTTGCTGCATTTTTATCCCAGATAATGCTCCGACAGTATACCAGGCCATCTCCAAACTGCACAAGATTTCTGAATCCATTCACGTGGACAAAGGAGACTGGTCCTTGCTGGGGTGGTTCTGGGAACTGATATCTGCCTGGGGATGGAAAGTTCTGATAGTCATTGGAATGGTCTTAGCCATCCTGTTCATGTTCTGCCTATGTGTACAGTGCGCTCCTGCAATATGTGGCCTCTGTGCTACATCATGTGTAAGGAAGCCTGTGTCAAGGGAGGAACTAAGCAACAGGATGATGCTACAGCAGCATCTCCATGACTTCATGAATACAGATTTGGACTCAGAATAGAATGAGTTATTGCCTGTATAAGGGCAAAAGGAGGGTCTGTGGAACTGAAAATTCTGGACCCTGCTATTGTATGGTACCGAAGCCCAACACTTGTGTCAGAAAATATCATCATACCATGCCGAGTTTGGTATCGGCAAACCGGTAATGATTGGGACATTATACCTGTGCATTTGCGTCATGATTGAGTAACGCAATCACCCTTAAATCATAGATTCCGTCTTGAACCCTCGGGTTCCATTCTGTGAGCGGCATCCATCTTGTGGTTGTCCTTACATAGTCAATTGACTAAAGGCCGAATTCGATCCGAAAGGACACGTAGACCTTTCCTGACTCCTCTTTGACCTGGGCGAGCTGACTCCACTGCCTCCAGCCAAACCTGTTCGGGCAGTTCTCATCCCAATGGCCGAGCAAGATTAGCATCAAGGCTCAACATGTCATAAACCGTTTACCGCATACAAACCACGCTTTATCATACACACACCTGTCCCTGTTTCTTCTTTATGGCTAGTTTTACAAGGAGGAGGTGCCCGATTTTATTGGGGTTTCATCGATATCTGATGGAAGTTCTGGACCTGGCTGGGTAATCTATCACGAACTGGACAAACGAAAATATGGGCTTGCCATCATGACTTTGCTTTTCCTTTGTTGTGAAAATATGTATATGACCAAACTGTAGAACTAGGAATTCTTGCCTGAAGTGTAATATTGTGTATAAAAAGAGAAGGCTGGCTCTGTAAAAACGAACAGTCTCTTGAGAATATACACACTGTGCTGTTGTACTTCTAGGACGCGTGTTACTAGATTGCAGCCAATAAAACTCGATCCTTGACATCTCCTAGAAGACTCTGTGTTTCCGCCGGGTCCCTAAAAACCCGGTACCTCAAATATCACAGCCAGCCAGTACCTTCACTCTGTTGCACCGTACCTGACTCAACACCAGCCACCAGATGACAGAAGGAGCACGCTGCCTGGGGGGCTACATTTCCCACCCTCCTTCGCACTTGAGCGCTTATAAAAACATCTACATGGCCCACGGCGTTAGGGCGTGCCCGAGCCATGCCCAGGCGAAGCCAGGGCCAGGGATGGGCCAATGCATGCCCTTCGGAGCCCGGAGGAGGCTGGGCTGGGGCCACCCTCTAGCATCCGGACTCGGGGTGTGATGAGGACCATTTTGAAGGTGCTGTTGTTACTCCCCACTTTCTATATTCGTATCCATTTGTCTGCGGGAGGGCCTGCACACTACTCCCAATTAAAATGAGTAAACGGAAGGGACACACAAGATGGCAGGGGGGGTGGAGCTGTTGGAACCCTTGACGCCTTTCTAATAAGGGCAGAGGCCGTTCTAACACGAGAAATTGAGCTAATGGAGATAAGGCTTTCTTTGGACTTGCCTATTGCACAAAAATGTTCCTCTCTTGGTACTCACACCATGGACACAGTCCCCCTCATCTCCCCGCAACCAATAACTGCCCTGCATCAGGCTAATGCTTCGTGTTCATCCTCCCCTCCCAATCTCTCATCTAGTTGCAACATAGTGACGCGAGGCCAGACTGTGACATTCCAGATAGAGAACAGCAATAGCAAACCCCCAGTTAAAAGAAGAAGGGGAGGCGGAGCCAAAAGAAAACAACTTTGAAAGGGACTCACTCCGGGAAACCTACTGGGAAAGGCGCCTCTGAACTGGGGAAATCCATATCATCAAAGACTAATGACACTGTCAAGCAGCCCACATTGGCAACTGATGATGATTTTTTGAAGAGGATAGAGACTTAGGTTATCGTGCTCTTAAATCCCCTTCTGTATAAATTCTCTCAAATTGAAGAGAGGTTGACATCTATGGAGGCCTCGTGTGTATTGAATCATACCCCCCCCCCCATATAGAACTCAACTAAATCAGTTAGTGGGGTTGTCCACTCAGTCTGTGGGGTCTGTCTTTATCACACCTGACAGTGTGGGAGACCATGCTTCTCAGCAGTACCAGAATCTGGGTCTAACTAACTCACACCCAAAACCCAACTGAAACAAGGTGAATATCAAGGAAACTCTAGGGGTCCTATCATCCTATTTACCAGCTACGTATATCAGAATTAGACCCCCAACTAACCCTCAGTTAACTCCCATGGGGGGTGGTGGAAATGTGGATGTCCTGAGGCATAGATTATTAGAGTGAGGCAGACACCTAATGAACATCATTCTCTTCATCTTCCTCTGGCAGCGTCGCCTCTTGTGATAGTTCTGAGCAATGTCCCGACTCAGAGGGAGGGCCAAGTTGAATCAATTTAACGTTGAAACAATTCAACGTATGGAAAAGTCTCTCCATTGGTTAAACCATCACACAGCTGGCACAGGCAAGGGGGGACCCGTTTAGCCAACCAAATCCTCATGGCCTGAAGGGTAGGGTGGTTTGGTTTGTCCTCGAAAATGACGAAGGATGACTGTGTTGTAATATATTTTAATAACTCCTATGCTCCAAGATTCCTTCTAGATCACTTACGTAGAGGTCCACCTATTGGGACACAGATCACTGCACTATCCTTAGAGTACTTCTATAGGCCTCTTCCATTGGTGGACCTAGGACCGCCACTTCACAAAAGGGAAAATGTAGCGAGCTCATACCTGTTGGACAACCAGGGAATCAATCTAGAGAATATATTGCCCCTCTTTCAGGTTTAGAGCTGTGTGACTGACTATTCATCACCCAGCAGGCGGGGTGTCCCCCTACGTCCACTGACATTTTTGTGCCTGACATTGAAGCCACTACCACACCCAGTGAGAACAAGAAGGGGAGATCAAATGTATTAAGAATAGCATTGTGGAATGTGGCAGGCATTTTAAATGAACTGGGTGATGTCAATTGGCTCAAATGATGGCAAGTCCAAGACATGTCCTGTTTACAGGAGACATGGGCAACAGAAGATATCATTTTAATTGGCTACCGCCCCTATCAGACAAGGGCTATTCCGTCACCTTCAGGAAAAGCCAAGGGGGGCTTAATAACTCTGATCCCCAACACATTAGCGCTGAAAGTTAAGATGCTAGAAGGAAATAGCCCATATTTTCATCTTCTCATTCCAGAGTTGGCTAACCAAAACATTTGGCTTTTAATAAATTATTATAATAACAACTGTGGCCCAAATATGCATTCAGTCTGGAGGATCTGAATCGTGCTATGATAAGTCTATCAACTCTATTAAGCAAAAGGTTGCTCTAAATATTATATGGATGGGAGATTTCAATTTCCATCCTTGTAGGCAAAACCTAGATTGGGTTTGCCGCATGGAGGACCTGATGGGTAAATCTGTCCATCACTTCTCTCATACCAATAATGGAAATAGCCTCAATAAGACACTTTCATTAAGAAATATGCTAATGGTTAACAGCTTGTCCACCTCCTCTGATGCTTTGTTAACAACATTCCGTCGAGATAACCAGAAATCAACCATAGATTTTATACTGATCACAAATCCCTTAAACGTCAGCTGCAGTAAAACAAACGTTCAATTTGTGGGTTTCAGTGATCACGCTATCTCATTTGTGAGATACTCCTGGCGTCCAGGGTTGTGACACCCTACCAGGAAATAGGCCAGCCATTTTCAGCCAATTGAAATGGATACCAACTTAAGTGGGCTTATACTGATAAATTGAAGTTGGTACCCGAAATAATTAGGAATGCCCTTGTTACTATTATTAGTTGCCTGGCCCCGCTAATCCTTCACAATCTCTGGTATTATCCTTCACAGCACTCCTTGAACATATAAGGAAGGCACTTACCAGGAAAAATACTGAGAAAGTAAAAAAGGATAAGGGCTGGTTTGATTCCCCCTGCTCAAAAATGAGGAAAGCTCTTATTATAGCCTTGGGCAATAAACCTAGAAACACATCCGAAATTGCCAAACTTTGCAGGGAAGACAAACTGGTTAGGAAAAATAGGGGGAAGGCATTAAAGGATGAGACCTGGGGTACACTAGAGCAGGCTTCGGCTCTAGGCAACTCCAAAGAGTTTTGTGCGGTAATAAATGGACCCCACTTTAACCCCTCACATGCTGATGACGAACCCCAGCCGTCATGCACTACGGTGCTCGTGTGCTGAAGACGGCTGGGGTTCGTCACGGCCCGCCCCTGTTCGTGTTGTTTACAGCACACCAGGGGAATCGCGGCCGCATGGAAGGGGTTAAGATGCATAAGGATCCTATACTAGATGTCAATGTAGGAGAGGAGGATTGGCTTGCTCATTTTTCAAGTATTTTTTCCTATAATGTCCATCCGGCATCATATACAGTTATCCCATGAACCTCTATACAGGACCATCTTTCTTTCTCCCTTAGGGTACCATTACGAATAAAGCATTGAATCAAATTGACTTAAAATCTGACTTTACTATTAAAGCGGGTTTAAATTACAACCCCTCGGACACCAAAAATGACATTCCTACCTGCTCCCACAAATTCAGCAAATTAGAAGTGAATGCAAATTTCTGGGGAAAAATAGCCAACGTTGTCAGTTTTGTTCAGAAAAGATTGTTTTTAAAAATTGCCATTGTCCGTCATTGAAGTCATTAGTGATGTCATATCCCTTCCATTGATGCTGTGGGGACTGCAGCTTCACCTTCCTGATGAGATCCAACAAGTTTGAAACAGATCAGGGGTTGTTTGTGTTCTCATTCATAGGTTATGAGGGCTTACAGTGTGGGATGGACTATTTCTGTTGGTACAGGTGAATGGCCTGTAATAGCACGGTAATGAAAACACAAATGACTGGAATGTGGCCTTCAATGATTTCAAGTGTATGAGATTCATTCCAGCACTCCACCAACAATTTCTTTTGTTATTCTCAATGAAACAATCTAATTACACAGGCGTCCTGTGCTCACTCTGCGGTTCCTAGCTCATGAGGCTCAACAAGTAAGGAGATGGTCTTCCGTTCTCTATGCTCTCATTCATAGGGAGCATGACACAACAGTTTAAGCTGTTCCTGCTGGTGCTGGATAAATTATGATTTGCTTTAAGCCGGGCGGAATTTCGGCATTTCACATAATGCTTTCTATGCAAAATGCCAGAGATTACAGCATTAAGCCATGTTTCTTTATTGAGATTTTGTTCTGGTAAAAATCCCATGTTTGGAGCATGCATACAATGCAAACGAGCAGAACATAAATGGCTGATGTACGCATTATGTGTTCATTGTGCACTAGTTTTTTTTTTTGTTTTTTTTTAGGTTTGCAGACGCTCAAAATGTCTGCTCATGTTCAAATTGGATGGTTAGATCAGCATACCACTTGACAATACAGAATTTCTTGAAATGATTTTTTGCATTTCAAGTAATTTCCGAAAGCAAATTATGCAGTTCTCACCCAGGCCTAGTGATGTTCTTGGTCCCTATCTCTAGGGGCAAAGTTAGTGAAAAGACAGGTGAATGAAATGCCGTCCAAAGTAATTTACAGTGGCTGAGATTAATTGAAAGATTCCACAAATCAGTTTTTTGCTTTCCATCATAGTCAAAGCACATCTTCACTTTGAAAATTCGAGTTGCCCAGTTCCAAATGGCTTCTACTGCATCAGAGAGGACAGTACATGAGGTTTTGGACATGTAAGGAATTGCCATAAAGAACAATTCAAGCTGATTCCAGTTGGATATTAGAAATTGTTATTAAATACTCAATGGCATTTATTGCAGGTTTGTCAAACCCAGGCTTCACAGTAATTTTAATTACGCTGGAGTAATCTGAGTAATTTTTAGTATTATACTTTTGCCCTATCGACAACTGCGTGATTACACACTGACCTGCGTAATTAGTTGTAGTTTGGATGGGAAATCTTACTGCAAGAGCACTTTAGGGAGCGTGAAAAACTGTGTGCATTGTTGATTAAAAAATCCTACCCCAAGTGCACATTTAGTGAGTGTGAGCGGCTGCTCATGCTGCTATTGATGTTCTGTTGCATTTAGCGCTATTTCTTAACGCAAAATACAGTGTGGCATCCATTTTGGATGTGAGGGGCATTTTGGCAAAAAGAAGATAATGCTAAATGCAGAATTACCCCTCTCGCATAATTCCGGGTAACCTCAAATAATCTGAGGTAATTCCAGGTGATTCCGCTACACAAAATTATGTAAATTACACCCAACCTTACTCTTAGCACTTGTGTACCCAACATAAAAACTCTTGCAGGAACTTTCTCTGGTTTGTAATAGGCATAACACACTGTAAATAGAAAAAAATGAGTGCTAGGGAAAGAGACAACACCATACTTTATGCACTCTAGTCATGTGTCCGCAATGCTTCATTGTGAAGGACATATCATGCCTGCTTTTTTATGGTCTGATGTGACAGTGCAGCTATCGTCAGACAATTATGTGAGCATCACCAGGACAGGGGCTTTGTCTCCGCCTACATGTTGGGAGTCAGGATTATATGTTTTGAATCGGAGGAAATTGTCTGCTTCCACAAAAAAATGCTTGCTCTCCACACAGCTGTTACGATTGCCTGAGCTTGAACTTTTAAGCGGGGTGGTTTCTGCCATAGGGCGTTGGAGCATTGGCCCACTCATATTATGGCCCCCTTACCCCTGCATTACATGTGAATATGTGAATAAATAAATAAACGTAAACTTTCAAAGTTTATATCGTGCCCGCAGCAGCCAGCCTTCAGCCGTGGCTGGTTTCTTTTTGCAGGCAATGGGGATTAAATTATTTGATAGGCAACACATGCTGGTGGCACACGGCACCGAGGCCCATAACGTGTCAGGTTGGGCAGCTGCCTTTCGCCGGGGAGACCGACATTCGCACTAGAAGCCTCTCTCCACCTGCATATTAAGAACAGAGATTGATCAGACTTGCAACCACCGGTCTTTGACTGCTCTAGCCAATCCTGGTGCTGCACTCATGTTGTGTAACAGCAAGGCAGTAGCGTCTGGATTGGCTTAGAGATGCGGTTGTTTGGCCTAGTCTAGGCCTCCGGTGCAGTGTGTGCAAAGGGGGCTGCGCAGGGGTCTGCCCAAGGAGCATGACCAGTCACCGTAATGACTTACTGTGAAGCCATGCAATGCTTGGCCATTTCTGCCATTGCCAAGGACTTCATATATTACTATCCCAAACAGACTTTAAGGACAACATGGTCTGCTTGCTCAATACAGTATGGACTATCTACTAAAAGGGTATCATGCCTTGAAACTAATGTAATGTTTATGTAACTGTGACATTGTACTGTTATTACATATATTTGTGTATGTAATACTTTTGTGTATGTCAAAACAGATTATGACTTTAAATGGATTCATTTTTCTAAATACCACACAAAGCTAGTGTCACAATTGATTGTTGAAAGATTTATGTGAATTTATTTTGAAACAGCACAAAGAATAAACTCTAGTGTTGAATTCATAAAAAAGATGGTTAATCTATGGTTACTGAGCGCCTTATTTTTGTACATGTTTAATGAATCACTCCCTCAAGGGCCTTGTTTAGAGTCCAAATTCTGTGAATCACTTGAAGAGCTTAACAGCACAAGCTTACTTCTCAACTTTCTCAGAGGCAAAAATCAATCCTCCCTCGTGAGCACGTTTCCGACAAACACCAACAACTCATAAATGGTTCTAAATTTGGCCGGTTCTACAGGGAAGACAATCCATACGCTTGACAGCACCTTTCATGTGCACAATCTCCTTCATCATTCCGTCCAACTCTCTGCAGATGAAAGATATTCCTCCTTCCCCAATGCACCCTCACAGCAATCTACAACGTCACTCACACTGCCAACAGCATCCTCAGTCTCCAGTGTGTCTTCTTGGATGTCCAAAGGCAACCTAGAAAAACTGTTGAGAGAAAAAGCCACAGAGAGAGTTTTTGACTCATAACATATTCCACAGTGTATTTGTAGTCTTCTAGCCTAGCTACCAATCAGGGCAGTCTTATGAAGCAGTTGGACGCACCCCTTTGAGCAGTATCCTCAAAGATTTGTAATCTGTCTCGAGAGTATCCCTGATTACCATATACATAAACGGATGTACTTCGTACCCCACACAGCAGTTATTGCCTCTCATTCTATCCAACTGTGGTCCGGTGGAGCAGGGTGGGTGGGGGGTGGAGGGGGATTTCAACATACAACGATGAGGGAAAATTAAATAAATAATTAATTTGCCCTTGTGACGTCTGTAGAAAACCCCCCTCCCCCAAACCTGGACCCACTGCCCAACCGCTGTTGCTACACCCAAACATATGCTTTAAATGTCTGGGGCCTCATTTATGAGAAATGACGCATCGCTGCGTGAAAGCAGCGATACGTCACTTCTCATTGCGCAATCCTTGCGACATTCCTGATGCGTAATGCAAGGAGTTACAGATACGTCAGTATTTCTGACGTATCTGTAAGCGCAAAAGTGACGCATTGCTGGAGTGTGTCACAAAAGTGACGCAACTCCAGTAATGCGTCCTTTCACATGGGGCAAGCCCCATGTGGAAGGGCCTGCATTAGTCTTACGCCTGCTGTGAGGCAGGCGCAAGATTTTGACGCAACAGCATCCTAAAAGTGACGCAGTGAAATCTCATAGATTTCACTGCGTCACTTCTACGACCCTTCCTTGCGTCAATATGCCCCTCTTGCATACATTATACCTGGCGCAGGTATAATGTGGCATAGGGGTTTACAAAGTGACGCGTCTACCTAGATGCGTCACTTTGTAAATATGGCGCAACAAGGCGCATTTTTTACACCACTGGTGCGTCACAAAAAGTGACGCACCGGCGGCGTAAAAGTGACGCACAGCCTCATAAATGAGGCCCCTGGAAGGTATGCAGCGTTTAGAACGCAAGCATTACCATGGAATACCTTTACAACGCGGGCGTAACAACGAAAGTTGTTACCACGCATTGCACTGGGGGGCGCTCAAGGATAGTAAATGATTTAATTTACTATCCCAACACCTTCCCTACTATCCACGGGGACTGGTGTTGGAATAGTAAATTAAATTAATCAATTTTGCGCCCCCCAGTGCAATGCGTGGTAACAACTTTCGTTGTTACGAACGCGTTGTAAAGGTACGCGTTGTCAGTGTATGCGTTCTAACGTCATACATCCCCCTGGAATGCCATACCCCCTTTAAGCTCACATGGACTGTGGAACATAGGTCATAATCTATGCCCCATGACTCCATAAAGGCATAACACAGACACTGCAGAGCCAAGTGGACCTTAATAGCTACCGTGAGTCTCATTCCCTTAATCATAGGACACAAGTGCAGAGCAGAGAGAGTCGGCGTCATGGTTGAAACAAGACACACATCTCGGTGCACTAGCAGCCACATTTCATGCTGGCTGTGGACTTCTACAAGCATACTTCTATATAAAGGACATTCTGATTTCAAATTGATCAGTCTGGAGGCAGTTATCATTTATCCCACATACTAAGGTGAGAGAAATGGTCTTACGGTCAGTTCTCTCAAATGTAAATATTATTAACCATAGCATCTGTAAGAGCTCTCAAATTAACATCTGGCAGTGGTCAATGCTGCATCCAATTAAAATAAAAGTCTGCTATTAATTTCTGAATCTCCCTCATCTCAATGCTTAGTATTCTATTACATTGAAATTATCCAGGACCTCATTTTTTTTTTTAAACAGATCTCTTGTGTATAAAAAAGCCCTATATGCTGGGCTACTTTTCTCATTCACAGCCATTCGAACCTAACTCTTTCTCAAGACAAGATTATCTATATATCACATAACAACAATATCTTGTTCTTATATACTTTTAGCTGACAGTATTGTAGTCTCTGACCACTGTAAATTACAGACGTTTTGAAAAAGCATTTGCATTTAGGTCAATTTAATTCGACCACCGACCTGCAGTTTGCACCCAGATCTCTGCATGAAGTGTATTCATCTAGCTTGAAACAAAAGTTTTCCTATAGGTATTCAGCGTCACCTCTATCATTCCTGAACTCAGACGTGACTTCTAAGCATGCACAAAGAATTATTTAATTCTCGCTGCTGTTAAGTAACGAGTAACTACTGTCCGAACAGTCCGATTCAGACTTTACAACCTATCACTTAGCTCACTATGGTTAAAATGCTGAATGCTTGTCAATCCCCAGCTAAAATGGGTATTCATGTTTTGTTGCGTATGGTTTTTCATTTGAAAAAAGGAAGGGGTGGGACCAGGATCCATTATTTAAACAGGTCCTGCACACAGGCCTCCTAGAGAACTGTGTTGCGAGAGGGTATGCTGTTCCTTAAGTAAGAGGGGAATGGGGAAGACAGGTCATTCCTCATGATGCCCTCACACACCTCAAGAGGTGTCATGCTCCATCATTGGGCTTTGCTCCTCGTCGGGCAGGGCCTTCTACCTGATGAACTACTGACACTAAACGTAGAGGCCCTCTACATAAACATTCCCCAAATCAACATCTTAGAGGCTGTGGAGTCCATCTTGCGAACCAACGTATGGACATCCCCCACTCCCATCAGCTTTATCATGGAGTGCGCTCATATCGCTCTCACTGAGAACTTTTTCCAGTTTGACAATAGTCTCTTCCACCAAACACAAGGCAATTCAATGGGAACCACATTTGCCCCAAGCCTGGCATGTCTTTACATGTCAGACTTCGAGGGTAAAACACATACTCACTGAAAGTAACACCTACATGGATAACGTCCAGTGTGGCGACGCTACATAGACAATATCCTTATCTTCTGGAAAGGCACCAACAAGAACATCATCAACTTCCTGACCTGGATCAACAGCCTGAACCCATATCTCAAGTTCACAGCCAACAGTTCCACCTGTGATGTCCCCTTTTTGGACCTCCTGATAAAAAGGCAACCCAATAGATTAATCACAAACACTTACAAAAAACCCACGGACAGCCACTGCCCTCTCCTCTACCAGAGATTCCACCCCAAAACCCTTAAGGAAAAGCTTCCTTATGGGCAATTTCTGCGACTCCGGAGAAATTGCACCAACATGGAGGATTTTAAGAGGCAATCATTCGAACTCAGTGTGAATCTATCACAACGACAATACCCTACTAGGCAGATTAAAAACGCCCGGAAAAGAGCCCAGAATACCAACAGACAAGTGCTCCTGGAAAATCAGGAAAAACCCAGCACGGATGTATTGACATGCGTCACCTCTTTCACCCCAGAATCTAATATGCTGGAAAAGGTGATCAACAAACACTGGAAGATCCTACAAGTGGCATGCAAGACATTCAGTAAACCCAGGTTTGCTTTCAAACGCATGGCCAACATCAAAGACATGATTGTCAATACGAGACCTAAGCGACAGACCACAAATACCAACACCCTTTGAGGTTTACCACCTGTCATTGGCCATTTTCCCTGTGGCCAATGTGTAGCATGTCCACTGACTAAATCTACCCAAACTATCAGATTGACAGAAACCTGGATATGGAAACAAAACAAACACACTAACTTCAATACCAGCAATTGTGTGTATCTCCTCACATGTCCCTGTGACCGCCAATACATTATCATGGCGACACGCCCCATCAAAACAAGAATCACGGAACATAGAGGCAATATCCGGTGTAAAAAAACTACCAACAAACTATATACACACTATGCGGAAGCACAACATTCCCCAAATTACCTTTATTGGACTATTTTAGAACATGCCAAACACATCTCTAAGGAGGCCCTGTTCAGAAAAGAACAACGCTGGGTTTTCAAGCTGGCATCCCACATTCGGGGGCCCCAACGACGACATCCCATGGACAGCATTAAATCACTAAACTAGTGCAACATAATTCTAACATGCTAGGTCTATAAAATGCCATTAGCACCATGTTATCAGCCCTATTAATTCCCCTTCCTCCTTCCCTCTCCGCTGTTACACACAGCAACTGACCCAGCTCTACCACCTAGGGCAATGACTACCTCAGCCAACTTGGTAATTCAATGAGGTGTATGGGGCATCCACGAGTAATGTAACAATACCATCTGCCCAACTTGGACCCTCATAATCACAGACCCATATGTATGACTGAACATAGAAGTTACAAGTGCAACCCACTATGATGCACAGCCTCTTGCTTTCATCGCCAATAGATGAGGGCCCTAACACAAAAACCAACCAGAGGTATTCTACCTTCACTTACGCCAGGTATGACTGTCACATCACTGAAACTCTGGCACTCCCTCCACTGCGCTTGCTAGAAGAGTTCCCTTTACTTTACATACAACAACTACACTCCGGGACTGTACAGCTTGTTTTTTATCAAAGCGTAACAGCGCATCACACATTGTCAAGGGCTCTCAAACCATTTCTCTTATTACGAGCATCTTCCACATAGTGCACGATCACGCTATAATAAAGTTTTATCCCCCCTCTCAAGATGGCGACAGCGGTTAGCGCTCCATGCTTCTTAGGGATTCATACAAAAACCTAGCTTCGGGAACGTTCCTTCCCCTCCAGCGCTGATCATCAAACTCTGGTAAGCTACAGTAGCTGTGTAACATGTGGCTCTTGATGTTTAGATCGACCATTCTTTCTCTCTAGGATCGGAGCAACAACGTGCTCTGTCACATCCCCGTCTGGCAGTATTTCTCATACTGGGGGTGAGTTGCCTAATCTGGTTATGTTTCAGGAAGTTGGTGTAAAGTATGTCAAGCTTTTTTTGTATGACTGTTTAAAACTGGCTATTAAAGCTTTTTAACCACCATGCATGCGGCCGCATTTATCACTACACATGCCGCCGATATGCCCGGCACCTAGCAAGGCAGTCCTCACACAGAATGGCAGACTTGACATGTACTCGCAGTGGCAATACAATGTCTCTGTGCTAGCTCACTTGTACACTGTATTGAGTTTGAAAGAACTCCCCCCTCAAGCCCAGTCAAGACCCCTAAGCGTGCTTGCCTACAATTGGAAAACTGTCTTCTGCCACTTATCAGGCACCCGACTCACGTCGGTCACTGTACTACGTAATAACTATCAGAGTGCTTGCCACACCATCACCACTGCCACGACCAGCAGGTTACAGGTTAACCACAGCAATTCTTGTTGTTGTAGTTGTGAATCCACCTTCCTACTGAGCACACTTATACACAGTACAGGCCAATCCACCTCCCACTACGCATGTTATAGAGGGTTCTACGGCTGTCAAACCTATTTAACCTTCTTACCACGGTCATTGCTTAACGTACCGTTTCATAACCTCACTTTATTGTACCCTTGGACTCACGTACCCCAGACTATTTTCCCCTAGCACATAACTCCACTACAAATGTAATATTGAGTTGTGTGCTGTTTTACTCTCTCAAACCCCCTCCTTTTTGTTTTCTTTATCTTCACTGGTCTCCATACGCCCAGTACAGATCTACTAGGGCCCCACGTCAGGCCCCCATAATCCTAGGAGCCTGACTATTAGTTGTGCACTTCACCATTACATAGGTCCTGAAGAAGTGCCACTTGACTCTTTACGAGCAATTAGACACGAAACATGTCAAACTTAAACACAGTGACTGCCCGCTAGGAATATTATATCCTCATACGGCTTCCTTTCTTTTAAACTAGGCTGGATCTACCTACACCATTAAAATTGTTTAGGAAAAGGACTGATCCAGACTTATTTTAAATTTCACCTCACGTGCACCACACTTCCCATGCCCTCTTACCTGCATGCACCCCACGGCTTCTTCAAAATAATCTCCGGCAAAGAGCTCCGTTTACAGTGAGCCCGTCGGGAATTGCAGCGCTGGCCCATCGAGGAGCAAAGCCCAATAATAAAGCATGACACCTCTCGGGGTGTGTGACGGCATCATAAAGAATGACCTGTCTTCCCCATTACCCTCTCACTTAAGGAACTGAATTACCTCTCGCAACACAGTTCCTTATGGTTTTTCTTGTCATTTTTGCCAAGGAGAAACTGGTTCAAGGACACAATATCTTGCAGGAATTGTGAAACTGGATGTGTGTCATGGTTGCCTACACCACACTAGCAACATTCGCCGCGGGCCTTTATAATCTTTTGGGAAATGCATTGAACCGTTATCCTACATGACTTTTTATTATCATGTTATACCTCCGCAGTATCCCACTAACAATGGGATGTGGATATGTTAGAAATTGGGGAGCATATTTACAAGAACTTACTGCCGCCTTGGTTAAATATTTTGACATTACTTCAGATTTTTTTTATTGCCATATTTACAAGTTGCCGCTAACTCCAGTTAGAGGTAATTTTCCAGCATAAATATGAATTTTCAAGATTGCCCCTTCTGATAGCAGGTCTTAATATAAATGAGATGCATGGTAGGCATGCCTTTGAAAAAACTGTTGTTATGCACAGAACGCGACATTTACAAGGAAATCCCAGTACGTCGATAAACCCAAAAAACTACAACTAAGTCCAATTAGAGGCAGTTTTTTAAGGCCAGAAAATAGCTTGTCTTAAAATTGGTGCAAATACTTGGACCCACATATAAGATGTGTGGGTGCTGCAGAGCGCTGCAAGGAATATTGCAGCAATGCCGTGCGCCAAAACAAAAGGTCAGAAATGCGCCCTATCAATAAGATAGGATGCATTCCTGGGCCTCATTCATGAAAAGTTTTGAATCGCTGCGATAAAACAGCTACTGGATACTTTTCACTGAGCCCTCCTTGCGACGCCATGGCTGCGCGATATTTACCGTACGGCACTCCAAGTCGCAATCAATCACAGATACGTCTATAATCCTGACATATCAGTTGGCGCTAAAGTCACGCATTGCTGCAGCTTGACGCAACTCCAGCAATGCCTGGGTCCAGCCTATTTCTATGGCACTGCGTCACACTGCCATGAGGCAGGCGTATGGTGTTGACACAGTGACGTACTAGAATTGTTGCCGTGAAATCTGATAGATTTGACTATGCCACTCCTTGGACGCTTTGTTGTGTGCGAATGGCCACCCTGCATACATCATACCTGATGCAGGTATATTGTGGCACAGGACTTTACGAGCTCACGCCTAGATGCATCACTGTGTAAATATGGTGCAACGTGGTGCAAAATTCATGCTGCGAGTACATCAAGAAAATGACACACCGGCGGCGTTAAGCTATATGAAGGGGCTCATGAATAAGCCCCCCCTGTCTTTTTTCCCCTACAATGGGTCACAATAGCTGGCATGTGCCAACGCAGGCACCATTGTGCCATGGTACAAGGGTGACTGTGTTGCGGAGTTGATTGATGTTGTGAAGGATGGGAACCTACCTGCACAAAACCTTTCATTCCAAGGTATTTCCTCTTCTTTCTCATTGTGCTGCAGAATGCAGCACACATAGAAAAAATGAAAAAAGATGAGAAATTAAATCATTTATCCTTGTAGCACCTCCCAATGCCACCCTTGGGGTGGTGTTAGATTCTGATGCATTCCAAAGGTTTACGGTTTTTCATAAACATGAGAATGCTTCAAATTCCCTTGTTTTGGCGTGGGAGCACCCACAGCAACACCCATTGAACGCCCCTTTCACAATGCGATACAAAAGGGAATAATGGACGGAGCATTTGAGCAAATCAAACACTCACCCCCAGTCAATTGAT
Source organism: Lissotriton vulgaris (assembly GCF_964263255.1). NCBI lineage: Eukaryota > Metazoa > Chordata > Amphibia > Caudata > Salamandridae > Lissotriton > Lissotriton vulgaris. The sequence continues at coordinate 290,349,535 of NC_141697.1, read as the reverse complement.
CTGGGTTTAATCCATCACCATTCTTTAGCTCACTCAGCCACCCCAGTTCAGACATGGCCATATGCAAACCAGTCAGATGTATGACGGTACAACGCGTACCGTTTCAACGCATGCCTTTACAATGCGTCTTTAACAACGCAAGTTGTTACAACGACTTGCGTTGTTGGGCGCGGATAGTAAATAGTATAGTTTACTATTCTAACACCAGTCCCCGTGGATTGTAGAGAAGGTGTTGGAATAGTAAATATACTATTCTTTATCCTTTAGCGCCCTCCAGCGCAAGTCTTGGTTACGACTTGCGTTGTAAAGGACGCGTGGTAAAAGCACTGCGGGGTAACATCCGCGTTGAAAAGGATGTTCCCCAACCAGTCTGACCCTGTGCCTCATGGGAACAGTCCAGCCCGAACTGCCAAGCCATGTCTTCCCTGGACCGCAAACAAGCATCCTGGGACCGGTTTCGGATTCATAATGTTCAAAGCGTGAAATGGGAACATATTTTCAAGTCCACGAAAAGCCACATAAAGTGGGTTTACGTGGCCTTGTAAACATGCTGTGGCACATTGCGCCACTGGAAAGTCAAACAAGTGATGTCACAGCATTGCAAGAGTGCCGCTAGGGCCTCATAAATTAGGCCCTTTGACAACAGAAGATCTCCTGCAATTCATCCATGGCAAGGTCAACAACTCCATGGACCTCATGCAACTCAACTCAGGGTCTCAGCAACACCCATTGAACGCCCTTTTCACAATGTGCAAAAGGCAGCAGAAAGGAAAAATGCTGTGTAAACTCCTAATAAGCTCAAGCTAACTTAACACAGTGGAAATGCAATGTTCATCCCCATGACACCCTCCCTTGATCCAAGCACGGATAAGACAAAGGGCAAATTTGTAAAGCAGAGTTCAAGAACAACTGTAAGAACCAAGTTCAAATTGCCACAGGGAAAAAACGGGAACAAAAAACTCCATAATTTGAATGTATTTGAAATCAAGTAGTTCTAGCCATGGACATAGTGAAGACAATAGGTTTGGGCAGAAAAAAATGAAGTTGAGAGAAAAAAATATAAAAATATCCGATGTCCAACTCGTGGCCTCGGTCATGAAAGAGAGAGAAGCGATGACACAACACAACCCAACAATGTATATGCAAAATATGTAGCAACAGCCTCCAATAGGAAGTCACTGTTCTCACCTGAAAACATGTCAGCCATCCAATTTAGCAAACGGAAAGAACACACATGTTCTTCAATTACCGGAGCCTCTACCACCATCAGTGTTTCTTCAATGAAGCTGCGTGCCAAGAAATCTTGCGCCGCTGCGAAAACATTCCAACGTCCCAGGACTCCTTGCATCGCTGCAAAGGCCATAATCCCTCCGCCAGAACAAAGCATTCATGAGCAACTAAGGGGCTCATAAGCTGATCATAATCCGCATTGGGAGACACCGTTTCGCAGAGACACAAATCCAGGGCCCAGCCGAAATCGCAACTCAGGCAATGAAAGACAGGCTGGACGCATGTAAAGTAGGAAAATCGAAACGATAATCCATAAGCTGCATTCAATGTAGCAAGAGGCAGCGCTCCATAATATTCAAGCATTCGGTTGCAGGGCAGCAACAGTCGTGACAGATCTTCTCGCAACACAGGACGTGCATCCATTTTGAAATAAACAAAACAACAGAAGTACGCCTGTGGCCAGAGCAAGCATCAAGAGAAATCCACCAAACAGGCTGGAAAAAATAGAATGGAAAGATGCCGGGAACACACCAAATATAGTTTGAAAAGAAGTCACAAGGCCACTGCTAACAACTTTGAAAAAGGGAGCCAGCCCTGTGGTGGAGGATGCATTAAAGATAGTGTGAATTAACTCACCGAAATGCAAGGGCAAATCAGTATTTAATAAAGCATGCACTTCTGTGCGGGTGTTTGCTAACCCTGGGCGTAGTTCGCGGAGTCGGACTCCGCGGAGCTCCGCGAAGACGTAGTTGCACTCCGCGAACTACGCGTAGCTCCGCAAGCATGCGGAGTTGCTTGCTGGGCCCGTTCGCGCGCCGTTTTTCGTCTTCGGGAGCGCGGTGCGCGTGTTCGGGGCGTTGCCTGCATGCTCGGGATGGCTAGCGCGCTAAATTACCACAGAGGTTTGTCCCGCCTGCTTGCGTTCCCTTATTTCCTGTTCCGGGTCACAATTAACGTGGTCGCGTTGTGCAAGACATGTTCGGGAACTCATCTTCTCGTTCGCACTACAAAAGTGCGTGATCGCGCTAAATATCGCGCGAACCTACCCATGCGGTCGCGATGGGCGCAGCCATCTTGTGGATCACACACTCTGGCTATGGTTTTGGGCCTACTTTTGCATCCTGTTAAAATCTCTTTAATCCTTGTCTTTTTACCCACTTTTTCTAACTTTCTTTAGTTATTACCTATTTCTCTCTGTGCCTAGGTTTATATTTTTCATTTTATTTCTACTTTTACAACTTTTCTATTGCTTTTTACTTCCTTCTTGTTCTTTTACCTTGCTTCTTCTTTCCCCTACCTTTTTGTCTTGAACTTTTAGTTTTCTTCTACCCTCCACCCAGAACCATGGTCAAGGGCGCCAGCAGCAGCGGCGGCTCAAAGGGCAAGGCGCCAGTGCCCCAAAAAACTAGGCTGCCTTGCGGCAGAATGCGCCCCCAAGGGGTGAGGCCCCGCCAACTTTTTGGGGAGGAGGAGGTGGCTGCCCTTGTTTTTTTTATCCAGCGCCACCTCCCCTTGATGTTGGCAGCAGGTGGCAGGCCCGGCTCCGGCTACCAGCATATTGAGGAGCGTCTCCGGCGGTGGGTGAAGGTGCGCCGGGCAGTCTTCCGCTGCTCCGGTATCCGGCGTACCCACCACCAGCTGACCCACCGTTGGGCAGACATTTTGGACCGGGAGCAGGACCTGTTGGACCTGCTTGGCGTCGAGGTCGTGGGTCTTGGTGAGTGGCTACCCAATAAGAAAAAGTGTGTGTACTATATCTCTATAGTAGTATAAGTATTGTTGTTGTATCTTTGTAAATCTTGGCTGAATAAGTAACGCAATGACTGGTGCTCCTAGTTACATTTCCGATGTATTCCGTTATTATATCTACTGTAATTGTATGACACTGGTCTATGCTGCGCTTCTTCATCTTCACTGACTCTTGCGTGTTCAATTTGGCGCTAGCTTTTGCTGTTTATTGGTGTGAGATTTTCTTTATTGTAGAGAACTGAAGTTAGTTAATGCTATTAATAGAGTCTTGTCCTTCCTTTGTCCGTCAGTGAAATAGCCGTTGATGGATAATTGTACGTGTTTGCAATGCATATTGTATCTTTTTTTCACGGCCTTCTCTTCTGCATGAATAATACTCCTCTGGCAATGAATGCAAAAGTTACTTTGTTCTTCTTACCTCAGCCAGGGCCGGATTTAGGCATGTTCAAGCTGTGCAACTGCACAGGGCCACCAAACGCCAGGGGCCACCCCACCAATATATATCCTTAATTTAATAATCCTCAGAGGATGGATACATATTTGCGTGGCGGCCCCTGGCAGGGATTTGGTGCCTCCGGCTCTGTTCCACTTCCAAACACCCTGACTCCCCCCTCTTCACTGGCCTCCGTGCTCCGCCCCGACCTCCTCTTCCGGGCCCCCCACCTACGCTCCCTGGCCAGGAGTCCAGGACCACCATGAGCCTATAGCTGCCCCTGCCTCAGCCCTCCATAGAACTGATGTAGTTTGTTTATTGAGTGGGTAGGGCAGCAGTAGCATTCAGTCAGTAGCAAAACAAAATATGATGCCATGAACGTACAATTTCGTGTTAGTTAGTATGCACAAAGTTAAGCTTGTCTCCTCCTTGCGATCTATGTATTTTGCTGGCAAAAAATGAAAAAGAAATGGCTACTTACATTCTTGAATCTGTGGTGTTGTTCAGGTCTTACTGCCTCTGTGTTACTTAGTAATCTGCAATCAGAATGTTTATGGAACATTTGATTTGTTTTCACCAAGTACACTAGTCAGTGAATCATGCAAGGCAGTAGTCATTTGGTAGACCAATGTTTGTTTCTTTTAATGTTGTAGCAGTGGTTTTTGAAATGCTTGCTGTCTATGTTTCACAGCACTCAATGTTTTCTCTTTCTTTATTATTTCTTACATGAACCACAGAACCCAGGGGCAAGCAGAAGGCTGGGACCGAGTCGGCGGGTGAACGTGATTGTGAACCACAGGCACAGAGCTCCTCTACTGAGGATCCTGCTGCTGTCCCTAGTAAGTCCAACAGTGTTTTCTTTTGGAACAATGATATTTCCCTAACTTTCTAACGGAGCTTTTTTTCCAACCGATTAATGACATTTCACCTAACTGTTTAGTTAAGGTATCAATCTTTTCAAAAAATCTGTGATCGAATAGCGGAAGGCACAGGGTCCACTCCTGTCTTATGCTTTTTCCTCTATAATGTCTCTTCTTTGGCAATTGACACCAACCAAGTATGCATGCAGATAATGGTCTACTATTTTGTAAGCGTTAGTAAGAATACCACTACTACTCTTGCGGGTATTCTTCTATGCAGTGACATACATAACTATGTATGCACCCCAAAATTGGATGTTGTTGTTGATAGGCAGGTTGGACCTTACTTACTTACAGTCTTACACCTCAGTCACAGAACTCAGAGGAACCCACAATTCAATGAACGACAACCTATATGGGCTCAGTCATTGGTCAATTATTCAATTACCCCTTTCCTGAACCCCAATATGAAGATGCCAAATGATTTTTTTATTACACAATCCATAACCTAAGTAACCCCCTTTTTCTCACTCTCTCGTGTAAGTCTACAAGACAACAGACACTGAAAATATACTCCCGAGTCAATGTGGTACTTCAAAACCTTTATTTTGTTAGAAGTAACTAAGTAAGTAACATCAATGTTTTTAAGTTGTTCTGTCAAATACGTCAAGGGCAGGGCCACCAGAAGAAATCCAGAGTTAAAAAAGGCTCAATAAAAAGTATCCTACATTTGTACAGCTACCAGTGCACGATAGGGAAATGTGGGAAATGTCCGAGACCCCTCACCATTGAACGTATACTGGTTGCATATGCCTCTTGTTGGTAAGCTCTGCAAATCTTTGCTTCGTAGAAGTAAATCTTCTCATCTGCCGAAAGATAATGACAAAAGTGGTGCACGTTAGACAGTATGAAAACATTACATACATTTATTCAACTTTTTAGCTGTCATGCAAAAAAGAAGGTGTAACCTGAGGCTGTAAGGAAACTGGACTCCACAATCCACATTCAAAAAGTAAATACGGGCCTCTATTTTCCAAACTCTTCAGGTGTATGCTTTGAACTATCATGTGGCCTCAAAGGCGTCTCCTCGTACTGCGCAACAAGCTGTGAGGTAGCATGCGCAAAACTGTAGACATGTCATTGATGTACAAAGTAAACTGGTTAGGTTACATGGTTCAGTCTAACTTTCCAAGGACTAGAGTACCAGTATAGAATAGATGAGATGAGCTTGGGTACCATACCATACCAAATAAATGCTGATATGTGTAGTGTGTTACTTACTCTGCTGTACTAGGCAATGTGGACTACTAGTGATTACGTTGTACTTAACTGTTTTGCAGAACTCCGTTCTTGGTGAACAAGTACAATGGGGGCTGTGCATCCATCTAAAAAGGTGTACTTAATTACTTATTTTTATTTTTGCAGAACCGGTACCATCCACCAGTGCCGACGGGGGCAGCGGCGCTGCAACGCCGTCAGCAGAGGCGATCCCGGAGGGGAATGGAGGACCACCACAGGCACCTACAGCAGCACCGGCAGCAGCGGGGGAGGAGACAACAACGGTGGGCGATGGTAAGTTACATTCAATAGTGATCCGCATTACTTGGTGGGTGGGGAAAACTTCCTCACTGTACTCTGATATTTATAGTGAACTTGAAGTTCTACTGGACAATATATGACGCCACTGTTCTCATTACCAAGCTTAGCAAAAGCATTACCACCGGCCAGAATTGATAAAATTAGTTATACATGCCTCTTCTATGTGACTACAACTCAGCTGTGAAAGGTTGGTGGCAGACTAAAAAAGTCTTATCCACAACATTACATGACCGCGATGGATTAACATGAGATTGATTTTAACTAAAGTATGATGAAAGTTGCAAGGAAAAAGCTCTAATCATATAATATAGAAGGATACTTTGGAATCAGCAATGCAGGTGTTTGAGAGCAGTTGGATGCGTGGGTTGTTGTGGAAGCATAGAAAGTGGAAAACACAGCTGCCTGCGTGGGTGGGAGACACATCCAATATTGGTGGTTAGTGGATAGTGGATACTAGTGTTGGCAGCGGTGTTTTGGTTAAACACAAAGGCAAGGGAAGGAGGGGACCACTGGATGCATTCTGGGTCGTTGCTGGCGAAACACAAACCACCTAACGTTTGTTGGCGATATAAAGAATGATAGTCTCTAGAGTAGACATTTATTAGTACTAGCTGGCCACTGTTAATTTAATGTTAGTTTGAGACTGTCACTTTTCCCGGAAGCACAGAGTATATGATATAAAAGAACGAGATATGAAAAAGACAGGTGTTCGTATGTGACCGTTCAAGTACACCCATACTATGTTACTAGGGCAGGCATAATGCCGTGCCAAAAAGGCAGACAAATGAAGTATATAAGGCGTAGAATAGAATGTTCAAGATAGATAAAACAACATTTTAGGTACTCAACTTGCTTGCTATTGCTACTGTACTGTGCCGCCCACTATGTGTTGGATCCATTTTGCGTTCTTTATTTGCTGGGATTTTTGATTACAACAATTCTGTCTCTTTCTTTATAGTTACTCCTTCTAAACCAACCAGGAAGGAGCTGGCAGTCCGGGCCCGTCAGCGGAAACTACAGGCCATCGTTGAGGCCTACCGCCGGCTGGTGGCTCAGGCCGAGGAGGAGGAGGAGGAGGCGGCGGCAGCAGCTGCTGCCTCTTCCAATGCCCCGGCCCCCAAGCCTGCAGGAGTACGTCGGCGTGCTCAGGCAGCCGCCCGCCGCCAGATTTTCCCTGCATCGTCCACCCCCCCACAACAACATGGCTGCCAATGTAGGTGCCGCCAGTTCCAGCGAAAAATTCTCCTCCGGGTAGCCAGGCTGGAGGCTCAAAGCAGTCAGACTAAAAAACAGATAGAGGAGCGTGTCAAGATCCTGGTGGATCAACACTTAAAAGCCCGCCGGCTATAAGATGGACCCTGTTTGCCCCTTTTTCAATCCTTTTGTTGGTGGGTGGGAATTGGGTGTTGGGTTTTTACTTTTTTTTTACATGACATTGAGCGTGGGAATTTGGTTGGGGTTAGGGGAGGCGGGTAGGGGGACAGCTTGGTGTAGGATTTATATATATTTTATTTTTGTATCATCTTTAGTTATATATATATTACATTATGTTAAAATAAACGAGACAAAGTTATTGTAAAAAGAAAACATTTGAAGTTCATTTGCGTTTCTTGTGGGGTTGGAGGGGGGAGTGTTTCACCAAAGAATGTACGTTGTGCAACCTCGCAAGGTTTAATTTGGCCATGCAGGTCGGCGGACAGTGCTTTTTAATAATAAAATATATTGCCCACATCTTTAACATGCAAACAGATAGATGCAGTAAACCCTCACCGAGTTATATTGGTAGTATTAGAAGAACGACCAGTCTGTCTTGCGTTATACCTCACTGCAAACTTATCTTACCTGTGATTGCTGATGAGATGATGATGATTTATCATGAAGTGTGGCACTGCAAGGGCTGCATTTGATTTCCAAGACAATGGCGAAGAATCTGTGGTTCAGAATCAGAACTTCTGTGATAGTAGACAGACCCTGCCAGTAGCGACAAAAAGAAAGAGACAGTCATTCGCGTGACAGACAATGTGGGGGTAGTATAAGTAAGTACAGTACATTGCATGGGTGACCCAATATTGCAACTGCTAAACTGAAACAAAACAATGGTTTTGGGGACTGGAACTAAAGTGCAAGAGAAGATAAGAAGTTCAACGTTACTTGTAGTACTCACGGCAACGTCAAACTTTTCTAAATCATAAATGCTTTACACTTTAAACCCAAAAAATAAATTACGCCAATTCATTAGATGCATTCGTTGTTTGATGTTAAATGGTAAATTATTTGGCGTTATACACAGAGCTTGAGTTGGGAAGCCGCAGAAGATCCTGGCCATGCCTTGTTGACATTTCACTATTGTTGCTTTGACCACATCTGCCCCAGCAAGCGCGTGATCAAATTGTTGGTGTATATTTAATGTAAGAAACATCACACCTCAATGTAACCACGCAGCCCGGGGGAAGAGGGTTAGGGATTGTTTAATGGATGGGTACGGGGGTTTTGGGAAAGGTTTGAGAAAGAAAAACAGTACGCATGGAGATTGGAGACAACAAAAGCAAAACAATGAAGACGATGATTTATGATGTTGATCAGCTAGCTAATGATTGTAAGCAATGGACGTAAGAAAAGGACACGCTGAATATGATTCTTGGTTTCCCGCAATCCAATTGCTTGATGATGAGGATCTGTGGTAAGGATGAGAGTTGATGCTCATACTATAAAGCAGTGGGTGAACCGTGAAAGATGTCCAGCCTGAAAAAGAAAAGGCAAATACAAAAGAATGTGAATGACCTAAACAAATTGTAATACAGTGAAGATAAAAAAACAATACAAAACAAGAGGAGTAGTCGTATGAGAGGACTTTCAGACTGAGGCGGCTTGGATACAATTTGTATAAGTCTACTAGTTGCATATCATTTTTAATGTAGAAGTACAAAAAAAGACAGGAGCAAGCACACAACAACAGGCCCACGACGACACAGGTTTGGCCGTTATACAAACTGCATTTCCCTAAAAATTTCAGACCCACAGAAAGGTGAATGAAATTGAAAAAGCAACCTAGCATTTACAAAATTAATCAACAAAATCAATGCGTCATTCTCAGTCATCAATCATACCACTATTGTACTCTACCACAGCACTGTGCACAAACATGTAGTAGCCTGGGTCTACTGTGCTGTGACTCTTATTTGTATTTTATTTATTACCTTGTATTCCACTCCAAGAAACATCGTGCATCAATCAGCTCAGATCCAACCGCCGGACAGCAAAGATAAATTAAGTCCTGACTGCATCTGTAGTAGTAGGAACACAAGTGCGTAAATAATTTCTATTATTAGTAAATAACATGGAAGAATTGGCTATCACGTGAGTCTGAACTGAAGTTACTAATATACTTCAACTCCATGCACATTAGCTCAGAGTCAGCCAAAAAATACATCCCATGCAATGCATGGCATTCATTTTTATACCTGTTTTGCTCTTCTTCTCTTTCACTGTCAGAAGATTGATCACAGATGCTGCCGAGCCTTTGTAATGCGAGTCAACATCACAACAAGTTGACTTCAGTTGTGGATGCCTGCTCAAGTTTCTTTTGACACAGAAGAGTCGTCTCTGAATGCCTGCAGACAGAGGTGGTAGCCTTAACAGTAAGACTCAGCAAGGCAGTTATTATGAGTTGCAGATTTCAAATGAAATAGAGGATGGCTGTAGTCATGTACGGTTCACTTATTATGGAGGGACTGTTAGAGGCTACATTATTGTTATTGTACTATACTCCATCTACAACATCAAATGTATGGCTGCCAAGATGGAATTGTATTGACTTGAGTGGGAGTCAAGAAGATGCAGCAAGACTCTGAGGAGTGCAGTCAACATGGAACATAAATGCACAGGCGTGCAACTCCAGGAGGTAACTAAAAAAGATACAGCGAAAATAAAATGCACAGGTGTGCAACTCCAGTAGGTACATTAAAAGAATGAGTGGTGGGGATGGATTTGGTTGAGCTTTTTATTTTAAGATTAGCAGTTATGCACCAGAAAGTCATTTTTAATAAGAAAATAAATAACACAAATAAAAGAAGGGAAAAAGTCACAATTTAACAGCCTATTGGTCAGGGAAGAGGTGCTCGTCCTCAAACTCTGCGGGTCCGGACAGCAGTAGGTCATGTAACCCAGCAGTGATAAATTCTTCGGGCTCGCTTTCTTCATCCTGCTCTGATTCACGTACAGTATAGTCTGGTGGTATGAAGTGTTGATTCATTTTTATCATTGTCAGCCTCTCGACGCTTTTGGGGGAGAGACTGGTCCTTTTCGATGTCACAATGGCACCAGCAGCACTGAAAACCCGCTCAGAGGCGACACTGGCTACAGGACAAGCCAAATACTTTATCGCCAGCCTGCTCAGCACTGGCCACTGTCTCCTTCTTTCATACCAATAGACCAATGGGCTTTGCTCCATGAACACCTCTGTTGTGTCATCCAGATAGGCCTGAACCATCCGCTCAGTGTTCAATGGTGCTCGGCTTTGCTGCTCCTCTTTCCCCTTTGCAACAGCAACGGACTTACCCATTCCCTTCTGTAGAAAAAAAGCAGTTATGCTTTTGGTTGTGTCTGCTGAATCAGATCGTGCAGGTGCTGCTTTTGGTACTGTTGGTGCCTGCTGGGAAGCGGACGCACCGCTCTCATGCTGTGATGAACTTGCCAGAGTTGCCTCAGGAGGATGGCCTGGAGTACTTTGACTGTCCTGGGCTGGCACTGTCAGGCCTTTAAGTAACAGCCGTTCAGTTTCGAAATCATTAGCTTCCACAGCTATGGAACTTTTGTAATTGGCAACATCCCCATCTGAAAAAGGAATGACTGCGCTACTGCTGACAAACAATTTGTACCGTGGATCCAAGATTGTTGCAGTTATGTAATTTGGATCTGACACAATCATTTTAAGCCTTGCATTTACAGATAAGCGGTTGCGTAAGGCCTTGGCCAAGGTACATGCATCAACTTTTTCTTCGTCACCTTCGTATGCTTCACAGACCTCCTTCAGCTGTTGCTCGAGCATGTACAACAATGGGATGGCTTGGCCCATAGTACAGTCCTCCCTGCTAACTGCACGTGTGAACACCTCAAAAGGTTGTAGCATCTCTGTCAAGCATTTAATGATGTCCCACTGCCACATCTCAACGGTCAGGCTTTTAAGATTAACAGTAGGATCCACTAATCTTCTTGACATTACATAAGCATTCAGTGGTATGTACTGCTCAAAGAGACGCTCAAGCATGAAATAAGTCGAGTTCCAACGTGTTGGGACCTCCTGGATCAGTGCTTTGACTGGCAAATTATGCTCCCGCTGAATGACGCGTAGCAGCTTCCGCGCTTTGAAAGAATGGTTAAAATGCGTGCATATTCTTCTGCAGATGGTCAGTATGTTGCTGACTTGTTGTTCATGTTTCAGAAAGTCTTGCACGACTAAGTTAATGCAGTGTGCCAAACAGGGTACCCTGAAATACTGTCCATCTTTCATTGCCCTCACTACATTACTGCCATTGTCGGTGGCAACAAAACCAATCTTAAGGCCTCTTGGTTTCAGCCATTCAAAGACCTTGCTGTTAAAGTCAGACAAAATGTTGTCAGCAGTATGAGTTTTCTCCATACCAAACATGGCTACAGTTGCATGTTTGCGAGTGTCATTGAAAATCCCAGCAACATCAAGAAGGCCTGATGTTAACTTGTCTTTCACACCTGCAAAAGAGATCCAGTGTGCGGTGATGCACATGTAATCTGCTGTGGCTTCGCGACTGCTCCACATGTCGGTTGTCAGGTGGATACAATGGACAACACTCTGTTGTAAGGCTTTCCCAATCAATCCCAGCACGTCGTGGTGTAGTGCTGGAATAGCAACTCTTGCAAAATAGTAGCGACTGGGAACGTCCCATTTTGGGGCGAGTGTTGCCACTAATTGCCGAAATCCCACTCCCTCAACAAATGAAAATGGGAGAAGGTCCAGTGCCAACATTTTTGCAAGTTTCGCATTGTACAAACGTGCTGTTGGGTGGTTCCGCTCGTACTTTCCCTCCTGCCTAAACATGCCAGTAATGGTAAGCTGCTTGGTAATTCTGTCTGTTCTGCTAGACGGACCACCTTTCAACGCAGACTTTTCACTCCTTGCCCTTGGTGTCTCCGGCTGACTCTGGTGCCACTGAGAAGTTGCTGATGCTGAGGATTTGGACTGCACCACTCCAGTGCTGGCGACAGGGCTCATTGGTGTACCACTCCCAGATAGAAGGTCATCGTCTCCCTCTTCTTCCATGAGTGGACCTTGTAGTACTGTATCCTCCCCACCAACACCAGTGCTTACATCTTTTTGTAAGCTTGCAAGGTGGTTCTCCCATACAATTGTGTGTGTTTTTTTCATATGGGTCGTTGGGCCTCCAGTACCATAGTTTGTACCAATCTTACCACGACTAACATTGGTGCGACAAATGGAGCATATAGCAATGTTCTCCTGATGTGGGTGAACCGTAAAAAAATCCCAGACTGGGGAGCTAAACTTTTGTCTCCTGCCATAGGAAGAGGAGGACCCACTTCCAATCCCGGATGAACTGGAGCCTTTTGGTTGCATTTCCCTATGTGACAGTTCAGTACTAGTACTGCCACTACCTCCTTCTGTTGAGGTGGCGCTTGCGCTGGATGTCGCACGCTGCCGGGCCTTCGCTGATGCAAAAATGGGAGCTGGTGTTACTTTGGGCGCTGAGTGTGTAGGAGTTACACGTGCTACCTGCTCATCACTAATCGCAGCCCTTCTAGATAGGGTGAAAATGCTGGTCTCTACATCCTCTGCACCAGGAATAACGCTTGTGATGATGACATTGTCAGTGTCAGACCCGTCTTTATCACCATCAGCATCCTGTTCACCTACATCGAACTCCGGAAGTTCAAGCCTTGACGGATCCTTCCTTTTTCCCAGCCTGGTCTTTTGATGCCTCTTCTTTGAATGCTCAGTTCTTCGTCGTGGATGATACTCCTCATCAAGGTCATCTGAAGGGATGCTATGCGAAGAACTCGATGCACTGCCACTAACCCTCCTTTCCTTTCGTAAATTTAAAGACAGTAGATCACCTCCAGAAGTGGCTTCCTCTTCTTCTTGCTCGGAATGAGGCTCTACTTCCTGAACTGCCCCGACATCGGGAGGAACAACTTCCACTATTGCGTGTGGAGACGGTGGTTGTTGTTCTTGAGGAAGTACTATAGCGTGCTGTGGTTCTTCAACAACTACTACTGTGGGATTTGGTTGTTGTTGTTGAACAACTATTGCGGGCGGTGGTTGTGGTTGTTGAACATCTACTGCTGGCGGCGGTTGGTCAGCACTTTCAGCTTGCATAGATTGTGTGCTACTTTGAGACAGCGATAAGTTAAGTTCAGGTTCAGTATCACTGCTTTGTAACACTATGTCGGCTACCTCTTCGACCCTCATGTGCTTGGCCCTGGGTTGGTGGCTTGCCCCCGCTAATGCCGATGTGCTGGCTCCAGCTTGCACCATGGACACCGCTGCTGCAGGCGTACGTTTTGGGGGCCCAAAAAAGGTTTGGGGGTCCATACCAGCCTTAAGTGACACTTCCTTTTTCTGTACCTTCTTCTCAGCAACTTTCTTGGTGGTGGAGGACCTGGTAACTGCTCTCTTAGGACCCATCTTCTTCTGATGTCAGCAGCACACAGCAGCACTCAGTAGCACAAATTGCAGAGATGTGTGGTCAGATGAGTCACACCCCACACGTGGCGTACAATTGAAGGACGTCCGTCTGGCAGTTGAACGGGCGATGGATGAAAACAGCCAGCACCTCCTCAGTCTTTTTCTGTGCACCTACAAGCAAAGAAGACAGAAAACGTCAGTCAAACAAGCAGTAAGCCAACAACACATGAACAATTGAAAGACACACAGGGCAATGTATAAAACACAAAAAAGAAGACTAATAGTACGAGCACCACAGCTCCCAGCTAGAAATAACCAATAATAAAGTCAAGCAGGCCTATCATATACCAACATGGACAGAAAAAGGAGGTTGCCTGCTACACATGAGTCATGACAGGTTAATGCAAGGAAAATCAAAATACACCATGGCTAAGAGTTTGTAAAACTTCACGGCAAAAACACATACAAGTCATAAAATTATTCCACACACAAAAAAGTTACCTACCCCCCTGCCCAGACAACCAACTTGGAAATGCAATGGCATACACACATGCCGTAATGATGGTAATTAAATAGACCAAATAGAAACAGCTACATAAAGCAGCCCCGCTCACTAGTAACTACCACCTCTGGGAGTCTGTCCTACTATCAGATCAGACCAAAAGCAGGGAGGCCAATGATAAATGCACAAAGGAAGTACCTACAAAATGGCCGCCACCACATGGCCTGTTCAGGAAGACAAAGCTACAACCAAAGAAGTAAATAACACAAAAAATGAGGACTTTTTGGTAGCACAGGGGACACATTAAACATTTTCGAGGAACTTTTATGCAACTCGGGACATATTGTTCGCGAGAATGCAAAATCGGCGTGTTCGGCAACGCGAATCGAGTAAAAAGTCGTTATCGCGTTCCCGAGCCAGTACATTGAGCGCGCGAAAAAGACAAAAAAGGTAAGGTCGCGTTCCCACACGGCGCGACGTTACCAAAACTACCCGAGCTGTATTCCTAGGGTTACCTAATGGCAGGGAGTGCCATAATAGCTACACACAAGCAACCAAAAAACTAAAAGTACCACCATTACAAAAAAATGTGAAGCAATCCAAAGCCATACACGGTGTAATTAAAGTTACACCACAAAAATAGTTGATTAACTTGAATGCACCTATGGCTTTGAGTGGTAGTACCTACAAAAGCCTTGGATGGCTATGGCAAAAGAAGAGGACCAGGGAAGGACACAGAAAATGGCCGCCTCCATAGGGCCAGGAGGACAGGGACACCCAAAGACAACATGGAAAGGGGATGCACCCAAAATGGCCTCCACCACATGGCAAAATCAGTCACAAAGGAAGCATACACAAAATGGCCGCCACCACAAGGCCTGCCCACCAACAACAACATAGCAGAATCATCACAAAGGAAGTACACACAAAATGGCCCTCACCACTACATGAAAAGAAAGAGAGGACAGACAATAAATGCCTATGCCAAAGGGACAATGCTTTGCTTCACAAAATGAACACACCAGACACCACCCCCCAAATTGGTCACCCCAACCATAAACCAGAAATCATTACATAGAGGACAGAAAGGAACTGGGAGTGGGCCATGCTCCAGGAAGACAAAGCTACAACCAAAGAAGTAAATAACACAAAAAATGAGGACTTTTTGGTAGCACAGGGGACACATTAAACATTTTCGAGGAACTTTTATGCAACTCGGGACATATTGTTCGCGAGAATGCAAAATCGGCGTGTTCGGCAACGCGAATCGAGTAAAAAGTCGTTATCGCGTTCCCGAGCCAGTACATTGAGCGCGCGAAAAAGACAAAAAAGGTAAGGTCGCGTTCCCACACGGCGCGACGTTACCAAAACTACCCGAGCTGTATTCCTAGGGTTACCTAATGGCAGGGAGTGCCATAATAGCTACACACAAGCAACCAAAAAACTAAAAGTACCACCATTACAAAAAAATGTGAAGCAATCCAAAGCCATACACGGTGTAATTAAAGTTACACCACAAAAATAGTTGATTAACTTGAATGCACCTATGGCTTTGAGTGGTAGTACCTACAAAAGCCTTGGATGGCTATGGCAAAAGAAGAGGACCAGGGAAGGACACAGAAAATGGCCGCCTCCATAGGGCCAGGAGGACAGGGACACCCAAAGACAACATGGAAAGGGGATGCACCCAAAATGGCCTCCACCACATGGCAAAATCAGTCACAAAGGAAGCATACACAAAATGGCCGCCACCACAAGGCCTGCCCACCAACAACAACATAGCAGAATCATCACAAAGGAAGTACACACAAAATGGCCCTCACCACTACATGAAAAGAAAGAGAGGACAGACAATAAATGCCTATGCCAAAGGGACAATGCTTTGCTTCACAAAATGAACACACCAGACACCACCCCCCAAATTGGTCACCCCAACCATAAACCAGAAATCATTACATAGAGGACAGAAAGGAACTGGGAGTGGGCCATGCTCCAGGAAGACAAAGCTACAACCAAAGAAGTAAATAACACAAAAAATGAGGACTTTTTGGTAGCACAGGGGACACATTAAACATTTTCGAGGAACTTTTATGCAACTCGGGACATATTGTTCGCGAGAATGCAAAATCGGCGTGTTCGGCAACGCGAATCGAGTAAAAAGTCGTTATCGCGTTCCCGAGCCAGTACATTGAGCGCGCGAAAAAGACAAAAAAGGTAAGGTCGCGTTCCCACACGGCGCGACGTTACCAAAACTACCCGAGCTGTATTCCTAGGGTTACCTAATGGCAGGGAGTGCCATAATAGCTACACACAAGCAACCAAAAAACTAAAAGTACCACCATTACAAAAAAATGTGAAGCAATCCAAAGCCATACACGGTGTAATTAAAGTTACACCACAAAAATAGTTGATTAACTTGAATGCACCTATGGCTTTGAGTGGTAGTACCTACAAAAGCCTTGGATGGCTATGGCAAAAGAAGAGGACCAGGGAAGGACACAGAAAATGGCCGCCTCCATAGGGCCAGGAGGACAGGGACACCCAAAGACAACATGGAAAGGGGATGCACCCAAAATGGCCTCCACCACATGGCAAAATCAGTCACAAAGGAAGCATACACAAAATGGCCGCCACCACAAGGCCTGCCCACCAACAACAACATAGCAGAATCATCACAAAGGAAGTACACACAAAATGGCCCTCACCACTACATGAAAAGAAAGAGAGGACAGACAATAAATGCCTATGCCAAAGGGACAATGCTTTGCTTCACAAAATGAACACACCAGACACCACCCCCCAAATTGGTCACCCCAACCATAAACCAGAAATCATTACATAGAGGACAGAAAGGAACTGGGAGTGGGCCATGCTCCAGGAAGACAAAGCTACAACCAAAGAAGTAAATAACACAAAAAATGAGGACTTTTTGGTAGCACAGGGGACACATTAAACATTTTCGAGGAACTTTTATGCAACTCGGGACATATTGTTCGCGAGAATGCAAAATCGGCGTGTTCGGCAACGCGAATCGAGTAAAAAGTCGTTATCGCGTTCCCGAGCCAGTACATTGAGCGCGCGAAAAAGACAAAAAAGGTAAGGTCGCGTTCCCACACGGCGCGACGTTACCAAAACTACCCGAGCTGTATTCCTAGGGTTACCTAATGGCAGAAATTGACAGACACCCGAAACCTGACATACCCCACACATAAACATAAGATTTTCTAAATCAATCCAGTCCATCCATGATTTCCTAATTAGAGGTACACCAGAAAAACAGTTGATTACCTTTCATGACCCTATGACTAGTACCTCTGGCCTACTGGAAGAGTAGGCCACAAGTTTGGAGGCCTATGGCAAGACCAAAGTGGCTGGGAAACATAAAATGGCCGCCAACAACACATGGCCAGGCCAACCACAGAAAGTTATTACAATGAACTCAAACATGCCTACACACTAACTACATGGAGTACTAGGGTCAGCTATTGGTTTAAAAAAATAAAAAAACTTTTTCATTACACAAACAGAAATTCCACAGCAGACATTGCTATTGCATAATGATGACCATAATCCAATGCCAGCCATGATGTTTGTTTACAAACTTGAATAAAAATTTAAACACAGAATTATGATTTTACCCATGGGTACCTCTCTATGTAGCCTGGATGAAATTTAAAAAGAAATACAAGTTGGGACCTCATAAAAGTAGGCACCCATCAATAATTTAAATCAAGGAATGAATAATGTAGTTAAAACATTTTAAATCAAACAAACACAAGTCTACAACATCATACTCACTCATACATTACTGAACTTACTTGAAAAAGAGAATTCAAAATCCAAAAGTCCTCAGTAAGATTCAAAAAAAGCAGTAATGCAGCCAACACACACAGAAAGTGATCCTGCCAGCTCAAAATCCAAATGAAAGTGACCACCTCATGGACAAAGCACTGGGAGGAGCCTGGTGGACAGGAACAGGAAGTTGTAAACTCCAGAGCCCTTCCTCCTTAATATTCAAAAATACAGTAGAAACAGAAAGAGGACTCCTTCCCCCCAAAAAATACATCCAAAGGTACAACTTTGAGGGGTTTCTCACTTGTTTGCTAACCAAAATGGTAATTTATTATTATGGTTTAACTTTTAACATGCTCGCGAGTTATTCTGTGCAAGATTGCAGGTTCTGCGTGTTCGGCAACTCGATCTTACCAACAAACATACTCGCGCGTCCTTATGGCTTTATCGCGCTTCCAATGACGTTATCGCGTTCGCACAGCTGCACGGAAGGGTTTACAAACATGGTGGCCGACGCGACCGGGAAAAAGCGAACGCAGAACCAAGGTAAGCCATTGCCGCGCACGCGATAATGTTATTTAGCGCGCGACAATGTTATTTAGCGCGCGACAACTACGCTCCGCACCGGATAGCGGAGTTATCGGCAGCTACGCGAACTCCGCGGAACGCGGAGTTGCCAAAACTCCGCAAACTCCGCAAACGGAGCGTAGTGCTTCGCCCAGGGTTAGTGTTTGCCACGTGAAGGACAAATGTTTCTCGAGCAGATGTGAGGGCGACTTCTTTCTGGGACAATAGAGCTCTTATACGACTCATTTTGTTGAACTCTGCTTTCAAGGTTGGAATTGTCAGCCAGATGGAAGCATCAAGCTTCCCATGCGGAGGAGGAAACATTACATTTTTCCAGCCAACTACACCCCCACTGACCGTAACCACGTAAGGAATTCCGGCAACCATCCCACAACAATCTTCATTATTTAAAAGTAAATAACTCCCTTTTGCCAGTAATGTGAATGTTGGTATGATAGCAGGTGCTGGTGTACCTTTCAAAATACAGGCTAAATTTGTCTCGTTCTGGTTACAAGAGCCATGCAATTGGATATTCCTACACATTAATGAGTGATCTGGTGTTGAAGTGCAATCCTCACCATTCAAGTAAACCTCTTTCCCCTCCATAAGGCATCTATAGGTATATGGTCGCTACCAAGTTTCTTGTAGATAAGCAGTGCCCAGAGGTTCATATCTGCCATTTGAATAGTACTTTATACAGGCTTCGAATTTGATTAGGGGAAAAGGTAGAGTTATTAGCCCGTGGATAAGCCATGTCGCTGAATTGGTCCCAGCCACAGAAAATGGTAACGTTTCTAACTTTTCAATGTGTAACATAGAAAGAGTTGCATCTTTCATCGACATAAAACATTGCTTTTCAGGCAACTTAAACGGTGCAAATAATGATGACGTATTCATGTAGTGCCATGGCACTTTTCCAGCTTTCAAGGTTTGTAAGGTCCATGCAAACTGCATAATAGAACACAATTGATTTTGACCATGGTACCAAACAAACATTTTATCTTGCACAATATCAACAACAGATGACACAATATTATCTAACGTGTAAATTCGGGAAGAACGTGTGTTAATGCTGTTATGTACAACCACTAGCACTTTTTCTAAGTTTGCTTGATCTATAGCTCTAATGCGGGAAGCCGCCTCAATCTGGGACAGTTTCCAGACTTCTTTTGCAAATAGCATATATCCATCTTTTAGATCTGCCGAAAGGCGGGCCTTTCACAAAATCATTCAGATCAAAATCATCAGTCAATTTAGATAAATGCAGCTTAACTGACGCCAAAGTGGAATGTTTGAGCCAACTCTGACATAATTTGCCTACAGAATAGGTAGTCACAGAATGACCACTTTCAAAACGGGGATCTACCCTGACCTGCGTGTAGTCTGTAGCTAAACCCAGCAAACAATGCTGGCAAGAATCAGCACTTTTGTGCCACAGCAACCAACCCCTAGGATCCAAAACGGATATGTTAAAAGAATAATTCAGTAACATGGTCTGTAATTCTCTGATGGACAACTTGGCATTATTATTCCAACCAGAATATTCCTCCAATTCAGGAAAGGAAGGTGCATTTCATTTTTTAGTAGTAGCCAATCCAAAGCAAGTAGTTTGTGAAATTGTAGAATTCAAAAACAACATATGGTTCAGGATGAGGCATGCATGATGCAAAGCCTCAGTGCCTTGCACCTGCCAACTTTTAGAACCCCAAACAGATTTAAGATCAATAGTATATTTCCACAGCTTGCAGCCTCCAACGGCCAATTAGTCTAAAAAGGACTTTGAATACAATACTTTTAGTGTGTGTAAGTCTAACCTTGGAAGTGGACGGTTCAGTCATTTTAAATAAAATGCATTGGGATTTGACTGATTAAAATCAGTAAAATAAGTGAACCTCTTTAAAAAAAGAAGTGGAACTGCCTTGTACAGGAGCGGGACAATGCTCCCACTGTGTATAATTAACAGTATTCCTCCTGGTATTTGCTGTATGCAGGTAGGGATTGCCAAAATGTTGATAACAAAACAAATCACCATAATTTGTAGAATCTAGATACAAATCTTCAGCATCAAAGGCAGCATAATATTTCAAATCAGAAAATAAAGCTTCTACGGTCTGAACATCTCAATCATCAGAACGTATATATATTTTTTTAATTACATCTCCCATAGAAACTCTTAGGACATTTGGGACATTTATAACCTCAGTGGGCCCATGGATTTGAAATTTAATAGCATCCCACACAATCTCATCAAAGACGGGCTAAGCAGTGATATTAACAAAAGCCAGGTCCCTCTTTAATCTGTGTGATGAGGAATGGGAAGCCAATGTTCCATTAATATGTCGAATGCATGTTCTTTCTTCAACATAGTGTCCGTTGACAAGGCAGAAAAAATACACCACAAATCCAATAGACATGAACAGGTAAATCGAAAAAAGCACCAACCAAATGTAGGTCCAAGGAGGAATCAAAACATGTTTTTTAAACAGTGTTGCAAGAGCAGAAATCTTGGAAGGGGTCTTCGATGTGTGAGAGTCAGTGTCAAATGAAAATCTGGATTCTGTAGCCTAACAAGTTTGCAAATCAGGCATCGATAAGTCAGTGGGGTAAGTATATTCAGTCACATCAAGGTGAGTACCAGGTAGTGAACTCAATAAAGGACTTGAAACTGCAGGCATCTAGAGGGCAACAACAGGCCTGGGGTTAGGAGCTGGGGCAAAAACAGAATTTCTCAAAATCGATGGACATGAGACTGCCGGAGTCATACTAAGAAGAATCGGCCACTCCGTGTAGTTTGACATTGTCAATGGAGATATGCATTTTCTCTTTACGACCTGGAATTGGTGGTAAAATGACTGTTCTTGTGCCCTTCATGCCAAGCACTGGAACTGGAGCTCGATATGAGGGACCAAATTCTTTCTTGTTTTCGATCTTCTCTTGAACCAGTTCTCCAACTTGGGGTAGCCAGCCAACTACTGGAATCTGCAACACAGTCTCAGATGTGGAGGGCAAGCGTTCCTTTGCAAGACTGTCTCTCGTCTTTTGTAAATCCTGTAAAACATTACAATGTTCATCTGCGTCAAAGGAGGCAGCAACTGCCGCCTGGTCTAGACCGTCAAGGTCCGGGACAAACATCTTGATACCAAACAGCATTTCGTATGGGGTCCGCCCACCCAGAGACCTTCTAGGGAGATTATTAAGGGCACGCTGCATGCTATTGAGGTGGGCCAGCCAGTTCCTGCCAGTGCCTATAACCCTAGCTGTCAAAGACTGCTTTAAATCGCGGTTCATTCGTCCCACAACACTATTATCCTCAGATCTGTATGGAGACGAAAACTTGACTTGGGCCCCCAACAAAGTCATGGCATCCCTATACGCCTTAGAGGCGAAAGCAGGACCCTGATCCGAATGGAAAGTGCCACAGGCAAAAATCCCTACAAAGACACGCAAGTCTCTTATGACAGTTCTTGAATCAGCGCTGCAATGTGGCCACTACCACACAAAGCATGTGCATGAATCAACTGATACTAAGATGTACTTATAGGCAGTATCAAAAGAAAAAGGACCGCAGTGATCTAAGTAAACACACCAGGTGGTTTATTAGAAATGTACAACTGTGTTTGGAGCGGACATCCAGCAGTTGAAGGTTTAATCTGCTGGCAAATGTCACATTGAAGGACATAATCAGGCGTCTGTTTGTACAGTCCCCGCCACCAGAATCGTTGTTGTAACTGAGATACAGTAGCCGAAAAGCCCACATGCGCAGACGCAACACCTTCATGGGCAGCTGTAATCAGTGTGGACCTGCGATCCGCGTTGGGAATTAACCTTTCACCAACGTCCAATATTTTCACATAAGGAACTTCATCAGGACTTAAGTGGTATGAATACTTCGAAGGGAACCCCTTAGGATATTTACTTCCCTTCTCAGTCGCGGCTACAGCCGCCAGGATATCATCATCAATCTTACTCTTGGAACGTGCAACTGCTGCAACCAAATATGTCGATACTGCTGATTATGCGGCCTCATCGGCCAAAGAATTACCAACAGCGTGAACTCCCACACTCTGATGACCGAGAGTGTGAATTATATACTCAAGTGGCAACTGCTCCTTAAGCTCAGCCACTCGGACCCAGATCATTTCATGTTTTATTTTGCTACCTTTGGAGTCACGAAAATCATTCTGAATCCAAAAGAACAAGTTCTCATTGTAAGACTGGACACAGTATTAATAATCTCTAACAATAAGAGTTGTCACAATGGGATCAGCGTTCTCCAATGCAAGCATCAGAGCACGGAGCTCTGCCAATTGTGCAGTACAGTCCCCTAAAGTCTGCGTGTGCACGACCTTGGACTTGAATTCATCATTCACCATGGAACCTATCACAATGGCGCAAGCAGAAACGTATACGTGCTTAGACCCATGCGCAGCTTACGTTGAACCATTAGTGTAAATGATACAATGGAAATCCTCCAAAGGTCGCATAGTCAATGGCGCAGGATGAACAAATTCATACTGCAAAAAACTCTTGTGACTGTAAGGAGGTATCAAATATAAACGGGACATCTGGAGACGTCAAAGATGCGGCCCATTGTATCCACTGTGGGTGCAAAGCCTTAGAATTTGGTACACTGGCCTTCGTCACTGCCTCTAGTGAATGATACAGAGTAACAACCAACATGCGTTTTCCCTGCGACAGTGCAGGATCCTTAAGAATCGCCATTTGCACTGCTGTCAAAACTTTTTCCACAGTGGAAAACCGCATTTCAGCCGAAGTGTACAAGTGTGACTTGTAAGCAATTGGTACTGTGCCTCCTTCGTTAAAAGTAAGGTAAGTGAAACCCACCGCCCCAGGGATGATTCTTATCACCAGGTTGGTGTGGTTATCAAGAGTCAGTAAGAATTTAGGGCCTCATTTATGAGAAATGACGCATCGCTGCGTGAAAGCAGCGATGCGTCACTTCTCAGTGCGCACTCCTTGCGACATTCCTGATGCGTCATATTTAATGTATTGCGCATCATTTTGCAAGGAGTTACAGATACGTCAGTATTTCTGACGTATCTGTAAGCGCAAAAGTGACGCATTGCTGGAGTGTGTCACAAAAGTGACGCAACTCCAGCAATGCGTCCTTTCACATGGGGCAAGCCCCATGTGAAAGGGCCTGCGTCAGTCTTACCCCTTCTGTGAGGCAGTAGCAAGATTTTGACGCGATAGCTTCCTAAAAGTGGCGCAGTGAAATCTCATAGATTTCACTGCGTCACTTCTACGACCCTTCCTTGAATCAATACGCCCCCTTGCATACATTATACCTGGCACAGGTATATGTGGCGCAGAGGTTTACAAAGTGATGCATCTACCTAGATGCGTCACTTTGTAAATATGGCGCAACAAGGCGCATTTTGTTGCCCCACTGGTGCGTCACAAAAAGTGACGCACCAGCTGCGTAAAAGTGACGCACCGCCTCATAAATGAGGCCCTTAGATTCTAGAAGATAAGCCTGGAAAGATTGCAAAATGGCTGAATGTTAAGGCAGCCAGCATGATTTGGTGAAAGTAGGTTGTATCAAAGCATACAAAGGCTTGATATGCTGGGCATATTCGGGAATGTAAGTACGCCCGAAATTCAAAAATCCCAGCAAGGACTGTAGATTTTTCAGTGTTATAGGAAGGCGCGGCTGCGCGCATTTCTCCAAGAAGTGAGGAGCCAATCCTCGACCTTCAATGTTGAGCTCGTAGCCCAGGAACAACACTGTGTACTCTGCAATGTGAGACTTCGCAAAGTTGAATTTGTAACCGAAGTCCGTAAAGTTACAAATTATGCGGTCAACGCGACACAGATGTGCCCAAATTTCGTCATCTGTGAGATAGATGTCATCCACATACGAACACATCTGGGTCAACTCTCTCCAAGAGAGAGACGATATGGTTAGCAAACACACCTGGACTATTATTATAGCCCATAGCCAGGCGTTCAAATTGCCGTTGTTTGCCGCCACAGGTAAAACTGGTCCATTGGGAACTTAGACCATCCAAATTTTGGGCAAAAAAAAAACGTTGGATATGTCAAGTGTGGTTTTAAACCGTTTTCACACAAGACCATCCACTAGAGCAGAGACGTGGGTATTCTGCACTGCACAGGTACGGCAATGTGAGTTCAAATGCCGGTAATCCAATACCAAACGGTACGAACCGTCAGGCTTGGTCACAGTAAAAAGTGGGTTATTCATCAGTGACACACAAGTTTCAATCACTCCTTGATGTTCTAATTGTTCAAGGATCTCCGCGACGGAAGCCTTAGCTTCACGCCGGATGGGATATTGAGGTTGAGGTTGTGGCATAGACCGTAATGGAATCTCATGGTGCGGGGAAAATTTATCCCAACGACAGTGCGTACGATACAGAGCCGGTGCAAGGGCCTTAGCACACTCTTCTGCAAAATTCAGCGCATGGTCCTTGGACACTGTGCACAAAACTAGGGAGGATTACCTCCTCCCCTCTCAGAGCCGTGAGAACAAAAGGTGGGGGCCAATCAGCCTCCGCTAACAAAATGTCATAGGTAGTTGTAAGATTTTCCCAAAAACACCTTTTATGGTACGTTGTATGTCACCTTCAATTAAAAGGACAATTTCATAAAGCCTATCAGGGGGAGCTATTCTGGTATCAGCTGTTCCCACAACAACATATTGGTCAGTCGCTGTCACCTTCAGTAGTGGACGCAGGGCCTCTCGCACTATGGTAATCTCCGCTGCGCTGTCTAACAACGTCAGTGCCCATGTCTGATTCCGAAGCTGCGTTCTCACTATCTGTGGCATATCTCGCAGTTAAAGCGGCAACTTTCTTTTTCTTAAACTGGACTCTTTTCTGTGAAGAATCGTCCTGCTTGCCTTTTCCGTCTTTCGGGCGGGGCTGGTCACGACTCTGCTAGCCACCCCGACCTCTGCCGCTGCCTCCACCACCAGACGATGAGGCCGATGTGTCCTGTAAAGAATGAGGGGAGCGTTGATCAAGAACCTGAAATCGTTTAGGCGACTTAATTGTAGGGCGGTCGCACAAATCATAAACGCGCTCAGTGGACGCAGGCACTGGTGATATTGGACAGGACTCCTGTTTCTGTTGTTGTTTCCCCTGTTTTTTATTTCTGTTCCAATTTTTCTTTGGAGCTGTGGGTTGAACGTCTGTTTCAGACTTCGCACCCTGAGTTTGCTTTTTATCTTTAGCAGTAAAGGGCTTGACACCTAAACTATTGCGGCCAGCGGTTTTATATGCAGCCGTAATAATTCTCTGTAACTGTCGGGGTTTGTCGGCATCGGGGACATTGCGTAAGGCATTAGCCACTTGAAAGTTCACCGCATCTCCCTTTTAAATTAGAAAGGACGAGATCGGCAACCACATCAAATGTGCCAACGAGCCTCATTCCCAATTCAACCGCAGCCTCGTCCTGATTACGCTTAATGACCGTTGGAAGGACAGCCGTTGACGGAGTGCTGAAGCACCTCATGTACACTGCCGCAAAAAGTCTCCCCCATGACTCACAGTCACCAGCCTCTGGTACCAAGTCTTTGGGTAAACTAATTGTGATGAATCCTGTGTTTTTGAATGGGAGTTGAATTAGGAAACACTACTTCCAGCTGGTCAAACTTCTCGGCAAGCCAAAAAGGCATACCATCCTTAGTTATCTTGGGGACGCTTGCCCATAACTGCATTGACAATCACGGGACTAAGCTTCATTCCGCTCAGTCCAGCTGGAAGGGCAGCAACACCAGGGGCCCGCCCTGGAAATTGCGGGTAATATATTGAACTAGGGCCCTAATAACACTAATAGAAGAGTCATATAGGGTCCGTAACTCAGCAACGGGGACTTGCCCCGCACGAGGATGCGGGGTGAATCCAGCCAAAACTGGCCAAGATGCGCCTGGAATGGACAAAGGACCCAATCTAATCGCCGTTACACTGTGGGGAAGGGCGCCATCAAACCAAACACAGTGCTGTCATGCAGAAATCGGAATCTCCTGTGTCCTATAAGGGACCTATTCCCTGGGCACGGCTGTGTGAGTGTAAGTGTGAGAAACCTGCTTAGCCGCATCCACTGCAGGAAACGTCACCCAAGAGTAGAATATCTCAAACAGGTAAGCAACTTCAGCACTTACAACCAGAATCACTGCCATGCCCTTCAAACCAACATTATATGCCTGCAAATGATTGCGAACCGCAATTCGACTATGTTGCGGTATAACAATGTCAGCCATAGTGACACAGAGAAGAAAAAGTCACAATATAAAACGTAGTAGCACAACTGGGTAGTAATTCAAAAGGAAACCGTTTGAAAAGATTCAAGCTTGAAAAGACCTATGTAACTATAGGTAGGTTTGTCCGACGCTACTATTATCCGGAAACAATAGTGAAGGGGTTAAGGACTGATAGTAGTACTACTCAAGTGTCCTGTAATAAGACCACCAATGTTGGGCGCCATGTAGCAGGGACTCTGCTCATACACAGAACTGTGCATAGAGACTTGGAACCTCAGTGAATTAGGGTTACCAAAACTCACCTTAGTAGCCAAAATCCCCTACCAGACTAGCAATCAGTGTCTCATTGGTTCTTCCATAATCCCAATGATTAGACAACCCAGAACATGGAACTCAGAAAACCTCGGGCAATGTGGAACACATGAACACTCTTTCGTTATACTCTCACACCAGTCCAAAACGGGGAGTAAATGAAGACACGTGCAAGTTTGAAATATTTATTTCTAATGTCGTGTTCTCAGGCGCAGTATCTTAGCTAATACAAGCAGACATATTAAAAGCAACAGGATTATCAGCACATTTAATATTCCATAAAGTACAAAGGGAGAAAGCATGTTAACATGCTAAATGAAAAAGTGCTAGATTAAACCTAGAAATCACCCTCCCTTGCTAGTAGGGTATTTTATATCTACAGAAGGTCTCTTGGGATTACAAGGGCGGCCCCATACCTCTGGTCCTAGTAAAAAGGGATCACATCATTTTCTACACCAGCTCTCTGCATGCAAATGTTCTCCAAGTGTGTGAGCATGCCTGCGCAGTGCATTATTAAACGCGCCAAAATCAGAGGTGGCCTCAGCTGCATATATGTTATGTCTAGAACGTGCTCTGATCAGACCGAACAACAACCACTGTGTTGAAATAACCTTGAAGGCCTCGGTACTCACTGTTCAGACAAAGCTTACCAAGCAAAGCTGCTAGTATAGAAAAACATATTATTCTCGTGTGAAGCAAAACAGTCCGCTAGACTCTAAACATTTATAATAATGTGTGCCGTGTGCAAAAGCAGCAGAAAGGAAAAATGGCGTTTAAACTCCTAATAAGCTCAAGCTAACTTAACACAGTGTAAATGCAAGGCTCATCCCCATAACAGGGGCTCATGAATAAGCCCCCTGTCTTTTTTCCCCTACAATGGTGCACAATGGCTGGCATGTGCCAGCGCAAGCACCATTGTGCCATGGGACAAGGGTGACTGTGTTGCGGAGTTGATTGATGTTGTGAAGGATGGGAACATACCTGCACAAAACCTCTCATTCCAGGATATTTCCTCTTCTTTCTCATTGTGCTGCAGAATGCTGCACACATAGAAAAAGTGAAAAAGATGAGAAATTAAATCATTTATCCTTGTAGCACCTCCCAAATGCCACCCTTGGGGTGGTGTAAGATTCTGATGCATTCCGAAGGTTTACGGTTTTTCGTAAATATGGGAATGCTTCAAATTCCCTTGTTTTGGCATGGGAGCGCCCACAGCAACACCCATTGAACGCCCCTTTCACAATGTTCAAAGCGTGAAAAGGGAACATATTTTCAAGTCCACGAAAAGCCACATAAAGTGGGTTTACATGGCCTTGTAAAAATGCTGTGGCACATTGCGCCACCGGAAAGTCAAACAAGTGATGTCACAGCATTGCAAGAGTGCCGCTAGGGCCTCATAAATTAGGCCCTTGAATAACAGAAGGACTCCTGCAATTCATCCTTGGCAAGGTCAACAACTCCATGGACCTCATGCCATTGCAGTTTGGATCATCAAGGAGACCACCAACCCAAACCCTGACATGCATTGCTCACCTGAACAACTGCTCCGTTACCTTTGGGTGACAACTGGACTTGATCCCCCCTAAGTGGTGACCTCGATACACCGTAACTGCAGCAACAGGGAGCTGGAGACCTGGAACCGCAGAAAGCCAGAGCTGTCTGTAACCATGGAAGAATGAGAGACACGCAACCAGTTAACATTAAATTAGGTTATCTGCCATCTGAGGAGTCACATCTGGGCTGCATGGACTCCGCACTAGATGACCAAGTCGCAGTGGAGCCCACGTCGCTGGGGTAGTGTTCAGGGAAAGTGTTGGGATCCTGTCTCTGAGTGATTGCACATCATTGCAGCTGCATGCAGCTCCTTTCGCCTCTCTTGTATAACCTGCTGCAGATTGGGGGTGACTTGTAGTTTTGGCAGGATCCCTGCTCCTCCTACACCTCCCAGTACGACTGACTCCATGAATGACAGCTTGTTCTGCAGGTCCTTCATTCCCTATCCATAACACCTGGCAACCAGTACATTGCAGCCAGGTCCAGACCTGTTCAGAGGCACCAATAATTTGCGTGTCAACATCTCAGACCACGAGCAGCCTTTATGGGTAGAGGAGGGAGTATTTGATGCCCAACTCTTTGAGGCAAACCTTAACCACTAGAGACGAGCCCCTCTGCGACTGCACCCCCTTAGCGTAGTCAGGGAAGAAAATAGCTGGCATTATCCACTTTCACTTCCCCCAGCTTGCGTACCTTCCCTCAGGACAGTGTCAAGATTCCTGTTGGAGGCAATATAGAAAGGGTCTAGGACCTATGTCCGGAAGCCTGCGGCTCGCCGGCACTCGATGTGCCTGCTCCACAACAAAGAATGGGGAGAGTGCACCTCCTGGCAGTATGTCATACAACCATGTCTCAGTATATGCCACTGCATCAGCCCCTTCTGCTTCCTCAGGCAGACCCAACACCCTCATGTTGTTATGCTGGGAGCGGCCCTCCGCATCCTCCGCTGTTCTTGCCAGTAACTTCACATGTGCCATTAGCTAATACACCTCCAACCCTGCATTCAGGTTACTCAGGGGACTTTGGCCATGTCTTGCTCATTGTCATGTACCTTGTAAGTCAGCTTGTGATGGTCTGCGCTGTCCAGGGTGAAGTTGACTGTGATTTTTGCCTATGCAGATGTCAAAGGAAGTGCCAATTTGTTCGAGAGAGGTACCCACTGTGAGTACAGAGTCTAGTTTGGAGCCCAGGCTGTCCACTGTCACCTTCCTCAGTGGCCAGCGAATAAATGGGTATATAAGTGTCTAAATGGATGATTTTTGTTTTGTAAAATTGATTGTATAACCGACTCATTAAGTGTATCTTAGTGAATACATGGGTTAGTGAGTAATGTTTAAATATGTATCGCCCCAACCACTCGTTTCACTGA
The DNA here is from genome assembly GCF_964263255.1 of Lissotriton vulgaris. Taxonomy (NCBI): domain Eukaryota; kingdom Metazoa; phylum Chordata; class Amphibia; order Caudata; family Salamandridae; genus Lissotriton; species Lissotriton vulgaris. Next base: position 290,319,648 of record NC_141697.1, on the reverse strand, counting down.
CACAGAGGAGCGGCCAAATGTTGATGTTATCCCTGTCTGTAGGAGGGCCATCGTTGGGCCAGGTGCCCAGGCTCTATGTATGATATGCGGTGCAGTGCAGTGGGGCCAGCTGTTCCCTCTCCACTAGTCAGGTGTATGCTAGCCAGGAATCTTCATTCGGGCGGCATCGATTGAAAGCTCACTACCAGGGAGTGAGGAAAGACAGTACCACACGGTCGCTTCCTCCCATCTAACAGTGGGGTCCAGATTCCATGTTACCCAGTGCTCCAGTGAGTGATGGCAGATCAAGGGCCTGGGCCTCAACCAACCCCATACCCTGGCACCCTCCAACACCAACGGCCGATATCAGCGACTAGAGCCAGTTGGTGGAGTCTCCCACCAGTCTTGTGAGGTGCCCTCGATGATGTAGGTCAGCTGCAGTGCAGGGATTGCTCAGAGCACGGTGTGCGCCACCCACAGGCACTAGACCTGGGCCTGACTCGAATCCTGGGCCTCTTCTGCTCCCCGTCCCACATTCTCCTCACCAGGACATCCACACAGGGGCTCAATCCGCCATGCTCTCTCCAAATCTGTGACTCAGCCAGCAGGAGCCTCAGCCAGACTGGATTTCACAATCCTGGGTACAGCAGTCACCGCCAAGTCTGATGGGGAAACTCCTGATGCATGTGATGCAAAAGAGCCCCGTTAGGCATGGAGTTGCTGTGCTCTTGCCACACAAGTTCAGCGCAGCTTAGAGACCTCACCCTCCATAGCGTCCTGGCAGCCCCACATCCTCCAGCCTGTGATGCAGAGGCGCGACCACCATTGGCAATCTCCTCCATAAACCCCGGTGTAGTGGTGGCATGTGTTATGAGATTCAGACCTCCCTACCTCAGTGAGCAGGAGTGCCTCTACCAATCACGGCTCCATGGGATTCCAGGCGGTCGCCTCACACAGGTCAGCAACTTGACTCCGTGTGACGGGCCAGACTTCGCCACCAGGTAAGGATGATCGCCATTGCCTCAATGTCTACTGCCCCGCAGGCTTTGGCCCAACGCGACCTGCCCCATCGTCATGCCACAGCAACTCCACAGCACCGCCGCCTCCCACTCCGGGTCTCAGATGCAGGCCCAGCAAGGCCTCTGGGCCCTGGAGACTGTTGGAGCTTCCAGGTATGGGCTGCCAAGGTGTCACAAGGATGGTGCTATGAAAAGTGCTGCATCACTGGTTTTCACCAAAGATGCACCTTTTTTCATAAATGAAGCCCTGATTCTGCATTTCCTCTTCCACTGGGACTCTGGCTGATCATCCTGGCTGTTGGGTGATCTTGGGGCGTTGTTGACCTGTGCTGAACTTGGCCCTGGCTGCTCCATTCTGCATTCCATTCTTTTTATTTTATTTTTTTCATTAGAGGTGGATTTCTAGGGTATTTTAGCCTCTAGCGGCTTAAAAGCAATGTTAGGCTGCCTAACGTAAATAAAATTGCCGCTAATTGGCCTTCCGTCACTTTTCTCCCGCTAACTTCAAATTTTATATCACATTGGTGCTGGTGTTAGTGACAGTTTTCACAGTGGCTAGCTGATACTATCACCATGTAGCAACATATTGCAAATATGTCGCTAACAGGGAAATAGTTTTCGCCGATAGACAGCGTCAAGAAAATAGCAGCTAACCAACGCAATAACTGGTTAGCGGCAATTCTTGTAAATATACCCCAGGGTTACTGTTTGACTGGGGAGTGAGACCTGGTCAAGTAGCAACCACAATCCTAGTCAAGGTAAGTCACAAGCAAACCCCAAATTAACCTATGCTCACCCTCTGGTAGCTTGGCAAAGAGCAGTCAGAGCAGTCAGACTTAACTTGAAGGCAATGTGTAAAGTATTTGTGCATTTAAAACAATGAAAACACCACAGAAAAGATCCCACACCAGGTTTAGAAAAGTAGAGACAGTTTTAATAAATAAAACAAGACCAAAACAACAAAAATCTAATCACTATAACTGATAGAATAGAGATGTCATTTTAATATTTCACATGTGTTTTGCTCTCTCATATGTTAGCATTTGTATGGCTAATGCATTATATTTTTGTCGCAAGTGTAAGACTTAATCAGTTTATATAAATGTCACGTCAATTAGGTTGACATCTGTGCCGCCATTTTAGTTAGAAGGACTCCATGTTCTGATGCAATTGAAACTGTTGCTTGTCACTCAAAACTGTATTGTGCTCATTTACGAGAAATTGTCTGTGGTAAGTTTTATTTCTTTATTGCCCATGTTAGCTTGTTAGCCAATGCCTTTCCTTTTAGATCAAGTCCTTCTTCCACCTAAATAGAGGAGAGGGTAGGCCAGACAACCTTTAAATGTAGATAGCTTGTAAAAGGTTGTACAAGCTAAACTTATGTTCTTTATCCCCATTGTCTTGCGACATCTGCCAGAGTTTTTCCATGGTGGGTGGGTCTTTGTGAACTTTTCAATGTACATAATGTAACGTATGCATATAAAGGTCAGACCCTCGTCAGCCGCCGTAGGAGGCTGGTCTGATTGGACTCCACTGCAGTGTATTCTGTGAATAAACTAGTTTGTTTGTATTCTCTACTTGCTCATCAACTCTTTATTCTTGGAAGGCTAGAGGAGGTTGAAAATGGCCCGGGTGACCCTAATTAGATCACTTCCTTCAATTGGCGCCCAAACAGGTACCCCACAGGTGACCCGTCTTACTCGTAGTCGGGTTGTAGAAGTCAGGGTTGCGTCTGGTCGGATGGGTGGATCGCTGACCCCCACACAATCGAGCCTGGTCCTCGCAGCTGCCCCGCCTGTCTGATTGGGCAGATACCCGTCTAGCAGTATCCATGGCTGGGTCCTGAGAAGCCATAACCCTTGGATCTGACCATTTGGTCCGTAGAGTCGGCAGTGGAGAATAGTCTTGTCTGACTTGTGTGCAACGGGTGAGTTCATCTTGCATACTTGGTAAGTGGAGCACCGTCATGGTTAATTTGGCCAGTCTGCAGACCCTTGTGATACAGAGCGTTGTTGAACATTCTGCCAGGCCACCTGAGAATTCGGTTTACTTTTGAAAAGGTCTGGGCTAAAGCCTATCTTCTTGTCTTGGTGCAGTCTGAGGACTGACTTGTCTTTGCACAGTCTATGGACTGCTTTTGAGAGCTCTTTGTTTATGTGTGATTCATTGTGTATGTGTGTGTGTGTGTGTTGATTAAGCGAATACGTGGATGTGTCTGATGCCAGGATGCCTTGTTGGAGTAAAGAGTGGTGTTTGGGGTGCCGATGCTGCTCCGTGGAACGACGCTTGGAGGAGCTTCAGCCTGAACCCCCGGAAGGCACTCCGGGGCAGATTTACAAGCCCCTTGCGCCACTTTCACGTCACTTTTCCAATGTTAAAAGTGACGCAAAAGTGGCGCAAGGGGCTTGTAAATCTGACCCTCAGAGATTTGATATGTATGTGAAGCATGGTATTAGCCCTATTATGTTTTGTACATTGTGGCACAAGTATACGAGGGACAATGCCGAACTTTAGTGGCCACGTGATGGTACCTTTGATGAACAAAAACTGAATTATTTACAGGATAAACTATTTGCTAGAAGAGGTCGACAGTCGATGTTTGATACTTTACAGTTATGGCAGAAGGAAGCTAAGCAGAGGAGTATACGGCCTGAGAAGGAGTTTAGGAAGAAGGCAATGCAAACGGTGGTGCAGAAAGCGGTAGCTTATAATAGGAAAGAACAGAGAAGGGTATAGGGTGTGCAGATAGGAAGTTTTCATTACAGTGTGATAGGTCCTATGATGTTAGCGAGGAAGAGAATGTTTTCGTGGAGGATTTGTTGGAAACACGCCCCTACCTCCCTACGCCCCACAAAGAATATACCCTGATGTTCTACCGTCTCAGCCTGCGGGTGTTCCTTTGTCTTCCACTGATCCCTCCACAGCCTCAACAAATTCTTCTCCGGCCGTTTGCGTCTTTCCCCGGTTTCACAAATTATGAGTACAGTGACTGTGGGTACCCCCATGGTGTCGGCTGCTTCAGTTTCCGTTTCTCCTCCTTCTCTTATACCTACCGCATAGCCTTTGTTGACAATGTCACCTGTGTTACCATCTGTCGCGTTCCTCCTGACTATGTCACCCACGTTTTGAGTATTGTTGGGACGTCAGTGCAAGGGTCAGATGGAGGAAATTGGGAAGAGGCACAGGAGCGATTAGAGCGGGCAATGATTCGATCTGATGTGGGTGAAGAAGAGAAAAGGATGGTTGCAATTCAGGCAACACAGTGGGTCCGAAATGTAATTTATGGTTCGGAAGCTATATGGAGTCTAATGAATGATTTTGATCCATTTGTGCAACAACATGCCATTCAGCACATGCCTAATACATTGATTGGTCTGTGGGAACAGTGTATTAGAGTCAAGTTCCGCAAATTGTTTATGATATTCGAGTTCATGTATATTCTGCTGGTATGACTCCTGTGGAAGTTCACAGTAACGTTGGGACATTACTTAGTTATCAGGCAAAATTATATCATATTACTCCGATTCCAGTATCCTATTTTCAGATGAGGGAAGTGCATCCCATTTATCACCCTGAGAATACAGAGCCGCATAATGCAGCAAATGTTGTCACTCAGCAGCGAGTAGAGGCTTGTTTTCAGGAGCAATGGGTTTATACCCCATGAAAGAGAAGTGAGGTGCTTGCCCTTAAGAGTCAATTGCCAGATCCTAGGCAAAATTCTACTGCATACTATAAAGAATTAACGGAAGCTACCTCCTCGTCAGTTATGACTTTAGCAGACATTGAGATATTTTTCAGGTTGTTAGTGCTGGTAGATATACGGAGGCAGGTGCATACACAGAATTACAGAGTGGAATTGGTTGGTACATGGGACGAGATCAAGGCATAGGATAAGGAACGGAAGCCTGGTGACAAACCAAGGGCAGAGATATTGGCTTTACCAAATCACATTATTACTTATATGCATTCTCTTATTGCACCCAGGCAAGTAGACTAGGATAAGTTGACGGCATGTCGCCAGAAGAAAAAAGAGAGTGTGTCTGATTTTTTTACTCGGTTAGAAGGGGTGTTTTAGGATTTTAGTGGACAGGATTTGTCAGTGGAAGGAGAGGATTGTTTGTTTGTTAACATGTTTGTTACAAATGTACTTCCTGAGATTGCAGCTCGACTGCAAGCTTCTGAGAGTACATGGACCACCTCTTCCCCTTCAGTGATATTGAGTTAATCAATCAGTCAATCAGGGGAATTGTAAATGCACTACTCACCCATGAGGGTCTCAATACGCTGAGGGGTGGGGGGGGGGGGGGTTACACAGATCTGTCTAGCTGAAGAGCCAGGTCTTGAGGATCTTCCTGAAGGTGTTCAGGGAGGGGGCGAGTCTGATGTCTGCCGGTAGCTTGTTCCAGGTCTTGGCCGCAATGTGAGAGAAGGATCTTCCACCTGCTCCGGCTCTGTGGATGTGCAGTGTTTCGGCCAATGAAAGTTTAGAAGATCGGAGGTTTCTTTTGCATACTTGAAGTTGATTCTGTTGTTGAGGTATTTGGGTCCATTGTTGTGTAGGCATTTGTAGGTGTGTGTGAGCATGGCCCAATATCAAGAACACTGAGAAAATGAGGAGAAGGATAGAGTGGAGAAAAAGAGTAAGGATTTGAAGATGAAGGTATTGTTGCAGCAAGTGGCAAGGGGATCAGGAAGAGGTCGGGGTTCTGGTCATGAGATCATGAGGTGCCGGTCGAGGTGTTGTGCCTTTGTAAAAAGGTGGGGCATTGGCGAAGTGAGTACCCCAAATTGTTACAGAAGGTTGGAGCACTGAGAGGTAGGGGATGGAATGGAAGGGGTCGTGAGGCAGGTAACAGAGATGAGGCTCAAGGGAATGCATCTTCAGGGGGTCGGTCTGATCAGAATTATTTTGACAATCCATGAGGCAGACAATATTATCATGATGATTATGATAGTGATGAAGTTAAAGGGATGTTCCTTAGCTAGGACAGCACGGGACAGGACAAGGGGCCAGTTCATATTCCTGTAGATCAGTGTGGTCCTTATGTCACAGTGGACCTGCATGGTTCGATGCAGACATTTTTGGTGGATACAGGTGCGATGAATAGCTCTGTTTCTCATTCGCTGGTCCCTGGTGCCCTATCTGGCCAAAATAATGTTTCAGTAGGTTTTTCAGGCGTACTGATTGTGAGCCCCATCTCCAAACCTGTAGCTTTGACTGTTGGCCCTTTTACGATACATTCTCTATTTTTGTTGACATCAAATTGTGGTGAAAATGTATTAGCATTAGATTTGATGAAGAAGTTAAGTGCTACTATTTATTGCTCTCTGGACGGTGTTTATATAACTTTTGGACCTAATGTGGATGGTCCGAGACAGTGTTTTGCAAAGGACGCTCCGCTTCCTGTTGAGTTTCAGGATGTCCCGTCTTCTTTGTGGGCGACATGGGACACTGATGTTGGGTTGTTACAGATACCACCCATTTCCCTTAAGATCAAGGATAATGTGGTGCTTCCTCGTATTCCTCAATACAAAATATCACAAGCTGGGGAAAGGACCCTGATGCAGATTATAAAGGATTTGATTAAGTTGGGGGTGGTGGAGGAGACAGTAGCAAAAGTGCATAAGAGCCCTATTCTTAAAAAGGCCATTGTGGATTCCATTTATACACACTCTGATGTTTATCGATTTACGGAAAGTTAATAAAATAGTTATTCCCCAGTTCCCGGTGGTCCCTGATATAACGGTCCTTCTCACCATGATCCCATCTTCAGCAAAATATTTATCCGTGATCGATTTAAAGAATGTTTTTTCAGCATTCCTGTTCACTCTGATAGCCGTTACTTATTCGGTCTTGCTCTAGCTAGTAAAAGCTTCTAGTTCTGTGGAGTCTCTCAAGGATATACGGAAAGTCCTAGGGGCAGATTTACAAGCCACTTGTGCGTCACTTTTAACTTGGGAAAAGTGATGCAAAAGTGGCACAAGGGGCTTGTAACTCTGCCCCCTAGTATTTATAGTCAGGCTTGAAAAGGTCAATTGGACTCTCTCTCTCTTCCCGCAGAGAATGTATTATTGCAATATGTGGATGCCATTTTGATAGCCTCCGATACCGAAGAGGGTTGTTGTGATGCCACTGTACAATTGTTAATGCATTTAGTGAAAAATGGCCATAAAGCGTCCCTTTCTAAATGCCAGTATTGTTAACAGCAGGTCACCTATTTAGGTCACCTGCTGTCAAAGGAGGGTCAGAGGCTAACACCTGAATGAGTTGATGCAATTGTTAAGATGCCTGTCCCCTAGACTAAAATGGATGTGCGTGCATTCATAGGCATCACCTCGTATTGTCGGCACTGGATCCCTGGTTACTCTTTATTAATAAAGCCTTTGCTTCATCTAACCACTTAGGATGTGCATGAACCCTTCCCCTGGATGCATGAAGATCGGCATGCTTTTGAACAATTAAAACTTTGCTCTGCACCTGTGGATGTACTTTTGAATAAAACAAAGACAGAGCACCTTACTAGTGCGCGTCTGACTGGTGAGGTTCCGTAAATTCTGAACCCGTTTCATAAAGGTCATGGTTTCGGTACGAATTTGATAGTAGCGAACCGTAACTAGTGAGTGCGGCAAGTACGAGTGTTTTCGCCATGTTAGACCGATGGATTCACTACGTATTTAGGGATTTCGTTATGAACCCTTGGGTTCCATTCTGTGTATGGCAGCCATTTTGTGGCTGCACTCACATAGGCCGATGACTACGGCCGAACGAGTCTTTAGTACATGTACACGTTAGCTGACTTCTGAATGACCAGGGTGAACTGACCCCGTTGCCTGAAGCTGACCTTGCTAAGCCAGTTCCTTGCCCGGTAGCTGATCGAGATTGAGGATCAAAGCACAGGACATTGTTGAGTTTATTGCACACACACACACACCTTATCCTACTTATCATCTGTTTCTGTTCCTTCTTTTATGGCCTATTTATGGTATGGTTGTGGTCCTTTATTATGGGTTTGTCCGGTCTGTTCGAGAAAGAATATTGGGCTTTCCTGTTTAATTGATGGTGGGCTAGACAACTGAAAAGTGGGTTTGTTGTCATGCGATACCTTTTGTAATGTTACCTATGATTGGACAAACTGTAAATAGTGGGTGTTTGTCCGGAATGTGATTTTTAGCATAAAAGATGATGTCTTGCCATACAAATATTGAGCAGTCTCTGACGAACCTACTTGTGTCATACTTCGTAGACTTCTGTTCCTGGTTGCAGCCAATAAATTTGATCTTTGACGTCACCGAGAAGTATTCAGTGTCTCTGTATTCTAAGACAGGTGAACCCGAAGACTTTGGGCGTGCCCCTGGCGCCGCTGGGTTCTAAAACCCGGTTCTTCAGTTGGCGCCCAACGTAGGGCGACTTCAGTGGTACCGGTCCAAGCCTGAAGATCGTGAGGAGCATCGTGAGGAAATTCTGGAAGAGGGCCCCCACTTCATCGACCCCTATTTGTCGAACGTGGACTGAAGGTTTTTGCTGCGAGGCTTCCCGCTTTCCGACGGCTACGAAGGACTGCTGCCCTGACTGTCGTCCTGTCTTGGACCCTTCGTGATGATCTGTAAAGCGAGACGATAGACGGGTCTTCTGGTGACGTGATTGATACTTCAGTTAAGTATAAGTGGGTCGCTCCCAGTCCTTAGTTTTGGGTTTCCTTTGGATCTTTGATTTGGTACTTGCAAGCGCTAAAGCCGAGGGACTTGTATATTTGCGAGACTATGGTTTTTGGTAATCCCTTGAAGTTTGAAGCTAGATTAGTGAGCGAAGATGCCTGGTCTTAGCAGAATTAGGAATTTGTTTTGTTGTAGTTGTAACAGGGATTCCCGATTGGAGGACTCGTGTCCGATACCTCCGGTTGGAACTCCGACTTATGAGCTCTATTCTAAACATGGCGTGGGCCCAATTACGTTTAATGGAGTATGGGTCCGATACACTAGGAAAGACGGTGTCTTAAAATGGCCACAGCATGGTAGTTTCGAATCAGAGATTTTAGATGATTTGGAAGTTAAACTATTTAAGAAGAAAGCCCGGCCGGCGATGTTTGACTCTTTCCGCCTTTAGCGTAAGGAAGCCAAACAGAGAGCAATTAAACAAGCTAAAAGAGATAAAAGAGAGAAGGGTATATCGATAATGCAAGCTGCTAGGCAGTTTAAAGATAATGAAGAAGATCAAGTGAGTGAAGAGTTGCATAGGCAACATAAAATGGCCATCAATAAATGCTATCCAGCTTTGCCAACTCTTCTACAAGGTGCAACGAAGGACCCTGAAAAGGATCCTTTGATGTCACATTTGTTGAGTTCACCACCCCCTTATGTGCAGAGTGCTACGGTACCTCCACAACCTCCAGTTGTTGTGCCTCCTGTTGTTGCTCAGCCGCCAGCTCCTCTTCAGTTGGTTCCTCCTCCTCTGGCGCAGCCTTCTCTAGGGCCGCCGACTTTGCTATCAGTTCCGCCTCAAACTCCTACGACTTTTTCTCCTGTAGTTGCTACTTCTTCTGCTATTACTCCTACGTTTGTTTCATCTCAGTCTGCTTTGTCTCCTGTCCTTCTGACAACTTCTCCTTCTGTTCGACAGAGAATGACTAGTACTGTTACTGGTCTTTTGTCTCCTTTCTTTGGGTCATTGAATGTGGCCCCTGTTTCTGCGCGTAAACAATTACGTAGCTAGTTTCCTGGTCCCGAAGAGCGGGCAGTGTTAGATCATTGGCTCGTAAATGGGTTACTAATTCTTTGAGATATGATTTAGATTCGGTTATGGATGTCTTCCGTCAATGGGAAGCACCGAAGCAGAGGTACGTCTTTGATATCATGTGTACTTTCGTCCGTGAGGAAAGGGAAGATAGTGAGTTGGTTCAGACCCCATTGGAGTTGCTCGATGTACAATCCGAGTTTGCGAAAGGGACGATAGTGGGTTCCGATGTCGAGAAAGCAGTTGCGATGTTACTTGCGTCTAGGAGTGTGTTTCCTTCTCAGTCGTTGTTTGAGCCTGATCCTTCTGTTAGGAGAAAAGGGAGTTAGTACCCTATGAGAGAGGTTCCTCCGGTATGGAAAGAGGCAGTTGTGGCTAATGTTAATCAGGGTATTCAGGCTGTACCGGCTCATTTTCAGCGTGTCTGGGTACATGTTCCGTGGAAGAGAGCTGAAGTTTTGGCCCTTAAGCAGACTCTACCTGACCCCCGTAAGAATCCTGCAGGGTACTACAAAGAGTTGTCACAGACAGCTGACGCGTGCATCATGAATTTAGCCGATATAGACATGTTGTTTGGTAATGTGGTTCCTCAACCTTTGTGGGGAAAGATTCGTCATGTGGATAATGCGCAAGAGTTAGGTGATACATGGGTGAATATTGTTCTTGCAGATGGTCTTCAAGGTGGAGGGGCTAAACCTGAGGTTTTAGATGCGGAACTCCCTGGTAGGATTATTAATTATATGAAGACTCTAATGCCTGCTATGCGAGTGAATTGGGATAAGTTGTCTGCATGCAAGCAGAAGAAAGATGAGAGTTTGCCTGACTTCTTCACTAGGTTTGAAGAGATGTTTATCGATCACAGTGGTCAAGATATGAGTACGGAAGGTGGCCAAAGGTTGTTCGTAGATAAGTTTGTTCATAATTTGCTACCCGAGTTGTGTAATAAGTTGAAGGATTCAGAGAGTTCATGGGCTGTTTCTTCGTCGGCCCAGATATTGGCTACTGCACAATATTACGAGAATAGAGATAAGGATGAGAAAGAGAAAGCAGAGAAAAAGACTAAAGATTTGAAGACGAAGGTTCTTTTGCAACAGGCGTATCCGCCTCGTTATAATCAGCGTGAGTTTCAGCAACCTCAGCAGTTTCAGAGAGGATCTCAAAGGCCCAAGTCTTTTCAGCAGCGTGTTCCTGTAGGCCCTAATCAATGTGCGTATTGTAAAGAAGAAGGCCACTTCAAGAATAGTTGTCCGGTTCTTTACAGCGTGCGAATGGTGTGTCTGGTGTGAGTGGTCGAGGTGTTCAGCAAGCTCCTAGAGGTAGAGGACGTGGTGTGTTCCCCCAGAATGCACAATCCTATCCTCCACAGAATTTTATGAATTGTTTTGATCAGCATAATGTTGGGTCTGGTCAGTCGACTCAGTATTATGCTGATGATTACTATGTTGAGAGTGAGAATGCTGACGGTAATGATTGCTAAGACAGCCATAGACAAGGAGAGGGAGTAGTGTCAGTTCCGGTAGATCAGAGTGGACCTTATGTTGAAGTGATTACATCAGGTGTGTCAGAGCCTTTTCTGTTGGACACTGGTGCGGCGAAGAGTTCTATCATGCACTCTTAACTCCCTGGCGCACCTTTGTCCGGCTTAACAAATGTTTCGGTAGGATTCTTTGGTGCTCCAGTTCGTAATCCAGTTTCTAGTCCTTTGTCTCTTTCTGTTGGACCTTGTGAATTGGAAGCACCTCTCATTCTAACTACAGGTTGTGGTGAGAACTTGTTGGGATTGGATTTGTTGAAGAGATTGTATGCGGCATTACATTGTTCTCCTTCAGGAGTACAGCTTACATTGGGTAAAAGAGTGATTTCTCCGATGTATTTGTCTAAAGATCGGCTTCCATTGGAATTGCGTTCTCTCCCTGATACTCTTTGGGCAACTGGTCCTAATGACATGGGTCTTTTGGAGATTCCACCATGTGTTGTGACTTTGAAAGTGAATGCTAGATTGCCACGTATTCCCCAATGTAGTATTTCTAGTGATGGTGAAAGAGCGCTTTTAGCGATCATCTATAATCTGATTGAGAAAGATGTGATAGAAGAAACGAGAGGTAATGTGTGCAATAGTCCGGTTTTGCCTGTCCTGAAACGTACTTATTCTTCTCAGCCGCCTGTGTATAGGTTTGTGATCGATCTTCGCGAAGTGAACAAGATTGTTGTGCCACAGTTTCCTGTTGTTCCGGATATTACTGCTTTGCTGACTATGATTCCTGATTCAGCTGCCTGGGTTTCGGTGATTGATCTGAAGAATGCTTTCTTCAGTATCCCGATTGCCGAGGAGAGTAGAGATATTTTTGGCTTCTCTTTAGGAGGCCGAAGCTTCCGGTTTAAGCGCGCTCCTCAAGGCTATTGTGAAAGTCCATCCATCTATAGTCAGGCTTTGAAAACACAGCTTGATACGATTGTCTTGCCTGCTGGTGCTGCTCTTATTCAGTATGTAGACGATCTGTTAGTTGCTGCTGATCATGAGGAGACTTGTAAAGAAGCTACTCTTTCTTTGTTGCGACATTTGTCTGACCTTCATCATAAAGTGTCACCTTCGAAGTTGCAGTATTGTCGACAAGAAGTGACCTACTTAGGCCATCTCTTATCGAAGGAGGGAAGAAGGTTGACCCAAGAACGAATTCAAGCGATTGCGAAAATGAATGTGCCAACTACACAGAGAGAAGTGCATGCTTTCTTGGGTATTACTTCGTACTGTAGGCAATGGATTCCGAATTTTTCGCTACTTGCGAAACCTCTGTTAGCACTTACTCTTAAGGATACTCCGAATCCTCTTCCTTGGTCTGACGAATGTCAGAAGAGTTTTTCTGAATTTGATGCTTTGTGTTCGGCTCTGTTGTTGGGTACTCCCGAATACAGTAAGCCTTTTACACTCTATGTTCACGAGAGAGAGGGATGTGCATTGTCAGTCCTGACACAGCAATTTGGCGATAAACAGCGTCCATGTGCGTATTTCTCGTCGACTTTGGATCCGGTACCTAGAGCGTTGCCGAGTTGCTTGAGAGCTACAGCGGCAACGGCTGTTTCTATTCGAGTCTGCTAGTTTGGTGATGAATAATACATTGATTGTGATGGTTCCACATGCAGCGGATACTTTATTAAACAGGACTAAAACACAGCACTTGACTAGTGCTCGATTGTCAGGCTACGAGTTGACACTTTTTGCGAGTCATGTGCATATAAAGCGATGCAACACGTTGAATCCAGCTACGTCGTTGCCGATTTCTGTAGAGACGGATGTTCAGGAACAGCATGATTGCTTTCTTAGGACAGAGGAAGAAACAAAGTGTAGAATTGATTTGAAAGACACTCCTCTTGTGAAGTCTGATGGTACCTTATGGGTAGATGGTTCATGTTTTAAGCTTCCGAATGGTGATACGACTGCAGCATATGCGGTTACGACTTTACATACGATTGTTAAAGCTGCACGTATGCCACAAAATTCAGCTCAAGCAGCGGAGTTGATTGCACTGACAAGAGCGTGTGTGTTGTCGAAAGGAAAGAGAGTGACTGTGTATACTGATAGCCAGTATGCGTTTGGTGTTGCCCATAGCTTCGGGCGGTTGTGGAAAGAACGTGGGTTCCTTACTTCGCATGGTACGAAGATCCAGCATGGACAGTTGGTAAATGAGCTTCTTGAGTCACTTACGTTGCCGACGCAAGTTGGGATCGTGAAATGCAGTGCACATTAGAAGGTTACCGATGACGTTGGTCATGGTAATGCGTTTGCGGATGAAGTTGCGAAAGAAGCAGCGAAAGATGTGACGAGTCAAATGCATGTTGCGGGTCCAGCGAGATGGGTTCTGGATAGAGGAATGTGTGAGGATACAATAGAGAGCGTGAAGTCAATTCAGGCTGAAGCTACGGAGAAAGAATTGAGTGTATGGAGAGAGAGTACGGGAAAATTGGATTCGACTGGTTGTTGGATTGAGTTGTCGGAACATCAGCGATGGTTGTTACCTGATGCGTATGTGCTTGCAGTGGTTACGATGGCGCATGGAATGGCTCACATTACTGTGAAAGGGATTTGTAAGTTGTTGGCTCCAGTACGGCAGAATGCTGGAATTCCTAAGTGTGCGGAGAATCTGGTTAAGAATTGCATGGTTTGTCTGATGTATAATCCTGGCAAGGGAACTCCAACGCCAGCTGGTCACTTTGCTCCGCCGACGTATCCGTTCGAGGTGCTGCAATTGGATTTTATCCACATGGAGAGGTGCAACAATTTAAAATATGTCCTTGTAGTTGTTTGTGCCTGTTCGAGATGGGTAGAGGCATACCCCCTGAAAGATAATACTGCCTTGTCCACAGCCAAAGCCCTACTCAAGGAATTTTTCCCTAGATTTGGATTGCCAAGGATGGTGCGGAGTGATAATGGAAGTGAATTTGTGGGTCAAGTTATGAAGAGAGTGTGTGAAGGTTTGGGCATTAGGCAGAAATTCCATGCTGCAAATCATCCCCAATCAGCTGGCCTAGTTGAATGCTATAATGGCACTCTGAAGCTGAAGTTAGCCAAGATTCAGGCGAGCTCTGGTCTCCAATGGCCCGATGCTTTGCCGTTGGCACTTTTGTCAACAAGAACTACAGTGCACTCCCGAATTGGTCTTAGTCCACATGAAATAATCTTTGGCCGTCCGGCCAACGTATGGGGAGTGCCGAGGCCAACAAAATTTAGTGATATTGAATATCCTGTGCTGATTAACTATTTGTATGATTTGACGGCTAAATTGCGTGTCTTACACCAACAGGTTTACGATACACTTCCACAAGCATCTGAAGATCCAGGACACTCCATTGACCCTGGTTTGTGGGTGCTCGTACGCAACTTCCAGCTGACAAAGAATGATCAGCTCCGCTGAACTGGACCTTTCCAGGTCCTTCTGTCAACGCGTACTGCAGTGAGAGTTCACGGCAAGAAGAACTGGATCCACAGCGTACATTGTAAGAGGGTATCTTTACCTCTACCGTACGATCAGTGGGCCCAGGAGGGTGTTGGTGATTCAGAGACTGATACAGTGCCAAGATTCGTTCCATTCAGTGATGCGCGTTAGGTTGGGACAAGCTCTGAGTGTGAGGACGACGATATTTTGCAAGCAGCTGTACCTCCTTCTTTGAGACTGGACACTACTGAGCCTGAGTTGTTGTTTCGTGATCAGACATTGCCTGGTAAAGGTCGCTATAAACTACGACCGAGAGTCAATGGACAAATAAAAAATTAATTCATTTTTGCTTTTGAAAACTATGCTCTCTCATCCAAAAAGCTGTTTTGACCTATTTTTTTTTTTTCGAACCGCCATCCGGGTTCAGCTGTAGGGTCGCAGTATAAAGCCTTGGAGTGTTCAGCCGTGTAGACACATGGTCGACGGTTCTGGTTTGTTCTAGGACGTTCCCTGGACTTACAGACGTACACCTGAGCGAAGAGAACCACCTGCCGCGATCAGCACGGTTAGAGGATGGAGTTTTTTGAGATCGAGAGAGCCGTTGTAGAAATGAACTTTAAGACGAGACTGTGTAAACTAATGAGTAGCAAATGTTTTTTGATAACGTGTCTTTTAATGTCACTTAGCATGACAATGTTTTTGGTGGGATATCTTGTTCTTTCTTTCCAAGTGACGTTTGCACCCACCACACAACCTATGTCTTTTCCTACTACTACTTCTTCGCATTCTTTTCATCCTTTACCTGAACATGAATCCATTAGAAGATTGGAATTCATTAATAATTTCTTTGTGCAACTTCTGCATCAGCATCAGTTAGTAGTGAACACCACTAATTGCTGGGTGTGTGGTCCTATGCCTCATCCTACGGATAAGGGTATTCCTTACCTGGTTCTGCCATTTAGCTATAATGGATCTGTATGGGCATATAGGACGATGTTTATTTATGCCCATGAAGTTTACCCCCTGCGTTATATGAAAGATAGTCCGAGTAATAGTGCTCTAGTGAAGGGAATAGTGGATATGATTAGAGGTATCGATTCCTATGAGACTATTCCTAAAGATGAGACACTAGCTTATATTGGATGGAACGTGACTGGATATGGTGTTAGTCTGAGTGAAAAGCAGCGAGGGAAAAGGTCATCTCCGATTTGGATCGTACCCCATCGTGGTCATTTTTGTCTGCAAGGTAATGGCAAGAATCCGAGAGCTCAGTTAGGGAAGAGTGTTTGTACTGAGGCGTATGTTTTTGCGTCCCAGACTTCCCCACCGTTTTTAGCAGCTAAGGGTACGTATTTTGTTTGCTATGATAGAGCATATACATGGTTGCCCCCTTATTTTTCGGGAACATGTTATGTTTCGTATCTGTTGCCCCCTACGTGTACTGCAGCCACAGATTACCACAGAACTAGAGTAGTTAGAGGTGTCTTCAGGAAGGAAGATACTACAGGACAAGAATTGGGAGATTTTCTTAAGGGTTTGCTGCCGTTTTGGGGACCTATCGTTAATAGTAGGAACATACGGCAATTGACGAGAGTGGTTGAGTCCACCATAGTTGAGACTGCTGGTGCCCTTATTAATTTGACTGCTGAGCTCCAATGGGATCATCTTATGACGTTGCAGAATCGTGTTGCGTTAGACGTCATACTTGCAGATAGAGGAGGGGTATGTAAATTGATTCAATCGAGCTGCTGCGTTTTCATTCCAGACAATGCTCCTACAGTGTACCAGGCCATTTCCAAGCTACATAAGCTCTCTGAGTCTGTACATGTGGACGAAGGAGATTGGTCGTTGATGGGATGGTTTTGGGGATTGTTATCCACCTTGGGATGGAAGATTCTGATGATCATTGGGATGGTTTTAGCTTTTCTTTTCCTGTTCTGTCTTTGTGTACAGTGTGCTCCTGCTGTATGTGGCCTTTGTGCTACTACGTGTGCAAGGAGACCTGTCCCGAGAGAGTTACTGAGTAATAGGATTATGCTCCAGCAACATCTTGATGATCTGATGAATATAGACCTGGATTCAGATTGACGTGAGTTTAGGTTATTGCCTATGTAAGGGCAAAAGGAGGGCCTGAGGTTCCGTAAATTCTGAACCCGTTTCATAAAGGTCATGGTTTCGGTACGAATTGGATAGTAGCAAACCGTAACTAGTGAGTGTGGCAAGTACGAGTGTTTTCGCCATGTTAGACCAATGGATTCACTACGTATTTAGGGATTTCGTTCTGAACCCTTGGGTTCCATTTTGTGTACTGGTGTGGTGTGGAGTGCAAAAAAACGATGGATTTAGGCCCAGATCTCTGTACTGGGGTGAATGTATGACATTGTGTTCTGCATTCTGTCCATCAACTGTTATTTTTGCATTTGTCACCCCGAGTGGGATGGGTATGCTCGGACGTGAGTCCACGCTCTCCACACACTGGAGTCAAGCTATCCTGGCTGAAGACGGCTGATAGCCAGAAACCGGTCCTAGGATGCTTGATTCTGGTCCAGGAAAGACATGGCTTGGCAGTTTGGGCTGGACTGTTCCCATGAGGCACAGGGTCAAGGCTAATTTGCATATGGCCATGTCTGAACTGGGGTGGTGTGGAGTGCAAAATATCGATGGATTTAGGCCCAGATCTCTGTACTGGGGTGAATGTATGACATTGTTCTGCATTCTGTCCATCAACTGATGTTTTTGCATTTGTCACCCCCAGTGGGATGGGTATGCTCAGACGTAAGTTCTATGCTCTCCACACCACTGGAGTCAAGCTATCCTGGCTGAAGACGGCTGATAGCCAGAAACCGGTCCTAGGATGCTTGATTTCGGTCCAGGAAAGACATGGCTTGGCAGTTCGGGCTGGACTGTTCCCATGAGGCACAGGGTCAAGGCTGATTTGCATATGACCATGTCTGAACTGGGGTGGTGTGGAGTGCATAAAAACAATGGATTTAGGCCCAGATCTCTGTACTGGGGTGAATGTATGACATTGTTCTGCATTCTGTCCATCAACTGTTATTTTTGCATTTGTCACCCCGAGTGGGATGGGTATGCTCAGACGTGAGTCCCATGCTCTCCACACCACTGGAGTCAAGCTATCCTGGTTGAAGACGGCTGATAGCCAGAAACCGGTCCTAGGATGCTTGATTCCGGTCCAGGAAAGACATGGCTTGGCAGTTTGGGCTGGACTGTTCCCATGAGGCACAGGGTCAGGGCTGATTTGCATATGGCCATGTCTGAACTGGGGTGGTGTGGAGTGCAAAAAACGATGGATTTATGCCAAGATCTCTGTACTGGGGTGAATGTATGACATTGTTCTGCATTCTGTCCATCAACTGTTATTTTTGTATCTGTCTTAGATACAATCCTGGGACGGGGACCCCAACACCATCTGGTAATTTTGCACCTCCTTCCTTCCCTTTTGATGTACTCCAAATAGACTATATAGAATTGCCACAGGTTAACAATTTGAAATGTGTACTAGTGGTAGTTTGTGCTTTTAGCAAGTGGATTGAGGCTTACCCCACAAAAGAAAACACTGCCATGGCAACAGCAAAGGCCCTCATTAAGGAGTTTTTCCCCCCGATATCGTTTGCCCCGCTTGATTTGGAGTGACAATGGAAGTCACTTGAACGCCAAAGTAATCCAGCTGATATGTGACGGTTTGCAAATTCAGCAAAAGTTTCATGCAGCTAACAACCCACAGTCAGCAGGCTTAGTTGACAAATACAATGGTACTCTCAAGTTAAAATTAACAAAGTTGAAAGAGAGTACTGGGTTGCCATGGCCAGATGCATTACCCCTTGCTTTGTTGTCTACTAGAATGACTGTCCATTCCAGTACCGGAATATCTCCTTATGAGGTAAATTTTGATCGTCCAACGAATGTCTGGGGTGTCCGTAGGCCAAAGAGATTTTCGGATATTGAGTATCCTCTGTTGGTCTACTATTTATATGAACTTACTAAAAGCTTACATTCTATCAACCAACAGGTAAACGGGGTGCTGCCTCCAGCAGCTGAGGGGCATGGGCACATGATTCAGCCTGGTGACTATACACTGATTCAAAGTTTTTAAAGAAAGGACGGCTTGAAGCCAAGTTGGAAGGGCCCCTATTTGGTCTTCATCACCACGAGAAATGCGGTGAGAGTTGAAGGTCGGAAGAACTAGGTGCATGCCTCTCACTGTAAGAGTGCCTCTGCGCCTGCCTTACAACACCTGGGTAAGAGAAGACATTGGAGACCACAAAACTGAAAAGGTTCCACGATACCTACCGTTCTTGGATGCTCAATTGGTTTGGACGCAAACAGAAGCAGAAAATGATGAAGTGTTAAACGAAGCAGTTCCCCTGGAATTAAGGGCTGCTCAGGGTTCCACTTTATCAGACTCCTTGGAACCTGAGCTACAGTCCTCAACGTCTCCTGAATTTCAGATTCTACTTCTGGATGAGATAGTGCCTGAAAAGGACTGGTACAATTTGCGAAAAGTGAGTGTAGTTAGGGATGGACTTCCTTGCATAATACAAGTAAAAGGTCCCTTGTTTTTAAATCTTCTCATTAGATTAGGGATCAGAAAACGAGTGCACTACCTGTGACGCAGGACAGGATAAGCTGAGGGTGTCTTCTAAGGAGGGAGAGTGCCCTATCCTGAGAACAGTGAACAATTGTCAATGAGCTGCAAGGGTGTGGCTCCACCGCCGCGTGCTCAATAGCTCCTCCGAGGATTGGACGATAAAAGCCCGCCAGGGAGGCTTAGAACGGACCCTGATTCTTGACCCTTGTGATTTTTTCCTTTTGGTCCTTATTTTTTAGTGTTCTTGTGCTTTCTCTCCATCATTGGCTCCATTTTAAGTCATTGTTTCTTTGACACTTTGATCTGTGAATATAATTGTTGAGAAATGTATCTTTTTGGTCGCCCTCTCACTGCGGATGAACAAGGCCTTGTTGCTCTACTCCCAGGGCGGGTTGGTTTTGAATGGTTACTCAGGAAAAAGATCTTTTGGGTTGTAATAATGTTACTGTTCCTATTTGGGAAGGGGGGCTGCTGTGGGTAATGGAGAGTTCTAAGGCTCCATTGTCATGTGTCTTGTATCAAGCAGTTCCCTCTGATCGTCAGAAACACATTATGCACAATAATGTTTTCCTAGATACCCACTGAAAATTCTTTTGGGATAACACAGCCTGTTATCCCTCTTATTCTGTTACCAGTTTATGGACAGCTTATCCTCTATCACTAGTAAATTACACATATGTTCGCCTGCGCTTTTGTAGATGTAAAAGGTGAATTTGGTTTGAGATAACTTGGACCTTGTTAATACTATAGTACAGAGGTACAGGATATCCAGGATGTATGCCCGAATTGTATTGTGGTGATCTCTATTTCCATAAAAGAAATATCACATTAACAGGATGGCATTACCAAGATTTGACCGTTACTCAGGAAGCAGGAATGTATCCTATGTGGTTTCCTAAATTAAACAGTACGGATATTTATTTATATCTTAAGTGCTCTGGAGAAATAATATACAAAAATATCCTTTAGTTAGGAAAAAGGGATGACTCTAGTATGAAAGGAATGAGCACTAGATATGATCCATTGGATTACCAACGTCTACTCTATATACACACACCCCGATTTCTATTTTCTCTCCAATTGCACATATTCTAATATGTACAATGGTACAGAGGATATAGATTTAGGAATGGTGTTACCTCTCGGGGTGCCTTGAAGGCACAGCAAACCTAATTTTAAATGGGTAAAAAGAACATTGACCAAGGAATTTTGTGAAGGAGTTACAGATTAGGAGGTTAATAATTGTAGCAATTGTATTACTTTTGGGTACATCCTGTCTTCCATTTACACATTTGGTGGTACTGTATGGCCAGAGGGGAACGTGCAAGAGAGTATTTGGGTGTAAATTACAGATGTTATCTAATTCAAAGGTGGCAGCTCAATGGATATCACCACCCAATTAGAACGTATGTGCATATATTCCGAACCGACAAGATATGCTGTTGATTTTATTCTGGTCAAGAATGGTGGAGCATGCACTGTCATAGAGGATCAGTGTGTGGTCAGCATCCCGAATATGGAAACAAATGTACCCAACATATTTGAGACATTTTGGAAAATGTTAAGGGCATGGAGAGTGGCAAGTGGATTTGGTCCTTGTTTGGAGGATGGGGCTGAATCCTAGAGAAAGTGATATATTTTGTTATCATTCTAATTTGCTGTTGTGCTCTTATACAGTGTCTTCCCTTATGTTGTTCAGCATGTGCCACCTATCTTACACCCAAAAGTAGTTTGATTCATGATACAAATGCTAGAATAATGCTTCAACAAGAACTAGACACCCTCATGCAGTTGGATGAGAGAGTTTTTGGATCAAATACCTCCCTTGTTGATTCTGTTTTTGATACTACTCATGTTGATAATGATTAATGATGCATCTCCTTTTAAATATGTTTTATTATTATATGTAATTCTCTTTGACAGATTATTGTTTATCCAATAAAATTGTCCTAGTTTCTAGAATAGTAAAGACCCTTACCTGATACCATAAATAAAGATGATTTCGCATATAAATGCTAAAAGGAGGAGCTGATAGAATAGAGATGTAATTTTAATATTTTACGAGTTTTGCTCTCTCATATGTTAGCATTCATATGGCTAATACATTGTATTTTCGTGGCAAGTGTAAGACTTAATCAGGGTACAGCTTCGATCACAGTATGGGACACATACAAAGTTTTCTTAAGGGGTAAAATAATCTCTGCACAATCCCATAAGAACAAACAAAGAAGGGAAGAGATAGCGAGTATAGAGAGAAAGATCTAGATTTTGGAACAGCAGATGTTAAATAAAGAACTTGCTCAAGAACCTCTTCAACTCACTATTCAGACACTAAAAATCGATCTGGCAGGTGTATTGGAAGGTAGAGTACAGGAAAGGTGGCAAGCAAGCAAACTTGCTCATTTCAGTTATGGAGAATGCTGTGGCAAATTGCTTGGAAGACAAACAAAGATCAGGTGAAATCTTTTATAAAGGAGTTAAAGCCAAAAGATTCAGGGATTCTGATTGAGACAACGGATGGTATTGAGGAGGTTCTTCTCAACCATTTTGTAGAAGTATATACAGAGGATTTGAATACAAGAGAGGAAGATGTGGAAGAATGGCTGGGACAGGACTTTTCAAGGAAGATTCCCGATATCCAAAGGGTAGCTATTAATAGCTCTATAACAGTAGGAGAAATAAGGAAATATATAAGAATAGGGAAATCTAATAAAGCAGTGGGACCTGATGGTCTCCCAATTGAGTTGTATAAAAAATTAGAGGGCTGTTTGGCACCTGGAATGTTTAAATTATTTTTAGCCATCTTTGAGAAGGGTAGTGAGATCCCACCCTCTTGGAATGAAGTTTTAGTGATGCTGATATTAAAACCAGACAAACAATCAATTTCTTGTTGTTGTTGTATAGCTTTATTTCGAAATATTTCATTTCATAAAAGCATTACAATAAAAAACAATGTGAGCATAAAAACAGTTGTACATCAAAACTGACAAAATCTCAAAAAGGACGCTACAAATATACAACATAGTAAATAACATCCATTCTAAAAGCATTTGTGCAAGTACATAATTATCATCTTCGAAAAGGAATAATGGGGAAGGGACACATACAAAAAACAACCGGGCCACTGAAATGTAGGTTGGCATCCTTACTGGAGGATCATTCTCCTCGCGGTTCTTATCCTCCAAGCCCACCCCAGGAATTTTGCCAGGCCACATGCAAACAGTGGATGAGGGTCTGATCTTAACAGCCGTAGGGCCTCCAGGTGTGACCGATTGCCCAGCCTCGCGCAGAGCGGTTTCAACCATCTGCGCCGGGGAGCAGCGTAGGCTGGGCATTCGAACAACAAATGGGGAATGGATTCAACCCTGGTCGTGCAGAAAGGGCAAGTTTCTATAGTTTGCCATGGTGGTTTCCATTTAGCTGTCCTTATGCCTAAGGGCAAAACCCCAGCCCTAAATTTGAAGTACAACGCCCTTTCTGCTGGATTCAAAATCACATCAAGGTAGGGTTCTCTTAAGGGACGGCATTTGATAGCCAAAAACTCCTCAGCTGATCTGCACAGATTCGGATGGGACACTCTCTCGTTGTCCACCCACGTCCAGAATATTTTCTTTAACAGCTGTTTAGGTGGTGAAGATCTATTGGCCCAAGCGTCATCCAGGCCTAAATCACAAAGGAGGCGCTTTACTCCAAGGAGCCAACCGATCTTATACCAACCCGGGGTTGAAAGAAGTTCGCTTAGTGCATTTGCATAACTTGAAAGTTCAGGGACATTCCATATACGGGCCCACAAAAGGAGGGGACGTAACTTGGCCTGGTCGGCTATGGATCGTGTTCCTGTATCAAGTAGAAGGGGTAGAGTGGGAGAGCTGTGGGGGAGCCGCATTAGGTCTTTGTGGAACTTATTCTCCAGATGGGATAGGGTATCAAATTTCTGGGTACCCCACAACTCAGCCCCGTACAATGCTGCACTCACAGCTTTTGCCTTGTATATATCAAGTATCACCCCAATGGGTTTAAGGGGTGAGGCGCGATGTTCTTTTAGGAGGGCGCCCGTAACCCTCCTATGTGTCAAAATGGTTTTTTGGTGGTGCGCCTTCCAACACATGGAATCGCAGAGTCTGATTCCTAAATAATCGAATTCCCTGACCCTTTCTAAAGGTACTGAGTCTATAGATGGCGGTAGACTGTCTTCCTGGGGGGATTCAGCACAAGGAACTTGGTTTTACTGATGTTAATAGCCAAGCCCCTTGCGTCGCAAAAGCCCTGGAACCTCGTTAACAGGGTTTGGAGGCCCTTCGGGGATTTCGAAATCAGCAGGGTATCGTCTGCGAACAGGAGCGTTGGTATCTTTCTGCCCGCCAGGGAGGGAGCATCTGCAGGTAGTTGGAGAAGGTGCTCTACCACTCCGTTTAGATATAGAGAAAACAGAGTGGGAGCTAGCACACACCCCTGGCGGACGCCCCTGTCAACAGGAATCCGAGATGTTTTTTGGCCCTGCTGACCCCATCTAATTTGGGCAAAGTTGCTTTCATGGAATTTGATGGTTAAGGCCAACAAGTACGCGGGCATGCCCATACCCTCAAGTACAGCCCACAGTTGGTTGCGTGGAACAAGGTCAAAGGCAGTCCGTAAATCGATGAAAGCGAGATACAGACTGCCCTTGCCCAGTTTGACCACTTTCCAATAAAGCATTAGGAACCGGAATGTCTGCTCAATCGTACCGGTTCCGGATCTGAAACCGGCCTGAAAGTCAGACAAAACCTGCATTTCCTCGGCCCACTGCAAGATCCTACCCAAAACTACCTTCCCTGCTACCTTCTGAGTGGAATCAAGCAGACTTATGGGTCGGTAGTTAGCAGGGTCGTCCCTGCAGCCCTTTTTAAAAATGGGGACGACTTCCGCACCCCTCCAAGAATCCGGGAAACCGCCACCCACCAGTGCCTCATTCAGGAGTTTAGCAATATAAAGGCTCCAGACCTCTACGTTGCTACGAAGCAAGTCGCCAGGGACTCCATCTGGGCCTGCAGCCTTATTGGGGACGATACACCTGATTGCTATTTCCACCTCCCTAGATGAAAAAGTGGGGCCAGGATGAGAGCTATTATCTGGGACTATATGACTAGTACCCCTACTTGGACCCAAAACCCCCCCGGAGTTAGAGTAGAGTTTAGAAAAGTGGGCCAACCAAGCTTCCCCTGTGATGTTACATGTTAGCGGGGAGTCAACAGGCCTGTCCCTGCCTCTAATCAGAGCCCAGAAAGCCCTTGAGTCCTTTCTAGAGCCAGCCTCCATTAAATCACTCCAGAAGTTGGTTTCGTGCGTGACCTTTGCCACAGCTTGGGTCTTCTTGTAGTTTTTCCTAGCTAGAGTGATCAAAGCCGGGTCTTTAGCACTAACTGCCAGGATTAGCTCACTTTTTGCTTGCCGGCAAGCGTGGGAGTACCATTGATCTCTACCCCTAGTCTCGTTTCTCCGCTTGGCCCCCCCCCCCCTCAGGAACCAAGAAAAGATTACTAAGTGATACAATGGTCTCCACAAATGGCATGAGGATAGGGGTTTCGGAGTCCAGCGTGCCTACGATACACTTAGCTTCCATCATTATGGACTTTACTTGGGCCATTCTTGTGGCATCAGAAGCAACTTTAGCCCATTTCAATCGCCTCCCGCAGTTAGATGGAACAACTTCATGGGATGATTTCCAAGTTAGCCGGGATAATGGTGTGGCCCCTGTGTCCCACGGGAGAGCAAGCGAGAGGACCAAAGGATTGTGGTCACTATCCGTGGATTGTTGGACAACCATATCAAGGACATATTCCCACAGGTTGTAGTTTAGCAGCACGTAATCAATTCTAGAGGTGTGACCAATCCTATTGAATGTGTGCGCACCCCCAGTGTCTGACTTACAACGGCCATTAGTGGCTCTGAGGGCGTATTCCAAGCAAAGTGCGTTAATATCAATGGCATTCTGTGTCCATTTCTTAATGGGGTCAAGAGCAAGCAAGGGAATGCCTCTCTTGGCGTCGTCCTCCCATGTGTCCAAAATGTCATCACTGGCCAGAGGCTCGAAACAACAATTAAAATCCCCGGCCAGGATAATGAAGGAGTCAATGTTACAGCCAGTTAGCTCCTCTTCAACTCCAGTTAAAGACAAGGGGCTCGTGTTCCCTGCCCTGGCCCCCCTGAGATACAGGTTAAAAAGCTCTAGAGTCTTGCCCCCCGGGCATTGGATAGTGAGTCTCAAAAGATCTGGGGATGGGGAATTTATATGTTTTACTGTGAGCCCCAGCGAAACACTAACCCAGATGAGAAGGCCACCAGAAGGACGGCCTTTACTTCCTTTGGACCTGGAGGCCGGCACAGAGTAGGTCGTGAAGCCGACCCTGTGCACGGGTTCCAGGCACCAAGTTTCTTGTAGGAGGCAGATCCCAAAAGGCTCCATGAAGGAAATCCAGTCAGGTTTGTCAAAGTTCCGGGCGAGCCCTGGCACATTCCAGCTTAGGATTTTAAGCTGGGGAACATCTGCCAAGGTCTTACCTAACTGTGGCACAAAAACTGGAAAGGTGGCATGGATATCATCAACCCTGGAAGATTGGAGAGAAGCTGCAGGTGACGAGGCATCGGGGACAGACATGCTTAAGGCTAAAGGAGTAACAAGAGGGCAAACAGCTGAAGGAAGGTGCACCCGATCCTGTATAAAGGGGACCTGAGTTGAAGACTGGGTCGGAGGGGCAGTAATAGTCACACCCACGGTAGT
Source organism: Lissotriton vulgaris (assembly GCF_964263255.1). Classification (NCBI taxonomy): domain Eukaryota; kingdom Metazoa; phylum Chordata; class Amphibia; order Caudata; family Salamandridae; genus Lissotriton; species Lissotriton vulgaris. The sequence continues at coordinate 290,293,622 of NC_141697.1, read as the reverse complement.
CGCCAAAGACGAACTCCCCACCTCTAGTGTAAGACCATTGGGATTACTTGTTAGTGCAGTTGCTGGGGGCGTTAGGAGTCAGTCAACATCCTCCAGGCTGCCAAACCTATTTGAAGATACAGTTCCAAACCAGCCACTGTTTGGATTATACACATTGGAAGGGTATCCCCAACTAGGCTGTTGGGGAACTGTAGGCCAAAAACCCCCCTGCGGGCATACAGCACGGGGGGGATAGAAGAATGACAAAGGCCTTGGAGCAATAGAGGAACCCCAGTCTTGATACCCAGGGGAACAGATATGTTTGGCCGTGTGGACATCATCAAAGGTTACGACAATACAGTCGCCGGGGGTCGATTTCCTCATGGTTCCCACCCACGGAACTCTTCGTGTCATTAAGACTCTACTCCTCCTACCATTGGGGATAGGTCTATAAGTATTAAGCCAATGCATAACTTTGTTGCGAAGGGAATGCTGGTCTTCGTATTGGCCATTCTCTAATTCCGGGACACCCGTCAAAACCACCATATAATCATTTGCTTCAGGAGGAAGATCGATGTAACCTCCTCGGAAATTACTCCTGGTATGGGGACCCCCAGCAGAATGAGTAGGGGGTTTGTTCCGAGGGGCCTGGGCAGGACGGGAACTAGAGCTAACCGAGTTCTGAACTCTCGGAACAGCTGATGTAGTGTTGTTCCGAGGGGCCTGGGCAGGGCGGGAACTAGAGCTAACTAAGTTCTGATCTCTCGGTGCAGCTGGTGTATTGCCAATATGAGATTGTGTTGATGGAGCATTTGAGGTGTTAGCCCTGGGCTGGGGGGGCGGATTTGCAGTAATAAGACTCCTGGTACGGGGTTTGGGAATAGGGTGGGTAGGGCGGGGCACAGTGGGATTAGGGGGCAAACCAGGGATAGCTGTAGGAGGTGGGGTAGGAACCTGCGTGACCATGTTACTGACAATCAGACCCTGGCGTTCAAGGCCTCTCAGGCCAAGAGTGGCCAAGGCGATAATGCTTTTCTCCATCTCAAGGAGATTGTTCTCTATACGAGAAAGCCTTAAATCCAGGGGAGATAGAAGATTTTTTAGAGACTCCCAAACCACTCCTATAAATTCCCTCTCCCTCCCTTCTTGATTAGTCCAACCCGGGTCTGATCTCTCAGGGGGTAGGGTGCTTCCAGGATCTAAAGGGACTTGCCCCACGATATTTTCGCCACAGGGAGCCATGGGGAGGAGAAAGACGTAACCGGACTGACAACAGCTATTGTATTATCAATGGTGGACAAGTTGGCCCCCTGCATTGGCATTTTTTTCCGTGGGGAGGTTGGGCTGGGGGAACGTTTTCTCTTATTGGAATTCGCCGGGATGTTATCGAGGCCGCCATATGAGGTGGAGGCCAGAGATGTATCAAAGGATTGCGGGGAAGAGATGGAGGGAACAAGAGGGCTACCCTCAGCAATGGGCAGGCCGTCAGGCAGAGCAGGTAGACCTAGAGGTGGAGAGGGGATGGGCAAAACAGGCATATCGTGGACATCAGCCAACGTTAATCCGCCCTCCTGAATGCAAGTGCGATTAGGGGAAGTAACAGAAGCTATGTGTCCAAGGGAGGATTTCTTATGGGAAGCAAATTCGAGTGACAGCTTCCTAGCCGCTTCCAAGTCAAGGGACACTCGGGTTTGCAATTTATTGATTTCATGATCTATCGCCTTGCTTGTCCGCGTAATGAAGTCGTCCATAGGCCCGTTATGGACTAGCCCTCCCTTGGCCGCCCTATTACGTGTAACGCGGGTACACATGTGGACTAACTAAGGCTAGCAACCCGGGCAGCAAGAATAGGCAAACACAACACCCAGGATGCAAGACGAGGGCGTAAGAGAAGGGGCCCAGACCAGACCGCTCAGACCTCGAACGGCCTCAAACGGCCCAGTCTTTGCCCGTGCTGCGTCCCGCGCTGCGGGAGTGTTAAGCCAAGATATAGTGGGCGTAGTGGGCGGGATGGGCGGGGAGAGCGGACCGGATGTTCAATCTGTGGTCTTCGCAGGGACTCCTGGATGTCGGAGTCCCTGCACACTCGCAGCCCACGCCTTTCCACGCACCCCTACCTCCGCCTTCGGTGTCCAGGTGCTGTTGGTGACAGACGCACTCCTGTGCGCAGCGGCTCCCGCGGAGCGGGAGCGGCAAGCCGTGTGGGCGGAACTGCCCTTGAACCCTCGAGAAATAGGTGAGCCTCTGCGTGTGGTTTTCAGCGTCCCAAGGAATGGCTGGCAAAAGCGCCCTTTAAACTGTCAGGTGGGCGGGGGGCGGGCCGGCGGGGAGAGCGGACCGGATGTTCAATCCGTGGTCTTCGCAGAGACTCCTGGATGTCGGAGTCCCTGCACACTCGCAGCCCACGCCTTTCCACGCACCCCTACCTCCGCCTTCGGTGTCCAGGTGCTGTTGGTGACAGACGCACTCCTGTGCGCAGCGGCTCCCGCGGAGCGGGAGCGGCAAGCCGTGTGGGCGGAACTGCCCTTGAACCCTCGAGAAATAGGTGAGCCTCTGCGTGTGGTTTTCAGCGTCCCAAGGAATGGCTGGCAAAAGCGCCCTTTAAACTGTCAGGTGGGCGGGGGGTGGGCCGGCGGGGAGAGCGGACCGGATGTTCAATCCGTGGTCTTCGCAGGGACTCCTGGATGTCGGAGTCCCTGCACACTCGCAGCCCACGCCTTTCCACGCACCCCTACCTCCGCCTTCGGTGTCCAGGAGCTGTTGGTGACAGACGCACTCCTGTGCGCAGCGGCTCCCGCGGAGCGGGAGCGGCAAGCCGTGTGGGCGGAACTGCCCTTGAACCCTCGAGAAATAGGTGAGCCTCTGCGTGTGGTTTCTTGTTGTGGTCAATTTCTTGTGACTCCTACAGGCCTATCTCGATACTCAATTCAGATTATACAGTTGTTTTGAACATTTTGGCAGATAGGCTTAGTGGAGAGGTTGAGCACTTATTGCATGAAGACCAGAAAGGGTTTGTGCGGGGCAGGGGAATTAATGATCTTACATATAGTTTAATTGGTGCCATAAACATAGCCACTTCCTATAAGCTACCATTGGCAGTGATAATAGTTGATGCTACTAAAGCCTTCGATAGGGTTAACTGGTCCTACTTGTGGAAGATCTTAAAATTATCCAATCTTGGTGATAATTTTTGTACTGCAATAGGTCTAATATATAGAAATCCCATAGCTAGAATTATAGTGAATGGAAACTTGTCAAAACCTTAAGAAATCTTTAGGGGAACTAGGCAAGGGTGCCGCTTATCTCCCCTTCTTTTAAATTGATATATTGGGCCCTTGGCAGCTAAGATTAGGAGACACGAGAATATCCCCTCTTTTAAATTTCAAGGGTGGGAGATAAAAGCGGGTTTATATACTGACGACTTGGTTGTGTACTCCTCAGAAGTAGATTACTCCCTTCTTGTGGTATATGAGCTAGCAGCACATTTTGGGGCTATCTCAGGATATGAGATAAATGAAAATAAAACAACGGTAATGACCTGGAATATAGACTCTCAATCAGAGTGTATTCAGGAGGAGATGAGAAATCTGGGTATCAAGATTGTACCAAAAGTAGAGTTAATCCCGGAAGTAAACTTCGATAAAGTAAATAAAGAAGTGGGAACAGTGTTGTTAAGCTGGTCCCATTTTCCATTGACACTATATGGCAGAATAAACATGGTCAAAATGTCCATCCTTCCCAAACATACTTTTTTGTTTCATAACATCCCATTGGCTTTCAAGGAAAGTTGGTTTACTAAGGCTCAATCAAAAATCTACAGTTTTTTTGGGGCATCAAAAGGGTTTCTTATCTCAAGAAAGAAATTAAGGAGAAAATTTGACAAAGGGGGGATACGTTTTGCCAGACTTATCATATTATGCATGGGTATTTCTTTTAAAAACAGAGGAAATGCTTTTCAGTTCCCGGATTCCTCAGACCTTGGGAACATGTTCAAAGCAATGTTGCGAGATGTGGAAGGGGCGAGTATAATTTTATTCATAAGTATGGGGATCTGCATATCTTTAAATAAGTGAGACTTAAAGTCTTGCAGTCTTTTACGGAAACATGGTACAAAATCAGGAAAGAGCTAAAGATGAGTTATTATAGTGGTATGGCTCCTATTTGAACTCTCTCGGCTCACCAGAATGGTCCAAAGATAGTCTGGCTCTTCCTCTGAAAAATGCTAACATAGTATGTTGGAGTCATCTGGTAGTGGATGGTACATTGATCTCATGGGAGGAATGTCAAGAATTAACCAATAATCAGCTTTCAAGATTCAAATACCTCCAAATAAAAAGTTTGTCTCCTTTCTGTCGGGGATGCAGCAGGAGTATCTAATGAGTTGGAATCAAGGATGATCACAAATATCACCCGGAAGAAAGAGGTGACAAGCTGGTATTTGTTCTTTTTGGACCTAGCAGATGGAGACTTTAATTTACCATTGTTACTCTGGTAGAAGATCTTGCCTGGAGAGCAGCATGAGGATTTATCACAAGTATCTTGTAATTTTTTATACTCCACGGTTCATGCTGCAAATTTAAGGCAGAACCACCTTTTCTGTCTCTACAGAGTTTATTGGTCTCCGTATAAATTGGCAAAAATAGAGAAAGGTCCCATCCCGAGATGCCCAAAGTGTGGTAAGGAAAGAGGAGATGATATTTATATGTTTCTGGAGTGGCCTGTCCTCCAGGAGTTCTAAGAGGCTGTGAGTAGCACAATATCTTCGATACTTGGAGGTCCTGTTGGACCAAGGAGAAGCCATGCCAATTCATGTTAAAAAATTGATTTTTTATTTCATACTTTTGGCCTGCAGAGAAATTTGTAAAAATTGGGTTAAATCTACTCCCCCGACAAAGATAGAATGGCTAATGGCTATAAAGTATACCACCCAGTTAGACACATCATCTAAAAGAAAGTGAAATGATTTCTGGCGTCCTTATGAGGATTGGTTGAAACATTGCAGTTTGAACATAGTCCAATGATTAGGCCTCTGTACTATATTGCTGGAATACTCCTTTGATGACTTTGCAGCTTTTTTCTTAGCTGGAAAAAAGTTCTCCTATGGTTGGAGGTTGATCAAGCATGGTATAGAGTGATCCATCCTCATTCCGAAATATTTATATATATATATATTCACTTAAAAAACCATAAGTTCCAGGTCATATATAGTTAGGAGTTAGCATTTAAAAAACCTTTGAAATTCACTGAAAAAACCATAGGTTTCAGGCCGTATATAGTTAGGAATTAGCATTTAAAAAACCATTGAAATTGCTCTTATATAGTTAGTTGTACTAACTATATTTCGCGCACCCGCAATCCACTGCTGATGATGTCACATATTACATCATTCATGACATGGTCAGTGACGTCACTGATGACATCACTGATGACATCTCAAATGACATCACTGATGACATCATCCAGTGAATGTGGTTTGCTTCGTTATTTAAATATGCATTATATATATAGCAATTTGCATTGAAGAATGAGTGGATATATAAAAATAAATATTTGGATGGAGGACTTTAACAATTTATAGTGTCTCACTAAATATAGTGGATAGTGACTAAACTGTGTGAATATCTTTATCACTTTGTCAGTTGTTGTGTAAACTGGTTCTCCAGTTGGTTACTAGCTATGTGAAAGTCTATATTAGTTATTGATTAGTTAACTGAGTATTTGTATGGGAGAGTGAATGTGTGTGTGGTTCGGTGGAGGGTGTGTGACTGCCCAAAGATGTGTGAATAGTTGATTCAGTAGATAAACTAGAAAAATAAAAGGCAGTGTATGTGTCAATTGTTGTATATAAATAAGTATACATAAGACTCAATAATTGTGTGTGTGACTGTATGGATAACTGTATACTTGTAATAATGATTTTATCCTACACTAAATTTGACTTACTATCTAAATAAATAGATGAAGTGGTGTTTGTATAAGTGTGTAGCTAAGTAAGTATGTAAGTATGATCCATTGTTTGCATAAGTGAGTATGATAACTTCATATGTGAATAGGTTATGTTTTGGTGTGTAATGTCGATGTAGGTGTATAAGTATTTATGATAGTGTTCTAGTGATCATTGACAGCATGTATGAGTGAATCTACAGGTAAGTGATTAGATGTGTTTATACATCTAGGAATCAATGAGTGGGTTTTTAGATACTTGTATTGCTGTGTCAATGGATTCAAATATGATACTCTGTATTTTATAAAGAGTGATGAAAGATTTTACTAGTGTATGAAAAGGTGTATGTGATTGTCACGTGGATGATGTAATCAGTGATGTCATCATTGATGTCATTTGAGATGACATCAGTGATGTCACTGACCATGTCATGAATGATGTAATATGTGACATCATCAGCAGTGGATTGCGGGTGCGCGAAATATAGTTAGTACAACTAACTATATAGGAGCAATTACAATGTTTTTTTAAATGCTAATTCCTAACTATATAAGGCCTGAAACCTATGTTTTTTTCTGTGAATTTCAAAGGTTTTTTAAATGCTAACTCCTAACTATATATGACCTGAAACCTATGGTTTTTAAGTGAATTTGCAAGGTTTTTTAAATGCTAATTCCTAACTATATATGACCTGAAACCTATGTTTTTTTAAGTGAATTTGCAAGGTTTTTTAAATGCTAATTCTATTAGCGGATAACGTTTAAATATGTTAATATCCTTCTGGGACCACTTTTTAAATGCTAATTCCTAACTATGTCAGGCGTGAAACCTATAGTTTTTTTCAATAAATTTCCAAAGTTTTCAAAATGCTAATTTTATTAGCGGATAACGTTTAAATATGTAAATATCCTTCTGGGACCACCTGAGCAGCCCTAGGGGGTCAGGGTGTTTTAGAAATCGCGGTGTGCGCACACCCCGCAATTTCTCAAAAAAATTATTTGGGGGGGCCTGGGGGGGTCCTTGTGGGACCCCCTGAGCAGGCCTAGGGGGTTAGGGTACTTCTACCCTGCCCCCTTTTTGAGTTCTACACGTTTGTTTTTCTGCTTTCCTGTGCCTCAGTCTACCGAGGCACAAGATGGCTGCCAACAATTTCTGTTTTGGAGTGTTGACAGGCATTGGCAGCCAATCAGCATTCAGCTTGCGCACGCTAAGGTCCGCGCACGTGCAAGGACAGTGCAAGGACGGTGCGCGCACGGGCGCGCACGGTGTCCTGCCCATAGATATATAATTTGAAAAAAGTCAATTTTCTCAACAATTACTGAAGGGATTTTCACCAACTATACAAAAGGCACTTCTGCATACCAGGCTCTACTATTTTGCCAAGTTTGCAGTAATTCCATTCAGCCGTTCGGGCTGTAGCTGTGTCTAAAGGTCCTATGGAAAATTGCATTGGACTCAATTTCACATTCAATTTTCTCAAAAACTACTGGAGGGATTTACACCAAACATACAAAAGGCACTGCTCCATACCAGTCCCTACCATTTTGCCAAATCTGGTGTAATTCTGTTCAGCCGTTCGGGCTGTAGCCTTGTCAGTATGTCCCTATGGAAATTAACATGGGGAAAACACGTTTTGGGACCCCCCTTTTTTCTCGGCCCCCGCTTGACGAATCCCCCCGAAACTTTCAGGGAAGGAGCGGAGCGCAACGAGGCAAATTTAAGGAAAATTACAGGCAGATCCCTCAATCGGCGCCAAAGTTATTCCCAATAGAATGTTCGGCATTTCCTATGGTAACTAGGTCCTAACTATATATACCTACTGGCTATCGCCAGTAGTTAATATATATATATATATATATAAATGTATGTGTATATATATATATATATATATATATATATATATATAAATATATATCAGGTATTCCGCTTTCGTATGCGCTGCACCAAAATCACACCAGCCAACAATGAAACTCGGACACGGACCAAATGGGCTCTTGCATTTCTTTATTGCAGAGTTGCTGTCAAAGACGTTTCGGCTCAACGGAGCCTTGTTCACATGACAACGCTTTGTCAGAAGGACAGCCCTTTTAAAGTGCTAGTGAAAACAAATAATGAATATCACCTGTGATTTCTTTAGCATGGACATTGAAGATATACTATAGGTACTCAATGATAACTTTTTAGCTAACGTTTCGCTCGTTCTTAATTCTGGATAATAGTAAAATACCAATAGTACAAACCAGCGTCTATATATACATACAACAATTGGTGTATTCAAAAGCATATATTAAATGATGCACAACAACAACAATCATCGTAAAATACATTTAAATGGCCGATCTGTATTTGTTTATAATAAGGGGTGGAAGATAAGAACAATAATAAAGTGCAAGTGCATGGTTCATTATGTAGCCTATGTAAAAAGTGTTAACAATACTACATGTGTGTGCAAATATTGCAAAATGTGCAAAATATAGCAGTTGTCAATGTACTGTAAACACTAAATATGTGCAAAATATGCTATCGATTCCCCTCTTAAGGCTTAATATTTCTATTAAAATCCAAAAACTTTTTATACTCAGTATACGTCAAGTGGAGATGTTGTTGTACCTATTAATATCAGGTTTTAGTTGTTTCTTGTCACACAGATAGTTGTTAATACTTAGTGACCAAGGATTAAATTCCAATCATATGTAAAACCATAGTTCTACTATTTGATTGGTCAAGAGGCCTGCTTTTCCAGTGAGCCTTCACACTCTCGCCAGAGCCAGAGGCTTCACGAGTCCAACAAGTGCTCTGATTGTCTGGCTCACTTGTCGCTATTACAGTTTACTGTGAAAAAATTGGACGTGTTGTGGAAATAAAGTAAGAAAACTATAAAAGAGGGCATTAGAAAGGAATTCTGGCCCCCTACATTTAGAGAGGAGTTGTCTAAGATATATATATATATATATATATATATATATATATATATATATATATATATATATATATATATATATATATATATATATATATATATATATATTCACAGAAAAAACCATAGGTTATAGTGGATATATAGTTAGGAATTTGCATTTACAAAACCTTGAAAATTCAATGAAAAAACCATAGGTTATAGGCCATATATAGTTAGGAATTAGCATTTACAAAACCTTATTTTACTCGCATAAAACCATTGAAATTCCATATATAGTTAGAAGCGCTAACTATATATCGCGCACCCGCAATCCACTGCTGATGATGTCACATATTACATCATTCATGACATGGTCAGTGACATCACTGATGACATCACTGATGACATCTCAAATGACATCACTGATGACATCACTGATGACAACACCCAGTGACTGTATGTTTCTGTAAAGTTAAAATATGTTTCACATATTGAAGAATGAGTGGATGTATAAGTGTCTGGATGAAGAATTTAGTAGGTGCATGACTGACTGTATGAGTGAGTGATTAAATGTGTCTCACTGAGTGCATGGGTTGGTGACTAAACTGTCTTAATTTGTGCATCAGTATGTTTGTTGTTGTGTAAGCTGCTGCATGTGTTGATCAGTAGCTATAAGAGTGGCCATATGGGTTATTGATTGGTTGCCCAAGTATTTGAATGGGAGGCTGAGTGTGTGTATGGGTGGCTGGGAGGTGCGTGACTCTGTGCATAGATGTGTAAGCAGTTGATTCACTAGGAGTATGAGTTCAAGAGTGCATGTGGAAACAGCTATATGGGCGGTTGACTATGCATGGGTGTGTTGGTGAGTGAATGGATTTCTCATTGCTACATGAGCAAGTAAGTACGTATGTAAAACACAATACATGTGAGAGTTGACAGATATAAATAACTGAACATAAGAGCCAGTGAATGTGTGAGTGGCTGTATCGATCACTGTGAGCTTGTATCAGGGATTATATAAGAGAATAAATATGTGTTATTATATGTTTGAATAAGTAAGATGTGTATAACTTTATAGTTGAGGAAATGGAGGTGTGATTGATTCTTTGCATGACTGAGTAGGTGTGTGAGTAACTCCATGGATGAGTGACAGTCTGTGAGTGTCTGTTTATACTGAGTGTATGTAAGGTTATATTAGAGTCTGAAGAGGTTCATTGTATTATCACATAAGTGATGTGATCAGTGATGACAAATGAGATGTCATCAGTGATGTCATTTGAGTTGTCATCAGTGATGTCATCAGTGATGTCATTTGAGATGTCATCAGTGATGTCATTTGAGTTGTCATCAGTGATGTCATTTGAGATGTCATCAGTGATGTCATCAGTGATGTCACTGACCATGTCATGAATGATGTAATATGTGACATCATCAGCAGTGGATTGCGGGTGCGCGATATATAGTTAGCGCTTCTAACTATATATGGAATTTCAATGGTTTTATGCGAGTAAAATAAGGTTTTGTAAATGCTAATTCCTAACTATATATGGCCTATAACCTATGGTTTTTTCATTGAATTTTCAAGGTTTTGTAAATGCAAATTCCTAACTATATATCCACTATAACCTATGGTTTTTTCTGTGAATTTCATTGGTTTTTTAATAGCAAATATGAAAAGCTTTAAAATGTCAAGTACGTGATAGATAAAAACATTTTCGTATTTATGCACGCTGATGTGCTTTGAACGCTGCAACCCCCCCCCTCCCCTCTTTTGCCTTAGTAGTACTCTCTCTTTGCAGATACTGAAGGGTAGTTAACGCAGGCCTTTACCCCCGTTGTAATCCGTCGTGCCTCCTTGTCTCTCCATTTGATTGATTGTTGTCCAAGCATTTACTGTTTTAGAATTGGTTCTCTTTGGATCATTCTCTATTTACAAACAAGCACAAAGTCGCAATACTCTGTTTAGTCTTTGCAGATAGTGAAAAATCGTGTAAAAAAATAAAAGTAATCGAGCAAAATCAGTAGGCCACTAATTGGATCTCTTTTTGACCTCGCTAAAATAGAAATATTAGGAACAACCCTTCTTGAGAAATACGAAAATAGTGAGATGAACTGAGCTCCACACCATGAGGGCTGCAAGACAGCTCGGCTCCATCACCCATCCCGCACAAAATAACGACAAACCCTATGCAAATATTAAAAATATAGACAACACACCAGCAAAGAAACAGGGTAAAACATTTTAATAAAAAACTATTTACATAACGTTGGTTTATAAGATGATGTCAGTAGTGGACCGATGTGTGAATAGATCGAAAACAGCACAAGGCTCCAAGATCCAGATAGCAAGCTCCTGGATGTTGGGTGCCATAGTTTAGAGTTCTGAATTTCAGCCTTTTTCAATGCCTGTGCTTTGTTGAATCAAAATGGCGGCTTGACACAAAGCTGACTCAAGCGTTGTTACTGATGCTATGCAGACCAAAACTGGTTTTCAGTTTGTACATTTTTCTAGATTTTTCAATCCAAGTTTGGTTGACTTTGTAGAACGATGGCTTCAGATTTTCAACATACGGTGTGGTGGCGCTGACTGGGAGGGGGCGCTTTGCTCCTGCCCCCTCCCCAAGTAAGATTTTCATACGTGAAAGTACGTTAATGGTTTTGGTCCCTGAGATGCTTCGATGTTACTACCATTCTCAAATAGCATAAGTTCTGGATGTTGGGTGCCATAGTTAAGAGTTCTGAGCAGTGCTTGTAACACTGTCTGAAGCTTATTTCCACCTACTGCAGCTTCACTATTCTCAAAGTAAGTGAGTGTCGTTTGTGGACCTGACTGCATTAGAAAACAATGTGATATGTTACCTTCCTAAACAGCTTGACGGAGGCCCCTGAGGGGCGGTGTGATGGCCATGGACTCGGAGAAGACGCTTGGCTCCGACACCCTCCCCAAGTCTTATAGCACTGGTGTAGCCTGAGATCGCCCCCGACATAGGCGGCCGGCTCCCGGGGTCCGGCGGAACTTTTTGCCTTTTGATGACTCTTCAATTCTGGACCTTGTCCCACAATCCGTTTGACCTGAAGACAAGCTGTAGTGGGGCGCCCCTTTATCGTTTTAGTTGCCATTCCGCCCGCTTTTGCTACACTGTGCCTCTTCCGCCATTCAGCTGTTTACCGCCCGCTCTTGCGACTACAGCGTCTCGCTCACCATGTAGTTGAGATGCGCCCGCTCTTGCGGTGCAGCGATAGGCGGCTGCCACAGGACTCTCAAAATGGCGGCCGGCTCTTCGATTTTGGGCCTGGTCCACTAAAATGGCCCTGGGACACCTTGGAACTCGGACGCTTGTCTGCTAGGGCTTGGGTCCCATTCTCGAAAAGCGTCCCCTCAGCCGTGAAGATTCTACAAAAGTCTTGGGGGCCTCCGACTCCCGCAGGCTTCTGGTGGGGAGCGGCTGCCATGTCTGCTCGTGGAATGGCCACGACGCAGTTACGAGATGGTAGTGGTCTCATGCTGACGCCAGCTTTAGTCTGAAACATCCAGAAACACTGTAGACTACCAATTCGATCAGTTCCGGTAGCGCCCCAACATGACCCGGAAGAGAAGAACTTGCCCTCCCCTCTTTGACTGATGGTTCTTGTTGCCTGTCCCCTCTGTTGTCATTTAACAGAACTTTTTGGACTGCTGAAAGGGGTTGTGTTCTGAACGCTGGTTGGTGGAGACATTTAGACTATATTCTTGACCTACGTTGTCGCGTAATGCGTTTTATGACACGCCGCGTTAGCGCACCCGGAAGTGATCCGAGGCGCGGCGCGCAGCGCGTAACGTAAGCATAACAGGTCATGTGACTTGTTAATAAAACTTTTCATTGGTTCATTTTACTTTTGTTAATTTAATGATGAAAAGCTTGGTCATATGACCTAAAAATTACGCTTTTTATTATTTTCGAACAATATTTTTTTTTCAAACATATGTTATAATATTCCAGGCTAATGTACTTTCCCGGAAAATTTACAACTGTCTTGCAAGTAAAATATATTCCTTTTTCGAGAAAAAGGGCGTTTCTTCCTTCCATGACGGAGCCGTTGAGTAAAAGAGATTCGGCCTGCTGTCTTAGTCGCCGATACGCCTGATTATCAGATTCTTATCGATCACTTTATGTTGCAGACATGAAAAACACAACTGCCCTTGACCATTTATCTTTACTGCGTTCCTACATATTATACCTTTTATCCGTCATGTAATTGGACTGCTTTATTTCACTTGCCTTTTACTGATTCGAAAACAGTCACTAAAAGTAAAAACTTTACAAATGAAAATACTACTACCGTGTTTTGTTTTAAAAACCTTTATTGTGAAAATGTCAGTATACAAATACGGGCCTATAACCACGTGGGCCGGCCACGGAGCAAACTGAAATCGTATATGATGAGGAGACATTTACACTGTAGAAGAACGTAACGAGCGGGCCATTAGGTGACAAGAACAAAGGTGTCTAACAGTTGCGGAATCGGTGGACGTACATTTTGTAATTAAAATACGACAGGGCCACTTACAATAACATTTTCTAGATATACATTTGCGGGCAAGGAGTTACGAGTCCCAATTATACCGGCGCCATTTTGGGCGAGGCCGGGCAGGTCCAAGATATAGTCAAAATGTCTCCACCAACCATCGGCCAGACCAGAACCCCTTTCGGCCCTTTATGCTACAAGATGGTGTCTTCCATTCAGAAAATATTGGTGGCAGCATGTTGAAAGGAAACAGAAACAGCCGTTCTCGAGTTTCACATTGTTACATTTAGGAAGAATGTTGAAGAGTAGTATGTGGAAAATCTGAAGCCATTTTTCTACAAACTCTCAATCAGACTTGGATGGAAAAAAAAAACCTGAAGAATGTACAAACTGAAAACCAATTTTTGTCTGTATAGCACCAACAGTAACGCTTGAGTCAGCTTTGTGTCAAGCCGCCATTTTCATTCAATCAATAGCGTCCCCCTGCACACATTCAGGGACCTGGTCGTGTCTTCAGATGAAACGCATTGTAGGAAAAGAAGCAGAAAAGAAAAGGCAAAAAGTTCCGCCGGACCTAGTGAAGCTGCAGCAGGTGCAAATAAGCTTCAGACAGTCTTCAACTTACTCTGATTCTTATAATAAACTTCAGATAGTCTTACAAGCACTGCTCAGAACTCTCAACTGAGGCACTCAACATCCAGGACTTGCCATTCGGATCTTAGCGCCTTGTATTTTTGTTTTGTTCTTGATGGAGGGGAAACAACAAAAAACAGGCATTGAAAACGGCTCAACTGGAGCAAAAAAAAAATTACTTCTTGGGTGCATTAGGGCATTTATGATTTTCGAATGCCGTATTCATCAGGTTGATGCTCATGTTGCCATAGGACAGCATAGCATTCACCTTCTTTGATCCAGGAGGGATGGAGAAAAACTGCCAGATGAAACTTGAAACTTGGCCATCCAGATCTCGGCGCGTTCGACTCACTGTACCGCAACAGTGACCGCAACTCAGCTGGACACGCCGTCTTTCGGCGCAGCATTGTAGGATGGCCACACCAGTGCGGCAATTTGCTAGACACCACCTCGGTGCCATCCGGATCTCGGCGCGTTCGAGTCACTGTACCGCAACAGTGACCGCAATTCAGCTGGACACGCCGTCTTTCGGCGCAGCATTGTAGGATGGCCACACCAGTGCGGCAATTTGCTGGACACCACCTCGGTGCCATCCGGATCTCGGCGCGTTCGAGTCACTGTACCGCAACAGTGACCGCAACTCAGCTGGACACGCCGTCTTTCGGCGCAGCATTGTAGGATGGCCACACCAGTGCGGCAATTTGCTGGACACCACCTCGGTGCCATCCGGATCTCGGCGCGTTCGAGTCACTGTACCGCAACAGTGACCGCAACTCAGCTGGACACGCCGTCTTTCGGCGCAGCATTGTAGGATGGCCACACCAGTGCGGCAATTTGCTGGACACCACCTCGGTGCCATCCGGATCTCGACGCGTTGTGCTGCCTTCGGCCTATTCGCACATCGGTCCGCTACTGACAGTGACCGCAACTCAGCTGGACACGCCGTCTTTCGGCGCAGCATTGTAGGATGGCCACACCAGTGCGGCAATTTGCTGGACACCACCTCGGTGCCATCCGGATCTCGACGCGTTGTGCTGCCTTCGGCCTATTCGCACATCGGTCCGCTACTGACGCCGCCTCACGTGCCAACGGATTTTCTACGCTTTTTGTAGCCCTATGCCGCAGAACAGGTCATGTGACTTGTTTATAAAACTTTTCATTGGTTCATTTTACTTTTGGTTTCCTAAAGATGGAAGGCTTGGTCATATGACCTAAAAATAACACTTTTCATTGGTTTAGAACATTTTTTTTCCCAAACGATGAAAGCCCCACCTTGTTTCTGGATCATTCAGACTGAAGCTGGCGTCAGCATGAGAGCACCACCATCTCGTGGCTCCGTCGTGGTCATTCCGCGAGCAATCATGGCAGCCGCTCTCCACCGGAAGACTGCGGGAGTCGGGGGCCCCCAAGACTTTTATACAATCTTCACGGCTGAGGGGACGCTTTTCGAGAATGGAGCCCAAGCCCTAGCAGGCAAGCGTCCGAGTTCCAAGGTGTCCCAGGGCCATTTCAGTGGACCAGGCCCAAAACCGAGGAGCCGTCCGCCATTTTGACAGCCATGTGGCAGCCGCCTATCGCTGCACTGCAAGAGTGGGAGCAACTCCACAACATGGTGAGCGAGACGCTGTGGCCGCAAGAGCGAGCGCAACTCAGCTAGATGGCCGCCACCTGGGGAGGCCCGTTCACGCCGCCTCCCCCCCCCCCCGGGCCGCCGCACGCCAATTTTCGGAGCAGCATTGTAGGATACCAAAACCAGTGCGGCAGTTTACTGGACATCACCTGGGTGCCTGTCGTACATGTTGTGTCAGCCATGTGACACTGGACACAGACCGCTACTGACGAGGCCTCCCCCCGCACCACCCGGGACGCCCCACGCTGTTTTTCTGTGCTGCATTGTAGGATCCCTAAACCAGTGCGGCACCCAGGCGACATCACCTGGGTGCCGTCCAGAACTCTGCACGTTGTGCTGCCTTGGGACTATTCGCACAACAGACCGCTACTGACGAGGCCTCCCCCCGCCCCACCCGGGACGCCCCACGCCAATTTTCGGAGCAGCATTGTAGGATCCCTAAACCAGTGCGGCACCCAGGCGACATCACCTGGGTGCCGTCCAGAACTCTGCACGTTGTGCTGCCTTGGGACTATTCGCACAAAAGACAGCTTCTAACCATTGTTGCTTTTTGTGTTAAGAAATGTTTAAATGTTTTTAGTTTTTGTTCTGTTCATTATCGTTAAAAGTTAATAAAGTTTTATAACCTTACTTTGTTGGAGTGTTATCTATTTTTTGAAAAACGGGTGAATGGGGCCTTGAATCGGGTTATTGTCATGTGTTGGCTTTGGAAGTGTGCTGCTGCAGGATCGGACATTTCAAACTCAAATGCACGTTCTTTTTCTTACCTTTCCTAAGCATGGAGCGCAATAGCAGGCAGAGAAAGGGTGATGCACGTGTTGAACACTACCTGACCTGGCAAGTTGCTGGCAGTGCCCCCCCGCCCGCTCCTGAAAGAGGGCACACACACACCGCCGCCCCGAGTACTTCACAAATCTTTAAAAGACCATGCGCTTGTTCATGAGGCTTAAATGGTTTATCACCTCTTCTACAACCCCTGCATCGACCCTCTGACGTTTCATGGAAAAATTACCATGTAACACAATAGCAAGCCCTGTCGGCTGAAACCCCCAAGGAATCGTGGGGCATATTATCAAGGGGGTTTATCTCCGCTTTTTTGGCTTTAAAAGCCATGAAAGCGGAGATAAAATTATCTCCCTATTACCAAGCTGTCGCTAACACCAGTTAGTGACAGCTAAAAGGAGATAGCGACCATCTTGGGCCCCGCTTTGCATGTCAGTGATATTTATCACTAATGACATGCAAAGTGGCGTGCCAAGATGTTAGCGACTGGAAACAGTCCCTAACATCGCTACCTTCTATTACCAACTTTTGGAGATATTCGCGCTAAGCGCGAATATCTCCAAAATCTAACACCTGCCCTGAGCAGTTCTTAGCCATGTTATCCAATGGGAGGTGGATAACATGGCTAAGAGCATTAGGTCAATAATACATGAATATCGCTGACTTTTCTGCGATAATAGCAAGGTTTATCTGCGATAAAAATCGCCGATGTGCGGCGATAATTTTTGTCTCTAAACAAGTTAGAGACAAAAATTATCGCTAGTTGTTCGTAATATGCCCCCGGGTTTTTGCTTGCAGAAATCGGGAGGCGGGAGACTAGCACTGAAATCAGTAGTCACACGCCTAAATCAGGAGGATTGGCATGTCTGAATTCTCTACAGCTGGGGCCATAAACTACATCCGCAGGGTTAGGTGATATCCTGGGACCAGCCTGGCATCTAAAATGGCTGCCGTGCACGACAAAATTGTGCCATTCGAAAAAAAGGCAAGATGGCGCAGCCGCTGGAAGAGATGTATCAACATATATCAGCCTCCTCAGCCACCCTCAGGAA
Organism: Lissotriton vulgaris; assembly: GCF_964263255.1. NCBI lineage: Eukaryota > Metazoa > Chordata > Amphibia > Caudata > Salamandridae > Lissotriton > Lissotriton vulgaris. The sequence continues at coordinate 290,276,196 of NC_141697.1, read as the reverse complement.
ACATAGGGGATTAGGATACGTCTCCCGCACCCCCTTATACCTAGTAATTTAATTAACGAAGCACAAAATGGCGAATTCCCGTTTCGCTACCAGTTTGTGGCCCAGTTCGCGGCCCGTGAAGCGCTTCTACCGTGAAAAATCATTTTTTTTTTTATGTTCCCCACGGGACCCTTTAATAACCCCAACAACATTCCTAGGGGGTGAAGAGGGGGATACCTTGCCCCCTTTCATTAAATTCCCCCTTCGTTTTCCACCTCTTCTTCTCTCTCGATCCTACCGAGAGACAAGATGGCGTCCGCTCCGGACTGTTTAGAATGTTGACAGACACCGGAGAGCCAATCAGCTTTCTGCGCGCAAAGTTCCGATAAGCGAAAAGTAAGCGGACCGGATCGCTGCCCAGAGCGCTGTTACAGATATATATCTTGATTTAAACGTTAATTTCTCAAAATCCACTGAAGCACATATATTGAGACCTAGCAAAGGCACATCGGGCTAACAGTCCCTACAATTTTGCCAAGTTTCGTGCAAATCCATTCAGCCGTTCGAGCTAAAAGTGAGTCCAACCGCCCTATGGAAAACTCAATGCAAAAAACGCGTTTTGGGACCCCCCTTTTTTCTCGGCCCCCCCTTGACGAAACCCCCCCAAATTTTCAGGGGCTGCTCAGAATCAAAATGTGCCATTTTCCTGAAAATTTCAGCCGATTCCGTCCACAAACGCCAAAGTTATTAGACATAGAATTTTCAAAAGTCCCATAGAGAAAAAATCCTAACTATATATACCTACTGGCGACCGCCAGTAGGTAATATATATATATATATCTGGTTGGCTCTAATCAAAAAGGGAGGCCCTGGAGTAATGTATATCATTGATTTGGAATCGAGGCTAATGAGGACAAAACAAAATAAAAGTATAAGACTTAATCATAAATGTCAAGTTAATTAGGTTGACATCTGTGCCGGCATTTTAGTTAGAATGACGCCATGTTCTGATGCAACTGAAACTGTTGCTTGCATACTCGAAACTGTATTCTGCTCACTTACGAGAAATGGTCCGTGTTAAGTTTTGTTTCTTTAATGCCCATGTTAGCTCGTTAGCGCATGCCTTTCCTTTTAGATAAAGGCCTTCTCCCACCTATCTAGAGGGGAGGATAGGACACACAACCTTGAAATGTAGATAGTTTGTACCAGGCTGTACAAGCTAAACTTATGTTCTGTATCCCCATTGCATTACGACATCCGCCAGTGTTTTTCCATGGTGGACTTTGTGGACTTTGCAACATACATAATGTAACTTCATGAGTGTAAAGGTCAGTCCCTTGTCAGCCGTCATAGGAGGCTGGTCTGATTGGACTCCACTGCATTGTATTCTGGGAATAAACTAGTTTGTATTCTCTACTGCGTCATTGATTCTTCATTCTTGGAAGGCTAGAGGAGGTTGAAAGTGGCCCTGGTGACCCTAATTGGATAACTAGAGATATTCCATTTTAAAACTTTTGGTTGAAATAGCACCAAAATGCACAAAGCGCCAACAAGGGACATCTGGTTGTGCCGGACCAGGACAAAGTCACAAGTTCAGGCTGACTGCATTGGTGCATGGGCCGGCTACAGGAACCCAGTTAAGCTTGCTGAACACAATACATTAAATCCTGCTTGCAGAGTGTTGCGTGTATCCAGGTTGGAGAAGCACAGCCGAAGTGATGCATCGATTCCAAGATACCGCAAGGCTACTGAGCAAGGTTCTGTTGTGTCGATGTCGAGGATCCCGTTGACGGGGCTTGTAATGCAAAGTACAGGCATCAGGGATGCGGCGCACAGCTGACAATGCATCAGTTCCGAATAGCTGCTAGGCTGTTGAGGCTGCCGTCGACGAGAGATGCAAGGACCTGGGCCAGAGATGCGCCTCACCTTGGGCAATACATTGGTTCAGAGGGCTGCGAAGCGGGTCTTCTGCACTGGGTCCAATACATGCAGCAGCGGCAATGCATCAGTTCTACTCGAGGATGCATCACTCAGCCGAGGAAATGAGTCAGTTCTGCACAAGCACGCACCACTAAGCAGAAAAGATGCATTGCTTCCAGTGGTAAGCACCTTAGGCCCACTCCCAATGGTCCAGGACTGGGGTGGCACCAGTTGGCAGGGTAAACTCACAGAAGGCAGAGTCTAGGTGCAAAGTTGTTGGTAGCTTGCTATGTCCCCAAGGCTTCAGATAAGGAAGACTGCCAACTGGCCCTTGGAGTTGCTCGACGTTCTGGGTTCTAGAGATGTAAGCCCAGTTCTTCTCACCCAGGCAAGTGGACAGGAGGCAGCAGGTCAGCACAGCAGCTGGAGTCCAGCAGAGCTTCAGTCCTTTCAGCAGCACAGAAGACCTTTGTCCTGGCAGAGTATCCGCAGGTCCAGAAGTGCACTGAAGTGATAGTGTCTGAGGTCTATCTTTTATACACAGTTGTGCCTTTGAAATGGGGAGAAACTTCTAGAGGCATGCTTTGCAGTGCATAGATCCCCTGCCTTACCAGTCTCTGATTCAGACTAACTACAGGGAGTAGGCAACCCTTTGTGGAGAATGCACAACCTATTCAGGTGTGATTGAGACTGCCCCCAGCACCTCATTCCCATCTTGTCATTGATGGCCCATTCAGTCACAACCAAGTTCCCATTGTGTGTGTCTGTGAAGGAGGAATTCACAAAGCCCAACTGCCTTTTACACACAGTCATGTGAACAGAGACAGGATACAGATACCTAATGGCTCTTGCCAACTTCCTCAAAGTGGCATTTTCAGAAGTGCAATTTAAAATCTGACTTGTTCATAAATTAGGATTTTAAATTAGGATTCCGGAGACCCCAGGCATGAACCAGTCATATTCTCCCATTTGGAAATTACACTTATAAAATGTAATAAGGTAGTCCCAATCCTAACCTGTGTGAGAGATAGCCCTTGCAAGAGTAACAAGCATTTGCAATGCAATAGGTCTCGCATTTACGCAAGTTTGAGCCATTGTCATTGTAAATGACAATGCCTTTTATTTATGTTTTGTGTTCTGAAACATAAACAAAAGGCATTGTAATTTACAATACTAATACCTAAACTTTTGCAAATGCAAGACTTATTGCATTGCAATAAAGGACCTTCTAGACCACTTGTTAGATTGTAAATATCAGAGGAAGAGACCAACATGCGACATCTTCAGAGTAGTGATAAATAGTGCAGTGAATACGATGTGTAAGTGTTGTAAATTACACAGACAGAAAGTGTGAAGTGGGAGTTACATATGATCTAGAGGTGGTGGTACTTGTGGTACTGGTAGTACTAGTGGTGGTGGTGGTACTGGTACTATTGGTGGTAGTGGTACTGGTAGTGGTAGTACTGGTGGTGGTGGTGCTGGTAGTGGTAGTACTGGTGGTGATGGTAGTTCTCATGGTGGTAGTATTGGTGGTGGTCGTACTGGTAGTGTTAGTACTGGTGGTGGTGGTACTGGTGGTGGTGGTAGTACTGGCAGTAGTAGTATTGGTGGTGGTGGTACTGGTAGTAGTTGTACTGGTGGTGGTGGTACTGGAAGTGGTATTATTGGTGGTGGTGGTACTGGTAGCAGTAGTATTGGTGGTGGTACTGATGGTGGTAGTACTGGTGGTGGTGGTGGTGGTAGTACTGGTAGTGGTAGTATTGGTGGTGGTGGTACTGGTAGTGGTGGTATTGGTATTGGTAGTGGTAGTACTGGTGATGGTAGTGTTGGTGGTTTTGGTAGTGGTAGTATTGGTGGTGGTGGCACTGGTGGTGGTAGTACTGGTGTTGTGGTTGTACTTGTAGTCGTACTGGTGGTTTTAGTGGTGGTACTGGTGGTGGTGTTACTGGTGGTGGTGGTAGTACTGATGGTGGTATTGGTGGTGGTAGTGTTGGTGGCACTGGTAGTACTGGTACTGGTAGTACTGGTGGTGGTACTGGTTTTGGTACAGGTAGTACTGGTATTGGTGGTACTGGTGGTGGTCCTGGTACTGGTGGTACTAGTGGTGCTACTGGAACTGGTGGTAGTGGTGGTGGTGGTACTGGTAGTGGTAGTTTTGGTGGTGGTGGTACTGGTAGTGGTAGTACTGGTGGTGGTGGTAGTAGTTGTGGTGGTGGTAGTACTGTTAGTGGTAGTATTGGTGGTGTTGGTACTGGTAGTATTGGTGGTGGAGGTACTGATAGTGGTAGTACTGGTGTTGGTGGTACTGGTAGTGGTAGTATTGGTGGTACTAGAAGCGATAGTATTGGTGGTGGTGGTAGTACTGGTGGTGGTGGTACTGGTGGTGGTAGTAATGTTGGTGGTAGTACTGGTGGTGGTGGTAGGACTGGTAGTGGGAGTATTTGTGGTGGTGGTACTGGTAGTGGTAGTACTGGTGGTGGTGGTACTGGTGGTGGTGGTGGTGGGAGTACTGCTAGTGGTATTATTGGTGGTGGTGGTACTGGTGGTGGTAGTACTGGTGGTGGTGGTGGTGGTGGTGGTAGTACTGGTGGTGGTGGTTCTAGTGGTGGTACTGGTGATGTTGTTACTGGTGGTACTGGAGGTGGTGTTAGTACTGATGGTGGTATTGGTGGTGGTAGTGTTGGTGGCACTGGTGGTGGTACTGGTGGTGGTACTGGTAGTACTGATGCTGGTAGTACTGGTACTGGTGGTACTGGTGGTGATGGTGGTACTGGTGGTGGTAGTACTGGTACTGGTGGTAGTGGTACTGGTAGTGGTAGTGGTGGTAGTACTGATGGTGGTGGTGGTAGTACTAGTAGTGGTAGTATTGGTGGTGTTGGTACTGGTAGTTTTGGTGGTGGTGACACAGGTAGTGGTAGTACTGGTGGTGGTGGTACTGGTAGTGGCAGTACTGGTGGTGATGGTAGTACTCATGGTGGTAGTATTGGTGGTGGATGGTACTGGTAGTGGTAGTATTGGTGGTGGTGGTACTGGTAGTATTGGTGGTACTGGTGGTGGTAGTACTGGTTGGGTTGGTACTGGTTGTGGTAGTACTGGTGGTGGTAGTACTGGTGGTGGTAGTATTGGTGGTAGTACTGGTGCTGCTGCTACTGGTAGTGGTAGTACTGATGGTGGGAGTACTTGTAATTGTACTGGTGGTGTTACTGGTGGTGATGGTAGTACTAGTGGTGGTATTGGTGGTGGCACTGGTACTGTTAGTGGTGATAGTGGTACAGTGGTATTGGTGGTACTGGTACTTGTGGTAATGTGGTGGTATTAGTAGAAGTACTGGTGGTGGTGGTTGTTGTACTGGTGGTGGTAGTAGTGGTGATGGTGGTACTGGTGGTGGTGGTACTAGTGGTGGTGGTGGTACTGGTGGTGGTAGTACTGGTGGTGGTGGTGGTACTGGTGGTGGTACTGGTAATGGTGGTGGTGATAGGGGTACGAGTGGTATTGGTGGTACTGGTATTGGTGGTGATATTAGTGGAAGTACTGGGGGTGGTGGGTGTGGTACAGGTGGTGGTGGGGGTGTTAGTGGTAGTGGTGGTGATGTTAGTGGAAGTACTGGTGGTGGTGGGTGTGGTACTGGTGGTGGTGGTGGTGTTAGTGGTGGTGGTGGTACAAGGTAGGAGCTTGAGGCATATATACAGGGTGAGGAGCTTCAGGCAGCTACGGCTAGTTTATACAATAAGGATCAGTTTGAGGAAAAGATATACAGGGCGAGCTGGAACTGGAGGCATGTACACAGGGTGAGGAAGCGCTTGAGGGTTATGCCGAGAGGTGAGGAGCTCGAGCACAGCCAGGTTATACAAATAGAGGATTCAGAAGGATTCGGAATATATACACAGGGTGAGGAGCCCGAGGCATATAGACCGGTGGGTTAGAAGCTTGAGGTATGTACAGAACGGGTGAGGCGCTTGAGGCACTGACGGATAGGGTGAGGTGCCTCAGGTATACTGAAAAAGAGAAGCGAGCACGAGGCATGTTTACAGATGCGTGAGGAGTTCTAAGCATATACACCAGGTGAAGAACGTGACCCACTTTTAGAGACTCTGGAGTGTTAAAACGTAAACAGGATGAGGACCTGCGGCACACAGATAGGCAGTGCGGGGACCCAGAGGCGAAGACAGTTTATATCACCTTCAAGTGCTATAAATAAACTGTTCACATGGACTAAAAAAACTAGCGCATAGAAGCGACTAAGCTTACAGGGAAAACAATATATAAATAATCGTGCTACATCTTAAGTCCCACGAACACAGGGGGCGGCAGGAGTCTGAGCAAACGGCTGTGAAATTCCTAACACTTAAAAACTAGAAAAAGCATTGACGCTGCGTCTGCAGTATATTTTTAGCTGGATCACAAACCTGAATGTCCCCGCGTTTACCACTCACCGCATCATCACCGGCAGCGAACAGCAGCAGGCCGCAGCTCCCCAGCAGCAGCAGCGGGAGGCCCGGTAAAGTCCGGACAAATGGCCAGTCACCGCATCATCATCGGCAGCGAACAGCAGCAGGCCGCAGCAGCAGCGGGAGGCCCGGCTCCATGGCCGCATCAGGCTCCGTCCCTCCCGCCCGTCGTCGAAGTCCCGCCCGGCGTCGACGTCACTTCCGTTGCCAGGCAACAGCACCAATCCCAGCGCGGCTCCTCGTCTGACGTCAGAGGAGCTGCGCTTGGGATTTGTAAGACTATTGAAGTTCCCGGGCTGCGGCTGTGTTTACGGGAAGGCAAGTTTAAATTTCCATACAATGACACTGTGGGAGGCGGCGGTGATATGAGACAGGGCACCTTCTTGCACAGTGCCTTCCCACGCGTAAGGAGAGAGGAGCCCGGCGAGTGAGGTTGAGGGTGGGGGTGTACGCGCGTGTGTATGTTGGAGTGTGTTTGTGCGTGCATGCGTGCGTGTGTGTCTGTTTAAGGGGGGTGCGTGTGTGTATGCAGCGTGTGTCTGTTTAAGGGGGGGGTCCGTGTGTGTGTATGCAGTGTGTGTATGTGCGCATGCGTGAGTGTGGCTTTGTTTGAGAATGGGAAAATGAGGCACGGCGACGTGCGCGCTCACGAGGTAGAATCTCCGGCAGGAGACGCTCGCTCGTCACAGTCTGCTGTCCTCATTATTCCCCTGAAAGCGACGACATAAGTTGTCGAGCCATAGACAGCAAAGCTTCGCTTTGCTTTCGTCTAGGCTCGACCTAAAAACGAATTTAAGAGTTTTTCACTGCCAGGAAATGTAAAACTTAAAACTACATGTCCACTTTTTTAAATACATTGCACCCTGCCCTCTGGGTTGTTCAGGGCCTACCCTAAGGTTGACTTATATGTATTAAAAAAGAAAAGTTCGGGTCTGGCAAAGGGTTATTTTGCCAGGTCGAAATAGCAGATTAAACTGCACAAACAGGCTCTGCAATGGCAGGCCTGAGACATGTTTAAAGGCTACTTAAATGGGTGGCACAATCAGTGCTGCAGGACCTTTGTAGCATTTACTTTATAGGTCCTGCTTGCATGTAGTGCACTTTACAGGACTTATAAGTAAATTAAATATGCCAATTAGGTATGAGCCGATTTTACCATGTTTCAAAGGGGAGAGCACAAGCGCTTTAGCACTGGTTAGCAGTAGTAAAGTGCACAGGAAAATAAAAATAAATTTAGCAAAAAGGGGAGGAGGAAGGAAGACGTTTTAGAATTGACCCTACAGAAATAGCAATTTTCAATAGGATACAATTTAATACAAATATCTGATTGTGCTCAGTAGCCAAACTCTTTAACCAAATGCACTGATAAAAATTGCATTCCATAAGTATGTTCAAAAGAAGCTCTTTTCTGCAGAGCACCGCTGCCATATATTTCACAAGTAGCATGATTGTCAAACACGCAGACCTCTGGTGATTTTCCAAAATAATCAGCATTCCCGATCACTTTGTTTTGTATTATTAACTCCGCTTGAGTGTGATCCATATCATCAATCCCTGTTTTCCTGTAGCACACCAGAACATCCAGATGCAAATGTTTTGGACTCAGGGGGGCATATTACCAAGGGCCATTATCGCCGCCTTAGCTGGACTTTTCCCGCTAAAGTGGCGATAATTTTATCGCCCTATTACCTAGCTGTCGCTAACACCAGTTAGCGACAGCTAGTAGGAGATAGCGATCATCTTGGGTCCCACTTTGCATGTCAGCGATATTTATCCCTAATGACATGCAAAGTGGGCGTGCCAAGATGTTAGCGACTGGAAGCAGTCGCTAATATCGCTATCTCCAATTATCAACAATGCCTTACTTTTGGAAATATTCGCGCTAAGCGCGAATATCTCCAAAAGCTAACGCCTGCCCAGAGCAGTTCTTAGCCATGTTATCCAATGGAAGGTGGATAACATGGCTAAGAGCATTGTCACGATAATGCATGAATATCGCTGATTTTTCAGCGATATTCATGCATTTTACAGGATTTTTACCGCTTTTGAGATAAACGTTGATAATATCAAGGTATCTCAGCGGTAAAAATCGTCGGAGCGCGGCGATATAATTATCGCTATTGCTTGGTAATATGCCCCAAAGTCTTTTGGTATTATTCAGTGTACTCGGAAAGAGTCCACTCACTGGTCTTCAGTTCTAGCTAAAGGTCCATATCAGGTAGCAAACAAATCATGTAACCTTCTATTATTCTTATTTGCCAATGCCTTTGATGGCTCAATAAGGTAACCTTTTCTCTTTGTAGTCTTGCAGGACAAATTTCCAACCCCACTCCGGATACCGATCACATTTGCTTACCTCACTGTGTACCTCTGAAAATGCAATTTGTTTCTCCATGAGTTCTGAACGCCTCACCCAATGTTGAACCAGGTACTTCATGATGAGTTCAGACAAAACAGTGGCACTTTCTAACAGAGCTGCCATTCAGTCTGCTTCCACTTTTACAACAAATTTAGCTAAGGGCAATCATTCCTCTCATCTCACCCATTCATTCTTATATTAGGGATCAGAGAAGATGGAGGACTCTTAACCCCTTCACTGCGGCGGCTATTCCGCCGCAGTGCTGAGGGGGCGGGGCGGAAATGTGGAGGGCGCATGCGGGTGACGGAACCGCTCGGTTGCGCTGTGCTTATGACGGAGCGGTTCCGTCATGGCCCCGCCCGCTCAATAGAACGCTCAGCGCAGGCGCGGAATTCGCGCCACGCAGGAGCGTCGGGCGGGCCATGACGGAACCGCTCCGTCATCAGCACAGCGCCACCGCGGCTGATGACGGAGCAGTTCCGTCATCAGCAGGGGAAGGGTTAAAGACATGGGGCCTCATTATGAGGCTGTGCGTGACTTTTACGCCGCCGGTGCGTCACTTTTTGTGAAGCACCAGCAGCGTAAAAAATGTGCCTTGTTGCACCATATTTACAAAGTGACGCATCTAGGTAGATGCTTCACTTTGTAAACCCCTGCGCTACATTATACCTACGCCAGGTATAATGTATGCAGGGGGGCCGTTCTGACGCAAGAAAGGGTCTTCGAAGTGACGCAGTGAAATCTATAAGATTTCACTGCGCCACTTCTAGGACACAAACGCGTCAATTTCTTATGCCTGCCTCACAGCGGGCATAAGACTGACGTGGGCCCCTTCACATGGGGCTTGCCCCATGTGAAAGGACACATTGCTGGAGTTGCGTCACTTTTGTGACACGCTCCAGCAATGCGCCACTTTTGCGCCATATAGATACATCAGAAATACTGACGTATCTGTAACTCCTTGCGCAATGATGAGTCATACTGTAAATATGAAGCATCATTGGTGTCGCAAGGAGGGAGCAATGAAAAGTGACGCATCGCTTTTTTCACGCAGCGATGCATCACTTTTCATAAATGAGGCCCATTGTTGTCTTAATTCACCTGATCTTAGAACTGCTTCCCTTCTTGTAGCCCAGCTTGACTGCTTCTGACATTTCTTTCATTATACAGTATGGATTCCTCTTGGTTTGTGCTCTGTAGTATATAGAAATCGTGAACCTAAGCGCCAGAAAACATCTTTGCGAAAGTAGGAAGGCAAAGGATGACATAACAGAAGGAAGTCTAAAGATTTGGAATACTTTCTAAATGTTCATTTTAAACTTAGAAATCCATTGCATTCAAAATTAAAACAATCACCGAACCGTCAACTATGGTTATCCTTCTAATAGGTCCACTTCACTATGATGGCGGAGGCAGAAGGCACGGAGCACTGCTAATGTGCAACCTTCATGTCCAATTTACACTTTTCCAGTCATCTTACATTGTCTTCCAGGTGTGCACGTCACTTCAGAGAGCACCTTTTCAGCCAGGCAAATGTGCAGAGGCACGCTGGAGCTTAAAATTAAAATTTTGCAAAAACAACAGCTGCCACCATTCTATCCCTTCATTTTTGAAAGAGCGGTAAGGCAATATAAACTAGATAACATAGCATAAAAAAGTGTAAGGGGGTAAAGATGCAACAAGGGAACAGCCCTGTGATTGCATTGGCATCAAACGATGAATGATTGTACTTTTACTACCCCAGTCCCCAGGCATTTTGTTGAATCGACACCCTTGCAGTCCCGGTCCGCTAAAATAACTGTGAGGCATATTATCAAGAACGGCGATAATGGGATTGATGATATGTCCTTGTGAATTCCCACAGAAGCCCAGGTTAACACCAGAACCTGGGCTGCTATGGGAATTCACAAGAGCTTATTATCAAGCCCATTATCGCCGCTTTAGCGCCAGTTTCCTGCCGCTAAAGCGGCGATAATTTTATCGCCGTTCTTGATAATATGCCCCTGTATGTGGTGTCTACCACCTCCTCTCAATACTAGTTATTATTTTTGAGAGGAGGTGCAGTTATTTAAGGGGATCGGGATTCCCCACTTCTTCCTGTGAGCAGCAGTCCTGAACCGATTTGCAGCCCGTCTTGACCTTTCTTATTACACAAAAGATTCAAACACTGTTTCTTCCTTTGAGTGGGTTAAAAATATCAGTGTTGCCAGTCGGTGGCTGGCAGCACTAGAGAGTGGTGGGGTGTGCAAATGGGTGGGTGACTCCAGTCACACAAATTATAATAAAAATAATAGATAAAATTGCACTTGACTGCAACATGGTACACGTCGCTAAGATCTGGTTTTCTTCTGCTCGGCTTGGGGGGGGGGGCAAGGGGGCGCTTCTTGCAAAGAAAAGTTAGTGCACAGCCTAGAGACAGGGAGGCAGTGGGGCATTATATTGGTCTATGTGGAGAGCTTGAATTTACATCATCTTTACTATGAATAAAATAGGTATTTAACAATCTAACCCATGTAATAAATGTGAAGGACATATTTGAAAGAACTATTTACTAACAATAAATCCTCTTGGTGGTATTTCCATTCTGTAATTTTAGTGTGTCTGCGCTATCAAATATCGTTTCTAGCTGTTTGCAAATGCCAAATAACCTTACTATGAAACATAACCATAATGGCTATGCCATGTACCATTATCACTGAAACACAAGAAACCACTTATTTTAACGTCAAATGGTTCATCTAGGCAATGCAATCTCATTTCTTCAGTACAGTGAACTTGAGACCCATATCCGAACAGAACCCATCCACTGACGAGAGTCATTTAAACAGCTTGAGCCAATATTCCTTAGCCATTAGTATTTATTCTAGAAACAACTCCATTCTCTCTTTTTATGATCGTTTTATAGACAGCTTTAGCTGTCTTTTGCAGACCACACTGTAACCAATAACTTAGACTGAGCTTTCGGTCTGCACCTTGCTTATTTTCGGATGGCTTTCTTGTCTATTTTAATTTCTTTCTACTATTTAAATGGCTTTACTCCCTCTTCTTGCGTTTATCCCTTCCCATGAACATTTAGGTTTCACAGTACTTTTCGATTAGTTGGGTGCATGCTTTCATGGCTTACTTCAGGGAGCTATTTCCGTTCTCGCTTTTACTCTACGGTTTGATCTTTAACACTCAGTTGGAGTTCATGTCCTATTCTACGAGCCCCTTCCTCTCTCACCGTCTCTCTCATTATCTCTCTTTCAGTCTATCCTCTTTCTCTCTCTCTCTCTTTTGCACTTTCTTTCTTTACTTCACTCCCCGTCTCTCTCTTCCTATCCTCTGCTTTCCCAGTCATCAGCTCTTATTCACCCCACTACTTCTCTCTGCTCTCTCTTCCTCCCATGTGGTGACTTAGGGCCATATTACCAACAACTAGCGATAATTTTAGTTTAGAGACAGAAATTATCGCCGCACATCGGCGATTTTTATCGCAGATAAACCTTGCTATTAGCAAGGTTTATCGCAAATGCGATAAAAAACGGCCGCAATGCATGAATATCGCTGAAAAGTCAGCGATATTCATGCATTATCAAGCAAATGCTCTTAGCCATGTTATCCACCTCCCATTGGATATCATGGCTAAGAACTGCTCAGGGCAGGTGTTAGCTTTTGGAGATATTCGCGCTTAGCGCGAATATATCCAAAAGTTGGTAATAGGAGATAGCGATGTTAGCGACTGTTTTCAGTCTCTAACATCTTGGCACGCCCACTTTGCATGTCATTAGTGATAAATATCACTGACATGCAAAGTGGGGCCCAAGATGGTCGCTATCTCATACTAGCTGTCTCTAACTGGTGTTAGCGACAGCTTGGTAATAGGGAGATAATTTTATCTCCGCTTTCTTGGCTTTTAAAGCCAAAAAAGCGGAGATAAACCCCCTTGATAATATGCCCCTTAGTGTCTTTCTCTCTCCTCTACCCCACTTACCTATTTCTCTCTCCACCAGCTGCCTATTGCTGCCTTTTTTGACATGACCAATTCTTGTAACATTCAGCAATCTTGCAACATTGCACTTCATTGTTCGTTCCATGATGACCACCACATTGTGTCTACATGCAAGCTGGAAGCCATCTTGGAAGTATAGAAAATAACAGTCCAAGATTGCTTCCTACCACTATTGGCTTTGCCAGTGTTTACGCTACATTGCCAAAACCAAAACCAGCCATCAACAAGCATTGGCAAGTCAGATTAATTTGCTCTGCCAATGCTTTATTTAGCTTATCACTGTTATTACAGAATTTGACCACAAGAACTGTTATAGGCCAGGTTAACCACTTTGTTAAAGAATAACAAAAATATTTGTAAGAATACGATATGTGTTAGTACCAGCGTTATTATCAATTATTTCATTTGTTTCCATGATTACCATAAAACCATGATAGATGCAGTAATGGCTGCATTGGAAGCTAAATCTAGCCCAGATAAATGGTGTAAAATTGTCACATATTGCACTAAAGAAGTGCAGCTTAGGTGCAGGGGAGCTGGACCTCTCTTGATGATCTGCTGAGATACATGGGGTGAGTTCTTACCCGAATAACTTTTTAGTAAAAAAAGACCTAAACGAATAATTTTGAACCATGTTTTTACTAATACAATGCCTACAAAGATTTTGGTTTTACAGTCTGCTTTAAGGGGAAATCAAGAAATATTAATAGTGTATGGTGCAGTCCTGAGAAACATTATTATTCTGCGTTTGAGCATAAGGTAGGCATCTATAAGAAACTTTGATGCTGAACTCTGAGGTCTGATTTCAAGTCAGGGTGGGCTGTGCACCCCTGAGGCCAAGCATCCCTAAAAAGGCCCATTTTCGTCCAGCATACCAGAGGTTTTTTTTCCGTTGTGCATTGCCAAAGCAGTCATGTCAGCAGTTTACAACCTAAAGAGAGTCTTCTGATTGAGATGATGCCCTAGTGCAATAGTGAAGTTCAAAATTCTCTTCTAACCAAAGAAAGAGAACACATTGATTTCTGTATACTGCCATAAGGAAGTTCATCTTGAAAATGCTTATTACAATAGCCATACATTTGAAATTGAATAGTAACACCAGTCTATAAACCACATATGCAGTGTCATTGGTTTATTAACTACCGATTGGCCTGAGTGATTGGTTGTTACCACCTTGGGCTTATACCTGATCCCAACTTTATGCTTTACCTGCCCATTTTTTTGTCTTCCAGAGGGAGGAGTTTGATAGTTATGGACAGTAACTAGATGAAACTGAGGGGTAGTACAGGTTTGACATTAGGCCATTTAAGCTCATGTACCCCTGCCCTTGCAGGAGGACACTGTGTGCTTTCAGTCACCCTCTGCTCATGCTGATAGCTTTTAGTTTTAATCAGGCTGCCCCGCCTGCGCTTGAACCCACATAGTGCCTATTTCCTTCTCAGCTCTTACTGCTTTCTCAGCAGCTAGGCCTCTATCCCATGTTCTCCTTCAGATGACCTGCCACCACTCAGACCATGCTGCTGCACCAGTGCTCTCCTCACAGTCCCGTTGAAGTGGTCACATACTCTTTCACAGTCATTGTGTGGAGGGGAAGGGGAGTGTGACATGTGCCAGCTCCCCCTGTGGCCTATTAATGGGTTTGAACACTATACCAAGGCAACTTACTCGTGTTCTAGTCTGCCTTTACCTTCACTGTTTTGAGTGGAAAGGCGGACTACAATAGCTGACGGCGGTCCTCGTGCACTGATTATAATTACAAATATGACACTGGGACAGCTGGTTCTTGGTCCCCTGCCCCAGCCTTGTCCACGGATGAGGGTTAATGATTGAAGTAAAGTACATAAGGTTCAACTCCATGTTATGTAAGCCAGACTCCATCTTGGTTCTGGAGACCCCCATCTTCCTCAAATTAGACAATGGAAGCAGTCATATTCTCTGATTTATGTAGAATCAATTCCATGTCTGTCTTTTAATGCAGATGTGGCCAGACCTTATCTATCCAGGAACTGTGATATCATCAAGTTCTTTGTTTAATGACATAGATACAATATCTAATGGGATCTTGGTCTGGGTCAAATGTCTTCTCTTCATTTCAAGGTCAAATAAGAACACATACAGTAATGTAACCAAAATAATGTAGTCTAAATTCACGTCCTTTTGCCTTATATGATCATAAGGAAACGTTTGGGATGCTTACCTTGATGCGCATAATCTGTGTCATACATTCCTAAACTTATGTCAGAAATTCCAAATTTTGATAAGATTTATCAATTAATCAATCAATCAATCATAGCATTCATAAAGCGCACTACTCACCCGTGAAGGTCTCAAGGCGCTGAGGGGGTGGGGGGTGCTGCTACTGCTCGAAGAGCCAGGTCTTGAGGAGTCTTCTGAAGGTCAGTATGTCTTGGGTCTGCCATATGTGGATGGGGAGGGTGTTCCAGGTCTTGGCGGTGAGGTGGGAGAACGATCTACCGCCGGAGGTCCCTCTTCGGATGCGGTGGACTGTGGCGAGGGCGAGGTCGGCAGAACGGAGCTGGCGGGTGGCGGCGTAGAAGCTGAGTTGTCTGTTGAGGTACGCTGGTCCGGTGTTGTGGAGTTCCTTGTGTGCGTGGGTGAGGAGTTTGAAGGTTATCCTCTTGTTGACGGGGAGCCAGTGCAGCTCTTTCAGGTGGGGTGTGATGTGGCTGCCGCAAGGGATGTCGAGGATCAGGCATGCAGAGGTGTTCTGGAGGCGGTGCAGCCATTCCAGGAGTTTGGCCGCGGCTCCTGAGTAGAGGGCATTTTCGTAGTCGAGCCTGCTGCTGACGAGCGCCTGGGTGACCGTTCTTCTCGTTTCGGTGGGGATCCACTTGTAGATCTTGTGGACCATGTGGAGAGTGTTGAAGCAAGAGGAACAGACAGCGTTGACCTGCTTAGTCATGGAGAAGGTGGAGTCGAGGATGACCCCTAGGTTACGTGCGTGATTGATGGGTGTTCGAGCTGTTCCCTGTGCGGTTGGCCACCAGGAATCGTCCCAGACCGAGGAGGTGGATCCGAGGATGAGGACCTCCGTCTTGTCTGAGTTCAGCTTCAGCCAGCTGTTCTTCCTCCATTCGGCGACGGCCTTCATTCCTTTGTGGAGCTTGGTTTTGGCGGTGTTGGGGTCCTTGGTGAGGGAGAGGATCAGCTGGGTGTCATCGGCGTAGGAGATGATGTTGAGGTCGTGCAGTCGGGTGACGTGGGCGAGCGTTTATTATATAAGGGCTGCAACTTGACCACTTGTCAGGAGAGGTCCTTCACCCAGATTATTGCCTGAGATTCTGCCAGAGATGGGCTCACCTGCTGTCCGTGCACTTTACACTTTCCAGATGATGCATCTCCCCTGAAACTGATAAAGCCAAGTCCCAAAGGAAGACTGACTGACTGCTACCACCATGGGTGTTTGCCCTTCGTGGGAAACACTGTCTTCATGCCTCCGCTGATAAAGGCAGCCTTTGCTGTCAACAAGGTATGCAGTGCATCTCTTCTTCGAAGAAACTCTAGACTGAAGTTGCTCTGCCTTTCATGTATAGCACATAGAAGAAGGCATTAGGGTGTTAGGTGTTAGATAACATTTCAAATGACATTTTAGCAATGCTGGAAATGTTTGTTTTGTTCTCATTACTTATAATGTGTCTTGTTGCTCTTTTTATTATAATATTCTGTGTAGTTGTTCTATATGTGCTGAGAAACATATCTATCAATCCATCAGAATTTTTAAAGCGCAACACTATCACCCCTAGGGGTATCGAAGAGCTGTGTCTCCATCAAAGAGCCAGGTCTGAAGTCTGCCAGTGAGGGCGCTGCATGGAGCTGGAGGGGAAGGTCATTCCAGGTCTTGGTGGTGATGTTGGAGATTGAACGGCCACTGCTGTGGCTGTGATGGATGCGGTGGGTGTGTGCGAGGACAAGTGAAGCGGGGCGAAGGTGTCTAGAGGTTGATGGAAGTTCAGTCGTTAGTTGATGTAGGCAGTTCCTAAGGTTATGGAGGGCTTTGTAGGTGTGTGTGAGGATCTTGAATTGGCATCTCTTCTGTATGGGAGCCAGTAGACATCTCTCAAGTGGAGGGCAATGTGTGTTCATTTGGGGAGGTTCAGGTTGACCCGGGTCTGGAGTCTTCTGAAGAGCTGTGTGGAGATGCTAGCATAGAGGGTGTTGCCATAGTTTAGGTGGCTGGTAACAAGGGCCTAAGGGACAGTCTTTCTTGTGTTGGTTTGGTTCCATCTGATGATTCAGCAGAGCAAAGTGTGTGGAAGCAGGAGTAGGTGGCTGCATTGATTTGTTCTTTCATGGCCAGCTTTCAGTCTAGGATGATGCGGAGGTTGTGTGCATGGTCAGTCGATGTGAGTGTAGGTCCAAGTTCTGCCGACCACCAGCTATGGTCTCATGCAGAGGTGTTCTTCCCAAAGATCAGTACTTCAGTTTTGTTGGACTTGAGTGGGAGGCAGTTTTCACTCACCCATTTGGCTATGTTGCTCATGGTATTGCAGAAGTTTGTTTTGGCGTTGGAGGGGTCCTCGGTGATTGAGAGGATCAGTTGACAGCCATCTGTGTAGGAGATTATGTTCAGTTGGTGGGATCTGATGACATCTGTGAAGGGGTCATGTAGATGTTGAACAGGGTGGGGCTGAAAGATGATCCTTGTGGTACGTTGCTTATGATGTTTTTAGGGGCGGAGGTGAAGGAAGGCAGTCGAATGCTCTGTGTGCATCCTGTAAGGAAGGAGGTGATCCACTTGAGGGCGTCTTGCTTTATGCCTATGTTGTAGAATCTGTTGATGATAGTGTTGTGGAAGATGGTGTCGAACACTGCAGAGATGTATAGGAGGGTTCTGATGTCATCTGTGGTGGCAATCAGTGTGGTCTCACTGCTGTGGTTGGCACGGAATCCTGATTGTGAGGCGTCCAGTAGATAGTTTTGTTCCAGGTATTTGGTGAGCTGCTGGCTGATGTTTTTCTCAAGTACTTTGGCCGGGTGGGGGCGCAGGGAGAATGGACGATCATTTTTTAGTTCACTGGGATGGGAGGAGGCTTTATTTAGGAGGGTTCTAACATCTGCGTGTTTCCATCTGTCTGGGAAGGTTGCTGTGGAGATGGAAATGTTGAGGATGCTAGTGAGTTGTGTGCTGATTGATTTTGTTGCAACTTTGTAGAGGTGGTGGGGACAGGGTCAATGGGCACTCCAGAGTGCCATGAGAGGCATGATGGTGCTGGTGGTCAGGGTGGTGATTGGAAACCAGGTGGTAATGGTTGGCTGATGTTCGCTCGTTGGTAGAGGTCGCTCGGGTTGAGGGTGGCAGGTTGGAGGTTGAAATTGTTGTAGATGTTGATGATCTTGCTGTGGAAGTAGTCTAAGAGGGTGTTGCAGAGTTCTTGGGAGGGGTGGCTGGTGTTCTCTGTGGCTGTTGGGTTCAAGAATTCTTTGACTATTTTGAAGAATTCCTTTGTGTGGTTGGCCATGGAGTTGAAGTGGGTGGTGATGGCTGCTTTCTTGGCTTCCTTGATTTGCTGATGATATCTGCTGAGGGTTGTTTTGTGAGCTGCTCTGTCGGCGGGGTTCTTAGTGGCGTGCCATCATTTCTCCAGCTGGTGGCAGTTGCACTTGGTGGTTTTGAGTTCTGGGGTGTACCAGCTTGCATGTTAGGAGGTTTTGTATGTTTCAGTGGGGCAAATCTATCGGCGCTGTTGGGTGATCCAGACGGCGAAGTTCTGGACGGCCTGGTGGGGGTCTGTTGAGGCCTTGCACTGGGGGTTGGTGAGGGCCTGTGACCACCGAGTTTCAGTGACTTTGTCCAGCTGCAGTGCGGGAGCTGATGCCTGGTGATGGTGTGCTGGGCATCGGTGATGGTGAAGTGTACGATGTTGTGGTCTATCCAGGTGAGTTCTGTAGTGTGTCTAAATTTAATTCTGTCACTGGTGGTGAAGATGGGATTGAGTATGTGTTCAGCTTTGTGCATGGGTTCAGTGACCATTTGGGTGAGGCTGATGTTGTCCAGGTTCTGCAGGAGGGTGATGGAGTTGGGGCTGTTGGTGTTGTCAATGTGGAAGTTGGGGTCACTGAGTATGATGTAATCATTAGAGTCAATTGCCGGGGGGTGATGAGGTTGAGAACGGCGTCACAGAATGTTGTTCTGGGTCCTGGGGGTGCCTCTTATTGTGGTCTTCGCGTCAGTTTACAGTAGGAATATAGGACGATTGCGTCTGTGGGAAAAATACTTTTAACATAAAAGTTTTAATTCTTCTTTGAACAGTGTGTGTGATACTGTGAACAGTGAAATAATGTTTGTTGCTGTTTCCACAGTACCTCAGATCCCTTTATGGGATTGTTAGTTACCCAAAAGCAATACTCCTATGTCAATTGCACAATGAAAAGTGTCTTGCAGGACAACAATAAGTTGTCTTTCACATTAATCGCTGGTGCATTGAACCAAGTTCATCCATGTCACCCGTCGGTGGAAAAAACACACCTTGTAGAGTTACACCAAAATCATAACTTACACAACATGAACGTCTAAATTTATTTTTCCTACTGCAACAGCTGCTAGTTGGCCATGTTCCCTGCTTAAATTGTTCAAAACAGGACACTAAAGGAGCTAGATCTTCCAGTCCTCCTCTGCACCCAACACAAATAGGTTGAATCAGGACACGCATCTAAGAGCTGCCACTCTGCCTGTTTCACAGTTTTGACTCCGGCAGCTGATCTGGTCCTCCTTCCTTCTAAACAAGGAGGACAAATCTAGAAGGAAACAATTGTGAGCACTTGGGATGCCCAGATTGAACCAGCAGAGGACAGGAAAAACATGTTGGTGGACATGGAAAGCACAGAAAACCCTCCAGGATCTCTGGCAAGGCTGAAAGTGTCTAACATTAGACAGTGTATGGGATCATTACATAAGTTAGACTTGGTATCTTTGACACCCTTACCCCTAACTGTTTACCTTTAGTCCTCCTGTTTTTGCTGGCTTCACTTTTGCTGGCCGTAGGATTCGGTGCACTTCACCACTGCTAACCAGTGTTAAAGTGCTTGTGCTCTTTCCCTAAAATGTGGTAACATTGGCTTATCCCCAGTAAACTGCACTGCATGTGCCCAGGGTCCGTAAATTAAATGCAACTAGCAAGCCTACAGCACTGATTGTGCCACCCACTAAATATGAAATATTTCTGAAATAATTTTTATTTGATTCAGTTCTCTAACGAGAACAACAATTTTTTTAGACTATATCGATTACATTTTTTACTAATAAAATTATCACACAAATAAAATGTTTTAAAAGTTATACATGTTAATACACACAAATTCATTTGGTGGAGCTTGGTAGAGTGAAATCAGATTCTGGACCGAATTTATTTTACATTTTATTTTGATCTGAATTATGTATCTGTTCCTGGCTGCTACCACAGTCTCATTTGGACAAATGAACAGCACGTGTACTAGGTCTTGCACCCCACCTTTGCATAGGTCACAGAGATTAGTCTCTCCTAGTGCCACCCACTAAGTAGCCCTTTAAATATAACAGAGCCTGTGTGCGTAGTTTTAAACTGTCATGTCGACCTGGCAAGTTAAACTTCTTGCCAGGCCCAATCCTTCCTTTTTAATACATATAAGTCACCCCTAAGGTAGGCCCTGAACAGCCCAAGGGCAGGGTGCAGTGTATTTAAAAAGCAGGACATGTACTTTTAAATTTACATGATCAGGTAGAGAAAAACTCAAAATTTATTTTACACTATTGCAAGGTCTGTATCTCCCATAGGATAACATTGTGATTATCGTATTACATTTTACACGCGTAATTTCCAAACGGGAATAAATAAATGGTTCATGTTTGGTGTGTCTGGAATACTAATTTAAAATTCTAACTTATGGTGAAGTCAGATTTTAAATTCCATTTCTGAAAAGGCCACTTTTGGAAAGTTGCCATTTTCTTGCCTTAGCCATTTGGTGCCTGCTGCCTGTCTCTGATCACATGACTGGGTGTAGTTGGCAGTTGGGCTTTGTGTATTCCACCTAGGCAGCCACATGCAATGGGAGATTTGATGTGTCTAAGTGGGCTATCAGTGTCAGTTTGGAAGTAAGGAGCTGGACATAGCCAGACTTACACCTGAAAAGGCTGAGTCCTGTCCCCACACAAAGTGCTACATACCCCCTGTTTTAAGACTGGAGCCAGGGCTAGCAGTGCAGGGCATCTGTGTACTTCAAAGGCATGTCTCAAGAAGTTTCTTAGATTAACAAAGGAGGAGTTTCACCACAGTGAATCATAGATTCAGAATGGGATATGTGTTTGAGAAAAGGAAAAATGTTTCTTTTGAAAAAAAAACCTCACTTACCAGCCTAGTGGTGACATGCTTCATCATTGGGGTCCACCCTGATGACCGAGTGCCATCAGGGTGTGCTGCGACACCTGAACTATAGTGGAGCTGGTTGTTGTGAGTGATAAGTGTGAAAAAAATGTTAAAAATTGTCCTGGTATAACTTAATAGAAAAAAACTTTATTCATAAGCTACTGGACAATATTAAAAAGAAGTGTGAGGATACTCGAAGGGTGATTAGGACCGAAGGTATCTGGGTGGGTGGTCTACATGTTTTAACCTATGTGTGGTAGTTACCAGGTTTTCTTCAGGAACAAGGTGCAAGAAAATGGACGGTCTACAACCCCTAAAAGGTGTATCCAATCCTAGATTCTTGGTACCAGGATTGCAAAAAAGTCTGCAATCGGTATACGCTCTAGCCTAATTTAGGCGAGACAAAAAATAAAAAGACTCCTGGTTGGTGTCTTTAGAGCATCGTGGGGCAGGGGCTAGGAATCTCTCAGCAGTGAACGTATTAGTTATGCTGAGCTCGGACCAGCCGTTTACCTATGTGCCTTCCCGCTGTCCCCGCTACTATCACTCACAACAACCAGCTCCACTGTAGGTTGATCAGTGTGGACAATAATGGCTAAACACGAAAACATAAGAGACTGACATGTATTAGTTGAGGAGCTTTATTAAAGATTACCCCTGCCTCTACTTTGCCTTTGTTTTGCTCTCTTTATATTATTATACAATGTATGCCACACACAATAACAAATAACATCATGTACATGGCCGAATGCTATACTTCGAAATCGAATGCTTCGAATAAACAAGAAGCATAAAGATAACAATGTTTTGAAGTTACGTCGGTCATTGGAAATTTTTGAAAAAACTACGGGCATATTATCAAGACCGACGATAAAATTATCGCCGCTTTAGCGGCAGGAAACTGCTGCTAAAGTGGCGATAATGGGCTTGATAATATGCCCTTGTGAATCCCCATAGCAGCCCAGGTTAACACCAGAACCTGGGCTGCTATGGGCATTCACAAGAGCATATTATCAAGCCCATTATCGCCACTTTAGCGCCAGTTTCCTGCCGCTAAAGCAGCGATAATTTTATCGCCGTTCTTGATAATATGCCCCTACGATCGTTTACAAAGAAAATATTTGTCTAGATTTGAAACAATTGTAATTTTGGTATCACATTCGTTCAACACTAAGCAGTGTGTAGGAGGTAGTGCACATTCTGTCTAAGACCGTCAGTCTTAGTATTTTTGTTTCTACTTTGGAAAGGTGGTGGGGTGGAACCACCTCAGGAGTTGCACACCAGCATCAGAAAAGTTTGGGTTCCATTGTAATATTGAGCTTACTATGTAAAATATCGAGTGCATCACAGCTGTTCTTAATTAGTCATATTTCGCCCGCGAACATCAATATTCCCTGGTGAAACTGAACCTCATTAGCCTCAATGCGGTAATGAATAATAATGGCCCCATACAAAATGACCCTGAATGGCGCCGGGCATTAATGTTCAATAGTGCCCCAAGAAATGATTATCGCCAATTGCCCCGGATCAGAATGCTAGGCAGAACATTCCAATGGGAATAAAATATAAAAAAGAAAGGAAATACACATAACATCTATGCTAACTTTCTCCAGGTTCTCACAAACACCAATAGGTATTAAAAAAAAAGAAACACATTTTTTTGTGGGTGGGAGAATTTTATTTGTAATGCTCATTGGGAGCCAAGCCCCACATACAAATACTTTTTTTTAATTTAAAAAAGGTTATGTGATTGCCACATCCCCTTAGACTGATCGCTGCCTGCCCCTCCTACCTTTGCACAAGGCACTAGAGGGTTGTTTTTACACTCCTGCTTTTTCAAAAGTGGTGGGAGGGTGTATTTTTTATTAATTCTTTTTCCCATTTTGGGTCAATGAAGGAATCAAGGGCCATATTATCAAGAACGGCGTTAAAAATATTGCCGCTTTAGAGGCAGAAAACTGCAGCTGAAGCTGCGATAATTGGCTTGATAATATGCCTTTGTGAATTTTCATAGAAGCCCAAGTTCACACCAGAACCTGGGCTTCTATGGGAATTCACAATGGCATATTATCAAGCTCATTATCGCCGCTTTAGCTGCAGTTTCCTGCCGTTAAAGTGGCAATATTTTTAATGCCGTTCTTGATAAAATGTCCCCAATTTATTTCCGCAAACCCTAAATCCTTTACTCTTAGGCCGGCATGCATCTACTTCCCATGAGACCCATCTGTCAAAGATTTAGCACTATTTGTTCTTTCACTAAAGGTGACGACTTAAGTAATCCTATTAGAATGGAAGGCGTTAAATAATGTCTCATTTCACACTTAGGGGCATGGGTCACATATTTGGAAGGCACTCATAAAAACATAGCCCCCTCTTCGGGGTATCCGCTCTCTACTCAATCTATTTGGCAAACACCTGATAGGTTTATGCCCAGGGCCAGACTGAGAACCAAAACCGGCCCTGGCAAAGTGCTCGGCCGGCCTCCTGGGTGTGCAACCAAGCTTTTTGCCGGGGTCGGTTTTCGGCCGATTTTGTTACTGGGCCGATTTTGCAGCTATGCTGCAAAAATGGCCCTGTAACAAAAACGGCCCCCACCCTTGCGGCGCACCAGAGGATTGCCCGGTGCCCGCAACAGCCAGCCCGGGCCTATTTATGTCCATCAACTAATGGCCTCTTGTTTCAATTCGCTCCTCTCATGAACATAAGCTGGCGCATTCATTCATTTCATATTACCTGACCCCACCGGACAAGCCAACCCCCCCACCCCCCCACCCCCCTAATCCACTCTCTTCTTTTTTCGCTTCTTTCCCTTTTGATTCGCTGATTTCTTTTGGTTATGTCCACTAGAACCCTCATCAACAGCCATATTTGATAGGGCTTCATTTTTGCACTCAATATCATTTGCCTGCTCTTGCATGCATTATTTGGAAGGAGTCATTGCTGTCCTTACTGATGCATTCAGCCTTCCAAGATGTTTACATCTGAATATGTTTGTCCACTCTTCCATTTGTGCAAGGCTATGGGGGATATTAACGATTATCACCTCTGTCACAAGTGTATTCTATTTGGTCTCATATATGTATTATTTACAGTATGCTTTTTGTTTCGCATTGTCCTTAAGAAAATAATTCAATATTTAGAATAAAAAACACCATAAATATATCCCATGTTGGCATCTAGTCTCTGTATGGTGTCCTGTTTGAAATTCAGAACAGGCACAGCTGCATGTACCGGCGGCCCTGTTTCACCCTCATTGCTTTGATGGTTAAGGAGGACCAGAGAACAACAGCGAGTAGCTTGAGCACCCATTGCTGAAAATTGATCAATGTTGTTGATACTTTAAAGGTCATTTAAATCTCAGGGAGTGGCCCAGCAACCTACCAGGTCAGCAGAGAGCATGGCTTCTAGCACCCCGGTATATTTAAAGGCCCTCCCCTCCCTGGATCTTGCTGGTGTGGCTGAGCACTTTCAAAAATGTTGAATGCCGAGTGGGGCCACCATGTTGAAGCAGCCTACTCAGATTTCTCGTTTGCTTAGCAGCAACAACCTCCAAAGTGTGATTTTGTTGCTGCAAACAGAGAGACGATGTCACTCACCTGCAGGAGTTTCCCCCTCCCCCCCCCCCCCCCCAACCCTCGCTTGGGACATCTGAACATTTTCTTTCCAGGGACCTGCGTGCCTCGTATTGCGGTCTCGTGCAGGAAAAAATAGAGATGGATACCACTTCCTATTAAGGTTGAGGTCAACAAAATGGAGTAACCCAGTAACCCTCAGAGCCTGGGTAAGTATATAGTGGACTACAATGGCTCTGACGGGGAGCATCAGTTGCTTTGCTGAACACAATTATTCACGATAATTGGAGCAATGAAAACTTATACTCACTTCAAGTATCCAGTAACAATGTAAGTAAGACACATCAATGTTCGCAACAAACCCAAAACAACAAGAGTTGAAACACCAAAGAAAAAGTAAAAACTCAAATGTGCTTGCTAGAAAATTAATTATTATCAAATTGTATTTTTCCATTGATGTGTCTTTCTTACATTGTTACTGGATACTTGAAGTGAGTATAAGTTTCCATTGCTCCAATTATCATGAATAATTGTGTTCAATACAGCAATTGATGCTCCCCGACAGAGCCATTGTAGTCCTATTAAGGTTGGGCAACCAATACTGTCACCAGGCATGCTAGTGGTGAACGAACTGCCCGATCAATAGTTTTCACCAGCAAAGCTTTCTCAGCTCATGCACGCTAAAATGCAGCAGTCAGGGGCATAGCAAGGTCAGGTGGTACCCGGTGCATTTTTGACATTTTGTCATCCCCCTCAGTGATGCCCCGGTTACTTACCGGTAATCTTGATTTCTCCGAGTCCATGTCTTCCTCGCCACAGTATTCACATATGAGCCTCCGGCTCCACACAGAACTCCAAGTACAAAAACAGCGCTCTAGTCTCCCTCTCCCTCCTCCAAGATGGCCCCCAGTGGCTCCAGCTAATCCCATAAAGGGACGCATAAACACCAACACGACCTGAAGAACCAAGCCCTAGACATGAAGCCACCACCAGGGACGGGAGGGAAGGGAAACTATAAAGTGGCGAGGAAGACATGGACTCTGAGTAATGAAGATTACCGGTTAGTAACCGGGGCAATACCTCCTCGTCCTGTCTTCCTCGCCACAGTATTCACATATGAGCCGATACCAAAGCAATCAGCTTCATGTAAAACAGACCACACCATCAGTGTAGTGAAAAACATATTTTAATATAGAGAGGTGTAGCAACACAAAAGGATAACCTCTCAAGGAACACCCGCAGACAAAACAGAAGAGGCAAAAGAAACAGAACCCCCACCCCCAACCTGGAGGCGGTAATGGGACATGAAGGTATGTGGGGAAGAAATTAGAGGTTTGGAGAGGCACTCCTATTGTTTTACAAATTAATGATTTATATACAAATTTATAACATTAATAAACCATGCGTGCAGTGGAGGAAGACGCACTGTCCATCTTATGCGCCTGCAAACCTAAACATGAAAGAATGATCAAGCGGGACCGCTTGCCCTCTACGCACTGTTGCGTTTCCAAAATATGGATGCTGAATCAATACAACTTCCAAAATTGTTTAAACTATACAATTTTTATATAAATTAGTGAAACCACACCAATTTTTAGTTTCAAAAGGATAAATGTATTTACACTGTTATATCAAGCACATTTTCTATGACATGTACATAAATTCATACTTGAAAAAACGAAAGAACGAAGAATTCATAAGTGAACAAGAACATATGCTATTTAGCAACACATCAATATCATTATACTTCATCTAACAAGTTCATGCCCTGCCCAATGCATTTCGGGCCACTTGGCCCTTCTTCAGGGGCGGTACCTGAAATGACATGAAAAACAAAAAAACTCAATCACTTCAGTGTGAAAGGTGATTCAATCATCAAGTTCATAGGTTGCCACAATACTCTATAACATTATAAGGCTCTGGTGAAGATACTCGGTCTACAGAAATGTCCCTCTATATGAATAATGGTGTGATATACACTCACTTGTATGAAAAAGAAAAAATGGCGCGATGAAGTAACTTGACAGAGAAGGGGCGTGTTTGAAAAGTTCGTTCTGAAAAGACAAAGCGGATGTCATGAGTGAAATATATGTTCATCTGAAGATGAAGTGTCAAAGAAACCACGTAGTACTTCATATCTTAAAGACAACTCACTGAGAAAACGAAATGCTACCCAGGTCCACGGCCTTCATAAATGACGTGAGAAATGCAAAAACATAAAAAACGGACTGCTACCACGAAGGGCAAAAATAGTTAGAAAGTGAAAGCGCCATATTTATGTGGTGTAAAGATGTTAAGAGGAAGAAAAACGTGTGTAATATATACAACTCTATAGTGAAAGCACCAAACATTATAATACATATGAGTTCTTTGAATATTCTCATATGTATTAACAACAAATTCGACGGCTGAGGCAACTGAGGGAGCGAACCTTGCACCCCCCTTGATGGTTCACATAAGACATTACAACCTGCTTGTCCGTTCGGATCTGCACGTGGTGACCCCGAACAAGATCCGAGAAATCCAACAGACCCAGAAGGACGGCCTTCAGCTCCTTGTAGTTGGAGGAACAAGACAATACCGACTGAAGCCAAACCCCCTGAGACGTTGAATCCCCCAGAGTAGCACCCCACCCCAGCAGGCTGGCATCGGTAGTGACCACTCGGGTGGGAATAATCAGAAAGGGGCGGCCCTTGGATAGATGGCCGTCATCCAACCACCAACTCAGGACCACCCGAAAATCCACCGACATAGGAACCAGAACACCCATATCGAGGGAACAGGGGTCCCAAGGCGACAAAATGTGGGACACCACCGGGTACATGTGAAGGCGAGCCCACGGCACCGTCAACAATGACGCCGACATCAGACCCTGAACCCTCAACCACAGGCTCACTGGATGAGAATGCCCCAATAACAGGGCACGAACAGCAGACATCAGGGACAGAAATCTGGGAGGGGGCAGAAACACCATCCCCAACTGAATCTTGAACAGAGCCCCAATGAAAGTCAATTCCTGCGCAGGAACCAGGGAGGACTTTGGCACATTCACTAGGAACCCATGATGCTCCAGGCAAAGGCACACCCTCTGGACATGTAACTCCGCCTTTGGAAGAGAAGAAGCAGAAATTAAAATGTCGTCCAGATACGGAAAAACACTAATGCCCTCCCCATGTAAATGTCCAATAAGAGGAGCCAGAATCTTAGTAAAGATCCTGGGAGCAGAGCAGAGCCCAAAAGCTGATTTTAAAGATGGTGCGGGGAGGCAAGAGGAACCAGTGCAATTCCAATGGTACCATCTTTATTGAGACTAGATACTGTTAAGTTATCTATTTTCAAGCTTTAGAATATATTTTCCTAATTTTCTCTATACATCAATTGATTTAGGATTTGGGTGCTAGACAAGTTCCCATGGAGAGCCAAGGGAGCTTTCGAGGACAATTGTCTGCCTAACACAGGTGCCAGGCATTCTGGTCAGTAAAGAACAAATGCATTTTTACCTACAAACTGCCAGGTGTCGCTGAAACCTACATACATTGGGAAATCTGACACATGCACCCACAAACACTGCAACTTAAACAAGCATGAATTGACCCTGTGCAATACAGTAAAATACAGTGTTCCAAAACAACCAGAAGCTTCTGCCACTATGATACATGCTCTGTAGGCATGTGCATGTGACAATGTTTCTTCCTTTATAGGTACTAAGAGGTTTAATTAGAGACTGGCGAACAGAATACTCCATTGCAAATGTTAGGGGAATCCTGTCTACCAAACTGAGAGTCTGCCCACCTCATATGGAGATGGGTATACCATAGCATTCCAGCAAGGGACCCCCCTGTTGGC
Source organism: Lissotriton vulgaris (assembly GCF_964263255.1). NCBI lineage: Eukaryota > Metazoa > Chordata > Amphibia > Caudata > Salamandridae > Lissotriton > Lissotriton vulgaris. The sequence goes on along the minus strand of NC_141697.1, from coordinate 290,247,721 downwards.
TCAGTCAATGGAAAGCTACGTCCACCAGCATAATGGAGTACGAGTCATCGGAGTAAAGCCACCACATGAGAACTCTATTTAAAGAGGACAATCTGATGGGTTATTTTTTGTCCCCACCACCAGGAAAAACATGGTGTTAAGGGACAGAAAAGAACATTAAAAAAAACACCCCCTGGGAGGAAACTCCCATGGCTGGGGGTCGTCCATTTTTCGAGTTTCATAAACAAACTACCTCCTTGGAAGTTAGTCTTTAAAAAACCCAAAAAAATGTGGTTCAAGATGAAGAGAGTACCACTTGGCCAGCTATGATCTCTAAGTTTGGTGATGATATTTTGACCACCTGGACCTGTTCCAGCACGGTCGCTCCCTGACCCCAGCTCCTGCTCACGTTGTGGCTCGCTGGTGAGTCCGAGACTGCTGCTCTGCAACTGCTCTGATTGAGGCGTATTCATTTCTCTTGACTCGCGCTGTATTAGTCACCTAACTAGACTTGCGCTGTGTACTTATTATTTATTTTGAATCGCGCTGTGTACTAATTATTCATCTAGACTCGCGCTGGGTATTATTATTTAATTAAAGTCGCGCAGGCATTTATTTCTGTACCTGTACATCACGCTGGTAACTGATTAGCGCCCCCGGTGCCGTGGTGCATTTGCTGCCCCTGCCTTCGTCTCCCCTTGACCCTCCATCTTGTTGACTCGCTCCCTGACCCGCCCCTCCTCCCTGCTACCGCCTCCCAACTGCTGCCCCTCCCACCCACGGACAGAGGGCTCCCTACCTCCTCTGACGCGCTGTGACCACCTGGACCTGTTCCAGCACGGTCGCTCCCTGACCCCAGCTCCTGCTCACGTTGTGGCTCGCTGGTGAGTCCGAGACTGCTGCTCTGCAACTGCTCTGATTGAGGCGTATTCATTTCTCTTGACTCGCGCTGTATTAGTCACCTAACTAGACTTGCGCTGTGTACTTATTATTTATTTTGAATCGCGCTGTGTACTAATTATTCATCTAGACTCGCGCTGGGTATTATTATTTAATTAAAGTCGCGCAGGCATTTATTTCTGTACCTGTACATCACGCTGGTAACTGATTAGCGCCCCCGGTGCCGTGGTGCATTTGCTGCCCCTGCCTTCGTCTCCCCTTGACCCTCCATCTTGTTGACTCGCTCCCTGACCCGCCCCTCCTCCCTGCTACCGCCTCCCAACTGCTGCCCCTCCCACCCACGGACAGAGGGCTCCCTACCTCCTCTGACGCGCTGTGACCACCTGGACCTGTTCCAGCACGGTCGCTCCCTGACCCCAGCTCCTGCTCACGTTGTGGCTCGCTGGTGAGTCCGAGACTGCTGCTCTGCAACTGCTCTGATTGAGGCGTATTCATTTCTCTTGACTCGCGCTGTATTAGTCACCTAACTAGACTTGCGCTGTGTACTTATTATTTATTTTGAATCGCGCTGTGTACTAATTATTCATCTAGACTCGCGCTGGGTATTATTATTTAATTAAAGTCGCGCAGGCATTTATTTCTGTACCTGTACATCACGCTGGTAACTGATTAGCGCCCCCGGTGCCGTGGTGCATTTGCTGCCCCTGCCTTCGTCTCCCCTTGACCCTCCATCTTGTTGACTCGCTCCCTGACCCGCCCCTCCTCCCTGCTACCGCCTCCCAACTGCTGCCCCTCCCACGCTCCGCCCCCTCCACCCTCCATTTCTGGCCAATGCCCCCACGCGCAGCGTCCACGCGCTACGTACACCGAAGGTGCGCCAAAGGTAAGCCCGTCTACGCCCGTCCGCGCCTGGATCGCGCCCAGCGCCAGACCCCCTGCCCCTCGCGCTGCCCATCCCCCCCGCATTACCTACGATGCCGCCGCCCTCCTAGCCCTTAACCCCGGTCGCGCCCCCAACTGCGTCCAAGCCGCTCCTGGACACACCCATGGACCTTTCTCTTGCTGCTCCTGCAAATTCAGCGGCACCGACAGCATCCCCGCTACGACCACACCACAGATTCCGGACCCCAACCACCTACAATGCATCCTTCTCAACACCCGATCGGTCCACAGACATGCCATTGACCTATGGAACCTACTAGACACCATCTCTCCGGACATCGCCTTCCTTACGGAAACATGGATGAATGCTTCCTCCGCACCGGACATCACCATTGCCATCCCTGAAGACTATAAGATTACTCGCAAAGACCGAACCAGCCACACAGGAGGAGGAATCGCTATCGTCCACAAGAAATCAATCCGCATCTCAACCAGCTCCGACGCCAACCTCGCCAACTCCGAACACCTTCACTTCCAGATCCACATCGACCCCAAAACCACACTCAGAGGTACCCTCCTCTACAGACCACCAGGACCCCGCGCAAAATTCAGTGAAGACATCACGGACTTCATCTCTCCACACGCGCTCCCCTCCAAAGACTATATTCTTCTGGGAGACTTCAACTTTCACCTTGAAAAGTTAAACGACCATAACACCGCCACCCTCGTGGACAACTTAGCCAACCTCGGACTTAAACAACTAGTCACTTCCCCCACCCACATCGCAGGTCACACACTCGACCCCATCTTCACCTCCAGCAATCATGTCTCCTTCAGCCACACCACGGATCTCCTATGGACCGACCACAGCTGCGTTCACTTCTCCTACAACAAGCCGAAACCCATCAACCACTCCCAACCTACCCTGCAAAGAAACTGGAACAAAATCACCACGGACCAAATCTCCGCATCGCTCCTTCGAAACTCCCCAACCCTCTCTTCTAACGCCAACGAAGCCGCCGCCAACCTCACCCTATGGTTATCCAACACCGCCGACACCTTAGCACCACTGAAAAAACGTCAAAGCAAACCTGGCAGCAAGAAGGCCTCATGGTTCAACGATGATCTCAAGAAGTCCAAGAAACTCTGCCGCTCCCTTGAAAAGGCCTGGAAAAAAGACCCATCCACCAGCACCAAGGACGCCTTCAAAAGCGCCACCCGCACTCACCACCAACTAATCCGAAAGGCCAAGAAAACAGCATTCAAGGATCGACTTGACAACAACGCCCACAACAGCAAGGAACTCTTCAACATCGTCAAGGAATTCTCCAACCCCTCGGCCAACTCCAACGACATCACCCCCTCTCAAACCCTCTGCGACTCCCTAGCCTCTTTTTTCCACAACAAGATTGCAGACATCCACAACAGCTTTGACAACCAACCCGGAAACCAACCCACCCCACCATCTGCTGACCATCTTCCCCCCGTAAACACCCTTAACGACTGGAACCCAATCTCCACTGAGGATACCATCCGCCTGATGAACTCCATCCACTCAGGATCCCCCACAGACCCATGTCCTCACCACATCTTCAACAAAGCAGACTCCGTCATAGCACCGCACCTCCGAGACGTCATCAACTGCTCCCTCAACTCCGCCACCTTCCCGGAAGTCTGGAAACACGCCGAACTCACCGCCCTTCTGAAAAAACCCACAGCGGACCCCACCGAACTCAAAAATTACCGCCCCATCTCGCTTCTTCCATTCCCGGCCAAAGTCATCGAGAAAGCCGTCAACAACCAGCTCGCCGCCTTCCTCGAAGCCAACAAATCTCTCGACCCCTCACAGTCTGGCTTCCGAGCAAAACACAGCACTGAGACCGCCCTCATCGCAGCAACAGACGACATTCGAACTCTACTAGACAATGGAGACACAGTCGCCCTCATCCTCCTCGACCTCTCGGCAGCATTCGACACAGTCTGCCACAGCACCCTTCTACAACGCCTCAATAACATCGGAATCCAAGGAAAAGCACTTGAATGGATCACCGCGTTCCTCACCGGAAGAACCCAGAGAGTCCGCCTTCCGCCATTCAAGTCCGAGGCCTCTGAAGTCATCTGCGGCGTACCTCAAGGATCCTCACTCAGTCCCACCCTCTTCAACGTATACATGAGCCCCCTCGCGGCCATCGCCCGCCAACACAACCTCAACATCATCTCTTACGCGGATGACACTCAACTGATCCTTTCTCTCACCAAGGACCCCTGCACCGCCAAATCTAACCTACACGAAGGAATGAAAGAAGTCGCAGAATGGATGAAACAAAGCCGTCTGAAACTGAACTCAGACAAAACAGAAGTCCTCATCTTAGGTACATCCCCCTCTGCTTGGGACGACTCCTGGTGGCCGGAAGCCCTCGGAAAAGCACCCATCCCGACAGACCACGCACGGAACCTTGGCGTCATCCTGGATTCTTCACTCTCAATGAACAGACAAGTCAGCGCCGTATCCTCATCCTGCTTCAACATTCTTCGCATGCTCAGAAAAACATTCCGCTGGATCCCCTCTGAAACAAGGAAAACAGTCACCCACGCTCTGGTCACGAGCCGACTGGACTACGGAAACACCCTCTACGCAGGTACCACCGCTAAACTCCAGAAGAAACTCCAACGAATCCAAAACGCCTCAGCCAGGCTCATATTAGACATCCCACGCAACGAACACATCTCTGGTCACCTTAAAGACCTCCACTGGCTACCCGTCAATAAGAGGATCACTTTCCGACTGCTTACCCACGCACACAAATCACTCTACGACATCGGACCAGATTGCTTCAACTCTCGACTGTCCTTCTACATCCCCCCCCCGCCAACTACGTTCTTCCAGCCAAGCCTTCGCCACTGTACCTCGCATCAACAAGACCACCATGGGAGGCAGATCCTTTTCATACCTGGCTGCTAAAACATGGAACTCACTCCCCGCCTACCTTCGCCTCACCCAGAACCACCTAGCGTTTAGAAAGCAGCTTAAAACGTGGATATTTGACAAATAATCCTCCTCCCCTTCCTAAGCGCCTTGAAACCCTCTGGGTATGTAGTGCGCTATACAAATTCTATGACTTGACTTGACTTGTTAGAGTGGCCGCCCTAATATCCCCTGGTGCCCTGACAGATGTCATACCTTCTGCCAAACTATAAAGGCAGCTCTAAGTTAACCCTTTAAAATCGACTCATGCTTCCATCAAAGAAGGGTATGCTAACAACCACTAAGCACAACACACTGTTCAATAAAAAACGAAATAGCTAAAAGGAACATTCACAATAGGAATAGAAATCATGCACGTTTTGGGACCATGAGCAACACTTAAGTTCAGATCACTGACAGAACATCGGAAACCAAAATAGCGTATGGACATAATATCATGTCAAAAATATCGAGGACCAACATATCGAGAAGGTAAGTACAAATAGGTAAGTATAGATTTATTATTTTTAATTCAAGGTCTACGTACCTTAAAGATATATATAATCAAGGTACATATATTACATGTATACATAGTAAAACTCTGCTTATCAATAGAGTCGTAACCTCTGTATTTGTGTTCTCGATATTCTTGACACAACATTTAGGTCCACTGTATTTATGTATCCGATATTTCGTCTAAATCCCTCAAGTTCCAGTGTCTCACCTGCACTAGAGAGGATACACAGAAAGCAACCACTTGATGGCCCACGTAAGTAAGCATCACATCATCGCTCAACAAACTACGGATCTTAAGATCACCAACTGGACTAGAACCCAAAGTACATATCGTACATCTTACCCGTCCTAACTCCATGGAGGAGTGCTGTTCAGCAACTGAGGGGTCACCAAGAAACTCCTATAATGCAGCACACGCTGAAGACACCCATCAGGACAACACATGCAGTGAGCCATGTCTAAAGTGGCACTGCCCACTGAGATACAGCTGATATGGATGAATGAAATGCTTGAGGTGCCTGCAACTGGCATGCACCACATAAGAACCTCGGCATCCCTGCTTTCGTATTTGTAGGAACATCTGGGCAATAACCGCAGGGAGTCCCAAGAACTGTATTGTTGTTGTGTGTGAGTTCCACCTTTGTGCTAATTATCCCAGTTTCTAAGCACGTACATTAGCCATAAACAGACGCCTTTCCACATTAAGATTACTGCCTCTGACCTACACTTTTTTTATGAGGTAATTTTTGCTATTTGTGCCACTTCAGTTTACAGTTACTTTCATGCCTAAAGCGGCTTCTCTTAGTGGAATTTTGGGGCATATTATCAAGGGGGTTTATCTCCGCTTTTTTGGCTTTAAAAGCCAAGAAAGCAGAGATAAAATTATCTCCCTATTACCTAGCTGTCGCTAACAACAGTTAGCGACAGCTAGTAGGAGATAGCGACCATCTTGGGCCCCATTTAGCATGTCAGTGATATTTATCACTAATGACATGCAAAGTGGGCGTGCCAAGATGTTAGCGACTGGAAACAGTCGCTAACATCGCTATCTCCTATTACCAACTTTTGGAGATATTCGCGCTAAGCGCGAATATCTCCAAAAGCTAACACCTGCCCTGAGCAGTTCTTAGCCATGTTATCCAATGGGAGGTGGATAACATGGCTAAGAGCATTAGCTCGGTAATGCATGAATATCGCTGACTTTTCAGCGATATTCATGCATTGCGGCCGATTTTTATTGCATTTGCGATAAACCTTGGTAATGCCAAGGTTTATTTGCGATAAAAATCGCCTCAGCTTAGCAGCAAATTTTTGTCTCTAACCAAGCAATAGCAATAATTAACGCTATTGCTTGGTAATACGCCCCTTTATTTGTTACGCCCGGGCCTCTACAGCGCCTCCTATAAGTTTAGTTTAATGAACAACCCCGAGATCCATTTTCATTACCTACACATCATCTCACCTGCCGGTTCTGAATACTAAGCCAAGAAAAGGCATTCGCAGACCGCATCCTGCCATTGCCAACGGAACCATGCCAGACAGCGCCGCGGGCTCACTTCGACACGGCTTGCATCATCGCGGGTATTATTTTCCACTAATCAGACATGAGCAGTAATTGCTAGATGGAAATTAATGATGCAAACGGGGCAGCCCTTGAGGGCTGGGAGCAGCCTTCCGTGTCCCCTGCCTGCCCAGTGCATGCATATAGGGCACCGCCTCTTCTAGAGCAGACTTCCATGTCCGTTGCCTGCCCAGTGCCCTCTGATGTGCATTCGTTCTGGGCATCGCCTGGTCTGGAGCAGCCGGTCTTTGCGCCTGCCTGCCCAGCGCGCCCTTCACCAGAGAGATGAATGACGTAGGAGAAACAGCAGGCAAGAGGCACGTGCACTGTCCTCGAGGCCAGGGCGAGAAGCCGCGGATAATGGTGGCGGTAGTTCGAGGGTGAACCGAGGCCAAAAGCGCATTGCGCGTTCCACGGCACTAGTCCGTGGACTGCAAGCACGAAGGCCCCACCCTGGAGCGGTTTGTATCATTGCTTAACCCATCACAATGTACTTCATGAGCCAGAAAAGATTTTTTAAAAATCTCTTTTCAAAATAGGCTCTCAAATATGACGGATGGATGGATTGATGGATAAATGGATGGACGGAAGGATGATAGATGGATGAATATACGAGCGCCATTCAGCATAGATTGTGTTGCAGAGGCGAATGAGTGGATGAATGGATTTGTAAACAATCTCTTAAAGTGGTGCGGCGTGCTGTGACGACATTTTCGGGGTTATCCTCCAGTCACATCTCGTTGGGCTTCTTGTGTGCGGACTCAGTACCGCAGCGGTAGTGTCCCCGATTCAGTGTCATGAATGTTTCCAACTTTTCGTGCCAACCATGTCCCTTGCCCTAGTGTGACTTTTGTTCACACCTTCCCTCGTTCTCCTTTGCATGCTTGGCCGTTTTCAGCACCATGATGTCCTGTTTTGGCTGGCTGAAAAAAAGATATGCATAAGGAAGCATTATTATACTTGCTGGTAGCGTAGCGGGTGCGTGCAAACCACACAGGAGACTACTGGCCATGGGGTTTATTTAATGAGGCTGAAAATACTTCTTAAGTGAAAATATAATCAAGGTCTAACGCAGGTTAGATTTACTTAAACCAATATATTAGTGTCTAAAACTGTCTATCAATGTTTGTGAAACACAGCAGTGCGGTGCTTCTCGTCAAAAAGGAGTTGCGATTCCCGACAGCATGGGGAGGTGCTGCCACCTGCTGGGAGGACCTAGTGTTGTTTGGACTGAATTTACCTCTTCCATTTATTGCACTGCTAATCTCTCAGAATAATACATCACGTCTATTAATAATACCAAAATGAAGGCAATATAGTACGAAACTTTGGGTCTCTGACAATTGCAGGTGTGGCTGCTGTCACTGGTTAGACCGAGAGCAAGAACCCAACATTAAAGTCTGACGCTCAGAAATTGACTGCAAACATTCCAACCATAGACAAACAAGGACTGGGGATCTCTGTCAAAAGTAAATAAGCCCGAAGAAGCTCAAAAAGCAAATGGCTAGATATGGTTGCCATTTTGCGCACTGGCCCTTACCCTGGCTAGTTAAAATGAGGATTCTGACATCAAATGGATGGTTATGTTGAGAGACCAATCTTAAAGGAGGAAGGCGTGTGAGTAATGGATCACTATGTGGGCGGTCGTGAGATAAGCAGGGGAACCCAATCACTGGGTACGACGGGTGAACGTTCCTCTACGTGAACGACTGTGGAGAGGGTGTGAGGCTGCGAAGTTTTGAGCTGGGGAACCAGGTTTGAGCCTCGGTATCGGCTCAGCGTTCTGTGATTCTGGGAAAATCACTAGGAGCATATTTACAACAGAATGGAGAAGCGTAGCGTTAAGCAAACATTGCTAATGCCACGCTTCTCCATTCTGAAAACGCAGGGATGCACCGTTTTCACAAGAATGCGGCGCACCCACGAGCAGTGGCGTAGGAAGGGGGTGTGTGGTGGGTGCAGGCCGCCCTGGGTGTCATCACTTAGGGGGTGACAAAATGTCACTGAGGAGGGTGACAAAATGGCAAAAATATGTGTAACTATTTTTTTCCTTATTTTAATAATTTCAACACAACAATGACAACAATGACAAGAAATTTTCTGCACCTGGTCCCACCTGACCTTGCTACGATACTACCCCTGCGTTTCCGCTGGCTCTGCTGTCTAGCACCAACTGCGTTTGGGGAAATGATTGTTTATGTGCAGGAAGGTCTCCCTTCCTGCACATAAACAATCATTCATGACGTTTTGAAACTTCTATGTGTGCTGCTTATTGCTACACACATAGAAGTTGCAAAACGTCATTAATTTTTTGATTGTTTATGTGCAGAAAGGAATACCTTCCTGCACATACACAATTAATGTCAATTTGCTGTTTCTATGTGTGTTGCACAAGGCAGCACACATGAAAATAGCAAAAACGAGGAGAAATAAAGCATTTCTCCTTGTTGCCCCAGTAAGACCATGATTTTCCCTGCTCTTAATTTTGGCGCTGCCTCCTATGTACGCCACCCTTGTAAATAGGGGGGAGCTTCAAAATCAATGGGTATTGCGGTGGAACGCCCACGCAACACCCATTGCCCTCCCCTTTCACGCTGAGTACAGAGTGAAAGGGTGCCTTATTTACAAGGCAGCGTTAAGCTTAACTCTGTGCAGTAAATAATGCAAAGCCCCTATCGCCACCACAATGTCACTTCATTGTGGTTGGTGATATGGGCTTGTATATATGCCCCTTAATCTCCCCATGCCTACCAAAAAAAAAAGAATGTAAAGTAACTGTGCTCATGTAAAGCGCTCCAGTACCTTCTGGTTGAGTTCACCCTATATAAATCTGCACAAAAAAAGTGCTATTCCATTCTTTCTTATTACAGAAATAAGCCAAGCTCTTATCTTTTTCTGAATATAACAGTGCAGTTCCCTACATTTCTCAATTGAACAGTACATGTTGAAGCAGCTTACTCCTGTCTAACACTCAAAGGCGCAGGCGTGGGAGGGGGAGGGGTCCTGTTCTTCTTAGTTCTAGTCCTAATATCATGAGTGCGACCTGTCCTTTGAGACAAGCACAGCACTGCCTTCTAAATATGAATACATTAACTAATTTCCTCCCCAGAAGAGAAGGGCCCCAACTTGTAAGCTAAAAATCAGTGCTTAGCATGGTGTGTCACCAGACTAGTATTGTGCTGCTTCTGTCCTTGCATTCAGATATATAAAACAAGTAGCATTACACCTACAACACGCCAGAACTATTGGCTTTGTTAATGCTTGTTAGTTGCATAAGACAAATAAGCAACAGCTACGGCTTCGTAGTATATCATATTGAAAATGCTTCCGTTCTGAAATGATGAGACTGTGAAAGAACTATAACGAGTCTCTTTGAAGTTACATCAAAGGCAGTGAAGGGTGATATTGCTGCAGAGTTAAGACTTTTTTCACCCTGAGGGTAAGGGCAAAAAATGGAGAGCCGAATAGGGAGCCGTCTCAGCACAAGTTCAAATTCAAGTTTATTTATTTATGATCTCGGAACTCTGAAGATAGTGTATATAAATCACGAAATCACCAACATATAGCTAGAAGGCAATTTGTGTTTGCAATTAAATAAACACAATAGGATATTCCTCTCCAACAAGAGATCAGAGAATCTTAAATGATATCCAAGATTCAAAGAGTTTTAATTAAAAAAAACAGCAACATATCATACGGTACACAATATTAAAGTTACCTTTGTTTGTTGGCATACATTTAACGGTACAACAGCAACAATGGATTTTATGCATTCAGTGTCTGATTAAATGTTATATTTTACTTCACGAGAATGTTAAAAACATGCAGACAAGTAATACTTCCGTTTTTATTGTTACTTTATAGTGTCCCCTGACGAAGGGCGTATCCCGCCCGAAATGCATTGGCTCTTAATAAATACTGCTTGGAACGAACCTTGGCATCTGTCGTGTATTGACAAGAGGCTCGGATGGGCACAGTTTCTACATGAGAAACATGAAAAAAGTCACATGATCCCCGTATGTGGAATATTGTTGAAGTAAATGAACAGAAATGAGTACAAAATGAAGTAATTTGAAAACCTTGATTAAATGATGGACTAACATTCAAACCTAACAGCCATGTTGGCGCAATCTTGCAGTGCACTGGTTTGGGGCTAAACCTATGCCTCATAGTTGTATTCTTCATTAGCAACAGGGAGAGATCGAGCTCTAGCACCTCAACCCTCTGAGACAAGAGCCCAGAAGGTCCTTATCTGGCCTTTTGATACTTCTACCCTAAGTTTTATCCAGATGCTATCTTCCTTCTCCTATCTTAACCAGGCCTTCAATCGGTTTCACCTCCTTCTTAATGACAATATTCTGGAATATCTTTCCAGGGCATAGTTCAAATACTGCTCTCTAACTAGAGCATTTATTTCAAAATTTAACCGGAGGAGGGAATCTAGGGACCCCTTTAAAACTGTTCTTTCGGTTCACTTGTTGTGCAGTTTCCGCTAATTGCTGTATAAGTGTATTAAAACTTTCTAATTCCTTTCCTATGCCACCAGACAACTTATCTAAAATAGCTCCTATGATGCCATTATTGGCGAAAATGGCCCTATTACCTCAATGGCTTCTCCCTGTTTTATTATAAAAACTAGCGAACGCACCATATAATACCAAAAGGCCAGTGGGAGACATATTAAAATTTATAAGGAGAGATAATAGCTTTAGATCACTAAAAAAGGAGACAGATTCCTTTAAATCCCCCAGCAGGAAAAAAGAGGCACTGCCCACCAACACATGGTTCAAGATAGACTCTCCCCCTGAAGTTTTATGCGTAAAAGCTGCAGGAGAATCAGATAGAAGTCTCCCATTTTCTATAATACAGTCAATCTTTTTCAATTCAACCACTAACATTTTTCCTTTCTTGTTAGTTCTTAGGTTTGGGGGAAGGATAGCCTGTGGAATCTGCATGGCTTCCTCACTTTCTTTCTCCTGTAATCGATCTAATATAAAATTAGAAATCTTACAATTCAAGTCCCCTTCCAATATTATATGTGGGAGAAATTATTTATCATATGCTTTTTTGATATAAGAGAAGACCTCACTTAAGAGGGCATCATACAAGGCTTCTGGCGGAAAAGCATTTATCAGCAGTAGTGTAGAAGTTCTCAAACTTCCACCAGTGGTAAATAGAGTTACTGCTAAAAATAGATTGCTAGGGTCTTTAAGACATTCATATCTCCACTTGATCTTATTAGACAGTAGACAGGCCACCCCACCCTTTGCATGTTCCCTCCTATAGGATGTTGCTTTGCCATCTAAGATAAAAAAAAAAGTTATTGCAGTTCAAATCATCCGTGCACCAGGTCTCCTGGAGACACAGCACATCCACATCCATAGAACTCAAATAATGTAACTTCTCCCTACTAGTCTTTATGCCTGCCACATTCTAGAATATGATTTTAAGTGCATTGCTAGTAGGCTGGACGTTGTGAGTCGTTACTGAGAGAAACACTTGATAATGCCCTGGGGGACCGACTCCATTTGGGGATCTTGATCTCATCTTTACAGTTTCCTTGGAGGGAAATGGTGTAGGTTCTTTAATTGACACTTGAATACCATATTTATCTATATTGAGTTTTATTCTCTTTAGATCAGTCCATAACCCCCTACTGATAGACAGAGGTTGGAATGGCAAAAACCTATTATCCAAAGCACTGTGTCAGACTTCTTCTAAAATTGGGACAACATCAATCTCCCTACTTTGTAAATCTTCAGACCATCTTTAAAATAAAATTTATAGTAATTTTAGATTTAAAAAATACCCTCAACTTATGACCAACTGCAGAAGATAAAAGAGAAACTAGATTTATAACACCACCTTGGATAAGCTTCAGCTTCTCCATCTTTGAAAAGCATTTAAGCAGTGAAGCCCAGTTTAACATTATATCTACATCAAACAAGGAAATAAAATCCAATCGATTGGTATACACATTGTGCCAGGTAGGTTCTATACCAACTAGCTCTGAAGAAACACTCATTTTGTCAAAATCAGGAAAAGGAAGAGACAAAGGATTTAGTACGGATGGGACGTGTTTGGAGGGTGCCCTGTGATCTACTGTTGGTGCTGCTACAGGCCCTCAACTGGGGCTTTAGCATAACGAGTTGCAGGAGCCAATAGGTTCAGGGAGGGTAAAATAGAGAGGTACCTCATATGCCTTTATTAGCTCCACTGTTAATTTCTAATCCGGTAAGTTCATAGTCACTTTTTGGCTCAATACCTTGAGGAGATATTTGCAGAGATTGTATAAGGGCCTCTGTACTAGAAATAACCTCTATGGTTTGTCTAAAACAAAGCGTCCTTTGCCTCTTTTTGGAAAATCTACATATAGGTTTAATCTTTTTCCCTCTGCTTTTCCTTCCTGCCTTTCTACTTCGATAGTGGGACCCCTAAAGCTTCGTATTTTCCTCAGTTTGGCTGAGTTTTAAAAATATGAAACACATTCTGGTCCACCATTCTAGATGGACACTCCAAGTTCTTTATTTTTGGAGTGGTGTCTGAAATAGATAGTATAACTTCAGATGTGAGTTCATGAAGACTCTCTGACATTACAGATTTGTTAACCAACTTTTTGCATTGTAAATTGCCAACCATGGTATTAACAACAGGTGAGTGTGTCCTGCTCCCAGGACACCCCTGCACCGCACGGCCACCAGCTGCAGCGAGTGCCCCTCCTGCCCGCTACTTCACTCAGCCTCGCTGAGCCTGCCGCCTCAACCCCGCCCCCCGCTGCCCTAGCGGGATCGCTCTCTTTGCCTGACTGTTGCCGCGCTCGGTGATTTCGTGATTATTTCTCCTGTTTTTTTTTGTTGTCTTGTATCCCCCTGAGCTAGTATCTGTTGCTTATTCCCCGTGTTTGCTCCCCCTGTGCCCTGTGCCCCCCCCGCTCCCCGCTTCCTGCCGCCGTGCTCGAGGCCATGCCCCCTTTTCTTTGTGTACCCTCCCCGCTCACGCCTCCCAGCTCCTCCCTCCCTCCCACTTCACCATATATGGCGACCGGGCGAACGCGCAGCGTTGACGCGCAGCGGGAGCGCCGACTGAGCGCCGAAGATGCGCCAAAGGTAAGCCCGTCTGCGCCCGTCCGCGCCTGGACTGCGCCCAGTGCCATGACCCCTGGCCCCCGCAGACACCCGCCCACCCGCCGGACCTACGACGCCACTGAACTCAACGCACTCAACGCCGGCCGAACCCCGGGCTGCTACCAAGCCACCCCGAGACGCACCCACGGACTCTTCTGCTGCCACTTCTGCAAGTTCACCTGCATCCGGACCTGCACTACTCCAGCACCGACCAAGACCAAGGCGAGCAACAGCAGCAGCCACCTGAAATGCATCCTGCTCAACACCCGCTCTGTCCACAGACACGCCGTCGAGCTCTGGAACCTGCTCGACACCACAGCCCCAGACGTCGCCTTTCTCACAGAAACCTGGATGAATGCCTCTTCAGCGCCCGACATCGCCATCGCCATCCCAGACGGCTACAAGATCATCCAGAGGGACCGCATCAACCAGACTGGAGGAGGCATCGCTATCATCCACAAGAACACCATCCGCATCACGACCAACACCGACGACACCCTCGCACCCGCCGAGCACCTGCACTTCCAGGTCCACATTAACCCCAAGACCACCCTCAGAGGCACCCTCATCTACAGACCCCCGGGACCACGCACACAATTCAGCGATGACATTGCCAACTTCGTCAGCCCGCACGCTCTCCCCTCCGCTGACTACATCCTCCTCAGGGACCTCAACTTCCACCTGGAGAACAACAACGACCACAACACCACCACCCTGCTGGACAACCTCGCAAACCTCGGACTCAAGCAGCTGGTGTCCACCCCCACCCACTACGCCGGACACACACTCGACCCCGTCTTCTCATCCAGCAAGGACATCACCTTCAGCCACGCCACCGGACTCCACTGGACGGACCACAGCTGCGTCCACTTCAGCTTCAGAAGGACCACGATCCACCACCACCAGCAACAGGTTGCACGCAGAAGCTGGAACAAGATCACAGCCGACCAGTTCGCGACTTCCCTGAGCAAGAACCCTCCCACCGGCGCAACGAACCCCAGCCAAGCGGCCACCAACCTCACGAAGTGGATCAGCGACTGCGCAGACGACCTCGCCCCCCTGAGGACCCCGCCTAGCAGACCCAGCAGCAAGAAAGCCCCATGGTTCACCAACGAACTCAAGAGCTCCAAGAAGAACTGCCGAGCCCTCGAGAGAGCCTGGCGCAGAGACCCAACACGGACAACATGACTGCCCTCAAGCTCGCCACCCGAAAACACCACCAACTGATCCACGCCACCAAGAAAACTGCATTCAAGGAACGACTGGACAACAATGCACACAACAGCAAAAAACTCTTCAACATCGTTAAAGAGCTCTCCAACCCCAACGCCAGAAACAACGACATCACCCCGTCGCATGACCTCTGCAACTCCCTCGCCTCCTACTTCCACAACAAGATCGCGGGCATACACAACAGCTTCAGCACTCAACCGACGCACGCCACGACCGAACCACCGCCCCCCACCACCACCCTCCACGCCTGGACCCCGATCAGCACCGAAGACACCGTAAGCACAATGAACTCCATCCACTCCGGATCTCCGACCGACCCCTGCCCTCACCACGTCTTCAACAAGGCCGACGCTGTCATCGCACCCCACCTGCGGGACATCATCAACACCTCCTTCGACACTGCCACCTTCCCGGAGAGCTGGAAGCACGCCGAACTCAGCGCTCTACTTAAGAAGCCATCAGCCGACCCCACCAACCTCAAGAACTACCGCCCCATCTCGCTGTTCCCGTTCCCTGCAAAAGTCATCGAGAAGACCATCAACAAGCAGCTGGCCGCCTTCCTCGAGACGAACGGATCCCTCGACCTCTCGCAGTCTGGCTTCCGGACCAACCACAGCACCGAGACCGCCCTGATCGCAGCCACCGATGACATCCGAGCCCTGCTTGACAATGGAGAAACAGCAGCCCTCATCCTCCTAGACCTCTCCGCGGCCTTCGACACTGTCTGCCACCGTACACTAGTGCAGCGCCTCAGCAACGTCGGAATCCAGGAGAAGGCACTGGAGTAGATCATCTCCTTCCTCGCCGGAAGGACACAGAGAGTCCGCCTCCCCCCGTTCAGATCAGAAGCCACCGAAGTCATCTGCGGCGTTCCTCAAGGCTCCTTGCTCAGTCCAACCCTCTTCAACGTCTACATGAGCCCCCTCGCAGACATCGCACGCCAGCACAACCTCAACATCATCTCCTACGCCGACGACACCCAGCTGATCCTCTCCCTCACCAACGACCCCGCCACCACCAGAGCCAACCTACACGAAGGGATGAAAGAGGTAGCCAAATGGATGAAGAACAGCCGCCTGAAACTGAACTCGGACAAGACGGAAGTCCTCATCCTGGGATCTTCACCCTCCGCCTGGGACGACTCCTGGTGGCCCCCCGCCCTAGGCAACGCACCCAAACCAACAGACCACACACGCAACCTGGGCTTCATCCTGGACTCCTCCCTCTCCATGACCAGACAAGTCAACGCTGTCTCCTCGTCGTGCTTCAACATCCTGCGCATGCTACGTAAGATCTTCCGGTGGATCCCCACCGAGACCAGGAAGACGGTCACCCAGGCCCTCGTCACCAGCCGTCTGGACTATGGCAACTCCCTCTATGCCAGAACCACCGCCAAACTCCAGAAGAGACTCCAGCCGATCCAGAATGCCTCAGCACGACTCATCCTGGACATCCCCCGCCGCAGCCACATCTCCGGACACCTGAGAGACCTGCACTGGCTCCCGGTCAACAAGAGAATCACCTTCCGTCTCCTCACCCACGCACACAAAGCCCTACACAACCAAGGCCCAGGATACCTCAACAGCCGCCTCAACTTCTACGCTCCCAAACGCCAGCTCCGATCGACCGGCCACACCCTCGCCGCCGCCCCCCGCACCCAAAGAGCCACCACAGGGGGACGGTCCTTCTCCTACCTCGTCGCCAAGACTTGGAACTCCCTCCCGAGTCCCAACCCACCTCCGCCTGACCCAGGACCATCCCGCCTTCAGGAAGTAACTCAAGACCTGGCTGTTCGAGCAGTAGCGGACCCCCCTCCCCCAGCGCCTTGAGACCCTCTGGGTGAGTAGAGCGCTATATAAATGCTTTGATTGATTGATTGATTGAACAGTTTGACAATCAACATCCACATCAGCAAATCCATTCTACTTGGTCATTGGGATCTGTTTCCTTTTCCTGTTTACTTCTTAGCAGCTCCTTTATTATTTGAGTTTCTGTTTCCAAAACACAGTCAGAGCCACCAAAAGTTTTTTTCTATCAACCTTAAGATTGAAGGTAATAATCGTTCTAAACATACTAACAAATCAGATTCTATGACACTTGTAGCTAAATCAGGGGTCAGAGAGAGATTAAATATTAAGGAACCATTAAGAAAGGGGGTACTACTAAATAATTTAATTCCCATCGAGGCTATCACAGATAGTGTAGCTACGATCTCTACAATCTTACTAATATCATGTGAGATATATCTCCTACAGAGCTCTAAATCCATACAGGGAAGGGTAAAGTTTTCAATCTAAGTGTTCTTTGCTAACAGAGGATTAGGGGCTCCTTAATGTTTATATGTGGGTTTTCATTTGCCATTTCTAACACTGGCAAAGAAGGACCTGAGGATATCAAATGGGAGGGAGAGCTATTTAGTCCCCCGGAGCACTGTACAGGATCCTTCTGGATTTCTGGGTGTCCCCCTCCCCACAGTTATCAGCTCAAAAAATGCAATTCAACTCCCACTTCAGCATTAGTGTCAGCAATAAATTCAGCGTTTGTAATCGCATTAGTCCCCCCATTAAAATTAATCAATACATTTGTTTCTGCTTGGGGATATTTCTCTTTCTCACTTTCCCCTAGGATGAATATTTGGTTTTTCCCTTTCAACCGCATGATAGGAGCATCTTTGTTCCAGAGGGGGCTTGATTTGGAGTTTATGCACCTACTTTATGGAACTGCCGGTGCTGAGCACCGGCAGCACCTGGTCCACTTAAAGCCCTGGTCTAATGGCAAATACTTGCTCCTTCGTGGAGTGTGAGAACGTCAAAGAGTTTGACTGTGACTGCAGACATATTAGATGATTTATCCATTCATTTCAACAGATATATAATATAGGGTATGAGATAATAAATAGCACCAGTACATTATGGCTCAATCCTGGTTGGAAAAGTGATGAGGAGACAGTCGAACTGAAAGAGACAGTCAGACACTGAGAAATGGACAACAGTAGGACTCTGCCGGCTTCTCATGTAAGAGTGTTAGCTTGAAGTTGACAGATAAAAAGACTTATTTGAATCTTTTTATTCATAATTACTAGTACTGTATGGCAACTAATTTACCCCTACGTGCAAATTATGTATTTTGCATTCCCATTTCATGTATTGAACTTATGCAAAACAATATAATAATTTCTGCTTGACTCTTTTGGGTATTTGGAAATATCTGCTTACTGCATACCAATATATTACTGGTGCATGTCTCCAGTCTGAGACACACTCTACTTCTGTTTACCCCCGGTGTACAGGGAATGACTGCTCCCTCCTGCAAGATGCAGGACAGTTTCTAATTATTTGGAGCCTATGCTTGCATCCGGCTGCAGGGGAAGGCTAGGACATAACCTGTGCAATGGGAGCCACAGCTTTGTTGGGGCGCTGTTGACTTTCATCCTCCCAGAAGAAACATACATTCTTCCTGTCTATTTTCATAAAACATGTCTTTCTATCCATTACAGTAGTGTTTTGGCAAGACCATACCTGTGGGCCTGGGATCTCCCTCTCACCCAGAGAAGCCTCCACGACAAAGGCATGACTTACTTTAGAAATGCCCGCTTCTGCCCTGTACGGTGCTTCCTCCCCAAATGAAACAAGCATTAGCAATGCCAGCAGGTACGGCTTACAACTGAAATTGCCCAGATGCTTCCATTAAAACAGCCATAAACTCAATCACTCATTCATCAATACATATATATATATATATACACATAGATACATTCATGCATATATATATTCACTGAAAAAGCCATAGGTTTCACACCAGTTATAGTTAGCTGGAAATTTTACTGACATAAATCCATTAAAATTCCCACGTTATAGTTAGTTGGACTCACTATAACTTGCGGGCCTGCAATACACTGCTGATGACGCCACATATTACATCACTCATGACATGGTCAGTGACATCACTCATGACATCACTGATGACACAATCCAGTGAATGGGTGTCTTTCTGAAAAATAAATATGTTTTCTATATGTATATGAAAAAGGTCGATGTAAGAATAAATGTTTAAGTAAGTGTCTAAATGGATGTTTTAAAAAAATAATTTGATTGGTTAACTGGCTTATTAAGTGTATCTTAGTGAATACATATATTAGCGAGTAATGTTTAAGCATTTAAATATATGTATCAGTGTTTCACTTTGTGTATAAGTGGCTGCATAGGTTGGTGAATAGCTACATGTGTGTGTATATGGGTTATTAGATGTTTTTTTTAGTATCAGTATGAGTGTCTGTATGGTTTGGTGGGGATATTACTTAGCATATAGATGCATCAATGACTGACTCACTGTATGTGTTTTGAAGACAGCATATGTGCAGGACTGTATGGGTGGAAGAGTGTGTATATGTGTGTGTTAGTGAGGGAATGACTGTCTCACTAGTGTCTTTATCAGTAACTACATTTGTTTTAATCTAGTATATGTGAGTATTGATGTATATAAGTGAGTATATGTGAGAGTGAGAGATTGTAAGAGTTCTTGTTTAAATAAGTATGTCTTTCTATAAGTGATTGTTTTAGAGAGTAAGTATGTGTAAGTTTCCTTAGAAGTAAGGGGGTAGTGGGTGTATAGCTGTATATGCAAATAAATGGATGTTCAGTAGTTTATTTGCATGTGTGAGTATGTGTGCGAGTAACTTTTGGATGACTGTCGGTGTGTAACAGGATGTATAGGTGTATCACTACATATGATGAGTGAGTATATGTATGAGTAACTATATAGAACTGTTTGTGAATGAGTGGATGTGTATATAGTTGGTTGAATTACTGAATTGGTTGTTGTAACTGGTATGGGTATCTCCATTTTTTTGAAAATGTTAGTTTCTATATACGAATATGTATTTCAAGGATTACATTACACTGGAAGGAGGTCTGTCACTCTGTCACAAGGATGGTGTCATCCGTGATGTGATGAGTGATGTCACTGACCATGTCATGAGTGATGTAATATGTGACGTCATCAGTAGTGCATTGCAGGCGCGCAAGTTATAGTGAGTCCAACTAACTATAACGTGGGAATTTCAATGGTTTTATGTCAGTAAAATTTCCAGCTAACTATAACTGGTGTGAAACCTATGTTTTTTTTCAGTGAATTTAATAGGTTTTTTAAATGCTAATTCCTAACTATAACTGGTGTGAAACCTATGGTTTTTTCAGTGAATTTCAAAGGTTTTTTAAATGCTAATTCCTAACTATAGCGATTGTGAAACCTCTGGTTTTTTCACAGAATTTCAAAGGTTTTTTAAAAGCTAATTCCTTTCTATATCGAATTTCTAACCTACTATTTTTTTTAAATTTGCTGTTTTGTGTAAGTATTAATTATTATTTTTTTATTTTTATAATAATATTTTTAATAATTTTTTTATCATTTTTTCCTAGGGCGCTCTGGGTGTGCGCACCGGTAAGCTCTCCGGAAAGCGCACCCAGAGCGCTACTTGCGTTCGTGAAAATAATTATGAATGAAATGTAAATAATAACGCAAGACATTTAGTACCATACATATAA
The DNA here is from genome assembly GCF_964263255.1 of Lissotriton vulgaris. Taxonomy (NCBI): domain Eukaryota; kingdom Metazoa; phylum Chordata; class Amphibia; order Caudata; family Salamandridae; genus Lissotriton; species Lissotriton vulgaris. The sequence goes on along the minus strand of NC_141697.1, from coordinate 290,227,018 downwards.
AAGCAGTATTTTTGAATAAGGAAAGTAAAATGATTTTGCATTTCCGTGAAACTATCAAAACGTCACTTAGGCGCGCCGCGTAAGCGCCCCCGGAAGCGCCTTTGTGCGCGCCGCGTTAGCGCCCCCGGAAGCGCTTCGGTGCGCGCAGCGTAAGCGCGTCAAGTCATGTGACCTTAAAATAACACTTTTCATTGGTTGCTAACAGTTTTTTTTACAAAGAATGAAATCCCCAGCCATTTCCTTCACTTCTTCTTTCACTTTTGTGACTGAAAGACCTGCCTTTTTGCTCTCAGTTCTTTGTTGGATATTTTGGATTATCATGGCTGCCAGACCATCCAGCAGTGAAGATGACTCCAATGAATTCATCGATGAGGAGCCTCCTCAGCCAAAAGCCAAAGAACATTTCATCTGGAAAATTTTTTCCATACCTGATGACTAGAAGAAGGTAAATGCTCCAAAAGAGGAGTGCAGGATTTGTCACACAGTCCTGTCGCGGGGTGACCCCACTAAAAAATATTCTTTTGGGAACTCCACAATGATTCGCCATGTGGAGAGGAGGCACCCCCAGAATTTTGCCCTGGAAAGTGTCAGGGCTCTGGCACAAGAGGTTCCCAATGATGGGGCCTCTACATCAACCGGAGGTCCAACAACATCGGTGAGGGGGAGATCACAAGAGTTGGTTCCGAACATTCAGCCTGCATTTAACAAAGGCGTCCTTAAATGCAGAGACTGTGATCAGCTACTTTGCTATGGGGAGCAAAGTGTTCTGCTCATGGTTCCAGCATTGGAGAACCATTGCTGCCGTTCCCAGCCCCAATTTTTTTTTTTTTTGCTCCTGTTGAGCAGTTTCCATTCCCTGTTTTTGTTTTTGTTCTAAAAAAAGAAAAAAGAAGAAAAAAAAGTTCTTTTCAGAAGTACCTCCAATTCTCATCAAAGAGCTATATTCTTAAAAAAATGAAAAAGAGTAAGTGAAGTGGAGTGCATTGATAAAGGAAAGGAAAATGAGTAAGAAAGAACAGAAAGGTATGAGAGGAGAAAGGAAGTGAAGTAGGGGGACTGAAAGAAGGTGAGTGTTGGGAAGGAAAGTAAGGAGAAGGAGAGTGAACATGGGGATTGTGGATATTCAAAGAAAATGTAGACAAGGAACGGAGGTGTGGAAGGGTAAGAAAAGATGCATTGCTGGAGTTGCATCATTTTTGTGACACACTCCAGCAATGCATCACTTTTGCGCTTACAGATACGTCAGTACGTCTGAAATACTGACGTATGTGTAAGTACTTGCGACATAATACGTCATATATTTATTATGACGCATGACTAGAAGACTGAAGGCCTCATTTATGAGGCCATGCATCACTTTTACGCCACCGGTGCGTCACTTTTTGTGACGCACCAGTGCTGTAAAAAATGCACCTTATTCAGTCATATTTACAAAGTGACGCATCTAGGTAGATGCGCCACTTTGTAAACCCCTGCGCCACATTATACCTACGTCAGGTGTAATGTATGCAAAAGGGACGAATTGACGCAAGAAAGGGTCATAGAGGTGACGCAGTGAAATCTATGAGATATCTCTGCATCACTTTTATGACGCTGTTGCGTCCAAATCTTGCGCCTGTTTCACAGCAGGCGTAAGACTAATGCAGGCCCTTTCACATGGGCCTGGCCCCATGTGAAAGGATGCATTGCTGGAGTTGCATACTTTTTGTGACACACTCCAGCAATGCATCACTTTTGCGCTTTCAGATACGTCTGAAATACTGACGTATCTGTAAGTACTTGCGACATAATACGTCATATATTTAATATGAAGCATGAGTAGAAGATTGAAGGCCTCATTTATGAGGCCATGCGTCACTTTTACGCCACCGGTACGTCACTTTTTGTGACGCACCAGTGCTGTTAAAAATGCACCTTATTGAGTCATATTTACAAAGTGACGCATCTAGGTAGATGCGTCACTTTGTACTTTTACTCCACTGGTACGTCACTTTTTGTGACTCATCAGCAGCGTAAAACATGCACCTTATTGAGTTATATTTACAAAGTGACGCATCTAGGTAGATGCGTCACTTTGTAAACCCCTGCGCCACATTATACCTACGTCAGGTGTAATATATGCAAAAGGGGAGTATTGACGCAAGAAAGGGTCGTAGAGATGACGCAGTGAATGAACTGGGTTTTCCCCATGCTACGCTCTCAGGTCCGCTCCCCGGTGCGCGTACTCGGCGCTCCCTCCGCGCAAATCGAAAAAATATATATATTTTTGGCCCGCGGGGTCCTTTTATAGCCTCCACATCAAACCTAGGGGGTCAGGGGGGGTCTACTCTGACCCCTTATGGTCATTTCCCCCTTTGTTTTTGCCACCTCTTGTGTCTCGATCCTACCGAGACACAAGATGGCGGCCGCTCCGGACTGTTTGGAATGTTTACAGACACCCGAGAGCCAATCAGCTTTCCGCGTGCGAACTCGCGTAGCACGCTGGTTCGCTCCCCGGTGCGCGTACCGGGGCTCGCTTATAGATATATATATTTTTTTTAACCTAAATTACTCAAAATCCACTGGAGCACATATCTTGAGACATAGCAAAGGCACATCGGGCTACCAGTCCCTACAATTTTGCCAAGTTTGGTGGAAATCCATTCAGCCGTTCGGGCTAAAAGTGAGGTCGACCGCCCTATGGAAATTAACATGGGGAAAACACGTTTTGGGACCCCCCTTTTATCTCGGCCCCCGCTTGACGAATCCCCCCCAACCTTTCAGAGAAGGACCGGAGCGCCGCGAGGCAGATTTGAGGAAATTTTCAGGCAGATTCCTCAACCGGCGCCAAAGTTATTCACAATAGAATGTTGCGATTTCCTATTGAAAATAATCCTAACTATAACTACCTACTGTCTATATCTATATCTATATCTATATCTATATATATATATATATATATATATATATATATATATATATATATATATATATATATATATATATATATATGTATATATAGCATTTTTTTATAGCACAAATTCGACCCGAAGGTATTGGAGTGCTTCACACAAGCACCATGTACATTACAGAAGGACACATTCATTTTTGGTAGGCGCTAGGGGGCAGATTTATGAGTTCTGGCGCATCTCTGCAAATCAGCAGGGATGCGCCAGAACTGATGTGTCACGTAATTCCCTCCTTGCGGCACCACAGATGCGCCGCATTTACAATGCGGCGCACCATGGTGCAAGGAAGGGTAGATGCGTGACGCATCTTGTGGTGTACGGGTGGCGCATTGCTGGAGTAGCGTTGCAAGTGCGACGCAACTCCTGCAATGTTCAGAGGCCACCCATACATAACGTGGTGCGTCACTCCTTACGCCTGCTTCAAGCAGGCATAAGGATTTGACCCAGCAGAGTCGTAAAACTGACTCAGTGAAATCTTGTAGATTTCACTGCGTCAGTTTTACGGGGCTTTCCTACGAGGGAACGCCCACCCTGCAACAGAACGCAACGCCCACCTGACGCAGGTTTCATGTGGCGCATGGCTTTACAACGTGGCGCATCTGCCTAGATGCGTCACGTTGTAAATAGGTCGCAGGGATGCACCACGTTTCCGTGCCGTTGCGTGACGCAACGGCGGCATAAACGTGGCGCAAGTCCGACATTAATCTGCCCCAGGGAGATTAAGTGATTTGCCCAGAATCACAGGATGCTTGAGTCCACGCCTAGACTCGAACCTGGTTCCCCAACTCCAAAGTTGTCAGCTGTGGCCCTCACATCACATCCTCTTTAATGCCCTTTAACCCATTCACCCATTATTCCATCCAACCACTTGACACTCATAAAACCACACACAAACTCACCAATTAGCGTACAAGCATTTTCAAATATCTATCAGCCCTTTTGGATTTGCTGCTTCTGTTTGAGGGGTGTGTGTGTTTCTGGAAGTGTGACTGTTACTCTACTAAGTGAGCTCCATCTTTATTTGTTTTTGCACTCTGTTTACTGGCCTTCTCTGCCTAAGACTTTTATAATGCCCGTATTGAGTTGGTCCCAGTCACTAAAGACCTTGGGTGTAGTGGCATAAGAAATTGTTTCTAAGAGGGGAAGGGCATAGCCACAGGTACAATTGGTGGGGTAGGTTATAATGTGTAATCATGAAGCATATGATTGTGCAGCCACTTACAACAAAACATATGTGAACTCACCTGCACGGCAACTTTCCAGCCACTTTATATTTTTTAATCCCTCTAGAAATACTACTGACCTAACCAAAGGCTACTCTTACTGTTTGAATCCTGTTACAGATAGGATGCTATTGCGAATTCCATTACCACGCATGGAATGGAATGGAATGGAATTGGATTTATAGAGCGCGTGGTTACCCGTAGGCGTCCCAGCACTAAGAGAAGAGATTAGACCAAAGCTAGCGGAAGTGACAGAAACCTTTAAGGGAAAAGGGAAGTTTTCAACAGCTTGCAAAAGTTCTGAAGGCTGGGTTCAGTACGGATTTTGAGGGGGAGGGAGTTCCAAAGCTTCGCGGCATTAATGGAGAAGCGACGTCCTCCTGATCGAGCCTTCTTTACTCTGGGAACATTAGCGAGGTACAGGTGGTCGGATCTGAGTGCCGTATTGGCTTTTTAGGGGCTTACAAAGCTTCTCAGGATGGGGGGGGCCCTTGCCCTGTAAGGATTTGTGCATAATGCACAGAGATTTGAATTTGACTCACTCCCGTATTGGCAGCCAATAGAGGGATGTGAGAGCAGATTTGGCTGATATCTTGGTTGAGGATCCAGTTAGCAGTCTTGTTGCCGAGTTCTGGATATGTTGTAGTTTATTTATAGTGGCTTCTGGAGCACCCAAGTATAGAGCGTTGCTATAATCCAACCTGGAGAGGATCAAACCCTGCACAAGAAGCCTCCTAGAGTGGGGAGGTAGGAGAGGCACAATTTTCCGTACAGTGTGGAGTAGGCCAAAACACACCCCGGCCGTTTTCTTGGCTTGGGTTTTGAGCGAAAGATCTTGGTCAAGCCATACCCCAAGACTTTTGATTTCATTTTTTGGTGTTGGAGTTGGTCCCAGACATGTGGGCAACATAGAGCTAAACACAGATGTGATCCTATGGCCTAATAGCATAAGCTCTGTTTTGTCTCCATTTACTTTAAGCATGGATTTGTTCATCCAGCCGAACATTTCTGACAAACAGGACTGTAGGTACTCGGAGCAGTGGTCAGATTGATCGAGTGAAACGACCAGTTGTGTGTCTAATTTAATCCCAAAGGGGGTGACGATATCTTCCAGTGGGGCCATATATGGGATAAAAAGTGTCGGGCTCAGAGACGAGCCTGTGGTACACCACACTGGAGAGGGGTCGATTTAGAGCAAGTATTGCCTTCCGAGACTTGAAAGGTTCTGGAGTGTAAGAAGGATTCTAACCATGCCAGGGCAGAGCCCGTGATCCCTAGGTTGCTGAGGCGTTTGATAAGGATATGGTGGTCAACCGTATCGGAGCCCGCACTTAGATCCAGGAGGATCACTGCAGCTGATCCTCCTGAGTCCAAGATCTGCCTCCCCTCTTCAACCACCACTATAAGGGCGGTATCAGTACCCTGACCAGGGTGAAAGCCTGTCTGGGAGCTACCCAACCGCTCACCTGCTTCTAAAAAATCAGACAGTTGCTGGTTGACAAGATTCTCCGCGATCTTACTGATCCCTGGCAGTAACGAGATAGGTCAATAGCTAGCCATCTCTTAGGGATCCAGCTGTGGTTTCTATAGTAAGGCTTTCACGGTAGCCTTCTTCCAACTCGGCGGAACAATACCCTGGGTAAAGGAGGAGTTAATTAAGTCCGTGGCTAAGGGGGGGATGGTTGCAGACACCAATTTCATGATATGCATTGGTGCTGGGTCTCCTGGGGATCCGCTTTTTATTGATCCCAGTGTTTTGTTGGAATACCTTCCTGTTGATTGGGGAGAAAACTTCCAAACGTGGTCCAATCCCCAGGGCATTGGGAGTGTTGAGGTCAAATGTGTGGTCACTGCCAGGTAGACTTTTTAGAATATTTTGGATTTTGCTATTGAAAAATTACATCTAGATCCTGAGCTATCGGGAACTGAGGGAGGTTCTGGAACTTTTAAACGTTCTTTCACTATCCGGAAGGTATCTCTGGAGGAGTTTGAGGAGACACGAATTCTCTCCTCATAGAAGGCGGCCTGAGCAACTTTAAGTGCAGTTTTGTAGGACCTAATGGCTGACCTGTATTCGACTTTTGTGTTGTTGGCCCAATCTCTCCACCATACCCGTTCTAGTTTTTTACATCCTTTCCTTCGGTTCCTGAGTTCTGGAGTATACCAGGGGGATTTGAAAGGTCTGTTTTTCTACTCTACTCTTTTCCTAGGGAGGACAAAGTCCAGGGAGTTTTCGATCCAGATAGTGAAGTTATTGTCCGCTGTTAGCGGATCTGGATCATGTGAAGGAGCAGATTGCTCTAGTATACTTGTCCAGCTGTCCAGTGGGAGTTTGGACCATGATCTTTCTTGGCTTCATGTCACTGGGATTTGAGGTGTGTCTGCGATAGTTTCCCAGTTGAACAGGATTAGGAAGTGGTCAGACCACGAGATAGGTAATGTGTCCCTAGATTTCAAAGTTGGAATATTAGAAAAAATGGGGTCGAGGAGTTGCCCATTAGAGTGTGTCGCATGTGGGCTTTTGAGTAGGAGGTCATAGGATTTCAAATCAAGAAGTAAATCGCCTGCCATTTGATCTAGCAGGTCATCAAAATGGAGATTCAGGTCTCCCAAAAGTGTAAAGTTAGTCGAAGTCGTGGCTAGGGAGACAACTGTCTCCAGTAATGAGCTGCCAAAGTGACGCGGGGCGCCCGGAGGGCAGTACACAAGGAAACCTGACATTGTTCTAGTGGGGGAGATCTGAATGGAGAAATGAGCATTCTCACAATCTAAGACAACACTGTCAGCTAGCCTACAGGAAAGGTGGTCTTTATATACAATGCCAATTCCACCCCCTTTGCCAGAGGGCCTATTCTGAACCTGGATAAGATATCCTGGTGGGAGGGCACAGACTAAGTCCGGACCAGAGTTTGAAGATAGCTAGGTCTCCGTTAGGAACATCACGTCAAGTTTATAGTCCTGAATTAAAAGTTTGACTTCTAGGGAGTGCCTGGGCAGCGACCTACAATTCAGTAGGGCCATGTTCACCCGGGTTGTGGCGTAGGTAGGAGACTTTTTCCTCGCCATGGAGTAATGACAGGAGCTGCAATGAGCATGGGGGTTGTCTGGGCTAAGCGAGTTTGCACAAGCAGGGTTTCTATGTCCTCTCACTTGGAGGAGTGCTTTGCGTGAATAGGTGACAGCTGAGGCAGAGGCGCTAGCATAGGTTCCTAGACCTAGGCCCGAACTGGCGCGGACGGGCGCAGACTGGCTTGCCTCTGGCTGCGCAAACGAGATGCGAGCTTCATTTTATGATGTAGGCCCAAAATCGCCGACTTCCTCTCCTCCCAAGATGGCACCCATGTCTCTGCGCCCGAGTGTCTTGTCCCGCGACCAGAGTGAGCCCGATTCGGCCCTTGGAAGCGCATTTGGCACCCGTGGAGAGCAAGTGAGGTAGTTGAAAGCAAATGGGATATTTTAAAATTGCGGCCAAATAAAGTTAAACACAACGTTTCAATAAGTTTTAAAAAGTAAATCCCCTGAATCCCGGCTTCCGCCTCAGGAATCTCAACTCTTATCAATGGTAGCTAAGTGGATTCTGGGTCTTATATGTGGTGTGGGACCAAAATCGCCCGCAGCACTAGCCCGCCGACCTCCTCTCCTCCCAAGATGGCGCCCGTGTCTCTGCGCCCGAGTGTCTTGTCCCGCGACCAGCATGCACTACAATGTAAAACATTACAACACAGGTACATTTTTTACATATTTAGAAGAGCCACTACAAAACATGGTATGTTTACTATGCAGTATATGTACAAGTAGTGAGAGACTTTTGCTGTGTGCAATCTGTGAGGCACTAAACAGTGTTTTTTCCATAACCAGTTGTGTTTCACTTCTAAATACATTGGAATTTGCTCTGTAGCAATTTCAATATGTGTTTATTTCTAGAGTTTCTCTAAATAATGTTAAGGCAACATTTGCTTTTGCTGTCATGTCTCAATATTAGTTTTCACACAAAACTGCTCACTCTTGATAGTTACATTATCGTACCACTTAGTCAACTACCACACCAAATTCTCACATTTATTTGGCGTAGGTAGGAGAAACATTCAGAAACGTCAAACTTACCATTTTTGCAGTTCTGGGAGAGGAAAGCCTTGGAGATCCCAGGAGGTCAGCCAATGAGGGAAGGCAGCAGTCCCTCACTTGTCACAAAGTGGGATGAGGTCAGTGAGACTGATGATCCAACCCCTTCAAGTGATGAGATATCACTGATCGACACTCGACACTGGGCACTTCAGGGCTTAAAACTGAAGTGTTCAGATCCATGGCAATTGGTGATGCTTCCCGTCATCACGAGGGGGAGGGCCTTGTGGCACTTTTGCCAAACTGAGGTCACACACACAGAGCTGTGGAATCCCCAGCCTGGTAAAGTTTAACTCCGGCAGCCATGAGCCTGCACATTTAGCACATATCTAGATCCTGGCTGCCTGAACTGAACAAGAAGAGTGTCTGTCAAGTTGACCTTTGCCCACTCTGACAGACACTTCTCCTTCTCTGAAAAAAGGTGAGGGAGTATTGCTCCTTCACACATATGGATGGGCCATTGCTGCTTAAGGGGATGTCCAGATTTCCATTCTAAGTGACCTGTTAAACCTACTTTTCCGTTCAGCGTGCAATGAGCTTCTGGAATAGAAAATCAAGCATCATCGTTCTCTCTGGTGAGTGCAAAGTCAGAACCACTGAGGAGCTGCAACCAGTAAAATAGACACTATGAGAGTTTACAAATTAATCTGGCATGCATAGAGCAGAGTCAATCTAGGGGCCTCTCAGTACATTATAGGTAAGGCTTCCTGTTTTCCGTTTTTACCGATTTTTACAGATCTATACAGACAGAAAACCATGTATTTTCTTGTCTGTATTTATTTTTAAATGTGGATTAAAACTGAAATTGGGTGCTTTTTGAGGGATTCTAAATACACTTTGCCACCACTGCCAGGCCAAAAACTGTGTGGATTGATAGGTAAGGGGGTTAAAAAAAGAAAGGAATTTTAGTAAAGAGGCTTAAATAGAAGTAAATATGCACAAAGCTGATACTGAAATGCGCATATTTTCATAAAAGTGCATTGATTTATCTTCTGGGGTGTTCATATCACTGAAACTTGGCAGGCATTCAAGCATGACTGCATATTTAGTGGTTAAATAAATGTGGAAATATACTAGTTTCAGCTTTATTTTTCTGACATAACCTATAATAAATATGGATAAATGCAGATAAAGTTGACAAAAAATAAATATGGATAAATACAGACGCAAATGTCAAAAAATAAATACCATAAAACCTGGAGCCCTAATTATAGGCTAACGCTGCACTTACTCATTTCTGGGTGCCTGAATTAAACACTCAGAAGTTTAGACCGAGCAGTATGCGGTGAGAACAGACCAGCCCGCACTGCCAGGCTAAGTCTCCCCTGAACCAGAACACAACAAACTAGGAACAGTTTTGCCCTGACTAGGGCTCATCAGCCAAGTATAACTTGGTTGCAGTGGCACAGTGTGCATGTGACCCACATCTGGGCATACCTCTCCCACTTAGAGCGACCCCTGAAGTACACAATAAGTGTTGGATGGAATGCTTGCGTTAATCTTAGCCACTGGTAATTACTTGGGGGCCACATCCCTGTCCGTTATTTTGCACACCATGCCACCTCATTTTGAACCCAGCCATACGCAAATCTTTTTAGACCCTGTTCCAATGGGAACAGTCCAGCCCGAACTGCCAGGTTAGGTCCACCCAAACTAATGCAAAACCGGTCCTGGGTTCCTTGTGTTCCAGTTCAGGTAGGACCTTTGCTATTGTTATTCGCCTCCGATTTGCAGCTTCTGAATAAATGTTTTTGACAATTTCAGAATATAGGACAACATTGCCGACAAATCATTACCAATGGAACGTAGCATTGTCTACAATTCACAGATCTTTGGATTAAGTGTTTGCTGAAAACTCATAGGGAGTATAACAAAAAGATTGAAAGCAGTGTTAAGCATGGCTTAAAACATTTAAACAAAAGTCACACGTTTTTATGGAGGTTATTTATATTGACTTCATACACAACTTACAAACAAAGGTAGGTAGTACATATGTGCGCAACTCTTGGGAAAATACATTGATTTCATTTTCTTATGTACATGTAAATCTATGGGGATAATGGTATTTTTCCTCAAGCTGGACAGCATACTTTGTGGCGTTAATTGTAGGCAAGGTTTGGGACATGCTCGTGCATTTTCAGACACCCCCCACTTACACTCTTGATATTCAAACAGGTCGATAATAGCCAATGTGCTCTGCTTTCCTAATTTACATCAATAGCATCAGGTGTTTTATTCTTTTCTAAACGTTGTAAATCTTGGAAAAACATAGATATAGGCAACTACTTACTAAAAGTATATAGTGGGACTGAGAAAGCCATTGTGAAACCTGCCACGTCAAATAACTTTTACCACTCATAATGAAGGCCTAAGTATCTGATCACACAAACTCTGCACATACCCCCACTCTACCACATGCACACAACATATACCTGCACTCAGCATATTTGAACCACCAATACCAGAAATCAAATTCTCATTCCATTTACTAGGACTCTGCCCTCACCCAGAGAGCTGACTCTAAATCTCTTGGTAATCAATTAATGCTCCACAGTAATCAGTGCTGCAGTTATCAGTAGTTGTCATCAGTAACATGAATATAACACACAATTTCACCACAATCTTCTTCTCAAAGGTCTGCCTCTCCCAAGCACAGTTGTCTTCTCATGTGATAGGATACGACACATCAATTACACACTAAACAGTAAGGGAGTCAATGTTACCCACAACAACCTTTATGTCTCCACCATTTTCAAGTCAATAAACTTCTTATGTATCACTTTCCACTCCCTACTTCCAAGGCAATTACAACCCATTTGACCTAGCAATTTGCGACGGGAGAACCCCAGTCAGATTTGAGTAAGAAGCAGAGGTAAACTAAGTAAAGAGGTGTACAGTAAAGGAGTTTATAAGTAAATACCTGGCAGGTGTCAGGAAGCAGGGTGTGCAAAGATGTGGACTTGCTGTGGGAAGAAGATGCAACAGAATCTACACTAGGTTCCCTGTAAAACTGTAGCAGACCGCCCTGTCATATCTGGGGCCCATATCTGGTTGACTGGACGGTCAAGGTGTGGGACTTCCAAATCATGAGTGTCAACAGTGCTTTGTAAAGCATTCTCTTCTGTAGGAAAGGTGGCTGGAAATTTCTCGTGTTGTATTTGCTCCTTCACTATCGCTATTGTTTGTTCACTGTATTACTGACCCTTCCCATTTAGAGCTAAATTTCCAGTCTAGTGGTGCACCAGACCCATTGTGGCTCTGCAGTGGCGGTCCAGCCACCGCAGCACCTGTGGTCTGACTGCCCCAATAAGAGTTAGGCGGTGGGACCACCCAGGGACTGCAACCACAGCCAGGGAACCCAGTGTTCCCTGGCGGTAGTGCGGCAATTAGAGGCCACAATATGCTTGGCAGAACCGCAGCTGTCCCGTTTTCAAAGGCACCTCGGCATTTGAAAGAGGCTCCACCCTACGAACGACACACCGCCTGTCTGCCAGAATACATATTACTTATGATCTGACGGGAGAGGGCAGCGAGGGGTCGCAGAGGTGGAGTACTGGCCACCCCCGCACTGCTGATAATTGTTATCTGGTTCTTATTGTTTAGCTCCTTATTTGCTTCCCTGACTTTTGCTTGAACTTTGACCTCCTTACAGATTATGATTTGGCTTGGTTGGCTCTGTACTGTCTCTTGATCCTCTTTGCTTGTTTCTAGGTTTGCTTTCACCCTGGAGTTCATCATTTCCAATGCTAGCTTCCTCCACATTGTCTTACTGTCGCGTCGCCTAAGCCAGCGATGCTGAAGCCAGCGAGTAATTATGAAATTCCCTGATTTCATTCGGAATTTTTGAACGCTGTCCTAGGTGTTGTCAGGCCTGATCGTGGCCATTGGGGTAGTTCCCTCTAGGCTCCAGAGGTATTACCTGGAGTCCCCTGAATTTGGCGTTGTACGATAACTGTTAGCAGATTCACCTGAATCGATTAAGGATTCCTGGTTTGGATGCCCTATAACAGAAGGGCATTTCCACATGGGTAGATGCAGTGATTTTACTGCTCTTCATCATACAGTTGAGAGGCGGCTTTGGTCTCAATTTAAAAGCTTTGGGGATAGTGACAGTCATTTGATTATTGTGTCGAATTGAGAATGTTTTAAATGTTGCCAATAGAAGATATTCCTTTGAACCTCCGGACATACTCCGGGGGTACGATTACGGTTGGCATTCTGCTTGCTTTCAGGTTTTGCCACTTTGCAAGTGATTTCCGGTTCGTCGTACAAAAACATTATAGTACCTGCAATCTATGAGGACTTATAGGTTCTATCCTTCAACAAGGGTATTCCCATGAGAAGCCCTGATGAAGATCTCCATGAGAACGAAATGCGTTGGCTGAAATTCCTTGTTTTTCTGTGAACCGTTTATAGTTGAACAATAAAGAAACTTTGGATACTCTCAGAGCAAATTCCTGGACATTTTCTATATTCCTGCGCACACCATTTGAACATTGCTTCATGATCTGGATAACAGTGGCACCACAGGGTGGTTGGTGTCTGGATTTGTAGCGTGGGACACTGATAAAATAAGAAATTGGTATAGAGGTGCAGGAAGGGTAGTCCACCGTCCGGTGTGTTTCTCTTGCTGTACTGGCCACCCCCACACTGCTGAAACTTGTTATCCGGTTCCTATTGTTTTTCTCCTTATTTGCTTCGCTGACTTTTCCCTGCACTTTAACCTCCTTACAGATTATGATTCGGCTTGGTTTGCTCTGTACTGTCTCTTGATCCTCTTTGCTTGTTTCTAGGTTTGCTTTCACCCTGGAGTTCATCATTTCCAATGCTAGCTTCCTCCACATTGTTTTACTGTCGCTGCAGCCAGCGATGCTGAAGCCAGCAAGTAATTATGAAATTCCCTTTTGTTATTTTACGGCTTTCGACTAAGAATCGTATTAAATGTTTGTTATTTCTGCATCTCCAGGAAACATTTGATGTTAGCCTGTTGGAATGCTATCAAGCGTCCCCTGAAGTATGAGAGAGTACACCAGACACGACCATGGCACACCCAGGGGTTCTTCTCTTGCTCATTCCCCTTAGCCCTTTCCTCCAGAGTTTGGTCCTGCTATCCATGCTTACTGATGTAAGAGCAACACTATGTCCTGGGGTGTGGGGCTGAATGGCCTTCATTTGACTCTCTGACGTTATTCAATTTATACTTTTTACTTACAAGGTACACTGTGTTTCACCAGACAGTTTTACTTTTATTTAGCTTTTTATTCACCAGTTTTATATAGTGCAGACTGTGTAATCGTATATTAGTGTGCTGTTCAGTTAACAATGAAAGCACCCCTTACTAACCTAACCCATGTATTGAAAAGATTAAATGATAGATAGAGCAGAGGAAGGAAAACAAAAAACTTATAGGGAATGCCTTGTTAACTGCTGAAGATGTTAGTTTAGGTATCGACGAAACGTGGGTTTTTAGAACTGAAGGGTTAACAGGGTCCTCAGTTGTTTGAACCGAGAGTCCTAAAAATAGGGTGCAGCACCGAAAGAAGTATTTATATTTGTGACACTTAAGATGATTCCGAATGATTTTGATCGGAGCAGGTGTGACTTTCTCTGATTGTACTCCTGGGTTACTCGTGATGCTCAGGAGTAACCCAGTACTAGAAAAACAAGGGCCACTAAAATATTTGTGAATAAGGCTCGAGGACTTTGACCTCAACCCAATCCTACTGATAACAGAAGAATAGAAGATACAAACTGAAATCCTGCAGCAAGCAGTTCACTGCACTTGTAATGGAAAGGCATCACACAGGATTTCAAAGGGAAAAATGAAAAATGAGCCCTGCGGCTCTCCTAATATAAGTGGCTACCAGCCTAAAAGAAGTGCAGACATGCAATCAGGCAAAGATAGAATATTAATGATGCACTTATGTCTTTTCCTGTAAAAAAGCACTCCACTAGATCTGGCAGCACTCCCTACTCCTGCTTCTGTTTTTTGCATAATGCATGCCGCACCCTACAATTTTGAGTTTTGTTTAAATCGCACAAGGGGCCAAGGGGAGAGGATGTGGTCTAATGGCCAGAGCTGTCGACTTTGGAACGGGGTGCCCGCTTCGAATCACGGCGTCGGCTCAACATCCTGTGATCCTGGGCAAATCACTTGGTTTCCCTGGCCTACTATCAAAAATGGATGTGTTCTTATGCATTGTAAGTGGTGCTCATGTAAAGCACCCCAACACCTTCGTGTCGAGTTCGCGCTAAATAAAACTGCAAAAAGAAAGTCAGGTGTGTAATAATTAGGAAGACTCCTTTGATGACTTGTAATGAAAAGTAAACAAGTCAGTTCTGGTGTCTACAGATGGTACTTGCCAATCCAAGTGCCATAATACTTTGCATTAAATAATACATATTTTATTTATTACCTGGCTCTATGAAAACTGGGCCTCGCTGATATTTGAGAGGAAACTGGAAGGCAACAGGTGAATTGATGTGTCACCCTGTGAGTGATCTGCACCTTTCTCTGATGAATTCCATTATCAATTCTGCATTATTTATGCACCACTCTAGGTTTCTGAGAACTTTCATTTCTGGATTTCTGATAGGACACAGCCCTAAACTTATGAAAACAGTAAATGGGGGGCAACGCTCCACCCAATGACAGGAAGCCTGGGAGGATGACAACACTGACCCGTCCCGAAAGATAACAGGGAAAGTTTCCCATCAAAGCTTGGACCACAATGAAATCAACAGCAAAGACCGAGCTGACAGAAGCTTCTCCTCGAATCTCCACGGGGACTGTTGAATCTCATTAGCATGTTTAATGTCAGCCATCCAGGCAAGATGCTGTTCTCACTTCACACCCTGCTAAAGGGCCAATTGGAATATTGATCTGCGGTTTCAGGAACGTCTGATACACACGCATCAGTCACTGAGCCGGCTATTCTCACAAGTAAAACCCAGCAGTATTATTGCATGAGAAGAGAGCATGAGCATTGTGGGTGTCACCGTGTCAGTATCACCTGTAGACAAGGTTTAGACTGGCGTGTCTCATAGGGTTCGGCTTCCAGACCAGAAGGCCGGGAAACAGCTTTTCAGATTCCCACGGCGTCATATTTATGTTGGATAAATAAAGCTTGCAAGAAAGTTAGCACTATGAAAGTACTGTAAATTTACACCAGCAAAATGTTGGCAGCAAATGTTTACCTGAAAATGCGAAGACATTCCTCCCAAATTTTTAGCAAAGCGAAAATAAGTTTCCCTAGAGGTATAACTATTTTTATTGTGTGAAAGTAATAAAATACTCCTTCAGTGGCCTTATAGTGAGGTGGGCTTTTCAAAACGGAGGCATCCAACAGGGTACGTATTAGCTTATGACTGTAGAAGGAATACGAAATTACGATATTCAGAAGTTCACAAATATTTTTGCCACAAAGGTGTAAAAAGAAACATGTGCTTTCACCGATACTCGGCAAGCCACCAATCAAGAGTACTCTCATAGAAGCGTATGACAGGTAATCAAGATACAGGTGACCACGCCTCTTCAGGGATGATACAACAGGGTACCTTTTTTTGCCGTCCTTCTATAAGTAAAAATAAATCAAGCTGTATCAGAGTGATTTACAGGAGGACCATTGCCTTTGTGGTAAGCACTTTACCTCAGGGCAGCTACTAGGTTATGTTTACCAAATTACATGAGAACTTTTCAAAAGTTACATGACACAATTTCCGTCCCTGTGGCCCACAAGGTCAAAAATAAGTACAAGTAGAGGCAATAAGGAGACCACAATATTACGATAAAAATCAACCAAAACTCAATCGAGGTAAGGATCATGAAGGGCTGCGACAGCATGAAAGCACAATTAGTCTGTTGCATTCTAAAAAGATAAGCAAACCTCCTACCGGGGAGAGGATGTGGCTTTACGACCAGAGCTGCTGACTTTGGAGCTGAGGAACCAGGTTCGAGCCTCTGCATTGGCTCAACATCCTGTGATTCTGGGCAAATAACTTTATCTACCCGTGCCTACCAAATATGAATGAACCCTTTTGTAATGTAACTGGTGCTCATGTGAAGCCTGCAATACCTTTGGGTTGAGTTTGCGCTATATAAATCTTCACAAAAAAATACCACACTGACAATGCCGGTATGCATAAAGGCCAAGGGGAACCACTCAGCCCAGCACTCTGTCCGGAGAGCTCCTGATTGAGTCCAGCGGAGCCCTGTAGCACCGCCCATCGCAATACTGCTGTATCCAGGCGACTACACTTTGTCTTCTGGAGCCAGGGGATCTGCTTCAGCCTACCCCATGGCCCAGAAAGTTATTTGGTTGCACCCACGCTGCGTGGGCTCATAAAATAAAAGAGCACAGTCGTGAGGTGGGCTCTGGGAGAAGAGACCCTTCGCGACTGCACTAGACCAGGAAACCGTGTATGGTCTCAGTCATTTGTAAGCTGCGCTAGTGTCACACTGGTGTTGAGTTACACCAGCCCCGACACCACATTGGCCTGTCGTGCTGCGGTGCATTGAGCCCTGCCTGAGAATGTGTGGCGTGTGAAGCATCCAGCTGCACTCTGCCTCAGTGACAGGCCCTGCTGCTGCAGATCAGCGGGAGAAGTCAGAGCAGCCCCACCCAGAGGCGCAACTAGAGCCGAATTTCGGGGGGGCTAAGAAGATTTTTCGGGGGGGGGGCTGAACCTTTAATCAGTAGGCAGAGTGGAGCTGCAGGGGCTCTTAAAAGGGGGTGAAACAACTGCAAGGCCTAATTAACATTCAAATGGTCTTCTAAAGACCTGTTAAATGTTCGGGTGCGGCTCTGTGTGTGCCCGGGATCTGTTTCATCCCGGGCTGCCACACACGACGGGGGGGGGGGGGCTGAAGCCCTGTGAGTCCAATGGGTGTTGCGGGCCTGGCCCCACCCATACAGATCCTCTGGAAGCTCTCATCACATTCCACGGAGGCAGACAACTGGTGTCCTGCTGCTGTCTGTTGGACTGGGAGCAACTTTCTCTAGTCAATGAGTAGGGCCCAGCGCCCTTGCATTTGTTACTTCTGATTAAGAAAACAAAGCCAGTAATCCATAGTGCTCACACAGCAGGAGGTATATAATACAAGCACCACCAGCCTACAGAAGGAGTCCTACCCATGCAGGGGGAGAGGTCAGCAGAGCGAACGTCTACTTGGGCAAGTCACAACACGGGGCTGCGCAACTAACCATCAGAATGGCCCAAATTCCTCCAGTGTAGGGGACCCCTCAGCACAGGCCCTAAAGTGAAAGGAGTGCGTAGAGCATGTTCTCTTTTTCTTCAAAGCCACGAAAGTAGACAACATGCAAAAAGGCACAATGGTGCTTCATCTAGGAGGGAGAGACCTGTTAAAAATATCCAAAACAGTAGTAGAAGCGTCACCCAAGACACGCCTGACCCTCATTGAGGCGCTTACTGCTCACTTCGAGCCCATGTCGGAACACGGTTATGAAAAATTCATATTCAGGCAGGTGAGACAACAGCCAGAAGAATCCCTGGATGTGTTTTATGCGTGATTGAAAGAACTAGCCAGCACCTGTGGTTTTCATGATGAGACGTGAAGAGATAAGGGGACAAATCATTCAAGGGTGTGCCTCTGCGAATCTGTGAGAAAGGATCCTAGAAGAGTCCAGAAAAACACTAGCGGACCTCCTCATTCTGGGCAGGACCAAGCAATTATTGAGAGAGTGGGAAGCAAACATGGAGACGGCACTTCAAAAACGTCAAGACGGAGCCGGTTAATGTCATCACCACAACGCACCAGTGCAGTTAAACAAAGGCTGGACACAAGAACCCGGTGATGCGGATACTGCGAGGGACCATCCCATCGCCACTCGGAGTGCCCGCCTAGGGGCAAAAAGTGCATGGTGTATGGAATACTGAATCATTTCATAAAGGTATGCTGCTCCAGCAAAGGGCACACCCCGTGATCCACAGTCAACAATATCCAGGAGATCCAGGAAAGAAGCAGTGACATGGACGATGACGAGAGTGAGAAGCACACCATCTCCTCAGTCTTCACCATTGACACAGCAGCCCAACAGTCGAGCAGCTTACCCCAATGTCACATAGCAGTGGGCAGACACCCATCCACTGCAGTATTAGACAAGGGGGCTACCATTAACATCATGTCCTCAGAGACCTATGGAAAGATGAACCCGCCGCCATCACTAACTCCAAGAAAATTCTAGGTTTTTGCGTTTGGACAGAGATGACCACTAGTCATCAGAGGCCAGTTCGAGACCACCATCACAGACAAACAAACGTCTATTGAGTCACAAGTGTATGTGATGAATAAAGGTCATAGCATGCTTCTAGGATGTCAATCCGCAGAAGCCCTGGGAACAGTCACTTTTGCATTCGGATACACCAAGAAGAAGTCAGTCACATCCTAAATGACTTTCTTGAAGTCTTCAATGGCATTGGCTGTTTATTAAAAAACAATGGTGTGAATGGTCCAGAATGAGAGATACTACAGGGTCCAGAAGGCAACAGAGCCCTTGCTGGTTCTTCTTCAGAGAAAGGGGCCTGCTTTATAAGCCCCTTCTCCGGAGTTATCCGGAGTTATCCGGTGCTTGTTAATTTTGGATTTTCGAGGTGCTGGACCATGGCTCTTGTGGATCATTTCCTTGGCTTCTTCTTAGTTTCTGAGGGCCTTTCGAAGGGAGATGGCGTATCCTCCTGTCTTGCTGTGTTTCTTCTGACGAGACGTCCTGCCTGCCTATTTTCCGTTTACCGTGGACTATTCAGGGAGCGGCAGCAGCTGTTCTCAAGACCTTTCACCACGGGAAAGGGAATCCGCTACATTGTTGGAGTAAGCAGTAGCATTTCCATTAAATCATTCTGTACTTTTGTTATGCTCCTGGAATTGGAGAGTCTTCGCTGTTCGAGGTGTGTGGTATTCCTCGACGCTATTGAACCTTGTTTTTTCTTTAAGGGAACAGGACGGCCTTACGTTTTGAACGACCTCGTGGTCAAGGGGGTAACTTTATTGGTTCTGTACTTTCAGGCATTTCAAGAGCTCATATTGAGCATCCACTTTAGTAAGAAGTACTGCTTGCTCCTCCCTTCATTACTGTTAGAGTGTGAGATGTATCACCCTGTTCATACTAGTGCTTCCTGGGAGATACTTTCCTTGCAGCTGGCGCATACTCTCAAGGAGAGAGTGGTTTCCACACAGTGCTTATTGTGATTATTTTCCCTGATTTATCCTCCCGCTATTACTGGAGTAGTTCCACTTACCAGAGACTGCCTTTCACATGGTTAAAGTAGCCTGTTTGAGACCCTGAGTATGAGAATTGAATGTAGGTTGCAAGCCTGGGGGGTAGTAGCCTTATACTGCCTATTGGATGTATATTGTTGAACGTGTTTTTGTGGTTGCCCTTATCCTTTCTCTTTCATACAGGGAGTCACCATTCGCTTCTGAGATTCTCATGAGAGGAAGTCAAGTTCTCATCAGGCGAGAGAACCTATGGGTAGTGGACTGCTTCCTTCTATTTCTTTATCCCTGTTTTCCCCTTTCCCTTGCGTAATACTGTACATGAGAGGCTACTCATGCTCCACGTGGGGTATTGCAAAGGGGAATTAGGAAGTGTACATCGCCCCCGCTGGATCTGTATCAAAAGGTTAGTGCTGGTAACCTGTCTGACAATGTGCCTGAAAACTGCCTTAGTTTTGTCATACCACAATTAGCTCATCACAGACAACTCTTTGTCAACCCACTCTCCCCATGGAAGGAAGTGCAATGAATTAATTAATGCAACAGCAGAAAGAGCTTACCTTAGAATTCTATGACCTTATACATTCACATGTCCTGCACACTGGTGTCTTTACTTGGAATTCTGAGCCCAATTCAGTAAACAAAATATTTGTTGGGTCTTTCTAACATTTTACAATTTTTATGTTCTTTACAATCAACTTGTAGAACGTCAAATAGCCTACTCTTTCCAAGAATATTTAGTCTAAATGGATTTTTTTTGTTGCACTCAAGGAAGATCTACCCAAAATGTGAAATTGCTGCTCATTCTAATAGTTATACTGCTCAGTGATTTGTAAAATCCTTGCCATAATTGGCAGTACTTATCAAACATAAGTATATATGTTTGTGTGTGTGTGCATGCATGTTTACTCCCTGCTGTGAGGACCAGCCCAGTCTTCACAGTCTTGGTAAACACTATCGAAACCAGACAAACTTCATCTTTCGGAGGACCAGTTCCCTATGAGGTCTACTCCTTGTAATGTCTTTAGGCACTTTCGAATAAGTGTAACACAAAACTAAAAGTGCAGTTACGTTTGCTTAGCTTCGCTTTATAACTTACCCCAGCAACAAGACGCAGCTGGTTGAGTGTGCGTGTGTGTCTGCAAGTGTTCATGCATGGTGATATTAGGCAGGGCGAAAATTTAATTATGCAGCACAATTCACAAAATGCTGGTAATGTTGCATTATGTTTGTTACATGAAATTCCTGAAATTCTGACATTTCACGTAACTATGCATCATGTACAATACAATATTACAGCACACACACAATTTGTGGTAACAAATTAAAGTAAATACATCGGAATAACAAAATGTAAGTGGCTGTTGGTTGTGGTGCTTTTGATTAAATACATCCTCACGCCACAAATTCACACAAGGACACATTTTGTGCTAAAATAAAGCAGGAAATGACAGATTTGCATTTCGCGTAACTGTTGCTGTAATTCCGCATAATTAGTGGAAGGACATTACGCGAATATCGCACACTCGTAGTTGGTATGTGTGGGTCAGTCATCTACCACAACAGCATGCCAGTACAGTCTTAGGTAGATGTCCAAGGCTTTGTTATTCCAGAGGATAAATGCGAGTAGATTTACATCTGTGTGTGTTCCCGTTAAAAGATTGAGCTGTGAGAAAACGAACAGCCCAATAGCAAAGAGTTTAAAGAGGATCAGGTGGCAGAAGCCAGAGAAGAAGTGAATTGAGTACAGTAAACACAACGGCAACTTCCCAGCGACTAGGAATGCAGGTGGGTGAGAGAAGTGTGGCAGTGCGGCGACCTACTTAAGGGGAACGCAGTGGAGCGTGTGTGCTCCTAGATAGCTCTGCATCTCACACTCTGTCACTGTTACACGGTTGCAGTAAAAAAAAAACACCTGTCAAAGGGGACCACGAATGTACACTTTCCACATGCTATAATTGGAATAAATGAGAAATGAGTGTAACCGTGCAGGGTTTTGCAGATCCCAAGTCATTCTGCATGTTTTTCTTTTATTGCTGACTGCTGCACCATTTGGGTTTCAGATCTTTAAATTCTATTGCTGTACAATTTGTAACAGTCAGGTTGCAGCAGCGTCTCGTCTGATCTGGACGCCCCTCCGAGAGATAGCTTAGATTCCTGCAAGCAAAGATTGAGCCAGCAGATAGACACATAGTGTAAATTGATTTTCACTCTCAGCAAATAGCAGTTAATGAGAATGATGGATCAAGAGATTCCCACTAGGCACCAGATGTCTCAGGCCCTTCGCAGAAGAGGCGTGGGTGCAAATTGGGCTTGCCCACTGGGAAGCCATTTTCTTTGACTCAAATAGCATGAGAATACAGGGAGCAGGTCTTTTCAAGGACTCGAGTGATGGTAAGGGCCATCCACCCCATGTGGTTCAGGACTTTATAGGTCTGAATGGAGACAATGGGCTGTGGAGTTTCCTGATATAACTTGAACATTCATAGCTCAGGGAAGGGGCAGGTATTCACTGGTGGATAGCAAAGAAGAGTCTCTCATGATGATGGTGGTAATTAAATGGTTTTATAAAAAACTACAAGGACATCAAGAGGGATCCCTATTCTAAAAATAATTTTTAAAAACCCTGACACTGGCTTGATCATGTACGGCTAGGTAGAATAAACTAGTATAGTCAGGTTTGAAATGTATGAAAATACAGAGTCCCTTGTGCATGCATGGTGAATGCTAGATATTCTAGATGACGAAGGGATGCATAAAGCTGATTAAGCATGAATTATAGGAATGTAGGGACCGAATAGTTCAGCGCCAGGTGTCAGATACACAGGCATTCGAGCAAGACTTGTCGTAACCGGTACCCAATGATCCCAATGAACCAATGAACCCTGGCCATGTGGTAAAACAGAGTATCTGTCAGCAAGGCCTAAACTGAGCCTGCTGCAAATGTTTAGATCATATGTAATCAGACTATCATGTGCTTTTGAAGGACCAGATATAAAGACGTTGTACAGTCTACAAGGTCTTCTGTTAGAACTTGCCGCACCTGGTCTCGTGCCCATTGCATTCACTGAGGTTGTGCTCCGCTGATGTAGAAAATGGTCCAAAGTTGGGATAGGCACTGTCCACATCAGTGTGGATTGTTATCCATCGAAATAGATTTTTCTTTTACCAAGGGATTCCAACTGGTCGGCTTGTACTAAAGAAAGAATACTAGACCCACTGTTAGCCTAATCATATCCTCTAAACATTTAAGCTACTGCAACTTGTAAAAGCAGAAACAAAATTTTTTTTCTATGTTTACTGAAACCCAAACATTAACAGAAAGAGAGGCAGAGATGGATAACGGGAAGAATGACTGAATATGGGTGAGAACAAAAGGATAAGGAGGAATAGAGGCTGAAAATAAACTATGTGTGTTGCTAGGTCCTGTGAAGCACTGCCCAACAATAGGATTTAGGTGACGTAATTTTATCGTTAGAGAAAGATAATGATAAACCAGACAAAGCCCTAGTCATGCTTGGGAAAGCTAGGCAATACATAGGGAAGCTGTACCTAATATGAAGTATCAATGAGGGGCCATAGATGGCAGAGCCTTGTGGTAGGAGAAGACTTATGTTTAGGACTATGAGCAGTATCATTGGGAAGATCTGCAGCAAAGAATAGGTAGGATGGACATTTCACCTTTGAGGATTGCAAACATAGAAAGAAAGAAAGAAAGAAAGAAAGAAAGAAAGAAAGAAAGAAAGAAAGAAAGAAAGAAAGAAAGAAAGAAAGAAAGAAAGAAAGACTAGCAAAAAGAGGACTATTGATCACCCTGTTAATTCCCATCACATACAATGAGAAAATCCAGGAAGCACCCAAGGGGGAGCCAGGGAATGAATACTTCATTGAAAATTGTCTGAAAAAACAGGGTCAAACCCAAAGGGAGAGAATAACTAAGAAAATAACCTAATGAAATGATACTATCTTTTGCTACCACCTGACTCTGGTGCAAGGAAGGAAATGGGTTCCTGACCGTTGTTTGAACTGTGAAATACAGCAATACTCAGGACTCTAGGCCCCGGTGCCACTGCACCTGCTGCACCACTGGAGCCCACGCCCCTGGACGGATGCAGTGGTGCAACACTGATCCTACAGTAATCATCAAGTGTACTTACTGACAGCTGACAGGCGAGATCAAAGCAGAAAGGAGCAAAGTGAGCAATTAATAGTGCAAAAGCCAAGTGACATGAAAGCCGAAGCAGATTCATCCAATATTAATTGATGGCTGGAAGGCCTCTCTGCATCCTTTGTTCCCCTCTCCCTGCTTTCTTGACAAACGCGCATTGATTATTGCCCCGTTGCGAAGGCAACCGGAGCATGTTGTTAGCTCCTGCTCTGGATGTAATGCAGAGCAAGCTGCCACAACTTTCTTTGTAGAAACAGCAATAGTCAACGCCGAACTAGGGCATGACAATTGCCCTTTCATTTTACATCTTTGCAGACTTCGTAAACAAGTACGAAGCGCCAAGAAGACAAGATTAGGACGCCGTGAAAGCGGCTGTGCATTCACTGCATCCCTCGTTAAAATGGCGGCCAGAACCTACAGCAATGTGGGAGTATTCATTGCTCACTCCTAAAATCGTGGTTTAAATACTATGGGGCAGATTTATGAAGGGCTTGCGCCACGTTTACGCCGCTGTTAGGTGAAGCAACGGCGCGGAAACGTGGCGCATCCCTGCGCCCTATTTACAACGTGACGCATCTAGGAGATGCGTCACGTTGTACAGCACTGCGCCATGAGGAGGCGTTCCTGCGCAGGGGGGGGCGTTCCTGCGCAGGAACGCCTCCTGAAAGTGGCTGAGAGAAATCTATGAGATTTCACTCAGTCACTTTCAGGGCAATGCTGCGTCAAAACCCTGCGCCTGCTTGAAGCAGGCGTAAGGCTTGAGGCAGCATTGAAAGAATAGGCCCCCCCAGAGCATTGCTGGAGCTGCGTCGCGCTTGCGACGCAACTCCACCAATGCGTCACTTTTACGGCACAGATGCGTGACGCATCTGTGCCGTTTTTGCCCCATGGTGCGCCGCATCATGCGGCGCACCATGGGTGGCGTAGCTGTGGCGCTCTGTGGCGCATGTTAACTGGCGCATCCCTCGGGATGTGCCAGTTAACATAAATCTGCCCCTATATATATATTGTGGGGCAGATTTATGTTAACTGGCGCATCCCGAGGGATGCGCCAGTTAACATGCGCCACAGAGCGCCACAGCTACGCCACCCATGGTGCGCCGCATTTATGATGCGGCGCACCATGGGGCAAAAACGGCACAGATGCGTCACGCATCTGTGCCGTAAAAGTGACGCATTGCTGGAGTTGCGTCGCAAGCGCGACGCAGCTCCAGCAATGCTCTGGGGGGGCCTATTCTTTCAATGCTGCCTCAAGCCTTACGCCTGCTTCAAGCAGGCGCAGGGTTTTGACGCTGCATTGCCCTGAAAGTGACTGAGTGAAATCTCGTAGATTTCACTCAGCCACTTTCAGGAGGCGTTCCTGCGCAGGAACGCCCCCCCCCTGCGCAGGAACGCCTCTTCATGGCGCAGTGCTGTACAACGTGACGCATCTCCTAGATGCGTCATGTTGTAAATAGGGCACAGGGATGCGCCACGTTTCCGCGCCGTTGCATCACGCAACGGCGGCGTAAACGTGGCGCAAGCCCTTCATAAATCTGCCCCTGTGTTTTTTTGCCTAAAAAATATTTGCGGCAGCTGATTGGTAAGTTTTTGCATCCGCTAAAAGGGACATAACAATCACAAATGGGGTATCTGCTCAAATTCGGCTCATGTTACCACATCTGCACATTTACAACTCAAATTATGAACAGCAGAATGGGTGCCATAAATGTTTAATTTATTCAATGGTGCCGCAGCCTGTCCTAAACTTCAAACGAGGCAACGATTGCCTCCCCTCTGAACTTCAAATCAAAGTAAGCTAAAATATATCAAATTGTACTTACACCCAATCCATGTTCCTGCATGTTAATCTGGTCAGCTGTCAATGGTTATATGGTTTCTCAAAACATGACATTTTTCATTTTATCAGGCGGTTTTCTACCTTCAAAACACATGTAAATGTGTTAATGATTCGGGCAGATGTAAGCGCCTATCGAGAGGGGGAAGGAGTGGGTGCGCTACCTTTGCCTTAATTACTGCTTATGCTTTTAACTTTGGGTTTAGAGTTCCCTTTTCTTTCTCTGGCCACAAAGTGAGAGGAGGTTTTAAAGTGAATTACGTAACATTATCGTTGGAGTACAGAGAGCGTGACAGGAAGGACAGCACGTTTCAAAGTGAATGTGGCTATGGGTGTTAAAGTAGTGAGACGTGTGTAGTCCATGCTGACCAGACGCTGTTGTGAAATGCCAAGGAACAACATCAAGACACGGTTCCCAGGTGTGCAGGGCCACTTACAGGGCACAAGTCCTAAAAAAAGAAGTGGGGGTACTAACCAGGTTAGGCATTATGCAAGTGAAATCATGAAGCAGGCTATCACAGCGCATGATGAGCGACCCTTGACCCCACCAGGTAGGTCGCTCTCCCAATTCAATTCAATATATTTATTAAAAATTTGGAACTCCTAGGAGGTCCACATAAAAAGCGTTCATGGAATTACAAATAAAACAGAAACACATAACAAGCAAAATCACAATCCATCATAAAATTATCAAGAGCCAGCCTTCGATTAGCTAAATTTCAATAAGTCGAAACAAACAATATTATCAGAAAGCCCTGATCAGATAGTACTTGAGATTTTCCACATTACAACTCCTAGGATGATATAATGGACATTATATAAGCTGACAGTTCATTTAATAAAAACCAAAAGTTCCATTTCAACTAGAGAATCAATTTAAAATTAGAGACAAAGTAAAACATGGGCATAATGAGATCTGTGCAAAAGGCAATTCAGTAGCAACCAGCTCACAAGAGAGAAACCTCCTGAATCCCACTGCATATAAGTTTTTAGAATTAACAACAGAACATAGTGGGAAGCAAAAAGCAACCTAACCCTAATTATGAGAAAATAGCAGTTAATAGCTGCCTATCAATGTGCAAAATACAAATTAATAAAACTAAAGACGCTCTCCCTCCGCACAGCACCGCCTGTGTGTGCCTGCCCCAGCTGCCACTGCAGAGGACGTTCGAGGCCCTCCACCACCCGCAGGCTACCACCTGCGCCTCATCCCTGATGGCCAGTGGTAGGCCGTTGATTTGTTAATCTTCCGCTTTATAGTTTCTATTGTATTGCCTGTATTTCATTGTTGTGTCTTTGACTGCTGTTGTTCTGTCTTCCCCCACTGCCTGTTCGTGGTCCGTGCCCATTTTCCTCTCTCTGTTCCCCTCGCTGTCCCTGTGTCTCTGCCCGGTTTTTCCTTATGTTCCCCTCGCTGCCCCCGTGCCTCTCTGTCCAGGTTTCCCTTCTGTTCAACCTCGCTGCCCCGTGCCTCTCTGCCCATTCTTGCCTTCTGTTTCCCAGCTGCCCCTGTATTCTTGTGCCCTCTTGCCTTTGTGCCACTCATATTTCCCTGTATTTCGGTGCCCTCTTGCCTTCTGTGACACTCGTTTTTCCTGTATTTCTGTGCCTTCTTGCCTCTGTGCCACTCGTTTTTCCTGTATTTCCACGCCCTCTTACCTCTGTGCCACTCGTTTTTTTCTGTATTTCTGTGCCCTCTTGCCTTGTGTGACATTCGTTTTCCCCTGTGTTTCTGTGCCCTCTTGCCTCTGTGCCACTCATTTTTCCCTGTATCTCGGTGCCCTCCTGCCTCTGTGCCACTCATTTTTTCCCTGTATCTCTGTGCCCTCTTGCCTCTGTGACACTGGTTTTTCCTGTGTTTCTGTGCCCTCTTGCCTCTCTAACAATAATTTTTCCTGTATTTCTGTGCCCTCTTGCCTTCGGTGCTACTCGTTTTTTCCCTGTGTTTCTGTGCCCTCTTGCCTCTGTGACACTTGTTTTTTCCCTGTGTTTCTGTGCCCTCAAGCTTTCGTGCCACTCGTTTTCCCTGTATTTCTATGCCCTCTTGCCTCTGTGACACTCGTTTTTCCTGTGTTTCTGTGCCCTCTTGTCTTCTGTGCCACTCTTTTTTCCCTGCGTTTCTGTGCCCTCTTTCCTGCTGCGTCACTCGTTTTCCCTGTGTTTCTGTGCCCTCTTGCCTCTGTGACACTCGTTTTTTCCCTGTGTTTCTGTGCCCTCTTGCCTCTGTGACACTCATTTTTCCTGTGTTTCTGTGCCCTCTTGCCTTCTGTGCTACTCTTTTTTCCCTGTGTGTCTGTGCCCTCTTGCCTCTGTGCCACTCGTTTTTTCCCTGTGTTTCTGAGCCCTCTTGCCTTCTGTGCCTCTCGTTTTTCCCTATATTTCTGTGCCCTCTTGTCGTCTGTGCCACTCTTTTTTCCCTGTGTTACTGTGCCCTCTTGCCTTCTGCGCCACTCGTTTTCCCTGTGTTTCTGAGCCCTCTTGCCTTCTGTGCCTCTCGTTTTTTCCCTGTATTTATGTACCCTCTTGCCTTTTGTGCCACTTGTTTTTCTCTGTTTCTGTGCCCTCTTGTCTCTTTGACACTCGTTTTCCCTGTATTTCTGTGCCCTCTTGCCTCAGTGACACTCGTTTTTCCTGTGTTTCTGTACCCTCTTGCCTTCTGTGCCACTCGTTTTTCCTGTGTTTCTTTGCCCTCTTACCTTCTGTGCCACTTGTTTTTTCCCTGTGTTTCTGTGCTCTCTTGCCTTCTGTGACCCTTCTTTTTCCTGTGTTTATGTGCCCTCTTGCCTCTGTGACACTCATTTTTCCTGTGTTTCTGTGCCCTCTTGCCTCTGTGACACTCGTTTTTCCTGTGTTTCTGTGCCCTCTTGCCTCTGTGACACTCGTTTTCCTTGTGTTTCAGTGCCCTCTTGCTTCTGTGACACTCCTTTTTTCCCTGTATTTCTCTGCCCTCTTGCCTTCTGTGACACTCGCTTTCCCTCGATCTTGTGCCCTTTCTGCCTTCTGTTCCCTTCACCGTCCCTCACCGCCCCCGCCGCTGCGTCCCCTGCGGCCCCGCCCCCCTGACTGCCCACTGCCCATTCCCTGCCCCACCTCCCGACTCCCAGCTGCTCCTCCCTCCCACCTCCCCATATAGGCCCTGTGGCACTCGTTTTTCCTGTATTTCTGTGTTCTTTTGCCTTCTGTGCCACTAATTTTTCCCCTGTATTTCTGTGAACTCTTGCCTTCTGTGACACTCGTTTTCCTGCATTTTTTGTGCCTTTTTGCCTTCTGTTACCTTCATCATCCCTCACTGCCCCACCGCTGCATCCCTGGCGCCCCAGCCTCTCTAACTGCCCACTCGCTGCCCCCGCCTCCCACCTCCCAGCTGCTCCTCCCTCCCACCTCCCCATATATGCAGGCCGCTAAGCTGCCGCGCCGCTGGCGCGCTGAAGGCACACCTAAGGCAAGCCTGAATGCGCCGTCCACGCCTGGACCGTACCCAGCACCAGAACCCCTGGCCCCCACACCCAACACACTGACCGCCGCCCCTACGACGCCAACACTCTGCACGCTCTCAACTCTGGACAGACCCACACCTGCTTCAAGGCCGCTCTGAAACGCACACACAATCCCTTCACCTGCTGGAACTGCAGCTACACCAGCCTCAGTGCCAACGAACCACCCGCCAAGAAAGACCTCAACCATCTCCGATGCATACTACTGAACACCCGCTCTGCACGCAAACACGCCGGCGAGCTCTGGGACCTGCTCAACACAACATCCCCGGACGTCGCCTTCCTGACAAGACATGGTTGAATGACTCCTCCACACCCGACATCGCCATAGCCATCCCAGACGGCTACAAGATCACCAGAGACTGCACCAACGGAGTGGGAGGAGGAATCGCCATCGTCCACAAGAACAGCATCAGGGTCTCGACTAGCAGCGACGACGCGCTCATCACCACCGAGCACATGCACTTCTAGAACCACACAGACCCTAATTCCACCCTCAGAGGCACTCGCGTCTACCAGCCCCCGGACCCTGTCCCCAGTTCAGCGACTCCATCGCTGACTTCATTAGCACCCATGCCCTTACCTCCACCAACTACATCCTCCTCGGAGACCTGAACTTTCACCTTGAGAACAGCTGGAGCAAAAATCACTGAAGACCAACTACATGCAAACCTCGCTCTCAGCCCACCCACTAAACCCTCCAACACTGACGACGCTGCCCACAGCCTCAGACACTTGATCGAGGACTGCCCCAACACCCTCGCCCCGCTGAAGATACCTCCCAACAGAGACACCAGCAAGAGGGCCAGCTGGTTCACCCCAGAACTCCTTGCCTCCAAACTAGCCTGCCGGAAACTAGAGAAGGAATGGCACAGTGAACAAACTCCGGACAGCCACGCAGCACACAAGGACGCCATCCGCAACCACCACTACCTCATCAGGGCAGC
Organism: Lissotriton vulgaris; assembly: GCF_964263255.1. NCBI lineage: Eukaryota > Metazoa > Chordata > Amphibia > Caudata > Salamandridae > Lissotriton > Lissotriton vulgaris. The sequence goes on along the minus strand of NC_141697.1, from coordinate 290,197,046 downwards.
CAAGAGGACCTCCTTCAAAGACTGCCTCGACAACAATGCACACAATAGGAAGGAGCTCTTCAACATCGTGAAAGAACTCTCCAACTCCAGTTCCAACACCAACGGCATCCCGACGTCGCAAGCCCTCTGTGATTCCCTCGCCACCTTCTTCCACCGCAAGATAGCAGACATCCACAAAAGTTTCAACACCCAGACAGCCCCAAGAGACAAGTACACAACAGACCCTCTGCACACCATCGACCACGACCCCCTGCTAGCCTGGGCCAGCGTGAGCATCAATGACACCATCAAGACTATGAGCACAATCCACTCCGGCTCTCCATCAGACCCATTCCCGCACCACCTCTTCAACAAAGCAAGCAGCTCCATCGCACCCCACCTGCACAACATCATCAATCTTTCCCTCGAGACCGCGGCCTTCCCAGAGAGCTGGAAACATGCTGAGATCAACGCCCTACTGAAAAAACCTAAGGCAGACCCAAGAGACCACAAGAAGTTCCAGCCCATCTCTCTGCTCTCCTTCCTGGCCAAGGTAATCGAGAAAATCATCAATAGATAGAAACCCGATACCTCAAAGAAAACAGAATCCTGGACCCTTCCCAGTCAGGGTTCTGCAGCAAACACAGCACTGAGACTGCCTTCATCGCCGCCACCGACGACATCAGGGCCTGATGGACAACTGTGAGACCGCAGCACTCATCCTCTTAGACCTCTCCGCCGCCTTCGACACCGTCTGCCACTGCACTCTATGCGCACGCCTCCACACGCACGCCTCCACACCGCAGAGATCCGAGACAAGGCTCTGGAATGGACCACCTCCTTCCTCTCCAGCATAACCCAGACCGTCCACCTCCCCCAGTCCGTTTCAAAGCCTCCAAGATCATCTGCAGCGTACCCCAGGGATCCTCCCTCATCCCGACACTGTTCAACATTTACATGGCCCTGCACAAGTCGCCCGACAGCACAACCTCAACATAATCTCCTACACCAACGACACTCAACTGATCCTCTCCCTCACCAAGGACCCCATCACTGCCAAAGCCAACCTCCACGAAGGAATGAAGGCCGTCGCCGACTGGATGAGAATCGGCCGTCTGAAGCTGAACTCGGACAAGACGGAGGCCCTCATCCTTGTCTCCAACCCTCCAGCCTGGGACGACTCCCCATCACTGCCAAAGCCAACCTCCACGAAGGAATGAAGGCCGTCGCCGACTGGATGAGAATCGGCCGTCTGAAGCTGAACTCGGACAAGACGGAGGCCCTCATCCTTGTCTCCAACCCTCCAGCCTGGGACGACTCCTGGTGGCCGACGGCACTGGGGGCAGCCCCGACACACACCGACCACGCACGCAACCTGGAATCATCCTCGACTCAACGCTCTCAATGACGAAGCAAGTCAACGCCGTCTCCTCCTCCTGCTTCAACATGCTCTGCAACATCTACAGATGGATCCCGACAGATACAAGAAAGACAGTCACCCAGGCCCTCGTCAGCAGCAGACTCGGCTACAGAAACGCCCTCTACGCGGGTGTCCCAGGCCTGAACGTATCCTCGGTGTTGGACCCGGCCTCGTGGCGTGGTCCCACTCCTCCGGCATGGCGGGCCCCGGACTACCTCGAACCCGGTTCCCCGGCCGAGAGCAGCACCTTCCACCCTACACGAGATCCGCCCCTCCGGGCAGCCACCAGCTCTCCCCCGTTGGAACTCGGCAAACCCTCCTCAACACCCTCGGCTGGTCCGAGCCCTATCCCGGACCAACATCTCAAACCCAGACTCCATCTTGGGCCCTCCACGACCAGGCCTCGTGGCCTCGGCCCGACCCCAGCCGCAGACCCAGCGAAGCCCCGACATCGAGGCACCACGATCCGACCAGGGGGTAAAGAGGCCACTTGACGGATCAATGGGGGAAAGAGTTTAGATGGTCCCCCAACCGTCCCCCGACGCCTGGTTTCGATCGCCCCCAGCCTCCCTGGGCGCTGGCTCCACCCCCCTGCTGGGTGTCTGGACACGCACATCCCGGCCCCTCCGACCTCCAGGTGCGAGGGTCCAGACATCAAAGGACGCCAGACCTATAACTGGGGCAGCTCCGGAGCAGGTCAGGAGTTGTATCCTGGAGTCGAGAGACACCGAGACGAACTCATCCGCGTGGAACCCGTAACCACCTTGGAGCCCTGCTGGCGCTGCCGCGGCTCATCTTCGCCGAACTATCCTTGGAGCCCTGCTGGCGTTGCCGCGGCCCATCTTCATGATACCATCTCTGGAGCCCTGCTGGCGCTGCCGTGGCCCATCTTCGTGAAACCATCTTTGGAGCCCTGCTGGCGCTGCCGCGGCCCATCTTCGTGAAACCATCTCTGGAGCCCTGCTGGCGCTGCCGCGGCCCATCTTCGTGAAACCATCTTTGGAGCCCTGCTGGCGCTGCCGCGGCCCATCTTCGTGAAATCATCTTTGGAGCCCTGCTGGCGCTGCCGCGGCCATCTTCGTGAAACCATCTTTGGAGCCCTGCTGGCGCTGCCGCGGCCCATCTTCGTGAAAACATCTCTGGAGCCCTGCTGGCGCTGCCGCGGCCCATACCGAAGGACCCCCCAGCTCGAGGATTTTGAGCTGAGCGCAGGGTATTCCTGTACCAGGCTGGTACCAAGACTGTCCCTCTACCCCCTTCCCTCAGAGACTAAACCTGAAAGGATCCCTGGATCCAGTTACACCTGTATCGTTACGATAACCTGCCTTAAAGTATTGATAAAAACGTGAGAACCTATCTTTGTGTGGTGTCCATCTGTAGGGGGGTGATTGCTCATCTGTACGATCCTAGGAGAGGAACCTCACCAGGAGGCCTCTCGACTTCGCTCGGCCAGCCCTAAGATCCCCTTTCCAACATTGGTGGCAAGCGGTGGGATCCGAGCCAACGCAGATCGTACAGAGGGTAACTCGCCCCACTACGAACAGAAACACACGACAAACATGACGACTAAAGAAACCGGACCAACCTCGGAGTTCCAGATGGAACGACTAGAAGATTATAGCCACAAAGAATTGAAGCAATTCTGCAAAGACTTGGGTATCGCTACCACAGGACTAAGCACCAAAGACGATCTCAAGCAGGCTCTGCAGACCTGGGTGGAGACAGGAGCGACGCCACTCCAGAACGAAGGCATCACAGTCCCAGAGAACATCGCAACCCCAGCGGAGGAGAGAAACACGGGCCTCTCCCACGAGGATGCCCGAGAACGAGAAAGGAGCCGGCTCCATGAATTAGACCTGGCTAGACTCCGCTTAGATGGGGAACTGCAACTGGCCGAAAAGAAGATAGCCCTTGAGCAACTATGGCTACAGGGAGACCTGGAAGAGAAAAGAAGGCAGAGGGATTTGGAAGAGAAGAAGCTCGCATACGAGCGCGGTTTAAAAGAGCTGGAGATTAAGGCGAAAAACGGGGACACCGGCGTCTCCGGGAGCCGGAGCCCCCCTCCCTCTACAGACACCAAGGTCCACATCCCCAAAGATGTTGTCCGAGAGTACTATAAAAGCTACGACATCCAGCATTGGTTTAAGGCCTACGAGGTAGCCATGACCTCACACCGAGTACCACAAAAAGACTGGGGTGCCGGGTTGTGGGGGAGGTTCGTCAACGAGGGGAGAGACGCCCTGCTACAGCTCCCCGACGCCGAGATGACCTCGTACGAACACATGAAAGCCGCCCTCCTCACTCACTATGGGCTCACCCCTGAGATGTACCGGCAGCGATTCCGAGACTGCAAGAGGATTCCCAGTACCACCTGGGTGGAATATGTGAACTTCTATAGTAGAGCCTTAGAGGGGTGGATCAAGGGCAGCCAAGTCACCACCTACGAACAATTGTTCAACCTCATTGTATGGGAACACCTCTCCAACAACTGTTTCGTCGAACTCAGGCAGCATCTCCTCGACAGCAAACTGACCGAGCCCCGTAAACTCGCCATCGAAGCAGATCGCTGGGAGAGCACCCGGGTCCCCCGGAACTGGATGGGAGACCAAGGCCGAGTTCACCAGTGATCCCACCATCAGCGAGGAGGAGGAGGAGGAGGCCAGGGCCGGGGCAGGGACACCGCCACGGTGCCCCCCACCAACACTTCCCCTTCCCTGGCCGGAAGAGGAGCCCTCCCTGCACGGCCGGGGCCCCGCTCGAACATTATCTGCCACAAATGCCAGCGACCCGGTCATTACACCAATGACCCCAACTGTCCCAGAAACAAGCCATCCAACCCCACGGGTCCGCAAAACCGCCAGATCGCCGCCTCCTCCCTGGGGGTGGAGCAGGGCGAAGAAGAAGAAGAAGACTATGAACAATCTCAGACCGAGTGGGAGCCCGCTGCCATGTCCCTGGTATGTCTGGGCGAAAGAGACATGGTTCCCCGGGCCCCGATCCCGGCCAACACCCAGAAGTACAGCTAGTGGGTCACCATTAATGGACACCGGGCCGAAGCCCTCCGCGACTCAGGAGCCAACGTGACGGCCGTCCGTTGCCATCTGGTGACCCCAGATCAAATTTTGCCCAATGTACTGTGCCCAGTACGGTCCGCGGATAATTCCGAGAGCCTGTGCCAGATGGCCCGCGTCCCCTTTGATAGGGAAGGAGTGTCAGGTATGCTGAAAGTGACTGTCCGAGTTGATGCCCCCATAGACTGCCTCCTCGGGAACGACCTCGAGAGCTCTCCCTCGGCTGATGTCGAGCGGAGGGAGCATCTGGGGATGCTTGGCCTCCCTGAATGGGTCTGTGCGACAACCCGATCCATGTCCGCCCGAGCCATCACCTCCACCGAAGAACCAGAGTGGCCCGAGCCTCCACCGCCCGTCGTCGCCGAAGACACCGACCCTGAACCTGGCCCACCGGGGCCCAACTGTGAAGAAGTTGCCCCGCTCAGCGACCTTCCAGAACTGGCCCAGTGGCGCCAAGAAGGTGGCCCCACTCGAGAACAGTTCCGTCAAGAACAAAAAACGTGTCCCTCCCTCGAGGGGATCCGACAGCAAGCCGCAGCTCAGAGCACAGGGGATGCCTCGGGGGCCCACTGGGTCTATTGGGACCATGAGCTCCTCTACAGCGAGCAGAAGATTGCCGAACTAGGGGCCAGCCGGGTACTGGTGGTCCCCCTCCGATTCAGAGACTTCCTCCTGAACCTGTCACACGATGTGCCCCTCGCGGGGCACCTGGGGCAGGACAAAACTTACAGCCGCCTGGTGACCCACTTCTACTGGCCCAAGATGAGGAATGATGTGATCAACCACTGCCGGGCTTGCCCCACCTGCCAAGCCAGCGGGTAGAGCGGCGGAAAACTAAAAGTCCCCCTGCAACCTTTTCCAGTCATCAACACTCCCTTCAAGCGGGTGGGAATCAACATCGTGGGTACCCTGGAACACCGGACATCCCAAGGTCACCGGTTCATCCTCGTCCTGGTGGACCATGCCACCCGCTATCCCGAAGCTGTCCCTCTCCGGACCGTGAGGGCTCCCGTGGTGGGCCGGGCCCTGATAGGGATCTTCTCCCGGGTGGGCTTCCCCCGAGAAGTCGTCAGTGATCGGGGCACAAACTTCATCTCACGCTACATGAAGTCCCTATGGCAGCAATGCGGGGTCACGTACAAATTCACGACTCCCTACCACCCCCAAGGGAATGGACTGGTGGAACGCTTCAATCGCACCCTCAAGGGCATGATCATGGGCCTAGAGGAGCCCTTACGACGCCAATGGGACATGTTGCTGCCCTGCCTCCTCTTCGCCTATCGGGAGGTCCCCCAGAAGTCCCTGGGATTCAGCCCCTTCGAACTATTGTACGGGCACCCGGGCCGGGGTCCCCTAAGCTTGGTCAAAGAAGGATGGGAGGTGACCGCCCAAGACGCTCCCCCCGACGTGTACCGGTACCTCCTGACCCTCCGGAACCAGACTCGGCGGTTCCGGGAACTTGCCAAGGCCAACCTCGAAGCCAGTCAAGAAGACATGAAACGCTGGTATGATCAAAACGCCTCGTCTATCGAGTTTGAGCCGGGACAACAGGTCTGGGTCATGTCCCCGGTCGAACCATGTGCCCTCCAGGACAAATGGACCGGGCCCTTCAAGCTGGTGGAACGCAAGAGCCCCGTCACCTACCTAGTGGACATGGAGTCTCCCAGGAAACCCCTCCCGGTCCTCCACGCCAACAGACTCAAGCCTCACTTTGTCCGCTCAGAACTTAGCCTCCTAATGGCTACCGACGGCGGGGCTGAAGATGACTCAGAGCCCCTACCAGGCCTCCTGAATGCCCTTGAAAAAGACGGCTCCGTAGAGGGAGTCAACCTCTCTTCCACCTTGACCCCAGAACAACGCCGAGATTGCCAAGAGCTATTGGGACAGTTTGCCGATCTATTCTCTCTTACCCCCGGGGTCACCCCATGGTGCGTCCATGATGTCGACACCGGAGATAGCCCACCTGTGCGACACCGGGCCTAGAGAGTTCCCGATCGAGTGCGAGCCTGCATCCAGTCAGAAGTGTCCAAAATGCTGGCTCTGGGGGTGGTCGAGCCCTGCGACAGTCCATGGACCAGTCCTGTTGTCCTGGTCCCCAAAGCCGCCGCCCCTGGCGTCACCCCCGAACTCAGGTTTTGTGTGGACTACCGGGGCCTGAACGCCGTCACCCGAACAGACGCTCACCCCATCCCCGGGCTGATGAACTGATCGACCGCCTGGGGGCGGCCCGTTACCTGAGCACCTTCGACCTGACCGCGGGCTACTGGCAGATCGGACTCACTCCAGGCGCCCAGGAGCGATCCGCTTTCTCCACCCCCGATGGCCACTACCACTTCAGGGTAATGCCCTTCGGAATGAAAAACGCCCCCGCCACGTTCCAGACACCGGTGAATAAGGTGCTGGCGGGGCTCGAGGAGTTCAGCGCCGCCTACCTGGACGATATCGCGGTGCACAGCCTCCACTGGGCTGAGCACCTCCAACACCTCTGGGAGGTTTTGGCCGCCCTCCGCCGGGCCGGATTAACCATAAAAGCCAGCAAATGCCAGATCGGCCAAGGTTCTGTGACCTACCTGGGGCACCAAGTGGGAAGCGGCCAGGTGGCCCCCTCCAACCCAAGATCGACGCCATCAGGGCCTGGGAGCCCCCGATCACCCAGACAGAGGTCCGAGCCTTCCTGGGGCTCACTGGGTATTATCGGCGCTTCATAAAAGACTATGGAGGTATTGTGGGCCCCCTCACGGAACTCACTTCCAAAAGACAACCACAGAAGGTGCACTGGACACCCAAGTGTCAGACCGCCTTTGAGACCCTCAAGACAGCGATGTGCACCGCCCCGTGCTCCAAGCCCCCGATTACAGCCGAGAATTCATAGTGCAAACGGACGCCTCCGATCACGGCGTCGGGGCGGTTCTCTCACAAGTCAACACCGAGGGAATTGATCAGCCGGTGGCCTTCATTAGCCGACGTCTGCTGGCCCGAGAACAGCGCTGGAGCACCATTGAGCGGGAGGCCTTCGCCGTGGTGTGGGCCCTCAAGAAGCTCCGGCCCTATCTCTTCGGCACCCACTTCCGGGTACAAACTGACCACCGACCGCTGCGGTGGCTGATGCAGATGCGAGGGGAGAACCTGAAGTTGCTGCGTTGGTCCATCTCCCTACAAGGGATGGACTTCACTGTAGAGCATCGCCCAGGCAACGACCACGCCAACGCAGACGGCCTGTCCCGCTTCTTCCGCCTCGGCGAGGAGAATACCCAAGAAGATGGGTGACTCTCCCTGCCTTCAGCTGGGGGGGACGTGTGTTGGACCCGGCCTCGTGGCGTGGTCTCACTCCTCCCGCGGACCCGGACTACCTCGAACCCTGTTCCCCGGCCGAGAGCAGCACCTTCCACCCTACACGAGATCTGCCCCTCCGGGCAGCCACCAGCTCTCCCCCGTTGGAACTCGGCAAACCCTCCTCAACACCCTTGGCTGGTCCGAACCCTATCCCGGACCACCATCTCAAACCCAGACTCCATCTTGGGCCCTCCACGACCAGGCCTCGTGGCCTCGGCCCGACCCCAGCCGCAGACCCAGCGAAGCCCCGACATCGAGGCACCACGATCCGACCAGGGGGTAAAGAGGCCACTTGACGGATCAATGGGGGAAAGAGTTTCGATGGTCCCCCAACCGTCCCCCGACGCCTGGTTTCGATCGCCCCCAGCCTCCCTGGGCGCTGGCTCCACCCCCTCGCTGGGTGTCTGGACACGCACATCACGGCCCCTCCGACCTCCAGGTGTGAGGGTCCGGATATCAAAGGACGCCAGACCTATAACTGGGGCGGCTCCGGAGCAGGTCGGGAGTTGTATCCTGGAGTCGAGAGACACCGAGACGAACTCATCCGCGTGGAACCCGTAACCACCTTGGAGCCCTGCTGGCGCTGCCGAGGCTCATCTTCGCCGAACTATCCTTGGAGCCCTGCTGGTGCTGCCGCGGCCCATCTTCGTGAAACCATCTCTGGAGCCCTGCTGGGGGTGCCACGGCCCATCTTCGTGAAACCATCTTTGGAGCCCTGCTGGCGCTGCCGCGGCCCATCTTCGTGAAACCATCTCTGGAGCCCTGCTGGCGCTGCCGCGGCCCATCTTCGTGAAACCATCTTTGGAGCCCTGCTTGCGCTGCCGCGGCCCATCTTCTTGAAACCATCTTTGGAGCCCTGCTGGCGCTGCCACGGCCCATCTTCGTGAAACCATCTCTGGAGCCCTGCTGGCGCTGCCGCGGCCCATACCGAAGGACCCCCGAGCTCGGGGATTGAGAGCTGAGCGCAGGGTATCCCTGTACCAGGCTGGTACCAAGACTTTCCCGCTACCCCCTTCCCTCAGAGACTTAACCTGAAAGGATCCCAGGATCCAGTTACACCTGTATCCTTACGATAACCTGCCTTAAAGTATTGATAAAAACGTGAGAACCTATCTTTGTGTGGTGTCCATCTGTAGGGGGGTGATTGCTCGTCTGTACGATCCTAGGAGAGGAACCTCGCCAGGAGGCCTCTCGATTTCGCTCGGCCAGCCCTAAGATCCTCTTTCCAACACTCGGGATCTGATGCTCTATGGGGTCCACCTCTCAACAGACCCAAGTCTGGATATATATATACACACAGACTAAAGGGAGGTTAAGCAGGGGAAGGAAAGGATGGGGACAGCAGGGAGGGAGACTTTTAATGAGACACAAACAAGAGAGGCATTTAATGCTAGACATTACCACATCTCTCTATACTTGACCTCTCCCTTAGTACCAATACTTCTACTAACCTGTAAAGAAAAATACACTTGTTGGAATACTGGGGTGGAGGTCTGGTACCTGCTAATCACCATATAACTGGCTAGAAGTCAAAAAAGGTTCTATTAATTTAATACCTTTCTCACATCAAACATACACCTCCCATGTCCCAATTGGGTACTACCTGGAATAAGGAGGTACACTCGAAGGCTGAAAAGACACTTGGTCTAATACACCCCTGTGGAGGATAGGAAAAGGAATAAAACAAGTTGAGCAGCAGCAGATTTACTCAATCCATAAAGTTATGCGCATGAATGTATGGTACCCTTAAAGCACTCCAACTGTAACATAGAAAGTATCTTGGTAGTGTTTTTGATCATCTCACGATCATAAGAAGAGTTACGTCACTCTCCTTTGACAAGCACTTCCAAAAAATGAATAGTATTCCTTTCATCAGGAATTGAATAGGAAACATTATGATTTCCCCTGCATGAACTGAGAACCCCGAATTAGGGCAGTTTGCCAATGAAGGGAAATTAGAACAGAAAAGTACAGCCACAATTAATCAGCAGCGGATCAACAAATCTCCTTCCCAAACAAGGTAACTATTCCCTCGCAAGGGCTCAGCAATGAAAATGGCCGAACCCGGCCAACGTAGGGAATATATAGCAAACAGGGTGCTCCAACACCAGATGAGCCAAAGTGCAGAAGAAATAGACAGCGAATGACAAGGACGGGTAAAGTAGCCAGAGGTGCACAAGGCACCCTTACACCACCAGGAAACACAATAATATGGCCAGCAGCGGTCCGGGAATCTACAGTATAATCGGCAGCTTGTCTTCGAGCTGTCGCGCTAATCAAAGCTTCCACATCACGTGTGACGCGGAGGGAAGACGTGGCTTCTGATGTCATGCGGCGCATGGAGGCTGTAGAGAAATGTAGTTTATTCCTACCTCAACGCGTGCCTGCGTGTGCGACTCTCCGTGACCCGTAACAGCGGGAGCGCCGACCAAGCTCATCAAATGACTACAACGCATCCAAAATGCCTCAGCACGACTGATCCTCGACGTACCATGACACAGCCACATTACCCCCCACTTGAGAAACCTGCACTCGCTCCCCTCCAACAAGAGGATATCCTTCAAGCTCCTCATATGCACACACAAAGCACTCCACAAGGCAGGCCCAGCCTACCTCAACAGACGGCTCTCCTTCTACATCCCCAACTGCCAGCTACGCTCCGCCGACCTCTCACTCGCCACCTTCCCGCACATCCGATAGAACAACCACAGGCAGGAGATCCTTCTCCCACCTCGCCGCCAAGACATTGATCACCCTTCCACTGAGCCTATGATAGATCGAAGACCTGCTGACCTTCAGGAGGATACTCAAGACCTGGCTGTTCGATCAGTAGCAGTACCCCCCTCCCCAGCGCCTTGAGACCCTTGCGGGTATGTTGTGCGTTTTACAAATGATTGATTGATTGATGATGTCACAACGCGCAACATTGTAGGTGATATCACAGAATGTGACCTCACTGGAAGTGACATCACAAGAAGTGACATCAGATATTAAGACTTCAAACATCTGTTTATCAGGTATATCATGAATACGTTTAAGCCCATTATGAGATTTAACAAATTATATTTGGAGTTGGGGTTGGGCCGATAAAATGTGGCGCAATCCAGATGCATAATCTGGGCATCAACTAATCTTTTTTTGTAACCCTGCTACAAAGAAATTAGCAACAAGGAGAAGCATGGCAGTAGATCTGTTCTGTTTAATTGGCTGAAAAGTCTGCATCTTAAAATATTTAATGGGGTTAAGGCACCTGCTTCAGAGTTGCCCAGTAAATCTCAGGGAATAATATTAATGGTGAGATAACTCTAGAGGTTAAAGCATTTGTTGGAGAGATCTGTGTTTTGTGTAGTCTCACATTTGAATCAAAGTAGTATAGAAAGTTAATGTGTCTCCTGCAGATGACAGATTCTCATTTTATGTAGACGGGTAAGTGGTTTACTGCATTGAACACAGAGATACTTTGTTAACTGCAGTTCATACATTTGAATCCTTGTAACACCTCAATTCTTTCTTGCATTCCTGAAGCGTTCCGAGAAAACTATAAAACCATCAAATTAGAAAGAGAACTAAGACCAGCGGGGGGGAGTAGCCACTGTCTTCTGTGATTTACTTAAAGTTACATTACTCAGTTCAGTACTCACTGGGCGGAAATTGCGATATTTAAAATTGCTTTCCTCCATGGTGTTATATGGAAAGGAGCACTTATCTACTGTCCCTCAAGCTCTAAGAAAGACTTTAGTATCAAATTAATGGATCTTATTGCCCCATATGTTCTATCGAAGTAAAACCTCTTCCTTATTGGAGATTTCAATTATCACGCAGAAGTAGCATCAGATTCGGAGGTCTCTAATTTACTATCCAATTTAAAAATGTTAGACCTCTATCCAATTGTAGCAGGTCCCACAAATATAGCAGGTCATACTCTGGACCGTCTCTTCCCCAATTCCCAATCCATACAAATGAATGTCCCTGACCCCTTGGTATGGACTGATCATTTTCTTTTAACATTTAAAATTCCTATTGAGGCCATTCACCCAAAGGTCCCCTTGGGGAGACTTGGGAGTACAAGACATTGGAAGCGGGTGACCGCCAGCAGCATTGGGTCTGCCTTTAGGGCTCCTGAACTGGATACCACTACAGACATCAATTCCGCCTGGACGGCACTCTATATGTTCCTCACAGAGGCACCTGACACAGTGGTTCCAATTCACTTGCCCATCAATAGACCAAGGCAACCTAACATCCCTTGGTATACTGCTGACCTGAGAACTGCCAAAACAAAGCAAGAGATTGGAACGTAAATGGAGGTGCACCAAAGATGTCCTTGACAAACAACATTATGAGTGATTGCTAGGAACATATCACACCATGATCAAAAATACATGCCGAGCCTTTACCATCAACAGAATTGAACGAGCAATTAATTCCGGGAAATAACTTTTTAAGGTCGCTAAAGAGCATGCCAACCCTCATGCATGTAATCTAAATTCAATGGCTACCCAGATCCTCTGTGGCAATCTAGCCTCCCATTTTGTGAACAAGATAGATAACATATACTGCAACTTTCAGAATCACATGCCGACTTTACCCTCCAACGCTCGGACTAACCTCAGCCACAGTAAACCTCAGGCCTCACTGGAGACATTTGAACCTAAATCTGGCTCTCCGGTGGGCCAATGTCCCCCCCCCCCCATATTTTTACCATACTTGCTCCCTCACTGGTACCTTCAGTTGCATCGCTATACAATCTGTCTCTGTCTTTAGCCTCTGTCCCTCGAGAATGAAAGCTGCATTTGTTACACCCATTCTGAAAAAAACTCACCCTGATCCCTCTGACCCCATCAATTACTGTTGCATATCTCTTCTCCAAACAACTGCCAAACTTCTGGAATCTTATGTAAACAAAAAGCTGACAACTTATCTGGAGAATCACTCCTTGTTGTACACCTCACAATCAGGATTCCACCCTCAACACAGCACAGAGACCAATCTCATGACAGTGACAGATCTCTAAGTCTTGCTTTGGACGCCAGTAAACCAGCTATGCTGGTCCTGCAAGACCGGTTGTTGGCATTTGACACCGTATCACACTCTATTCTAACTCAACGCTTGCAGGACATGGGCATACATAGCATTGCCTTACACTGGCTGACTGACTTCTTAGAAGAAAGATTTCAAACTATTTCTTTAGGTCCCTTCCAGTCAATGACGGTATGCCTGAACAAGGGAGTCCCTCAGGGCTCTGCCTTGAGTCCAAAACTCTTCAATATTTATGCCTCCCCCTTACTCGGCTAGTCAAATCCTATGGTTTTGAGTTATTCCCGTATGCTGATGACAGCAAGCTGGTCATCTCTCTCGAACAGTCTTACCATGATGTTAAACAGCATTTCATCTTCTTTCTGAGGGACCTCGCCACCTGGATGTCCTCAAACTGTCTACAACTGAATGGAGACAAGACCGAAAACTTACTTCTTGGAAAAACTAATCTCTATTGGGATGAGGACTGGTGGATGACAGAGCTCTGCCCCTGCTCCTAGATGCATGGTGAGGAACGTTGGCGTCCTCTTTGACAACAAGCTCACCGCAGCCCGACTGATTAACAAATAGCCATTGGGCACTCCTTCAGATTCTTTGCATAGAGCCTTGCCCTGGCTCCGAATAAAAAAGAGAGCAATCTTCAAACTTCTCTGTTTGACACACAAGGCCTGGGCTGCTAAAGGACCTAAATATTTACAAGATAAATTGAAACCTTGCTGCCTGACAGGAACCTGAGATACAAAAATAAACTCCTTATCTGGCCTTTAAGCATCCACACATCAAAATACAGAAGACGTGTCTTTTCTCTTCTGGCTCTGTTCCATTGGAACATACTCCCCTTGACCAATAGAGTATGCATGAACTTTGCTGGCTTCAAGAAACAGCTTGAAACCTGGTTGTTTCAATTAGCAGCTCCTGACACTATGTTTCCTCGAGTCCATTAGGGACGAGTCGTGTGCTATATAAATTTTGAATAACATAACATATAGCTCAGTGAGTTTTGAAGGACATGTGACTCCTACACCTTGTAAGTCTGTGTCATGTAACCCATCTTGTACATTGATTTACACAAGTACATGTTTTATTGTCAATGTATAATGTCTATGTTATGTAAAGAGCTCTGACACCCTGCATTGCGTTGCATAGCGCTGTAAAAGAAATAAAGTAGTGCTATTTAAATTTTTATTTGTGTACATACTGGGACAGACCAACACATCTTTCATTCTTACAGTGCGCGCACTTATATACAGGGACTGAACATTCAAAAGCATGCCTCTCTTAAGTACCTGTGAAGAGATAACAAACTGTGTGCCTTTGTTTCACCTTGTGGCATTTACACTTATGTGTGAGGTTCCAGGCCACTCCAGTAAGGATATTCAATCAAAAGGAGACCTGGTGGCCCCTTAACTTAGGCCCAGCTAGAGGTGAAAAAGAAATCCCTCGCTGCCTGCATGTTGCTGCTGGGAATGGAAAGCAAACAACATACAGGGGCTACTGAACGTGTTCCGGTGTCTGAAAATTACACTGGGAGACGTTCAACATATTTCTCAGGGGCCCAACGTCTTGGCAGAGTAGACAGAGTCCACCCGGTGAAAATTGTGGGTGGACGCTGTGTAGCTGCAGGTACCCCAGACTTGTGCCCTGGTCACTTGGTTTGACAGGACTTTGGATCATCACCTTCAAAGGTCTTCCCACTTCAGAATTATGGTCGAGGGATTACAAGGCTCATTAAGATTTCTGAGTTCTCTTTTGCTGTTATGATTTCAGCTTCTTATCGCTTAGACATCAAATGAACCGAAAGTTTGAGCGGTTAAAAGAAGACCCTGGTTAATAGTAACGCAGGAATAGAACCTGTCATGAATTGTAGAGAATGAGAGAACTCACTATTAATTAGGTGATTTGTATATGCATTTTCTTGTCGTTTGTTCTGCGGAGGTCAGATCATGTGGCCGAAACCCATCAATAGTATGATCAAGGAAGGTTTCAGCAGTAAAACTAATAATAACAAGAGATAAGACTATGAAGCAATCTTAGGTATTTATTGTACTGTTGGACACTCTCATAGGTATCTTGGACAGTACAGAAAACTGGATCTCTTCAAAATTTCCCTAAAAAATGAAATGCAAGGACTGTTAAATGCAATCAATATATTTTTATGTATCAGTGGCAGCCCCTCCGCTAAGGTGGAGGAGCGTCACCCCACTGCTTCACAGAAGTGAAGTAAAGGAATCATAAAATGATAATAACTCATGTTGTGATCAGTTTATGTTTCCTTCTACTGCAGCTTTGTGTTTGGGGCAGGGCTGCTCGGACAACAGAAGAGCAGGGGAGGAGTGGTTTGCCCATTCCTAAGTGCACATGGCTGTATGGCCAGCCTTCTAGGACTGGCCAAACACTCATGCACACTTCACATCTTCTCCATGCAGACTGCATTACAGCCTGCGTGGAAAACGTGCCCAGGCCCACGTTCCCCTGCTGAGTGCCGATCCGCGCCACTCAGACCAATCACAACACTGCATTGCAGCATTGTGATTCGCTACTGGGAGGCTGGGAGCCGGGTGCTTCATGCTGCTTCCTTTATCTTGCTGCGGTATCGGAGTCAAGAAGAACAGGTAAGTGGGTTTATTTTTAAACTTTAATCGTCCTGCTCACCCCTCTACCCCTGCCCCACCACCCGGGTCCGGTAGCAGCCGCTACTGTGTACAATATGGAGAAATTATATTAATAAACTGATGAATGAGTTATTCGTGAGAACTCCTTATGGTACTAAAGATGAGCAGGTATGAAAAAGCAAACTTTAAAATTCCATATTACGTATATTACATTCATAAATTGTATCTCAACAACGACTGGCAGTGCTATTTTTGAGTAAAAAGAACAATGTATCCCTATAGAGAACCCTGTTCAAAACACAGTGCTTGTACCCAAGTTCTAATAGAGTTATTCGGGTAATCGCAGATAACCACCTGTGCCCTTTCTTGGCCATCATCCTTGGCACAGCACATAACAGCTGACTGGAGAGGCTGTGAGTGGTATGCAAATGGTGAATAGTGACAGCTTTTTTTGGCTATTGGTGCTCATACGTCCTGTTTGGGACTCAGACAACAATATTCAAAAGTACGTCACTCACACTGCCTCACTCACCAACGACCCAGCACCATTTTTACTATTCTTTCATGCAATGCAGCAAGGGAATTTGTGCTGCATGAAATGGAGAGAGCAGGAATGAGCCATATCTCATTGCATTAGCCCAGTTGTGGTAACCCAGCACCAATGCAAGCACCCTTGCGGCATGGTGCAAGGATGCCTGCTTTGTGCTCAGGATTGTTTTTGTGCAGGAAGGAGTACTTTTCTGCACACCTAAAATCCTTAGAGGTGTATTTCTTTTTGTATATGTTCTACAGAACAAAGCATACACACATAGAGGAAGCAGTGAGGAGACATAACGCTAGCCTGGAGTGGGTGCACCATTGTAGTTCAAACTATGTAACACCTCCCCAACGCAAGGTAATGCAAGGAAGCATTCTGCACAGCTTTTCGTTACTTTGGGGGGGGGGGGGGGAATATGACACAAAGCCACACAAATCAAGATTTGCGAGGCTTTGTAAATCTCAACTTACAATGCAAATCCCTATGCCCTAATGTCTATCGTTTGATCTGATCCAAATTTTGGGTATTGCTACCAACAGAGCAACGCCTAGAGAAAAGGGCTGACCTAGAGCGCGTATGTTATCCTGTGGGATGATTAAAAAAGTGAATAACGACAGAGCAATGGCTCAAGGACACTCAACCAAAGTCCCCCTCAGTGTTGGTTGTATGTATTATTGATGCATTATGCACAAAAGATCTGGTGAAACAGCAACATCTTTATTTTAAGGCAGACCTAAATATAGACTTTTAGTTTAACAGCACCACTCAAGAAACATATTATAGTAACATCTAAAAAGAAAAGTGAATTTATTATCATCTGGAGCCATTTCCATCAAATATAATTGTTCAGTTTACTACCGAAAATCACATAGTCAGTGTAGCTGAATAAACCAAATAATTTCCGAATCCCGCAATTTATTTCAATGAGCATCAAATAGAGAGCACTAGCTCTGAATGTTTTCGGCACTGAGGGATTTTGAAAAAGAACAAAGTGATCTAATCTTCGTGAGTACATTTGTGTTTAAATACCTCAAAGCACCAGGTTATTCCAGTAATTGCGGCAACATTTGAGCTCAGGGCACTCATGGGAAGGACTTATTCAAGGAAAGTTTTGACTCGTTTTGTATATTAACTACAGTTGGAAAAAGAAAGTACTTACAGACGATCTCCAATATTAGTTTGTAATGGGCGTTTTTTATCTTCTGTAGTGTGCAGTTTTAACAGAACTGGAAATTGGCTTGTGTATACTGTTTTCAAGCAGTGACCTTGGTCTTTCAAAATGTGCTGCATACACAAAAAAATCCACCTTGACAAGAGGTATTCCTAGGAAGATTTGCCAGGTGGGGTGAAAGTCTGCAGTAGAAATTATAATAGGGAGAAATGCATAGACTTACATCTGTACAGCCTCAAAGAGAGATATGGGACGTGTGGGTAAGACATTCTAAAACATTTAAATAAGAACATTTGTTAATGTTGTTGTAAAGTGCTGGCTTCTGCCATCTTGAGAAGGGAGCATATCCCTTCGGAAGTGTCATTCTAGGTATCACATGAGAAGGTGCTTTGGGTGGAGACTCACGACTAACAAAAGGATGCGCTTCTTCATAAAGATAAAGTTGGTCACATGCAGGTAATGGTGGAATCCAAGGGGGCATATTATCGCTAAGCACGGCCAGCGATAATTATCGCTGGCCGTGCTTAGCCATAATTTTATTATCGCAGGCTATCTCTGGAATTTATTGCCCTGGTAGCTCATTATTAACAACGTGATAGAAATTCCAGAGACAGCAAGGTTATCGCTGTTTTGCAGAGAACATCGCTGGTTTTCCAGGGATGTTCCCTGCAATACGTCAAAAACCTTGCTGATACGACCCACTGGGTCATATCAGCATAATCCACCCCAATGTTAGGGATAGGTAAATCTGCATTTTAGCAGACGTTCGTTTTTGGAGAAAACAGCGGTTTTCTCCAAAAACTAACGTCTGCTAAAATGCTGGGGCAGCCTTGTAACGCAATGTGAACATCAGCAATATTTGCAAGGTTGTCCATTCGGGGTACGCCCAGTAACGCCCACTTTGCATCTCATTAGAGATGCAAAAGGAGGCGTTGGGGAAAAGGGTGCTAACATGCAATTATGCATGTTAGCACCCTCTTGTAAATAGGGTGATCGTTTTATCTCCGCTTTTTTCGGCTTTTTAAGCCAAAAAAGCGGAGAGAAAGCCCTTGTAAATATGCCCCAAGTTAGTATCAAACAAATAAATAAAGGCAACAGACTAATAGACAAAGTAATCATTGTGTGAACACACAGGTTGCATTAAAGGCCGCATGGGCTGTATGCATGCATGGACACAGCAGACGGGGACAAGGACAAACTAGATGGGCTAGATTAGCTCTATTGGCCACCACTATTTAAGTTTTATATGTAGCAGTATTAGAATTGGAATTCCTCCCGCTGTGAACCTACTTTGATACATTATCCACTAGTATCCTCCATTCCTTCTAACTGAGGTGCTCCTACTCACCTTCTACCCTCTGTGGAGGGTGTTCACAATTTGTTTGAATTAGCTTTGAGTTCTTTCGTGGTAATCAGTCACTCGTGTTGAACTTTATTTTATCTTGTATGATTTGCAGTATTTCAAAATCAGTACTAACTACCTGCGGCAGCATACTTTGGAGGAGGATACATAGAGAGGAAGCTGTAAGCTGCTATATATATATTTTCAACCCTTTTGGCCGCAAAGGAAGAAGTATGGCAATATCGCTCTATGTGTCGTAACCTCAGCCAATCAATATGATTCCAATAAGACTACCAGTGGGGTTTGTGAGTAAGATTGGAAGGGTAAAGAGGGAGTAGTCCCCCTTATAAGATGGTGGCGGACTCTGCTTAGGCTCCAGGTAGGCTGTAGGGGCAGAGCAAGATAAGAAAACGGTAGGAATCCTCAAAAACTCGGGGGCATATTATCAAGGGGGTTTATCTCCGCTTTTTTGATTTAAAAGCCAAGAAAGCGGAGATAAAATGATCTCCCTATTACCTAGCTGTCACTAACACCAGTTAGCGACAGCTAGTAGGAGATAGCGACCATCTTGGGCCCCGCTTTGCATGTCAGTGATATTTATCACTAATATCATGCAAAGTGGGCGTGCCAAGATGTTAGCGACTGGAAACAGTCGCTAACATCGCTATCTCCTATTACCAACTTTTGGAGATATTCGTGCTAAGCGCGAATATCTCCAAAAGCTAACACCTGCCCTGAGCAGTTCTTAGCCATTTTATCCAATGGTAGGTGGATAACATGGCTAAGAGCATTAGCTCGGTAATGCATGAATATCGCTGACTTTTCAGCGATATTCATGCATTTCGGCCGATTTTTATCGCTTAGGAGATAAACCTTGATAATAGCAAGGTTCCTAAGCGATAAAAATCGCCGCAGCTCGGCGATAAAAATATCGCCGCTAACCCAACATAGCGATAATTATCGCTAGTTGTTGGTAATATGCCCCTCAGTTTCTTAAATCACAAGATCTTCAGTGGTGCAACATGATCCCTCAACTGCATCCTTGGAAACCCTGCAGGGAGTTTTGGGGAGTGCATGGAGTAAGCAGGAAAGAAGCAGAGTGTTAGGTTCCCCCCAATGAGGGGAAAGAGGACACTGGTCACATGTAAGGGATTAAGTATAAATATAATTTTATAAAGTGGTGAAATAGTTATAAATCTTTAGGGGCACAGGAAAGATAACCCAGTCATGTAACATTGGGTCGTTTGGCCTCGACCATCCAATAGCATTCAGCAAGTCTAGAAGGGTTGAGATGCGTAAAGAGCAAACAGTCATCGTGTTGGATGGATGTCATGATTAAGCTTGAGGTAACGTGAAGGGGCTGAAAAAAAGGAAAGGATATGTAGACGTATGTATACACACTGACCACAGAGCCAATATTAGGAAGTTGTAGATCTCCCATTACTTCATCTCACAAATAAGCAAGATGTTTGTACAGAGAACAGGTGGCAAGCCATCTGTGGGGCATTTGATCTAGGCTCTGTAATTAAAAAAAAACTCTTTTAGATCTAATTTTTGAACTGTAGTTAAGCTCAATGAAAGCAAGCCTTATCTTGGTGAAGCCTGTCCACAGTAATCTTGCAATTTACAGACTTGATCTATATTTGGATGTGACTGTTGCTAGCAATGCTAGTATGAATATTATATCCAATGGAAAAGTAGAGTCATACAGGAATTACCTCCCTTGTACTCTAAAGAAAATATGACACTTTTGGCATGAAAATTAAAGTTCAACATAGGGATATTTGAGTTGATTTGTTCATATATGACTGGAAAAAGATTTGTTTTCACAATGCACTTATAGGTACATGTACTGCACCTTTCAAGAGATCAAACATGCTCGTTTGTAACTACATGGATAGCAAGGAAAATATTATGAAATATTTAAATATGCAGCTATTTATGCATGCCAAAGGCAGAGAATGGGAGGAACCTACCTCTCACAGATGGATTGGATGTGAACTGACTTAAACGATAAGTCTGGCTTTAATGTGCTAGCTCATGCAAGCTCAAGCAAGCATAAATGCCAGCACAATGAATCTGCACATTAAAGCCAGATCCAATAGCTTTTCCAAGGCTAATAATTACAAAAGTCTTAAGAATTTTCAGATTCACAAGCAACATTATATTTTGCTTTTGGGTCACCCCCTTCCACAAGCAACAAAACCATTTTTACCATCCGTTGCAATTTGTCGCTCTTTGAGGGCCATTCGTGGTCAATAGGCGCTGTCTAGAATGGACTGAATATGTTGCCAGTGCTGGCTGGCTCTGTGAGGAAGATGTGCTGTGCAAGCATAGCTCACTGAAGGAAAACCTACACATGCTTCAGATTTGGTAGGTGTGTGTGTGTGACACCACAGAAATTCTCTCAGAATATCTTGTTTAAATACCATCCTAAAAATATTTGAATGTCAGTGCATGTATCTTGACAATGTGATGTGTGTGTGTGTGCGCGCGGCGTGTGTATATATCTATATCTATATATATATATATATATATATATATATATATATATATATATATATATATATATATATATATATATATATATATATATATGAATAGGTTTCAAGGATCATAAATATAGAATAATAATAGTACATCTATACTTACCCATATAAACTTACATTGATGATAATGTGGTAGCCTATATGTGTGCTACAATATTGTCTTAGAGTGATATTTTGTACTAAATATTCTGACATACAAGCTTGGCCATAACAACCTTCTGTGGCGTCCACCCACTCTGGGGGATTCTCATGTAAGGAGCCACAGCCTGCCTTCTAGGGATGATGAGCTAGTTGAACAGAGACGCGCTTGTCTGATTGCTGGCTGTTTGCTTTCCCTTCTACTTTACAATATTCTGCTTGTGTAATGGAAGCGTCCACTGCTATTTGTACAGCGTGTTTGTATAAGCGTGTTTTACTGCTTTGTTCAATGCTACACATGTGCACTGTGAGAGTGCAGGTGAAGGAAAAGTGTACTGTTACTACATGTGATGTACTTGTGATGAGTGCTACAGTGAAAATAGAAACCAAAAAAAGCACTTTATACAAAGTTCCTTTGGAACATTATGATATGTGTGATAATTCAGTGTGCTTTTGAGTTTTAAAATAATCTCCTGAGCATTGCAATGAAAGCACTCCACAGGAGGCCGAATGATGCACCAAACATCAATAGCATTAGGCGAGAAAAATACTCCTCTGGTGCAGCCATCGCTCTGTACGTGCAGTGTAAAGAATTAGTAATAATAGGTCCCAAACGGTTGTGGTATCATACCAGACTTAAAGAGGGTGGAACACTGCGCTCTTTGCTTTTGTATCCCCTTTATTTCCAAAGGGCACCGGCTTGCTGGAATGGGCTGGCATGTGCATGTCTGTTCCAAATGTCTATTTAATTTCTCTGTAGAACGACTTTATCTACTCTACGAAAGCTGAGCAAGTCTTTCGTTTCTCGTTGAAAATCCACATGGAAAATTAAAATGCAAGCTAAACACCTTTTATCTTTTGGGAAACTGGTCCCACTCATCCAATACTTCGGAACCAGCTGAAGAGAGCAAGGCTACAGGATCCTCCCAGGCTGGCAACTAGAGATAAATTTCGGAAGGGGGGGGGGGGGGGGGGGAGGGGGGAGAGGGCGGGGGTGGGGGACTGAAAAATATTTGGGGGGGGCTACGGGGGGGGGCTAATTGTCCCAACCATAGACAGAGTTGCTGTAAGAAGGGATAAACACACACCAAAAGCCTCATTTACAAGTAAATTGTCTTTTAACCCCTTCGATGCGGATGACGAAGCCAGTTCGTCATGGGCGTTACCTGCGCTGTGCGCATGACGAGCTGGCTTTGTCACGAAAGCCGCGATTTTCAAATTTCAGCACGCAGCGGGAAAACCCGCTAGTGCGCATGCGGTTAAAGACCTGTCAAGTACTCAGGTGCAACTGCAATTTGATGCTCGCCAGCCTGCGAAGCTGTCTCTGCCCGTTCTGACACACACGACGGGGGAAGGGGGGGGGGGCTGAAGCCCTGTGAGCCCAATGGGTGTTGCGCACAATCTGGCAAGGAGGGGCATAATGTAGATGCGAAACTGAAATACTACTTTGCTTGTTCTTTTGAGAACATGGACTTGTATATCAGATGTTCTAACCTTTGACCTCAGGCATGTGTCCATGCTTCCCGGAGGTAGTTATCCTTGTATGCTTTGCTCAATGCAACATGGAGGCATAGATAGAAATACTTCGGGGCAGATTTACAAGGCCCCTGCGCCACTTTTGTGTCTCTTTTCCCATGTTAAAAATAACGCAAAAGTGGCGCAAGAGTCTTGGAAATAAGCCCCGGCGTCATATATTCTAGTACAGCATATTTCACACCTCTAACCCATTTATGTAGACAGTAGTGTAGGCAAAGAAGACTGTTAGTGGGCAAGCCTTCGACATGCCCTCAACACGCATTGGAGAAGATCACACAGACAAGAAAGACATATGGAAGACGGGAGGATTCAACACACAGACGACTCCTTAGGCCACGTGGTGACTACCATGTCGAAAGGGTATAGTGATAGCCAAGGATTAAAACGTATATTTCTGACAGCAGTGTCCAAGACAGAATAGCTTTGATTTTGACAGTTTTCTCGTTAAAAAACGTTTATTTGTTGGTTTAAAAACCTTTTGACCAACGTAGACAGTCTTATATTGGTGTGGCATGTGAGGTGTCTGGCCTTTACGTGCAACAAGGTGTTTGGATTTTCCCGCGCGCCTCGTCTCAGTTGCAACGTGCTAGGACTAACAGCGGGTTCCTTGCAGCTACGACCAGAAGGCTTTTCTCACTTGTTCAGCGTGCAAAGAGGCCTGTGAGGCAGCCGCAGCGTGAATGGTACTTTTCATACTGAGTCATCATTTTCAAGCACAGCAGCTCAAGCGAGTAGAACAGCTGGACTGCAAAAAGGTTTCTACAGCCTCTGATGTCTAAAGCCGTGTTGTTAACCAGGAGAACCAATGTAATACAAGTTATTTTCACTTACCTGAAGGGGCCCTGACCCACTTTGAATCATGCTTGCTGACCTACGTTCAATGAGAAAGAAACCAGCAGAAATGTCTAAGTGTTGGCTACAAATGGAAATAGCTAATACTGTTCCTCAGGGTAATGGTCTTCTAGTGACCAAGGTTGGAAGTACTGAAGAGTTGGTTGGTCTAAACAGGATTAAAACTTATGAGCTGTAGATGACATGCACGGCTGACGCCTTTATTTGTGTGCGAGGCCGCAACCATGAGGAACTATAATACTGCAATGTTGATGACAGGATCCGCATCACCAGGTGTTTTAATGTGTGCATCATGATGTGCGGCCAGCAACATATTGATCAAACCCTGCAAAGCTCATAAAGATGCCTTGTGCGTGATTCACAAAAACGTAGATAAAATAATGGGGGGGCCTGCGACTCCCCCTGAATGGGATATTTCCTCTTTTTTCTATTCACAAAGATTCCCAGGAGTCGTTCTGGAAAGCTGGGCCATGTGAAGATTTTCAGTCGTTCCCTTTGGAAGGTCAAGTGACTTTATAAGCATACTCCTATTCCTGCTGTATAAGTTTTCCATAGCAGAGGTGAGGACTTCGCACAGTAGGAATAAGATCCCCTGTGAAAATGCGCTTGTTTCTACTGTGGGAAAAATATTTATTTCCCATGAAGTCCTTCCACACCCCCCAAAGCTAATCTTGGGGTTATCCATTTCCCCTGCCACGTTGGAAGGGAATTAGCACAAGCCTCGTGCTGGAGTAAGTTTCCAATTTGGAAACAAGCCTCATGGGACAGGTTTCTCGGTTTCACCTCTCATCAGCAAAGCTAGCAGTGGCGGCTCGTAATGTCGACGATTAGTGGGGCGGGCCGTGGGAACGCACAAGCACAGTCCCATCCTCCCATCCCTCACAAGCACACACATACTCACTCCCACCCATCTACATGTGCACTCACACCCATCCATTCACAAGCGCACACATAAACCCATCATTCGCTAGCACATACCCATGCACACACCCATTCAAAGCACACAGCACTAATTCACATACATTTTTCTTGCGCCCACCACAACTTATAGTATGGGGCATCAGATCAGCCCCCTTTGAGCCAGTGTCTCGAATTTTCGCGAGTTACGGCATTTTTGCTTGCGATCCATGTGCACATTTGCCATAAAATTAGCACCCTTCAGTGTTACGGCTGGTAAACCACTGCGCTGTTTACATTTAAAAAAAAAACATTTTTATGAACGTTTAGTTTACCACCTTTTCAGTATACTGCAAGGGAACAAGAGATGAATGGATCTCAAAATACAATGAATATAAATTAAAAAACTTACCTTGGCTTAATGGCTTCGTTCCCGGGCTGACTCCGTCCCGAGACTGCTCCCGCCTTCGTCCTGGATTTTGAATGTGGGCTCTCGTCATTGAAGGCTGCTGCAGGCAGCCTCCCTCCCCTCCATGGCAGCCGGCGCTGATTGGTTCGGCC
The DNA here is from genome assembly GCF_964263255.1 of Lissotriton vulgaris. Lineage (NCBI taxonomy): Eukaryota > Metazoa > Chordata > Amphibia > Caudata > Salamandridae > Lissotriton > Lissotriton vulgaris. Next base: position 290,172,010 of record NC_141697.1, on the reverse strand, counting down.
GGCTGCCCCAAAATACGTCATTTCTCACAGTCTGCATCCTGCAGAACGGAGAGTGGGAGGAGGCTTGGGGGAGCGGCTTGCCCACTGTTGCTAATACTGTCTGTTTGGACAGCCTCTCAGGCTGTCCAAACAGTACGTATTCACAAAAGTAGGCAAGCCACTCCCCCAAGCCACTCCCCCCTGCCCTGAGGCCCGAGAAACCAGGAAGTTCGGAATCGGCTGACGGCTGACTGCTTTCTCGCCGTGCGAGAAGGGCAGGCAGAAACAAATGGTAGTTATTAATAAATAACTACCATTTGTTTCTGCCTTCTTCTCGCACGGCGAGAAAACAGGTGGGGCAGCGCCCAAACGCCCCCACGGGAGAACCGCCACTGAAAGCTAGCTTGACTCTAGTAGCATGGATAGCATAGGACTCATGTCTGGGCTCACCCGTACCACTCAGGGTGACAAATGCAAAAAGAACAATTAATGGACAAAATGCAGAACAATGTCATACATTCACCCCAGTACAGAGATCTGGGCCTAAATCCATCGTATTTTGCTCCCCATGCCCTTCCAGTTTGAACCCAGCTACATGCAAATCAGTCTTGACCCTGTTCCCCAAAATGCCAGGCCAGGTCCTCCTGGACTGGAAACATGCATCCTGGGACCAGTTTCGGGGTTTCACCACTCATCAGCAAGGCTAGCTTGACTCCTGTCGCATGGAGAGTACTGGACCCACATCTGGGCATACAGTCGACACTCATGGCAGTGATCGCTGATGCCTTTAAATGGATCTACATCTGTCAGGAATCCCTTGTGAGATCCTGGAAGCATAAAAGAAAGGTACATTTGGTCATAAAAATACATTTCCGACCTAATTTGGTTTTATATGTTTATGACCGAATATGAATTGTGAATAGGCCTGTTTGTGTTTTACTCTGTGTCTTACTCTGTTAGGGAAGGTGACAGTACGAGTAGGTTGTGTTATTGTAAAGCTTTCATGTGTGGTGTGAGATAGTCCATAAGCACCAGTTTCATTCACTTTGTATATCTGTAGGCATTTACATGCCCCTGTAGGCATTTACATGACTGCAAGGGCAAAATAGCTAAACATATTTACAATGGTTATACAACTGAAGCTACCAAATCCATCAAATGTTATTTTATTTGTAGAAGCTTCTCTTTCACCAGTGCGACCTCTCAGCACCCAATGCGTAAATACTGAAGAGCATTACTATCTACCTTGGTTCACAAAATATGAGTCATTGCTCTGTTCGTGATTAACTGTTTAATATGATCTTTGTTTCTCATAATTGACTTAGTGCAATTATTGGCATGTGTCTAGACCAATCAGCAGCAAATGTGTTCTTCAATGTACAAATTCCATGTTTATTTGTATGATTGGGCGGATGGTTTTGAATCTGTCTTCATTCAATAATTTTCATCTAATTCTGCATGTGTCATCCTGAGCTGTAGGATGTAGACACATTGACCTTTGACCCTACCAGGTAGGTCACTCCCCCTCCCCACAGCACCGCCTGTGTCTCCCTGCCGCAGCTGCTGCTGCTGAGTACGTTTGAGGCCCTCCTCCACCCCCAGGTTACCACCTGCGCCTCATCCCTGGTGGCCAGTGGTAGGCCGTATGTTTTGTTCAGCTCCGCTTTTTTCCACTAGTTATTCTATTGTGGTGTATTGTTTTTGCTGTTTTCACTATATTTCCTGTATTGCTGTTGTCTTCATTACTGTGCCTGTGACTGCTGTTCTCCGTCTTTCCCCGCTGCCTGTACTTGATCTGTGCCGTTTTTCCCTCTGTTCCCCTCACTGTCCCTGTGTCTCTCTGTATGTTTTTTTTCTGCTGTTCCCCTCGCTGCCCGTGCCTCTCTGCCCGTATTTGCCTTCTGTCATCTAGCTGCCCCTGTATTTCCGTGCCCTCTTGCCTACTGTTCCACTTGTGTCCCCCTCTGTTTGTTAGCCCTTTTGCCTTATGTAACACCCATTTTTTTAGCCCCTTTGCCTTCTATGCCAATCATTTTCCACTTGTTTCCTGTGCCCTTTGCCTTCTGTAACACCCGTTTTTCCACTCAATCTTGTGCCCTTCCCTCTTTTCCTTTTGTCATCCCTCTCCTCCCCCACCCCTGTGGCTCTTGCGGCCCAGCCCCCCTAACTGCCCATTCTCAGCCCCACCTATCAACTACTCCTCCCTCCCACCTCCACATATCTGCCGCCCGTCCACGCCTGGACCGCTCCCATCTCCAGAACCCCTGGCCCCCGCTCCCGCCAGGACGACCGCCTCCGCTACAATGCCAACACACTCCACGCTCTCAACCCCGGACGGACCCTCACCTGCTTCAAGGCCACCCCGAAATGCACACACGGTCCCTTCACCTGCCTCAGAGCCGACGAACCACCCGCCAAGAAAGACCGCACCCACCTGTGATGCATACTACTGAACACCAGCTCTGCACTCAAACACGCCGTCGAGCTCTGGGACTTGCTCGACACAACATCCCCAGACCTCACCTTCCTGACGGAGACCTGGTTGAACAACTTCTCTGCACCCGACACTGCCATAGCCATCCCAAACGGCTACAAGATCACTCGCAGAGACCGCACCAACGGAGTCGGAGGAGGAATCGCCATCATCCACAAGAACAGCATCTGGGTCGCAACTAGCACAGACGACGCGCTCAGCACCACCAAACACATGCACTTCCAGATCCACACAGACCCCAACTCTACCCTCAGAGGCACCCTCATCTACCGACCCCCTGGACCCCGCCCCCAGTTCAGTGACTCCATCGCTGACTTCATCAGCACACATACCCTAACCGCCACCGACTACATCCTCCTCAGAGACCTGAACTTCCACCTTGAGAACAACAACGACAACAACTCCACAACCCTAATTGATAACCTCGCCAACCTCGGACTGAAGCAACTCATCACAATGCCCACCCACTCCGCCGGCCACACGCTCGACCCCGTCTTCTCCTCAAGCCCGCATGTCTCAGTCAGCCACACCACCGAACTTCTCTGGACCAACTACCGCTCTACCCATTTCACCTTCCAGAAACCCATCACACACCACCACACCCAACAGATCCCCCGCCGCTGCTGAAGCCAAATCACCGAAGACCAAATACATGCAATCCTCGCTCTCAGCCCATCCACCGAACCCTCCAACACCGACGACGCTGCCCACAGCCTCAAACGCTGGATCGAGAACTGCGGCAACACCCGCCTCACTGAAGAAACCCCCCCACAGAGACACCAGCAAGAGGACCAGCTAGTTCACCCCAGAACTCCTAGCCTCCAAGCAAGCCTGCCGGAAACTAGAGAAGAAATGGCACAGCGAACAAACTCCGGACAACCGCGCAGCACACAAGGACACCATCTGCAACCACCACCACATCAGGGCTGCCAAGAGAACCTCGTTCAAAGACCGCCTCGACAACAACGCACACAATAGCAAGGAGCTCTTCAACATCATGAAGGAACTTTCCAACCCCAGCTCCAACACCAATGACATCCGGCCGTCACAAGCCCGGAGCGACTCACTTGCCACCGTCTTCCACTGCACACAGCAGACATCCACAACAGCTTCAACACCTAGAGAGCCCCAAAAGACAGCAACACAACAGACCCTCTGCACACCATTGACCATGACCCCCAGCTAGCCTGGGCCAGCGTGAGCATTAATGACACCATCAAGACCATGGGCACAATCCACTCTGGCTTCCCGTCAGATCCCTTCCTGCACCAAGTCTTCAACAAAGCAAGCAGCTCCATCGCACCCCACCTGCGCAACATCATCAATCTCTCCCTCGAGACCGCGACCTTCCCAGAGAGCTGGAAACACGCCAAGATCAACACCCTACTGAAAAAACCCAAGGCAGACCCAAGAGACCTCAAGAACTTCCGGCCCATCTCTCTGCTCCCCTTCCCGGCCAAGGTCATCGAGAAAATCGTCAACAGACAGTTAACATGATACCTCAAAGAAAACAGAATCCTGGACCCTTGCCAGTCAGTGTTTCGCAGCAACCACAGCACTGAGACTGCCCTCATCACCGCCACCGACTACATCAGGGCCCTGCTTTACGATGGCAGGATCACAGCACTCATCCTCCTAGACCTCTCCGCCTCCTTCAACACCGTCTGCCACCGCACACTACGTGCACGCCTCCATGCTGCAGGGATCTGAGACAAGGCTCTGGAATGGACCACCTCCTTCCTCTCTGGCAGAACCCAAAGCTTCCGCCTCCCCCCATCCCGGTCCAAAGCCTCCGAAATCATATGTGGCGTACCCCAAGGATCCTCCCTCAGCCCGACACTGTTCAGCATTTACATGGAGCCGCTCGCACAAGTCGCCCAACAGCACGACCTCAACATAATCTATTACACCGACGAAACTCAACTGATCCTCTCCCTCACTAAGGACCCCATCACCGCCAAAGCCAACCTCAATGAAGGAATGAAGGCTGTCGCTGACTGGATGAAGACCAGCTGTCTGAAGTTGAACTTGGACAAGACGAAGGTCCTCATCCTCGGCACCAACCCTTCAGCCTGGGACAACTCCTGGTGGCCGACGGCACTGGGAGTAGCCCCGACACCCACTGACCACGCACGCAACCTGGGAATCATCCTCGACTCAACACTCTCAATGACCAAGCAGGTCAACACCGTCTCCTCCTCCTGCTTCAACACCCTCCGCATGCTGCGCAAGATCTACAGATGGATCCCGACAGACACAAGAAAGACAGTCCCCAGGCCATCGTCAGCAGCAGACACGACTACGGAAACGCTCTCTACGAGCGAGCCCCGACCAAGCCCATCAAATGACTACAACGCATCCAAAACACCTCGGCATGACTGATCCTCGACGTACCACGCCACGGCCACATTACCCCCCACCTGAGGAACCTGCACTGGCTCCCTGTCAGCAAGATGATATCCTTCAAGCTCCTCATCCACGCACACAAGGCACTCCACAAGACAGGCCCAGCCTACCTCAACAGACAGCTCTCCTTCTATTTATTTATTTATTTAGCACTTGTATGGCGCGACGGATAGTCCTTGGGGGGATCTTTCGGTGCCTTGGCATGACACTGACATGGACCGGTAGCAATGCAAACCCCTAAAACATCCAGGTTTTTAGGCTTTTTTTGAAGTGTCCCAGAGAGGTACAACAATGTATCTCTTCCGGGCACCTGTTCCAATGAGAGGGGGCAAGATAGGAAAATGCACCATTCTAGATTTATTGATCTTGCATGGTACTAATAGGTTTTGATTGCTTGACCTGAGGAGGCGACCGGTCACCGGGGACATAAGGCCTCCTCGTCTTCTTCCTTAAATAGGCTGGCACCAGGTCTCGAGTTGCCTTAAACACCACTGTGAGAAGTTTGAAAACTGCTCTTTTTTTGATGGGCAGCCAGTGTAGTGCTTTGAGCAAGGGACGCGAGGGGGAACGTCTAGGCTTGTTCAAGACCAATCTTGCTGCAGCACTTTGCAACACTTGGGGCCTAATGAACAGTTCTTTCCTGGCTCCAACCAATAGGGAGTTGCCATAGTCCAGCCTGCTTACAATAAGTGCCTGAATCAGGGTCTTTCTTGCACCCAGTTGGATCCAAGGAAATACCTTTCTCAGCATCTTCAGAATTCCGAAGCAAGTGCCCGAAGTGATTTTATATGATTTTCGGACAACAGTTTGCTGTCCAGCAGAACTCCGAGATTCCTGACCTGCTTTGTAGGGGAAGGGGGTTCCCCCAGCTCTGTGGGCCACCAATCCGGTGTCCAAAGTTCCTCCGCCTTCCCGAACAGGACAATGTCCATTTTATTGGAGTTCAGTTGGAGGATATTGTCCCCCATCCATTCCGCTATGGTCTTGAACTTGGCTCTGGTGACACCAGGATCTGACTCGAAGGGAATGATCACCTGTGTGTCATCCGCGTAAGAAATAGTTTCAAAGCCGTTAGCTCTTATGATGGCGGACAAAGGGGCCACATATATGTTGGACAGAGTGGGGCTTAGTATGGACCCCTGAGGTATCCCCTTGACAAGTGGGTTAGTTGCTGGCACACATGAGTCTAGCTTAACATACTGTGAGCTCTCTGCCAGGAAGCTCTGCAGCCAAACCAATGCTAGACCTCTACATCCCCAACCACCAGCTATGCTCTGCCGACCTCTCACTTGCTACCTTCCCGCGCATCCGAAGAACAACCACTGGCGGGAGATCCTTTTCCCACCTCGCCGCCAAGACATGGAACACCCTCCTACTGAGCCTACGACAGGCCCAAGACCTGCTGACCTTCAGGAGGATACTCAAGACCTGGCTGTTCGATCAGTAGCCCCCCAACCCCCAGTGCCTTGAGACACTCCCGGGTATGTAGTGCGCTTTACAAATGACTGATTGATTGACATTGGAGTGGCCTACAGGGGAAGTCTGAGAATTTCCAGCAGGCCAGTGCCTTTGACAGGTTTATCAGTTGCAGTAAAGTCAACCATCCCTTCTTCATTGGAGACTCACTTATGTCAATCTGACACTTTATCTAATCCATTGTCCTCTCTAAAATTAATTCAGATTTCTCTACCACCAGCCTTCATGGAGCGAAAAGTCCTTTATGGTTTGATACCAAATGGTCAGAGTGATTTAAAGAGAGCTTCTCTGATTGCCTATTGCCACAGTCAGTGAGCGACCAAAGGCTTCCATGTCCCTAAGTTACCATTTTAGTGCCGGAATCCTTCTAAAAGTCATTACTATTAGGTGTTCAGTCCCATGATTCATCTAATGCCAGCAAGAGTATGATTCTCAGAAAGTATTTATTTGTTAAATAGAAGCCCAGGACTAGAAACGTTCTGCATTGGTGACAGGAGATCAACTTGTAACACTATGCAAATGAGGACTCCTCCATCAACAAAGAGCACCTGTTATCTCAATTGTTGTTGGGAACGGTCCATTGTCCTTGATTGATTTGGGAAATGACTGCCTGCTGTTTATTGACTGTGGTGGTCTGTTTTGAATAATTGCCCTGACCTCATGTCAGGGAGTCAGCTCTGGATTTTGCCACCCAGACAACCTACAGTACTAACAGTAACAGACACTAGGAGCTTGCCACCAAATGCCCAGAAGAAAATCTTACAGCATTTAGGTGGAGAACCAATTTAAAAAGGAGCAATCTTTGCGGCACAACTGCACCATGCAGGCAAGCCCTGCTGCTGGCGAAGAAAGGCTGGCAGCCATGTGGCAGCTAAGACTGACCCTATGTTACAGCAATGAGGTTTTGTAATTCTCGAGTCTGACTCCATTTTGTTCTGTGCCACCATTTTGTGTTGCCCTCACGTAGGCCTGTGAAGGTAGCCTGGCGAACAAAGTGTCCTGGCCTTCTTACTTCATGTATACATTAACTAAGTTTCTTTTTGACTCTGAAATGAACTGTAAGAAACTGACCTCTTCACCTGAAACTGACCTCGCAAAGCCAATTTCCCTGATCGATCTTTGTCTGAGATTGCCAATCAATGTTCAGGACATCGTTAACTTTTAGTTCCTTGCACATGCCTTATCTTGTTCAGCATCTGTTACTGTTTCTTTTTTATGTTTCTTCATTTCATGGGTTATGCTTTCAATTATAGGTTTGTCCAGCTTGTGGAGATTGAATTTGGGACATTCCTAATAATTAACTTTTGGGTTGGGATACTGTAAATTGAGTTTTTGTTATGAGATACTTTGTTTGAAAATGTACCTTATTGGCTAGAATTTTCTGCAGTGGGTGTAAGTTTATAATGTGAATATTGGGTATAAAAAGAGACGTCTCGCCTTAGTAAAATGAGCAGTCTCCGGAGAATTTACACTGTGATGTATTTCTAGGATCACTGTTACTAGCTGCAGCTAATAAACTTGGTCTCTGATTCCATCCAGAAGTATTCCGTGTCTCTGTATACCAAGACAGGTGAACTCGAAGATCTTAGGCATGCCCCTGACGCCGCTGGGTTAAACCCCGGTTCTTCAGCAATATGCGAGTTAGGTTCACTAAATGATTTAGGTCGCCGAGGTCATATGAGCAGCTCCACCCAAACCAGATACCATGTGGAGCCCAAAGTCCTAACATCTCAAAGCAAAGATCCAGGAATTACCCACGGCCAGTTCTCTTTGGGTGAGAGAAGCTTACATTTCTGAGGTCTACATGGTATGGGTAAGGAGAGTGGATATGCAAGCAGACACAGGCTGTTGCCTGCTCTGCATCAATCCTGTGGGTGAAGTAAGATCTCTTGGCTTAACCTTATTTAGTGCCTAGTTGCTCTGTGATATGTCCAGGGCCGGCGCTAGGCATGGGCAGTAAGGGCAGCTGCCCAGGCCCCCGTGACCTTCTAACTGTGACGGGCCCCCCACGAGTCCATTGTACGAGTTCCAGATGGAAAGCCCACTCCCTTGACGTTTGCAGCCATCGTACAGCGTGCAAGTCCCAAGGTGGACCCCCTCACCTGTGCCCTGCTGGCCAGGGCTGAAAGGGTAATGTGACTCCTGCTCCCTTTCTGCTGCCAGACTGGGCAGGGCTGGGTTTCTGGCCGTCCTTTGCAGGCACCTCTTTCTCTTTTCCTAATCGCTGCATCTGCATGATAGCGGCGGATGCTTGGCTTGAGGTGTGAAGTGAGCCCTGCCCTGCATGAATGTAAAGCAGAGAGCATCCTGCAGGGCTCACAACACAAAAACAAGTGACCTCAGGTCACGATGGGCGCCGCTCACTTCCAATGACGGGAAAGGGAGAAGAGCAGAGCACAGAGAAAAAGGTTATTATTTTTCTTTTTTAACAGTTCCGTTTTATTGGGTTTTTTCTCCAACCAAGCATGTACATTCAAAAGTAACATAAAAACAGTTAAACCTAAGTAGTAACCCCAGTTGAGTATAAGCGCTTGTTGATTTTTACTTTCATGTAATTTACTTGAAATGAAGGAAGAATGAACAGTTGGGTGTGTAAAAGAATAGAGATGATAACATTCAGATGGGGGAGGGACAGAGGAGTGACCCCACATCCATCCTTATCACCTGGAGTAAATGAACCCTCCAAGTTATGTAACCCCTCAAGCCACCCACACACCATGCCTTGTTTCATACATCTGAAAAGGTTGCATTACTCCCTGGCATCATGTTTGTTCTCATCTGAAATCCTTAATTCCCATGTTCCTGGGTGCATCTGTAGGTCTGGTGTTCTCTTTTACTTTTAATAGAAGTATCGAAGGAGAGGCACATCTAAAACAATTAAGAAAAATAAAAGAAGGGAAGAGGTGGAGGAGATAATAGAATACAGCAGAGAGGGGAGAGCTGAACATAAGGGACAAAACAGCTATAAAGAAAGGGGGATGGGAAAGGAGTGACGTGTATGTAATGGCAGAATCAATGGGAGAAGGGAAGAATCTTGGTTAGGTACAATGAATAGCATGCAAAAATGAAAGGTAAGATGCTTTGAGAGAGTGGGTGGATGGGAGGGGAGAGAATGATGTAAAGTAACACGAGCAGAGGTGTAACACAAAACGATGAGGTCCTGCTCTGCAGAATGTGATAATGGGACCCTGAGACTCCCACATCTCACAGATATTCATTGTCACTGGGCTGAATGGGAGATCCCTGATGGCTTGGGGGCTGCCTGGAGTGTTGTGGGCCCATCTGTGCTGCAGGGGCCTGTACTGTGTCCTAGCACAAGAAGTGAAGCAAGGTAAGCAGCGGGTGAATAGCAGAGCATGTAGGGGGGAAGTCGAAGCTACAGGGGCAGAAACAGAGAATGGAGGGTAGAGATGAGAGAGAGATAAAACATGAAGAGTAGAGCATGGAGGGGAGAGGTGGACATAAACAGGACAGAACCAGTAAACAGAGTTGAGGATGGAGAGAAAGATGAAAGGTGAAAAGGCAGTGCTTGGATAGGAGAGGTAGATATAAGAGAAGCAGACCACCAGGAGAACTTAAGTGTCATGGAGAGGGAATGGTGAGTGATGGATGTAAGATGGTAGGACAACAAAGAGCAAGTACGAGGCTGTGGGAGAGAGGCAGGAGAGAGGTATGTTATAGAGAGGTAGAACCAGTGAGAGAAGGTTAGAGGCTGTGAATAGATGAAGGGTTCCGCAGTTAGATAAGAGGTGGGGTTAATAGAAGCAGAGTTAGTGAGAAAGTTAAGAGACCGTACCAGAGATAAAGTGAAGTGTAGAGTATGGAAGGGAGATGAGGATGTAAGAGAGGAAGAAACAGTGAGACAATGTAAAAGGCAGGGGGTTGAAAGCGGAGAGGTGGGTGTTAAGGGGACAGACCAGCAAAAAAGCATTAGGAGGGTGGATGAAAAAATGAGAGGTGAAGGGCAGTACATGGATGGGGCAGGTAGATGTAAGAAAGATGGAACAATCAAGACACCTTACACAGAGAAGAGAGAGGGAATGGTGACAGGTGGGTGTAGAATGCCAGAATCAATGAAAAAATTAAGAGGCATGGGGAAAGATGAGGCATACAGCATGGAGGACAAAGGTGGATATAAGAGGGATTTAAATTAGAAAGAGAAGCGACAAAGCTGGGGATTGCAGAGCGATTGATTTAAGAGGGGCAAAATCCACAAAATATGGTTAGAAGAAGCGACGAGAATAAGAGTAGAGCATGAATGGAAATAGGTGGTGCAAGAGGCGCAAAATCAGTGCAAAATGATTAGTGTTCAGAAGGATGAAAATGGAGAGAAGATGCAAATGGGGCAGAACCAGTGAACAAAGTTGAGGCTGGGGAGCGATGAGCAGTGAAGGTAGCATGTAAAGCTTTGTGTTGATGCCCATGCCTGTTAACACCAAATGCATTAACCATGAACTTCACAGGTGCAACTGGAGTACAGGGGAGTCACCTGAAGACCCACTGAATATCTATGAGGCAATCTGTTTTACACTTTTATTCATGCACTAATCTGGAAACATCAGTTTTGGAAAGATATAGGCCTAGCTTTTCAACCCAGTCTGACATGTTGTATTTCCACATATTAGAGCTTTAAAATATTCTCACTTATTGTATTAGGGCTAATATTTGTATTTGTAGCCATTTCAGTGATATCCACATTAGAGAAGTAGCTTCTTGCAAAACTGCTTTAACAGTGCCAGAAAATGAATGGTCAGTTGACACTTGCTATGACGTCACTTCCGGTGACATTACATTTAATGCAAATTAGAGGGGCCTCGCATGTTCCTACCCTGCTCAGGGCCCCACAAATCCTAGGACCGGCTCTGGATATGTCCATGTGGGATTACTCATCTCTAGTCATTTGGAGAAAGCATGCTCTACTGCTTCCAACACTGAGCAAGTTCTGTTTGTGGTAGGAAGTCTTCATTGCTAATACCTGTCTGTGTGGCACCCGTTCTCTTTTTAGTGTAGTGAAAGTATGCATTGCTTATTGTGCTCTATCTGTTATTTGTGTGTAAGGGAAGCTTACAGAATGGACTATTAACCCTTTCAAAAATGTGCTTCCTCCCTTTTATCTAAACGCATTCCCCCTCTCTGTCAACATGCCATATTACCTGGCATTCTGTGCTGATCCCCACCTTGCAGCATTAGTTGCTTCCAAAGTATCATCTGTTGCTTGCATCATGCACGGCTGCAACCCCAGTATCCTCCATTGCACCTCCTGCTCATGTACTAGTTTTCCCCTCATTTTAGTGCAGTATCATATGATGTTCCCCTGTCGCAACATGCAATTCACCCTCTTCCACCATGTACTTCACCCTCTTCCACCCTGCGCTTGTCTACTTGCATCCTGCACGACTCACTTTGCACTACTCCTACGTCAGCCCTGAACTGCTCTTTCACCGCTCCCTCCTGGCATTCTGTGGGGCTACCACCTTACACTCTGCATTGCACCTACCCACCTTTGCAATGCCCCTTACATCCTGTGCTCCCACCCCCTTACACTGAATTACACCTACCCGTCATTACATTGCCCCTTACACTCTGCATTACACCTCCCCACCTTCGCACTGCCACTTCCATCCTGTGCTGCTACCCTATACATGTTGCATTGTATCGACCTATCTTTGCACTCTTCCATTCTGTGCTGCTAGCCCCTTACACTATGCATTGCACCTCCGCACCTTTGCATTGCCCCTTCTACCCTGTGCCGCTATGCCTGTACACTATGCACTGTATCTACCTACCTTTGCATTGTCCTCTTACACTCTGCATTTCACCTACTGAACTGTGCACTGCACCTTGCAGCCTGTGCTGCTAACCCCTTGCAATCTGCCTTTCACCTGCCCACCTTTGCACTGCTCCCTTGCATCCTCTGCAGCTACCCTCTTGAACTTTGTGTTCTACCTACCCACCTTTGGGCTGCACCTTACATCATGTGCTGCTACTCCCTTGCACTCTGCATTGCAGCTGCCAATCCTTGCACTCCCCCTTGTATCCTGTGCTGGCAACCCCGTGCACTCTGCAGTGCATCTACTGACCTATGCACTCCCCTCTATCCTCTGCTGTTACTTCCTTGCACTCTGCATTTCACCACCCCACCTTTGCACTACACCTTGCATCATGTTCTGCTACCCCCTTAAAATCTGCATTGCAACTACCGACCTTTGCACTACCCCTTTCGTCATGTTCTGCTACCCCCTTACAATCTGCATTGAGCCTACCCTCCTTTGCACTGCCCGTTGCATCCTGGGCAGAAACAACCTTGCACTATGCACTGCTCTGTTCTTGCACCATCCCCTTGAGTCCTGTGCTGTTACACCCTACATTCTGCGTTGTACCTACCTGCCTTTGCACTGCTTCTTGCATCCTGTACTGCTACCCCCTTACACTCTGTATTGTATCTACCCACCTTTGCAAAACCCTTGCATCCTGTGATGCTACCCCTTACATTCTGAATTGCACCTACCGATCTTCGCACTAACCCCTTGCATCCTGTGCTGCTACCCCAAGTCACTCTGTAATTACCCCAAGTGACCTTTGTTCTGCCCCCTGCATCCTGTGCTGCTACCCCCTTGCACTCTGCAATCCACCTACCCACCTTTGTACTACCCCCTTACTTCCTGTGCTGCTACCCCTTGCACTCTGCATTGTATCTGCCCACCTTTGCAAAACCCTTGCATCCTGTGATGGTACCCCTTACATTCTGAATTTCACCTAAAGACCTTTGCACTAACCCCTTGCATCTTGTGCTGCTACCCCAAGTTACTCTGTAATTACCCCAAGTGACCTTTGTGCTGCCACCTGCATCCTGTGCGGCTACCCCCTTGCACTCTGCAATGCACCTACCGACCTTTGTACTACCCCATTGCTTCCTTTGCTGCTACCCCTTGCACTCTGCATTGCACCTACTGACCTTTGCACTGCCACCGTGCATCCTGTGCTACAACCCTTCCCTGCATTGCACCTACCAACCTTTGCACTGCCCTTGTACCCTATGCTACTGTCCCCTTACACTCTGCATTGCACCTACCTGCCTTTGCAGTACCCCTTGCATCCTGTGCTGCTACTCCCTTCCACTCTACAGTGCAACTATCAACGGTCTAAGCTGTGCCACTCACCTGAAGTCCAGGTGGTCCCAATTAAGCATGAGCGGGAAATCCGTTACGCTCGCGGATTTTGCGGATTTTTGGGAAATCCGCAATCCGCTAATTTTGCGGATTTCCCGCAAAAGCCGCAAAAAAAAATCCGCGAACGTAACGGGTTCAAAAGTTGAACCCCCACTCATGCAACTATTTTACAATGGCGCCAGCAAGCTGCCAGCGCCGTTGTAAAATTGTTACAAAGTTAGCTTGCACAGGAACCACTAGATAAAATGAAGCAGGTGCTGCTTTATTTTATCTAAGTGCTTCCTGTGCAAGCAAACTTTGTAACTATTTTACAACGGCGCTGGCAGCTTGCTGGCGCCATTGTAAAATAGTTACAGGCACAGCCTTACACAGGTCACTCAAGGGACCCCTGCGCCCTTCAGGGCGATTGCATAGTAACACACACATGGTCACTCGAACTAGTTGATGCTCAAATTCAGTGACTCATTCATTAGCCCAAAAACAATCATGAGCGTCTTCGAGGCTGGACAGGTGTGCCTCTTCCCAAATCTACCGTGGAAAATCAGCTGTGATGCTGGGTAGAGGGCGGCCTTTGCATGGTCGCTCGAACTAGATGATGCTCAAAATCAGTGACTCATTCATTAGGCCAAAAACAATCATGAGCGTCTTCGAGGCGGGACAGGTGTGCCTCTTCCCAAATCTACTGTGGAAAATCAGCTGTGATGCTGGGTAGAGGCCTTTGCATCCTTGACTTTCATGAGCGCAATCCCCGTGCTGTTCCTGTGACCAGGAGCTTCTTTCTCTTCATATAATTGTGTTCGCACGGGTTGCTGCAAGTTCGCACGCGTTTTGTACAATTTCGCAATTTGCGAAATTGTACAAAACCCTCGCGAACATGCAGAAACCCGTGCGAACATAAAAAAAAAAAAAAATCGCGAGAATTCGCGGATTTTGCGTATTGCGAGTTCGCAAATTCGCAAAATTCACCCATACCTAGTCCCAATGGGGCGATGCTGAATCCACTCTCCACTTTAACACTGACCTCAGCATAAGATGATAGACTCTGTGCTGGCATCAGTACCTGAGGGGAAAGAGTGTATGGGACTGACAAGAGAGAGAGACGTGGAGCATTTCACCTGATCACAGCACAACTGTGTCAGCACTGGCCACTGTCCATCTGCTTCAGGACCTAAGGATGTTTGACCTTAGGATGTTTGCAGAGATACTGCACTGGGCATCAGTCAATGAAATATAAACAACTAACTCTGCCTCCTCATAAATGTACTCATATTATACATTAGTCTAAAGTTGTCTGTATCACACTCCTAAATGCAAAGGGTGTTGCCTAGAAACTAGATTTTTTTCTTAGGATTTATATGCTTGAGGGGTTCATGGAGTATAGAACATGCATTAGGACAGGTGATTAGGAACATATGAGCGGTTGAATTGTCCGCCATATCATGCAACACTTGCTTGAATTGTGATCATGAACAAGGAAACGTAAGATACATCATCACAAGCTGATGTAAGTTCTTTGACTATGCTTCATACATTTCCAAACGTATACAATAAACCTCTAAACTGGGTCTTTTTGTAGCACCAGCAGTATCTCTTTATGTCCTTTTATCATGGAAGTGCCTAAATCACAAACTCTCTCTTTGGTCTCTTTGCAAGTCTTTGTAGCACCAACAAAAGCGTGCTAACGGCAACAACCACAACCGGTCATGCGAGTCTCTGAGGTTTAGGATTATGCGGGCGGCGCGCCGCACTGTGCACGTGAATCAAACCTTGTTGACGTCATTTTCTTCTTGATCCCTTTCCTTTGCAGGAGCTGGGCTTGCAGGAAGCGGAAGGTTGAGAAGGCGCAGAGGCCAAAGGTGCTGCCGATCAATGAGAGAGGAAGAAGTCGTTAACTGGTAAATTGCCGCGGGAGTCCGAAGCCAGGAGCAAGTAAGTGGTGTATGATCAAACATGGCCAATCACCGCCGTGCGTTTGGAAGCAGCTTTTATAGCCTTCTCTGCACATGGGAGCCAGAAGCACGTGCGGCCATTGGAGCAGGTGTTAACGTGGCTGGGTGTGGTCGGGTGCGACCATTAGAAAACGTTGGTGAACACTTGTGCAAGCCACGTGTAAACGGCTGTGTGCCTTTCTAGATTGTGCAGTGTTCTGTTTCAGTTCAACCACTCCCAACAGGGATATTTTACAGAAAAAGCGAATCACAAACACATCATTCGTTGTATAGCTTCCACTGCCACAAGTGATATTTATAGCAATACAAAATAATATATAAATCATGAAACCTCAGTATAGCACTTCACAGACCCTGGGGAGGGAGGGAATTTTTTAATAAACCAATGTTCCTTAGTGCACAAGTTGCACGTTATAGGGACATGCAGTGGCGAGAGTTGGAACCATGGCATCAACTACCAACCTTTGCACCAACCCTTGCACCCTTCGCTGCTACCCCTTACACTCTGCATTGCACAAGCCAAACTTTGCACTGCCCCATGCATCCTATTCCACCTCCCTTTTGCACTCTGCATTGCACCTACCTGCCTATGCCCTGCCCATTGCATCCTGTACTGCTGCCCCCTTAAACCCTGCATTGAGTCTACCCACCGTTTTACTGTCGGTTGCATCCTGCACTGATACCCCCTAACACTCAGCATTGCAACTCCCCAACCTTTGCACTTCCTCTTGGATCCTGTGCTGCTATCATATTGCACTCTGCAGTCCACCTACCAACAACTGACTACACCTTGCATCATGTGCTGCTACCTCTTACTCTGCATTGTATAAATCGAACTTTGCACTGCCCCTAGCATCCTATTACCCCCTGGTCCCTTATGTCCTCTTACCATTCATTACTATGTGGAGATAACCATCTTCAGACAGAAAAAAGGATCAGAAGAATGCTCGGACACTAACCCCGCACCTCCCACCAGGAGTACATAAGGGGTACTTACCCAGCATTCCGCCTGTTCTTTTTTCTGTCTGTCAACACACTTGATTGTAGATGCTGGTGCTGCTCCTGTTGGGCTTGAGTGGCTTCTGTTTCTGTTCCGCCCCATCCGGCTGCCTGGCTGTATGGGCAAGGTAGCTGGTTCCTTGCCATCCCGGTCTGTTGGGCTTGCTGGGAGGCTTGGTTTCATTTTGATTCACACGCGTGGAGTTTTCTGACGGCCCTTTGTGGCTGGTGAGCTGGCCTCCCGGGTCCTTCCAGGTTGCTGTAGGCTCATTTTCCTGGGGCTTGGCCGGGTGGAATACGTGCCGTTTCCTGGTTCTCCTGCCTTCCTACCTTCGGCATCTGGCGGCGACATACTGGAGTCAGGAACATGCAGGCGGGGGGGGGCTGGGGACCTTGTTGCTGTTTGCGCCCCCCCTCCCGGGTGAGTCCCGCATAGATGTATTTTCTTCGATGTTTGGGCCTCACCTGGAGCAGCTGAATGGTTTTTCATAAACCAATTCACTAACAGTAAAGTTTACACTCAGAGTAATGTCGGCCCTTGGTAATGAGTCTTTGCTTCTACACACGGGTGTTTGCTCTTTCATTTCCATGGTGCTAGTGCTGTAGGTACTCAGAGAAGCGCGCGGCACTCGTGGACTGTCCGCAGGCAGATCTTCCACGCTGCTGGGCTGCGGGCAGGGCGCCATAGTGTATTCAGCGGCGAGCACCCGCAAAGCAGAGGGAACCACGTAAGCAAGGATAGATGCATATACTGCACTGCACTAATATTTTTTAAGCGTTTCTGTTAGGTTGGCGCATGGCTGAGTGAACGCAGTGTTGGTCAGGACTGCGTTTTGGATGGTGCATTATTCAGTCTCTGTCTGCGTGCTCGCATTTTAATTCATGCTGTTGTGCCGCACTTGGCGGAGCTTCATGCCTGTGCTGTTTGTGTTGATGGGTTGTGTCAAGGGCATTGCTCAAGTTTTATGTCCTTTGCTCCTGTTTTCTGTTTTAAGCTGCTGCATTTACTGTGTAGTGTGAAATGTGTTTGTGTGATCCCTGATGTATGTGCATACTCTCATAGCACACAAGGATGTGGCGTAGCGACATTCACTCACGCCTTTGCGCCATGGCACCAGGTTGTGTGCTTCATGTCTGCCATAGGTCCTGGCCTGGAGGGATACGCTTTCAGCCCATACTCCCAAAGTTAACTGAGTTTCTTTTGCTGTTCGTCGCTCAGTCTCCCAGGTGGCGTGCTGCACTCCATTATTTTCTGTGTGTCATGCTTTGCTTCTCCAGCTTTTTCGGTGTCTCGGAGTCCGTCTGTGATGCCGTGGACTGGCAGTGTCTTTTGCATCCTGTTCCTTGGGTTGCTGCCTTTTCCTCACGTTTGGTAGGCTCTTCCTGACAGGGCTGGGGCATGTTGTTGAGCTCTACTTGGGTCCTATGTTCTACCACCATTGTGCCAATGGGGCAGGTAGTGTTGCAGTTCTGTTTCTTGTGATAGGTGCATTTACACTGCATTCTTCTCCTTGAATGTTGGGACTGTGCCTTTCTTCTCGGCTCTGGCGTTGCCTTCATGGCTACCTTGGGCTGTCTTTTGGGGTGGGGGCCTTGTTCCTGGTGGTGTCCCAGCCTCTTCTCCGGGTTTGCGGGGGCTGTGACCTTCCATATTCCGGTGAGTGCTCTGCTTTTCCGGTTTGCGGGGGGAGGTGCTTGTTTGTGGCTACATCTCCTCCTGTATGCTGCTGTCATTCTCTGGTGTTTTTTTGGGGGGGGTCATTTTCTTTGGTGGTTTCGTGACCCTGGCTTGGATTTGGCATTCCCTGTGTCTCTGGGGTGGTGTTCTGAGAACTGGTGTCTCTGTGGTTCTCTGCCCATTGCTTATCCTGGAGGATGTGCCTGTGGCTACGGTGCTAGGTTGCTGTCTCTGTCATCCTGCTGCTGTTCTGCCTCTCATGGTCCCTTTCCATGTTGCCTTTGCCTGCGCTTCTGTGTGGTTCTTCCTGACACGCTTGGTTGTGTTGCATTTTGCCCTGGTTGTCTGCCAGCCCTGACCTTTGGGCTTGGTGCTGGAGCTCCTTGGCTGTGTCCTGGGCCTGGATGTTGCAATCCTAGCCTCCGGGGTTTTTGCCTGTGGCCTTTCCTCCCTGGGGATGACTTCTCTCCTGGGTGGGGTCACCCGCTCAGGATTCTGGATGTGGTTTCCTCTTTTTCTGATTCCCCGGGCTGCTGGTTCTGTGCGGGTAGTGTGGTGCTGATCTGGCCTACTTTCGGGGTCAGTCTCCCTTTCTGGTGTGCTTAGGGATGCCCTGGTCGTTCCTCTCTTGGGCACCTCATCTGCTCTGGTGCCTTGGTGGATTTTGGCTTCTCCTGGGGTGTCTCGTGTTTGGCCTCTTGGCTGCTGGCTGTGCTTCTTCCTTCGGCCTTTCCTCCCTGCTTCTTCTGGTCTCGTCTGGTATCAGTGGTGCTGCTGGGTGGGCAATGTTTGATGCCTGGATGGATTCCCCGGGTGCTGTTAGCCTCCAGTAGGTCTCTTCTGGCCTGCGGTGTTCTTCTCCTGCTTGGTTCGCTGAGGAGGGGGTGTTGTCCCTTCCCTTTCTGGTGGTTCTTTTTGCCGGAGTTGGGCCTCGGCTTTTCCCTGTACTCATGTTGTTCCGGGGGGCGTGTCTCGGTCGCTCCTGGTCTGCAGGCTTGCGGTTGCTTCTGCTTGGCCGTCAGCGGGTACCTTCTTGTGGTTGTCTGTTGCCTTCTGCCTTCCTCCCTGTTGGCTCCTGTTCTTGGCTGGTCTGCTGGTTTCTGTTTGGTATGACCTGCTTGGGGTTGCCTTGCTGAGCTATTGCTGCGGTCCTGAACTGCATGATGGGAATTTGTTGGAGGTTCGTTGGGTGGCCTGGCACTTATTTGCTCGTGTCTTTCCTGCCTGTGGGGTGGCCGGTCCCTCTGCTGTTGGGTTCCGGTCCTTGCAGGTGTTCCTGACGTTGTGGCCTCTTGATTTTGGGTCTCTCACCCACTCCTGTATTCCCTGCTTGCTTCTTCTTGGGTTTTGTTTGGGCGATGCCAGGACTCTTTGCTCTCTGCACTGTTTCCTGCTGGGGCCTTCCCTTCTTTGGCCTTCCCCCGGGTTTGGGTTGGGCCTGCGGGTCCTTCTGGTCATGCGGGTTGCTTGGCTTTGACTTCCTGGCTGTGTCCTCAGTTGCCGTTTTCTGCCCTGGGGGTTCATCCCCTGCACGTGCCCTACCTTGGGTCGTGCCGGATTGTGGAGTTTGGTTTGCTTGTACGTTCCCCCTGGCTTCTGTTGCTTCTGTGGTCGGGATGTTTTTGTGTTTCCTCTCCTCTGGTGTTTTGGGGTTCCATGCTGTGATGTTTGGGCCTATCCTGCTCCTTTGGGGCCTCTAGGGGTTGTTGGCCCTCGGTCTTGCTGGCCTCTGTGTTTTTTCCCCTGCCTTCTGCTTGGGCTGTTTGGGGTCATCTCTGCCTGGCCTGTCTCTGGTTGGGCTTGTCTGTTGTTGATGTTAGCTCCATTGGGGTTCCCTTGCTATTGTCTTGGGTTCTCTGGGTCGATTGACCATCCAGTTGTACTCCTTCTCTGGTGTTCGGGGTGTGCCCTCTTCGGGCTGTGGCTTCCTGCTTCGGTTTCTGCCGGTTTGAAATTGCGGTGTTTTGCTGGAGCTGTGTTCTGGGGTTCCTGTGGTTCCTCCTGTTCCCCTTTCCTCTTTGTTTTCTAGGGCTCTTTGTCCTGGTTGGTTGCCCTTGTCGGTTCTTGCTGCTCAGGCTTCCTAGAGGTGCTGGTTCCCTTGGTGCCTTGTTCCTGGTCTCTCTGGAACTGGTGGGTTGGCTTCTGGGGTTTGTTCTTCCTTCCCTGGTGCCTTGGTTTTCCCTCTTTCCCTGTCCGTGGGCTCTGTCTCGCCTTCCGGGCTGGGTGCTGGTGGACTGTCGGCTGGTGCTGGCCCTTTTCTCATGAGGCCTGATGCTCTTTTGTTGTGAGGTTCTGGGGGTTTGTCCTCTGGTCTCTCTGGAGTCGGGTCATGTGTCCCTTCTCTTCTGGTTTGGTCCTGCCCTTGGTGGGCTTCTCCACCTTTTTTTCCGGGGACGACTTTGGTTGTTTTTGGTTTCGGATTTTGCATTTCTCTGGCCCCCTTGTCCCCTAGGTGTTTCTTTTCTTTCCAGGGTCTGAGTCGGCTGGCATGGGTTCTCTGTGCCTGAGTTTGGCTCATGTTGCCTGGTTCAGGCTTGCTGGCCTGGTGGCTCTTGGCCTTTCTCTTTGGGTCGCCTCCTCGCTGTTGTTTTCTTCTTGCCTCTGATGGCTTGTGTGTCTGTGCTCTTCCCTTCTCTGGTTGGCTGTGGGGTATTCCTGCTGTGGGCGTGTTAGTCTCTGTGGTTGTCAGACTGGTCGTCTTGATGCTCTCCCATAGTTTTGTTGGATGCGTCCAGGATTGGTGGGGTTCCCTCTTGTCGGGGGCTCTGCCTAGGGTTTCGCCGGTTCTGCCTTTTGCACTGTTCCTTGCATACTGTGCTGCTACCCCTTAAACTCTGCATTGAGCCTACCTACCTTTGCACTGTCCCTTGCATACTGTGCCGCTACCGCTTAAACTCTGCATTGAGCCTACCCACCTTTGCACTGCCCCTTGCATACTGTGCTACTACCCCTTAAATTCTGCATTGAGCCTACCCACCTTTCCACTGTCCCTTGCATACTGTGCGGCTACACACTTACACTCTGCATTGAGCCTACCCAACTTTGCACTGTCCCCTGCATACTGTGCTGCTACCCCCTTACACTCTGCATTGTACAAATCGAACTTTGCACTGCCCCTAGCATCCTATTTTGCCGTACCCATGCACTCTGCATTACACCTACCTGCCTTTCTACTTCCCCCTGCATCCTGATATGCTCCCCCTAACACTCTGTATTGAGCCTACCCACCTTTGCATTGTCCCTTGCATATTGTGCTGCTACCCCGTACACTCTGCATTGAGCCTACCCACCCTTGCACTGTCCCTTGCATACTGTGCTGCTACCCCCTTACACTCTGCATTGCAACTCCCCACCCTTTGCACTGCACATTGGATGCTGTGCTGCTACCCTCTTGCTCTCTGCAGTCCACCTACCAACCCCTGCTCTACCCCTTGCATCCTGTGCTGTTACTCCCTCGCACTCTGCATTGCACATAGCTGCCTTTCCACTGCCCTTTGCATCATGTGCTGCTATCCCCATTGCACTCTGCATTGCACTTACCA
The DNA here is from genome assembly GCF_964263255.1 of Lissotriton vulgaris. Classification (NCBI taxonomy): domain Eukaryota; kingdom Metazoa; phylum Chordata; class Amphibia; order Caudata; family Salamandridae; genus Lissotriton; species Lissotriton vulgaris. The sequence goes on along the minus strand of NC_141697.1, from coordinate 290,150,318 downwards.
AAATTTGCACTGCCCCTTGCTTCCTGTGGTGCTACCCCCTCGCACTTTGCATTCCAACTACCAACCTTTGCACTGCCCCTTTGCATCCTGTGCTGCTACCCCCTTACACTCTATATTACACCTATCAACCTTTGCTTTGCCCCTTGCACCCTGTGCCGATACGCCCTTCCACTCAGCATTGCACATACCTGTCTTTGCACTGCCCCTTGCGCCATGTGCTGCTACTCCCTTCCCCTCTGCATTGAGCATACCTCCTTTGTACTTCCACTTGCATCCTGTGCAGCTACCCTCATTACACTTTGCATTGAGCCAACCCAACTTTCCACTGCCCTTTGCATCCTGTGCTGCTACCCCTTAGCACTCTGCAATGCACATACTGACCTCTGCACTGCCCTTTTGCATTCTGTGCTGCTACCCCTCGCACTATGCATTGCACCTACCCACCTTTGGATTGGCCCTTGCATCATATGGTGACACCCTCTCACACTCTGCATTGCACCTACCCACCTTTGCACTGCCACTTGCAACCTCATGTACTGATTAATGGCTCGGGACCTGCGATCCTCAGAGGCCTGGTTACTCCATACAAAGCATCCAGAGCTCTACGGTCCGAGAACGAGCACCTTGCCAATATCCCCAAATTTAAGAGGACGCGCACCGGAGGTCGACGGTTCTCTGTAAAAGCGTCCACTGGATGGAACTCCCTCCCACGTTCCCTCAGGCTGGAGCCCAGCTACCTGGCGTTCAGGAAAAAACTCAAAACCCTTCTGTTTCCTGAATAAGTCCTTCGCCCTTCTCCCTCTCAGCAGGACATAAATCTTTATAGCGCGGGGATGCCCTCGGGTCACCAGGCGCTTTACAAGTCGCTAAATAATAATAATAATAATAATACTCCCTTGCACTCTGCAATACACCTACCCACCTTTGTACTGCCCCCTTGCATCCAGTGCTGCTACTTCTTGCACTCTGCATTGCACCTACCCACCTTTGCACTACCACTTGCATCCTCCTGTACTGCTACTCCCTTGCACCCTGCAATACACCTACCCACCTTTGTACTGCCCCCTTGCACCCAGTGCTGCTACCCCTTGCACTCTGCATTGCACCTCCCCACCTTTGCACTACCACTTGCATACTCCCTTGCACTCTGCAATACACCTATCCACCTTTGTACTGCCCCCTTGCATCTTGTGCTGCTACCCCTTACACTCTGCATTGCACCTACCCACCTTTGCATTGGCCCTTGCATCATATGGTGCCACCCTCTTACACTCTGCATTCCACCTACCTACCTTCGATATTGGCAATTGCTTTGAAATGCTTGTATTGAGAAGATGTTCACTAACGTGCACGACGGATGCAGAACAGTCTGAAGCAGTAAAGCTTCCCGAACACAGAACATTTACAGCATACATACCGCAGGGCACGGCAGCGTATGTTTATTCACTGACAAAAGAAACACAATATATGCAGCAGCAAATCAAGATTCCCAACAAGTGAGGGAAAAGCATCCATTTGCTGTATCCCTGGTGACACTTTTTTCTGAGTGTTGCTGCCTCTTGCAGGCATCTTTTCGATATACAAATGTCAAGACCATTGGCTTTGCCAGAGGTTGCTTCAACAAGCTTCACGTGTTAGCCTTCCCCTTGTCCTTGCCTAAGAGACTCTGATAACATCAACTCGTACTTTCTCTTTTCAGCCCAGCAGCATCTCTTGAGCTCGGTCTCTCTCAGCAGCTACCAGAGCACGAAAGGCCCAGGAGACAAATCACATTTGTCATAAGATGTGACTTCACCTCCTGCAACCGCGAGGGCCAAAGGTCTGCGCTCCCCTGTCTGATCCACTTTCAAACTCCCTGACATTCTCTGTGAAGGTCCCGCGCATCCGAACAACAAAGGCAGACACACAAGGGAAAGAAACAGTCCCCTGCGAAGCCGCCGGCGGTTCATGTCTGCTCATCCTTTGTAGTCGAAATCCATTATTTTTGTCCTTCAGCATCCTCATTCTGCGCCTGGTGTTGTTCTGCTTTCACAAACCTCTTCAGCTTTTTTTCCATTGGACAAGCCGCCTTCCCATAGCTGCTTTCATCTTCAATGCATCATTGATAATGACTTAAATTATGAAAGCATTAGTTTTGTTTTTTTGTATTTTTATATTTATTTTGAATTTATTTTAACATATAATTCTGCAACCTGAAACATGTCACAAAAGGGATTTTTTGAGGTTGCGCATTTATTAATGTATTTTTCTGTTTTGTTTGGCCATTATTTATCAGACCACATGCATTACTCAGATTCGTCCTCGAGGTGAAAATAATCTGTTGTCCATGAACCTTTTAGCTGGTGGTCGAATTGTATTTACTTAAAAAAACAGAAGACAGGCGTTTGGCAAAACAGGAACAGTTTGTGTAATTAAACAGAGAGGGGCTTATTTATGAGCCCTGGCGTCACTTTTAAGGCGTCAGTGCGTCTCTTTTTGTGATGCACCAGCGGCGTAAAAAATGTGCCTTGTTATTATTATTATTAAACACTTATATAGCGTACAGCTACCTCCAACGGAAGTGTCCCGGCACAGTTTCCTAAAAAAACGGGACGCTACAAAAATTCAACCAAAACATGGCAGAACAGTTAATTCAGTCGAAACAGCCAGGTTTTTAAGGCCTTTCTAAAAGGAGATTCCTTTTCTTTCCTTCTGAGTTCCTCCGGCATTGAATTCCACAACATGGGGGCATGTACAGAAAAAGTACGGCCCCATTCCTACTTTTAGCAAATCCGGGAACTTTGAGAAGGTTTTTACTGTTCGATCTCAAAGTTCTTGTTTGTAAGTATCTCTGAATTCTAACTCTGAGATACTTATGGGCAGTATCATGAAGGGCTCGATGAGCCAAAATCATGGTTTTGAACAAAACTCTTTTCTTTATGGGCAGCCAATGAAGCCTCACCAGATGGTGGGATATAGTATGTCTTACAGGAATATTTCTGATGATTCTGGCTGCCGCGTTCTGAATAAGCTGGAGTCTTGAAATCAGGTACTCAGGTAAACCAATAAAAAGACTATTGGCAAAATCCAAGCGTGAGGTAATGGTGGCATATATCATCGATTGCCAGCAATCCATAGGAAGGTAATGTAGAAATCTGCGCAGGGTTTTCAATTTCCAAAAACACACTGACGACAGCTGCACAATATGGTCTTTTCCTGACATTTCTGTATCCATTTTAAAGCCTAGATTACGAACAGATTTGGCCGGGATCGGGGGAGGGTTAAGAGCAGTAGGCCCCCACTGCGCAGAGTGCATCAGAGATTTATTGTTAAAAAAGAGGACCTCCGTCTTTTCAGTATTAAGCCTCAAGCAGTTATCTGACATCCATGACATGATGTTTAACAGACAGTTTTTGCCAGTCAGAACCCCCCTCCGTTTCCTTAAAGGAGAACATCAGTTGGGTGTCTGCGTAGTTGACAACCCTCACACTGCACTTCTCAACTATTAAAGCCAAAGGGGCCAGGTAAACATTAAAAAGAGTAGGGTTCAGGGCAGGGCCCTGAGGGACTCTGCACGACAGCCACTTGGTTTCGGAGGTAAATGGATGTAACACCATTTGATGCGAGCGCCCGTCAAGAAAGGTCCAAAACCAGGACAGAACCAAACCTGAAGCTCCAAGGCTTTCCAATCTGTGCAATATGATCTTGTGGGACACTGTGTCAAATGCTGCGGAAAGATCTAACAGCACAAGCATTGCACAGTGTCCCTGATCCACAGATTCCCTTAAAGTTTTAGCAACTTCCAGCAGAGCAGTTTCCGTGCTGAAACCTTTTCTGAAGCCTGACTGTGAATCATGCAGCAGGTTATTAGATTCCAAAAAATCAGACAGCTGCCTCTGCACTTCTTTTTCCAAAATTTTAGCAGGAGCTGAGAGAAGAGATATGGGCCGATAATTTTTTAAGACCATAGGGTCTGCGCTTTTCTTTTTTAAAACGGGTTTCACCAGGGCTTTTTTCCAATTAGCCGGATAAATACCAGTCTCCAGCGATTGATTCCAAATTAAATTTAATGCTGGGTTCAGTGCTGAGGCCAAGATCTTATAAAACCTTGCCGGCAAAGTATCAACTGGGGACCCAGATTTGACCCGTTTTAGGTCAACTAATGAATGTTCTGCATCAAATGGCTCAAAACAAGATCACCGTTGCATGTTACCCAAAGGGGGAGAGAGAAACTCCCCACCTTTATGTGGAGGGACCGAGGCATAGATTCCTAAAACGTTCTTAATTATTTTTTTTTCTTGCACCATTTTTACAAAGTGATGCATCTAGGTATATGCGTCACTTTGTAAACCCCTGCGCCACATTATACCTGCACCAGGTATAATGTATATAGGGGGGGTCCTGATGCAAGAAAGGGTCATAGAAGTGACGCAGTTTGGCACTGGACCCTGAGCACTACGAGTCCCCACTTGAATGTATCGTATTGAACAATGACATTGTTAAGTTACTAGAGTGGAATTAACACCTGACTATATTTCATTACAACACGCATCTCACAACAACTCATTATGGCCATAGTCACCTTACAGAATGGTGTTGGATACTAAATAATAGTAGAGAATAGGCCATGCACCCAGAGGGATAATGCAGAGCACTATGAGCCCAAATCTGTATGCGTAGCATCCAACATTATTCCTCAATCTGCTATCATGAGACAAACTTGGGGCATTTCGCACCAGACTGGGTCTTACTTTAACACACTATCAGTTTTTGTGAGTATATGCAGCACACATATTGGATGTAGGCGGCAAATAAAAGCAAGGCACCTTCATGTTCAATCAGAGTGTGTCACATGCCTGTACTTAGAAGTGGCTCACAAAACGCCAATATTCTTGGTCAGATTCCCAGCTATTCAGGAAACCATAATTAGTTCGGCCTGACAACTAAAGAGACAATTACAGCGGTTTCTGAGTGCTAACATTATTAAGATAGCACTATCAAACATTGCAAGCCATACCTACTATCACATTATCCAAATTATGAGTTAGATAGCAGAGTCCTCCTGCTACATTGTTCCTTCTAGAGGTTCCGCACCAACACTTAGGGGCGAATTCCGATTCGGGAAAAAACACTCCGAATAGCCGTACGGAGGTTTTTTCCCGTACGAATCGTACCCTGCAACGTCCCAGGACGTACGATGAAGTACGATTCATACCAGGAGCAGGACTCCGTACGAATCGTACAAAGACCGTACAACTCTATTCTCCACACGATTCTCCCTCGGAACCCGCTGTACGCGACATCCGTACAGTTCGAAGAAGGTTTTCCTGACCCAGCAAGTATGATTCGTGTCGGGTAAGCACCGTACAGCGCTTTTTTTACGGGAGCCCAAAACGTCCGGAGAAACAGAGTTCGCCTCAAAACAGGTACGGAACGGCCCCCCCGGGTACGGTGCGTACACCCCATGTCTGCAGGGGTACGGTGCGTACCCCTGCGATCATGGGGTGTATGCGCCATACCCCATGATCGCAGGGTGTACGCATCATACCCCATGATCGCAGGGTGTACGATAGGTATACCCTGCGATCATGGGGTATGGTGCGTACACCCCATAATCGCAGGGGTACGCACCATACCCCTGCGATCATAGGGTGTACGCACCATCCGGTGTGTATGTGATTGTGAGGTTGTCCATATGAATTGCCCTTACCTGACGTGGACCGTACGAATCGCGTCCTCATACCCCGGTCCGGATCGTACTTGTTGGATCGTACAGCATGTTTACGAATTGTACATTTCACTGTGAGGGTCTGAGTCATACGGTTTCACCCTTGCAATTCGTACGGTTTGCGACGATTCAGACGGATTGACGAGATACGGATCGTACTACGCAATTCGGATGGACATGTACGATTCACACGGAGAGGGCTCCGGATACGATTCGGACGGATGCTTTTTTTCCCGAATTGGACTCGGCCCCTTACTGTTTTCTTTATCGTCATGTGTTCACACCACATAAGAGGAATGAGTGACACATGTTGTTGTTCTTTTGCAGAGCGGGACCCCTTTCCTGAGTTGTTACCAGGTAGAGGTGGGTCTACTTATCCACCAATTTGGGAAAGTAGAGTTATAGTGGGTACCATAATAGTACTTAATGGACATGCTTTCAATCCATGTGTATTAAACGTTGCCAATAAGAGAACCATATTGCAATGTTGTCTGACTTGTTGCAATTTGTTTTTTTGTGTCTCACATCTTACGGATAAGTTCCAGTAGTACCGAGCTTAACATTGGATTACTGGTTTGGTTTCACTTTACTTTTATATACTTTTTTCACATATGCAGCAACACTGTTTATTTCCTATGGTCCTGATGAAAGCCAGGACACGTGTAAAGACCAGATAGGATGAAACATGTCGACCAAGCTTACCATCTTAGCAGTTTAATTTACACTACTTTGAACTGCTTTTTAACCCTGTCAGTTTGGACAAGCCAATAAAAAGTTTTTTGTCCTCACTGGGTAATTTTAGAATCACATCCATCTTTTCAATCACTTCCAGCGCTGCACCCTCACAACACCTAGCACTCACTTATGGGATCATAGCTTCCTTACCTCCTAAGGACATTCAATAAAATATCCTAGAGCTACTACCTCACAGTGAGGAAGTTGTAGCCCTCAGTGGGACTAGGTTTTCCCACTGGGAAGAGAAGCCCATATGATGAAGCATGCTACCTATGGTGGGTGAGGGCATTCGTCCTGAAAGGGATTGCTACCCAGAGGGGCGTTACTGAGAGACACAATTCTTCTTCACTCTATTTTAGACCCGAGAAGTACTGTGATTTGATTATTGTATATGGGGAATCACTTCTTACAGGTCTTTAAACCTTTCCCTTGGACCCTCTCCTTGTTCCTTCTGTGCTTTGATGAGCAATTACAGCCTGCCTCAGGGGGAAAATGAATGTACAGATTTGTGACTTAGTGACTCATAACTTGTGTTGTCAATAAATCAGTGTCCAGTCAAATACTTCCTTTTATAAATAAACTTTTCTAACTCTACATATACAAAGGAATAACTAGATTCATTAGCAACAACACAATCTCATTGAAGTCAGAGATCTAGCGTTTGTCAGGAAAGTTGCTGTCCAACCCTCCTTCTTTTAAAGTGGTTGGGGTTATTCCCTATGTACTGGTGGCTGCATCCAGGGAATGCATACAACTAGGCCTTATTGAAGAGTTCCCCTTTGACTCATTACAATTTAGTCAAAAGTGTCTATGGTGCTGCAGTCCCATCAAAGGCGGGTCCCCGGGATCCCACAGGCCCAGTTCAAGTCGTTCCCGGTCCTGCAGCATGGAATCTTTTGTCATTGCAGTGAGTATCATGATTGCAGGCACTCAAGAGTTCTGATCCTGTTCGAAGAAGCCAGGCTGCTTGCTGTACATGCTAAAGCACTCAGCAGCCATGTGTTCTCTTTCCCAGTGATCAGAGATACTCACAGACTGTGAAGATGTGGTAAGTCAGTCTTACCCACACCAGGGGATGGTGAAAGGAATTTGGTTCTTCAGCTCCCAAACAGAGCCCAGCAAGGTTGCAATATCATCTGTGGCATCCTCTACAGTCCTGGGGGGCCTGTCAGAGGCAGTTCTCTCACTGTGCAGGCTGAACCTGCAGAACACAGCCTCAGTTTTCCCTAAGAGGCTGGCCAATCTTCTTAGCAGCATTGGTACTGGCACCCCCTCTTGGCATACGGGATTCCTGGGGCATTTTACAAATCAAAAGCTGACACCTCTGTTGCAATCACCTCTACCACGGAGGTTAAAATCTCAGCTATCACTTGCAGCAGAACTACAACAGTGGCCCACTCTGGCATACTGGGGTCACCGCAATGCTTTGGAACGGGCTTGGCAAGGTCCACACAGCATTTAGTACATGGATCAGTCAACAATGGCCCTCTCCTGGTATACAGGCTGACCGAACTGACACTACACACGGGCAACGAACCGATCGGTGAACAGCCATTCCCTCACACCTTGCTCAGGAAGTCCTCTCGGTAGAGCTTCCCACTGGACTTCACCCCCTCCAACACTCCCCTGCTCCTTGCAGAACACACTGGTCTGGCAAGCAGGCAGGCACTGGTGCTTCAGGCTCTAGGGAAGGTGATCTTGGTGTCCCTGGATGATGTCCCTTCACTCAGCAGAGAGACTAGCAGGCCTTGGCCCCAGTCCTGGTCACAAGCAGAAGTCTTGCAGAACTCCCCCTTCTCACACAGCCCATCATCTAGCTGCTTGACAGATGACACATTTTGGGATCTCAACCAGGCCTGTGTGGAGCATGCAGAGTTGCACTCCACAGAATTCCACCGATTTTCCAAAACACTCCACTGATTTATACAGAGTTGTGTGTTCAGGCGGAGTATTGCTCGGCCACAGGCTCTGAGTCACTGACATCCTCGGGTGGGCTCGGGCACTCTCATAAGTGTGAAGAGAGAGGCTGTCTGCATTGAAAGACAGAGTCGAGTGCTCTATAGCACAGACAGGCGGCCGGCACATGCGCAGGAATCAGACACACAGAGTAGAATCTCTGCAAAAAGTGATACGGGATTCTTCTAAGCTCTACTCAGGCCAGGCCAGCGCGCCTGCAGGAGGAGCGTCTAACAGAACATTGCTACACAGTAGGCTTGCCAGCTCGCTACGCTAATGAGCACACCAAGTTCCAAGAGGCATGCAATGACTCAGAAGTAGTAAATTTGACTAGACACACCAATTCACCAAATGAACTATGATTCCAGCATGGTTGGCCCTCTCCTCTTACTGCAAATGCTGGCTGTACATCCCAGGGACTGTCTGCTGCGGGGTGATAGATGAAGTTCTTCCAGCTGGATGCAGGCTTCCTTCACCATCGGCGCTGTGAGAGGACCCCGGACCTGGAAGCGGTTCTATGCACAGCTCCTTTTGATTTCAACTGGACAATATAATGGCAGCTTCTTTTGCTGCAGTACGCATGACTGGGGAAAGAAAGTTGAGCGGTACACAAGCGCCATGTGCAGTTGCAGCTGATGCAGCCCAGCACTTGTGCACAGCATCCATTAGCTGGAACGAGCATTTCGACTGGGGTTGACGCCTGGTAAAACTCCACTACACTGTTGAGGTCGGGATTTGGCAAAACTCTGCGCTCCAAACAAAGCGCAGAGTGGTAAAAACTTCAAATACTCCCATGATGCAGTGGATTTCCTAGCCTACCCTTAGTCTCAACTTCCCCCTCTTGTAGTCCACTTCCAGACACCAAATGTGATTTAGGTCTGAGCCTTTGACGTTTTTTGCTGGGGTTCTGTTTCTATTGAAGTGAACACATTTATTTTCCTTCTTTCTTCATGAAAGACTCTGAAGCTGATTGTCCCATTACACAGACCAAGTGAATGACCAGAGTTCACACCTGGATGTCAACCACAGTGGTATGTGCCTTAAAAGGTTAATCCCAGTTTCTCTTATAAACCCCATCTTCTTCATGAGATGTGTCTAGGCCCTGCCCTTGTGATCTATAATTAAATCAAAGAGCATGCTTTTGTATTGTAAAAGGTGGAGTCTCTCTCTCCTTTCCTGCAGTGTGTGCCACTCAGCTCCCAGGAATGCAGTAATTCACACATCTGTCTGGGAGAATTAGTCTTCTCATTTCTTCACCAGGCAGGCCTGGGCTTCCCAAAATGGAACCTAGGGTCCACCATGAAATGTACCATTACATGCACACTTACACTCAGTGTGCATTCAGAGCACACATTCTGTCCAGGACTGTTTGTTTAAATATCAGGGAAATCAACAATAAAAACCGGCCCACCAGACAATAAAAGCAGCCCATAAACCTTAATAAAAATCGAACCACACACTGACCTATCAGATCCAGCCCCTCAGAAACTGCCTGGTTGCCCTGTAGCCCAGTTCAAAACTGACTGCAGGCGTTGTAACCACATAATCACTTGATACATCAGGCCCGATGTCCCCAAACGAGTTCAATATTACAATATTGAAGTCAATGGAGAACTTTCAGGGAGCTGTTTAGTAAGCTATACCAAATTTGCCATCCATCACCTGGAGTTACAACACGGACTCACTTGGGCAAGGAGTTGACCAAGTATTCTTTTAATTTGGCCAAACCTGTTTGCTTCACTGATCAGCTGGAAAGCTGACTACCAGTCATGTAGAGTACTAAGACCTTATTGCTTGTACAGACTCCATCCGCTGTACATGGGAACCAGAAAACCTAAACCTTTTACGTTTGCTATATTATTTGACTGATCTCTACTGAGTGCGTCTGTTCTCATTTGCTTATCTAAATGAGCACTGGCTTCAGGCATGGCCAGCACAGGTAAGAGCGGTAGGGCGAAGCTGGGGCGGGGGAGTCGACAGACGATAGGATAGGTAAAATAAAATGTCAAAATAAACAAAACCACTTACCTTGCACCCGCTGCTTCGCACCACCGTTCCTTCCTGTACCAGCCACGCCCGACTGGCTTTCCCCTAGATGCAGGCCACACTCATAAAATGAGGCTGATGTAAAACTAATCAGGTCTTGCTGTATGTCCTGGGATGTGCTGTTTACATAAAACATTTAGTGAGCCTGGCTGTGGATCACACAACCTTTTGCAGCCTCCTATATTCTTAAAGGGACACAGAAGGAAAAGTCAGCTTCTTTTTTCTAAACAGTGCCTCTACGTCTTCTGACATGGCAGTGTGTGTTGAAATAATGATGCTTACAAACCCTCTATTATTAATATCTAGCTATAGATGTATCAATTCAGTTTGGCATGGTGGTAGTGGCGATATTTGTAAGGCGACTGAATAACTTTTTATGACACAACTAGTGACAGATTTATTTTTTCAAAATCTGCCTTCTAAATTACATTTCGGACTTGAAGAGCACACTCAGTCAGCTCGAATACGCATTAAGTTAGACTTTAATCAAGGTATCCATAAGCCAAGTAGCTTTCCTTGCTCCAAGTCCGACATGAGGGCTCACAGTTATCACTAGTATGCCAGGTGTACAGCTGTGATAAAGTATTAACAGTTGTCTAGACTGAACATTAGATCAAAAGAACAAATAATTAACACCTGGACTGAGAGTCCAAACTTGACTTGACTTGGTGCAAGAAAATGACTCAAAGAAATATTGCGTGAATGACGCAGTTTGCAATTAACATTCATACAAACGATATACATATATTCAAAAAAAATTCATATGACAAGAAAATATTCAAACAGTTACACTGCATACAATGTATCTAATATACTGAACATTTAATTATGCCCTGATGCCCAATGCATTTTGGAGTATATCCCTTCTTCGGGGGCACTGTTGGAAAAAAGGGAAACAAATAGACAATAAGACAATAATGTGAACCATAATAGAATACTCATGAAGAACACACATATGCAATGACAAGGGTCCAGTTACAAGTGGTAAAAAGATAGCTGGTGTGATTGTTCACTCAGTCAATAGTGAGAGTAATTCAAAATTTGGAAACATACGTGACAAGAATTTTCAATTCTATTAAGGACTAGGAGGCGAGGATTATGCTTTCTCATTTCTTTAATGAAATGCTCAGCAGCCAATAAAAATAACCAAAAACTACATTTCCCATGAAACACTAGGGAATGACCATAGAGACTATAGTATAAAAGGTCCCAACATTAGTCCTTCTTCCTCTTTCTTTGTGGAAACAGTTCCAGATCAAAATGCAATCCCATGTAAATCAACAATAACAGTTCCAAACACGCTGCAGAAATCCAAAGGATCTTGAAGCAGATGTCAGAAGAACACTGGGTCCGTAAATGAGGAGACGAAGGAAACTCTGGAGGAGGATGGTCAACATCACTTCGGATCTGAACCTGAAAAAGACACATAGCCGTAACATCCAAATAATGCAAGAGAGTCAAAAGCAATCCAGGGGGGAAAGAACAAGGATAAATAGATTTGCAACAGCAGGTAAACAGTGTACAGTACATAACAATGCAAATGAAGTACAAAGGGTGGGATAATCCTCGCCTCCTAGTCCTTAATAGAATTGAAAATTCTTGTCACGTATGTTTGCAAATTTTGAATTCTATGTCAGGACAGGAGGCTCCGATTATGCTTTTTCAAAGCTGATCCACCACCACAGAAGCAACACTATCAATAGGTTTGTAATAAAACGTCTTGAAAATTGAATCAGAAGACCAATCTGCAGCCTTCATAATATCAAAAAGTGTGACACCCATGGAAAAAGCTTTAGAAGCCATTGCCCCTCGCGCAGAATGTGCACCAAACACAGACACATCAATGCCCGCCTCGGACATAAGCCAACGCACCCAGCGCGCCAGAGTAGCTGGAGTGGCAGGGCGAAATGGTTTCTGTAAGGCAATTAACAATTGACCCTGCATGTCTGAACGTAAAGAAGCAGTACTCACCTCATAATCTTTAAGGCATTGGACAACACAAAGGTTGGGATGAGTGGGAAAAGAAGGATACGTAATGGAAGTAGAATTAGACTTAGTCCTCCTGGAAAGACTAAAAGTAACACCCTCAGGAGTGAAACTGCGACCCGCAAGATCTAATGCACTGACATCTGACACACGTCTGCAAGGTACGAGGCACAACAACATTGTCAATTTAGCAGACAACTCTCTACGGGATAAAAAGAGATTAGAAGGCCAAGCCTCCAAAAACCTCAGAACAATGGAAACATCCCATAAAGAGACATACTTAGGAGTGGGAGGTTTCAAAAGACGAATCCCTTTAAGCAATTTGGAAATGAAGGGGTGCTCACCTGCAGGCTTGCCATCAATCTGGATGTGGCCAGCTGAAATAGCAGAACGAAAACTATTGACCGTCCTATAAGCCAGACCTGAGGTGGCATGGGACGCCAAAAAGTTAATGATCAAACGGATATCCGCTGAAACGGGATCAACTTCCCGTTGAGCACACCAATCACACCACCGCTTCCAAGCACCTTTATATTGTTTGTGAGTATTGGGAGACCAGGCCTCACTAATGAATTTGGAAGCATCGCTAGAAATGCCCAGGATCGTCCAGCGATCCCCGAGATCCGCCACGCCAGCAACTGAAGAGAGCCGGACAGAATTAGGGGATGTGGATCTCCGAGAGGATCCAGTAAAAGATTCCACTTCTGGGGAAGAAGGAGAGGTGGCTCGCAACACATCTCCAGGAGAACCCGGAAACCACGCCTGAGCCCTCCAGAGAGGAGCAATCAGAATCAGATCCGCTCGAAACCGTTTGGTGTAAGCCAGAACTCTGGGGAGCATCATGAATGGGGGAAACGCATAGCACAGAGTCAATGGCCACTGCTGAAGAAAAGCATCCGTGGCCAGGGCTAATGGATCCGGTCTCCAACTGTAAAACCGAGGGAGTTGCGCGTTGAGGCGAGAGGCAAACAGATCTAAGTGACACTGGCCCCACCGCCGAAGAATGGCACGGAATACTCGAGGATGAAGCCTCCAGTCGCTGAAATCCCGAAGATGTCTGGAGTGCCAATCCGCAACTTGATTGTTGCGACCCGGAAGATACTCCGCAATAACAGTGATCTTCCGTTGCAGGCAAAAATGCCAAAAATCCTTGGCTATCTCCGCTAACACCTTGGACCGAGTCCCGCCCAGCTTGTTGACATAGCGGACTGCGGACACGTTGTCCATCCGGAGAAGAATGCAGCAACTTGTTTGAAGGTGAGAAAAACACTTGATCGCAAACGAACCCGATAGGAGTTCCAGACAATTTATGTGGAGAGACAACTCCTGAGGGGACCAACGACCCCCCGTCGAGACAGACCTGCAACGGGCTACCCAACCCCACCGACTGGCATCGGACTCTATCACTTATTCCGGCGACGCACCGAATAGGGCTCGACCATTCCAGGCCTCCATGTGGTCTAGCCACCATTGCATCTCCCACCTCACTTCCTCCGTAAGAGGAATCTGGTCCGAATATCTGAGGCCTTTCTGGAGATGCTGGATTTTCAGCCGTTGCATCGCTCTGTAATGTAGAGGGCCAGGAAATATCACCTGAATGGAAGACGCCAACAGACCTACTGCACGTGCCAACAATCTCAATGACACAGTCTGTCTGAAAATAACAGATGTCAACTCCCTCTTGATGTAACGCATCTTCTGGCCGGCCAAGAGAAGTTGGCAAGCAACCGAGTCTGAAAGCCCAGAAAATCTATAGATTGAGTCGGGATCAAAACTGATTTCGGAATGTTGATCAGAAAACCGAGAGACTGCAAAAGTCCAATGGACCACTCCAGATGTTGCAGAAGCCTGAGAGGACAATCCGCCATAAGGAGAATATCGTCCAGATAAATAATCAATCTGACCCCCGAGATCGCAGATGTTCTACAACTGGTCTCAGTAGTTTCGTGAAGCACCATGGTGCCGACGAAAGGCCGAACGGGAGGTCCTGATATTCGTACCAACTCCCCTGCCACTGAAATTGGAGAAACCGACGATGAGGCTTGTAGATCGGGATCGACAGATACGCGTCCTTCAGGTCCAGACGGACCATCCAGTCTCCTTCGCGAAGGAGATCCCGCAAGAGATGGATGCCTTCCATCTTGAAGTGTCGGTATACAACCCCGCCGTTGAAGTCTTTCAGGTTGAGAACCAGGCGAGACAGCCTCCTTTCTTCTCGACCAGAAAGACTAAGCTGGCAAAGCCCTTCGGGAAGAATTGCCCCTTTCTGCAGTAGAACTTCGATTTCCTCTGAAAGACAAGCCTGATCGCGAAGGGAAAAAAGCAAAGGAGGGGGAGGACAGGTCTGATGCAGAGGGTGATAGAACTCTATCTTGAATCCTTGAATGGTTTCTAGCACCCATGCATCGCTGGAGATCATACGCCAGTTTTTGAGGAACAATTGCTCCCTGCCCCCAACATCACATCGCAAGCATGAATCAGGCTCACCTGCAGCGCTGGAATCCTGGTAATGGCCTTGCTGTCCATACTGTCCCTTTCCTTTGCGGGATGATGGGTAGAAATTTGCTCGAGTGGAGTATCCGGTGTCATAACCTCCACCACGCTGCTGTGGGGCTCCTCGCTGGGACTGTTGGTGCGACCCACGGCCGAACGAGCGTCCCCGTTGTCATCCGGCCTTGGCAAAAACCGGACGCATCGCCCGGCGTAACGAAGCCTGTGCTTTGTCGATTCCACTAAAGGTGGAGACAAACTTCGTAAGTTCTTTTAAAAAGGGCTGGCCAAACAACAGGCCTTGCGCCTCTGGACCCGACTCCGAAGTCGACAGTTCCGCTAATTTCGGATCCAATTTTAGTAAGATGGACTGGCGCCTCTCCGAAGAAACAGCGCAATTAACATTGCCTAGCTGGCAGATACCTCTCTGCGCCCACTCAATGAGTTTGTCAGGGTCTACAAGAGCCGAAGCTTCCTTCGCTTGAAAGCCAAGATCTAGAATCTTGGTAAGAGGTCCAAGCATATCCAGCAATTTATCCTGACACGACCTCCAGGAACGGTCTAGGCCCTTTTTTGGGTCCTTAGAATATTTCTTTAAGTAGGTGACCATCATAGGATCCACCTCCGGAGTGTCGGCCAGGTGATCTGCAAGATCTGGTCTCGGGCATTCAGAACGGAGCCTGGCCCGAAAAGAAGCATCAAATGGTTGACGAATGTGCGCTTGTATATAAGCCTCCACAGCTGGAGAGGGCAACCAAGAGGACGAATTTGGGTGGACGATATCCGCTGGTTCAAAATTCAGCAGGGACGGACGTTCAGGAGCGTCAACAAAATGTTCCTTGCGGAGACGCTTCTTGGGCGGGGGTGAATCCTGGCCAGAAGAGGTGTGAGCATTATCCGAATCATCCGTAAAGTGAGGCGCAGAAGACTTTGAAGCCCCAGTCGCCAAAGTTTTTGCTGGCTTCTGGAAGTCAGATTTATGAGGATTAAGAGGTGACTTGGAGGATTTCTGCGAGGCAGGCAACCAGCCCTGCTGCTTTGCATATTGGTTTAAATGACGCTTCAGTGGGTTTATGGCACAAACAAGCGCCTTATTGACCGAGTGCTGGACACCCTTATCCAGCTCCTCCATTAAATTATATTCGAGAGAATCATTATCCTCATCCACATAGTAGCAGTCATCATCTGCGTCATAAAATTCCGCCATGGCACTGTAGTGCAGCAATTCAAAGCCCACAAGATGACTTGCACAAAATATACCGTATCAAAGATACAATTCAGGGGGAGTGACAACCCCAGAGTAGGCTAAACAGAGCAGGAACAAACCAGACTCAGAAAATAATTAAAGTGTGGAGGGAGATAAGCCTGCCGACCAAAAAAAAAAATCACTCTAGGCAGAGCCTATGCACAGAAAATAACAACAAAGCACTTTCCTCTGCTCCGGCGTCGAACGGGGTCGAAAGTTCACAGACAGTGGGCGTGAGCGCTCCAAGAACGTTCCTTCACTCAACCGGCATGTGGTAAACAAAGCCCCAAGCCGGAAATATCGCAGTGCGCATGCGCGACACCGCCGCCTGTGAAACTCCGGCTCGAGAGCACTCGCGCTCTCCTCGCGAGCCGGTAACCCCTACTCCCGCTCCACAAGGGCAACCGGGCACCAGCGGCCAGGCGCAGGGAGGCGAACACACGCTCCCAAGGAACACGCCGCAAACGGACGAAGAATCCAACAACCGGCACAATGAAATCGGAGCCGAAGCGCTCAAAGCATGCAAAAGCACTGCGCGCTAGAAAAGCAAAGCAGCGGAAAGCAAGGCAAGTGCAATTCAATAACAATAATGCAAAATTCAGTAAAGAGTATGAGAGTAAAGATAAATGGACTTAACTGGCTGCGGAACAGCAAAGAAAGAGGAAGAAGGACTAATGTTGGGACCTTTTATACTATAGTCTCTATGGTCATTCCCTAGTGTTCATGGGAAATGTAGTTTTTGGTTATTTTTATTGGCTGCTGAGCATTTCATTAAAGAAATGAGAAAGCATAATCGGAGCCTCCTGTCCTGACATAGAATTGAAATAATAAAGACCTCCACCATGTGCTTGAAGTAGAACCATTGAACAACACTGAAAAAAACGATCATGTGATATAAACTAGAAGACAGACCAATGACCTAGCATGAAAAAAGAATACACTGTGTTACAAAATGCTGAAGAAAAAGTGGAAAAACTCACGAATGTGATGGGCACAGTACAAAGAAACTGTATGCAGCTGTACAAATTCTGTGATTACAGAATTAGTTCTCGCAATGCTGATGCTGGGGAGTTAAAAAATAATAATGATGTACCAAGAAAATGGGAAACGTGAGTAACGAAAAAGGTGAGGCATGCCCACTTACTAGAAAACTGAGCCAAAATCGTTTGTGGAGAACAACAGTGAAAAGCTATGCACATCATTGCTGTAAAAAACGAAAGAATCCCGTGAGCGAAATGTACTCTATGTATTAGAGGAGTCAGCGTGTAAAAAATGCGCCTGAATATTGTTTCCTGGATAGTGACAGAAAAGTAGATCTCCAGCTAATGAAGATGGGACCGGAAAATCCACATAAAAAGCTTCACTCTATTTAGTAGGCAAATCTGCAGAATGAAAACACGGAGCTCAGCATAAACTATATTGTGAGAATGCGTGGAAAAGATTCTCGAATGAAAGAAAACGCTGATATTAGAAAGCCTGTAAACTGACCTTGCAAGATCCGACACACTGGGGCAAAACACTGCCGCCATTCGAAAAGCGAGGGTGTGTTACTGACTTGTGCGCGCTGGGAAAAAATTACCGAGACCGACAGCGAAAGGGAACTAGGATCGCCGCCATCTTGGAGTGTATATTAAAAGCGAACTGTGAAAGTGGACAGCTATGGCGGTGTATGTAAAAGAAGTGTACTGAGTACAAAAAATGGCGGCAGTTAGACAATATGTAAGAAATGGAGTGCAAAAATGGAAAAGGTGTATGCTGACCAATATTCACTAAGAGAATTCTGTAATGTGTGCTGGGAGTCACTGAAAGGGTTGATAAAAAACTATGTGAGAAGAAAAGTAATTGAAAACAAAGAAAAGCAGGAATAAAATTTGCAGATCTGACGACACCGGTGAAATAGAAAAATTCTACTTGAAGTGATCAAAACTAACATAATAAGAAGGCCAGAGAAAGTATTGGCTAGAGTGAACATCGCACGTACAAGAAACTGAGCAAACAGCCTGTAAACCTCGAACTAAAAAGATAGCAATATCTTTAGAGGAAACATAAGAGTTCAATCCTGTCGTTGAGGCCCCCCGGGGTTAATGTCTGCAGGTGCTTAATCCACCATGCTTCTCTTTGTGACAGAAGTTTGTTATTGTCCTGACCAACTTTGACTGCTACTATTTCTAGTATAGTGAATCGCAATTGGGCATTTGTGTGATGTGATTCTGTCCAATGTGTTGTAAAGTAAGTTTTAGTGCTTTGGTTGCGAATGGTGCTCTTGTGTTCCGTTATCCTTACTTTGACTTTGCGTGAAGTTTTCCCTATGTAAAGTAATCCACAGGGACATTTGATCGTGTAAATCACGTGAATGGAATTGCAATCTCCATTGTGTTTTAAAGGAATCTTTTTTCCAGATTGTGGATGTGGAATCTTGTTGCCTTCAATGACGTTGTTGAAGTGTACACAATTATGACATTTGCGCATGCCTCGGTATGCCTGTGGTTGGGTAGCTGGCGTAGTCAGAATTTCTTTAAAATTTTTGCTGCGTGTATATGCAAACAGTGATGGGTCCCTGAAGAGTCCCTTAAAATCACTCTATTTGTATCTATATTTGTCAGAAATTTGGTACAGCAAGTGTATCTTTCCTCAGCTGTGCACACGGTTTATTCCAGGCTATCTATCTTGAATTAATGCATAATACATTCAAATGATTTTTTACCCCATCATCAAACGGTCTTCAACCTGTTCTTCATTTTGCGATATGACGGATGTACTAAGTCAAGTCGCCGAATGCACATTTGCAGTAGGTCTTGGCAAAATGTTTAATTCCACCATCAGAATCGGAGGGCTTTGCTATTTCCGAGTAACTCTTGTAAGACAGAATTACTTATAAATTCTGCTATTCCACCGGTAGAATTAATCGGCAGTAAACTACGTTTTTAAAGAGGGCTAGAAGAGTAAGCAGTCTCTCTATATTTAAAAATCACAGCAGATTAAAGTTTAATCTGCAGAGCTTTTTAAATATAGGGGGCCTGATCCCTCCTAAAGCCCTGTTTAAAAATCACTACACAGTAGTGGCTACCCCTCAGCACCCTTAGATACTTTGAAGTCATTACTGCAGAGTAGCCAAGGGTGCTGAGGGGTATGCACTGCAGAGTGATATGCAGTGGTTTCTAAAGTTTAGAAATCTGTGCATACTGCTTGCTGGTGGCTCCCTTATATACTCCGCAGTAATCGCTGCAGAGTATGTCAGGGTGCTGAGGGGTAAAATAGCACCAAACACCCGTTGCAGAATTTCGTGGAAACTTGCAGAATTTTCATATAATTCTACATAATCAAATTCCACCCACCCCTAATTTGCAGGAGGTTGCAAAAAACTCCTGCTTCGGGCATTTTGATCACCCCTGCAAATGTACAGGTGGAGACTGCAATTGTACTGAAGGAGTCAGCAGACATCCAGCATTATGTTCTCAATTCCTGAATTGCCCTGGAAGAGACTGATTTTAAATAAAATTGCCACGCAGGGACATAAAGGGAAACAGGTAGTGAAAACCAAGGCCACATGACGCCATTCACAAGGGGGAAGCTGTGACTTAGGGACAGCATCTACTAAACATATCAGTTACCATCCAATGTTTGGTTTGTGAGCATAATTACGGTCACAAAGCATTGACACAATGCAATGGGAAGTGAAGCATCTTTTTCAGGGCTTCTCCTCTGCGATTCTGAATGAGTTGCAAAATACAGCTTGAGAATCGGGCAGATTTTTAAAGTGCTTCTAGCGCATTGAAAAGTCTCTTTTTGCATTGGCAGAACATGCCACGTTCTGAATCACAGGTTTTGTGACCACAAAAGTACTTCATACGTTGGTTTGGTGTGGACCTCATATTCTTAATGTGTTTAATGATATTACTTATTTGATTTTTTATACTTATGCACTCCAACCCAGTGCTCCTTCAGAGTACGTCATCAGCTTCACCCACACTACTAAGGGTAAGTCAAAGAAACATTTAAGTAGTTCTAGAGAGCCTCTGCAAAGTACGTTTGTCACTGATTTAAGAGCTTGGCCATTGCACATTAAATTATCTTTGGTCTTTTTACACCAAGAATGTGCCAGCAGGTATTTTTAATGTGCTTAATCTTTGCTAAGAGCTGTTTAATGCAAACCAGGTAAGACTTAACACACATCTAAGAGGCTATAGTTGTGAGACTAAATATGACCACCTTGAAATCCTCTAGGGAATATGACAATGCTATTTTTACATATTTCCATATTGGCTAGGAACATCAGAGATAGTGAATAGTTTGAGAAAGTTCTGAAGGGCCTCCCTCATTTTGTGAATTTTGGAATTGCATTATGTATATAGATCTTTGCAATCTTATTGAGTTGCACACAATGGACGTAGAGTGGTGTGCTCTTTTTGATAGTGTATTTGCAGTTCCTGCTTCTATTATCGACTTCACCATGTTCTAGATTCCCTGAGGTTCTCTTACATTCAGTGAAATTGGAACATTTGTTTCATACTTTGGTTACTGGGTGTGATTTCGTGAAGTGCAATTTAAATTTTATGAGAGAAATGTTTCAACTGTTTTCGTAGTTTTGTTTCCAAGTAACATTCATTTTGGATTGTGATGGAAGCCTCTTGTGAAGCTCTGCAAAGTCACCTTTTTAATTTTTACCTAATACAGACTTAGCAGTCTTTGCAGCCTCGTGTTTTGCAGAGCAATATCATAAAAAAAGACATGCTTATGCATATGTAGAGGGTCTCAATAAACACTCTTAACATTAGTCTGTTTAAATGTCACTCAAATTATGCTCCGTCCCACAACAGCACAAAGTATAGATCAACAGACCAGCCCATTCAAGCCAACAGTTGCTTTTACTTTGAGTGACTTCATTTTTTCCTTGCACATGTATACATACACCTAAACAAATAGTTTAGGTGTCACTATGTGACATCATCAGCAGTGCATTGCGGGTGCGTGAGTTATAGTTAGCAGAACTAACTATAACAGAGGAATTTCTATGGTTTTGTATGAGTGAAATGTCCAGCTGACTATAACACCCCTGAAACCTATGTTGTTTTCGGTGAATTTCTAAGGTTTTTTTAAATGCTGATTTCTAACTATAAAGTCTCTGAAACCTATGCCTTTTTCAGTGAATTTCAAAGGTTTTTTTAAATGCTAATTTTTAAGTGTAACAGTAGTTATATCTATTTTTTTGTACTGATTTTCTACAGTTTTTTAACTGGTTATTTATAAATATTTTATTCATTAAATAGCATTATATATTTTTCTGAAAATTGCACACAAAAAAATAAAAAAAAACTGAATTATTGTTTAATTTTTGTTTTTTTCTTTTATTATATAAAAAATTCCAAATGTTTTTCTGCGTCGCACACCCAAAGCGTACACATCACGGTGGGTGCGCGGAAAATAGCCGCCAGTTTAGAAAAGTCGTGAAGGATTCGCGTACGGTGTGCGACGGCTGCGTGTTTTTCATTTACATCATATACATTTAATATTACGCGATGTGGGCGATTGGTATGTGACCAGTCCGCGACTCCTGCTCCCGCGCATTCGCAACACATGCGCATTACGGTACGCGACGCTTGACTCCAGTGGCATGGAGAGCACGGGACCCACGTCTGGGAGACTTATTTGTTATGAAGTTTCCTAATTTCCTCATTTACTACAGTCTCTTCAGTAGGATATACTTTCAGTTTTTTACTTTACTTCCATCAAGAAGGCATTCAGATGTGTCACACATTTGCCATAAATTTAGAATGTTAGCACTCTAGTTGCTCATTAGATCACTATAGTAAAGCTACTGCTCACCAGGGAAGTCTGCTGCTGGTATTCAAAGTGCATGTTTCAGTCTGCATGTTAGATTTTTTTGATGAAATAGAAGAGGATTTGAGAAGTCAAAATGTGCCCTAATTTTCTTTCTGCAGCACTAATCATAATTTCGATGGCAAGATTAAGCCACATATTGTGTTCCTTTGCGAATGAAATGTTTTAAGTGTTACCACTTTATTCCAATCAAGATGGCTTCAGGTGTTTATACTTTTGTCATAAGTAAGATTGTTAGCTCTCTAATTGTTCTTTAGAACACTCTGAGACATTCTGTCATTGGGCTATACTTGGGCTACATCTAGGTGATATTTGTGCTACATTTGGGCTCTTTTTGTCTCTGGTGGCCATCTTGAGAGACTTATTTGTTATGAAGTTTCCTAATTTTCTCATTTACTACAGTCTCCTCAGTAGGAAATACTTTCAGTTTTTTACTTTGGTTCCATTGATGTGTTTTATCTAGGACCCCGATCAATATTGTGACCTTATGCCCCTATACGGCTATAATCAATACATATCCCTATAATGGCACAACAATCAGAGCCATATTTCATTAACTCGTCTCTGCAGTCCATGACAGTCCATGACACAGCAGAAGC
Organism: Lissotriton vulgaris; assembly: GCF_964263255.1. NCBI lineage: Eukaryota > Metazoa > Chordata > Amphibia > Caudata > Salamandridae > Lissotriton > Lissotriton vulgaris. Next base: position 290,127,715 of record NC_141697.1, on the reverse strand, counting down.
CACTTCCTTAGATTCCTAGATAGCACACCGAGTTCTTTCGACATACCAAACCCCCAGCAACCTGGGAAAGCCCCGCTTGCTTTGTTTTGATTAGTAATAGAACTGCGAGCACTGTAAGAACGACCAGTTCTTATTTACGTCTTATGTCCAAAAACTTACTTCAAACTCGGCACCTTTCAGGTATAAATATACCAACGTTGCCTTAAGCAAGCACACGGTGGTGGTGAATACTGGAGCAGAACAGCTGTCCCCTTGCAGAGCCCAGCAGACGCGAGAAGCCCACGGACGCTGCCCCTCCTCCTTGACACACTGAGAAAGACGCTGTCTTTTTCTCCTGCCGAGAAAATCCAGCTTCAGCGTTTCCAGCCTACCCTTGCGGGTGACTGGGATATCGGGTCCTGAGAGGAGATACCAGACCTCCTGCATTCTATTCCAGAGGTACGGTGCTGACTAAACCCTTAGAGAGAATTCTTGAAACAAGCTCTTGGCAAAACCAACTTAACTTAAATTGCTACCTACTTACTCCCTCCCATATATTAGGCTTAGGGTAGGTACACCGGGGTAGGCGTAGTTAGAAGCACCAGTTGAGGTCGTTAGCCAATGTATATATGAATGTATATATTTTATTCATTTTAACCATCTTATGGCTAAGAAACCATATCAATGCTTTTACAGTATTATTTCGTAATACTCCTTTTACTGTACGCACTTTTCATAATAACAAGTCTTGCAATTGTGTCAATTCATTTCTCTTGCATGAGAAGGAAGACTGCTCAATAAATAATATCTTTTATTGAAAACACCTGTCTCTCCATTCTCTGCACTCTGGTGAAAGTAAATCTGCACAACTGACTGAGTGAAATAGCTGTCTATTGTTTCACACGACTCTAGAGATTGACCCTTATTCTGAGGAGCAAAGTTGTCATGTTTATGCGGTTGTCGGAAGCTGAATCCCTTCTTGTCTGAGCCAGGGAAGCTGATCACTTCCTATTCAGTCAAGAAAGTTTCCAGTGACCTATGAGCTAGCTGGCGCAAACCTAACTTAAGTCTAACATAGTCAGTAGAGACCTAGAAGACCGCAGTCCTACGTCTACACTGCTGTTTATGTTATTCCAATGCGCAGGGCTATAGGGAAAATAGGAACTACACTACATGGCGCCCAACATTTGGTAAGGCGATAAAACTAACGCAAGACGTTAGAGTAACTCAGTTGTGCTTTTTCACGCAGACCCTTTCTCCCGTAAATACTCCAATAGACGTCTGGAGTGGGTGAAATGTTAAAATCCGCCAGAACTTAGTAGGAAGAGATTCCTATGTAGAGTTTCTGGTTTAGTCAGCGTTGAAGGATACAGTGTTCCAAAATATTGTGCACCTAATCTTTGTTTCCTTGAAAACCTGATCTGCAACAAGAAAACCCTTCTGACAGTAAAATGAGTGATGAAGAAAGGGATGCTACTATATTAGCAAATCAACTAATGGAGGACGACACGAGTCTCCTACAGAATGACGGGTTTGCAATCCTCATTCCGATCAACATGAGAAAAACTATAATGTTAAAACGTATAGAAAACGGACTGACATCGCGAGGTGGTACAGTCATTTTCGTGATAGATGCACACGAATATCGGCAGACAGAGGTATTCTATTCTTGGATAAACTTTCCAGCGGCAAAACGCTACAACACACGAGTTCCACTATTACAAAATAGAGGAACCACCGGAAGAGTACGCTCCTTTCGAGGAGATTGAAATCCCATTAAAATACCAAGAGCACCTGCTCTGGTTTAAAGGCTACCTAAAACATAATGATCACATTACCAGGCTCGGTCCACTAGGTAGACCAGGAGCAACGTGGCCGGTTCTAGCCAGCTACACACCACATCCAGACATTGAAAAAATGTCAAGAGAAGAACTTTTAGCACAGCTAAAATTATTCATTAAAATACACAGACAGTTAGTCCAATATGTAATGCAGACTGCAACAGTCCAAACAGCTGTTAATATTCCAAAGCTAACCCCTCATCAGGGGAACACAAATAAAATTACACCACAGAACATACAATCATGTCTTGGAAAAACTCCCGCAAAACGGGAACAAATTCCATTCTGGTTAGCACAGAAAATTACTCAAATAGAGGCAGTATTTCCGAATACTACCCCTATTGAGAAACACAGAATTCTGACTATCTGCCTTTCAATGGGGGTCGCACCACATGTGGAGGACTGTGACACTTGGGGTACAGTCTTTGCTTCCATTTACACAAAAACACATGGTGTTCCGTCCATGGCGGTAATACCGGATGTGCTGAAACAAATTCAGAATGAATACGGTCCAGAACCTGCTTTAACTCTTGGTATGAAATTACTGAAAGACTTCAAGCAGGTCTCGGTTATATTACTAGCCAACATAAAAGGAGAAGCAGCATCTGTGGCGATCCGCCAGAAATTGAAAGAAACAGATATAACAGATCAACCAATTGAGCTTGCCAGAATCATAGAAAAATGCTATGAAGAATTAGGTAGAGGTAGTTTGGGTGGGAAACCAGTAAAACCCCAACTACTTGAAAATCCTGAAAAATTATTTATTAAAAATAATCTAAACACTCCTAAAAAGAGCTGGGATGGAAATAAACAATCCACTCCCAAAGAAAAAGTTTTCCAGTCCAGAGGAAGGTATCCTCGGCGGAGGGAAATAACTCCGACTCGAGAACACCAGTCTCCCCAGAGGGAGCACTCTGAGAAAAGATATAACCTTAGAAATAGGGATAACTTGAAAAAGCCTGATAGATATCAAAGTATTGATACACGTCCCTCTCGATCTTTTTCGCAGAAATCGGAAAGAAGAGGACGGTCAGACCCAAGGGAAGAGCACACCAAGTCCAAAGACAAGGAACCTGCTCAAAGTAAAAAATCACAATTTCCAAGAAAGAAGGTAGCCAGTATTAGAGTAATCGAACATGCCGAGAATACTGAGGACACAGCTGAAAAACGGAGAGTGGGCACAAACAATGCTAGACAGTGCAGCAGAAATCAGCATAGCTCGCAAGATCCTGATGAGTCATCTGGAGACAGTGGACACGAATGAATACATTCAGGTAGAAACTGCAGACACCAGAGTTAGCGAACCTCATAATATATATGAAATAATACTGCGTATAGAGGGAGATAAGACTAGAAAAATAAGGGGTCTATTTTGGGATAACCTCTCAAAAGGCTATGACATCCTGTTAGCCGAGAAAGATTGGCCCCCAGAGTTTGTCAGGGAGTGCCCTCATGGCGAAGAAATTATTATGCCTGCCTTCTCAAATCACATTCCAATTCACACTAAATATATATATGCAAGGAAATGGGCAGTAGCCCAGGCACCAGCATTGTATAAAAATTATGTAGGATGGGATGAGGACTCTCCTCCTCACAAAATCCAGTTAAAATGTCAACCAACTGCACAAAGGCAGTACCCAATTAAGCAAGAAGCGAAAAAACAGGTCAGGGAGATTTTAGATCAACTTGAATACCAAGGGGTAATTGAAACATGCACCTCTCAAATGAACAATCCTTTGTTTCCTGTCTCTAAACCGGACGAACCATATCGTCTAGTCTTGGACTACAGACACCTTAACCATTGTTGCAAAACATTTGCAGTACAAAATTCGCATAGTGCTGCACTAATGAATAACATAATTCGCAAAAAATACAAAACAATATTAGACATATCTAATGGGTTCTTTTGTCAAAATATTGCACCAGAAAGCAGGTACTTGACCGCTTTCTCAATAATGGGGTCACAGTAAAATTTCCGTAGGCTCCCACAGGGATTCAGCCCAGGACTATTCTCAGCCAGAGTAACAGAGTTACTTCAAATATATGATGATGAGGCATTATCTTATGTCGATGACATCTATCTCACAGACGACGACTTGGATACTCACTTGAAAAGAGTGAACACCATAATACTTGGGTTTGCAGCAGAGGGTTACAAATTAAACTTTAAAAAGTCAAGAATTGCCCATCTAACAATCTTATTCTTAGGATACGAATTATCAAGAGAAGGAAAAAGCCTAGCAGACAACTTCTTAGAGAAGTGCGCTGTACTCCAAGCACCAAAAATGCTGAAGAACTTACAATCGATTCTAGGCTTCCTGAATTTCAGAAGAACTTACATTCTAAACTACCCAGAGAGGATTAAACCTCTCTACGAATTAATAAAGCCTGATTTTAAACCAATCAACTGGACTCAAAAACACACAGAAATTTTGAGATCACTGCAAACAGACATATTAACTAAAACAAAATTAGAGACACGTGACAACACACGCATCCTTGTAATCCGGATCATCCCAGGAAGACACGGATTCACGTACCTGACCTCTAATGAGGGAGAAACGGTACCAATAGCTTACAAATCACATTTGTACACACAAGCAGAAAAAACATTCAGTCTAACAGAAAATACTGTAAAGGCAGTGCAAACTGCTATAGTGAAAGAATGAGCACTAGCACAAGGCAAAAGAATCTCTGTTCTCACAACAGAATCAGCCTTCGAGGCACTATTCAGCCCAGTAAACCTGCCTACAGTGTCACTAGATCCGAAATGGATACAGTGGGAAAATTCTCTTGCTGCAGAAGACATGAAATACTATTTCGCCCCGCACATGAAAAAACTGAATGATTTAAAATATGAAAAATAATATCCTCTGCCAATGGAAATTCTCCTTCTAGAACAGTACTTCTGTATAATCTATACAGACAGATTAGTACAGCATTATAATGTAGAAGATAAATCCTACGATGCAGCCTGCGCGATTGTTAAAGGTCGCTGGCTTTGCGGTAAATTCAGACCGAAAATAACAAAAACTGAATCACTGAGAAAATGTTCGGCTCAGCGAGCTGAAATCAGATCTTTAAAGATGGCGCTTGAAAATGCCGAACGTGAATTCCTACACTAATCGTGTGCGATTCGCATTTTTGCGTCAATTCTTACAATAATGATTTGCAGAACTTGGTTCAAAATGATTACAAAGACGACACAGGTGCCACAATCAAGCATAAAATGCTTTGGAAACAAGTAGTTCTTTTTCAGAAAGAACTACAAAAGACTCACGTGATACACACTCTGAGTCATCAACGTGATGGCGTTCACGTTGCAGGGAATTCATTGGCTAATACAGCCACAGCGGAAGCAACTAAACCGGCTTCCGTAGCCACAAAAACGCGTTCAGAAAAATACATAGACGGGGAAACCATGCTGGCGGTAAAACACGTCTTCAAAAGGCAACTGTGCAGCACTACCAGTGAACAATCCACTCAATTATACATACGTAATTGATGCAAACTCCGTTCCTTTTGCTTGAATCCCCGGAGTGGGGGATAGGGTAATTCCAAACACGAATCAGAGAAAGTTATTAATAGCAGACGCACACATGGGTGAAGGTCCAATGCACAAACAGATGAAGGAATCTCTGACTGAATTACAATCAGAATACTGGTGGCCGAGGATGAGCCTGCACCATTATAAATTTGAAAAGAGCTGTCCAGATTGCGACAGAGATCGCAGTAACGAGCCAACCGGAGTAATGCCATGGTCATTTCTGTCGGTAGCATAGGGTTATCTACACATGAAATCCAGCGTCCTATTAATTATTTAAGACTACATTCACTTAAAAAATGTGGCCCAGCGCTCGGCTGATGCCAGAACTGTTATAAACGATTCGCGAGTCTTTATCGGTACATACGCAATTGCCATGCTTCATTCTGACCAGGGTCCTGCTTTTAGCTCTCGAGCTTATAGGGAGGCCATGACCAGCATGGACTTTGGATTGCGATTCTCTTGTCCCTTCATCCTGACGGAAATGGGGTAGTGGAAAGAAAAAACCGAGACATAAAGCAATCTATAACGGCAAAGGTATTAGGTTCGGGTGATGGGTGGGTCAAGCATCTAACAAGAGTCCAATGTAGTCTTAACAACTTGCCAAGAAATTCTCTAAAAGGTTTCAGCCCGTACGAACTATTGTTCGGAACTAGAATGTATGTTCACGACTTAGATAGTCTTGCTTCAGTGGTAGAAGATAAAAATAAAGACTTTGACATCAAAGATCGTTTGGCTGTTTTACAGGACTTAAATGAAACAAGAAACGCCCTGAGCAACATAAAGTTAAAACAACAGCCAACCACCACTGAAGACACACCACCTGTCCCAGCAAGACCTGTCTGGATTCCAAAGATTGGGGATATGGTCAGAGAGAAAATAGCGGTGAAGAAGGAATTTGGGCCTTCTTATAGAAAAGCAGTACCTGTCTTAGCAATCAACGGAACAAGATCAGTAGTACTACCGCCCCTTGCTGGTAAAAAGGAGACCCGAGTTGTATCCATCGACCTGGTGAAACCACAATCATGTGGCCTATAATAAATAGTAGGCCCAGTGGACTCCCAAGAAGTAACAGAATACCCAAATTTGCAAGTATCCAAGAGGTTCAAACTGAAAGACTAATCACATTTGATAAACCTGCAGTGAATAAAAAAGGACTATGCAGAAATACCATGGAACTTGTGCCTCTTGAGACACATATTGAAACAGTTCGTCATGAAACACCAGTCTACAATGATGTAGCATCAGAATGTGCTAATGAAAGGCAAATTGAGAAAACAATTCCAACAATCGACAGAACTGCATCTGGCTACTTCATCAATTTCGACAACTTTTCTGAAGATCAAAGCGACCCTGAAGTGACGCCAGAAACAAAGACTTTTAAAGAAAAAGCAATAGAACTCTTTCATCAACTCACAGAAGCATATCTAAATGCACCATTGATTGAGCATTGGATTGTATCAGGGGTACTTATACTCCTACTATGCCTAATGTTAGTTTTAATTTTAGGAAAATTTATAACAGTTCAATGGACACAGCAAGTCAGAACATCAACTTAGTCCTGAAGCCTCACAAATCATCTCACATCGAGAAAAGAGAACTATCATCAGTAAATGTCACAGCCATTCCAATACCCGGCGGGGTAGTTTGGGACAAGACAGACTATGAAATATATGGCTCGTTCGAGCTCTTGAAATAGCCTCACCAATTTAAGGTTTCATTAAGTGACTTTATAAAACCAAGTACATTCTCTGATGATTGGGATTTTGAAAGTGTAAATAATATGATGTCGGACTTAGTGTTGTCAGCAAAATTTACAGAACATGTTTATTTACAAGGTTCATCCAATTATGAACAGATGTACTGTTTTACACATTACGCAGACCACTATTTACATAAATCTGCTCAACCTAGAAATGTTTTTAAATATAACCAATGGGAACATTGTGCTACTCCACCTAAAAGCAGTTAAAAAACATTCTATGAGAAATTCCAATACTTCTCAGGGTTTAACACAAGTAATGCAGAAACATTTTATTATAAACTGTTGCATAAAACAGGGACAAGAACCATGCTGACAAACACTAAATTGATATATTCAGAAGCATTTTATGAAAACATGATTACATTTGGTTTTGATTTCTGGAAAAATAACATTGAAACAAAAACCATCTGGGGTACAAAAGATTGGCAGGTACAAGGCCTAGTAGCATTATTTCGAGCCTGCATGATCTCAGAACAAATAATGTTCTTAAATGACACAATTCAACAAACAACATGTCTTGGTCTAGCCACGATAAAAGACCTTAACAAACCGTCTATTCCAAAGCCAATACCTGATAATGCAACCACAGATATTGAAGTAGACGTATCCCAAATTTTAAATGAAAACAGAACACATCCTGATTGGAAAAAGTGGTTAATCTGGCCTACAGACACAAATAACTGTCAAGATAGATCCCTGAACAAATTACAGGGGTTAAAAATGTCCAGACCAGACCCTAGATACTCCCAGAGACAACATCCAGGGATAGTAACAACATACAGTGTAGGGAAATTAAGTCTTGAATGGCTACAAACATCCACACTGGCACAATATAAGCAACACTTGTCTTTACTTAAAGATAGTGCTGACTTGCGCGATTTAATAATGGGACCACGCAAACAGCGTCAAAAACGTTTCATAGCGGCCAGCATATATGCTGCATACAACGAGGCATGGAAAGCAACTCAAATTGAAACAGCCGAGAAAATACGAGAAATTGATCGTATTAATTTGATAAAATCACTTTCTGTTGTGGACAATGGGTTAATGACTCTGTCCTCCAGAATATATTCATTGGACATTATTGTATCATCTGCAATTGATATTATAGACCAGGACTTGCTAATGTTACAACATGGCCAGTCCCAATTACGTTCTATAGTACAGCTAGGCTGGACGTTGCAAAATCTTCATTCAGGCTATGTGCCATGGCGTTTAATCAACACAACGTCATTATTTTCTATCTTTAACCTTACTGATAAACAGATCAGTTTGGCACAAAAAGGAGCAGACTATACAATCTTGAGCATCGAAAAACTTGAGAGATTACCATTGACAATGTCAGAAAGACCTGTCATTGAATGGATAATACACGAGATTATCACAATTCCGATAACAACTTTCCAGTTTAAAAATTGCCTTGAGTATATACCGGCAGGCCAGTATGAAAAGTTGGGTAAAGGATACATTAAGTCATCATGGAAACTACCTTATACACACACATGTTATAGTGACAACAACAAAAGTGTATTTCTTAGTGTTGATAAGTGTAAACATTCACTAAGCGGTATACTCTTGTGCCAAGGTATTAACTTACATGGGGCCTGTGAGGGTACTTCGAATAACCTTTCATGCCACCAGCACGGCACACCTGCAGCACAAATAGAGCCATTCTGTAGGCAACTTTCTAACGGGAGTTACGTTCTAATAACGGATCACAGCTGTTGTGGCTTGGTGCCAGGGAAAGCATATCTCTTAAGCGTGAGTTCCATGGTCACTTGCTGTATGCAAGCATTGTATCCAAAAGGCCCTGGAGACTCAGTGGCTCCGATTTGGCCTCGTTTGAATATCTCTTCTATACGAATTGATACTTTAAGCAGAATGAAGTCTGTGCTTTTGCAGACAACAGTGCCCATTTCGTCATCAAAAGAGATGTATGATCTCCAAGTTGCAAGGACGACGGCAGAGATACATACCCTTTTATCAACAAATTGCCCGGTGCATTTCACAGAAATGCTCAGCCAAATCCTAAATATGTCGAATGCCAGTGGTATCTCAAATGTATTTAAGATAATTTTTTCGGGACTGTTAACACCATTTCAAGCAGTCCTGGGTATCTTTCCAAATTTTGTCCATTCGATTTTTGGTGGCCTACCACTACTTTTGGGACTCGTAGCAGGTATTTTATTTTTGACCCTACTGCTCCGATATGGCAAACCAAAACGCAGACATGACTCCGGCAAGGATGGAGGAAACGATCCTAGCAATACGCTACCGGGACCTCATAACTAAAGTCCTTGGGTTAGCCCGGCTATGAGTCCTGAATATGACCTGGTTTCTTTCATTTAGACCTATATGGCAGACCTGCATCTTACCTGTGCTTCGATGTATGCTATGCAGAGAGGAATGCGTGTTAGACACCTGTCTTGCACTACCATCAGCAATACCAATGGACGTTGATACTTTGCTAAGTCCAGTAACGGCTCACGCATCGTGTTGTCCCCAGCGGTTACCAATCCTGATGACGGCATTCGTTGAGACTCCTGCGCTACGACTAGGTGGCGGCAGTGACGCAAGAAATGAAAGCAGCATCACCCAGGTACGACCTTCTGTGAGCATTGCTGATCCTGAGATCGATCGTAGCAATCCTTCTCACAACTGCCAAGTTACAGCATTATCAAACTTGGTCGAACTGTCACCTAAATATGTAGACCAATTCTTTGCGAGCCTGTCTGAAATGATGTTCTCCCCTGAACAGAAACAATAACTTTTGGAAAACAATCCAGCACACAGCGTTCCCGTGAACTCTGAATTCGGCCTTCAGCTTTGATAAACAAAAGCTACTGAAAAACGTTTTGAACTATTTTTTTCCCCGCTCACCATGAAATTCTTTTTTCCAAAATTTCCAAAATATTTACCTTTTTCTGGCACAAGTACTTTGCTTAAAGTAGAACTGTTCATAAAGAACAGAGCTTCTATTTTTAGTAGATCTAGAGACAAAACTTTACCACAGCCTCTAGCACATTTTACAGCAATTGTATTCATATGTGATGAAAAAGTCTCGCCCTTCTTTTCTGTATTTAGAGACATTTCATGTGTAATTCTTCGCAAAATCGTTCAACTGATTACATATGCAATATTTTTGAATGATTACTATGCTTGATAACGTACAGTACATATTCATGTATTTTGGGGTGGGTAGGAATACACGTGCTTCTTATTGCTTTCGTTTTAGTAATTTGATGGACATAAATTAGTGGAGTGGGTGATGTGTTTTATCTAGGGCCCTGATCAATATTGTGACCTTATGCCCCTATACGGCTATAATCAATACATATCCCTAGAATGGCACAACAATCAGAGCCATATTTCATTAACTCGTCTCTGCAGTCCATGACAATCCATGACACAGCAGAAGCCACTTCCTTAGATTCCTAGATAGCACACCGAGTTCTTTTGACATACCAAACCCCCAGCAACCTGGGAAAGCCCTGCTTGCTTTGTTTTGATTAGTAATAGAACTCCTGTGAGCACTGTAAGAACGACCAGTTCTTAGTGACATCTTTATTGACGTCTGAAGTCAAAAAACTTACGTCAAACTCAGCACCTTCAGGTATAAATATACCAACGTTGCCTTAAGCAAGCACACGGTGGTGGTGAATACTGGAGCAAAACAACTGTCCCCTTGCAGAGCCCAGCAGACGCGAGAAGCCCACGGACGCTGCCCCTCCTCCTTGACGCGCTGAGAAAGATGCTGTCTTTTTCTCCTGCCGAGAAAATCCAGCTCCGGCGTTTCCAGCCTACCCTTGCGGGTGACTGGGATATCGGGTCCTGAGAGGAGATACCAGACCTCCTTCATTCTATTCCAGAGGTACGGTGCCGACTAAACCCTTAGAGAGAATTCTTGAAACAGACTCTTGGCAAAACCAACTTAACTTAAATTGCTACCTACTTACTCCCTCCCATGTATTAGGCTTAGGTCAGGTACACCGGGGTAGGTGTAGTTAGAAGCACCAGTTGAGATCGTTAGCCAATGTATATATGAATGTATATATTTTATTCAATTTTACCATCTTATGGCTAAGAAACCATATCAATGCTTTTACAGTATTATTTCGTAATACTCCTTTTACTGTACGCACTTTTCATAATAAGAAGTCTTGCAATTGTGGCATGAGAAGGAAGACTGCTCAATAAATAATATCTTTTATTGAAAACGCCCGTCTCTCCATTCTCTGCACTCTGGAGAAAGTAAATCTGCACAACTGACTGAGTGAAATAGCTGTCTATTGTTTCACACGACTCTAGAGATTGACTCTTATTCTGAGGAGCAAAGTTGTCATGTTTATGCGGTTGTCGGAAGCTGAATCCCTTCTTGTCTGAGCCAGGGAAGCTGATCACTTCCTATTCAGTCAAGAAAGTTTCCAGTGACCTCTGAGCTAGCTGGCGCAAACCTAACTTAAGTCTAACATAGTCAGTAGAGACCTAGAAGACCGCAGTTCAACGTCTACACTGCTGTTTATGTTATTCCAATGCGCAGGGCCTATAGGGAAAATAGGAACTACACTACACCATTGTGGCACACATTTGCCATAAATTCTGAATGTTAGCACTTTAGTTGCTCATTAGATCGCTGTTGAAAAGCTACTGCTCACCAGGAAGTCTGCTGCTGGTATTGAAAGTGCATGTTTCAGTCTGCATGTCAGACTTTTTTTAAATTAAATAGAAGAGGATTTGAGAAGTCACTTAAAATGTGCCATAGTTGTTCTTTCTGCAGCACTAATCATACTTTCTATGGCAAAATCATCCTCCTCATGTTGTTCCTTTTTAAGAGTTACCACTTTATTTCAAGATGGCTTTAGATGTGCTATACTTTTGTCATAAGTAAGGCTGTTAGCAATTTGAATTCCTAAGGCGACACATACAATTATGAAGCAGCCCATTAGGGAACGTGAAATGGCCGAATTAGGACCTAAAATGCCCACAATGCAGCTCCCCGACTATTAATGCCCAGGAAGAAGTGAACCCACTAAACGCATTGGCACTAGTCAGGTGCTTTTAGTAAGCTCCATCTTCGCATGCCTACACCTATTAAAGCTCTTGGGAAAAAGCTAACTTGCTATTGAGTGCTGCTGATGATGTGGACACATCCCCACGAACCTGATTTTTATGTATATATAAATATATATATATATATATATATATATATATATATATATATATATATATATATATCTTCGCCACTCCACTCCACTCCCACGAGCAAGATGCAAGCGCTCTCTCCTTTCGAAAAGAAACATGGAGCACAGACCCAAGTAAATATAAAATTTGCAGGTTTATTTAGCTGTTGTTCAGTCGGCAATATATATATATATATATATATATATATATATATATATATATACTAGCAGCCCGTCCCAACGTTGTCCGGGTATGAATTGCTGCCGGCCAGTAGTATATTGTTTTGTAGGATTTCGTTTTGATAGCATTTCTTATCTGTGACAGGCCTGTGAAACCCTCCGATTCACAGTGCACTGCTGATGCACTTAAGAGTGCGCGTTCAGTAGTGTGTGAACTCTAGTTTCCCTACTTTATTTTTCTTTGCAATAATATATAGCGCAAACTCGACAACATGGCATGAGCCCAGTTTACATTACAGAAGAACACATTCATTTGTGGCAGGCACGGGGAGACAAAGCGATTTGCCCGGAATCACAGGATGTTGAGCTGATGCCGAGATTCAAACTTAGCTCCCTCAGCTCTACAGTTCGCAATTCTAGATCTTGTGGCGGGAGGTGTGTCTAAAAGTGTATGTCGGTGATGGCCATCAATGAGAGAGACCTGTGCATTTTTCAAATGGGTGGTGAAAAAATATGAGTATGCTGCTGGAGATGTGGGCCACCGTACCACCAATGTACTTACTGGGGGAGGGTAAACACCCATTATTCCACAACTTTCTTTCCGCATACCATCACTCCGCATACTTTCATTATGAAAGCACCATGACTCCGCAATGCCATTATAACGCATGGCATTACATTTTATATGCTTTTACCACGCATACATTTACAACAAAATTCGTTGTAAAAGCATGAATGGTAAAAGCATGTTTTTTTAATGTTTGGATAAGGTAAGTTGGGTATAGGGGTATATGTTTTGGGGTACTTAGGTATATGTTTTGGGCTGTTTGGGTATTTTAAGGGTTCAGATATAGTTTTGGGTTTTGGGGTACAGGGGTATTTTAAGGGTTCAGGGCTAGGTTTGGGTTTTGGGGTACAGGGGTATTTTAGGGTTCAGGGGTAGATTTGGGTTTTGGGGTACAGTGGTATTTTTAGGGTTCAGGGCTAGGTTTGGGTTTTGGGGTACAGGGGTATTTTTAAGGTTCAGTGGTAGGTTTGGGTTTTGAGGTACAGGGCTATTTATAGGGTTCAGGGCTAGGTTTGGGTTTTGGGGTACAGGGTATATTTATAGGGTTAAGATGGGTTAGTGTTTAAGGGTGTTGGGGTATTTTAAGGAGTAAGGGTGGGTTATGATTATGGGGTGCAGGGGTATTTAAAGGGAGCAGGGTGGGATTAGCACACGATATGAGACATGGCATGAAGGGCGTAACATACCACACGCCCCCAGCGTTTTTCATGCCCCCAGCACACGCCCACAGCACAACGCAGACACGCCCACAAGGGACTACTTTGCTGGCACGGTTCTTTTACCTTTTAAATGTATATGGTGGGCGTCTGCATAGCCCATGTCCTTCTGCTGCAACTGCCCTTTCCAACGCTGTATTGGGTGTTGTGATTGGTGCTGTGGTTCCTGAGATTACCTGCCTCAAAGGTTTGGGCTCTCTCTTTATTATATTAGTATGGATATAAATATATATATATATATATATATATATATATATATATATATATATATATATATATATATATATATATATATATATATATATATATATATATATATATATATATATATATATATATATATATATACATATATATATATATATATTCACTGAAAAAAACATAGGTTATAGACCATATATAGTTAGGGATTAGCATTTAAAAAACCTTATTTTATTTGCACAAAACCATTGAAATTCCATATATAGTTAGTTGCACTAACTATATATCGCGGACCCGCAATCCACTGCTAATGATGTCACATATTACATCATTCATGACATGGTCAGTGACATCACTGATGACATCACTGATGACATCTCAAATGACATCACTGATGACATCACTGATGACATCTCAAATGACATCACTGATGACATCACTGACATCTCATTTGACATTACTGATTACATCACTGATGATATCATTTATGTGATAATACATCTTCAGACTCTAATATAACCTTTGATACACTCAGTGTAAACAGGCACTCACAGACTGTCACACATCCATGGAGTTACTCACACACCTATTCAGTCATGCAAAGAATCAATCACATCTCCATTTCCTTAACTATACAGTTATACACACCTTACTTATTCAAACATATACTAACACATATTTACTCTCTTATACAATCCTTGATACAAGTTCACAATGATTCATACAGCCACTCTCACATTCACTGACTCTTATGTTCAGTTATTTATATATGTCAACTCTCACATGGAGTGTGTTTTACATATGTACTTACTTTGACATGTAGAACTGAGATATCCATTCACTCACCAATATACTCATGCACACAGTCAACTGTCCATACAGCTGTTTCTACATGCACTTTTGAACCCATACACCTAGGGAATCAACCGCTCACACATCTATGCACAGAGTTATACACCTCCCAGCCACCCACACACACACTCAGTCTCCCATACAAATACTTGGGCAACCATTCAATAACCCATATAGTTACTGATATAGCTACTGATTTAAACATGCAGCAGTTTACAGAAGAACATAAATATTGATTGCCAAATTAAGACACTTTAATCACTAACCCATGCACTCAGTGAGACACATTTAATCATTCTCTCATACAGTCAGTCATGCACCTACTAAATCCTTCATCCAGACACTTATACATCCACTCATTCTTCAATATGTAAGACATATTTTAACTTTACAGAAACATACAGTCACTGGGTGTTGTCATCAGTGATGTCATCAGTGATGTCATTTGAGATGTCATCAGTGATGTCATCAGTGATGTCACTGACCATGTCATGAATGATGTAATATGTGACATCATTAGCAGTGGATTGCGGGTCCGCGATATATAGTTAGTGCAACTAACTATATATGGAATTTCAATGGTTTTGTGCAAATAAAATAAGGTTTTTTAAATGCTAATCCCTAACTATATATGGTCTATAACCTATGTTTTTTTCAGTGAATTTTCAAGGTTTTGTAAATGCAAATTCCTAACTATATATGGTCTATAACCTATGGTTTTTTCTGTGAATTTCATTGGTTTTTTAAAAGCTAATATCTATAGCTGTAAAATATATTCTTTATTAAGTGACGTATCACGTAGCCCGTGAGACGCCTCATGATGCATCGCATAACCGTGACGTATCGTCTCTGCAGCGCAAACCAAACCCAAAACGTAAGCGCGCCAGAACACGCTTAAAGATATATATATATTTTTTTAACCTTAATTAGACAAAATCCACACGTGCACATATCACAAACGTTCAAAAAACACAATATGTCGGACTCCCGTTACGCTGCCGGTTAGCTGCCCGGTTAACGTACCAGGAAGCACCTTTACCGCGAAAAATCACAATTTTTTTTTTTCACCCCCCAGGGAACTTTAATAGCCCCCTCATCAATCCTAGGGGTTCAGGAGGGGTCTGCCTTACCCCTTTCATTCATTTACACCTTTTTTTTTTCCACCTCTTGTCTCTCGATCCCACAGAGAGACAAGATGGCGGCCGCTCCAGACTGTTTACAATGATAACAGCCAATCAGCTTCTCCTCAGACTCCCGTTACACTGCCGATTAGCTTCCCGGTAGCTGCCCGGTTAGCTGCCCAGTTCGCGTACCAAGACGCGTCTCTACGGCGAAAAAATCGGATTTTTTTGTTTGTTTTTTTTTGGCCCCACGTGGCTTTATAATATCCCCCTCATAAATCCTAGGGGGTCAGAAGGGGTCTACCTTGCCCTCTTTCCTTCATTTCCCCCTTTGTTTTGGCCTCCTCTTGTCTCTCGATCCTACCGAGAGACAAGATGGCGGCCGCTCCGGACTGTTTACAATATTGACAGCCAATCAGCTACTCCTCAGACTCCCGTTACACTGCCGGTTAGCTTCCCGGTTAGCTTCCTGGTTAGCTGCCCGGTTCGCGTACCAAGACGCGTCTCTACGGCGAAAAAATCGGATTTTTTTTTTTTTTGGGTTACACTGCCGGTTAGCTTCCCGGTTAGCTGCCCGGTTAGCTGCCCGGTTCGCGAACCAAGACGCGTCTCTACGGCGAAAAAATCGGATTTTTTTTTTTTTGGGTTACACTGACGGTTAGCTTCCCGGTTAGCTGCCCGGTTAGCTGCCCGGTTCGCGAACCAAGACGCGTCTCTACGGCGAAAAAATCGGATTTTTTTTTTTTTTGGGTTACACTGACGGTTAGCTTCCCGGTTAGCTGCCCGGTTAGCTGCCCGGTTCGCGAACCAAGACGCGTCTCTACGGCGAAAAAATCGGATTTTTTCTTTTTTTTTTTTGGGCCCGGCGTGGCTCTATAATATCCCCCTCATCAATCCTAGGGGGTCAGAAGGGGTCTACCTTGCCCCCTTTCCTTCATTTCCCCCTTTGTTTTGGCCTCCTCTTGTCTCTCGATCCTACCGAGAGACAAGATGGCGGCCGCACCGGACTGTTTAGAATGTTGACAGACACCGGAGAGCCAATCAGCTTCGCTTCGCAAAGTTCCGATACGCGAAAAGTTCGCGAACCGGAGCGCTGCCCGGAGCGCTGTTACAGATATATATCTTGATTTAAACGTTAATTTCTCAAAATCCACTGAAGCACATATATTGAGACCTAGCAAAGGCACATCGGGCTAACAGTCCCTACAATTTTGCCAAGTTTCGTGGAAATCCATTCAGCCGTTCGGGCTAAAAGTGAGTCCAACCGCCCTATGGAAATTAACATGGGAAAAACGCGTTTTGGGACCCCCCTTTTTTCTCGGCCCCCCCTTGACGAACCCCCCCCAAATTTTCAGGAGCTGCTCAGAAACAAAATGTGCCATTTTCCTGAAAATTTCAGCCGATTCCGTCCACAAACGCCAAAGTTATTAGACATAGAATTTTCAAAAGTCCCATAGGAAAAAAATCCTAACTATATATACCTACTGGCTATCGCCAGTAGGTAATATATATATATATATATATATATATATATACATTGAAACGAAGGTAACCCCTCGGTTGTCCTCATGGAAAGAGCCACTCAGCAGGTAAGTATGTTCTTTGCTTTATTAATGAAAGCTGCAGCGTCACATCCGAGAACAGCATTAAATGTCAAGGAAGTCCATACGCCGACGCGTTTCGTGCGCTGTGCGCACTTCTTCAAAGGCGGACTTAGGAAATATCACCCAGCAATCCACGGCACCTGAACACTTTATGACGCTCGCTGGGTAGGGCGGGGACAGCTCGCGCTGTCTTCTGGTCACTTGAGTGCAGCGGACAATAAAGTTTGCTGTGTGCTGTCATATTCAAATAAAGTTCCCCAGTGGGTTAATGCTCGTTTCTCTTCAGGGAGGCTGCACTTTAGAACTTCCATTCAGCCCTCGCCTGCCCCTTCAGCTAGCGTGATTAGGCGCCAGCCTGGGCTGTGGAACACAGCGGGGTTCTTTCCGCGGCTGGACTAGCCGCTACGAATCCATTGAAACGAAGGTAACCCCTCGGTTGTCCTCATGGAAAGAGCCACTCAGCAGGTAAGTATGTTCTTTGCTTTATTAATGAAAGCTGCAGCGTCACATCCGAGAACAGCATTAAATGTCAAGGAAGTCCATACGCCGACGCGTTTCGTGCGCTGTGCGCACTTCTTCAAAGGCGGACTTAGGAAATATCACCCAGCAATCCACGGCACCTGAACACTTTATGACGCTCGCTGGGTAGGGCGGGGACAGCTCGCGCTGTCTTCTGGTCACTTGAGTGCAGCGGACAATAAAGTTTGCTGTGTGCTGTCATATTCAAATAAAGTTCCCCAGTGGGTTAATGCTCGTTTCTCTTCAGGGAGGCTGCACTTTAGAACTTCCATTCAGCCCTCGCCTGCCCCTTCAGCTAGCGTGATTAGGCGCCAGCCTGGGCTGTGGAACACAGCGGGGTTCTTTCCGCGGCTGGACTAGCCGCTACGAATCCATTGAAACGAAGGTAACCCCTCGGTTGTCCTCATGGAAAGAGCCACTCAGCAGGTAAGTATGTTCTTTGCTTTATTAATGAAAGCTGCAGCGTCACATCCGAGAACAGCATTAAATGTCAAGGAAGTCCATACGCCGACGCGTTTCGTGCGCTGTGCGCACTTCTTCAAAGGCGGACTTAGGAAATATCACCGCTGCACTCAAGTGACCAGAAGACAGCGCGAGCTGTCCCCGCCCTACCCAGCGAGCGTCATAAAGTGTTCAGGTGCCGTGGATTGCTGGGTGATATTTCCTAAGTCCGCCTTTGAAGAAGTGCGCACAGCGCACGAAACGCGTCGGCGTATGGACTTCCTTGACATTTAATGCTGTTCTCGGATGTGACGCTGCAGCTTTCATTAATAAAGCAAAGAACATACTTACCTGCTGAGTGGCTCTTTCCATGAGGACAACCGAGGGGTTACCTTCGTTTCAATGGATTCGTAGCGGCTAGTCCAGCCGCGGAAAGAACCCCGCTGTGTTCCACAGCCCAGGCTGGCGCCTAATCACGCTAGCTGAAGGGGCAGGCGAGGGCTGAATGGAAGTTCTAAAGTGCAGCCTCCCTGAAGAGAAACGAGCATTAACCCACTGGGGAACTTTATTTGAATATGACAGCACACAGCAAACTTTATTGTCCGCTGCACTCAAGTGACCAGAAGACAGCGCGAGCTGTCCCCGCCCTACCCAGCGAGCGTCATAAAGTGTTCAGGTGCCGTGGATTGCTGGGTGATATTTCCTAAGTCCGCCTTTGAAGAAGTGCGCACAGCGCACGAAACGCGTCGGCGTATGGACTTCCTTGACATTTAATGCTGTTCTCGGATGTGACGCTGCAGCTTTCATTAATAAAGCAAAGAACATACTTACCTGCTGAGTGGCTCTTTCCATGAGGACAACCGAGGGGTTACCTTCGTTTCAATGGATTCGTAGCGGCTAGTCCAGCCGCGGAAAGAACCCCGCTGTGTTCCACAGCCCAGGCTGGCGCCTAATCACGCTAGCTGAAGGGGCAGGCGAGGGCTGAATGGAAGTTCTAAAGTGCAGCCTCCCTGAAGAGAAACGAGCATTAACCCACTGGGGAACTTTATTTGAATATGACAGCACACAGCAAACTTTATTGTCCGCTGCACTCAAGTGACCAGAAGACAGCGCGAGCTGTCCCCGCCCTACCCAGCGAGCGTCATAAAGTGTTCAGGTGCCGTGGATTGCTGGGTGATATTTCCTAAGTCCGCCTTTGAAGAAGTGCGCACAGCGCACAAAACGCGTCGGCGTATGGACTTCCTTGACATTTAATGCTGTTCTCGGATGTGACGCTGCAGCTTTCATTAATAAAGCAAAGAACATACTTACCTGCTGAGTGGCTCTTTCCATGAGGACAACCGAGGGGTTACCTTCGTTTCAATGGATTCGTAGCGGCTAGTCCAGCCGCGGAAAGAGCCCCGCTGTGTTCCACAGCCCAGGCTGGCGCCTAATCACGCTAGCTGAAGGGGCAGGCGAGGGCTGAATGGAAGTTCTAAAGTGCAGCCTCCCTGAAGAGAAACGAGCATTAACCCACTGGGGAACTTTATTTGAATATGACAGCACACAGCAAACTTTATTGTCCGCTGCACTCAAGTGACCAGAAGACAGCGCGAGCTGTCCCTGCCCTACCCAGCGAGCGTCATAAAGTGTTCAGGTGCCGTGGATTGCTGGGTGATATTTCCTAAGTCCGCCTTTGAAGAAGTGCGCACAGCGCACGAAACGCGTCGGCGTATGGACTTCCTTGACATTTAATGCTGTTCTCGGATGTGACGCTGCAGCTTTCATTAATAAAGCAAAGAACATACTTACCTGCTGAGTGGCTCTTTCCATGAGGACAACCGAGGGGTTACCTTCGTTTCAATGGATTCGTAGCGGCTAGTCCAGCCGCGGAAAGAACCCCGCTGTGTTCCACAGCCCAGGCTGGCGCCTAATCACGCTAGCTGAAGGGGCAGGCGAGGGCTGAATGGAAGTTCTAAAGTGCAGCCTCCCTGAAGAGAAACGAGCATTAACCCACTGGGGAACTTTATTTGAATATGACAGCACACAGCAAACTTTATTGTCCGCTGCACTCAAGTGACCAGAAGACAGCGCGAGCTGTCCCCGCCCTACCCAGCGAGCGTCATAAAGTGTTCAGGTGCCGTGGATTGCTGGGTGATATTTCCTAAGTCCGCCTTTGAAGAAGTGCGCACAGCGCACAAAACGCGTCGGCGTATGGACTTCCTTGACATTTAATGCTGTTCTCGGATGTGACGCTGCAGCTTTCATTAATAAAGCAAAGAACATACTTACCTGCTGAGTGGCTCTTTCCATGAGGACAACCGAGGGGTTACCTTCGTTTCAATGGATTCGTAGCGGCTAGTCCAGCCGCGGAAAGAGCCCCGCTGTGTTCCACAGCCCAGGCTGGCGCCTAATCACGCTAGCTGAAGGGGCAGGCGAGGGCTGAATGGAAGTTCTAAAGTGCAGCCTCCCTGAAGAGAAACGAGCATTAACCCACTGGGGAACTTTATTTGAATATGACAGCACACAGCAAACTTTATTGTCCGCTGCACTCAAGTGACCAGAAGACAGCGCGAGCTGTCCCTGCCCTACCCAGCGAGCGTCATAAAGTGTTCAGGTGCCGTGGATTGCTGGGTGATATTTCCTAAGTCCGCCTTTGAAGAAGTGCGCACAGCGCACGAAACGCGTCGGCGTATGGACTTCCTTGACATTTAATGCTGTTCTCGGATGTGACGCTGCAGCTTTCATTAATAAAGCAAAGAACATACTTACCTGCTGAGTGGCTCTTTCCATGAGGACAACCGAGGGGTTACCTTCGTTTCAATGGATTCGTAGCGGCTAGTCCAGCCGCGGAAAGAACCCCGCTGTGTTCCACAGCCCAGGCTGGCGCCTAATCACGCTAGCTGAAGGGGCAGGCGAGGGCTGAATGGAAGTTCTAAAGTGCAGCCTCCCTGAAGAGAAACGAGCATTAACCCACTGGGGAACTTTATTTGAATATGACAGCACACAGCAAACTTTATTGTCCGCTGCACTCAAGTGACCAGAAGACAGCGCGAGCTGTCCCCGCCCTACCCAGCGAGCGTCATAAAGTGTTCAGGTGCCGTGGATTGCTGGGTGATATTTCCTAAGTCCGCCTTTGAAGAAGTGCGCACAGCGCACGAAACGCGTCGGCGTATGGACTTCCTTGACATTTAATGCTGTTCTCGGATGTGACGCTGCAGCTTTCATTAATAAAGCAAAGAACATACTTACCTGCTGAGTGGCTCTTTCCATGAGGACAACCGAGGGGTTACCTTCGTTTCAATGGATTCGTAGCGGCTAGTCCAGCCGCGGAAAGAACCCCGCTGTGTTCCACAGCCCAGGCTGGCGCCTAATCACGCTAGCTGAAGGGGCAGGCGAGGGCTGAATGGAAGTTCTAAAGTGCAGCCTCCCTGAAGAGAAACGAGCATTAACCCACTGGGGAACTTTATTTGAATATGACAGCACACAGCAAACTTTATTGTCCGCTGCACTCAAGTGACCAGAAGACAGCGCGAGCTGTCCCCGCCCTACCCAGCGAGCGTCATAAAGTGTTCAGGTGCCGTGGATTGCTGGGTGATATTTCCTAAGTCCGCCTTTGAAGAAGTGCGCACAGCGCACGAAACGCGTCGGCGTATGGACTTCCTTGACATTTAATGCTGTTCTCGGATGTGACGCTGCAGCTTTCATTAATAAAGCAAAGAACATACTTACCTGCTGAGTGGCTCTTTCCATGAGGACAACCGGGGGGTTACCTTCGTTTCAATGGATTCGTAGCGGCTAGTCCAGCCGCGGAAAGAACCCCGCTGTGTTCCACAGCCCAGGCTGGCGCCTAATCACGCTAGCTGAAGGGGCAGGCGAGGGCTGAATGGAAGTTCTAAAGTGCAGCCTCCCTGAAGAGAAACGAGCATTAACCCACTGGGGAACTTTATTTGAATATGACAGCACACAGCAAACTTTATTGTCCGCTGCACTCAAGTGACCAGAAGACAGCGCGAGCTGTCCCCGCCCTACCCAGCGAGCGTCATAAAGTGTTCAGGTGCCGTGGATTGCTGGGTGATATTTCCTAAGTCCGCCTTTGAAGAAGTGCGCACAGCGCACGAAACGCGTCGGCGTATGGACTTCCTTGACATTTAATGCTGTTCTCGGATGTGACGCTGCAGCTTTCATTAATAAAGCAAAGAACATACTTACCTGCTGAGTGGCTCTTTCCATGAGGACAACCGAGGGGTTACCTTCGTTTCAATGGATATATATATATATATATATATATATATATATGTATATATATATATGTGTAATCTAGTTTCTAGTCTAGTTTCTGACTCACACTAAAGGGACTTTAAGTTAGTGTTGCATCAGCCTATGGGGTTGAAAGTACATATTGTTTCATATTTGGTTCAAGAAGATACAGTCCTCTTTATGGGTTCTGTGTTTTTTTTCCTAATTTTATGTTCACTAGTGAGACCATGTAGTTCAGGAAAAGTGTTCTTCTGATCGGCATCATTTGTACCGAGTTTCTGCTGATGCCTGAGGAAAATCTAACTAACACGACAACAGCCATCTTGCAGCCTGCATTTCTTCCCAGGAACTGTTGCACCCCCCCCCCCCCCGGTTCTTGAAGTTCAACAGAAAACCTTGAGACACTCACACCCTGTGTAAATGATTTGTTTTCCATCTCCTGCTCCCAGCTTGGTAAACATCCTTGACACCGTGAACAGGTTATCTGGACAATGGTCTGACTGCTGGGCCTTGATCAGGGTGATTAAACAATGACCTGAAAGACCGGGCTTTGATCAAGCCGAGTGAACAATGATTTGTGTACCAGGCCTTGACCAGGTCACCATCTACAAACGTCGACTGGATCTGGTTATCAACTGCAAACACTGCCCTGATTGAACAATGAACTAACAGCCAAAAGACTGAGATGAAAAAGTATAAAAGGCTTGTAACCTGCGGAGTAAATCAGCAGCCTCCTCTGTCTTGTTTCTGACGAGCTTGGGACTCTGTTCCGTAGCCCGGGCTATTTGAATAAATCTGGGTTCCTCCTGCAGATGAAGGCTCCTGTGTCTCCTTTTACTACGTATGAACAGTATGGAAGGCTTGGGCGGTTCCCCAGCCACTGAGACCCAGTAAGTGGGTTAATCTGGTTCTTCAAATGGCGCCTGAACAGGTACTCCACGAGCACGAAGGTCAGGCCCGGTGGATGTGAGGAGGTGCACGGAGAGACTCCGACGAAGGTACCCTACCCGAGGGATTCTTGCAAGCCTGTAAGCCGAACGACTCGCCCGCTGTTCCTTCCCACACGGTCTGGGCCACCTGGCCGCGTTCTCGCTGGAGTCCTCTAGCAAATAATTTCTGGAGCAGGACACAGCCCTACATCTGCAGAAGAGAACTACCCCTGTAAGGTAAGAGTGGACTGATCACCCACCAAGTGTGTATAATTCTGTTATTGACTTTCGCAAAAGTCAAGCTGTGATTGACTATTGCCAAAGCCAAGCAATCGAGGTGAGTTTTTAAAACCGCTGGTGTCTGTTCTGTATGATTCTGCTGTTATTGACTTTTGCAAAAGCCAAGCAAGCGAGGTGAGTTTTAAAACCTGCTGATGTCTGTTATCTGTTTTCAAGCATGCCAGTCAGTAGTAAGTTCAAGAGATTATGTTGTTGTATGTGTACGCAGGACTCCCAGCTGGAGGCGGCTTGTCCGCTTCCTCCAGAAGGGACCCCTGGCCATACGATGTATGTTAAACATGGCCCTTCTGCCATAATGTTTTCCTCATTCTGGGTAAAATATACGAAACAAAGTAAGGCGGAAGTACAGTGGCCACTTTATGGCTCCTTAAATTCCCAAGTTCTCGCCAACCTAGAGGAACAATTAATGAAAAGAAAAACGCGCCTGCCTATGTTTGAATCTGTCTAATTTTGGAGGAAAGAGATAGAGCGGAGAGCTAGAAAGAAGAAGGCTCAAGAAAGAAAATAAGAACGTATGTCAATGGCCGGGCCACGCCAGAGAAAATTTACAAAATCAAATGACAAAATCAGTAGAAATAGCTGATAGGGAGCATGGGGCCCGGGTACAAAAATGTTGTCCAGCTTGTGAGTAGAAAGGAAAGGGCCATATGGAAGGTTGAGAAAAGGTGATTCCTTGCTTGATACCATGCTACTCAGCCCTCCTGCATATGGCCCAATGTACCCTGCCCTAACGCCTCACACCCCACATGTCCCCCTACCACAGCCCACTCATGCCCCCACTGCCCTTCTTACTGTTCTCCCTGTCACACCATCCCTCCCGATTTTTCCTATGACACCGAACACGCCCGCTAACCCTGTTCTCACTGCGGGAATGACAACAAGTCTCCATCCGCCCAACCCCTGCGGCTTTACCTCTACATGCCCTTTTCCTGCTTCCCCATGGTCTACAGTTATGCAGGATTTATCTAAATTGTTGAATTCCTGCCTACTGGCCTCCTTGCGCTCTGCAGTTAGCTTTTTGTCCCTTCGAGAAAATGACCTACAGAGGCAACAGTGTGAATGTTGGATAAATAACGGGAATATTTATGCCTTTAAAGAAATATGGTCCACCTTTTCCCAGTGGACGATTATGGAACAGACCACCTGGGCTGAATACATGTGTACCCTGGTCATGCAAAGATTTGAGAATGCGCTTATACAGATACCCACCGGATTAATGGACCTCAGGTCGCAAATAAAAAGAAGCAATATTCAGGGAGAGTGGATGTTTGGCACTGTGTCTGCTTTAATGGCTTACCGTGATATGACCGCTTTTCCCAACACCCCTCTAGAAACAGCTATGCCAATGAGAGAGGCGGCTCCTGTCTTTGTTAACGCACTTACAGATGCCCAAAATAATGGTCGAGGGGCTGTTGAGGCACACTGGCGCAGGCTTTGGGTTCATGTTCCTTGGAAAAGGTCAGAAGTAATGCAGTTAAAAGGACAATTACCAGCTCCCCGGAAGAATCCGTCTGCCTTTTACAGAGAATTAGGTCAGATTATATCTGCAGGTACTCTCGTTCTTGAGGATATAGATTTACTTTTTGGTACAGTTGTCCCCACTGAAATTTGGGACAAAATTCAACATACTGACCATGAAGTAGCGTTGGGTGGTAAATGGGCTGACCTAGAGGCTATGGAAAAAACAAGGGTAGGAGGGACTAAACCAGAAGCTGCCATCCTGACTTTGCCCAGTAAAATAATAACATTTAACACTTTTGCCAGAAACTGTCATTAACTGGGATAAAATAAACACCTCTAGGCAGCGAAAAGATGAGAATGTGGCTGACTTCTTTACCCGAGACAGTATACAAGGGACATTGTGGTTTGGATCCCCGGACCCCAGGTTCTGGCCCAGTGTTTATCGATACGTTTGTCAGCAACTTGCTTCCTGAGATCTCCGCCAGGCTTAAGAAAGTTGAAAGTACGTGGTCTGCCCAAACTATGACTGGTATCTTGGCTATGGCACAATATCACGAGAATAGGGAGAATGAATATAGAGACAAGGAAAGTAAGAAAGTTAGGGATCTTAAGACTAAGGCACTTCTACAGCAGGCTTACCCTCCCCCGAGGTCCCGATGCCCGTGGGAATTTGAGACCTTTACCCCAACCCCCTCTGAGGACTCGCCAGTCCACCCACTCCAGCCCTCAACATACGGGAGCCCTCCAAACAGATCAGTGTGCTTATTGTAAGGGGTACGGCCATTGGATAGATGAGTGTCCTGTGTTAGCTGAAAACATTCGATCAGGGAAGACTCGACCTCGCGCTCCCAAGGAAGGGGAGGCTGACTAGGGACCATGGCCGCCCCATCCACAGGATAAAGAGCGCAGGCCCAGGGATGACGCTCACATCCGGCAGCGCCCGGCCAATAGGTTTGATGGGTACAAAGCAACACGCACTTATTACAATGATGATTATGATGAAGTTGATGAGACAGGGTCCTACCAAGCATAGGACAGCCAGGAAAGGGGTATTACCAGAGTGCAAATTCCAGAGGATCAAAGGGGCCAGTATGTTCAAATGTCAGTTGTGAGGAATGATCAGAATTTTTTGGGGGATACTGGGGCCACCAGGTCTTCTATTGCATGTCTGTCAGTCCCAGAGGCACCCCTTTCTGGCAATATGAATGTCTCAGTGGGTTTTACAGGAACACCTGTGACCAGCCCTGTCTCTGAACCCCTTCCTCTCAATATTGCCCCTGCGCATGTTGTCGCTCCTTTGGTCCTTACTACAGGTTGCAGTGAAAACTTGTTAGGCATGGATTTACTGAAAGCTCTGTATACAGTCCCCAAGGTGTATCCCTACTAATTTCCCCCACCGCCGCTTCCTATATGTATCTATCAGGTCCCCTCCCACCAGAGTTGCAGTCTTTACCTTCCTCCCTCTGGGCATCATCAAAAACTGATGTAGGGTTTCTCAACATATCCCCTCATGTGGTACGTATCCAGCCAGGTGCACTTCTCCCCCGCCTCCGGCAGTATCGCCTGCCCGGGGAAGGAGAAATGGCCCTTTTAACAATAATATCTGAATTAATGGACAAAGGCATAGTGGAGGAGACACGTGGCAATATCTGTAACAGTCCCATTATTCTCGTTCTTAAAAAGACCAATGGAGATGCTCTCTCCCCTAAAATATACAGATTTGTGATTGACCTGAGAGCCCTTAACAAAATAACAATCTCCCAATATCCTGTTGTCCCCGGCATTATGGCCCTCTTAACGCTGCTCCCTTCTGATGCCACAAACTTTTCTGTCATAGACCTGAAGAATGCTTTTTTCAGCATTCCTATACATCCTGACAGCAGACATTTTTTTGGTTTCTCCATTGATGGGCGAAGCTTGAGATTCTGCTGCGCCCCTCAAGGTTTCACCGAGAGCAGCAGTATCTATAGTCAAGCCCTAAAAAGTCAACTAGATTCCTTGGAACTCCCTGATAATTCCATACTATTACAATATGTAGATGACCTCCTCATTGCTGCAAATTCTGCCCTAGCATGTAAAGAAGCTACTCTCTGTTTGTTACGCCACCTTGCCCTCCATAATCACAAAGTCTCTTTGAAAAAGCTTCAGTTTTGTCAAGAGAAGGTGACCTATTTAGGTCATCTCCTCTCGAAGGAGGGAAGGCAGCTCACCGCTGATCTTGTAGCCATTATCAATGCTATGACGGCCCCACGAACACAAAAACAGGTGCAAGCCTTCATAGGCCTAACCTCATACTGTAGACAGTGAATTTCCAATTTTTCGGCCATGGTCGAACCTCTTCTTGCCCTCACTACTAAAGACATATCAGACAGTTCCTTTCCACGGACTAGAGAGCATGCACAGGCCTTCCAAGATTTAAAATAGGCTCTGTGTACTGCTCCAGTCCTCGGTACTCCTGATTATAACAAACACTTTTTTTCTTTTTGTACATGAGACAGACGGCTGTGCATGCGCTGTCTTGACCCAAATGGTCGAAGGTCACCATCGGCCATGTGCCTATTTTTCAGCCACCTTAGATCCTGTTGCAAGGGCCAGGATGCCTAGGGGCGACCGCTGCAGCCGCCCTCATGGTCCGACAGAGTGCGGGGATCGTCATGAACTCCCCCCTGACTCTGATGGTCCCCCATTCTGTAGATACCCTCCTTAAGAACACCAAGACACAGTACCTCACTAGCGCACGACTCACAGGATATGAACTGACACTCTTTGCCAGCCACATTAACATCAAAAGATGCTCTGTACTAAAGCCCGCCACATTACTCCCACTGGATACTCAGGATGCCCGCTTAGACCCACATGACTGCATATTAAGGACAGAGGAGGAGACGAAGGGACGGGTTGACTTACACGACACCCCGATAGCAGAACCAGAGGGTACACTGTTTGTGGACGGATCATGTCTCAGAGGGCCAGATGGTAATACCTCAGCCGCCTACGCCCTCACGACATTAGGGCAAGTAGTAGAAACAGCTCAGATTCCGCAGTGCTCTGTTCAAACAGCAGAATTAGTGGCCCTCAATAGAGCTTGTGAGTTAAGCAAAGGGATGACAGTAAATATTTATACTGACAGCCAATATTCCTTCGGGGTGGCCCACAACTTCGGGATGTTATGGAAAGAAAGGAATTTCCTTACTTCCCATGGGACCAAGATTCAACAAGGCCCCCCAATTCACGATTGTTAGACTCCCTGACACTCCCCAGAAAGCTGGCCATTATAAAATGTAAGGCCCATAAGAAAGTGACGGATGATGTTGGGAAAGGCAATGCCCTGGCTGACCAGACGGCCAGACAAACAGCTCTTAGGAAAAGGAAAGGAATGTATGTAGGAGGTCCCGCTAGGTAAGTGGCAGATGAGGGCATGGTTGAAAACACAGTACAGAGTGTGATTGATATTCAATTCCATGCTACTCCTGAGGAATTAAGGGTGTGGAAGGAGCAATTAGCAAAGGAGGGAATTGATGGTTGTTGGGTCCTTACGACTATGGAAAGACAACGGATGTTACCTGACAGTCACGTGCTACCAGTAGTTACGATGGCCCATGGTCCTGCTCACATTAGTGCAAAAGGGATATGTAAACTGTTGGAACCTACATGGTACAACTCTATGATACCAGCATATGCTGACAAGCTGGTTAAAACATGCATGATTTGCCTAATGTATAACCCAGGAAAAGGCACAGTTACTCCTAAGGGAGGATTCACTCCTCCTACCTTCCCTTTTGAAGTCCTCCAACTACCCTGCACCGCTATCACTACCGCCAAAATGCTATTAAAAGAGTACCTCCCACGATTCGGTTTGCCCTGCTTGGTCTGGAGTGACAACGGGACCCACTTTACGGATCAAATTGTGGAATATGTCTGTACAGCATTGGGTATAAAAATAAAATTTCATAGAGCTAACCACCCCCAGTCAGCAGGTGTACACCTATTTCATTTGTGTACAATGGCATCCTAAAAACAAAAATGCCCAAAATAGTAGCCGAGACAGGTGTCACTTGGGTTGATGCTCTGCCCTTAGCCCTACTGTCCACAAGAACAATGGCCCACACAAGAATAGGGCTATCTCCCCATGAAATTGTGTTCGGGAGGCCTGCCAATGTATGGGGTGTCCCGCGGCCTAAGAAACTGTATTAACTGATTATCTGTACAGTCTGACTAATACCTTTCGTACTCTTTATCACCAGGTGCATGAGGCCATACCTGACAAAAGCGAGGGTCCAGGACACGTCGTCCAACCTGGGGATTGGGTCTTGGTGAAAATGTTTCAATGGACTAAGAGCCCCGAGCCCCGCTGGACACAGCCCCGTCAGGTGTTACTGGCCACCCGCACCGCAGTGACAGTAGAAGGTCGAAAGAATTGGGTGCATTCGTCGCACTGCAGGCGTGTGCCTCTGCCCCTCCCCTATATTCATTGGGTGAGGGAAGGGCAAGGAGACTCAGGAACAAAAACAGTCCCGACGTTTGTCCCATTCAGCGATGCCAGACTGCATTCTACATCCACGGAAGCAGAGAGTGACAGAATACTGAAAGGAAGGGTGGAACCCTCCCTTAACTCTGCTCAACACCAAGAACAATTGTTTCCCGACCATACTGTCCCTACTTCCGACCGATACAACTTGCGCCCCAAGGGAAGGCTTGCCCTTGACTTCGCCAAGTACCTATAGGCTGTAGGGCTGTGATCTTCCCCGGCTGAGAGTAGTGCTGGTGTGTCAGATAAGGTACGCCATAGGGCCCTTGACACCTGCGCCCAGTGAAGCAACCACCAATCACAGACATCCACTAGAGGTCCCTGGCTTAGCACAATGGCAGCCGTCCAAAACACCTGAATTCTAGAAACAAGATGTCAGTCTCCGACATAGTAAATACTTCACCGTGGTGACGTTGTTTGTCTCCCTCATCCTGTCTATCCTTGATTGGCTGTTGCCAATCTACCATCCTGTTACCTCACCATCTCCTACCCCGACTCCTGCAGAACACCAATATTTCATGCTACCAGCCCATGAATTACCCCGCAGGGCAGAATTCTTCAACAACACCTTCATCCAAATGTTGCATCATCACCAGCTTATCATGAACACTTCCAACTGCTGGGTTCGTGGACTGATGCGGCATTCTATGATACACCCTGTGCCATTCTTTCCCTACCCCTTTTCCATCTCTGGGTCATGTCTTGCATGATGGATGTTGATACAGGAGGTCTACACTGTCAATGGTACTGCCAATTCTGCCCTTGGAACATTTCGGGATGACTTCTGGCGGAACAGGTCCGGCCAAGTCAATGCTCCTTTTTGCCCGACCAGCTCATCCACAACGCTACTATCACCAGATGAACTCTGTGAGATGGTAGTATTCAACTCAACTAATCAACAAACATTTTCCAGATTCCGCACAAGAAAGATACTGCCTGATGAACGAGACACTGTGAATGTCATAAATGTGCAAGGCCGTGTTTGCATTCATTGCCTAGGGACTGAGAAAGTTGGTACCAGTACGTGTGATATCACAAAAGCTTTAAACTCCACATCTCTTCCGAAGCTGGTGGCATCCCCTAACACCTATTTCATCGGTGGCACTGCCACCTACACTTGGCTCCCCGTAACTGGTCTGGTACCTGCTATCTGGCCCACCTCCTTCCACCAACGTATTCTACCCATGGAGGTTATCACCGGTCAATGAAGGGCGCTCTGCGCCGCTCACGTAGGGGCGTCAAATCAGCCGAGGATACAGCAGGCCAGGAAACCGGGGACTTCTTTAAAGGTTTCCTTCCTTACTGGGGCCCCATAGCTGTACGAGGACTGACCAGGGTCCTTGAAGCCACCATCACAGTAACAGCTGGTGCCCTCTCCAACATCACTACAGAGTTGCAGGCGGACCACCTCATTACACCCCAGATCAGATTGGTCCTAGATGTCTTCCTTGCTGATCGTGGTGTTGTGTGTAAATTGATTGGCTCCAGCTGCTGTGTGTACATCCTAGACAACGCACCTACAGTGTACGATGCCATCCAACGTCTGCATCGCCTTTCTTCTGAAATTCATCTGGATGAAGGTAACTGGTCTCTCAAAGGCTGGATCTGGGGCCTCCTTTCCCAGTGGGGGTGGAGGATCCTCATCTTCCTTGCCTTGGGAGTAACTGTCCTGGTCTCCTGCTGTATGTGCTTTCGGTGTCTGCCAGTGCTCTGTATAATGTGTGTTCAGACCGTCAAGCCTCCACCCTCTAACATTCACAACACCAATATGATGATGATGCTCCAACAAGAAACTGATGGCCTTATGAACATTGACATTTTTTTAAGTATTTTCCACTCAATGGCAAAAGGAGGGACTGAGGAAAAGTGTTCTTCTGATCGGCATCATTTGTACTGAGACTCCATTGCTTTTTCATTGCCATCTTGTGTCAAACACTTCCACACAACCCACGTCGTTTCTGCTGATGCCTGAGGAAAATCTAACTAACACGACAACAGCCATCTTGCAGCCTGCATTTCTGCCCAGGAACTGTCACACACCCAACCCACCATGTTCTTGCAGTTCAACAGAAAGCCATGAAACACTCACACCCTGTGTAAATGATTTGTTTTCCATCTCCTGCTCCCAGCCTGGTAAACATCCTTGACACCGTGATCAGGTTATCTGGACAATGGTCTGACTTCTGGGCCTTGATCAGGGTGATTAGACAATGACCTGAAAGACCGGGCTTTGATCAAGGTGATTAAACAATGACCTGAAAGACTGAGCCTTGATCAAGCCGAGTGAACAATGATTTGTGTACCAAGCCTTGACCAGGTCACCATCTACAAATGTCATCTGGATCTGGTCAACAACTGCAAACACTGCCCTGATTGAACAATGAACTAACAGCCATAAGACTGAGATGAAAAAGTATAAAAGGCTTGTAAGCTGCGGAGTAAAGCAGCAGCCTCCTCTGTCTTGTTTCTAACGAGCTTGAGACTCTGTTCCATAGCCCGGGCTATTTAAATAAATCTGGGTTCCCCCTGCAGAGGAAAGCTACTGTGTCTCCTTTTACTACGTATGAAGGGTATGGAAGGCTTGGGCAGTTCCCCCACGGCCGAGACCCAGTAAGTGGGTTAATCCGGTTCTTCATAGTCCAGGGAGCTTTTATTCTTACGAGCTCCGTGTGGACTTCTTATGCCATGATTGGCTTGGGGGTAGTTTGATGTGTGGTAAATGTCTAAGTAGTATGCTATTGTTCAAGGGAAATACGAATGTTGTATACTGTGTTGGAAATGTCGTGCACCACAAAATCACATAAACATACAAATCATTTGGCCGCATAACTCCCATATAATGTTTTGTCACCTATTGAGCAAGCCGAAAACAAAAGTAGAAACAAAAAAAACATTTGGGGGCATATGTATGAAAGGATTTTGTAGTCGCAAAGACTGCGATTCCCAAAAAAACAGCTTTTGCGAATACAAAATCGCTAAACGCGATGTATGAGACATTTTCGCATCGCAATATTAAGGAATCGCTAATTTAGCGATTCCTTGATTTGCAATTGCATTTAAGGAATCGCAAATTGCTATTCCTTAAATGCAATGTAAGAAGTACAGAAAAAGTGTAATTTGGCTCTAAGGAATCGCAAATTACCACCAACTTTATGTTGGTGGTAATTTGCGATTTCTTTGAAAAATTCACTTTTTTTCATTTTTCAAAGTGCCATGTAGCGCACAAACATGCCCTTAGGGCGTGTATGTGTGCCACATGTGCACAAATGTACATTTCAGGGGTGCAACAGGGTGTCCTTTTGACACCCTTAAAAATGCATTCTCAATTTGCGATTCTCTAATTGAGAATCGCAAAATGAGAATGTCTTCCCATTCACTCCTATGGGCCTCTACGTCAATAGGAATGAATGGGCAGGTATTCCTTAATTAAGGAATATGTAGGATTCGCAACATTATTTGCAAATCCTACATACATAGCGTTTTGCGATTCTCAGACAGCGATTAAGTATGGGCGAAATGTGCGAATTCGCGCGCGAAATCGACTGCGCAATCCGCAAACTCCGCAAATTTGTAGGAATTTGCAGACTTTTTGTTTTTTGCGTGTTCGCGGGGTTTTTTTGTGGTTCGCAGGGTTTTTTGCGTGTTCGCGGGGCTTTTTGTGTGTTCGCGGGCCGCTTGCATGGCGAAGTTACCCATGCAGTCGTGTATGGGCACAGCACCTTCTGGTTTACCACTGCCACCCTCTGGTTCATCACTGCCACCCTCTGGTTCACCACTGCCACCCTCTGGTTCACCCCTGCCACCCTCTGGTTCACCCCTGCCACCCTCTGGTTCACCACTGCCACCCTCTGGTTCAGCACTGCCACTCTCTGGTTCACCCCTGCCACCTTCTGGTTCAGCACTGTCACCCTCTGGTTCAGCACTGCCACCCTCTGGTTCACCACTGCCACCCTCTGGTTCACCCCTGCCACCCTCTAGTTCACCACTGCCACCCTCTGGTTCATCACAGCACCCTCTGGTTCATCCCTGCCACCCTCTGGTACAGCACTGTCACCCTCTGGTTCACCACTGCCACCCTCTGGTTCATGACTGCCACCCTCTGGTTCATCCCTGCCACCCTCTAGTTCACCACTGCCACCCTCTGGTTCATCACAGCACCCTCTGGTTCATCCCTGCCACCCTCTGGTACAGCACTGTCACCCTCTGGTTCACCACTGCCACCCTCTAGTTCACCACTGCCACCCTCTGGTTCAGCACTGCCACTCTCTGGTTCACCCCTGCCACCTTCTGGTTCAGCACTGTCACCCTCTGGTTCAGCACTGCCACCCTCTGGTTCACCACTGCCACCCTCTGGTTCACCCCTGCCACCCTCTAGTTCACCACTGCCACCCTCTGGTTCATCACAGCACCCTCTGGTTCATCCCTGCCACCCTCTGGTTCAGCACTGCCACCCTCTGGTTCACCACTGCGACTCTCTGGTTCATCACTGCCACCCTCTGGTTCACCCATGCCACCCTCTGGTTCACCACTGCCACCCTCTGGTTCAGCACTGTCACCCTCTGGTTCACCCCTGCCACCCTCTGGTTCATCACTGGCACCCTCTGGTTCATCACTGCCACCCTCTGGTTCACCACTCCAACCTCTACCGAGACCTTTTGTGACGCAGCGGCAGCACAAAAGATGCGCCATGGTGCTGGGTATTAACAACGCCGAGACGCCTACGGGCCTTTGTTTGCGCTTTAGAAATAACAAAATCAAATCAAATCAAATCAACGTGACGCATCTGAGAGATGCGTCACGTTGTAAAGCCCTGCGCCATCAGGAGGCGTTCCGGCGCAGGGGAGGGCGTTCCTGCGCAGGAACGCCTCCTAAAAGTGGCTGAGTGAAATCTACAATAATTCACTCAGTCACTTTTAGGCCAAAGCTGCGTGAAACCCCTGCGCCTGCTTGAAGCAGGCGCAAGGCTTGATGCAGCATTGGGGAGATAGAGCCCCCCAGAGCATTGCTGGAGCTGCATCGCAAGCGCAACGCAGTTCCAGCAATGTGCTGCTTTTACAGCACAGATGCGTGATGCATCTGTGCCGTTTTTGCCACATGGTGCGCCTCATTTACAATGCGGTGCACCATGGGTGGCGGAGCTGCGGCGCACAATAACTGGCACATCCCTGGGGATGCGCCAGTTTTTGTAAATCTGCCCCAATACATTTAGCCAACGAGGGAGCACTTACTGATTAGACAGTAGAAAGTACTCCAGTTGAGTAGAGGTATTGCACAAAAAGGTGGCATCTTCGTGGACAAACACGCAGGGCGGCATTCATTCTGCCCCCTGTTAGACTCATTTTGTGTGCCCTTCTGCCCTCTGTTAGACTTGTTTTTCCCTTGTTTTAGTGCCCATCTGCCCTCTGTTAGACTCATTTTTTCCCCTTGTTTTTCTGCCCTTCTGCCCTCTGTTAGACTCGTTTTTTGGGCCGTTCTGCCCTCTGTTATACCCTTGTTTTTTGTGCCCTTCTGCCCTCTGTTATACTCGTTTTTTGTGCCCTTCTGCCCTCTGTTAGACTCGTTTTTGTGCCTTTCTGCCCTGTTAGACTAGTTTTTTGTGCCCTTCTGCCCTCTGTTAGACTCGTTTTTCCCTTGTTTTTCTGCCTTTTTGTCCGCTGTTAGACTGCTTTTTGTGCCTTTCTGCCCTCTGCATCACCACATCATCACTCAGCGCTACCCCAGCATCACTCAGCACCACCACATTATCACTCAGCACCACCACATTATCACTCAGCACCACCACAGCACCACTCAGCGCCACCACGGCATCACACAGCGCCACCACAGCATCACTCAGTGCAACCACATTATCACTCAGCACCACCACAGCACCACTCAGCACCACCACAGCATCACCATCACTCAGCACTTCCACAGCACCAATCAGCACCACCACAGCACCACTCAGCGTCACCACAGCATCACTCAGCACCACCACAGCATCACTCAGCACCACCACATTATCACTCAGCACTACCACAGCACCACACAGCACCACACAGCACCACCACAGCATCACTCAGAACCACCACAGCATCACTCAGCACCACCACAGCACCACTCCACACCACCCCAGTATCACTCAGCACCATCCCAGTATCACTCAGCAGCACCACAGCACCACTCAGCATCACCACAGCATCACCATCACTCAGCACTTCCACAGCACCAATCAGCACCACCACAGCACCACTCAGCGCCACCACAGCATCACTCAGCACCACCACAGCATCACTCAGCACCACCACATTATCACTCAGCACCACCACAGCACCACACAGCACCACCACAGCATCACTCAGAACCACCACAGCATCACTCAGCACCACCACAGCACCACTCCACACCACCCCAGTATCACTCAGCACCACCACAGCACCACTCAGCATCACCACAGCACCACTCAGCACCACCAGAGCACCACTCAGCACCACCCCAGCATCAATCTGCGCAACCATTCAACAACAACTGGTTCAAATATGTTCTCTCAATGTTTCAAACTTTATTACAAATGTCACAAAAAGATGTTAATATTTCACTTCTGTTCTTGGATTTTCGTCACAATAAAATACACTGAACATAATCTTCACAAAAGTTATTTACAAAACTTTAAGCTATTGCTATTATAAATTAAAATCATTTTTATTTAAGTATTAATTATTTTAAACAATTTAAAGCCATTGTAATTTGTAATATCAATACAGCTAAGTCACGTAAATACAACACATGTTGCATTACAAATGCTATAGGTGTCACATTTGCGAAAGTTATAACTATTGGCATTGTAAATGACAAAGCTATTAATATAGCTATTTTCAAAACCAACAAATAAATAAAAAAAATTGTCATTTACAAGACCAATAGATCAAACTTTCCTAATGCGAGACCTATTGCATTGCAAATGCTTGTTTTTATATCTGTCAGTGCTTCTTGTTGAGGTTTAATTTTCGTGACAGGCGCCTCATTGCCTACTTGTAACTATTATCTGACCCTGCTTCAAGGGTCAGAGCAGGGTCAGAGAATAGTTGCAAGTAGGCAACGAGGCGCCAGGAAGCACTTACAGGCTTACAGCAGCAGGTGCCCAAGTTGAAGTTAATTTCTTTGTAATCCTTTTGTAAAAGGTTACAAAAAATTAGCTTCAACTTTTGCACCTGCTGCTGTAACCCTGTAAGTGCTTGGCTGAAAATTTTCCCCGCTGATTCGCGGATTTTACCGCGATTTCGCGAGATTCGCGGATCGTGAAATCGCGGAAAATCCGCAAATTCCGCGAGCAGAACGAATTTTCAGCCCAAGCTTAATAGCGATTCTCTAAAAATCGCTATTTGAGAATCGCAAAACCAAACTTGCATACATATGCCCCTTGGTGACATAAATTGATCCACCATACAAGACTGCCAGGACACTTTTTCCAGCATATCCCGTTAAATATGCTTTTTCTTTTCATATTCTTTCTTTGGGAGTTTCAACCATTCTATTTGACTATTGCAGTAACATCTCTAACGACCTCAAATACTGGTTGGTGTACATTCGTTCCAAATCACGGATACTTGCTTTTGAACAATTCTCTGTGCCGCTCAGAACACTTCTGAAGTCTTCGTTACGAATTTAGAGTTAGATGCAGTAAAAGTGTATTACTCTTTTATTTTGACCTAAAAAAAACTAAGAATTTCTTGGTAATATTGTCCAAGGTAAAAACTTCCAGGTGCGTTTACTGATTTAACAGGAGGTGATATTTGCTTCCTTGCTGTACAGATGTTTTTTACATATTCAGGACTTCCATTTAATCTGGGTTTTTAAGGTGCCCTTCAAAGTTTTAAAGAATTTCTTGTATATGATATACATTAAGAATACAGATGAAATACCAAGCACATATCAATAATAGAGCATACAAATAACCCAAACCTGGATTTGGACTCAAAACAGATGCCAATATTTTGGGTACCCATTTATAGGTCAAGACTCTTAGGTCCTGATTAAGATTATGGTGGGTAGTCAGAGTACTTTACTCTGTCTCCCTGATAGATATCTAGTCCATCCAATTTAGGGCTGTCCGCAGGCCCTACAGTCAGCTCTCTACATTGACACAATTATCTCTTTGCATTGACAGGAAAGTTTGATGTGTGGTACCAACAGCCATGAAGGCAGGCTTTCAAACTTTTCAGAAGTGTTGTTGTTTTTCACAAACTCCATAAGCAGGAGCATGTTTGTGAAAAAAAAAAAATAAGGACCCCCACACCCTGGGCGTTTTCTCCTAGGTTGGGGGTTATTATTGATTTTTCCTATTTTTCACCACCAGATTTTTCCTGGTGGTGAAAAAGAGGGAAAAGGGACATTACACTTTCCACCATAAACAGGGCCAATAATATAATGTGCTTGCTCAAATGGCCCCTATTCTGTTTGGCTGTCGAAGGAAGTAGTCCACCACCAGGACTAACTTGGGCTTCATTGGCGCAATACTTATGGTCTGTCCATCTTTAAATGAAGAGGGCAGGCTGAGGGTTTTGAGGGCAGAGTACTCCGTTATATTTGCAACATAGCATCCTGTCCACCAAAGCATTAAATCTAGCTCATAATTCTAAATGGGTTATCTCTGATGAATCTCAACAGAAACTCACAATACAATGTGATTTAAAAGAATACGTTTCCTTTTTTTAAAATGATTTATTTATTCATACCCAGAGTAGAACATTTTACAAAATACATATTTGATACATAGATTCATATAAAATACAGAGAGTCAATACACATTCATCAGGATATCAAATACCAATGCGTCAAACCAATATAAAATAATTTCATACAAGTACCAATACCTCCTGCATAGATGAATCTGATAGACTTGATGTAAGCACTTTTAGAAAAGAGAAGAAGATAGGTGCCAATTTGATCACATTAAAACAAATTATCATATCAAAAGTTCAGACAGATATATCCTTTTAGAAGTTAGAAAAAGTGCGACCAGAAGTATATACAATAAAAAAAAGACAATTACTCATTTAATAATTTATATACATTCCCACTTATTTGGCTTTTCTTTTTTTTATAGGCATTTTGCTCCCATTATATACACTCTAACTATTCAAGACGCCCGGCCTCTCCACTCCACTCCACTCTGCTATAGATGCCCATATTTGTAACCCCAAAATTCTAGCTTTCTTCCCTCTACATGCATATAAGGCTGCCTCCTGTTTCCACACTCCAAGAAGTCTGGCTAACCACATCTGAAAGTGGGTGGCTCTCTGTCCTTCCAGTGGGCTGATAACATTATTCTAAAGATAGCTGTGCCTAAAAAAAGGCAATATTCTTGTTCTTTATTACATACAAGAGTGCTGTTACATCCCAAATTTGCTAACGTAGAGGTCAACTCGAGGTTACCACCAAATAAGGTTTTCCAAAAACCGAGGATCCATGATTTTAAGAGAGTCAATTCCCCACAATCATAGAACATATGTATCAATGTAGCCGGGCCCACCCCACACCTGGGACATCTATCATCCATCCTTTTCCCCCATTAAAATAGCTTCGCTGGTGTAAAATAAAGATTAAATAGGGTTGTATACAATTGTGCTTTTAAATTGGAAGATATAAAAATGTCAGCAGATAATTCTAAGCTCCTATAGATATCTGCATCTGGATTATTCAGTTTCACTGCCCATGATGTCTCATTCTTTTCTAAATCATCCGGCAATGCTGCTAATAAGAGACTATATAAACTTCCAATTCAACAAGACTCACTTCTAATCTTATCCATCGAGGGATTCTTCTCAATCTTCACCCTTGGTCTATATGCCGTAAGAATACTCTTGATCTGTACAAATTTAAAGAACTGGTTAGGGAGTATCCCGAAATTATGTTCTAGGACAGCGATTTGGGGTTGCTGTTTACCACCATATAACTCTCCTATAGCAGTAACCCCTTTATTCTCCCCCTCCTGCCCCATAATATCATATGCATCCCTCGGGAAGAACGATGCATGCCATAGGGGGGTTTATTGCGTAACCCTGGGGATTTCCATGAATTTTGATATCTGCTTCCAGACCCTCCATGCACTCTGTATGATTTTAAACCAGACTTTTTTAAAATAACTTTGCTCTAATTGTTTTAAAAGAAGCCCAGAGGCCTCATTTCCTACTGCCAGTTCAAATATTGTTGAATTTCTCTTGATCATGTCTTCGCTCCCATTCCTATCCATCTTCAACAAAAAGGATATTTGATGCAATACGGTGGCCCAATAATATATTGTAATATTTGGAACTGCAAGCCCTCCTTGATCTTGTGGCAATGTCAGGTACTTTACAGCCCTCCTCACCTTCAAATATTGCCACATAATGTTGGAGAACATAGGATTAATATTTTTGAGTATATGATCTTCCAAAGCAAGCGGAATTCACCTAAACAGGCATAAATATTTGGGCAGATAGCTCATTTTCAAAACATTTCCCATCCCAATAATTGACAAGTGTAGCCCATTAACCCTCTTCAGTTCTACAGCTAAGGTTTTAATAAGTGGATCAAAATTCTATTTAATTATATTATCCACTTTTGCGGTAAATCGCACCCTTAAATAAACTGCAGATTCTGCTCGCCTTAGATCGTTAAAGTCCACGTTATCTGTACACACAACAATAGCTTTCTCTCTATTCAAGGCGTATCCTGATAGCAGGCCAAACCTCTCAGTTATACTTTTAATTTCATCAAGGGTCTCTTTGGGGTCCGATGTTAGAATTGCCACGCCATCAGCATAGGCTAGTATTGTGGTCTGATACCCCTTGGTGCATAAAGGTTTGATTTTACATGACTGTAAAAGCATCTCCACTAATGGGTTGATCTATGGAGCAAATAGGATGGGTGAGCAGGGACACCCCTGCTGGGTTCCCCTAGATTAAGCATGGGCGGAAAATCCGTTCCGCTCGCGGATTTTGCGGATTTTCGGGAAATCCGCAATCCGCGAGATTTGCGAATTTCCCGCAAAATCCGCAAATCCGCGAGCAGCGGATTTTGCTCGCACTGCTCGCACTGTTCGCGTGAGTTCGCGCCCCGCGAATAAGTGCAAAATTGGCGAAATACGATCTTAGCAAAACTGAAAGTAACTACTTACCAGGTTCAAAAGTTCAGGCACATCATTAGTAGCCATTTCCTGTAGTGCTTCCTGAGGGGCCCCTCCAGAGTTCAGTTGCCAGTTGAAACTATTATGTGACCCTGCTCTGAACCTCAGAATAGTTACACATATGCCACAAAGGTCCTGAATTACAGCTAAGGGAGACAAGCAGGAGCCAGGCTGGAAGTTAAAATCCATTAATCAGCCCCTAATTCATTATTGTCAGTTGGGGCAGGGCAGGTGTTGTAACTAATTTTGCAACAATGAAAGCACTTAGCAAGTGCAAAAGATCACTAATCAGGGCGCACTAAGGAAGCAGGTGCCAGCTAAAAAAATATTCTGTGACACATTAATCAGCCCCAAATTAATTCAGGTCACTTGAGGCAGGGAAGGTGTGCTTTGCTTTGCCGAAAATAATGTACACTGGACAACCAGAGGGTGTGGTGATGAAACAGAGGGTGGCATGGGTGGGCCAGAGGGTGGCATGAGTAGTCAGAGAGTGGCAGTGGTGACAGAGAGTGGCAGTGATGAAGAAGAGTGTCCCAAACAGGCTGGACACGTAGAAACAACAAGTTCGCAAAACTTGCGACCCGACAGGTAAGTTCGCAAATTGCGAAATTGTAAAAACCCTCGCGAACTGGCAGAAACACGGGCGAACACAAAAAAAAAAAAATCCGCAAATTCGCGGGAATTCGCGGATTTTGCGGATTGCGAATCCGCAAATCCGCAAAATTCGCGGATTGCCAATCCGCAAAATCCGCTCATGCTTACCCTAGATATAGAAACCTCCCCTGATTCCCTACCCATCACTTGTATCCAAGCTTTGGGGGCACGATACATTGCTTTGATTGCTCTAATAAATCCCTGACCAAATCCCTTTAGCTCCAGAATCCCCCACAAAAATTCCCACGTCACACGATCAAACGCCTTCTTGGCGTCTGGAAGAATCATGGCCATCTGGCCCCCCGTTTCAGACACAATATCGAATAATGAGATCGCTCTACTGATATGGTCTGTTGTTCCTCTCCCTGGTATGAAAACATGCTGCCACGGGGAGACCAAACAGCCAATGACCCCTCCCAACTGAGTGGCTAAGATCTTGGAGTATATCTTTGTATCTATATTAATTAAAGAAATTGGTCTATAAGACCCTAGATTGTCTGGGGGTTTCCCCTTTTTTGGAAAGATTACAATACTGGTTTCTTTCCACGATTCTGGAGCATTACCATTGTATTGAGTACTTCTAAAGAGATCTAATAAATGAGGCATTATTGTCGTACCCAAGATTTTATATACCTCAAGGGGTATTGCATTAGGG
This sequence comes from Lissotriton vulgaris, assembly GCF_964263255.1. Taxonomy (NCBI): domain Eukaryota; kingdom Metazoa; phylum Chordata; class Amphibia; order Caudata; family Salamandridae; genus Lissotriton; species Lissotriton vulgaris. Next base: position 290,085,292 of record NC_141697.1, on the reverse strand, counting down.
CTTGTGGCCTTCCCTGAGGCCAAATTCAGCAAAGCCATTTGGATCTCCTACTGTAAAATCTCTGATTCTAGCTCTTCTTTAAAAGCTTCATCTAAAACCTTTGCCAGCTCCCCTGCTGTCACCATTTTGCTAATAATTGATGTCAAGATTTCCTCCCTAACCCGTTCTTCAGAATACAATATTTGATAGTAGTCTTGAAAAGTTTGAACTATATCGTCCGGGTCAGTATGTATCACTCCACCCGCGCTTATAGCTACTATTTGATTCTGTGCTGACTTTTGTCTGGTACGAAGAGCTAGTCTCTTCCCAACTAATTCTCCTCTCTCGTATAAGTTAATACGCTGGGACTGAAACTTCTCCGCTGATTTTTGCGCATCCATTAATTTCTGCCTTAAGAGCCACAATTTGCCCCTGATTTTGCATTATCTCTTTTCCCTGTTTGATTAGTAGGGAATGCTCTTCCTCTGCCACTTTGACTTTACACATTAGCTCTTGATTTTTCTCCATACACATATAGCTCGTGCTCTGGCAGTGTAACTAATAGTTTCTCCCCTTAGGCACGCCTTAAAAGTGTCCCAGACAACTATTCTTGAGGCACTGTACCTATTAATATCAAAATAATCAGCTGTCCACTTACTAATATGCTCAATATAATCCCTATTAACCAATAGCTTCTTATCAAATGTCCACTTCCCCCTTTTTTTTTAATAAAGCCTGGAATTTCCACCCCCAGAATTAACGGATTGTGATCGGATATGACCTTAGGTAACATTTTAATGCTAGCTTTATTAAGAAGATCTGTTGATCCCCCCAAAAAATCAATTCGGATATATTTTTTATGCGGAAATGAACAATATGTGCTTCCTGTATTTTGAGATGTATTTTTAGCCAGCCATATATCCACTAAACCCTGACTCTTATTAAGTGAGGTTAGTGCTCTATATGCCTGTGATTTCTGTCCTTGATAACTCCCTTGATGCAAATGACCAGGCTGTGGATATAAGGCAATGTTAAAATCTCCACATATTATTAGGGGCTTTGGCCACAATGCCAGTTCTAGCTCAAGATCTTCAAAGATATGGGGATCGTCATAGTTTGACCCATAGATTGAGCATATAGTGAGAACCATCCCCAGCTCAACTATCGCCCATCTTCCTAGTGTATCAGCCGCCTTATGCTTGACTTGGCCCAAATATGTTTTAGCCAAGAAAGCTACCCCTCGGATGTTTGAGGTTTGAGATGTGGATGTCAATAGATTATATCCTTGAATTATCATCCAATGTCTTTTTTCCCAAGGGAGATGAGTCTCTTGCAAGCAGACAATATCAAATGAATTTAACTTAACCAGCTCCCCCAATTTACCCCTCTTGGTTCCATCATTAAGTCCTGCTACATTGATTGAGCAGATGTTTATTCTCCCCATCTTGATTTGACTTTAGCTGTTCCTTGTATTTCTAACAATCCTCTTTTCCCATCCATTCTCTGCAGTGCTATACATTTCATACAAATCATACACTGAATTACATTTTAGTTGTCTACAAAATGGGTATGTTTTTTCCGCCTTTTATGCCCCTGCTCCTACTGGCTGCTTTTGTACGGAGGGCACCCTATGCGCCAGCTGAACCTCTAATGCCAAATTCCAATCTGTGAGCTCTGGGAGCAACTTTCTAAACAATTCTATAACATACCTACGGGCATCCTCTCCCTCCACCCCCTCGGGAACACCAAAAACACGTCAATTATTCCACCGTTGGTGGTTCTCATGTTCTTCCAGTTTCCACTGGATATCGGGTATCTGTGCCTCCTGCGATTTAGCCTGTTCCTGAGTAGTTGCCAGGTCTGACTCTGTGGTGCAAATCCTTGCCTCCAAATCTGTCGTTCACTCCCCAAACGCACTGCATGTTTTTGACAATTTTCACACCACTCCCTGTACTTTTCTCATTGCAGCCTGAACCTTACGCCCGTCCTGCCACGTCTCCTCACGGTGGGTGGATATTGCCTGAAAGATAATCTCTAATGTCGATGCAATAGGCTCCCCCCCTTCTCCCCATTTTCTTCATTTGCTGGGGCGCCCATAAGCTGGACCGAAGGGGTGTAGTCCCATGTGAGATCTCTCTCCCGCGATTTCCTTCTCCTCTGAATCATCCTAGGCTTTCCACCATCTGATAACTCAAGCTCAATATCGCTGTTACTTAAGTCGGCATTACTGTTATCCGTAACCCCCTCCGACTATTCTCCCCATCTGAGACAGAGAAAAAATCAAATTCCTTTTCAGAGTCCTTTTCGGGCTTCCTGCCCCCACCCGTGCTTTCCTCTTCTATTTCCATTTCTGTTCGCAGTCCCGGCTGGGCTGATACAATAACCTCATGATCTACAGTGGCAGCATTATCGAAAATTTCAACTTTATCAGTGATATTATCCTCAAGAGTATTATCGTCAGTAGGGACAGGCCTTACTTCTACAGGACTCAGTCCTACATTAACTTCGCCTCCACTTATTCTCACTGGGGGTAAGGATTCACCCCCCATATCTGTGTCAGAGGTGACTCTTAATACTTGAATGGCTGGTGGTTCCTTCACAATTACCGCCACTCTGATTTCTGGTGCATTAATTGTCTTCCCGCCATTACCCCGCGTCAGATCCACCACTGTGGGACCGGCAGGTTTAGCCATTGCTCTTCCTTTCTTTTTTTCTGAAATCATCATCGCTCCTGTACAGGCTTCTTCACCTCTGCGGGCCCGCGCAGGCGTTGAAGCCAGTGTATCTGCCTCCCCCGCGTCCGTGCCCGCAGCGGCAGTAGTGCTCTACTGGGCAAGCCTTGCTTTCACTTTCGCCAATGCCGCCGCTGATTTTGGGGCCATTTCTACAGCTTCCTTGGCCCCCACGAGCTCCGCCGTCTCCAGAGCAACCATACAAGGTGCAAGCTCCTCCGATGCCGCCGCCACCGGCCCCAACACCGAATACGTCACACAGAGACCCGCCTCCACACCAACGCAGTCCACACGCAGAATCGAGATTGCCGAAGCCGCTGAAGATGCCGGGGACACCAAGAATGACCTCATCAGATTTTGGCAATACCTGAGTAACACCAATCCGATACAGGCCCCCACCAGCTGGATATAGCGGGTTTTGCGGGATATGAGTAATAAACTCCGCCTGCATAATTCCACTTCTACGTCTTTCCGCCCTGATGAAATCACAGCATATCGATTGAAAACATCATCGGGCTCTCAGCATAGTGCAAAGCTGTGGCCTCAGTCGACCGTCATCTTGACTCTCACACACAAAAAAAGAGAATACTTTTCCACTGCTTAATTTTTGCCAAAGATTGCAGATGGTGGGCACTGGTACTAATTTTTTGGGGTACTGGGGCTTTTTTCCATCATCAGACCTTAACTCAGAGCAAGTTAGAGAAAGGCATTATGATGGGAAGAATAGGGATGACAAACATGCGAAAATACTGACAGAGGGAGACGGAAGGGCTAAGAAATGACCTGCAAGAGAGAGATATAAAGAGAGGTGGGAGATAGTGTAAGACAGAGGGATGAGGTGGAATAAGACTAGGCAGGCTTGGTATTTGGCAACTCCAGTATTCAGCAGTACCACAGTGGTCTATCTAAAGCCCCAACATTTTTTTTTAACAAATGATGCACCTCATTTCACCTATTTGATAAATACAATCCATTGGCAACTGCATTTGAGCTCACACACATATAAAAAAAAGGTCTGCGCTTCTGTTTCCAGAAAGAAATTAATCAAAAGCCTGAACACAATGATTTTACAGTTAGGTATTTTTATTGTGGATCCAGCAACCAGTAAATCTCTAGACCTGCCTGTCACTGCTAACATTTAAAAAGTGTAAAGAATTAATCTTTTCCTGCCTTTTCTCAGTTGGGATGTATCTATTGTTTTCTTTATGGACGGGTTATTCTAAATTTAGATTTGAGAGATTTATGTTTTCTAAGGTATCCAGATATGCATGAACAAGGAGGGCCTCTATTAAAAACTATTTAGAACTCTTCATAGGGAATTAGAACAGAAAATGCTGATGTTATCCTCTGTAATTTTAAATACTGTTTTATCACAATGCGCAGGTACCAATTGCTTTACTGTGCATAGGGCCAGATGTACGAACACTCCATTTAACAATTTCCTAATTGCAATATTTAGTGACTCGTAATCAGGAAATCTCTGAATGGAATGACTGTATGGTTATGCGCCTCGAATAACAACTCGCAAATCATGCGTGTCACAAATATGAAGGTGGCAAATTATGATTTCCAAAATTGTGAATGGAATCAATAATTTTGATTCCCTAATTCCAACTACATTCGCAAATTCCACATGCCCCCAGAAGTACATAAAAGTACTTCCCTTTTCAGATGAATTACCCACAAATGAGGAAGTTCATTGCCATCTTATAAAACTTATTGAGAGGAGGTGGTGCAGACTACTGCTGATAGTTGTGTGCTTTGTGATAAGGAGGACACAACTTGTACTAAGTATGGCAAGCATGGATGCTGACAAAGAGTCTGAGGGAGAAAAAGAAAACTAACATTTTCCGAAAATTAGTTAGACATCCTCACAGAGGTATGCTGCAACAAACATGAGCAGTTCTTTTGCAAGGCCTCCACAATGGTCCCTGAGGCCCAAAAAAAAAGAAAATCTGGCTGTAGGCTGTACATGCATCTCGAATCAATTCAGTTGGAGTGACACTGTGGTCAATGGATAAAATCTGCAAACGATGGCATGACCTCAGGTCAAGGACAAAGGCAAAGGTGGCCACTTGCCTGGCAGAGAGTCGTGCCACAGGAGGATGACCCTCCCGATAACAGCCACCCACTGCCATAGAAACGCTAGTGAAAGGCACCCTTGAACCAGAGAAGTATGCGGATTTGGGCATGTAGTCACCTCAACAGCAGGGCCTGACCCAAGTAAGTACATCTTGTCCACTGTACTTTTTAAAAAATGTAATACGTATTCAGATACATGTATTATATGTGTTAGCATTCACTGCATCCATACAAGTTTTTTGCAGCACATGTAGTACATTGAACATAGTGTATGTCTTTTATTGTGATGAAACAACAACTGTCATGTCAATGCAATTAATGCACAAAAAAATAATTGTAAGTTTCTTCTGCACCACAGACAACGATTCACAGGACACAGAAGAGGCTGAGTCAGAGAAGGGTTATGCCACTCATATTGATGAGGAGGACCATCAAAATGGGACATACTGGGGATCCCCATCATCACATGGGCACACCAGTAGTGCTGTATGTACACCACAGCCTGCATCACGAGAAAAGGCTGCTGGTCAACCACAGCTAAGCATAGACTTGGCTCCTCTAGTTAGACCATGTCAGCAGCACCTTCTGGGACATGGTAGCCCATGAAGCAGGCCAAGATCTGTCTCACAACCAATCCCGTCCAGTCCACAAGCAGTTGACTACACCCAGGTGTTTGAAGACCTTTGAGAACTCTATTTTACAGGTTCAATGTCTGCACCAAAAATAGATAAAAATCAATTAACAGAAGGTTACAGACAATTCAACAAACAATGTCCTTTGCATTGGCCAGTGTATCCAGAAAGTTGGCAGAAAATCAAACACTAATAGACAGGCGGGTGGGCAACATGGCAGCTCCAATTGAAAAGTTGTGTGTCCACCCATCAGACAGTGACACAAACCAAAAGCGCCAGGAGAAGCACTTTGCTACCTGAATGGACAATTTAAGCTGTTCAATCGGCACATTGGCACATGCCACAACTAACCTTGGTAGGAGGGCAGTTAATGTCCAAGTGGAAATGGGGGACTACAGTAGGGCTACATCAAGGGGATTGCAACTCATCACAACACCTAATGCAAACTGACCACATTGCAGGTGGCACAGCTGGTGACGGTCAGGGGAGTGAGGACTTCTCTAGCATCAGTAGTGTGTTCACTACTGATACCACAACCCAAAGATGCAGCAGCAGCCGGACACATGCTGCCACATATCACGAGAGTACACAATCAGGCTGCAGGGACAGAAAGCATTAATGTTATATATTTGAGTGTTTCTCATATCTGATTATGCTCATATCTGGTGGATTAACCAGCACTGCATAATTTGCTACATCTTTGTTAATGAATAAATTAACATAACTGCAAGCTATTAAAACAAATTTTCTTTCAAGCATCATTAGATTTCAATTTTTTGTTAACATGATCCAATGCATTATAACTGTAGACTTACCTCTCAAAATAATTGTTGGCAATGTTGTCCCGTTGCTGTCTTCCATCCACTGTTATCCTTTCCTCTGATCACTGCTGCGTTGGAAGTGCAATATCGCCATCTTCAAAGTCTGACACTGTGAAGTGTATTCCTCTCCTGGTGGCAATGTTGTGAAGCATTGCAGAAGCTGCTATGGTTTTGCATGATGTTTCTGGTGCATACTGTAGTGCTCCTCCACTCTTGTGCAAATACGGAAATCTGTTTTTCACCAGACTAAACATCCACTGTATTATTCCTTTTGTGCGTTTAGGTGCAACATTTTAGCACTGATCAATGGGGTTATTTGGTGAAAGGTATGGTGTCAGAGTCCAGTGTTATTAGGCACCCGCACTGTCACCTGTGCAGCCATGCACATGAGTGTCTAGTCACAACATGAATGTCAGAATATTACACTTCACACATGGCAGTACGCTGCATTAACTAATAAATATCCATCATCAAACTCCCCATTTTCTAGTCACCTGGAGATACCACTGTGCCTTTTCATGAAGGAATCATGGGTGCTTCCGGAGTTCATGGGATACAATGCCAGTGATAATGTGTGTGTTACACACAACTTATATGTTAAATTATTGTGTGTTTTTGTAGTTACAGAAAATAAATTCCAGGTGGGATGGTGGGCATATAGCCACATGTGTACTATCCACACACCTTACCACATACAGGAAATTGTCAATTCATATAAAAATCCAATTTTGTGGCTTGGATTTCTGTGGCATTTCTGGGTAGATAGATGTATTGCTTGATATATATTAACATGGCATTGAGGAATGTTTGAACAAAACATGGCAATGCATTCTGACACACACCAACAGCATTAAACCCTAGTAACTTCCAGATGTTAACAGGTGTAGTGAGCACAGCACCCTCATATGTGTGGGATGGCATTACTGTGCAGCGTATTGCTTTCAAGTGTGGTCTCAGGTGTGCAATGAGATTTTAAATTACAGCACTACTCAGCCTGTATTTGTCATAGATTTTCTCCTCTGTCTGGTTGAAGAGGGTCTCCCTGACTCTGTATATCCTCTCTCGTCTCCTCCTTCTGTTCCTCCTCAGCTGAACCAAAATCCAGAATCTCCTTGCTAGAATGTCCAATGCTGACATTTTGGAAGGAACTTGATGAACTTTGGGCAATTTTTAAAGGTTGAAGTGAGTTTCCACTTGTTCTGACTTAGTGTTAATTTGCACATGCTAAATTGCAAATATTTTCTCATTCTATAGTTGCGACTGTATTAAACATACAACTTGTGACTTGCTATTGGTTATTTACTAATAACAAATCGCTAAACGCAGCTGCAAAATTTAAGAACTCGCAATTCATTCGCTCTGCTCTTCCCAACTTGCGAATGGGTTTCGAACATACAAATTTCTCCAAATAGCAGTCGCAAAGCACTTAATGACCGATTTGCGAACCGCTAAAGCCGCGTACATCAGGCCCATAGTTCTTTAAGTAGGTTAGCTCTGCAGCTAAAAGGACTGGCTGATAGAAATCAATATGCTTGCTACAGTAGCACACTTTTCAACATTCTGTAACCAAAATAAAGTAGGATTTTCACGTATTAAAAATAGTAATTACTACACAAATGACATCACTGGAGATTATATCACAAAACCATAATGCGGATAACATCATCTTAGGAATTCTGTCTTTCCATTCTTGAAAGGGCCAAAATATCAATATTGAAAGGATTGGTTTTGAAAGCTGTTGGACTTGGCCCTTTTTGCATGGTCATCCCTGAACTTTTTGCCTTCCTCCTGTATTTTTTCTGACCTGTTGTTGGCTATTTTATGACTCTGGGCACTTTACCACTGCTGATCAGTGCTAAAGTGCATATGCTCTCCCTATTGTAAATTGATGTATGGATTAGTGACTCCATGATTGGTTAGTTTGGTTTCCTTGTCAGACCCTAGTACAGTGCACTGCGTGTACCTAGGGCTTGTAAACCAAATGCTGCTGGTGGGCTTACAGCACTGGTTGTGCCACCCACGGAAGCAGCCTGTGATAGTGTGTCTCAGGTCTGCCATCCCAGAGCCTGTATGCAGTCTGGTACTGCCACGTTGACTGGGAAAGTGCACCCACTTACCAGTCCCTAAACCTTCAATTTTTTGCATATTAGTCACCCCTTTATTAGACCTAAGGACAGGGTGCATTGTAGGTAAAAGGTAGGACATGCCCTGGTGTGTGTGGCATGTCCTAATAGTGAATTACAGTCATTTTCGCTTTTCACTATTGCAAGGCTACCTATTCCCCATAGGCCAGAATGGGCAGTTTAATTATAACATCTTATAATCCAAACTGACTCAGGGACCTAGGTAGAAATTCGAGTTTAGTATGCCTGAACTCAGAATGATAAAATACATCTTTTAGTAAAGTTGGTTTTAACATTCTGTGTTTGAAAATACCACTTTTAGAAAGTAGATATTTTCTTGCCTAACTGTCCAAGCCTGCCTCTGCTAGGTTGTGTATTCCTTGTCTGAAGTTTGAGTGACAGGGGCTGGGGGATTCCAGGAGACAGGGTGAGTCAGCATAGGGCTGAGAACACTACTTTAAATAAAAGCCTGTCTTTGCAGTTTGAAGGAGTTCACAGCAAATGCTCAGAAGAAAATATTATTTGATCGCAGGCCTCAACAGGCATTAAAAGTCTGTAGGAATGTGTTTCCAAATTGGTAGGTGGTAGAAATCATTAGACAAGCAGTAGCAAAGCCAATAGATCTTGCCTGTGAGAGAGCTATTTGCTTTGCTAATGTCTTAAAACCATGTTGTACTGCATGGCTAAATGTTTGCAAAAAAGTGCTTGCCCGCATCATAGCACTTTTTTTCTTATGTTGGGTGGGCAGCGCACACAACAGGTCGGATGAAAGAAGCAAAAAGGACAAGGGTAGGGTGGGTGGGAAGAAGCAACTTGGAAAAGCGGGGTTGGGAAGGTCGAAGCAACAGGGGAAAGGGGAGGGTGGGAGGTAAGAAGAAACACGTACCATGGGAGGGTAGGAGGGCAGAAGCAACACAGACAAGGGGACGAGAAGCAACACAGGGAAGGGGGAGACAAGAAGAAACACCGACAAGGAAGGGGTGGGAGGAAGCAACACGAAAAAAGTATGGGTGGAAGGGAAGAAGCAACACCAAAAGAAGCAATGGAAGCAGGAGACTGGAAGCATTAAGCATACAAAAGAAACAGTTGTAGTAGGTGAATGCAGAAGAAGGCAGAGTCGGTAAAACTAGACTGCACACAGCGAGAAGACATCCTCCAGGATGTGAACAGAGGATACCACACCACCAACAGAGGTAAGATCACCACTTCACCTAGGACACAAAACGTAAACACATCTTTTAAAAACTGCCAACAACAACATTACTATTTGAGCTGGAATTGTTTAGTTACATCCGTGTGCTAGCCAAGGATGCTGCATTTCTGGAGCGACTACCAAGCCCCTGGGGCAGGCCATGACTGGCCATAGCAGGCACCGGGCAATTCCCCGGTGCGCCACAAGGGTGGGGGCCGGTTTTGAGCCCCGGGGGGCCGATTTTGTTACAGGGCCGTTTTTGCAGCATAGCTGAAAAATCGGCCCTGCAACAAAATCGGCCCTAGCAAAGCGCTCGGCAGCACCTCCAACCCCCCCCCCACCCCAACCCCCGAGTGGGGAGGGGGGGGGGCGGCCGAGCACATTGCCAGGGCCGCTTTTGGTTCCCAGTCCGCTCTGCCCTGGGGCAATTATTCCTGAATCTGCATACAACAATAACTTCTCCCATTCAGTCAAGTCATTATCTTTGTTTTTCTTTTTTTTTTTTAGCACCTCCAAGCTGAAAGAGTGCTCTTCTTCCCATTTCAACATTGAGATGAAAGTGTTAAAAAACACAATGACTCAAATGGTGAACTTCCTGAATAACAGTGAAAAAACCGGCCACGCCTAAGAACAGAGATCTCAAGTGTTCTCATGTCAGGTGTGGAATAGTTTCCCCTAGACTGGACTGTTTTCTTGTGCATCTGGCACGTATAGTTGTGTATTTGCCATCAAGAGATGCACATTTACAACCAGACGTTCCCGGCAAAAAAAATGTAGTTAACATTCGAGAAGAAAGTATGTCTAAGAACAAAATGACTGCAAGTGCTACTCACGTCTGGAAACTTGTCATCTTTGATTGCTGACTCACAACTGATACACACTTACTGATGATAGTAGCAGTGCATGTGTGCACGAGACACTCGCCACAGCCAACATGTCCTGGCACATATAAATCTTTCCCAGGACCTTGAACCCTTTGCCCAATGCAAGAAACAGCAGCTTCAATTTTCATTAATAAGAAAGCCAAATAATTTGAGATACGAGCAGTGCAACATCACGCAAAAGGATGGCTTTTGTTAACCAAGAGACCTCTATGTGTGTTCTTGGGCTACAATCGAACCAAGAACAAGAGGGATTGACTCAAAACCAACCACCATCCCTTCCCCAACAAAAAGTTTGCTTCGGGACAAATGGTGACATAAAAAAGCAGACTGAAGCGCAGGAAAATGAGCTATAACCATTTGACTGTTGCCTTTGCCTGATGTTTTAAGCACAAAGATTATATATAGCATGTGACCTAAACTTGAAAGCTGTACCCTTGATGGAAACGTTACTGGTTTATAAAGGCAGAAGAAAAACAATAGGCATATAAAGCAGACAAAAGTATTCCTGTTTTTGCCCATTTAACTCCAGGTATGGTTCAGAGAAGTGTGGCTATCAGGGCCGGACTGGGAACTGAAACTGGCCCTGGCAAACTGCTCGGCCGGCCGTCCACAGGGTGTTGGGGGGTGTGGACGAGCTGTTTGCTAGGGCCGGTTTCGTGCGGACGAGCTGTTTGCTATGGCCGGTTTCGGCTGATTTTGTTACAGGGGGCCGATATTGCTAGCCCAGGTAACAAAAACGGCCTCCCAGTGGCCCAAACCCATCTCCCACCCTGGCCGCCCACCCGGCAAATGCCTGGTGCGCGCTACGTCCAGTACAGCCCTGGTGGCTATACACACAAGGGGACACTTGGACGGCTTCGCTATTTGAAAGCGAGATCCAGCAACAAACACCGGCCAGCAGAAAATAAAACATGTCCAAAGCACTGGGAAAGTGAACAAGCAAACATAAGTTTGGCATTTACATTGCAACTTTAAATTACCATAAACCGGGCTCTCTCGGGTCGTTTCTTCCTCAAAGTGGCAGCTTCCGATTGAACCGCTCTCTGCAGTTCTGTGAAGAAGTGGAACAAACACCCTCAGAAGACAGCGCCTGGCATTTGACCTCGGTCTTTGAATGCCCAGCAAATGTGAGGAGGTTAGAACAAGGGGGCATATTACCAAGCAAAAGCGATAATTATCGCTATTGCTTGGTTAGAGACAAAAATTTACCGCTGAGCTGCGGCGATTTTTATCGCAGATAAACCTTGGTATTACCAAGGTTTATCGCGAATGCGATAAAAAACGGCCGCAATGCATGAATATCGCTGAAAAGTCAGCGATATTCATGCATTAGCGAGCAAATGCTCTTAGCCATGTTATCCACCCCCCATTGGATAACATGGCTAAGAACTGCTCAGGGCAGGTGTTAGCTTTTGGAGATATTCGCCCTTAGCGCGAATATCTCCAAAAGTTGGTAATCGGAGATAGCGATGTTAGCGACTGTTTTCAGTTGCTAACATCTTGGCACGCCCACTTTGCATGTCATTAGTGATAAATATCACTGACATGCAAAGTGGGGCCCAAGATGGTCGCTATCTCCTACTAGCTGTCGCTAACTGGTGTTAGCGACAGCTAGGTAATAGGGAGATAATTTTATCTCTGCTTTCTTGGCTTTTAAAGCCAAAAAAGCGGAGATAAACCCTCTTGATAATATGCCCCAAGATTTTTTATTACAAAGAGTTACTGGAAGAATACCTTAAACACAGCTTTGGCATCGGGAGGGACATACATGAGTTGTACAGCCTAAAGCAAATAAAGTCAGCAAATAGAAAGCTAGAAAATGTGAGTTGCAAATGAAAAGGTTAATGCCAAGCAACAGGCAGAAGGCATTCCCAGGTCAACTTTTCGAATCTCCCCATGAAGTATTTAGTAAACCAGACAGCTGCCACCTACAATAAGAATCCTGCCACTTAAATATGTATTGTTGTCAAGTATGCAGTAGGTCACATTATTGAACAGTTAGCTTATTCAATCCAACATGAGCATTGCTTCTGCCCAGCCACCCGATTGCATGAGAAATATTGAAATACAGTTGATGACACCTGCAGGAAGTGTGTTCTAATGGATGCCTGTTTTCTGCAGGTGTGTAGGCTTCCAGTGCCAGTTGTACAGAAGTCTGAATTAGATGAATTTCAGTCAGGCTTTCTTAAAGAACTTATTATGTTTACATACTAGTGTGCCTCCACCCAATACAGAGAATCATTAATTTGTATGTCAATACTCAGGGTGATAATTTGTGCCCTAGCCTCTCATAAATGGATTGGAAAGTGTGTATTTACATAGTTCCCGGTGCTGGCCCATTAAGTCGGCTCCCCAGTGTTCCCAGTACCAGGGGTACCAGTAACTTTAGAAAGGCAGGATTACTGATGGATCCCTGAGGCTCCCAAGAGCAATGTGAAATTACTTGGGGACTCTGTATTCCTCTGTCCAATGTTCTCATAACTTCGCATTTACTTCATAGTTTTTACAAAGACATTTTTGGCTGCTTTGCTTGGCCGGAGTTGCCTGATGAAATGTACAGAGTCTGCAGATTTACTGCATATCTTGCCATTTTCCATGGGCCAGTTAACTATGTTACTGGCCCTGGAGGAAATTCTGGGGCACTTGCAATAAGGCTGTAGTGCCTTGACCTTGGGCTTGCAAGTTAGGTATACAGACAGACCGGACTCACTAATATCTGTAGTGGCCAGATAATTACTGAAGTCACGCCTGAAGCCCCGGGCTCTTTATTATCTCAATTCACACTGGCCAGGCGTACGGCGGTCCAGCCCACCACGATGCACGTTCAGGGGTTCCCAACTGGGACAACCCCTGCGTTATGGGAAGACATGGTATCTCCCGTAACTAACAACATTACATTCCTCCTATACCAGGAGATAATTATGATAAACCAAAACTTCAACGATATGAAAATAAAACAATAGGAAATGTTCAGAGTTCACAAATTACAGTCCATGACAGCAGGATGCTTAAGGAACATTTTTACTTGGTCTCAGGGTACCGCAGCCTCTTCTTCCTGCCACAGGTTCAGCAGCCGTCGGGGATCAGCAACACACAAAGTTTTTAGGTCTCGCTATTCGATGCGCATGTGCATCGAGCTTGCGAGCATGGAGGGCTTTAACCAGAGTTAAACTAACTGGCGATTTCGTGCTGTGCCCGTGTAGTTTTAGGTCAATGCGCAAGCGCATTGACCTAAAATGCGCGTGCACAGCACCAAATCGCCGTCTGTTCCCTCAGCCGCACTCCTCCCACACCCCCGCTCCGCCCCCTCCCCTGCCTGCCATGTCGCGTCGCATTTCTCCTCCCCCTCCCCACAGCAATGCCCTCCGTTTTGACTCGCTGCCTCCTCCCGCTCTCCTTAATCCGCTCTCCCTCCTCCCACACCCCGCTCCGCCCCCTCCCCTGCCTGCCGCGTCGCAATTCTCCTCCCCCCTCCCCACAGCATTGCAGGCCTGTTGCGACAACACCTAACCAGGGGAACAAGCCTGCTATCCCTTCCGCTTGTTTTCCATACAACTTTGTCCGCTATCTCTTCACTCCCGCCTGTGCACCCCTTGTCCCCATCTCTTTATCTCTTTACTCCCGCCCGTTTTCCCATCTCTTTACTCCCGCCCGTGCACCCCTTGTCTGCTATCTCTTTACTCCCGCCCGCCCGTTGTCCCATCTCTTTATTCCCGCCCGTGCACCCCGATCTCCGTGGTGATCTGCTCTGATCCTTCGGTGATGTCCTCTGATCTCCTTGGTGATGTGTGGTGGTCGCTATTCGTGCTCCTGGTATTCTTAGCCTGGGCGTGCTCAGGTCCCAGTTTACGCTACAGATCTTGCTCTGCTGATGTGCTCTGGCTCATGTTGATAGATGACGTCTTGCTGTGCGTGCTTTGCTCCCTGTTGGTGCTGGGCATTATCCTAAGCTGTCTGTACCTGGATTCTGGCTGAGTAAGGTTCTTCCCCATTTCTCACTAGTTTACTCTGCTTGCTGTTGTGTTTTCCTGGTGCTTCCCCGTGCCCTGCTGAGCCCCGTCTGATCGGCTTACCCTGACAGTCTCGCTAAAATCCGTGTAAGTTCAAAGGACGCTGTCTGGTCACTGCTTGCTTGGCTGGCCCTTCCAAGCGGCCCCTGTGATGGCCGCTTGGAAGCTTCTCATGTCTTGTTCAGCGCGGGCGGCTAAAGAGGAGCCGAGCGCAAGAATTGTCCTTTCGCATCAAAATGACGGAAGATCAGGCAGCAAATGAGGTGAAGCGAAGCGGATGATAGACAATGTCTGAGCTAATCACTGTAGAGTCCGCAGAAGGCTCACATGTGACTTCTTAAGGCGGTGACCTGAAGGGTAAACATGGGCGATGGCTGCTCCGACTGCATGTGCATAACTGCCCTGTGAGAACTTGTGTGCACACGTCTTGTACTGTGCATGCCAGTGTGCTCGGAGTGCGTGTGTGCCAGTGGGTTGTGGCTGTTTGTGCACTGATGCTGTGTGACTGTTCTGTGACCCCCCCAGTCTGACTGTATTCTGTTTCCCTGCACAGGTGCTCCTACTTCTGTGTCTCTTTGTGTGGCTGCTCTGTAGCTACTTCTGTGTGGTTGATCTGTGTTTTTTTAATTCTAGTAGTTGTTTCAATGCCTGATGTATTCGCTGTATGATGCACATGTGTGCGTGTTCTGCTCTGTGACCACACAGCTGCTGTCTTTGACTATGGGGATTCTCTGACTTCCTGTAGGCGCGGGTTGGTGGCCGTCCTCTGTAAGTACTGATATGTGTCCACTCAAAGTGTGCTGGTCTGTTGTAGTTGTACATCTGTTGTGTGTGTGGCAGTCTGTGCTCAGACCCTTTCTCGCAGTTAGTGGGCAGCTTCTCTGGTGTTGTGTGCATGGCTCCTCTGTGGTGGTCTGTGCTCAGCTGCTCCGGGGTGGTCTGTGCGGCGCTAGTCTGTACCTACTCCCTGACAATCAGCGATGCAAATATGAACATTCTAAAGGAGCGGTGGTCCCAACCCCAGGTGCCCTTTACACAGTGTAAGTAGCTGCACCGCACCACACCACTTTGCATCAAAAAGAGCATTACTTTGCTGTAATTTGAGCAGATTAGAGCAAGGACCACAGTTTTTAAATCCAAAACCCAGTCTGCTCAGATAGGCATGGGTTTTTTTACTGGAGAGAAGCTTCCAGTACAAATCCTAGGCTAAACAGGACACTCGCGCCTCTGCACAATGGTGTACAGATGTGTGCCAGCTCTGGGGCAGTAGACAGCAGCAGGCCATTTAAGATATATATGGCTCTGGGTTGCTTTTTCCACCTTGAGCAGCTCCACATAGCACCTTTGGTTGCTACCCTGCATTGTACTAAAATAAATGTTCCCCATAGTGGGCATGTCTGGCATGCTCAGCTTTAACCCTCACACCCTCTGGCAGTTGGTGGCAGTTATACACCCTTGCTTCACTCTTGGGCTCCCTCTCTGTGCTTCTCTTCCTTGCTGCACTCTCTGCTCCCTCTCTGTGCTTCTCTCCCCTGCTGCACTCTCGTGCTCTCTAGAGATGTGGCCTAATGACCAGAGCTGCCATCTAAGTCACGTAAATACAAAACATGTTGCATTCCAAATGATATAGGTGTCACATTCGCGAAAGTTATAACTATTGGCATTGTAAATGTCAAAGCTATCCATTTAGCTATTTTAAAAACCAACACATAAATAAAATATTTGTCATTTACAAGACCAATAGCTCCAACTTTTCTAATGCGAGACCTATTGCATTTCCAATGCTTGTTATACCTTTGGGATGGCTTCGGGTGTGACCCTAGGTCATACCGACCTTGGCTGCTGCACCCTGAGGGTGTTGGCGATGACGCAGGCAGGTTATTGTGGCTTCTGGATCTCTCGCTCGCACCCTGGATGTCAGGGATCTCTGGATCAGAGTGTTGGGTCGCAAGAGGGATCGGTGTCGTGATCAGGTTCTCTGCTGCTGTGGGTGTGGGGTCACCGAGCTCTCCCTCAGTGCATGGAGGGCTGTTTGTGACAGTCTCTCTTGGTGGACTAGCTGTTGGAAATTCTTCGGTGTGTGCTCCGGGACTTTCTTGAACTAAGATATGTTGCGGTTCACGCTCTTGTTTCCTCTCCGAGCGGTTACCATGGTGCCCTTGAAGTTGATTGTAGTCCAGGGCTCTAGTTTGAAGGGAACCAGAACTTTACTCCTGGGTGGCGGTCTTTTACCAGCATCGGTCGCCCACAACAACTAGGCGCTGTCTTGCGTGTCTTCTCTGAGAGGCCTCGTTATTGTTCTGGGTTCGCCTGGCATCCCACTGATTCGGGGGGTTAGGTGTCTCTTCCCACACGGGGTGATGTGGGATAGTGTCAGTCACAGTTCGACCAAAACATAGCCTGCACGAAGAGATACCTGTGGTACAGTGGGGAGTGAGTCGGTACTCACGGAGGAACTGGTACAAGGATTGTTCCAGATTGTGACTTTCCGCGAGGGCGATTTTAATTGTTTTGTCGAGTGTTCTCATCAGGCGTTCCACTTCGCCATTGGCCTGGGGCCATCTCAGGGTTATCCAGTAGTGCTTGACTTTGTGGGATGCTTCATTATATGTAAATTCTGCACTGGTGAATGGCGGGCCATTGTTGGTGAGGAGTTCACCGAAATGTTCATGTGTTGCCATGGGTTTTTCAAACTTGGGCATTACTTCCACTGCAGACGTTGTGGAGACAATCTCGACATCCTGGTATTGTGAAAAATTGTCCACCACCACTAGCATGTACCTTCCTCCGGGTAGACTGCCGAAGTCATCGCTCACTCTTTCCCATGGGGCACCAGGAGCCGTTTCAGTGATGACTGGTGCAGGCTCGCTTGGTGGGCCAGTCGCAAGGCAGCAGGACAGTGCTGTACAATTGTTTCTATCTGTTGGTCTAGGCCGGGAAACCAGGTCTTGCTCCGGGGTCGGTTTTTCGATTTGACTATCCCTTGATGGGCTCCGTGTGCGAGAAGGGCCACTTGCTGGGTCAGACTCAAGTCAAGTCAAAATGTTAAGTTTATTTAGATCATTGATCTCTAAACCACAAGGAATGCACATTTATTTTAAAATTCTTAAAATAATTACTAAAACCACATATAATTTCCATATGTACTTATGGTGTTCCATATCCTCCATCATAGTTAAAACCAATTTCATACAGCAATAAAATACATTCCAACATCCTAAGGGTAGATCGACTTCATTAAAACCTGTTATAAAAAATTTAAAAAATAAAACTTAATTCTCCATTCTTCATTACTTGATCTAATCCTCCATTTCCTATTCCATGAACAACTTTTTAACAGCCTGGATAAACCTCGCCACGGCAATGGCAATATCAAGGTAAAACATATCTGTGAGGAGCTCAATTGCTTGCAGACGGGACCTAATGCTATATTTTATAAATATCGGTCGTAAAAACTGTTTTCGCTGGACTACTAATTTTTGACAGTCTATTAATATATGCAAGCAATTACATTTCGTAATACTCCTGCATGTGCATCTACCATCTGGACCCAACAATTCCTTTTTTATTTTGTCATTTGACCGAGCTGGGTTAATTCCAAGTCTCACCCTTAAAAGTTCCATCTTAAGCCCCCGATTTGGCAGGGTGTCTAAATAGGGATACCAATCTTCTTTCCTCCAGCTATTTATCAGACTCTCCGTTAGGACAAGGCGCGGGCCTCTAAGGAGACGGCCGTCAGCAGTCACTGACAGCTCTTGGCGGACTTGGTACAGGGCTTTCAGGATAGTCTGGGCTGTCACTGTGTGGAGTGGCATTGGGATTTGCAGAGGCTTCTAATCACCTGAGGTGACTGCATGGATGACAATCCGGAGGCAGTCATTGTCTTTGTGGCTTCTATGACCTTATCCAGGGAGATTGGAAGGTGCCTTGACCTTTCTATGACCATCCTCATGTAATCTTCAGTAGCCGCCGCTTCTGCAACTTCAGGGAGGGTGACCGGTCGAGCATGCCCTGACATGGAGTCTGCTGGGGTCCGGGTACCTAGTCTATACTTGATGGTGAATTGAAACTCCTGCAGCTGCAGAATCCATTTTTCAATCCTCTGGCGAGAGCGTGATGAGGAGCCTTGAAATAGCAGGATCAGAGGTTTGTGATTGTGTTGACTGTAAACGGATGGGCATTTAGGTATATGTAGAAGTGACGACACCTGCACAGGATTACAATATCTTCTTTCTCAATCTGTGAGTACCGTTGTTCTGTTGGCATGAGGGTATGGCTGGCAAAGGCAACTGGGGCCCATTCTCCACACTCTTGCTGTTGTGCTAGGACAGCGCCTAGACCAGTGGGGCTGACGTCAACCACCAGTTGAGATTCCTTTTTGGGGTCGAAATATACTAGTGCGGTGTCTGCAGATAGGGCTGTCTTAGTTTGTTGTAACACTTCTTCCTGCTCGGATTCCCATGTCAATGGCTGGCAGCTTTGGTTAGGTCTCTGAGTGAGCCAGTCAGACAAGTTCTTGATGAAGTATCCACAGTATGTGACCATACCCAAGAAGCTACGGACTCCAGACACTGACGTTGGGGCTGGTGCTTCCTGTATGACCTTCACCTTGTTGGGATCAGGCCCAATGCCTTTATCAGAGAATCAATAGCCGATAAAGCTGATGTCTTTCTTCAGGAAATGCATTTTTCTCAGTGTAGCGTCAGTCCACTTCCTCTGAGTCACGAGAATACGGCTTGAAGTCAAATGAGGTGTTCTTCCAATGCGGGACGTGTACCAAGATGTCGCCGCTCACTTTGAGCACACATTTCAACGCATGGACGACGTTTTTGATGACATTCTGTAAGACCTTGGCAGTGCTCAAGATCCCATAGTTAATCCAGGTGTACCTCCAGAGTCCCGGATGAGTTGAGAAAATAGTGATGGGGCAGTATTCTGGGTGTAGAGGTATTTGATGGTAGCCAGAACGAAGATCCAGTTTAGTGAACCATTTAGATCCTGCCAGTTCACCGATGATGTCTAACAAAAAGGAGTTTGGCCCATGCGGACAGAAGTGGGGTAAGGGCCCGAATACTTTGTGAAAAAGAAAGAAACCCACACTTCAATATGTTTTACACCATTCGATTTTAGATGAAAAGATAAACAAGGCTTAATATGTTTACCAAGGCGATTATTTGCGCCGTTTTTATTCTTCAATTTTTGTAGAAAAAAGCTTGGCATGTGCAGAGAATTTACACTGTCATTTACGTACTGGCCAACAAAGTTGGAATGACTAAACCACAAAAAACATAAATTTACAAACATAAACAATATGGAAGCATATAGCTAGTGAAAACAAAAAGTTTTTTCTGTTTATAACAAGGTGAATAACAAAGTGAAAATGTGTCAAAAAAGGGAGGGAAAGATGTCAAGATATTCTTTCAATAACATCAGTAAACGTAATTTAGCAAACTTGTTTTCATCAAGAAGCAATTATTGCACAAAAAGCAGCCTTTCAATGGAGCGGCATGAAAACAAAATAACCTCTCGGAAACAATGTTTTTAAGGTTATAGATTCCTAAGTGTTTTGTACATATTTCCAAACTTAGGACATAATCCTGTTCCCCTACGCGTTTCGAGTTTGTGGGGTTTCTTCACAAACTCTCTTCAGGGCCAAATGAATTCTTTCCCCCAGACGCGCCGGAAATGGCCGTGTTGTATATGTCCCAATACGAAGAAAAGTATTTATAAAGACAACCCCTACAGTACAAACATCAGACAGTGGTTGAGGTATATTGACGATGTCTGGCTCCTGTGGCAGGGGAGCCAGACAGAGCTCATAGCCTTCCATGAATGGCTTAACTCGAGACACCCTGACATCACATTCTCTATCAATTTCAGTAATCAAAAAATGACGTTTCTTGATGTGGCAGTCTGTATCCAGGGAAATAAGTTCACCACCACTCTATTTAAGAAGGCAACAGATAAAAACACCATCTTACATTATAAGAGTGCCCATCCACAGTGTTTAAAACAGAACCTCCCTTATGGCCAACTACTGAGAATCAGGCGAAATTGTTCTGAACTCGAAGATTTCAATACACACAGAGACATCTTCTGCCAAGAACTAAACAAAAGGGGTTATCCCCAGAAACTACTGAAACACTCCAAAAAAAGAGCACGCTTCACTCCAAGAGAAGATTTGCTTAAAATCAAAACCAAGAAAGAGTTGGAGAAACTAGTCTGTGTGACTACCTATGGGGCTCACACCAATAAGTTTCGCCAAATTATTTTGCGCAATTGGCACATGTTGGAGGGAATGGAATTCCCTCTACAAAAGCCGATTTTTGCAATGAAGAAAAATTCGAGCGTCGGCCAACAGATCATCAGAGCTGACAGCTACATACAAAAACCAAAGAGTGATCTCATTTCCAGATGGAACCTTAAACCCATCACAGGCCACCATAAATGTGGTACTTGTGTGGCCTGCACTAATGTTGTAGAAGGAGATGAATTTTGCCACAATGGCATCAAATGGAGACACAGTTTGCATACAAACTGTAAGAGTAAAAATGTTATCTATGGGATTTTGTGTGCGTGCAATAAATTGTACATAGGGAAAACGTGCCAACAGATAAATGTCAGGATAACACAACACCGCTCGAGACTAAAGAAAAAAGTGCAGAATGCCCCAATGGTGGAGCATTTTCTGGCTGCCAGCCACAAAGAAACAGACTTCAAATGGACGGTCCTGTCTGGATTAGATCCACAACATAGATCGCCTAATGCGGAGCAGGCACTTTTACGCAAAGAGGCGTACCTGATACTCCGCTTTGATACCATCAACAAGGGCCTGAATTCAATAAGTGAAATCTCAAGACTCTGAAATTGACCCATATTCAATTTTGACTTCAGGTCCCATAATGCACCAGAGTTGGCTTTCAAACTAGCCCTCCTGTGATTGGCTCCATAACAGTGAGCCTCTCAGAGAGACTGTTGGAACTGTTTGCCATTCACTCCAACTGATGGAATGAGGAAGTGGAACACGCTGACACATCAGCAGGTACGTGTTGTTACTTGGCTGCAAAATGGTACAACCTGACTGCTAGTCACATAGTTATTAGCGAACTGTCCTGAAATGAACAAATCGGCAAAGTACTGACGCGCGCGCTTCCTTCAGACACTGTAAGCGCCCAGTCCCCACAAGCCGCGCTAACCACAAACCAGCGAACGAGTGCGTCTAAACGTTTGGCGCTCGCTACTCCTCTCTTCCCTGCAGATTCATCCACCAAAAACCAAAATGGGACCGGCTCGCCCGAGTACCCTCAGCGCATAAAGAAGATTTGGAAACGGTCAAACGCCCACCTCCAAACAAAAACTTGCAGCGTCCACTGTAATTCCTCCGAGCTACAAATTCAGGTAGGACACTATTGGCAATTTCTACCGCAATAATGAGTCGGATAATGGTTTCTAAACAGAGCAGCTCCTGACACAACATCTTGTGTCTTTTCAGAAAACGCACTGACCCGAGAAATCCCATTTTAATACTCTGGATCAACCAAATTTACCTCAAGTCCCCTGAGGTACGTTTCTTTTTAAAGTTGTACAGATGAGAAGGTATGAGTAGGCTTAGGTGAGCCAATTTTAATGAGTGTACACAATTGCTTGTGTTTCCACTAATAGGTCAAGGAACAGGGGAAAGAATTCATTTGGCCCTGAAGAGAGTTTGTGAAGAAACCCCACAAACTCGAAACGCGTAGGCGAACAGGATTATGTCCTAAGTTTGGAAATATGTACAAAACACTTAGGAATCTATAACCTTAAAAACATTGTTTCCGAGAGGTTATTTTGTTTTCATGCCGCTCCATTGAAAGGCTGCTTTTTGTGCAATAATTGCTTCTTGATGCAAACAAGTTTGCTAAATTACGTTTACTGATGTTATTGAAAGAATATCTTGACATCTTTCCCTCCCTTTTTTGACACATTTTCACTTTGTTATTCACCTTGTTATAAACAGAAAAAACTTTTTGTTTTCACTAGCTATATGCTTCCATATTGTTTATGTTTGTAAATTTATGTTTTTTGTGGTTTAGTCATTCCAACTTTGTTGGCCAGTACGTAAATGACAGTGTAAATTCTCTGCACATGCCAAGCTTTTTTCTACAAAAATTGAAGAATAAAAACGGCGCAAATAATCGCCTTGGTAAACATATTAAGCCTTGTTTATCTTTTCATCTAAAATCGAATGGTGTAAAACATATTGAAGTGTGGGTTTCTTTCTTTTTCACAAAGTTCACCGATGATGTCATTACTGTTGGTGTGAGGTGGCATTCCCGTTTGATTGCTAAGTTTGGGACTCTCATGTCCACACAGATGCGCACCAGATCAGGCTGCTAAGGCTTCTTTGCTGCGACGATGGGGGATACCCATGGTGTAGGGCCTTTCACTTGCTCGATAATGCTCGGACTTTCCAGGAGACGGACTTCCGCTTCTACCTTCGGCCGGAGGTGGAAGCCAATCCTTTGGTGTCTGAAGGCCTGTCAATGTGCAACTGGATGGCCGGGCCTTTCAAACACCCAATCCCATCAAACAGTGGCGTAAAATCTTGCAATAGTCGGGCAGGTCGTGGGCGCGCACATCAAATGAGAACTGGATTAGGTTGAGGTCCTGGGCGGTGCGACAGCTGAGGAGGAATCCTGATCCTTCTTGCGACACATAGACCTTGGCTCATTGGTGTGAGGCATTGTGTGAGAGGTCTGCAGGGAAACACCGCACAGCTTAAGTGGAGCATGGTTGCTGAATGCGTACACCTGTAAGTTGGTGTTGCAGGGTGCTGGTGGGTTGGGTAGGCTTCGGTAAATCCTGGCAGCCAAGAGGATAATGGTGGCTCCGGTGTCAATGAGAGCAGTTACGGAGTGGTCTTGCACTCCGATCTTGCAAATCATTACCACCTGCCGAGGGGCTGTGAGCGTGTTCAACAACCTTACCACGTGGACAATGGCTGTTTCATCATCATCCATGTCACTGTTGGAGGAGCTATCAGGGAGTGTTTCGAGTGCTATTACTTGCTTTTGTGGGCCCTTGGGCCATCGTCTTTGTGACGAGCAACACACTTTGGAGAAGTGGCTCCGCTTTCCGCACACACTGCAGGTATTTCTACTGGCATGGCAGGTTCCTTCGTGGGGGTATGGGTGTCCACACCAACCACACAGGCGACTCCGCAGACTTTGCTTGGAGGAGTGTGGGGCTGATTTGGCAGACTTTGGTCTGCTCTCCCGTGCTTCCATGTATAATCAGCGTGGTGGGCTTAGGATCCATGTGGGCCGCTCTGGCCTTGGACAGCTCTTTGGAACACCCCAGAATCAGGATGTCTCTCATGGGCATTTTGTGTTCTTGCAGGACGAGTTTGCGCAGTTTGGACGATGCGCTTTCCTGGATGAACTGGGCCCGGACTTCGTCACCGTCGTCCGGAAGGGTGGAGGTGCTCGCCAACTCTTTCAGCTGTCCATAGAAGACGTCTACCGACTCATCCGGCTGTTGTTGCACCTGGCGGAGAAGGAAGTGTTCATAGTCGGGGTTGCTGTAGGGCTCAAAAATGAGCTGTGATGGCATTGCGCATGGTGGCATAGTTCCTTTGGGCTCCGGCTTTGCATATTCTCTTGGAGACCTTATGGATGACTGCTCTGCCCAGGTGGAGGAGCATGGGTCTCCTCCGCGGGTCCAGGATCTCTGCATCTTCAAAGTATGTCTCAAGGCGATCGACCCACGCCTTCCAGCGCGCCGCTTGGGAGGGAGGGGGGCCTGTGATGGTGAACGGCTCCAACGGTGGAACTGACGCCATGATGATGAGTGGAGAGTTGCAGTGGCAAGCAGGAGGCGGAGAGCGCTGGGTAAGTGCACAGTTGGGCACCCTAGTAGGTTGTGGCGCTGGGTTTCAGACCTGGATGTGCGATGGGGCTGGCTGCGACCTTGTGCGTCCTCACAAGGGGGTCTGGCAGAGAGTACAGTGTAAGGCTCCGTGGGCTGGTTGGCAGCATGTAGCCAAGGTACAGGGTTGATAGAAGCTCTTCGTGGTGTGGCCGGCCACCATCCAGGAGGGTGCTGGCAGGAGTGGCGTGTGGTAGCAGGGACACCACGTGGGTCTGCAATGGTGGTGGTGCTATTCTTTGTGTCTCTTCACTTGGGCACACGCTGTGGTGCAGGGCCAAGCGAGGCACGCTGCATTAGGCAACGGGTGAGCCGGGGCACGCCCTTTGTGACTGACATGCAGTAATGGTTGCACGTGCAACGGGCTGTGCAGGCACTTACCGCTTGAGCCGGAGCACAGTGGGGGCTCACCTCCCGCTCAGCAGATGGATGCAGATGCACAGCGCCACCGCAGGGGTCCTCTGCCGCGATGAGATGGCACTTCAGAGGCAGCGGTGGCAGCAGCGTGTAAGTCCGCGCAGAGGTGGTGCGGTGTGGTGCGTGACCACTTCGTCGCCAGTGGAGTGTCCTTGACCGTGGGCCTGCATGTTAGGTATACAGACAGACAGGACTCACAAATGGTAGACAGTCAAAATATCGAGTTGTTAATGTCGATGTGACATAATATCGAGTCCAAAATATCGATGGTAAGAAATTTCGAAAACAAAAATATCGTCGTTGAAAATATCGATTTATGTGTGTGTCAAAAATATCGAAGACATGAATTTCGAAATCAGTAATATCGATGCTGAAAATATCGATTGTCAAAAATATCGATATGTAAAAGTGATGTTTTAAAGTATGTTAAGTAATTATTTATTTAAATGTTGTTTATATATAAGATAATTTTTATATTAAATTTTATTATTTTTAGTTAGAAGTCTAGGAGCGGGATGTAGAGTTTATAGGGGATAAGGGTGGGTAGTGTATTAAAAAAGTATAGTGCAAATATGGAATAATAAATTTCGCATTTGAAGTAAATTTATAAATTAGCGAAATTTTAATCCAAAAATTTATAAATGCGAAATTTTATATAAAATTATTGATTATTGTTAAATGATTAGTTGTTTGATTTTGGATAATTATTATTAAATTGTGTCAATATATCAAAATAATAATATTTTAAATAAATTATTGTATATTAATGTTAGGAGCGGGATGTAGAGTTTATAGGGGATAAGGGTGGGTAGTGTTTTAAAAAAGTATATTGAAATTCTAAAATTTTAAATTTCGCATTTCCTTTAGATTTCAAAATTTCGAAATTTAAAATTTTTTTTAGGGAGTAGTCGAAATTAGATGGAAATTTAGGGAGTACATTAAACATTAAGATTACATTTTTTGTATGTACAAAAACATATTATAAATTTTAAAATATTAAATTACATTTTTATAATATTTGTACTATAAATTTAGGAGCGGGATGTAGAGTTTATAGGGGATAAGGGTGGGTAGTGTTTCAAAATTTTATAGGGTAGTTATAAAAATTAAATTTTCGCAATTTAATAAAAATTTGCGAAATTTATAAAATTAAAATTAATATTTCGATTTTAGCGAAATTATATCGATTTATTCGAATATAGTACTTATTTTTTAAGTTTGCAGTTGTTAATGTACTAAAATATATTTGTAATTATACTATTTTCATATAATTTCAAAACATCTTTGACTATTTATGATATGAGTGGGATGTATATTTTCAAGGGGATAAGGGTGGGTAGTGTATAAACAAAGTATACTCTAATCATACAAGTACAAATTTCGCCTTTTATTTCATTTTATTTTTAAACCCAAATTTTAGATAAATATTATTAAAATACGAAATTATGAACAATATTAGGTTGTTGTTATACATTGAGGTATTTTGTGTATGTAGTAAAATGATTCACAAATATATAATGTAGTAGATATTAAATTAAATAATGTATCATATTTTTAGGAGTGGGATGTAGAGTTTATAGTAGATCAGAGTGGGTAGTTTTATCAAAGGTACATTTTGTGCGTTCAGGGTCTGTTTTTCGTTTGTGGGTAAAGGTGTTTTGTGATTTTTTAGAGTCAGTTTTCAGTTTGTGGGTAAAGGGGTATTTGTAGGTTTCTGGGTCAGTTTTTAGTTTGTGGGTAAAGGAGTTTTGTGAGGTTTCAGAGTCAGTTTTCAGTTTGTGAGTAAAGGGGTATTTTTAGGTTTCTGGCTCAGTTTTTAGTTTGTTGGTGAAGGGGTTTTGTCAGGTTTCAGGGTCAGTTTTTAGTTTGTGGGTAAAGGGGTATTTTTAGGTTTCAGGGTCAGTTTTTAGTTTGTGGGTAAAGGTGTTTTGTTAGGTTTCAGGGTCAGTTTTTAGTTTGTCGGTAAAGGGGTATTTTTAGGTTTCAGGGTCAGTTTTTAGTTTGTGGGTAAAGGTGTTTTGTAAGGTTTCAGGGTCAGTTTTTAGTTTGTGGATAAAGGGGTATTTTTAGGTTTCTGGGTCAGTTTTTAGTTTGTTGGTGAAGGGGTTTTGTCAGGTTTCAGGGTCAGTTTTTAGTTTGTGGGTAAAGGAGTTTTGTGAGGTTTCAGAGTCAGTTTTCAGTTTGTGGGTAAAGGGGTATTTGTAGGTTTCTGGGTCAGTTTTTAGTTTGTGGGTAAAGGAGTTTTGTCAGGTTTCAGAGTCAGTTTTCAGTTTGTGAGTAAAGGGGTATTTTTAGGTTTCTGGGTCAGTTTTTAGTTTGTTGGTGAAGGGGTTTTGTCAGGTTTCAGGGTCAGTTTTTAGTTTGTGGGTAAAGGAGTTTTGTGAGGTTTCAGAGTCAGTTTTCAGTTTGTGGGTAAAGGGGTATTTGTAGGTTTCTGGGTCAGTTTTTAGTTTGTGGGTAAAGGAGTTTTGTGAGGTTTCAGAGTCAGTTTTCAGTTTGTGAGTAAAGGGGTATTTTTAGGTTTCTGGGTCAGTTTTTAGTTTGTTGGTGAAGGGGTTTTGTCAGGTTTCAGGGTCAGTTTTTAGTTTGTTGGTGAAGGGGTTTTGTCAGGTTTCTGGGTCAGTTTTTAGTTTGTCGGTAAAGGTGTTTTGTTAGGTTTCAGGGTCAGTTTTTAGTTTGTCGGTAAAGGGGTATTTTTAGGTTTCAGGGACAGTTTTTAGTTTGTGGGTAAAGGTGTTTTGTAAGGTTTCAGGGTCAGTTTTTAGTTTGTGGGTAAAGGGGTATTTTTAGGTTTCTGGGTCAGTTTTTAGTTTGTTGGTGAAGGGGTTTTGTCAGGTTTCAGGGTCAGTTTTTAGTTTGTGGGTAAAGGAGTTTTGTGAGGTTTCAGAGTCAGTTTTCAGTTTGTGGGTTAAGGGGTATTTTTAGGTTTCAGGGTTAGTTTTTTATTATAGGGGTACAGGGAAAACATAAATTAAGATTCTATTTACATTACAATTATTATAATAAATTAAATTTAATGATATTACATTATTCATTTTTTGACATTTGATTTTTTATAGTAATTTATTATTATTTTATGTCCTGCAGTTATTTAAATTAATTGTTAATTGGAGTTGGAAGAGTAAATTTAATATGTTCTGTGTACTGTACTTACTCTAATTAAATGGTGATTGCATTTCGAATTGTAAATTAATCACGGTTTTTGAGAAGCAATTACCTAAAGTAAATGGTTGTTGGAGTGGGAATATTTAAAAAATTCATTATGTCTTTTTCAAATATTGATATTATATGTATATGGGTGTATGAATAATAATTTTTATAACTTCAGTGTATAGTTTGTGATTTATTTACATGTGGTATATAGAAATAGATAGAACATTACAGTTATAATACATTTGCAAAAATACATAAACATGATTTTGTTATAGGTAATACAAAATAATCACACCAGTTTTATTTCATGTTAATTTTTTTATTCAACACTTGAAATATACGAACAGATATACTTTTTATTACGCAATCTTTGGTATACATATAAACACAAATGGAGGATAATGTCCTTTTTATAATCACATTTTACAAGAAATTTCGTGACAAGTACTTTTAATTTGTAGAGAAAAAATGGTTAGTTCACATAATGCAATGTATGATATTATACATACATTATACTATTATTGTTTCTTAATAAAACATCAAAATGTGTAATGAAAAACATAATTCACAAATTTTTAATACATATAGTGATATACTGATGATGATATTAACATATGAACACTTTTAAAATTATAATATAATATAAATATCCTAATTAGAACATGTACATCATCATCAATGATTCTTTTAACATTACAATATTGTTATGTATGATGATTATTATTAATAAATATGTTTTAATAATAAAAATTTACACATATTAGTCATATTGTAAACAATTAAATCTGATAAACAAATACAATATTACACATTTTGTTATATAATAATTGTAATAAATATTACATTAAATATTTTTATATTTTCATACTTAATGTAATAAATATTAAAAGTATGTAATATATAATTAATATACAGGCAAAAACAATTTCTATTCACAATATAATATACAATTTTTGTAACATTACACATAATTTCGAGCCATATATATAACAATAATCGACATTTATAGTAGTACTTTTCACAGTTACATATAATTTGGATCGTTAATTTTGTAACCACTCTTTGTCTTTTTCCGTTATTTTGGTAAAGGGAAAGTCGCGGTTGGAAGCAGATTCACTTTTGAGTAGGTAGCAATCTACTTTTATATTGTTAAAGTATTGTAAATTGTAATTAAAGGTTATATTTTGTTATTTTGGGGTTGGAAATTAAAGTATGACTATTTACATATAATGGAGTAGAATTAATACGTATTTTCGGTCACGATTTTTTGAGCCATTTAAAATCGTTGGAGTTAATGAGTATGTGATATAATGTAATTAAATTATAAATAAATAGGATTGTTATGTTTATATATTCTGGAATACTCGTTAGTGTTATGTCGGTGGGATTGTTTAGCTGTTTTTTTTTCTCGTATTTTGAAACAGCTATTTCCGTTTCCGATATTTTTTTTTTAAGGGAAAGGAAGTGTGTTTCAGTTGTTAGAACGGAGATGATTTACATTCTTCCTTTATATTTTGAGTTCTGTGAAATATTTATCACACTTTAAGATAACAGTCGTTATTTTAAATGGCATTTACATAGTCGTTTACTTTGGATGATGGATAGTGTTTGCAGAGTTAAAGAAAACATAATTAATGATTTGTTGGATTAAGTCTTTGATATTTACACATTGTATTGTCGGTAAAGGATTATTTTTATGATGTTCTATTTAAAGGTAAGTTAGAATTTTTTTTATTTAATTTGGATGGAAGCAGTTTTTAAAAACAAATATTGTGATATAATAATATATTTATTTAGTCTTTTTAGAATAGTGTTAAAAAATAAATTAGACTAAATAAATATTTTTTTATTATATTAAAATATGTGTTTTTTTACATTAAGGATATTGTTTGATCTCTATCAATTAATTTAGTTATAGCAATTAGTTCAATGTTTTGGCTATCATTTTTAAATATTCCAGTCCTCTTGTTGTAGGATATAGTTGGACTTGCTGTTGAAGATATATATACATTTGAGCAGTTTGTCTAGAGAGTTTTGGTTTCAGTTGTATGACTGATTGCTGCATACGTAGTTCCTGAAAGCTTTGCTCTTTTTGTATAGCTGAGACTAGCTTGTGTAATGTGGGTGTTGTACGTCCAGTAGAAGAGAGGAAGGCATTGTGCCAACCTTCAACAGCATTGTTCGTTTTTGCTTCTTGGTTGAGTGTTGGTAGATAGACATTCCACCAGGGAATTGCAAATTTTGGCTGGCGTCTGTGGCCTGACCTATGTAGTCTTCCTACCCAGTTGTCCTCAAAGTAATCTAAAAGTGGGGCGAGTCTTTGCTCATTTTGGGTGTAGAAAGGACTTTCAATTAACAAATTGTAATGTTCGGCCACATCAGTTACTGGTACATATGCCAGAGCAATGAGATGTTTAATTTGGTATGCAAAAGTTATATTTGTTGCATACTCAACACTAAGGGCAGATTTTTGTAAATGTCTCCAGAGACATTGATTGAAATGAAAATAACATCCTTGAATGGATGTGTGTGGGTAAGTTTTCAAAATAGAATTAATCATAGCTTGCTCGAAGTCTATGATGATTTTCATTGGGAAGTAGTCAGAACTTTGTTCCTTTATTTTTTGTAAGATTTCTGAGTAAGTAGTGGCTTGTTTGTTTGGTAATAAACAATATATGAAGGGGATACAGGTATTATGATATTGCCCATGAATTGTGTATAACTGGTAGAAAGGTTTTGGGCATATAGAAAAAGTACCATCCATCATCCAAGTAGTACTTTCTGTTAATTTTTTAATATTGTTATTAGTTGCAAACATTATTATTCTTTTGTCCTTGCTATGATTATCATAAAATATAAATGGCTCGTCATTATGAGTAATTACAAGCTCTGGCGGTATTATGACTTCTTCAAAAGTTTTAGGCGTTGGTATATTGGGTCTACTTGCTTTTTTTGTTCTTGCTATTGTTCTTTTAATGGTAGCAATAGATGGTAGCTGACCTCTTGCTTCTTTGGGAACTTTAGGTAGTAATTCTTTCAGAATTACGTTGGTAGGTAGTTCTGATCTGGTACTTAATTCCTTGATATTTTCAAGAGTGGATCTCACTTCTATTTCCGAGATGTTTGGTGGGTGATTATGTTCAGTGGTATTTATAACACTAGTTTCCCTTGTTGTAGCACGGCCATAGCATTTATTGGAGTAATATTTTGTACACTTCCAATTCACTTTAAGGTCTTTTTGTTTCTCCTGAGTATAAATGTAGCCCATATAGCATAACAAAAATTTGCCTTTCTGAGATGTAATAAATCTTGCATTATCAGTCATTCTTGATTTCTGGTATCTAGAAAAGTTAATATACAAATATTAATATAATCTGACATGTATAAAAGATTTTAAATAAAGCTAGTATTCTTCTAGTAATTTACTTACCACCACTAATGTTCTATTTATCGAAAGTAGATGCTTGTTCAGTTAGATGTTGTTCTTCTATTGCCACGGTCTGTTGAGAAATAATTAAGTATGTTATAGGAAAAGTTACAATTTTTTTCTTGGTAACTTTTGTTTTACGTTATAACGTCTCTAAAAATTGTTTTGTTTATTTGAATTTAAAAAGAGACATTTCCAATATTATACTAACAGATGCATAAAAAGAGTCATTTTCATTTCTAGTACATTCTATAGAGTTTATAAAGACTAGTTATGTTTTATTTATGATCTTACCAAGAGTATTATAGTAGTAGCATAATGTGTGTTCTTTGATGTGAATTATCTGCTTTCTGTACCTTTGAGTTCTGTGTAGAGAGAAAGTTGATGAAAATTACTAATGCGTTTATATGTAATGTCAATAATACACATTTGTTATAAAGCATTGTTACTTAATTGCTAAAAAGAACCGGGGATGATACATGTATTATGAGTAAAAGCACTAAAAAACATATTTAAGAACAGGAAGATTATAGTAACAGATGCATAACAAGAGGCATTTTATTTTTATTACTTTTCATAGAGGTTATAAAGGCTAGTTATGTTTTATTTATGATCTTACCAAGAGAATTATAGTAGTAGCAGAATGTTTGTTCTTTGATGTGAATTATGTCTTTTCTGTACCTTTGAGTTCTGTTTAGAGAGAAAGTTGATGAAAATTACTAATGCGTTTATATGTTATATAAAAAAATACATTTCTTATAAAGCATTGTTACTTAATTGCTAAAAAGAACCGAGGATGACACATGTATTATGAGTAAAAGCACATTAAAACATATTTAAGAACAGGAAGAATATATTTTTTACACAGCATTGTAACGTTTATTCCTTAAAAAAATTTAGGCTTCACACTATGTATTAAGATTTACAGGCTAAGAAAGAAAGTATAGAGTTTTAAATTAGGCCAATAATTGGCAAAGAACGTTAAGTAAATGTTAAACATATGTAGATACCTTTTTTAAATTTAAAGTGTCCTGTATCTTGAAGTTGAAGTATACCTTGATTTGTTTGTAGAGTCTGTTTAAAGGTAAAGTACATAAAGAAACAACAAATTAGGTTACAAATCTTCGTCTATAATTAATAGACAAAAAAATTAGAGTTTATTAACAGGGCTATATGATTACTTACTTGTAGTTTTAGGACGAATTTTCTTGAAGAGAAGAATATAGATGGTGCTCCCAAAATTGGCAGTATGTGGTCACGAAGAATAGTTCCTGCAACTTGTATGGCTGTTTGTGATTGGTTTATATAGTCTATGTGTAATTAAGTTTGCCATCTGATTGGTCAGATATGTAAAGACGAGTTACAATTGGTTAGTTTGAATTTTTTTTAAGTAAAACATTGAAGATATATCTTCTTAAATAGTTTATGTTGAGGAATTGAAATGATATATTTATGTAAAATAAAAGTCTTGTAATAAATAAAGATTATGTAAAATGAGTACTAAGTATTAAATAAGTATGTTTACAAAGAGTTTATATACAAATTTTGTTAGTTTGCGAAAACACAATATTGTACACTAAATGTGCCTTAATAATTTCTAAAAACATTAGTGAAGTAATTAGAAATGTGTGTATTACTTAGACAATAGATTTATTGGTGTTATATATAAAAAAAAGAGTATAATTTAGCTATCGATTTTTTGATATTGACGAAAATAGTGCTATCGAAATTTTTGTATTCGATATTATTGTAGTGTGGTATATGTAGTATTGAGTGTCGATATTATGGTATTCAAAAATAATGCTAACGATATTTCTGTAGACGATATTTTTGTGCATCGATATAGATTGCTCGATATTATTGTAGTTTTCATGTTAAGTATAGGGTGTCGATATTAGTGCTATCGATATTAGAGACTCGATGTTATAGTAGGTCGATTTTTTAGAAATCGATAATCTGTCAGTGATTCCTCACAAATATCTGTAGTGGCCAGATAATTACTGAAGCCACGCCCCGGGCTCTTTATTATCTCAATTCACGCTGGCCTGGCATACGCCGGTCCAGCCCACCATAATGCACGTTCAGTGGTTCCCAACTGGGACATCCCCTGCGTTATGGGGAGACATGGTATCTCCCGTAACTAGCAACATTACAAAGGTCCTATATGATGGTCTTAATTTGAATTGTGAAATAAGGGAACAAAGTGGATTTCACAACTCCAGGTCCAGTGAAAATCAAAGACTTGAATAAATGTACTGATTTGAAGTTCTTACTCTAACAGCCTTTTCTATGGTGAAACAACAGGTTTCATTGGGATAGTAAATATTTTATATTAACGGAAATTGCTCTCCCTGCTGCTGTCTGTTAGAATTCCTATTTATTATAGGGTTCAACGTATGCTTGGCGTATGATTTACCCAATAAGACTTCTAATCTTTTAAAGTACAGTTTATGTTATGTTATTGTAGCGTGGGGGTGGGGGTGTACTCGATATTACTAGCAGCTTCCTCAAGAATAGGCTGGACACTATGTCTGCGTAGAGAAGGTTTTATTTTTATAAAGGACTTTCTGGTGCGTAGGGTTAAACGTTCACGGGCAAACTCTGCTCGGTCCGTCTTGACTTCCGTTGTGGGTGGGTTTGGGACAGCTTTTCGTCTTCAGGCGGTGACGTCCAGGGACGCTTTAGGTACAGCCAGCTCCGGAAAAGAAAAGGCAACAGAGAGGGAAGCCGTCAGAACAGGGCTCTGATACGTATACATCACCGGGGAACCAAGGGTTTGTGAGGGGTCACCTGTGCAGTAATTACACACTAGTGCTCAGTGATTCGATCGGTAGTGAGGAACGGAAGGCAGGAAAAACAGGGGAGGAAAGGTCGGAGAAGTGGTAGGGCAGAACGGGAGGATAGCTACAGACCCTGTCACTCGCTGTGCCCCTTACGCCCAACCCAAGCCGCCCAACGCCGCCGTACCTTGTCCAGCCACACTCCTCCCTCGGCAGTGTGGCACGGCGGTTCACCGGGTCGTTGGCCTCCTGGCACTCCACCTCCGTCTTCGGTAGGTCCGCTTCCGTCTCCGTCCACGCCGTCCGTTTCGCGTCTCACCTCCGTGTCCTCGCTTCTTTCTTCCTGGGTGTCGACACACCCCCAATACAGGGCTTCCGCTCCTTTGTCCACACGGACACCGCTGACGTCATGTGGGGGTGTGGCTTCGTTCTCTAGGGAATCCCAGTTAAAGGCGCCGTTCCTTTCCTGTTCCTCATCGATTGCAACCAGGGGACGGCTGTCCCAGTCCGACTGAAGGGAAGGAGGGGAAACAAAATCAGGTGACCACCAGTCCATCAGGGTTTCCGCACCCACCCCGTTACAGTTATGTTATGTGGGGATATTTATATAGCGCACTGTCGCTCCCAGGAGCATCCTGGCACTCCGACTCCATTACTGATAAGATGGTATGCTTTTACTGTTTGTCGATGTTTTGTACACAAAAAGGTCAGACCAGTGATTTGCAAACTGAGTCGTCTAGCCCGTAGATTAGCGATTTATTTGCTAGTTTTTTGCATCTGTCATGAATCATGTCTTTTAAACAAGCTGCAGCATCAACAAACATTCCAATAAAAAATATTTAAATATAACGTGAAGCACCCTGTCACCAGATCAAAGGTCGTGTGACGTCACTTCCGTGTTTTCATCTAGGGCCGAAGAACAGATGATATTACTGTTAATTCCGCTACGATTTTGTTGAAAAAGAGCCACTGGTTGAATTACGTCATAAGGGCTTGACCGTAATCCCAACGCTGCAAATGCGGCCCCCAGGGGAAGTGAGGTCGACAGACCAGTCTTCCCCTGGGGTGTTCGTGCGATAGCAGGACAGGTAGGCTAGGATAGGCTGGGGGTGGGCTTAGGGGTGGGGAGTTAGGGAGGGTACATAAGGGGACAGGTGAGGAAGTCCTTCCTCTTCCTGTCCCCGGTGCCGCAGGGAACAGTTAGTTTGTGGGTGTTCGTTGTTGCAGGGCCTGGAGTTATAGGTTAGTGGTAGGAGCTGCAGGGGTGTGGGTCTGGACGCCGCTGGTGCCCCAGTGTGGTCCGGTAGGTGGAGTGCTAGCTTGTTTTCACCGTCGAGTGAGGTGTTGTGAGTTTTTGCCGGCGGGCGCGCTCTGCCCTTGGTCATTGCACGTGTTGCTCATGAGGCGCGAGGTGCCGTATACCACGCATCTTGCGGGCGGCACGTAGGTGCCGAATCTCACGCATCTTGCGGGCGTGCGGGAGGTGCCAAATTGCACGCATCTCGCGGGCGCAGTGGTTTAAGGGGTCATGTAGTGCAGGACCTCAGTGAAGGGGGACCATGGCGACACTGAACTCGGAGGCGGCGCGTAAGGCTTTGCTGGTGTTGGGGAGAGCCGGTAGGGTGGACCTCTTGCGGCCAGGAGTTCTGTATCAGGCGTGGGTCGGCATGACCCAGATGCCGAGGCCTGTGTCAGCGGGTGTGGCTGCGGTGGTGGTGGCTTGCATGGATGAGCCGCCACTGGCCAGATCAGGCGCAGGTGGGAGGGGTAGAGGCAAGAAGCAGCCGGAGGCGCCTCTGCGCGGAGGACGGCATAAGAGCCTCCCTGCACGGTTGGTGGAGGAGTCGGTGGGGGTGGGGGTAGGAGTGGAGATTGGGGCGGGGGGCGGCACCACGGATCCGGGCCGCGCGCCGCCGGTCATGCATGTTGGCAGCCCAGCCCCATCGGATTCGGAGGCGGACGGGCTGGATCAAGGGGGCATTAATGAGGCCATGAGGGAGGACAGTGAGGGCAGCGGTCAGGAGGGCGAGGTTGGCTCGGAGGTGTCTGCGGGGGAAGAGTTCACGCTTGCGCTGTCGGCAGGGGAGTCCGAGCCTGAAGCAGGGGGTGGCCCATCAGGGGAGCAGCCGGTGGATTTGTCCAGTGGCAGGAAAGGGGTAGTGAGGGCGCCCATCCCCAAGGGGAAGGGCCCGGCCAAGGCACTATACCAGCAGGCGGGAGGGGCTCACCCGAAAGGGAGGCGCTCGGCCCCACAGCGTGCGGCGGAGGTTTCCAAGGAACCCTCCGGGCAGGACAAGTGGTATGCCAGGTGGGCGCAAATGACTAAGGAGGGGGAGGATCCGCGACCAACGTCGCATTATTGAGGAATCTGAACAGGCATGGCAACGCTTGTGTGCTGCCAAGGAGGCGCGGGCGGGTGGGGTGCATGGGGGCAAAGGGGCCCCGGCACCTGCGCATGGGGTGGGCACTGGTAGAGGCCGTGGTGGGGGGACCCCTGGGTCGCGGGGTGAGTGGGTCTGGGTAGAGGGGTCAGGGACTGCTCTGGCCGCGCAGAGACCTGGTTGCACTGGGGCCTTCCCGGGCGCAGACGGCTCGGGGGGGGCGGGAGCAAGCCTGCGGTGAGTGCTGGCAGAGGCCAGGGTGGGCCGGCGGTGCACAAACGGGCCTCCAAACGCCGGGACGAAGCAGCAGGGGGGTCAGCGGCGGCCTGCCCTCCCCGAGGAAGCGTACAACTGCAATGCTGGAGTGCGAGTTTATACCTGGAGTGCGAGGGAAAGGTGCGAAACGAGTGGTGAGTGAGGTGCGGAGAGTGGCAGCGGTGGAAGTGGATGAGGAACGGTAGGACTATGAGGACGAGAATGAGGAGTTGGAGGAAGGTGAAGTGCGTGACGATGAATGTTGGGTGAAAGGGGGAGCGACAACAAGCAGGATTGGTGTTTTACAGGCAGCACAGGACGGAGCTGGCCGGGCGGCCAATGGGAGTCAGAAGCCGGCGGATGCCATGAGGACGGAGCACGGAGCTCCAACGACTTTGGCAGGTGAAGGCGCATGGTGGGATGCTTGGGACGAAGGTCCTAGAGGGGGGCGCAAGAAGGCCTGCCGGTCGGTGGGAGTGGGGGATGGCTCTGTGCGGGATGTGGGGGCCTTCGGAGACACGGCCCGTTCCAAAGGATGGTAAGAAGCAGGTCGTGACGGCCAGCACGCAGACAGACACTGTGGAGGATCAGGGTGGGAAGGAGGATGGATCGGATAAGCTGAAGAAGAAGTTGCCTTACATGGGTTTGGCGATGCCACTCGGGTCACATTTGTCAGAAAAGACAAAGGCCAGGATTTGGAAACATGAGTATGTGGATGTTTTCAAACTTTTACATAGAGAAATTCAGGCGAAGGAAGGGTCTAAGGAGGAGGAGTGGGACTTGACCAGGCGGCTGAGGGTGCCTGTGACAATTGAGGACTGGACGTCGGCGTTCTTAATATACGCGAGTATCTATTGCGAGAAGCATGCGGACAGGGCGATAGCATTGTTTAAATATATGGATGTGATACGAAAGGCTCAATTGCATTTTGGGGGCTTTGCCTGGTTGAGTTATGATGAGGAGTTTAGGGCCAGGATTAGTGTGAACCCGGACAAGCCATGGGGTGACATTGATCAGGAGCTTTGGGTGCAGTGGATGTCTTCTATGCAGGCAGCTTGTAAATATACAAATTGCTCCCCACACACTTGCTTATTGATTTTAAGCACATAAATCAGGACTACTTCTGAATATGTGGGTTTATTTTAGTTTCACCCTTTGCTTTTCAATATCAAGTACAAAAGTTCAGTTTATAGCATGTTTGAAAAAGACACGCAACATGAAACATTAAATGACAGATATACAAATCAATAATTACCAACACATTAAATCCAAACATGAAACATATATGCACATTATTATCATCTGACGGCAACATCAATTTTTAGAATGCCGATATCAAAAAAAAGATACTTGTTAGTATATTCTGTACAGTCATTGAAGGACAAACAAGTTTCGAAAGAGGGCCAAATGGATACGAATAAATGAGTCCAAGTTGCAATTAATCCTAATTCGTGGCCTGAAGGCCTGAAGGGGTACTTGATATTGAAAAGCAAAGGGTGAAACTAAAATAAACCCATGTGGACAATATGACGGTGGTGGAACTGGTGAACAATCAGAAGGCAAAGGATCTGTGAGTGCTGCGCCTGCTGCGAAGTTTCATGCTGCTCTGCTTGCGTTTTAATGTGCTTTTCCAGGCGCAACATGTGCCTGGGGCGAGTAATGACATTGCGGAAGCGTTATCTCGTTCGCAGTGGCAGCGCTTCAGGAGGCTGGCACCGGGAGCAGAGGCTTGCAAGACCAAGGTGCCGGAGGGTATCTGGGCCTGGGGGGAGTGAGAGTGGTGGGTTTGGTGGAGAAATCTATAGCTGAATCCACGAGGCGAGCGTACAGGTTGGCATGGTCTGAGTTTGGTGCCTTTTTGGGTTGGAACAGGGCTGCGTGGGGGATGCCACAGAGTGACTGTGAACGGGAGTGGTACGTTTTGTTTTGGAATGCATGGACAAAGGATTGTCACAGACTACGATAGCTGGCAAACTGACTGGCATCTCATTTTACAGCATGGTTTACTTGGGTTTTGATCCGGCTGAGGTAATTTGAATTTTTATGGTCAAGTGTGTCCCCTAACGTGAACCCCACCGTCTCCATGTACGAGCTTAAAGTGCATGTAACTTCCCTCCTCGACCAGTTATGAAGACGCAAATACATGTGCGTCCAACGTTAACATGTCCTCTTTCAGAGCCACCATGAATGGATCGATAATTCAGTTCCTAAGTATGCCTTGCCAACGTCTTTTCATGGTGCACTTTCACATTTTCCTAGCCCTGCAGAGCTAGGCCCTGATTTCTGCCATCGAGCCCTTTCTGCTCTCTGCCTCCTGAAAGCTGCAACGTGGGATACATCCCTGACCTCTGTCCTACTCCCTGCGTGGTGAGCGGTGCCCGGCTCGGCCTGCTTGCCTGCCAAAGACAGTATTTTGCCTTCAAGTTATCAGTATAACCGAGCTCAGCTCCTCGAAAACACATTCCAGTCTAGCAGGATAGATAAACAATTCCCCGGCTGCAGAGCAAAGGGCCCGGCCTCTCTGTCTCCATGCAAGTAATTCATTGCTCCCGTTACCATGGTAGGCCCATGGCCCCTCGCATTACACGCAGACACGTAGTCACATATGCACGCATTAATAGTCAGTATAGAGTAGCCTCTGCCCAAGAGACCTTTCCTTCTAGATAATATAGTTCCCTAAACACAAGATATCAGATATGATTTAGGAACGAGTCGATCTGACATGCCAGACTTCTGTCTCTTTCCTCTAGTGCTAAATGTCAAGTCCCCTGCACCCTCCAGCCTCACGTCAGTCACACGTCATGCTGCTGCGCACGCATCCTTGCTACAGATTTCTGCTGACACTGCAGGATTCCTCTATGTATCCACCCACTTGTGACACTTTCATGTGACGTTTCTAGCACGCACCTCTGTGTACGCCCTCGTGCACGCCTTTCTGTTACGCACATGTGTTCTTATCTCGTTTCTCTCAGCTGTTACGCCTTCTGTATCCATCACCATTGTATGCATTAACTATAAATATTGTACTCTGTTAATAAAGAATTGTCTATCCCTTCCTGATCCTTAATGGTGAAAGGAACATGATACCCTGGTTCCAACCATTCCATTTTATGGAATAAAACCCTTATAAACTCAGATATCACGGATTCTGCCTCTCATTTCCGATTGAGTTATTTTATTGAACTTTACTGCATAGAAATTCCGACGGTAAATATTTATTTACCACATTGATTTGGCGCCCGAATAGGGACCCCTCCCCCACCCCACGCGCCGGTAGGTGCGTCGCAGGCTTCGGCCCCTGCCACAGCCGTGACGGACAATTACGCGTACCCGCAGGATTTCCTGTATCTCCCTCAGGCCTACGGAGGTGACGGAGACTGCGATCAGCATCCAGACGAGGCGGTGAGGAGTGCGGAGGATCCCGACCAGAGCCCAGCCGAGAGAGCAAGGTCCGAGGTGTCTAGAGGCCCACCAGTTCCGACGTGCCTGTGACGTCACGAGTCGAGTCGAGTCCAGTCCGGTCCAGTCCAGACGAGTTTTCCGAGGCCTTCCGTTCCGTGCTTCCCGGTGAGTACCGTTGCTGGGGACGCATCTAGACGGGTGCATTACTATGTATCCGGTCAAGACGGGTTTGGGTACACAGACCCGGTCTGCACTGTTTTAGCAGTGTATCTGTACTGTTTAGCAGTATATCAAGTAATTCGTATCTTCAACGGTTCGATTTTGTTTTCGTTATAGAATTCAAGCATAGTCAATATGTGTTCAAAATGTTTCTATGTGATTAATGTCGTGGTATGAGTGACTGTCTGATATACATTACCGTGTTTTCTGGGGAAAATTGTGTTCAAGTTCGAGTAAGTGTCAAGTACCAAATATCAAGATGCCATTGTTTTCAAAGTTAAGACAGTTAGGAACTAGGAAAGGGATACTAGAGGAAGCGATTCCTGTCCCACCTAGGGACACTCCAGGAAATTTTATGTATCATAAGCACGGCTTAGATGCCATATTATATCTAGATTTATGGGTCGATTATACTAAGAACCTAGACGAGAAATATAGATGGCCCGTTACAGGGACATGGGATGCAGATTGCATCATGAGAGTAGAAGAAGCGCTATGGAAAAAGAAGGCCAGACAATCTCAGAAAGACGCCATAGAATTGTGGCGTAAAGAATCGCATAGACGTACAGAGAAAGAATTCAGGAAAGCAGAAAAACATAGAGAAGATTCAGATAAAGCCAGAGAAAACGTACTCGTTGAAGAAGGAATACGAGTTAAAGCAGAACAAGTAGACCGACAACAAAACACTCTTGTAAATGGTATGTATCCTCTTATGGCCGAGGGTTTACCTAAAGCCACTTCGGAAATACCAAAAGATCTGCCCCCTCCATTGGTTCCGACTAAATTACGTCACAAGACCGCAGCAGACATTTTTATTTCTTCCTATTTAGACGATGTAGCTCCTACATACACTACTACACCTGCCCATGTACCCGCACCACCTGCACTGGCTGACGGCCTCCTACCCCATGATCATCAGCCCCCAGTTCCGCAACAGCAGATCCCTCCAGGTCCGCTACCCGCACCCGTTCCCGTTGTTCCCCCCGGTATTCAACAACTGCATCCATTAAATCCTTTTGGGACTGGCGTGGTCCAGGATCCAACCCAGCTACAGCAGGTACCGACCCTACAGCCAGGTTATGCTCAAGACT
Organism: Lissotriton vulgaris; assembly: GCF_964263255.1. Taxonomy (NCBI): domain Eukaryota; kingdom Metazoa; phylum Chordata; class Amphibia; order Caudata; family Salamandridae; genus Lissotriton; species Lissotriton vulgaris. The sequence continues at coordinate 290,043,806 of NC_141697.1, read as the reverse complement.
CCGCTTCAGGAGGTGCTACAGGAGGTTATCAAACACCCCCACAGATACACCGAGTGACAATGAGAGATCTAGCAAAGGCTCGGACACCGAAAGGCGCACCGGCCGAACAACTTAGAAGAGAACTTACAGACTGCAGATATGACCCAGTGCCTGGTACGTCAGGACCCATGTTGTTAGCGTCCCTACGTTTGAGACGCGTTACAGATTATTTGATACTACTACCAGGAACGCCAGAACATCTAGACAAATTGTATTATTTTATTAGAACAGGGGAAGGACCGGAGTCTGTCGCAGAAGCCATGTCACGTCAGAAAGTAGAGACTAAAGGTTTAATAATGCGATTTTTGGTTAATTGTTTAATAAGAGAACAAGATCAGGCAGGTTTTCCGCAAAGTGAGATGAATAGACTAATTAGATGGAGACAGAATATGTCGGAGGGTAAACATGATAAGGAGAAAAGTGTCCATCGTATGGTTATAAAGATCCGTAAAGAAATAATAGAAATACATGCCCAGCGAGCACCTGAAGACGAACTTGAATTAGACGATCCAACTTCCTCGCAAGAGGAGGATAATATAGAGGATCTAGCAGAAACCTCGCAACAGTCAGACAAAGAGTTGATAGCATATGTAGGTAAGGGAAGATACCTTAAGAAAACAATACGTCCAGAAAGCAAAAGACTTTTTCTCTCTGCTATATCAAATCCGAGTTCTCCTGAACATATGTTTCAGGCTACCGATAAAATACTTCAAGATCGAATGGGGTACCATGTACTCAATTGCATGGATGAACAAGAACTAGCCCGGTCCGCAGTACAATGGGCTAACAATTCTAGTACCTATAATGATGATACAGTAGCACAGACGTTTTTGAACCTTTCCCCTGATGAACAAAAATTAGCTGGTGTATACATGATTCAGCATCTCATTACGTTGTTCGAAAGCCAACACTCTGATCCAGGTCCCTTACCGGATATATTAGTAGAACTGCTCTCGAATAGATGGAGAGGCCTAGGTACTGATTTAATTAAAGAAATTCTAGAACATAGACACAAATATAGTGCCTTCCTGAAACGACAGTTTATTTCAGCTCCACCACCCTCAGAAAGAAAAATGTTTTACTTTGACAGACAGAATCCCTTACGGGAAGTACATCCGGTCAGAAAAGACGATAACACACTAGAACGTGTATTCGTATACACACCCATCACTAAAATGGAATTATTGGAAATGAAGAAAATAGTGCCCAGTCATGACAAAGACCCTGCAGGTTTCCACTGAGAAATTAAAGATATGTTACTCATGGGCGATTACACGTATACAGATATTATGAAAATGTTAAAGGTACTATTGCCTGCTGGCATTTACGAGAAATTAAAGGAGAAAGAATGGGAGGTGGGAGACACAAAAATTGATTGGGCTGCATTAGAAGTCGAAGAAAATGGTCGTACCGCAGGTTTAGGCCTTGGGGATAAAGCTAAAGCATTACCAGGTTTATTAGTACAGGTTTTGCCTAGACTGTTAACAACTAAAAAGGAAGACTGGGACGCAATCTCAGCCTGTAAGCAGAAACACGATGAGGACACTAGTGATTTTTATTCTACATTCGAGAAATGTTTTATTATTAACAGTGGCCTGAAAACAAGTAGCGAGTCATACCCACACCTCTTTGTATCAAAATTAGTCGAGAATTCCCTGCCTCAAGTTAAGAATCGTGTTCTGAAAGTAGAAAGTACATGGCAAGCAAATACGCCGTCCCAAATGTTACAAATGTTACAGTACCACCAGAATAGAATTAGGGAAGAACAAGATCACGAACAGAGACGTATGAAAGATACGAAAATGAAAATGTTAGTTGCTCAGTCAGTCCCAGCTGACGGTCAGAAAAAGGGTATGACACAGTCTAATAATACTGCGGCTCCCGTTAAAGGGACATGCAACTATTGTAAACAGCCAGGTCACTATGTGAATGAATGTACGGTTCTGAAATACAATATAGCAACAGGTAAAACTAAAGAGAGACCACGTCAGCCTAGACAGGACCAGGTCCAACATCAGGTTCAGCAACATATTCCACAGAACGTACAGCCTATGCCTGCTCCACAGCAGACAGTACAGACAGTAGCGGTACCACATCCACAGCCCATTGCCGCGACACAGCAAGTTTCACAGCAGATGTACCAGTATGCACAATCTGATTACCCCGACTATCAGCGATACTCATGAAACAGCCTAGAGAGGGAGGTTGGCTTGCCTCTCATTGAAGTTCCTGTAGATCAAGAGGGTCCTTATGTACATAGTCAAGTGTTAGGAAAAGATAGAAAGTTTTTGATTGATACAGGGGCAAGTCGAACAACAATAAGTCACGACGAGGTTCCAGGGGCACCCCTCTCAGGCTCACAGAATGTTTCCCTTGGATTTTCAGGACAGCCTATTGTTAATGAAGTATCGAAACCTGTTCCCCTAGCAGTTGGTCCATTGTCACGTACTACAGACTTATTGCTCACGAAGTCATGTCCAGAAAACTTGTTAGGTATCAAGACACTGAAAGCTCTAGGAGCCGTGATATGTTGTTCTCCGGAAGGAGTTAGACTGTTTTTACGTGACTTTAAGGGTCACTATGTATTACGAGATTTTGATGTCAGATTGAAAAATGTACCTGAACATTTGTGGGCGCAAGGCCCAACTGATGTAGGTTGTATGCACATTACACCATACCGAGTTACACTCAAGCCAGGAGTTGTACTACCCCGAATCCGACAATACAAGTTACCACCCGATGCTGTAGTGGCTTTACTGGAAATCATTGAAGAGCTCATTGCACAAGGAGTGGTTGTCGAAACCGACTCCAATCTATGTAATTCCCCTATCATTCCGATTCTTAAACGTACTGACCCGAATGCACCTCCAGTTTATCGGTTGGTGATTGATTTACGAGAATTAAATAAATGCATTATACCACAGTATCCTGTGGTCCCAGACATCTCATCATTATTGACTGCTATTGATTCAGAGGCGACGTTCTTTACTGTAATTGACCTCAAGAACGCTTTCTTCAGTGTCCCCATTGATCCGGAAAGCCAATATCTTTTCGGATTCTGTTTAAATGGCCGTAGCTTCAAATTTGCACGCGCACCTCAAGGATTCACAGAAAGCCCCAGCATCTACAGCCAAGCATTGAAAAGACAACTTGACAGTATTCACATGCCAGTTAACACTGCCCTACTCCAGTACGTCGATGATCTGTTGATCACCGCCCGTAGCGAACCTGAATGTGAACAAGCATCACTGACGGTTTTGCATTTCTTGGCTGACAAGGGACACAAGGTGTCCCCTTCAAAGTTACAATTCTGTGTTCAGCAAGTGGTGTACCTTGGGCACTTGCTGTCCAAGAGGGGGAGACAGCTAACACCTGACCGCATTCAGTTAATTGCACACTTACCGCAACCCAAGACACAAAAGGAAGTGCGGGCCTTCATTGGCCTCACCTCTTACTGCAGACAATGGATTCCCCAGTACGCATTTCTAGCCAAGCCACTCATACAGTTGACAACACAGGAGGCAGCGACTTCGACTGTCCTCCCTTGGACTCAGGAACACACACAGGCTTTTGATGAATTAAAGAAAGCATTATGTCAAGCACCAGTTTTAGCAACACCATGTTACAGCAAACCTTTTACACTTTTCGTTACAGAAAGTGATGGCACAGCATTATCTGTCCTCACACAAGACCAAGCAGGTTCACATAAGCCTTGTGCTTATTTTTCGAGTACATTAGACCCAGTCGCCCAGGCCCTGCCTGCGTGCTTAAAATCAGTTGCAGCGACAGCCTTAGCAATCCGACAAAGTGATTCCATAGTGTTAGGACATCCCCTGACAGTACAAGTTCCACACTCTGTGGAAGTTCTTTTAAACAGAACACAGACTCAACACTTGACTATAGCACGACTGACAGGTTATGAATTGACATTGTTCCAGCCACACATAGAAATCAGACGCTGCAATATGCTCAATCCTGCCACATTGTTGCCTTCGAACATAACAGATCCAGCTCCACATGACTGTATAGAGATCATTAATGCAGTAACAAAGCCCCGACGAGACTTGACAGATGTTGCACTGACTAACCCAGACCTGACACTTTACGTGGATGGTTCATGTATGAGAACAAGCACAGGAGAATTAGTGGCCGCATATGCAGTGACCACTGAAACTGAAGTCAAAGAAACACACCGTATTGATACACTGTCTGCTCAAGCTGCAGAGCTCATTGCTCTGACTCGAGCCTGTATAGTAGCCAAGAACAGGAATGTTAACATATACACAGATTCACGTTATGCATTTGGAGTCGTACACGACTTCGGTGTACTCTGGCAAGAAAGAGGTTTCTTGACCTCTCACGGAGCCAAGATCCAACATGGTCCCCTCATTCAAGCATTGTTAGAAGCAATACATTTGCCATCAGCCATAGCTATCATGAAGTGCAAGGCACATACTAAAGTTACAGATACTATTTCCCAGGGTAACGACCTGGCCGATCGAACCGCGAAACACACAGCTCTGACTCACACACATGCAGCTGATATGAGAAAGACAATAGTTCCGACACCGACACATTGCATGACAGTTAAGGATTCCGCACTAGATGTAATTGACATACAGACACATGCTACTCCAGACGAAATAAAGAAATGGACTGAACTAGGAGGGATCCAGACAGACCAGGGATGGATGACGAAGGGAAAAGCCACATGGTTTCTCCCCGACTCTATGGTTCAAGTTATGATTAACACCGCACACAGTCCAGCACACTTAGGAGAAAAAGCCATGTTAGACAGTTTACAGAATCTCTGGTACAATAAACATTTACGAGCAGCAGCAAAACAGAAAGTGCGTACTTGCATGATCTGTTGTCAGTTCAACCCAGGCAAAAGCATTCCTGTAGAGCAAGGTGGATTCAATCCTCCCGATCACCCTTTTGAAGTCCTCCAGATGGATTATATCCAGATGGAACGATGTCGAGGATTCAAATATGTCCTCGTAGTTGTATGTGCACTTTCCCGTTGGACAGAAGCATATCCAGTCCCAGATTACACTGCTCTGACCACTGCCAAACAGTTGGTTCGTGAATTCTTCCCACGGTACGGTTTGCCTCGTGTCGTGTACTCAGATAATGGTCAGCCATTCTCGTCCGAGCTAATGAAGCAGGTATCACTCCTGCTAGGATATCAGTGGAAATTCCACTGCGTCCGACATCCCGAGGCAGCAGGCCTCGTGGAACGCCACAATCAGACACTGAAAACACGTCTTGCCAAGATTTGTGCCGAGAAAGGGGTAGACTGGATAGTCGCCTTGCCAGTTGCATTGTTTTACATGAGAATGGTCGCACACTCCAGAACAGGGCTATCCCCGTACGAGGTGGTCTTTGGTAGGCCACCGAATATGTGGGGGATGCCTCTGCCTCGTAAGATCACAGATGTTGACTGTAATATGCTGACAGATTACCTTGCCTCCTTGATGTCTGCACTACAATCTTGTCGTTCACAGGTGGCTGCAGCCTTTCCCGACAACACCGAGGTGAAGCCACACGAGATCGTCCCTGGGGATCACGTCTTTGTTAGGAACTTCGACAGGAGGAGTCCGCTGGAGCCCCGCTGGCAGGAGCCGAAGCTTGTTTTATTAACCACAAGGACAGCAGTGAAGGTGGAGGGCCGCAAGGGCTGGCTCCACTCGAGTCATATAAAAAAATATCATGGACTGCCGCCAGAGTCAGACTCCCAGCCCTGCCTCATTCCAGAGACTGATACTAAACTCCCCCTGGTAGAGAAAACTCCTCAGCAGGAGTATCGCATGAAATTGAGGTCTAGCAAGTCAGACAGTTTAATTGTTTAAGTCCTCCCCTAGGTGAAGCGGTTAGACAGGTACCTGACATGTACAAGTTAGACCCCAATAGAGAGAGAGATAGACAGAAACAGCTCAAGAAACGAGAATATTGTAAATCTCTCCGTAGTCACTGCATCGTGACATTATTGATTATGTTTTTTCGGAGTCTTACGATTATTGCTGCAAGTTTATTATTACACATGTATTTTCCTATTTTATACACATTTCTTTCCAAATAGCACTGTCGAGCATACTTTCAGCGAATTGCCCCCGCACAAGTTATCTTACCGGCTTGCGCTGCGCAACAATACTTTTATCAGTATGTTACATCATTCCCATCAGACCAGCAATGCTACCAATTGTTGGATATGTGGCCGACTCCCTCCCTATCAGAAATACAAGGGAGTCCTGCCCCTCTTCCCGTATCCGTTCACACATAATGGTCCCTGTGGTGCCTGGTTCAGCTTAATAAATTCTTTAGATTCTGATTCCATAGTCTACCAAGGCGATTGGGTATGGGGAAATCTGAACACAGTTATGCATAAAGCATGTTACCCTAACAAGGAGGGTCTTCCACAAAGGACAGGGACCGATCTAGAAAATGAAGTATATGGATTAGGTAATTATACACTTAACCTCATGATTCTGAATGTCCAGTCCGATACAGGACCAGACTTACCCTCTATGTCAGTGTTACCAGTAAAAGGCGAATTATGTGTCAGAAAGAATGGTTCAGTACACCTAGGTCATAGTAAATGTACTACTGTGATCGAATTCAGTGATAAAGGCAAGTCTACATTCAAAGCTACCCGCCATTCCTATTTCATTTGTGGTCATACAGCCTATATACGTTTGCCACTAGATTGGGATGGGACATGTTACATTGCATTCCTTCTGCCACCTGTTTTTCTAGCTCCACCTGATTATCACAAGAACTCCCGTCTAGTACCGAATAGACCCAAGAGAGAACTCACGATTGTCGACTATACTGAAACGGCATGGGAACGATACATAGATTTCAATAAAGGTTTCTTTCCCTATTTAGGAGCTATCTTCAATAGCAAATCAATACGTCATTTAACCAGAACCCTTGAAGCAGTGGTAAATGAAACTACTTCCGCCCTAGGCAACTTAACAGAGGAACAGTCTGCTATGAGACTTGTTGTCCTTCAAAATCGTCTTGTTCTTGACGTCATCCTGGCCGATAGGGGCGGAGCCTGTAGAGTCATCAGATCGAGTTGCTGTGTTTTCATTCCAGAAAACGCACCGTCAGTATATAAAGCCATAACCCGCCTCCATAAGATTGCAAGTCAGATACACCAGAATCCCGGCACCTGGACTTGGTCCGGTTGGTTCTGGAGTGTGTTATCAGCCTGGGGATGGAAAGTCCTATCCTTCCTGTGAATAGCCCTTCTCATAGTATTCAGTTGTTGCCTATGTATACAGTGTGGGCCAGCGATTTGCGGCTTGTGCGCCACATCATGTTTTCCTCATCCAAGTCCACGTTCTAAATCCCGCCTGAAAAAGGAAGAACAAATGATGTTATATGAACAAATAGATGGACTAATGAAGATCGATATATCATGAAGGGTCCGTAGGGGACAAGGAGGGAATGAGGTAATTTGAATTTTTATGGTCAATTGTGTCCCCTAACGTGAACCCCACCGTCTCCATGTACGAGCTTAAAGTGCATGTAACTTCCCTCCTCGACCAGTTATGAAGACGCAAATACATTTGCGTCCAACGTTAACATGTCCTCTTTCAGAGCCACCATGAATGGATCGATAATTCAGTTCCTAAGTATGCCTTGCCAACGTCTTTTCATGGTGCACTTTCACATTTTCCTAGCCCTGCAGAGCTAGGCCCTGATTTCTGCCATCGAGCCCTTTCTGCTCTCTGCCTCCTGAAAGCTGCAACGTGGGATACATCCCTGACCTCTGTCCTACTCCCTGCGTGGCGAGCGGTGCCCGGCTCGGCCTGCTTGCCTGCCAAAGACAGTATTTTGCCTTCAAGTTATCAGTATAACCAAGCTCAGCTCCTCGAAAACACATTCCAGTCTAGCAGGATAGATAAACAATTCCCCGGCTGCAGAGCAAAGGGCCCGGCCTCTCTGTCTCCATGCAAGTAATTCATTGCTCCCGTTACCATGGTAGGCCCATGGCCCCTCGCATTACACGCAGACACGTAGTCACATATGCACGCATTAATAGTCAGTATAGAGTAGCCTCTGCCCAAGAGACCTTTCCTTCTAGATAATATAGTTCCCTAAACACAAGATATCAGATATGATTTAGGAACGAGTCGATCTGACATGCCAGACTTCTGTCTCTTTCCTCTAGTGCTAAATGTCAAGTCCCCTGCACCCTCCAGCCTCACGTCAGTCACACGTCATGCTGCTGCGCGCGCATCCTTGCTACAGATTTCTGCTGACACTGCAGGATTCCTCTATGTATCCACCCACTTGTGACACTTTCATGTGACGTTTCTAGCACACACCTCTGTGTACGCCCTCGTGCACGCCTTTCTGTTACGCACATGTGTTCTTATCTCGTTTCTCTCAGCTGTTACGCCTTCTGTATCCATCACCATTGTATGCATTAACTATAAATATTGTACTCTGTTATTAAAGAATTGTCTATCCCTTCCTGATCCTTAATGGTGAAAGGAACATGATACCCTGGTTCGAACCATTCCATTTTATGGAATAAAACCCTTATAAACTCAGATATCACGGATTCTGCCTCTCATTTCCGATTGAGTTATTTTATTGAACTTTACTGCATAGAAATTCCGACGGTAAATATTTATTTACCACACGGCCAGGGCGGATTTGTTGAGTCGAATGTTGAAAGGTTGAGGTCGCATGAGGTCAGAGGGGGGAGGGGGGAGTTGCCGCGTGAAGCGATCACTTTTGAGCTGTTGACGAGAGTGCTAGGGGAATTGCCCCACTGCTGTTATGACGATGGGGAGGTGGCGTTGTTCCGATTGTGCATTGTCTGGATGTTCTTCGGGGCATTTCGGGTGTCGGAGTTGTTGGGAGTGCGTGGGGCTCCGGGGCGTTTGTTTGAGGATGTGAGGTTGGACGGAGCCCGGCTGGGTATATGGCTGGGTCGTTCAAAGACGGAACAGATGGGTCGAGGCAAATGGGTGTGGCTGAAGGAGAGCGGGTATGCAGGTGTGTGCCCGGTGCGTGAGTGGACGGCCTTTTTGGGACGAGTGCAGAGGTCAGATGGAGAGATTTTTGTGCATACTTCTTTGAGGCGCTTGACGTCCTTTCAGTTGTTGGCTGTGTTACGGATGGCTTTGCGGAGGATTGGCAGGGATCCAGTGTGTTTTGGCACTCATTTGTTTTGTATTGGTGCGGCCACAGCGGCGGCCGGGTTGGGTTGGTCCTGAGAGGAGATTCGGAGAATTGGGCGCTGAAGGTCCCGCTGCTGCGAACGCTATGTGCGGAAATGAAGGAGGTCAGAGTCAGAGCAGGCAAGGGGGGGCTGCTGCGGTTGTGTTACAGATCTGTTTTTCTGTGGTGTTAACCTCTTTCTCTTCGTAGGTTGCGTTCGGGGGCCAGGGGCCAAGACGGTTACCTGGATTGTTGGACACTCCTTTGTACACTGGGCATCAAAATATGCGGACAGGCAGGTGTACGGTCGTAGCCTGGGCCTGAGGAGCAGTCATCACGAAGTCCATTGGTGGGGTAAGAGTGGGATGTGTTGGGGCGACTTATTGCCCTGGCTGACGAAGAAGGTGTCTCAATTGGGTTGCCCGGACATGCTGGTTATCCACCTGGGAGAAAATGACTTGGTAAAACTGTCAGGAGTGTGCTTGTTACATTTGATGCAGAGGGATCTGGAGGCAATGAGGAGCAATCTGGCTGGCGCCTGTATTGTTTGGACAGAGTTTGTGCCACAAAGGATTTGGAAGGGGCACTTAAGCCTGCTGCCATTGAGAGGGCAAGGCGGAAATTGAATAGGGCGATGAGACTTTTTTGGGATGCTCACAGAATCAAAGTTCTGGCACATGTTGGGCTCCGGCTTGAGGAGTGTGGTACTGAAAATTCTGGACCCTGCTATTATGTGGTACCGAAGCTCTACACTCGTGTCAAAATATCATCGTATCATGACGATTTTGGTATCGGCAGACCGGTAATGATTGAGATACTATACCTAAGCATTTGCGTCATGATCGAGCGACGAAATCACCCTGAAATCGTAGTTTTCGTCTTGAACCCTCGGGTTCCATTTTGTGAGCGGCATCCATTTTGTGATTGCCCTTACATAGTCAAATGACCAAGGCCGAATTTGATCTGAAGAGACACGTTCACCTTTTCTGACTCCCCTGTGACCTGGGCGAGCTGACTCCACTGCCTCAAGCCAAACCTGTTCGGGCAGTTCCTCTCCCAGTGGCCGAATGAGATTAGTATCAAAGCACAACATGTCATAAACCGTTCATCGCATACAGGCCATGTTTAATCACACACACACCTGTCCCTGTTTCTTCTTTATGGCCTGTTTTACAAGGAGGAGGTGCCCGATTTTATTAGGGGTCCGTCGATATCTGATGAAAGTTCTGGGCCTTGCCGGGTAATCTATCACGAACTGGACAAACTGAAATGTGGGCTTGTCATCATGACTCTGCTTTTTCTTTGTAGTGAAAATATGTATATGGTCAAACTGTAAAACAAGGAATTCTTGCCTGAAGCTTATTATTTAGTATAAAGAGAAGAGGCTGGTTCTGTAAAAACGAGCAGTCTCATGAGAACCTACATGCTGTTGTACTTCTAGGATACTTGTTACTGGTTGCAGCCAATAAATTCGATCCTTGACATCACCTAGAAGACTCTGTGGTTCTGTGGTCCAGAACAGGAAGAACTCGAGGTCCATAAAAACCCGGTACCTCAGGAGCCCCTTCTCTTCCGCGATGACAGTGTGCACCTTTCGCACATGGGAAATGCTTACTATCTAATTGAAATGCGGGATGCCATCAGCTTGTTGTGGAACGAGTCTATCTGGTATAGGAGAGATTGAGTGCGAAAGGTGCACGTTTGGTGGGGCAGGTAACCGCCCTCCGGGGGTTCCCTGGGTGGCAGAACTTAGGAGGGGGGGAGTCCATGGCGGGCAGAATCACCCTTCCGGGGAGGGGGTTACAGGTGCAGGATGGGGGGTGTGGTAGATGGAGGTGAGATGACGGGAGATGCTGGAGGAGGATGAAGGTGAAAGGGGAAAGTGAATGGTGTGCGTGAAGAGGTTGTGGTGTGAATTGGAGTGAGTAGTGGAGTATGTGAATGGATGATGTTTGGAGGTGATGATGTTGGAGGGATTGTTAACTGTTATTGATGTTATGTTGAAATTTGGTTGTCATACCTGTCCTAATGAATGGCCTTTCACGCTAAGACATATGTGGAGTGGTTATTTGCGCGATCCAGACTTTGGGCAAAACGAGCGCATCAGAAATGCGTCCCCACGTTCAGATCCATAAATAACCACAAGCTCTCCCTCCTTCAATGCGCTTCCCAAGGTAGTAACAGTTTTATGTACTGCAGCCCGAGCTCCCTGGACAGTAATAGCATCCTAAATCTTTTATTGCGCACCATAATCAAAGTCAACAAACTTTTATGACAAGAATTTTAATCAAGCGTTTTTTTTCATTTTCTTTTGCTAATTAGTTAAACCGAACGACGGCCATTACGCTTCCAGGCTATAACCAGGACAGTAAATTTTACTTTGTAAGTAGCTACCGCTAAAAAGAAAAGAACATTTACTCACTCCATTTAGTATAAAAGAAAGCTAAGAGAGTCTGGGCCATGGTGTCTGCAGCTTCCTTGCTAGGTGGATGTATCACATTTTAAGGCAGAGGACACTGCATTAATTTAAGAAGTCTGAGCACAACGTCACTCATTTGAAGTAGTTTAGGAACTAACATTGGGAAAGCACGATTTACAGCACGTTCACTAAGCGAGGTGCCAAGAAGCAAAACTCGATCATTGGTCAGGTTGCATGTTAATTTTTACTTTGGAATGGGACAAAATAATGTGGTAGTGACTTAAGAAGTGGGTAGTGGCTCAGAAAGTGGAAAGTGTATTGATGTATCTCCCACTTCAACTCCATCCCCTGAACCAGTGGTGGCTCCTCCTCTAAGGCCGAGGAGCGTCACATAACTGCTTTTTAGCAGTGAAATAAGGGAAAAATAAAATGTTAATGTTGTAAATAGAATGGTGATAGATGAGAGGATACTTCTAGTTGATTACATGTAGATTTATTGTAGGACACAGCTGAGTACAAACCTCGCCAGCTGACCAGACCATCAACTGACACAGGTACAACACTCTGGTACAGGTTAGAACACTCACAGGTATTCTGGGAAGCTGAGAAGGTGAAAACACTGAGGAAGGGCTAATGACTACTGTCAGCCATATACAAGAAGAATCAATATACAACAGTTAATAACTTGACAGTATTATCATTTTATTTCTTCCTGCTGTGGCAGCTGTGCAGGGCGGGCTGCTCTGACGTCAGGAACAGGGGGAGTGGTGAGCACACTTTGTAAGTGTGCATGAATGTTTGGCTGGTCGTTTTGGGCTGGCCAAACATTTAATGCGCACTTTGCATGTTCTCCACCCAGGCTGCATTACAGCTTGGGTGGAGAATATGCCCAACCTCCCATTTCCAGTCTGAACACCTAACCAGGGTAATAGACCAATCACAATGCTTCATTGCAGCTTTGTGATTGGCTATAGGGTGCCTACGTGTGCTTCCTGTCCAGGCTGGAACGAGGGACTATGAGAGAGGGAAGCAGCCAAAAGGTACGTTTTTTTTCTTTCTTTTTTTTTTTACACCCGCTTCCCCCTGTTCTGCCACCCCGATCTGTGCCGGCTGCCACTGCTGCCCTCAGCAAACCATGGCATCTATTGCCCTCAATAAAATGCTTTGCCTCGACGCATTGCCTATTGATTTCTTTAATGTAAATTAATGCATCGCCTTGCAGTGTTGAAGGAAATGCACTGATGGTGATGTTCATGCTTTCACTGCTCTGGCAGGCCACAAATATCCTTGCAGTGTCCTTTCAGCCAAACTCAGCAGTTTTCATTGATTCTGCGTCCTTTTCACACTGCCCCACAGTGGTGGGGCATGGTTTAGCCAGCAGTACGGACTGGACTGTTCTCATTGGAGCATTGTCAAGACTGAAATTCATATGGCTGGCTCCAAACTGAGGTGGTATTTTGTGCAAAATTACGATGGACTGGGATGCTGCCTGAGTAATTACCAGTGGCTGGGATTAATTCAAGTTTTCCATCCTATGTTTATTTTGTATACTTTAGATGATTTAGCCAGCAGAGGGTGCAATGCCTCCTCTGCTGCACCCACAGTAACTTTCCACTGTCATGTAGGAGTGGCAAAGTAGGCATTATACCCTTGAGGTTGGACCAGAAGCCAAAAAAGCTTTGACAGGTAGGATAGCTTTATGGCTCCTTTCCAGACACACCCCTTTGGAGTGAGGCTTAGGTAGGCAGGAAGGTTCTAAGCCCTGATGAAAGGTGAGTGACCCGTATGGGCAATTTGTCTTCTGCTGAAATATGCAGGTGACATATTTTTCGATGTACGAAGCACTGTACTTCACTACACATTCATGCTTGGTTTTTAATATTGACATGGGTACCCATGGAATAAAGAGAAATTCTGGGTTTATCTGTAGTTTTTTTGAGACAACTGGAGCCCTGTATATTTCCAGAACATCATATCACAAGTTCCCATTTTTGGTTGAGCCCATTCGGTGGTACTTGCTAACCCGAATGAAAGGAGGTATCTATGAAGAAGCCTGCCGTCATGCTGCAGGTGAGGTACCACCTCTAATATCTTTTTTTTTTTAATTTAATTTCTTTATTGGATAGAGACCACAGGTACAAAAATAACCAAACATTCGATTATAGTGGGTTATACAATGCAGGATCGGATCATAGAGATTACAGATATATACAAGATGTTTGAGACTAGAGGACAACTTATGCTACTGAAAAATAAACTGTTCCCTTATATCATTCATTGCTTGCATTGACAAGATCAAATCAAAATATCAGCGCCAAGTCACCTACATTAAATCCTACCAAGTCACAAGCAAATATATGACTGATCAATTTATATTAAATTGTCCTTAGATGATAATAAAGGAAAAAGAAAAAACAGAAAACAAAAAAAAGAACAGAAGCCATGTAGGTACACTAGATAACTTAACCTCACAATCTTATATGTCCATATATGCCCGAACAGTGCCCCATATTGCCTGCCCTAGTGCCTTTTTCCGCCTCCCCTTCAAAATATACAGATTGTATTCCATATTATACATAAAGAGAAAACGAGTTCTCCACACATCAAATGATGAAGGGGCCTTAGTTTGTAGCCACGCTGAGGCAATGCACAACCTTAGCACTGCTGATGCAATGAATATCAAATAACAAACTTCATTACCGTGATCTGTACGCAATCCACCCCTATCTATACCCAACAAAATCTGACTTGTTGAAAGTTGTATAGGAACACCCAGAATCTCGGATAGAAACCCGTTTGTGTGTCTGAACAATTCTAATAATTTCGTGCAAGTACCAAAGATATGCACTAAATCAGCATGTAAAGTATTACATCTAAAACACTTTCCATCTGGGTCTCCCCTCCATTTTGCAATTTTATCAGGCGTAAGATAAAGATAAAACAAAATCTTATAATGTTGTGTCTTCAAGTTGGCGGACATAAATAACCGGCCAGCCAGTTCAATCGAAAGCTCAAACGGTATTTCAGGGTTTCTTAATCTTTCTTCCCATTTTATTCGGTGTGATTCCAAATCATTGGGCATTGCCTCTATAATTATTTTATACAGTGCCCCGATGCGTGCGCGTTTTTTATTTGCCTCAATAAGAGGATTAGCCACGTTCACTATGTTCGATTTAGTAAGATATTCACGCAGCTGAAGATACTTAAAAAAGTGTGGAGTAGACAACTGATATTGTTCCTTCAATTGGGAGAAAGATTTTAACCCATCTGTATTATAGAAATCTCCAACTGTTATTAAGCCTCTTAAGCGCCAGTTAACCACTATGCGATCCCAGCAAATACTGGGGTGCAGGATCGGTGCAGTTAATGGAGTATAGATGGACACGCTTCCGATATTATATTGCTTCCTTATCACCTTCCATGCCTTATACGCAGCAGCAATCACCTTAAACCTTGCGCGCTTGTAATAATTCCAGTCTATGTCGATAAAGAGCTGATTCCTAGCTTCAGCCCCTGAAAGTAAAGAATATATAGAAGGTTGCAGTGCTGGCTCCACAGGTCCCTGACCAGTTAATAAGATATTCATTTGCTGCAGCATACATACATAATAATTCAAAAGAAAATCAGGGACTGCCCAGCCACCCACTGCCCTGGGCAGCACCATATAATTCTTAGCCCGTCGCTCTTTCCCCTGAGACCACATGAACCTCATACAAATTGCTTGCAGTTGTGAAATGAGTGCACAGGTAATCTCTAATGCTAAACATCGATAAAGATATAGCACTTTAGGTAATACCATCATTTTCAAGACGTTACAACTACCTACCAGTGTTAGATGTAAACATTCTAAGTGATCCAACTGCTTACGGACCCCATGTGTCAGCGTCTGCCAGTTAGCCTCTACCGTGGCCGAGGCTCCAGCGCTAATCTGCACTCCCAAATAAGTAACCACAGCTGAGACTCGAGGATCATCGTAAGACTTAATATTCATACAAAGTATCTGAGTCTTAGCGGTGTTTAATTTATATCCCAATACCGATCCATATAGTCGTGCTAAATTTTCAATTTCAGGCATAGCCATAGTTGGCCTTGGTGAGAGCACGGCTACGTCGTCAGCATAAGCCAATACACGGTACTGCTGAGATTGTATCCTAACTGGAGGCACCCGACTGCTCTTTTCTATCATTTTTAAAAAGGGATCTATGTACAAAGCAAAAAGCAGGGGGGAGCATGGGCATCCCTGCCTTGTCCCTCGCTGTATTGGCACCACTGCTGATTGAATTTCATTACTTTAATCCGTGCGCTAGGTTGTTGGTAGAGCACCTGAATTGATTTAATAAAGTTTGGGCCAAATCCCTGAAGTTTCATCAGGTCCCATAAGAAGGCCCACAACACTTGGTCGAAGGCCTTCTCTGCATCCAGTAATATGAGACTCAGTGGATTCCCCGACACATTTGCATGATCGATTAAAGTAATCACCCGGTTAACGTGATCAGTTGTGCCGCGCTTTGGGATAAACCCATGCTAATATATAGAAACCAAAGAGGTTATCACTTCGGAAAGTCTAGTAGCTAAAATCTTTGAATACACTTTCCCATCTGTATTTAGTAACGGGATAGGCCGATATGAGCCTGGTAGGTCCGGAGGTTTTTCCTTCTTTCTAAACACTGCTATACTAGCTTCACCCCATGTAGTAGGATGCTTCCCTTTCTGCGCCATTTGGAATGTGGCTAACATGTCCTGTTTAAGAACTTGAAAAAAGGATTTATATATTTCAAGCGGAAGCTTGTCAGGTCCAGCAGCCTTTCCTGCTGGTAATGCTTTAATAGCCGCTTCCAGTTCAAACATCTCTATAGGGGCCTCCAGAATATCTGCTAATCCTTGATCGAATTTTTGCCAGTCATTTTGCCCAAGAAAGATAAAGCTCTATTACTGTCATATTCTTCTGCCGTATATAACCGGGCGTAGAATCTTCTAAAAACT
The DNA here is from genome assembly GCF_964263255.1 of Lissotriton vulgaris. Taxonomy (NCBI): domain Eukaryota; kingdom Metazoa; phylum Chordata; class Amphibia; order Caudata; family Salamandridae; genus Lissotriton; species Lissotriton vulgaris. The sequence goes on along the minus strand of NC_141697.1, from coordinate 290,027,182 downwards.
TCTAGAATTCCACTCTCAGTTTCTTCATTTTGTCCGGCTTCATTTTTCATACTTTTAATGCGCTGAGCTGCTTCCCTAGTCCGCATTCTCTGACCAAACACCTCCCGCTTGCCTCCCCATACTCATACACCATCTGTCTCCTAGTCTCAAAGGTCTTTGCTGCTTCCTTGCTCCAGTGATTGTTAACCTTAGCCTTAACTCGGGTCACCTCAGCTGATTTATCATAGGTATCCCGATTATGAATGATATCTTGAGTCAACAGCTCCTCCGCCTTACCTAAATCCTGATAAAGTTCCTGTAGCTTATTTCGAAGCTGTTTTTGAACATACAATCCATAGCTGAGCACCTCGCCCCTAAAAGCAGCTTTGAACGTGTCCCAAACTATCCCAACCCCTGAGCTTCCCCTGTTCAAATTAAAGAACTCTAGCACCCAATCCCTCATATATTCTTGAAATTTATCTTCAAGTAATAACTTGCGATCAAAGGAAAATTCACGGGGCTTGCGGGATGGATATGATATCCGAATAGACAGCACTACTGGCCCATGGTCAGAGGTCACTCGGTGATAGACCTGTATTTGTGCATCGTGAAGCAGAATATGCGAGACTAAGAAATAGTCTAAGCGAAACAGTTTTTGGTGAGGGGCCGAAAAGAAAGTATATCCGGGATCAGTCTTCCTAAAATAAGCCCATGCGTCTGTTAGCCCATGTGCCTTCACCATAAGTCTTAACGCCCTATATACCTTTGGTTTCCTGCCTACATACATATATTGATCACTACCTTATGATCCAGAATGGAGGTTAATATTTAAGTCCCCACAAACAATTACAGGAGCCGGCCAGGTCGTTAATTCAACATTCAGATGTTCCAGGACTACAGCCTCATCAAAATTTGATCCATAGATGGAGCAGACAGTGCTTTCAAAAGTTCCTACCTTACATTCCGTAATTGCCCACCTACCACCACTATCCTCCAAGGCTCGTCCACCACCAACCTGGTTTTTCCTTGCTAGTATAGCCTCCCCACGAGTTGTAGTAGACTGCTTAGTGCACACCAGCACACAATACCCCAAATCGCTTAAATACCTTCTCTTAGTCCATGCTAAATGTGTCTCTTGAAGTGCAATAATATTGCAGTTAAGCCACTGCAGTTCCCGGGCAACTCATTGCCTTTTATTTAAAGCATTCAATCCTCTCACATTTAACGTACCTATTCTTAACATTCTATCTGCCATCTACCTCTAAAAAAAAAATACACTCTGCTCCCTGTCCCGCATTGCTTCCACATGATCAATAGAAAGTATACCTGTGGTCTCTTTTTTTCCCTTTTATACCCCCGCCCCTCTGGCCCCCCCAGTCCCGCAGACCCCACACCGGGACCCGCCTCCCCCCTTCAACCACCCCTTGTGAGCAAAAGGACATCGTCCTTAGTGATGCGAGCGTGCAAGATCCACCTCGACAGAGGGCCCGCCAGGCCGTTACCCTCGCCTATATTTAGCTGCTATCTGTTCTTGCTGGAGCAACATATTTCAAATCATATTTTCTAACCTTCCAAAATTATTTATCCACCCCTCTGCATACACATCCTTCAGAGTGGCACCATATCCCATTACTCCATATATGCTTTAATTGATTAATCACAGTTTCAAGTGTCACTCACTGATCAGTCCAGCTTTTCTGCTCCAGAGAGAAAACCAAAGAAGAAAAAAAAAACACAGATAGCATTACTAAGCCAAGCTGTCCATCTGGTGCGTGCTCGAACCGCCGCTCCTCCCTGAATTATTAAATTCACCTCTAATATACAATACACCCCCTGTGAAGTCGCATTCCAATTAGCTTCTTTTCCCGCTTTTTTTCTTTCCTTTTTCAAAGTGCTTCACCATTAATATCAATAGACTTCAAATATGCTTGCGCCTGAGACTCCGAGGTGAAGTATTTAGCTTGCCCCTTATGGATCACCTTAAGTTTAGCAGGGTTCAAGAGGAATACCTGCGCGCCTTTAGCTTTGAATGGCTGAAATAGTTGTCGGAATTGCCATCTTAAAGACACAGTTGCTGGACAATAGTCCGGCCTGACACAAAAAGTCACATCCAGAACCCTTGCGCCGCTTGTCCGGACGAGCCAAATTGTATAATGCTTCCCTCAAGACAAAATTGTTCACACAAATTAATATTGCTTGTGGAAAAGCTTTGGTACCTGTCGGGGCATTTGACTCCCCATGAGTCTTACGCAATACAAATGGATATCTATGTACCCTAGTAATCTCGTTCTCCCACTGCCATTCAGCTAACTCTGGGAATGCTTCTGCAAAGGTCTCGATTATAAACTTTCGGGCGTCCTTCCCTTCTTTCATCTCCGGAATTCCCAAAACACGAAGATTGTTGCGCCTAGCGCGATTCTCCAAATCCGTCATTTCCACTCCATATCCAATCTAGTAGCCTGGAGAGTCTCTATCACAGATTGCTGCTTAGTAAGTATATCTTCAGTACTCGATATGCGTTCCTCTGTATCTGTCACCCGAGTGGTAAGTTCATTAATGGACTTAACCATCCGCCGCATAGTATTCTGTAATTTCCGTACTGCGCCTTGAGTGCGGTTGCTTTCAGCCTTGGTCTCAGCCCGATGGGCCATAATGCTCTTATATATTAAATCCAGAGTAGCTCCACTAGCACCTTGACCCTGGTCCGGGTCCTGCTCCGGCATTTGGGACTCATTATCCCCCGATTCCCATAAAGGTTGTACCAGGGGGATCATCTCCTGTGACAGCCCTTCGGCCTCGGGGTTTTGCCGAACCGTATCTTGATAGTCCAACAGTCCCCTCATCTGTGTAGGCGACTGAGCAGTGTCAACAGTTTCCTCCAGCGCGTCTTCCTCATCTGTAAGTGCCACCTCATCATCACCCCACTCGCCTGGTAGGCTGTTACCATCGTCATCCGAGACAACAGATAAATCTGGCATCGAGTAGAACTTGCCATCAGACAATGCAGAATCTGTATCTGCCAGGTCCTCTATAACTGTTGGCTGCCCATTCACACCCCTTTCTCCACTCCTAGTACTATGGTCAGCGGGGGCCAAGCCATTAATATCAGTCTCTTCACCACCTATCGCCTCAGCAGTGGGTCTTGTGCTGGCAGTAGTGGCGCCTTTTTTTTCATAAAAATTGCATGTAGCATAGGTGTTTTTAAAGCATCCAAGTTTCCAGCTGTAGTAGAAGTAATGGTAGTGGTTATAGGAGTGTTATTACTTGCAGTCTGTCCACCGTTATCGCCTTTCCCTGCTGGTAACTTCATATCAGTTGGTTTAGGCAGGAGGGCCGTACTCTCTGAAATATTTACATTGTTATTAGCACTAGCACTAATACTAGTTGCGTTGTTTGTATTATTAATTCACTTCACTACACATTCATGCTTGGTTTTTAATATTGCCATGGGTACCCATGGACTAAAGAGAAATTCTGGGTTTATCTGTAGTCTTTTTTAGACAACAGGAGCCCTGTATATTTCCAGAACATCATATCACGAGTTCCCATTTTTGGTTGAGCCCATTCGGTGGTACTTACTAACCCGAATGAAAGGAGGTATCTATGATGAAGCCTGCCGTCATGCTGCAGGTGAGGTACCACCTCTAATATCTAAAGATACTCCTGTGGGGCTTTACTTGGCCTTAAATAGAGGTCTGACTGAATTTGTGTTGTGAAGAGAAATGGCGACCACCTTCAAACAAACAGTGTTTTATAATTATATGTGGGGTAGACTGTGTTGGTGCCATTCACACGCTTTTTAGTGAAACTCCTCAAACATCTGCCCTGGACATTGCCACCACTCTAGCAGATGATGGAAATGGTACCTGGGATGACAAGTAAACTTGTCATCCCAGGTACCAGTAACTATCTACTTAACTACGTAAAGAGCCTAATGAAGGCTTGTTCGCTTAGTTGAAGAACTAAACAAAACACAAAGTTCATTACACGTCTAAAAAGAATCAGATATCTGTAAACAGACTAAAAGATAACTATGCACATCCAACGTATTAAGAGCCACCCCTTCTGGATCTTTGACTTTTCAAAGAACACAGACAGGACAATATCTTGATCTACATGAAGCTGAGAAATCACTTATGGTTGAAAAGAAGGACGTGGTCTTAAAACCACACGATCTGGCCAAAAAGAAATTAAAGGGCTCACACAAGCAAATTCCCCAATTCTACAGGCTAATGCAATTGCTACAAGAAATAGCAATTTATACATCAGAATGTATAATGGTACCTTGTCTACTGGCTCACAATGAGTGTTCCAAAGGGCAAACAAGACCCCAAGAAGGGACAGATGGATGAGAAAAAGTTCTATATTTCTCAAAACATTTCAATTTTCATGCATCTAACAAATTTCACTGGGGCACTTTGGAACACATCCCTCTAAGTGCTCCAATAGCTGTCGGTGCCATTTTAATGATCAAGGACAAAATTAAATTGTCTTTTAAAAAAATCTAAGATCTGAAATGGATCACACCATCTAGCATGCAGTCCATGTGAAACATATCAATTAGAGAAATGTTCCCAAAGTTTCTCATATACTTTCAATACGGCCATAGTACTATGTTGTTGAATTCCAGCAGTAGTTCAATGGAATATCATTTCTTTTCAGGACGTATCTTGTCAATTCTAAATCTATCAAGTGAAGACTAAGCAGAGTAATTGCTGACAATCTCAGTATAAGGGAGGAGTGATGGGTAGGTTTGTAGAGCCGTAGGTTGGCCTATTGTGCATTCACACGGATAGTGAAACCATGAATGCTGAGGCCACCAGAGCAGAATCAACATTGCTATTAATTTCTCACCTGTGATCCTTGCTAGCTCCCTTGGAAGAAGAGGTAATGGGGAGAATGCAACCAAATTACCTGAGGCTATAGGAAAGTCAATTCATCCCACCTCTATAACTGGTTGTTTAGCTGTGCACAGCAAATTGTCGAAAACAAGGAATCCTGCTTGCTTGCAAAGTGATTTATACTGGCATGCCCACACCAACATGATCTGTTGAAATATTTTGCAGTGGTATTGAAAATTAATAAATGAAGAGAATTAATTTTCAAGCTGTTGACAAGCATGTTCTCCCTTCCCTTAATGATACCCTGCCATCGGAGTATCCAGATGAAGATCCCTCATAGACAATTTTTTCTGGGCAACCCTGTTGAAGGAAGGGCAAGGAGTTTCCCCCTGCCATATTATATAGGACCTGGCCAACGTATTGTCAGTTTCTACCAATACTCTCTTCCATTTTAGAAGGTAAGAAAAATATAGAAACGTTCTGTTTATAGCCATCAGTTCTCTTCGACTTCCTGAGACCAGCCAGCTTGAAATAGTTGATCCAAAACTTGCCCCATCCCACATGACTGGTGTCTGTGGTTAGAAATACTGGGGTAAGGTAGAAAGATTTCCACCGGTCTGTAAGGATTATGACCTGGGGAGAGAACTGAATAATAGCCATGACATCATTCCCCACAAGGAACTGAGTTTGCTTGACTATTGAAGTCTGAATATCCAACAAAAGAGCTGCTTTCTTTTCTGGTTGCATGGGTAGCATTAGAGTGCTTAAATATTATCCTCCTGCTGGATTTGTGCAAAATTGATTGACTAAACTTGCTGTAAAATCTGAAGGACCCAATCTCTTACAACTGTTGACTGCTGCTGCTGATAAAAACTGATGCAGCTGGCCACATACTGGCAACTTTTGACTACTGGTGTAGTCATGATATTCTCAGAGGTAGTGGTGTGAGAGAAGGAATTGACTGCTGCAACTTGGACTTTTCTGTGAAAAAGGCCCCAGTCACAGGCCCTCCGAAGGAACATGACATCTCTATTTTGACCAACTAAGTAACATTCAGGCACATGCATCAATGTAGGCATTTGCGATTCCTTAATTGTGATTATTAAGGAATCACAAATAAGGAATTGCAAAAGCCTATGCATGTAGGAATCGCTATAAAATTAGCAATTCCTAAACATTCCTTAATTGCGAGTCACAAATTGCGAGTCGCAATTTCAATGAATGGAAGATTGCATGCGCAGTTTGCTAGTACCAATAGATACTCGCAAATTGCGCGTGCAAGTTCAAGGGTGTCAAAAGGACACCCTGTTGCACCCCCCTGAAATTGATCTGTGCACACATGTTGCGCACACACATGCCCAAGGGCATGTGTGTGTGTGAAACCTACAACTTTGAAAAATGCACTTTAGTGCATTTTTCAAAGTTTTTGCAAATTACCATCAAGTAAAAAACAATGATTGTAAATATTTTACCAAAGACGGCAGTGGATAGGCACCATTAATATATGTGCATATAATAAGGTTTGTTGTTCCATATGCTGTTTTACCATACCTTTAACTTTTTTATGAAACTAGTCAGTAAATTAAGTATTGTCTGGAGCATCTGATGACCAATGCATTGTGCTGGCCTATGATAGAGTTGAGATCTTATTTCATTTGTAGGAGTACATTATAATCACACGTAGCGTGCATCCACATATAATCATTTGTTGTGTTAGCGTGAATTGTTAGAATTGTGAAATGCATTAACCTGAAACGTGATGTATTTTAGGCCTTTGACAAGTAGCATTGAGAATCAACGTAGAAAATGAATGTGGCAAGCAGAAAACATTAACATGAAGTACTTGTGCTGTGTAACCTATAATTATTTGTATATTAAATGTGCTTATTAATGATGTAATTTTTTATGTAGGTTAAAGTATTAGTTGAAATTGCACTAAGGTTATGTGAATTTGCAAAGTTTAGATGATTTTTCCAACGTTAGCTGAAATTTGTAGGCCTGAAATGCAAGTCCCTGAAAACTCTCGCTGTAGAATTAACAGTTTGAATTTTGTGTGTGCTGTTTGCGCTTTCTCACGTTTTGTGTTGCAGGTGAAAGCAGCGTTCTTTTAGGCAGAAAAATATCTTTGTTTTACTAGTTAGGCAAGGAGAGAAGAAGTTACAATCGTGTGACTTAAAGTTGATAACAGAAGGTCATTGTGCTTCACACAGGAGAAGGCCTGGGAACCAAGGACAAATTGTAACAAGGAAGGTACATCATCAACATCATGGAAAAACAACTTCAGGACAGCACCCAGGGTGAATGGCGTGATTCGAAATGCACCATGGGAATGCTACCTGTGGGTAACTGTTTGTTTGAATTAGGGTAAGTGTGCCACTTTTTTCTTGCCTTCAGAGAGAGAGAGTATCCTAGAATGAGCTTTGTCTTTGGTAGCTTCATGCTACTAGACCCATTGATCTTGGAGAGACTTCTTAGGGAGACTCTACATGCTGACACTTTTTTTCCTTCCTTCTGGAAATGCTTATTTAAGGATGTCACCTACTTATTAGAGTAGGGATAGATTGAATGCTTTTTACTCACCAAACCTCAATGCCGGGTAATTTGGACTCATGCTTCCTGATTTTCTATATCCTACTGCTTGAGTTAGTTGTGTTGCTTATGCTGCATTGTCTAAACTGGATTGGCAGATTTGGCTTCATGCTAATTCCTATGTAGTTCTATACACTCATGGTGGGGTGTCTCTGTGTTAAGTTATTTTTGGCTTTGCAATAAACCAACTAACTTAAGTAGTTGTTTATTGGTTATTATGTATCCAAAATAATTATTAGCTAATTGATTATTTTCTAATGACTTTTCTCCCCTTTACACTTTCATGCTGTGAAAAAAAACATCAGTGTGTGACTCTAGAACAGGTCTGGAACTTATGGCCCGGCTCTTTCAGGTGGTAGCAGAGTAGGATGTTTCCCACATGCAGTAAGGGAGAATCTAGAGGTAGTCTAGAATAGGGGAACCTAGAATCCCAAAGCCCCGAAATAGAGTCCAATGATCGAGAACAGAATGTGATGGAATCTGTCGAAGACCGACAGAGTTTGATAGTGCGGAGAGATCAGCGGCGGAAGGAGGCGTGAGTATTAATAGATTGTATGTGAGGTGTTAGATTGCGGGAATAATTTGATTGTGTGATGTCTTGCAGAGTTGGGAGTGAGAGCCATTCAAATGTGGATCCGGGCTGGACGTGGTCCAAGGATTGAGATTCGAGTTGCAGTTCCCGAAGTGGCCTAAGATCTCGGGATATTGAACGGTGAAGAAGACATTGAGATTGTGATTTATCTGACCAAAGGATTGAGGAGTTGTTGTGAGACGTCATCAGCAGTTCCACCTAAGACAGGGAACTTTGTTTGAATGGGACGCATGGGAATCATCTAATGGACCTTGTGTACAGGAGTGAGCTATACTGATTCAGGTGATCCACGCTGGTCGAGGGCCGTCGTGTGTGAATGTTCTTGAGTGGTTGAATCCTATTAATCCTTTAGATGGCAGACAATTACAGATTGAAGATGACTATGAGTGAAGGTTTATGAAGAAAATGTGAAGGAGGGTGGCTGCTGCGAGGAGTCAAAGTGAGGTCAGAGTGAATCGCTCTGTGATAGGTTAGTTGGTGGTTGTTCTTCGGATGCGAGGGAAGGTGGCGAGGGTGAGGTCAGCGGAACTTAGCTGGTGGTTGGGGATGTACAAGAAGAGTTGTCTGTTGAGGAAGGCTGGGCCGGTCTTGTGGAGTGCCTTGTGTGTGCACTTCCATCATTGACTGTACCTTTCCTACCAAGGTTGAGTGGCTTACGGACTCTGATTCTGGAAGACATCAAATCGCAAGCTTCACAGTCTCCTCAAGAGATTGCAGCGTTGTGGGCTGAACTGTTGCAACCAGTCATTAAGGAGATTGGCTCTGATCTCATAAGGGGTGTAAATTGAACACTGAACACTGAACTGTAAATAAGTTGGTTGAAAGAAGATAACCTAGGCCTGAGTGGAAGTAAAATAAAAATATGGACTTTTATCTAGAAGATGAAAGAGGGCTAGCAAAGTCTTCCAAGCTGTGTAATTACTGCATAAGAGACTGTTTAAAAGAGCTTGCTACGGTTTCAAAGTAAAGGTTGCTCAAGGATTTTTCTACAAATAAATATGGGGTAGAGAAAATTTATAGGCACAAATGCACTATTGGTACACTCATTGTAAGAGTAATTATATTAATAGCTGTCGTCATCACTGAGTCAATTTTAAGTGCAGACACATGTCAGGAGCATGAAGTGGGGGTACATGGGACATCCACACCCACCACTGCTACCTCAAAAGAAGGTACATTAGGATCTAAGAAAGGCTTAATAGAGCAAACTAGTTGCTTTCTTCATGCAGATTTATCCAAAGGTGATTATACATGTAATGCTTATGCTAAGTTGCTGTATGAGTACGTTGACACTATGGAAGTGAGAGATTGTTATGTGTATTATCAAAACCCACCCCTGACATATGGTATTAGTTGTAGTTTACTTCTTAGCGTGTTCTATGGAAAAGGCCATTATGTGTACTACTTCTCAAATTATCACGTAGGACTATCAGAGATACCAGTCTAACAACACCTGAACAAATATGATTATTATAAGCAAATAGAGAGAATAGAGAATTATTTCGCACCAATAGCAGCATTAGATTCTGCTTACATGCATAGACATAACCGAACTTGCATATTAACAGACATAGAAAAGAAATTCTTAGACCAAGTAGAGGACTGGCATAGGGGATTAGTTTTTAAATCTGATAACAAGGACAAGAATCCTGAGTGGACCGAGGAGGAGTTGGCTCACAAAGCTAAGGGAAATTCTGTTCCTATATCTTTAGAACGGGAAAAACGAGGCAAGCTTAGCATACGTCAAGTTCAGAGCCTTTATGATACTGTATTTGTGGGACAGAGTGTGTGTGAACATATATTCCTACTCAATGGTCCTTGGAAGACGTTTCTGCAAGAGTCAGTTTGAATGGTACCAAGAGTGTATTTTGTGTGTGGAAAGAATGCATATATTCAGCTTCCAAGCAAATGGTATGGTATTTGTTATGTGGCAGTTGTCTTTCCAAAGATATACCATGTGGAGGATTTGAAGGGGTTAGAAAGAAAATTGAATAGTAGGGAAAAAATGGGCTGAATGCTGGTGAGGTTGTGGGAAATATATTTGGAGCGATGATACCTAGTCCAGGAGTGGTATTGAATGACATCAAGATTGGAAGGCTGTCTTCTATAGTGGATAAGTTATCTGTTAACACGGCTCAGTCTTTGCTGCTCATAGATAGCAAAATTATAAGGGCGATGGTGATGTAGAATTTGGCTTCTTGCCAATTCCTTTGTATTTCTATACCCTCATGTTGAGGTGTCTCTATGTTCAGTTATTTTTGGCTTTGTAATAAACCAACTCACCTTAAGTAGTTGTCCATGGGTTATTATGTATCCCAAAAAAAGTATTGGCTAATTGATTGTTTTCTAAAAACTTTTCTTCCCTCTACACTTTCATACTGTGAAGAAGAATCATCGGAGTGTGACTCTAGAACAGGTCTAGAACCTACGGGCCCAGCCATTTCACCTACAAAGAATAAACTTTAGGTACAGGAGGAGAAACATTTTTAAAATTCTCCAAAGGGTTACTCTTTGCCAATATTTTTGGGAATGTAGGCTTTATCACCCTCTGTCCCATCTTCAAATATTATTTCACATATGTCAAGTGCTAAGGTAATGCATCAGGGAATACTGCTTGGTATTGCCCAAATAAATCCTACTTTTGAGAAGGAGCTTGAAAATCAAGATTAATTCTAATATGGTTTAGAATGTCTTGCGCATTGGATATCTTTGCCTCTAGGCAAACTCTCCCCTACTCCTGATCTTCCTGTTCCGATTGAAGTTGGTCAGTTTGTAAAGCTTGCACACACACAGTAAATGAACATTTGTATTTCCTTATCTGACAGAATCACCTGTTTCCTTCTTCTTCCCCTGCAATATTTTCTTACAGTGGGGACCCTTGAACACAATTTGCTGATAACTTGCAAGGCTCCAACTTCACCAATTGACACCTCACAAGTGCCTGCTTTAAAGCATGGAAAAGCATAACAAGCATTGACAAAGCTAAAAGGCCGACGGCCGACACCAGACATATTGCCTTTGTCAATACTTGTATATATTAGAGGTACTTCTAGTTATATCGATTTTTACTGAAAAGTGCTCTCCACAATTGGAATGTATTTTCATAGGTGTATGTTGTCTCAGTTTACGATTCAATGCAAATCTGCTGTTTTGCAATCACAAAAGCGGATTTGTGACTTTCTGTGCAGAATGCTGGAATGAAATGTATGTGTTTGATTCTAACATTCCACATGGGTCATTTACAGTGAGACTTCTCTTGTTACTGTATGGTTTAAGTCCTAACTCCAATAAATTATCTTTCAGTACTCAGGTACGTGGATAGTTTCTATTCATATCCAAAACGGTAAAATTTTGAATTACAAATAAACTCACCTTCAGGTTTTTGCCCTCCTGTTCATTACAGAGACTGGCAAAACACAGAGAGCACAAGTTGAGCGGTCACTTAAGTTGATTCACAGGAAGAGGTGCAGTTTTTTTTTTTTAAAGATAAAGATAAAGAAGGTGTGCTGGCGAGTTCACATAGAAGGCTGGTTTAGAAAACAGATTCTACTCTAGGGGGAAAGGGTAAAAGGCTCAGTCCATAAGGAGAGTGACGAGGAAGGCAGACGAGGAGGTAATTCATCTCAGTCAGTTAAAATTATTTTTATAATGATTGGTCCTGTATGTCACCTAGCAGTGCCTGGTTAAAAACAAAGGCTTAGTATTTTTAGCCTAGCATTTGTTTGCACAACGTTTTCTATATCCAAAATACTTTGCATTGCCTGTGCTTTCTGAATCACCTAGTACCTTTTGCACAGACAGGCCTTGAGCTCATCCCATCTACCAGAAGGAAAGTCACAGTTCCTTCGAGACAGCAACCTTCCCGGAAAGCTGGAAGCACGCCGAGATCAACGCCCTTCTGAAGAAGCCCAAGGCAGACCCCAAGGACCTCAAGAACTTCCGGCCCATCTCCCTGCTCCCGTTCCCGGCAAAAGTGACAGAGAAGATCGTCAACAAACAGCTAATCCGCTACCTCGAATACAACAACATCCTAGACCCCTCCCAATCCGGTTTTCGCAGCAACCACAGCACCGAGACCGCCCTCATCGCCGCCACAGACGGCACCAGGATCCTAATGGACAATGGAGAAACAGCCGCCCTCTTCCTCCTGGACCTATCAGCAGCCTTTGACCCATTCTGCCACCGAACCCTTTCAGAACGCCTCCATGACGCCGGAATTCAAGAGAAGGCCCTGACCTGGACCACATCCTTCCTCTCCGGCAGAACTCAGAGCGTCCGCCTCCCACCCTTCCGCTCAAAAACCACAGAGATCATCTGCAGTGTCCCACAGGGATCCTCCCTCAGCCTGACGCTGTTCAATATCTACATGGTGCCGCTCGCCCACGTCGACCGACAACATAACCTCAACATCATCTCCTACGCCGACGACACCCAGCTGATCATATCCCTCACCGAAGACCCCCACAACTCCAAAGCCAACCTCCACAGAGGAATGAAGTCCGTAGCCGACTGGATAAAAGACAGCAGACTGAAGCTGAATTCAGACAAGACGAAGGTCCTCATTCTCAGACCCACCCCATCAGCCTGGGACGACTCGAGGTGGCCCACATCACTAGGCTCAGCCCCGGAACCCACAGACCACGCACACAACCTGGGGGTCATCCTCGTCTCCACCCTCTCCATGACCAGGCAAGTCAACGCCGTCTCCGCGTCCTGCTTCACCACCCTCCGAATGCTCTGCAGGATCTTCAAATGGATCCCCCCCCCGACACAAGAAAAACCGTCACCCAGGCCCTCATCACCAGCAGACTCGACTACGGAGACGCTCTCTACTCAGGAACAAAAACCAAGTTCCTGAAACGATTACAACGAATCCAGAACGCCTCGGCACGATTGATCCTCGACTACCCCCGACGCAGCCACATCACACCCCACCTGAGAGGCCTGCACTGGCTCCCCGTCAACAAGAGGATCACCTTCAAACTCCTCATCCACGCACACAAAGTACTACACAACACCGGGCCTACATACCTCAACAACCGACTCAGCTTCCACAACCCCACCCGAAGCCTCCGCTCAGCCAACCTTGCCCTCGCCTCAGTTCCTCGTGTCCGGAGGAAAACCACCGCCAGTGGAAGATCCTTCTCCTACCTCGCCGCCAAGACCTGGAGCGCTTTCCCTACCAGCCTACGACAGACTCAGGACCTGCTGGCCTTCAGAAGACTTCTCAAGACCTGCCTCTTCGATCAGTAGCAGCCCCCCATCCCTCCAGCGCCTTGAGACCCTCACCGGTATGTAGCGCGCTTTAGAAATGCAGTGATTGATTGATTGGCTGGTGCCTTACACAGCCTCTCCTCTGTTTATTGACATGGAGTTTGTCGCGATCCACCTCATTCCCTTGCACAACTGATGACCCGGGAGCGGTGTTAATTCCTTAGCATATTCTGTTGCTCCCTGCTGGACCTGTGTCTCTGAAAAGCAATGTAAGTGGCAATTTCAATTTAGACACTTAGAATCCATTTGGTTGTCTAAAAACAACAGGCAGGGAAAACTCAAACCTTAAAGGGTTACTTTCAGATTAAAAATCATAGAGAAATTGAGTAGTATAGTCAAATTCAAATAATCAATAAATCATTCGGAGTGCAAAGCTCAGTTAAAATACAGAATCAATCAGATAACTCAGTCAAGTTCAGGTCAGCAAAATGCAGACTATAAAGCGGGAGAGCCATCAGGCAGGGGTTTGTCTCATATGGTCAGTCAGAAAGGGGTTTTCTTTCATCCAAAAAAGCGTATTTGTATGTTTCTGAACAGAGGATTTCATACACCCAATACAGCTGTACACGAATCCCACCGAATAAACCAATCAAAATTAACTAGAGGGAAACAGCTGCAAGAAAATACATTTCACAAGTCCCTCATAATTCAACAACATGGAGCTTCCTGTGGACACTACCTGTACTAGAACAACTATTGTTACATTCATGTGTGATTCTGCTAAAGCAGCGAGGTAAAACCTTCAACACATACAATTTTCCTGAAATTGCATTTTAGCATTCTTTTGAAGGTCTTGTCTTGCCTGTGAAAATACCTTCAAACGTTATTCTACAGAGGAATGAAAATACAAGCTTGTACAGAACCATGGCAGGAAAATGTCACTACTAAATGGAGCGTGAGACCTACAGTTGCAAAGTAGCGAGAGGTCGGGTTTCAGAAGTGCACTACATTTATTTTTTGGGAAAAAATAAAGCCAGCATTATAAATAGGTGATGGGGGAGTTGTGGAAGCTCTGAAGTGTTGTGTTAGCCTTTACTTTATATCCATGTAATTTTGGCCAGTGATTTCCAAGTACTAAAACTGCATACTTAGGGCATCATTAGGATGGCGGGCGGAGTTTGTCTGCCCGCCATCCTCACGGTAAAAGGGACCGCCCGCCATAAGGGCGGGGGTCCCGTGGGGGAAATTAGGAAATTAGGATGCGCCTGCCACAGTAGTGGGCGCATCCTGCATTCCTGGCATTGTGGCGGGCAGTACACTCAGCACCGCCCACCACAATGCCAGGAAGGCATGTTGTGCATGGAACTGCTAGGGGGTACCATAGGTACCCCCACATGTGCACCTCCCACCCCCCAGAGTCCCTGGGGGCCTGCAACGGGCCCCCAATGTCTAACACCGCATGCCTTTCCGTGGCCGGCATGTCCCCGCCTGCATAGTAATATGGATGGCGGTGTCCAACAGACACCGCCACCACATTAAACCCTTTTCTGCCCGGTGAACTCGTTGACCGGGCGGAAAAGAGGCGGACGGTCTTTCCATCCGCCGTGGTCCCCCCGCCATAGTAATATGGCGGGGGGAATTGGGTGGCGGGCTGGGTAGGATCACGGGCGGATCGCCATGCGGGCAGTGGCGATCCGCCCATGATCCTAATGGACCCCTTAATGTTAATTTACAGAACTGGAGCTGTCAGGAAGGGCGCCACAACTGGAAACACATTTAAGTGAAAGTGATTTGCTACTGAGAGGCATAACCAGTTAACTAGAGTGACTATTTTTGTTTGAAATAATGTGTCCAGAGAGCAAACAGATAAATATGATGAGGATGATTAACTCAAAAAAGACGAAGGCCACTGACTATCACAATAAGTGACGCCCAAATATGTTTACTCTTCACTTCTTCCTCACTTTTCAGCTAACAAGACCCTTTTCTCTTCAGAACAGGAATATGTTAATTAAAAGCCGTTCCGAAGTCAGATGGCGGTAATGAGCCTGCAGCAGAGGGAAGGCCCCACGCTTCAAAAACTAATATGACATTTTGGACCTATTGCTCAAGAATATGCCATGATCATTATGCTAATTAACAGGGTCACCAAGTGTGGAGCTAATTAGGACCTGATTTCATTTCCATCGTGCTGGGGCTGCCAGCGGTTTTCAGAAAGGCTACCAGACCACAGCAAATAAGCGTTCCGGATTCTGTGGCTGAGACCGCGAGCTCAGATGCCCAGGAATCGCACAGCCCGTGCCAAGGCAGGGTTATTGGTACCAGGCAGTGACTGATCAAACTCAGCTGGTCAAACACAGCAGGGGCCGGATTACAGAAGCTGCCAAAGCAGTGTTTTTTGTAATTTATTTATTTATTTTCAAATGTGCTAACTTTCACAGAAATGTTGTAAAGCACCATATTGTACAGCTCTACTTTTCTTCATTTCTGTTTGCATGCTGTGTTTTTTCAACACTAATCATCCATGTAGACAAAATATGAGCAAATCAGTATCGGCAAACCTAGCATGCCTACTCCTATGAGTTTGCTAAAAAAAAAAAGACATTCTAAAAATGTCACGCAATGCCGACGTGATCTAATGTATTAAACTGAATTACATATAAAATGAGCTATATTTTTTTTAATTGTGTTAATTGTATTAATGTTCATGTCTAACCATGGCTCGGCTCTGGCATATCTCCCCCTATTAATTTTGTGGATTGTCCATCTCCACTGCTGGTTTCGATTGTGAGTATTCAGAACAGGCCATTTTTTGGCATAAATGTCAGATTTCCTGTTTAATGAATTTCTACACAGTTCTTCACGCATCTCCTCCTGTCAATCTGATCGCTGAACAGTCCCCAGACTACGTGGGCAATAGCACTGCAAATGTCCCCAGAATCGCCTACCTCTTTATGTGGCTGATATTGTTGTGTAATTGCTGTGTACTCTTTAGACTATAATCAAAGTGAATTTTTAGTACTATATACCAGCATTTGTGTTGACGAATTGTACTTGTCTTAACTGTAAAAATGTGTGAAGTTTGTGCAATCCTGCCTGCCATCAACCAAACTTTACTGCTGTTGGATCCAGTTTTTACTGCCTCCCACCTCCCACCTCTCATTTCCTCTTCCTACTTGCTCTCCCAGAAACAACTTACAGTGGTGGCTGGCACAGATCGAGTGTAGGAGGATGGAGAGGCAGGAGGGTAGTGAAAATAAATAAAATAAACTTGCCTTCTTGTTTCTTCTTTCATCCATCCTCATCGTTGCTCTGCTCCAGCCAGATGCAGGAAGCACCCAGGCTCCACTGAACCAATCACAACGCTGCGATGCTGCAGTGATTTGGTCTGAGCACCGTGGTTTGGCGCTTAGCGAGGGACTGTGAACCTAGGCATGTTCTCCACCCAGGCTGTAATGCAGTCTGAATGGAGAACATGCAAAGTGTGCATGACGGTTTGGCCGGTCTGAGATGGCCAGCACAACTATCATGGGCACTGATAAAAGTGCATACCACTCCCCACGGGTGCCTGTTATCCCCCTGGCCCTGCCCCAAAGACTCCAGGACACAACATATAATGATAATAAACCGTGGTTTATTATCATTTTATTTGTATTTGCTTTAGTCTGCTGGAAGGTAGGGAATTACTCCTCCGCCATAGCAGAGGAGCCAGAGCTGACAGCTTGTGGATTAGAAAGCTGAATACAACTCTCCTCCAGGTGCAATTATTTGTAGGTTGCTGGGCAACCACTTGGCTGGGCTTGTAGGTGAGCTTAAGAGGATGAGAGAGGGTCAAGTGAGCTTGCCACCAGCCTTTATAATCCCCCACCCACAGGGAGTCTCAGCCCAGCTGTCGAGGCTGAGAGCGGAGAGGACAAGGGCAATTGAGTGTTCAGGCCGGGAAGGACCAAGCCACAAACAAAGCCATGCACACAAATTCACAGCAACACATGCCACTACCAACAAACAAGGTCAATACAGCCACCACTGACTCACTCACTCACCAAACACTCCCCCATTGTATAACACACTCCTTCATACTTCATACCCTTTTACCCCTACATCCACACATGCCTACACAAACCACAACTATGTTCTACAATACAACCAAAAACACATTTTGCTTAACTACCAGTACCGCACAGAGCACACACCCTCAATCTCACAAACACCCAACATTTACAAAGTCCTTCCACTAGCATCTGCTTACTCCCAATGTTTAGCCTTGCCACCCTTCTCAACCCTTTGATAACCCCTATATCATACAGCTTTACCCCACAATCCTCTTCTTCTCTTCACACCAGACCAATAATAACACTCTTTCAGCACTCCCCTCCACCAATAAGGCAAAATCACCTCCACCTCAGCCTGCGAGCATCTCTCCAAACTCCTGTTTACCCACTCTCACACTACAAAGAGACTCTAATCTCACATGGAATCCGACCACCCTTCTCCATCAACAAATACAACTCATCAGTTCTTCACACTCAAATGAACACTTATATACCCATTTATTCTTCCATCGACCTTGAGATATTCATATATAAAACATATTTAATTTTCAGAAGAACACACATTCACTGGATGATGTCATCAGTGATGTCATCAGTGATGTAATTTGAGATGTCATCAGTGATGTCATGAGTGATGTAACTGACCATGTCATGAGTGATGTAATATGTGACATCATCAGCAGTGCATTGCGGATGCACGAGGTATCGTTAGCTGAACTAACTATAACGGGGGAATTTCTATGGTTATGTACGAGTGAAATGTCCAACTAACTATAACGCCCCTGAAACCTATGGTCTTTTCAGTGAATTTCTAAGGTTTTTGAAATGCTAATTTCTAACTATAATGTGCCGGAAATCTATGTTTTTTTACAGCTCCTACCCAGTAGCTAGACACTTTAAAAGTGTACATGGTAACAACCTTCAATGTCTAAGCTATTATGTCCTCTCCTCAGAGCCAAAACCTAGAAGGGGAGGCGACCGGGATAGGATGCTACGGCAATTGGAATCTAAAATGATATTAGAATTAGATTCCAAGGTACCTAATGAGCTGAACACTACGGAAGACCTGTATTATTTTTTGTAAAACAATTAATTTTCCTTCAATACAGGCACCGTAGTTAGTTTTTTACCAGCATACCCCAGACCCTATGCAAAATCCGGTATAATGCTTCTACTTAAGCCATCCACTTATACGCTCAATATATACACAGTCTCTGTCCTACACCCAGAATTGATCTTTTTTTGTTCTCTTTTTTAATTAATTTGGGCAGTGATGGATCTACGATTCTTCTACATTACATAGGTTGCACTTTATATATACACTTTGTGTAGGTCACATTAGTCATTTTAGAAGGGGTTGCCATCACAATTCGATGTCCCCAATGTTGGGTATTTTGTAAATACATGAAATATGAATGTTTTGACTCTAAATATAGACTGAGTTCTGGAAAGCACTTTCATAATTGTTTGCGCTATGTTGCACATTTGAAAGTGAAGTTTACATTGCTACTGTATTGCACATTTGAAATGGTACTACTATAATGATGAAATCCAATGAAATAATATATTTATTTGTATATTGGTTTTTAAGTATGTACATGATTACTTTTTCACCAAGAAATGATTCAGATTTTATATACATATTTATTGAATTTTTTATATCTATATGTATATTTATGGTGGTCTATTTTCAAAATTGCAATGTATTTATTTGTATTTTGCACATGCGCAATTGCACAATCACTAGGCACTTTAAAGACATAAACTCAGAACAATCTATATAAACAGGCATTTATGCAGATATCAAAAAATACTATAATCCAAGATGAACATTACCAATGTATTTACAAGTATGAAGAAAATGGCAAGCAAACCCCGGATGTGTTCATTGTGACTTTGACCTATCAGTATTTTGTTTGTTTTGATTTGTCAAATGGTGTACACAAATTCAGTCAAAAAGAGGGCATTATGGGTAATATCTCTGATGTGAACAAGGGCAACTGCCCGAAACGCGTCGTCTGCCACGCTGCTGTACCTCTCTCGGAAATAAATATCCTTTTGCCACCATTTGGGATTCGTTGGTCTTTTTGTGTGTGATCGCCGAGACACAGGTGATCCCAAGCCGACACATATATATATATACATATATATATATCCTAACACAATCCTACTCCACATCGGAAGAAGGCACACACTCAAGACTGTTGGTATACAGCTGTCTTTATTTCCTAGGGTCTCCCTCGACCCCACACCTATAGAGACTCGTTTCGGCTGTCACAGCAGCTTCTCTCAATCTGGCAAGCACCATATACATGCAAGCATACATAGCCCGTGCCCCTAGAGGCATAGAAGAAAGAAATGAAATCCGTAGTGCAGTGTAACATTGGACATGTATCGAAATGCTCAGAGACTGTCATAACATTGAAAGCTTTGGCTGATGAAGCATGATATTAATAAACACATACCCATGCGAAATACAACATATTTTAGTGCAAATTAAATGTGTGGTGCATAGATAGCCTACATTGCCACTAATGATACACTCAAGCCTTTTAGCAAGCACACGGAAAAACACATGTTGCCTGCCTATGGGTAGGGCTAATACTATGTCTGTGGTGTATATTGAAACTTTCTTTTAAATTAATGGAAGTACAAATAACACCAATACTGTAATGTAATGTATCTTATACTTTCATCACAATAGGAAGGAACAAAAGAAGAAGACTTCTAATTTGTTGATATCCTTGATGTCATAAAAGTGTAGGTGACCCCTGTGCTAGATCACTGTATACAGTTCTCTATCCACATTTAACCCCAATTCAACTGTCCGTAATTTATTAATCCAAAAAGTTTCTCTTAAGCGTAACTTTTTCTTCAAGTCACCACCTCTCCTGTCTAGTGTGACATGTTCAATCGCTATACAGGGAATACCTCCTATTTCCGTCAGTTTGTGATCTAGAAATGGGGTCACCTACACTTTTATGACATGAAGGATATTAACAAATTAGAAGTCTTTTTCTTTTGTTCCTTGCCTATTGTGATGAAAGTATTAGGTAAATTATCTTAGAGTATTGATGTTATTTGTATTTCCATTAATTTAAAAGAATGGTTCAATATACAACACAGACATTTTCAATTAAGTTTGTGCAAAGTCTCTAGAAATATGTATATCAGAGCAGCAAATAGAAACCATGGGTTAAAGACACTTATTTAAATATTCTGTTATGACTTATGGCACTGTAGATCAGTTGGGAGACAACTCCAAAAAAAGTAGTACCTATAGCTTTCCAATTCAGCCTTGAATAACTAGGATAATGAGAGAATATGGTAATTGTATCGATAATTGTTTTTTTTACAGGCGGACCACATAAATGGGAAGATATACCTTCATAAATATTACCGGATAAGGGGGGGGGCGGAGCTTGCTCGGGAGTGCGATGGCCGCTTAGACCCGAAGCTCTGCCGAATTTATACAACATCCGATCAATTATCCTGCAGCTGAGGTGCAAGAACGACAGAAAATAGCAGCGGAAGTGCAGGAGATATTCTGCAGGCCCGGGGAGTGCTGGGCCCGCGATAAAGTGGTCCTTTGAGGCGGAAGGAGACGAAGGGCGCCTTCAGGACTAGGCTGCGAATCCCCGGCCCACAGTTGTTAGAGGGGCCGGGCGGCGTGATGCGATGTGCAGCCGCTGGAGAAGCCCTGTCCCAGTCTATGCGAGGCGGCAGAGCATTGCTGTTGGAAACTTGCTGCCACCGTCCGGCTGGAGGATGGTGGATGTTGTGGCTGAGGCAGCAAGAGAGTGGGGAGGCTGCGTGAAGCCTAAGTTGAGATCTGTGCCCTGGTAAGAGGTGTCGTGTGTGACTCGGGAGCTGGGGTGAAGCCATAGGAGCTTGAGGAGGCGGGCGCGGTCCTTGACTGATTCTATATTTGCCCACAGTGCGGCCCTGGACCTTGAGGAAAGCTGGAGGTGGAAACTTTGATGGGCCTCAACTGTTCTCAGACGTGTCCTGGATATTTATGAGGACTCACTCCACACCCACTAGAAGTGCGGGGCTTGAAGTGCTGGGAGCGCTTGTGGGCTAGGGTTCCCTCCGGACTGCTGTTGCTACTGTGCTCCTTGCCTAATTCTGTTTAGCTGGCGGCGGACCTACCTCTCGACAGTGAGGCATTGTTGGTTCCTCCTTTGGCTGACTCCTTTGAAAGTCGAAGACATTAAGTGGTGGTGGAGGAGAGCGGAGCAGTGCCTTGTGAGGTAAGTACCGACGCAGTGACAGTGGCCTGTTGATCCAGCTTTGTTCCGTCTGTCGCAGGAGCATGAAGAGGTGGATCCCGCGACGAAGTTTGACGACTGCCCTGTGCCGCGATGTAGCTGGGCTGGAATTTCGTAGACCGGCGGAGGCAGTATAGCCGGGGTGGCTGAGGCTGCCAGTGGTCCGTTCCTCTTTCAAAGAAATTGCTGGCTGGACACCATCCTCAGCTCTGCTGGCCTTGGGACACTGGTCTCCTGAAATTCTCGCTTGCGCCAGCCATGGGTAAAGGAGACAAGAACCAACCCAAGCTGTCTTTTGAGCAACGAAGATCTAAGTCACAGGACCCTGGTGCTGGCATGAGTGCGGGAGAAACCGTGCCGGTACAGGAAGACGCAGAAGATGACATCCCTACTATCCTGAAATCTATGGACCACTCTTTGCAAAATGGCATCTCGGCGTTGGGTACTAAAATGGATGCCATGTCGTCTAGGATGGATAGAATGGTGGAGCGCTTAGATAAACACGCTGAGCGACTCGATATGACTGAGAGATGACTTACGGAAGTAGAGGAGACCCATACTACGCTAGATGCGGATCATAAGCAACTGGGAAAAGTTCTCCGCATCTTGCAAGACAAAACGGAAGATTTGGAAGCGCGTTCCCGGCGCTGCAACCTGAGGCTTGTGGGCCTACCTGAAACAACAGCTACTGGCAATATGGAACAATTTATGGAGAAATTTCTGGTCACCCTGCTGGGGGAGGGTGTCTTCTCTGCCATGTTTGTAGTGAAGAGGGCCCACTGGGCCTTAGGGCCTCGCCCGCGCCGGGCGCTCCCCCGCACCCCATCATAGCTCAACTGCTCAACTAACGCGATCGGGATGCTGCTTTGCGAGTTGCCCGGGAAAAGAAGGTCCTGAAATACGAAGGGTCGGAACTATCCCTATTTCCCGATTTCACTGCTAGGGTTCAGGAAGCCCGCAGACATTTTGTGCCACTCAAGAAGCAACTAAGCGAACTGGGAGCGGACTACGCCATGTTGTACCCTGCAAAGCTTTGTGTCAATAGACAGGGAAAGTCGCACATATTTACGAGTCCCAAAGTTTTACAGCAGGCTATCAAGAAATGGTCCAAGGATCGACGGACCAGTCCGACGAGAGCGCAGCAAGACGAAATGGCTGACTCAGTGCTGGACGAACAAGACTGAACCACATGGTAACAGTTCTCTGAACATTGTATGGACAGGTAGATGCAGTGTGGGATGTTAAGTGCGACTGGAAATGTATCTTTATATGCTACTGTGGGGTCTCAGTATGTGGCGGTACACCTTGGTGGGCATAGTTGACTTGATATGGTCGCCGCTATTCGGTGTGATGTTGCTAGGCCAATGGTCAGACAAATGTATAAAATTATAATACATTAGAAAACTTGTGGCCGGACTGCTTGGTGGCAACCCCGGCAGTGCTAGCTGTGATTTACTAATTGAGATTAGCCGGGGTAACCTGATCCTTGGCCTTAGGGGGCTAGCAGCTCTATGACCTCAACTGCAAATGTTCACATGTGACAGGCGGAGCTAGGGCTGAGGTATTGATAGTGGATATCACTTATCTTAAGTTTCTTAGCGAAGAGCTTCCCCCGCCCACATGTGCCTCGCACTGTAATTGTTCTTCTTGTTGCATTGTGAATTAATGGGTGGGGATAGGGGGGCTTGGGAGATGGGGATTAGAGAATTATAATGCATGCGACCATGTTGGGGGAGGTCTGCTGTGGGTGGGGGGTTTGATGTGCATCAGGGGGGTTTTGGAAGTTTGTTTTTGTTCAAGCAGATGATACACGAACTGTTAGCCCGTATACAGTCTTGCTACACACTTTGGTCCACGCAGAAACTTTATGGCACGTGAATCTTTAGATCCCAGGGAAAGCTTGGGTGGGTTGCGAGTACTTTCCTGGAATGTCAGGGGGCTTAACGACCATCGTAAGGTCCGTAAAGTCATAAGTTACCTTAACAGACATGAGATTGACCTTGCTCTCTTGCAGAAGACGCATCTTCCCAAAGCGAACCCTATGCTCAGAATTAGAGCTTTTGAGGGTAATATTAATGCTGCAGGGTTCACCACACATGCTAGGGGGTCCTGACTTGGGTTAACCACAGACCTACATTTACGCGTTTGCTCCTTCAAGAGAATGTCAGAGGCCGCTACTTTGTATCCAGCTGTCGAAGCCGGGGCTTGGATATCCTCATAGTTAATGTATATGGGCCTAACTTTGACTGCCCTGACTTTTTCGGGGAGCTCGCCAGGCTTACTTCCCAATATGATTACACTAAGATCCTCTGGGGGGGGGTGATTTCAATTTGATCAGGGATCCTGAATTGGATAGAACTGCGGGTCCCCCCAGGAGTCCAACTGCAGCGGCGAGAAATATTGAAGAGGTCATGGTGTGCTTGGATTTGTGTGACATGTGGCGGATGAGAAGTGGCATGAGAGGGGGTTATACACATTACTCTGCTTTCCATAATCTTCACACACGGATTGACTATTGGTTAGTTAACAGTGCAAAGTGTTACAGCGCACACTCTCGGATCATTCGCCGTTGCTGTTGGTTCTGGACTTGCCCGGAAGGAGAATCCCGCCGTTCACTTGGAGGTTCCCACTCTTTCCCCTTCTCGATCCGTTATTTCGCGAGGAGATAGCTGTAGCAATAGACACCTTCTTCAGTACAAACATTGGCTCTGTAGATAATTTTCAAACGATCAGGGAATCTTTTAAAGTGTATATCGGGGGGTTGCAATGTCGAAACACTCGGGTGTGCTTAAGGCGATTAGGAAAACTCTGTCTGATTTGGAGGGTAAACTGAAAGGCCTGGAGCAACGGCGTGTCCACGGGGATGCTGGAGCAGTAGATGGGGAGATCAAGGTGCTACTTGAGGAATAGCAGGAAGTGGCGGATCGCGAAGTGAAGCATCTGGGAAAGTATGCCTCGGCGCGTTCTTATGGTGAGGGTGAGAGGCTGGGATCTGTCTTGGCTCGATTGATGAAGGCTAAACGGGGTAAGACTCAGATTTCGGAGATCAAGTCGGAAAGTGGTGAACTTCTGACAGCTGAAGCGGACGTGGCTGATCGTTTCAGGCAGTATTACGCTGATTTAAACAGATCTAGATCTGAGGGCTTGGAAGACCAAATTAGGGAATACCTTGAGTTTATACAATTGCCCTTCCTCCCGGATGCCCACAGGGAACTTCTAAGTCAACCGATAGAAAATGATGAAATTGTTGAGGCCCTGAGTGGCCTGAAAGCTAGTAGTGCGCCTCGGACGGATGGATTAACGGTGGCCTTCTATAAGGCATTCTCGGAGCAGTTGCTCCTGCATCTCGTGGTTCTGTTTGCAGATATGTATGAGTCAGGAACGATGCCCCCAACAATGAGAGAGGCCATGTTGGTCGCCATTCCCAAGCCGGGTAAAGTTCTAGATGAGTGCAGCTCGTTTCGCCCGTTGTTGCTTCTTAATGTTGACACAAAACTGTTTGCTAAAATTTCGGCTATTAGATTGGCACTGACGTCGCATATCCTGGTGGCTCCAGAACAGGCAGGATTAATTCCATCCAGAAATGTATCTTATAATATCCGGACTGTGTTTGGTGTGATGCAGCATGTTTGTCAGGAAAACAAAGCTGTGGCTGTATTCTTAGATATGGAAAAAGCATTCGATTCGGTTGAATGGCTGTTTTTGAGGCAGGTGCTGACGAGAATGGTGCTTGGAGGAATTTTTTTTTTACAATTAATTGGCCCTTTGTATTATAGGCCTACAGCCCGAGTACGAATCGGAGATTCAGTTACTGCCCCCCTTTGTATATCTAGAGGCACCAGGCAGGGCTGCCCCCTGTCCCCGCTCCTTTATGCCTTGGTGGAGGAACCCTTGGCCTGTGCCCTGAGTGAGTATCACGGGAATGAAGTTATCGGGTTTCCTACATATATAATAATAGTGTCCACTTATGCGGATGACACGCTCCTTTATGTCCGTAGTCCTGAGGAAAACCTATTGGCAGTCATCAGGGAGGTGGTGAGATTTGGGGCTCTGTCGGGCCTTAAGGTCAATTGGGAGAAATCTCTAGTATTTCCACTCACGCCTGCTACCACCGAATTTGAAATGAAATACCCTTTGGTGTGGACTGAGGATTCAGTATGTTATTTGGGCATACGATTACATACGGATGCTGATATTTTATTTCGAGAAAACTATGGCGTGGCTATCTCGAAGCTTGAGGATGATGTTGAGTTATGGTGCCGCCTTCCCCTGTCTCTGATAGGACGCATATCGATTATGAAAATGGTGGTCCTGCCTACATTTCTTTTTCTTTTTACGAATATCCCCATAGTTCTACCGTGAACTTTCTTCCATAGATTAAGGCAGCTCCTGTTAAAATTAGCCTGGGCTGGCAAGCAAGCTAGAGTGCAGTGGGGGTTGCTCACGCTCCTGTGCCATTTGGGAGGGCTTGGCGCACCAACTTGGATTTGTATTACTTGTAGCACAGGCAGCACACCTTCACTCCTGGATTCATGGTGACGCAAATGTCCCATACCTCCGGATGGAGCTACTATTCGCAGAGCCAATACCTCTGCCAGCTGTCGTTTTGGAACAACCAGATCGTAGGACTGACATCATGGACTCCCTAAATACCACCAGACATGCTTGGCACTGGTTGTTACTGCAACAGGCGGGGCGTTACTATATTCACCTGTTATGCCCATAGAATGGTTAAGATGGTAGGGTCCGTGCACTGAGAGTGGCATGACTAGGGCTGAGCTCCTCACGCTCTGATTATCAAAGTCACAGGGGATCTCTTTTGTGAAGGTACGGTTCACACCACAGAACAACTTGATGGGCTGCCAGAGAGCTCCACACAGCATTGCGAACGCTTTTGGGTGATGATATGGTTGAGCCTCCTGAGGTATGTGAGCTGACGTATGTTATTAAGACTACCTCCCCTTGCAAGATGATTGCTTCTCTCTATAAAAGGGCAATGGCACACCGGGCGCATAAATATACGGCGGCCAGACTAGCATGGCAGAGAGATCTGAATATTCAGTTGGATGATGCTAAATGGTCCTATTGCTGCATGAATACCAGAAAGATATCCTTACATGGCAGGCACAGGTTGGTCCAATTTAAGTTCCTTAATACGGTGTATTATACCCCAGAGAGGCTGTATAGATATGGGTTACGAGAAAATGCTGAATGTTAGAGATGTCACATGGAGGTTGCGGACTTTGTGCACTTGGCATGGCAGTGCCCGGGTGTATACTCCTTTTGGAAGGCAGTGTTTGCTGAGCTTGGCAGGGTGGTTGAAATGGAACTAACAGCGGACCCGCTAGTTGTTCTCCTAGGTTACACTAAAGCGCTTCCTAAAGCAATCCGCAGATTGGTGGATATGGGATTGCTTATGGCCAGGTGGAGAGTAGCGATGTGTTGGCTGAGGGGCCCTATCCCTACTATACAGCAGTGGTCCAGGGACATGCTCTACTGCTCCACGCAATCTGAGCTCTATAGCGAGCTACTACCGCCTAAGAGCAGACCAAAGAATTTTTTGGGCTTTTATACTGCTTATCTGACAGGCTGAAGGAGCGACTGTATTGACGAGGCAGAGAATGGGGATGTTTTGGATGCTTCAAGTGTTAATGAGCCGGCTGGAATTGGTTAAAGTGTTTGCTGGGATTGATATGAAGGACCGGATAATAGGGGGGTTAAGTATTGACTGACAAAGCTAGTCTTGGCGCTGTATGATTGAGTAACGTACTACAATACAATCTCATTTTAGGTCAGTTACGAGCTCTTCCCTATGGCCCCTGCTACAATGTGCATCAAGTATATAAAGAATATCGCCGCCTGCCCTGCATGGGAAGTTGGCATTATGGCTGTGTTAGTTTATTAGTGATAATGATGAGTACTGTAAGTGATTTTGTACGGGGCTACTGTCATGGTGGGTGCTTTCCTCTGCAGTTGTATTTCACCTTGTTTAATTAAAAAAAATGTAAAAGATTTTTAAAAAGTATTACCGGATAATACATGTGGTTCATGGCGAAATAATCCAATTATGTATATGGAACTCATGGAAATAACACAATATGCCTCATTCCTGCTTAGCACAAGGAAGGTGTCTTGAAAGCAATGAATGAAGAGGTTATAAGTTTGAGGCTTCAGTCATAAACGGAATATTTTATTAAAAAGGTGGCTAATTTGGTTGATTTGGAGATAAAACTTTTTGATATTAAAATGAATAGAATTTACAAACCATTTGGAATTTGTTAGGTGACCCCCTTGAAATTACTCAATTATATGTTAAGAACTCGCAAAACTAAACTGCATGTTGCACTTCTAGTTAGCACAAGGTATCTATAAACCAAGAGGTTCTGAGTTAGACTCTGCAGTCCTAAGTGGAATGCCTCATAAATCAAACTGTTAATTTGATTAAATATTTTGCAATAAAAAATGAGTGTAACAACAAACCATAAAAACTAACTTACATTTTTCAAAAATGGATGTGGATGAATTGGTAACTACTTTAATCCACTAGGACATTTTTAGCAGTGAATAAATATGGTAAAATAAGAAAATAGTATCATGAGATCTTCTGTTTCAATTAATTAAGGTTTCAGCTGAGTATAAATAAGGGAGGAGGAAATGTTCTTAGTGAACATACGACTTGTTGCAGGAAGGGACCACGCAAGCAGAAAGACGCTTCACAGTGAGGAGATTTGCTGCTATGGGGGAGGCTGAGATTACGATCTCAACATTTAAAACTATTAGCATAGAAGGGTGTATTATGGGCAAATAAGATTTTGTCTATAAACGTAAAATGCAGGTTATTAGGGGAAGGCGCAACCGGGATCTTTAAGCGAGCGCAACCAGTGTGCAAGTTTGGTTGCCTTAACAATTTTAAATGAAGGGTTTAGTAATGTTATTGGGGGAAGACTGCAATTGGTACCTGTAAGCGGGCGCAAGCATTGTGCGACCTAGAACACTCTTACAATTTCAAATTGAGGGTTCTGTATGTTCGGTCACTTAAATAGAGGGTTATATCACGCATTAGAGATATATATCTAAATAGACAATTACACACAAATTGTTGTAATCGCCTGTCATTATACTGTAGTTATGTGAGGCAAAAATAATGAACATTAAAATATTAAAATGTAGTGCTCACAACTGACCTTTTTTACTATGGTGCATTTTAAAAGGGGGGTTTGAATGAACCCTTTTAATCTTTCCTTAGACCCTTATCAAGGGGGAGCAAATAATGAAGAAATATGGAAGATTATGTCCAATGAAAATGAGTAGGAATTAGCAAGGGAGGGAGATCAATAAGCATTAAGAAAAAACAAATCTAAGGTGAGACTACGTACAAATTTGATAATAGTAAGAGTCTAAATAGGGTTCCCTCTTCGTTTAGGTTATTTGCACCAAACTTAGTGCACTTGAACGTAACAGTGTTCCAGTGCCTTATTTTGTTTGTTTCCATTTCTATCTCAGATATAATAAACGTGGTTAGTTCACATGTATGATACTACTTAAGAAATTATCAGCCAAGAAAGATCAAGAATATTTTTTTCAAAAGGTAATTTAATGTTAATTCAACAATATTTAGCATTGGTTTAAGAAGATAACTAACGTGGTACAGGGGTCAACTCTATGTTTTAATTCCAGTGAGAAACTAAATGTGAAGATATAGAAATTGATGGTTCATTTAGGGGTACTGTCCATGAAGTCCTACTCTTTCTGCACTATAGAATGTACTGTATGTACTAACTTTTCATCTTTTCTGTATCTTGCAAATGATTGATGTAGTTCCTTTGAAGTTCAGTGTGTTGTTAAATAGGACTGTGAATATTAGTGTATTAAGATCCATTTTGGCCAAAGTTAGTGTTCAAGAGTGTATACTTTATCGTTATTAATTTGAACATGTATTGATATAGAATGTATTTTTGTAACAGTCCTGAAGAAGCTCTATTGGGAGCTAAACATGTGTTGGCTATTTTCAAATACTCACATAAACTTTGAAGGCTGAATGATGTTTTAATGTTTTGAGAAAGTATCTGAAGAAAGAATAAAAGAATATCAAAGAAATATTCAAGAAAAAGTTACTTGTTGTGTTTTGATTATCAGTAAATGGCAGTTTCCAGAGATAGATAGATGATAGATAGATAGATAGATGGGCTTTGGGGTCTGGGGGAATAGGTATTTTGGACAGTTGTTTGATAGACACGGTATCTGGACATTCACTTCATTACAGGCAGCAATTTGGGCTTCTGCAGCACCATTTGAAAAAATATCTACAGGTGAGGGACTTTATTCTTAATGACCTTAATTATAGGAATAATACAGCAACAAGTGACCACCTTATTAGTTATTATTCTGGACAGAAGCAAAGATGGTCAGTTTAAGTATAATTTATCAGAAGTACATGCTCTGTGTTCCTGACTATTGCTCTCAACTTTCTTTAAAATGGAGCCAGCGCTTGATGACTACAGTCACGATGGCCAAGCTAAAGGATGCATTAGCTGTCCTAGACCGCATTAGCTGTCCTGTTGCCGTGTCAGCGCTTTCCTTCCTGTTTGCCCGCCTACCTCGCCGCCCTCCGTCTTCCCTCCCCGCTCCCCGCTTCCCGCCACCACCGCAGACCCCGCCCCTTTTTCCTTCTGTTCCCTCCCCGCTTCCGCCTCCCAGCTGCTTCGCCCACCCGCGCACTTCGCCTTATATGGCGACCGTGCGAACGCGCAGCGGTCACGCGCAGCGGGCGCGCCGATTGTGCGCCGAAGGCGCACCAAAGGTAAGCCCGTCTGCGCCCGTCCGCGACCGGATCGCGCCCAGCGCCAGGACCCCTGGCCCACGAAGACCCCGACCTACCCGCCTGACGTACTCCGCCGCCACCCTCATCGCACTCAACACCGGCCGACTCCCAGAATGCCACCAAGCCACACCACGACGCACCCACGGACCCTTCAGCTGCCACGCCTGCAAGTTCTCCTGCATCCGGACCTGCCTCGCACCAGCACCCGCCAAGTCGAACACCAGCAGCACCCACCTCAAGTGCATCCTGCTCAACACCCGCTCCGTCCACAGACACGCCATCGAACTCTGGAACCTCCTAGACGCCACAGCCCCAGACGTTGCCTTCCTCACAGAGACCTGGATGAACGCCTCTTCAGCTCCCGACATCGCCATCGCTATCCCAGAGGGCTACATGATCGTCCGGAGGGACCGCAACGCCAACCAGATGGGAGGAGGCATCGCCATCATCCACAGGAACACCATCCGTCTCACGACCAGCACCGACAACACCCTGACCACCGCCGAACACCTGCATTTCCAGATACACACCGACCCGAACACCACCCTCAGAGGCACCCTGATCTACCGACCCCCGGGACCACGCACACAATTCAGCGAGGACATCGCCGACTTCGTCAGCCCGCATGCCCTCCCCTCCGCCGACTACATCCTCCTGGGGGACCTCAACTTCCACCTGGAGAACAACAACGACCGCAACACCAGCGCCCTGCTCGACAACCTCGCCAATCTTGGACTCAAGCAACTGGTGTCCACCCCCACCCACCTCGCCGGACACACACTCGACGCAGTCTTCTCTTCCAGCACAGACATCCACTTCAGCCACGCCACAGAGCTTCAATGGACGGACCACAGCTGCGTCCACTTCACCTTCAAGAGAACGACGACCCACCACCACCAGCAACAGGCCGCCCGCAGAAGCTGGAACAAGATCACAGCAGACCAGCTCGCCACCTCCCTGAGCCAGCACCCTCCTGCCAGCTCAGCGAACCCCAGCCAGGCCGCCAACAACCTCAAGAAGTGAATCAGCAACTGTGCAGACGAACTCGCCCCGCTGAGGACCCCGCCCAGCAGACCCGGCAGCAAGAAAGCCCCGTGGTTCACCGACGAACTCAAGAGCTCCAAGAAGAACTGTCGAGCCCTCGAGAAAGTCTGGAGAAGGGAACCTACACCGGACAACAGGACCACCTTCAAGCTTGCCACCCGGAAGCACCACCAGCTGATCCGCGCCGCCAAGAAAACTGCATTCAAAGACCGGCTGGACAACAACGCACACAACTGCAAGGAACTCTTCAACATCGTGAAAGAGCTATCCAACCCCAGCGCAGGAAACAACGACATCACCCCATCGCAAGACCTCTGCAACTCCCTCGCTTCATACTTCCACAACAAGATCGCGGACATACACAACAGCTTCAACAACCAACCAACGCACACCAAGACCGAACAACCACCCCCCACCACCACCCTCCACGCCTGGACCCCGATCAGCACCGAAGACACCATCCGCACGATAAACTCCATCCACTCCGGATCACCGACCGACCCCTGCCCTCACCACGTCTTCAACAAGGCTGACGCTGTCATCGCACCCCACCTGCGAGACATCATCAACACATCCTTCGACACCGCCACCTTCCCTGAGAGCTGGAAGCACGCCGAACTCAGCGCTCTACTCAAGAAACCCACAGCGGACCCCACCGAACTCAAGAATTACCGCCCCATCTCGCTCCTCCCGTTTCCAGCCAAAGTCATCGAGAAGACCGTCAACAAGCAGATGGCCGCCTTCCTCGAGTCGAATGGATCCCTTGACCCCTCACAGTCCGGCTTCCGAGCCAATCACAGCACCGAGACCGCCCTCATCGCCGCCACCGACGACATCCGAGCCCTGATGGACAACGGAGAAACAGCGGCCCTCATCCTCCTAGACCTCTCCGCGGCATTCGACACGGTCTGCCACCGCACCCTAGTACAGCGCCTCAGCAACGTCGGAATCCAGGACAAGGCGCTGGAATGGGTCATCTCCTTCCTCGACGGAAGAACACAGAGAGTCCGCCTACCACCGTACAAGTCAGAAGCCACCGAAGTCATCTGCGGCGTCCCTCAAGGATCCTCTCTGAGCCCCACCCTCTTCAACGTCTACATGAGCCCCCTCGCGGCCATCGCACGCCAACACAACCTCAACATAATCTCCTACGCCGACGACACCCAGCTGATCCTCTCCCTGACCAACGACCCCGCCGCCGCCAGAGCCAACCTGCACGAAGGAATGAAAGAGGTAGCCGAGTGGATGACGACCAGCCGCCTGAAACTGAACTCGGACAAGACGGAGGTTCTCATCCTGGGCTCCTCACCCTCCGCCTGGGACGACTCCTGGTGCCCTCCCGCCCTGGGCACCGCACCCAAACCAACAGACCATGCACGCAACCTGGGCTTCATCCTGGACTCCTCCCTCTCCATGACCAGGCAAGTCAACAACGTTTCCTCGGCATGCTTCAACATCCTACGCATGCTACGGAAGATCTTCTGGTGGATCCCCACCGAGACCAGGAAGACCATCACCCAGGCCCTCGTCACTAGCCGACTGGACTACGGCAACGCCCTCTACGCCGGTACCACCGCCAAGCTCCAGAAGAGACTCCAGCGGATCCAGAACGCCTCAGCCAGACTCATCCTCGACATCCCACGAACCAGCCACATCTCCGGACATCTGAGAAACCTTCACTGGCTCCCCGTCAACAAAAGAATCACCTTCCGCCTCCTCACCCACGCACAAAGCCCTACACGACCAAGGACCGAGCTACCTCAACAGCCGAATCAACTTCTACGCTCCCAAACGCCACCTCCGATCAGCCAACCACGCCCTCGCCGCCGTCCCCCGCATCCGAAGAGCGACCACAGGAGGAAGGTCCTTCTCCTACCTGGCCGCCAAGACCTGGAACTCCCTCCCGACCGACCTGCGCCTGACCCAAGACCACCTCTCCTTCAGGAAGAAGCTGAAGACCTGGCTGTTCGAGCAGTAGCGGCCCCCCCCCCCCAGCGCCTTGAGACCCTACGGGTATGTAGTGCGCTTTATAAATGTCACTGATTGATTGATAGATCAGTCAATTAGGTCGACCAGTCTTAAACTACAGCAATTTAAGCCAATATGTATGTTACACTACACACCTGATCACGTTTCGAAATGGGGTTCGGCCGGGAATTCAGAGCACTCCTACTGTCCCAAATGCAAGTTATATGCTGCAGATTTAGTACACATGTTTATAAACTACCCTAAGCTCAAAGGTTATGGGGACAGCTTATCACAGTTGATTACAGCGCAACTGGGATCAAATACAACTTGAGTGATAAGGAAATCATGCTGGGTAATAAAGATGGATTGGCCCCAGTCTGGGAGCATTAATTATGATTATAATTGTTAGTGCTCGCCTCTGTATCTATAGAGCATAGATTGATTCTATACCCCCTAAGGTGTCTGAATTTTGCACTCTTCTTCGTCAAATTTATGAGTGTGAAATTGCTATTGCCAAAGTCTGGGGTCCTCGATCAGTTAAGAAAGTGGGGAAAATATCGTCTCATTGGCATTGGTCATAGCAGAATGTAAGCTTATTTGCCGATCTTCGACTAATGTCCTAATTAATTCTTAATTTTCTTGTATATTATTTTTGTCACCTTCTATTCCAACTGAAGTTATTGTGTATGTGTAAATGACTTTATTGATTATTCTGACTGTAAAAAATTAAATAAAAATGAAATAAAAAAATAAAAATAAAAAGATATATGGAATAACTTCATATTCACATAATTATACAATAATATTTAGGTTACATTTATATTTTGACCTTTGCTTATGCATGGATGGTTTTAGCCCACTGAGGCGGTTCTTTAATCATGACTATTTCATTAATCCTGTAAGAGTAATTGAATCTTAATTACGCATAATAATTTATTTTAATTTGTTATTGAGTATGATAATTCACAATATTGCATTGAGTAAATTGTTATATTACGTGAATCAATTTCACATGTTAGTATCTATTATACATAGAAACAGAATGCAGACAAAGAACCTATTATGTTTAGATTCCTTATTGAATAGAAGAAGGTAAGCTCATTCAAAAATTGTGCATGAATGTCGGAACCCAAAAGACATACTTTAATGTTAGTTCTTTTTTGATTTTGTTGAACTTTATTTCACTTTATAACTGTGTGTTTTGTGCTGCTACCTTTGACCCTTGACCCATGACCAAGACCCGCCTTTGCGGAAACGCATCAGGTAGATTTGCGAAATAAACTGCAATTGTTTTTTAAAACTCTGAAGCGTGCACGCCCTTTTCTTCTTAGGGAAGTGTTTAAGATAGATAGATAAATAGATAGATAGATACCAATTAAGGCATGAAGATCATGAGAAGGGTGTTTGAAAACACTTAGGTGCTGATTTATCAAAATGTCACTCAACACAGCTCATCAAGACCCCTTGCTGTACTGCGTAATGTGTCTTGGAGAGGTCATGAATGTGTCATATTTAACATTATATGGCACATTCCTGTATTCTCCTTGCGCTGGTGCACTATGTGGTGTGTAGCCCCAAAACAGGCACCTTTGCACCATGGTGCAAGGGTACCTGCGTTGCAGGAAGGATTGTTTTTGTGCAGGAAGGGACACTTTCCTGCTCAAAAATAATCCCCTGAGGCCTTTTCCTCTTTCTTTGTGAGCTGCAGAATGCAGTACACATAGAAAGAGGAAAAAAACAGAGAGCAATTAAACTATTTTTTTTTGTTAAGTCTCCTGAGGGAAGGCATACCATTTTTTCGCATTCCCAAGGTCTTCTACTCAGGGTAAATCTGCGCATGCTTCAAAATCCATGGGTGAATGCATGAGCACACCAACCCATGCCCCACCCATAAAACACCTCCCTGAAACCCATGAAATGCCTCCCTATGGCGACTTGCGCTGCATTGCTGTACTCCAGATTTACCAACCTACGCAGCACCAGGCAAGCTGGCCTGGCCGAACTTGGTAAATCTCATTCTAGGTTTTTTGTCGCCTTGCGTACCCTTGCGTTGTGCAAGGGTGATGAAAAACCTTTGATAAATAAAGCAATGAGGGCCTCGTTTGCAAATGTACACTTATAGTTTTGGGTAAGTTTATGATTTTTTGCAACTCACAAAGGTATTTTATGAGTGAAATCTTTATGACTAACGACTGTACACAGATAAAAAGATGGGACTGGCCTAACTTTCTATGTATAACAACTCTTCTGGTGTAAAGATACTACTCGTAAAATCCCTTTGTAAATAGCAAACTATCATAAATATATACAAACATGTATGTTTACCTTGGTGAACCAGGCCCTAAATTAGGAAAAATGGTAACCTTAGAAACTGAGTGGAAATTCTCACTACAGTTAGAAAGACTAAGGGACAGATTTACAAGCCGATTGTGGAAACTTTTACGCCACCGTTGCGTCACTTCTGTGATGCAGCGGCGTCATAAACAATGCGCCACGATGCGACACATTTACAACGTGATGCATCTAGTAAGATGCGTCACGTTGTTGAGCCCTGCATCGCATTATACCTGCGTCAGGTATAATGTATGCAGGGTGGGCGTTCCGTCGCAAGGAAGACTTGTAAAAGTGACGCAGTGAAATCTGCAAGATTTCAGAGTCACTTTTACGACACCACTGCATCAAAACCTTACTCCTGCTTGAAGCAAGTGTAATGAGTAATGCAGCATGACGGGAATAGGCATTCCTGGCCCTTGCTGGACTTGCGTCGTGCTTACGACACAACTCCAGCAATGCGCTGCCTTTACGCCAAAAGATGCGTCACGCATCTGTCTATACTTGCACCACAATGCGGCGTATTGTAAATGTGATGCATCAATGGTGGCGCAAGGCTTTCTTTCCATCACGCAATTTAGCTGACGCATCTCTGCTAATATGCAGAGATGCACCAGGTCTTGTAAATCTGCCCCAAAGTGAATATGAAGAACTTGCAAAATGTTTAAGAATGTTGGTGGGGAAGGGCTGCACAGATAAGATACACCCAAGAGAGTGGGAGGCAAAAAATGAATGGAGATTAAAGGAGGCATGTTAGCAGAAGAGGGGAATGGTGCAGGGATAAGAGACAATGTGGAGAGGCGAGGGTGGAGTCCTGCAACAAATGGAGATAGGGAGAGAAAATGGTTCTGAGCAATGCTCTTTTCTCTACATTGGTCACGAGTTTCCACTTACATGGATGTGAGTCATATAATGATACCCTCTCAAGGTCTTTGATAATGACCCAGTCTATATTTTAGATCTCTCTGGATAATTCCTGCTGGAATACCCTGGCCATTAAGAGATCAAACGCCGCTGTGCAGAACTGAAATATGAACCTGCCAATTTATAATTAGGTTTTAAAGTGAGTCGTACATGATTAACGTAAGCTCCCTTGCTTGCATCTGAGCAGTATTTAATGCGGCAATAAATCCTAGGCGCGCACTAATAAACAAGTCATGTTCTACCACGGAAAGCTTTCTGTGTGCAACATATCCAAATGCATTCCAATTTTGAGATCACCAAATGTGGACTGGCAGCGTCATATCAGGGACAGGCAGCTCTGAAGGAGAGTAAGAGCTGCCCTAGGGGGCCCATTCACGAAAACATGTGTAGGTACCGGAAATAGTAATACATTCGCACCCTTTATGTACATGCCTTTTTCAATCGGCCCTAAACGGACACTCCCTATTAGGAAAAGGGCAAAGAAAGCACAGTCTTTGCTAATTGTACAAATTGTACATGAATATTCTCTGGTTTCGCCCAATGTGTTCCCATTTAGATGGTTTGGGGACAATTTACAAGGGCATGTAAAAGTACTACTTTACCTACTCCAAAATGTCTCGAATAGGCCTCCTGTGGTTCATTTCACGAATCGCAGCTGATAATAGGTTTCTAAGCACTGACAAGTTTGTTTCATTTATATATTTGGGACTTTTCCGGTAAACAGACTCGTGGGCACGCTGAAGAGTAGGCATAACCAAAACATCAAAAACATATAATAAAGTGCAGAGTCCACCATCCCCACAGCTGACTGTCCTTAATTTGCATGAATGCTTTTACCACTACCCTTTCTCTTTATCTCTTCACTTACCTCTACATCTCCACATCTCTGCATGAAACTTTAAAAAATTGCGATTTCGCAATTAGAGAGAAAACATTACCATGAGGTTGGACCTCATGGTAATTTTGCGAAAAGTTAGAAATATGCAATTTTGTTCATATTTTTAACTTTCATGTTGTGCACACACATGCCCTTAGGGCATGTGTGTACACATCATATGTGCATTGTTTGATATCAGGGGTGCAACAGGGTGTCCTTTGGACACCCCTGCACCCTTGAAATCGCAATCTCAATTTGGGATTAGCTAAATTGCGAATCGCAAATTGTGATTGTCTTCCCATTCATTCCTATGGGCCTCTAGGCCCATAGGAATGAATGGGAAGGGATTCCTTAATTGCGATTCGCAAAATGCTAATCGCAAATAAGGAATTCTAAGGAATCGCAATTTATTTAGCGATTTCTTGATGCATAGGCATTTGCGATTCCTTAATTGCGATTCCTTAAAAATCTCAATTAAGGAATCGCAAATGCCGAGATTGATGCATGTACCTGTAAATCTCTCTTTCAGCAACCTGTCTCCCTCACCTCTGCCCACATCTGTCTCACTACTCATTCTCTAT
This sequence comes from Lissotriton vulgaris, assembly GCF_964263255.1. Lineage (NCBI taxonomy): Eukaryota > Metazoa > Chordata > Amphibia > Caudata > Salamandridae > Lissotriton > Lissotriton vulgaris. The sequence goes on along the minus strand of NC_141697.1, from coordinate 289,989,098 downwards.
CATACCTTTGTCTCTCTCACTGTCAAACCTCTCAGTTAACCTCAACATTCATTCACCACCTCAGTATTCATTCACCACCTCAACCCAACTTATCTCTCTACCTGGCCATCTTTCCTCTGTTTCCTGTACTTCACCCCTCTCACTACCTTATCCTCTTTCTCTCTGCTTCCCTCTTTATCTTTCTCTTCCTCTTTGGGTCTGGCATAACATTGCATTTGTTGATGACCAGGAAAAGAAGTTTAAGATGCAGGGTCGAGCTACGAGAAAGGGGCTTGCGGTCCAATTTATCTAGAAACTTTTGTTGGGGAGTAGGTGTGGGCTTCTGCAACAGAACTGGGCTGCTGTTAAATATTTTGCATTGCTTGAATGCTTATGCTCAGTGCAGTACAGTGTATTTTGCTTTTGTTACAAAGTCCGGATCTTGGCTATAGGCCTGATTTGTTCATGGATAAAGTTTGGTCACATGACAAAGGTCTAATATGATTATTATGAAAAGTTATTTTTAAAAAAAGGCCATACATCTGTCATATTTATTCTGTAACAGACATCTTAACACAACTATCTCTTTCCCTCATCTTCTCTATTCCTTCTTCTCAATAACCTCACCTCTCAATCTCTACCTCATCCCTTAGTCTCTCGCTTTATGCCTTTTCACTCTTCACCTCAGCTGCTTTTCTACTCTTCACTCCTTTCTTTATTTTCCTCTCTGCCTTACTAATCTCTCAATATGACCTGTCCCTGTATACGTCTTTCCCATGTTGCCGGTCCGCCTACCTCACTGGGGAAACATCCTGAACAACGACTCCGGAACAACGAGTCCCGGAGTCATGCCAGCGGAACAAGGACTTACCCAAACAATGACTCAGCCTTACCACGCATGTGTGTGGTTAAGGCTGATTCGGTCTAGTGTTTGGGCAGGGTGGAGTTCGGAGGAGCGTCGCAGAGGAACAGGTAGAAGGGGTTAATTTTCAGGGGCTGGAGGGGGTTTGGGGTTAGTTTTTAGGGGTAGGGGTTTTGTTTATCGGGGGTATGGTTGATCGTGTTTGTTTAGATGGTGTGGGAGGGATTAGTTTGTAGGTAGTTGAGTTCATTTTTAGGGGGCGTTGGTGACCGAAATTAATTTTACCGTGGGGGTATGTTTAAAAGGGGTTGAGTTCGTTATTAGGAGATGGGGGTGATCGTGAATATTTTCAGGGTTAGGGAATTCGTTTTATGGGGATTGGGTTGGTTTTTAGGGGCTGGAGGTTTGGGATTTGTTTTTATGGGCTATGTTCGTTTATATGGTGTGGGGGAATTAGAAACTAAGGGGTTGAGTTTGATTTTAGGAGGTGGAGTGATCGTGATTTGTTTTAAGGGGGGAATTCGTAAGGGATTGAGGTAATTTTTAGGGGGTTGGGGTTAGGGATTCGTTTTTACAGGGAATGGGTGAAAGTGTTTGTTAATAGGGTGTAGAGTGGAGTTCTGGACTTTTTGGTTCCGTCCAGAGGTGTCAGGGAACAACACCCGAAGACCCCGGAGTTCCACCTGTCTTGGTGCACAAATAAACAGAAACACGGGCTTCTCGATGGTGGCGTCAAAGACCAAAGGTTTATTACTGCAGGGACACAGAAGTCACAGAAACTACGCATGGACAGTGTCTAGGAGCCTGTTCGATTTGTACAAAGAGGGTTGCTCCTTATATACTAAAAATTGGGCTTCAGGCAAATTCTTCACATGTTAGTACATTCCCAAACCTTTGTGTCCTAAACAATAAATATTTGGCGTTGCACAGGAATCGTCGACAATATCTGATGTCAAAACATTACGAACTAGGGGTTCCCACTTTTCCATCATAATCTCATGTCAACTTTTCATTCAAGACCCGGACCGCCTCATCGTAAATTTCGTTACCTCCCCCTAATAAAGGCTCAGAAGGAAAGGAGCAGAGCCAGGTGCAGAAGATAGAAAAGCAGGATAAGGGATGTTTGTGGGTTGTAAATGGGCAAGGCTACCGGCTTCGGCCGCCTAATCATGATCAGGCCAACGACCACAAGAACCAGTATAGCAGGACTGGCCTTGAGCAGAGGAGGCAGCCTTTGTCGAGTCATGCAGCTACAGCGTGTTATGTTCCAAGGTGCACGTGTCACTAAAGAGGTGAATCACCGGCTAAGGCTACGTGTCCTTAATCGAAATGAAGTGATCAGGGGTTATTGCGTATGTGAGGGCAAGAAACACAAAATGGCTGCCATGATCTAAGATGGATGCCATGGGTAGATCGGAGAAATGTTCGTTACAGGAGTACTCTTGCTTGTAGCGTAGCGAAAACACCAGGATATGCTAAATGGATCATTTGCGGTTTGCTGATACCAATATTATGTATTTCCGACAATATTGAAAACACGGGTTCAAATTGTCACGGAACCTCAAGAGCAAATTCGATTTTATGGGGCAGGAGGGTTTGGGGGATCGGAAAGGCATTTTTATTAACACACATTCCTTTAACACGAAAAATCGTGGTAGAGGAATGTGTGGTAAATGAATCGTGGTTTAGATGAGGTCGAGGTTGTGATCTCGTTGTTAGGGATGTCATGGTTGTTGGACTCGTTCCAACATACAACCCATCACTGTTCTCTCTAAACTTCTCTCACTGTCTGACATCTCTAACTATATACCTCTCCCTGCCTCTGACTGTTTCTAACTCACCTCTCTTGCTACCTTGCCTCTTCCATGCTCTACCTCATCATTGGTGGGCCACACTCTTCTCCCCCTTTCTTCATTTCCTTGACTCCATCGCTAGCTTTCTTTATCTCTATCTTAAATCTTACATATATCTCTCTTTTTCTACCTACCTTTTTCCACGCCCCGTACCTTTCTGTTTGAACACCTCACCTTCTCAGATGGACTGGGAACACCTGCCCTGGCAAACAGCTTGGCCGGCCCAGGAGGTCAGGGGGGGCTTGGGTGGCACCACTCCCGTCCCACCCCTGCCACTATGCTGCAAAACTGGCCCGTAAAAAAAACGGCCCCCAGGGGTCCAAAACTGGCCCCCACCCTGGCGCCCACCAGGATAACATGAGGTGCCCGTGTCAGCCAGTCCACCCCACTCACTTTTCTCTCCTTCTGCTACATCTCACCCTATCTCACCTGTCCCCCTCATCGCCATCTCCTTGTCCCTCTACTTAACCTCTCTGTTTATACTGTTGTCTTGTGGGTTGCTTTAACCAGTCTGTTCTTTTGTCTCATGTCGCTCGCCACTTTTCTGATCAGGCAGAGTTGGAGGATGGTGGAGTATTCGCAATGGGGAATCAGAACTTGCAGGCCTTCGAAAATTAAAATACTCGTAGGTCAAAGAGAGAGAAATGCATTTGGGTTCTTTTTTCCTGGAGCATCTAACCGCTCCTTTGGAGCAGGCTCAGTCTAATTTCCATTTGGTTGCTTCGGTTTCGTTAAAGCTTTGCTCTATGTCCAGCAGCTTTCAATGCACAGATTCACAGTGTTTGCAGATTCACGGATATATTGCTTCTGAATCTGGGTCCACTGACACAGGAACCGTGATATGCATTCACATGTCACAGGATTTAAGAGCAGTGTGACGTTTCCTAGCATAGGATTTATATTGGCGGTATTTCTTCAGCGACAAAGTACAAGTACTATTTCTGGAGCGGTAAAACATGCTTCTCGTTGAGTCCAGTGTTGTGGGCAGTGTACGCTTCTGATGGAATATTATATTAGATTGTCAACTCCTCTGAACTCTTTCTAGGTACTGAGGGGCATATTATCAAGGGGGTTTATCTCCGCTTTTTTGGCTTTAAAAGCCAAGAAAGCGGAGATAAAATTATCTCCCTATTACCTAGCTGTCGCTAACACCAGTTAGCGACAGCTAGTAGGAGATAGCGACCATCTTGGGCCCCACTTTGCATGTCAGTGATATTTATCACTAATGACATGCAAAGTGGGCGTGCCAAGATGTTAGCGACTGAAAACAGTCGCTAACATCGCTATCTCCTATCACCAACTTTTGGAGATATTCGCGCTAAGCGTGAATATCTCCAAAAGCTAACACCTGCCCTGAGCAGGTCTTAGCCATGTTATCCAATGGGAGGTGGATAACATGGCTAAGAGCATTAGCTCGGTAATGCATGAATATCGCTGACTTTTCAGCGATATTCATGCATTGTGGCGATTTTTATCGCATTTGCGATAAACCTTGGTAATACCAAGGTTTATTTACGGTAAAAATCGCCGCAGCTCAGCTGTAAATTTCTGTCTCTAACCAAGCAATAGCGATAATTATCGCTATTGCTTGGTAATATGCCCCTGAATTTTTTAGATGAGATGTTTGGAAAATGTATTTTAGAATTCGGACACTTTAAAAAAATAATCTTCTGGTCCCTTCTCCATTCTTACTACTCACCCAAACCCTGCTGGAAAGCCTTGATTGCCTCACTATTTGCTTTGAGAGCTACGCGCTTATTTTGAGATTTTGCTAAAATGCCTTTGAGGTTGTTGAGCAGGGCCAGAGTGGCCGTAGTAGGCCCTGGGAATTCCCTGGTGGGCCGCCAGGGTGGGTGCCAGTTTTGGACTCCTGAGGGCTGTTTTTTACCAGGGGCCGGTCTTGCAGCATATCAGCAATATCGCCCCCCTGAAACAAAAGGCCCTGCAGTATTTTACATGCCTGCCCAAAGATCCCCCCCCCTCCCCCTCCCCCGAGACGGCTTCGACTAATTTGCCAGGGACAGTTTGCGTTTCCAGTCCGGCCCTGTTGTTTACTGTGTTTCCAACTTCTCAAACTTAACAGATCTTTGGTAATAAGTAGCTACTGTGCAAGGGAGTAGCCAAAACATTTTAATACCCCCACTTCAAACCGAAGTTTTTATCGCACCAAGCAAACGAAGTAAGTCACAACGACCCTCCTCAGAAGAGCTCTCTTGTCTTTTTCATCCAAGACTGTATCCATTCATCCTTCCATCCGCCATCTGATATCCACACTGTCACCTTTAAATTCTGTCAACCATTCATTCCTTCATCTATCATTCAGTCTTTCACCATCCATCGCCAAACCTATTCGTCCTTCATTTCGCTTACCCATCTCAACATCCACCCTTTCACTCATCCATCAATTCAAACTTTCAACCATCAATCTTACCTTTCATTCCGTCCAACTATCCACCTTTGCGCTCGACCCATCCTCACTTTAATTCATTATTTCTTTCCCTTATCCATCCACCCTTTCATCCATCCATACACCCTTTCACTTATCTATCCATTCTTTCTCTCCTCCATCCTTTCACTCATCCATCCAGCCACCCTTTCCCTCATACATCCACCGTTTCACTCACATAACTCTCCATCCGCCCTTTCAGTCACTCACTCATCCGTTCAGGTTAATTATGAGCCTTTGACTGCCGGATTGCAGGCAAAAGAGGCCCATCAAGAACTCCACTCTGCTACAGCTGTTAAAGTGTGTGTGGGGGGGGGAGGAGGTTAGGGGGGGGTTCACGACAACCCTGGTAGTATGTAATTTAAACATGAATTTGAAATCTTGCAGTAATCAGGCTTACAGCACATGCTCATTAAAGGCTAAATCAGGGTACTACCGCTGAGCCCAACAGAGTAACTTAATTAAGTAGTGTCATATGAGCTACATTACCCATACTACTCTAAACAAGAGCCTTTGAGCTATAAAATATACAGTTAGCACTAATGTGAAGAATGAAGAAAAGCTACCACCTTGTTTCATTGCATAACGTTTGTTTGACCAGATTTGCTGTGGTCTTATTTATTAGGTTTTATACAAGATTCCAGTGGAGCCCCTTTAACAGCTGAGCTAAAGTGTACAGCTAAGAACTGCTGCTCTGGAGGCCAGACAACCAGTATTGTGTGACCTTTAACCCAGGTGCCAAGTGCGAACAGCAATTAATAACTTCACTGGTTTCCGTCAAAGCGTCAGAGAGCTGCTTACACTGAAGCCTTTCACTACTCATTCTGGCTGCAGCCAATTGGAATCTGCAAAAGGTCATGGCACCCAGTGTCATGTTCGTAGGAAAGGAGCCCTGCGGGTTGCAGTCCTACACAGGACACTCACACATAGCAAAAGGAGGCCTGTACACTACATCACCCAAGGAGCAACTGAGGGGCATGGTTACAAGAAAGTGGTGGAGCGTGTTGGTAAGCCAAGAAGGTGAACAACATGCTCCATCACTTCACAAACACAGGGCTGTACCGTATTTACAAGAATATGGTGCAGCCCTGCATTTCCCCTTGCGATGGCGCTAAATAGCTGCCTGGCGCCAATGCAGATACCCTTGCAAGGGTGTCTGGGTTGAGGGGAAAATTGTTTATGTGCTGGAAGGTGCCCCTTCCTTCACATAAACAATCTTTACATGCTGTTTTTCTTTATGCAGCACACATAGAAGCTACAAAATGTAAAGATTGTTTATGTGCAAGAAGGGACACCTTCCTACACCTAAACAATCAATGGCCTTTTGCTGTTTCTATATGTGGTGCACAACGCAGCACCTGGTAAGAGAAAAAATGCGGAGAAATAAAGTATTTTTCCTTTTTACGCCTGTTTAAGACCAGGATTTCCCTGGTGTTAATTTTGGCGCTGCCTCCTATTTATGCGTCACTTGTAAATAGGGATCAACAACAGAGGCAGCCCTGAAAACCTGAACCAGGGGCAAACAATACTTGAATCCTAACAAGGGTTCAAGTTAACACAATACGTGCATCAAATTTTTAAACAAAAAAACTAAAAACCTAAGGAAAACATTATAATATGGAAAATGATATCAATGAAAAAAAGAAAAGGAAAAAGGAAAGAGAAAAGGGAGAAAAAAGAGAAAACCCCTCTTTAAATATATACAATTCATAAACAATGATAAATTATTCAATCTTAAAACATATGACAAAAGGCGCTAAACACAATACACAAACAAAGACCTATTAATAGTGCAATGTGTGAACAGACAAGTGGCTGAGGAAAAAGGTTTACAAAAATCAGGAGTTCAGGACAAAACTGAAACAACACAAAGCAGACAATGCGTCCTCTTCAATTTTGGCCACATATGTGCGTCGACGGTGTTTCAACCATAGCGAAACTAAATGGTCATCATCAGAACAAATGGTAATTATATGAGCATTCGTACCGGTTTCAATACAACATCTAAAAGCAAAAATATATAGACATGGGTATCAGACATTCAAGGGTTATATTACAGCAAAAAAGAGAGACAAAATCCCTCTCTATTTAGAGAAAGGAGAGAAGAGACAAAAAATGATGCACCTGGAAATGATTACCACCACCAAGAGGAAGGGGAGAAAAGACCCGTAAACCATCTTTAGAACCAATATGTGTGAAAATAATAGATTTATTTGTCAGAATGTCCCATACCTCCAAAACAAAGAGATGTAATAGTCAATTCACCTATTACTAAAGTAGACCCAACCGAAGGCGCAATGATCGCATGGAGTCCGCCCAGAGAATGACTCTGTATAATAAAGCTATGAAGCCAAAAAAGGAATGAACAACTATTAGTGGCCATATCCCCCATGCAAAGGGACAGAAAAGGAAGGGTGTCACATGCCAGACTCACATCAAGAGAAAATGCTAAAATATAATCGCAGAAGCTTATGCATAAATTCAAAGACCCCAAGATTAGGTGAAATAATGGAACAGCCTATTCCTTCAAATAATTGTAAGACTGAAAAGTATGAAAGAAATTAGATAAATAAATATAACACCACATAGATGTAAATGATAAAATACAAAAATCCATTCTTATAGTTACAGCCAAATTAATTAGCAAAAGTCTTAAACATCAGTGCTAGTAGATCACATAATTACAGGCCTTTATCCATAAGTAAAAGAGGAGAGGGGAGAAAGATAAAACAGTTTTTATTTATTTTTGATATATTAATTAGAAAAATCAGCAAGTTTTCCAAAATCTCAGGATGTTACCTGTCAGTCGCCTTTAATAGTTTGGCATCATCATATGGGTCACTGGCTTAGTCCAGCCCCACGGGTTCTGAAATGGACTCAAAAATGATATTCAGGCTTTTAACTACATTGAAAAAGTCAAAAGTCAAATTCCTGAGTTTAAGCTGAACAATATTCAGTGTGCAAACAATACAGCTGCAACCAAAAGAATGAAACATAGGTGGAGAATAAGCGCTTAATTTGCTAAACAGTATACAAACAAGGCTGCTGTAACCCAAGAAATAAGCTCATTAAATGCTAACCATGTCAGGTAAAATTTTGACAGCAACAGTTAACACAAGGTAAGTACCACAGTTCAATATCAATCAAATGTTCCTTAAAAAGGGGGGGAATCAAGATATCGATCTTGTATTACTATTAAAAACAGGCACTAAAAACAACACTACTGATTACTATATGCACTGTGCATGCTCCCATGCAATTTAAATCAGAAAAGCGCAGTGCCATCATATCATACTGTACTCAAAATGAAGGCCGTGATCCCTGCAAGGAGACAGGCTCAAACGCATCTCATCCTGAAGAAAAAAAACCTTACAACCAAGGCAGGCTATGCCTATTACAAAGTCTCAGTAACAGAGCTTGGAGCTATAATTCCAAGAATTAAGGGAGGAAAAACGCCAAGCGTCTTACCTGTAGCACGCTGTCCACACAAATAACTCCCGTACGGTATTCGAGCCCAGGACCCGAGAGATTAAATAACGCGCCTAGGTGTAAAGATACTCTCACTTCAATAAAGACAGGAGACTTCGGTAGGTTAACGTTGGTTTATTCTACGGAGCGCCGGGACCACGTCTTAACTCTATGCTGTTGGTGCCAGAATGAAATGGCCGCTAGCCATTTCCGCTTACCCCCTTCCGGTTCCGGTCACCTGAACACTAGACCGATACCACATATCTCCCCCCCTTTATGCATAACAAAATTTTATCAAAATTGACACTGGAACAATCTTACTTGTAGTCCATTTCAAAGTCCTTGAATCCCTCCGGAATCCTTATTGTTCTTCCTGCCCTCGTCTTTATCGCTTCTTCTCTTCTCATCTCTCCCTGTTCCTTAGACCCTGGTTCACTTGTCTCTGTTCCTTCCTGGGTGCTTCCCGCCCTTTCCTTCACCGATCTAATCTTGCTCCTGTCCTTAATACCACTGGTTCCTCTGACTTCTCCGTCCTCCTCAACTTCTCTCTCCTCTACTTGCTGCGTGCTTTCGTCTACCTGCTCCATGCTCCTTCTATCTCTTTCTTCCGTGCCTCTCTCGACATTCTCTTTCCCTTCATCACTCTCAACTCCCCACTCCAAGATTTTGCTGCATTTCGCCATTCTGTCTTGCGACCATACTTTCCCATCACTGAGTAGCGCCGACCTGGCATACGGCTCTAGAACTTGGAGGGGTGGAGTGAATTTACTCTCCCCTTTCCTTTTCATGGTGGCCACCTTCACTCTTACCCAATCTCCCTTCTCTAACCAGACTCCTTGTACGTTTCGTTTCTTGTTGAATTGTTCAGTGTACACTTCCTGTGCTCTCTCTAGATTTCTCTTGACCACCGCTGGAGACCACTTACTTTGCACAACCATCTTCCTCCAAACTGTATTGTCTTTGGTAAATGGTTCTCTCCCTCTCAGTGCCTTGAAGGGGCTGTACCCCGTGCTTCTAGGTGTGATTCGGTACGCCCACAACATTTTAGGCACTTCCCTCTCCCAGTCCAATCCGTCATTTATGGCTGCCTGTATGATGCCCATAATCACCCTGTTGAAATGCTCTACTTGTCCGTTGCCGGCTGGGTGATATATGGGGGTATGTTTGACCTCTATACCGTTTCTTGCTACAAAGGCTTCCCATTTCCCTGACGTGAACTGCGGCCCATTGTCACATATGATGGTTTTAGGAATTCCTTCTTTGACAAATAAGTCCCTCAGGAAGGCTATCACTGTCTCTGTGTCTACTGCTTCCTTTATGACCACCTCGGGCCACTTGGAGTATTTGTCGATCAATACTATGGCGTACTTTTGAATGCCCTCACTGTTCAGGACTAGTCCCATTATATCAACCGATACCATCTCCCGTGGTCCATCGGGCATTGGGAACCTTCCTAAAGGCGGTCTCATCATGGACTGGGACTTGTCCGCTTTGGCGCATGACTCACATTGTCGTACGAATCGTTCTACTTGTGAGTCGATGGCTGGCCACCAATAGGCTTGTCGAGCCAACGCTTTCGACTTGGTGATCCCCTGGTGTCCCTCGTGTAACAAGGACATTAGATGTTCAATGACTTCTTGGGGGGGGAATTACTTTGTCGCCCCTCAGCAGAAACAGGGGATTTTCGCCTAGGGATTACTCGTCCCTCACTTCCCAATATCTCCTCAATGTTTCCTTAAGGTGTCTCTTCTCGGGCCATCCTTGGACCACATACCCTCTTATCGCCTGCAGGTCCTCGTCTAATTTGTAGGCCTTTTCCCATTCCTGAGCTCCGATCACCCTCTCCATGTCTTCTACTGTGGCAACCACATAGCTGTCCCACTGTGAGGATTATTGTCTATCCGCATCCTCCTTTGCTGACGCTCGGCTCAGGAAGTCTGTTACCTTGTTCTGTGGGCCCGGTATGTGTTCCACCTCGTACACAAAGTCTAGCAATCGCAGTGTCATCTTTGCTATCCTTGGTGTTGCATGGGCATGGCCGTTTGATGTTAAAACTTTTACCAGGGGTTTGTGGTCGGTTTTGACTAGAAACTTTGCGCCCCACAGATACTGTCTGAACCTTTCCATCGCCCACACGACAGCCAGCATCTCCTTCTCTATGATGCTGAATTTTTCCTCATTGGGCACTAGGGATCTCGAGGCGAAGCTGATCGTCGACACTTCTCCCTGGCCCGACCTCTGCATGAGCACTGCCCCTAGGCCTCGATCACTTGCATCAGTGGTAAGGATAGATTCGGTGTCCGGGTCAAACCCCATTAGGGGTTTCGTTTCGCTCATTTCCTGTTTCAATTTGACAAACTCCTCCTGCTCCTCTTTGTTCCATTTGAAGCCATTCCTTTCTTTGAGTAACTGGCGTAAACAGTGTGTCTTAGTGGCAAAGTGGGGTATGAATTTGCTATAGTATTCGCCCATTCCCAGGTATGACCTGACGTCCTCCTTTCTTTCCGGGGCTGGCGCGTCTAATATGGCCTGCATGTTCGATCTCTTGAGTTCTATGCCCCGTTCGCTGACTTCATGGCCGAGATATGTGACCGATGGTACCCCAAATTTGCACTTGGCCCACTCTCCCCTCAATCCATTCTCTTGCAGCGTGCGTAGCACTGTGTGTAGCTTTTCTTTGTGTTCTTGTTTGGACGCACCCATGACCAGGATGTCGTCTTGGAAGAACTGAACGCCTTCCACTTTGCGAAACAGTCTGTGCATCAATTTTTGGAAAACAGCAGCTGCTGATGCCAGCCTGAAGGGCATCCTGACGAATTTGTAGCACCCGAAGGGTGTGATAAATGATGTGAGGTGGCTGCATGATGGGTGGAGTTTTACTTGGTGGTAGGTAGATGACAGGTCCACCGTCGAGAACCATTTTACGCCCTTGGTCTTGGCCAACATTTCATTGATGCGAGTAAGGGGAAACTTGTCGATCAGGATGTTTTTGTTAAGCTCCCTGAGGTCTACGCACAGCCTCACCTTCCCATTGGGCTTCTGGGCTACCACTAACGGTGAGAGCCATTCTGCATTCTCGATGGCCTGTATCACCTCACTTTTTTCCAATCTGTCGAGTTCCGCTTGCACCGCCTCTCTGCATCGGAAGGGGATGTTCCTTACTTTGTGGATGACCGGTTTGGCTCCTTCCTTTAGCTTGATTAAGTGTGTGTACTTGGTTAGTTCACCAATCAGCCCGTTAAACACCTTGGGGTATTCCCTGCTCCAAGCCTCTATCTCATCCCTGCTCTCCACGTTCATCAGCATCACTTTTTCCACGCCTCCTGGGTTCAGTAGTATTCCTAACGCCCCTTGGTCCTTCCAACTGAGTACTGACGGTCCTTTCTCCACGACGTACAGTTTGCACATCGCCTCGCGTCCTCTGAACTCGAAGAGTAGAGGGCAATAACCCAACATTGGTATTTTCTGTCCTGTGTACGTGACCGGTCTTAGGTCCATGGGACGCAGCTCTTCCTTAATTTTTGGCTCAAACTTCTCTTCCCAAACCTGTCTCTGTACAATTGTGATGAGGGCTCCTGAGTCGGCGATGATCTCAATGGGTACTCCTCCAATTTGCATGTCGAGCCTGGGCTTGTCCGATTCTGCGCACCCCACGCCCAGGATCTGGGCATCGATGTAGAGGACTTCCTCTAAATCCTCCTCCCCTGTCTGGTCTTCTCCTTCTTCCTGGGTTTCCTGGTCTATGTACCTGACCGTGGCTCCTTTCGATCTCCTCCGACATACCTTTTCGTGATGTCCAAAGACGTGGCAGTACGCACATTTTACCCTGAACGCTGGGCACACTTTGTTGATCTCCAAGTGCGACGTGCTTCCGCATCTGTAAGAGCACGGCCATCCTCCTCTTCCCGTCCTGTTGGCCGTGCTCCCTGGGTGAGTGTTCTGTCTGTGTTTTTGCCCTTTTTGTGGTTCTCTCTGCTTGGCCTTCTCATTCTTGCTCTGTGTCACAATCCTACAGACCGTTTGCGTCGCTCCGGTGTCCTTCCGAGCCGCTTGGGCGCATCTCTTAGACATTTCCGCTTTCTTCACTAGAGCCCAAACTTCCTTCAAGGGGGCCTCTCCGTTTACCCACAGTTTTTCTTGCACGTGCATGCTGGACGTGTGCATTATGATCTGGTCCCTTATAAGATCATCGTGTAGCGCGCCAAATTTGCATGTGAGGGCCAATTTCTGCAGTGCCGCTACGTACTCATCAATTGTCTCTCCGCCCTCCTGTTTTCTCTTGAAGAAGTTGTGCCTGTCTATGGCTACGCACACTTCGGGTCTGTAATGCACGTCAATGTCTTCAATTGCGTGGCTGAACACGTCTGTGTCGTTAGCATCTCTTGCCTTTTTGACGATGGTGTCATATACTCTGAGCCCCTCCAGGCCTAAATTATGTAGCAAGATCTTTCTTCTTCTGGGGCCTGCGTACGCTGCTCCATTCTCTTCTTCTAACGCGTCCAGGTAATTGAGAAAGTACAGTTTCCAGTCTTCCCACGGCATTGTGGGTTCTCCCCTTTTTGGGAGGAATGGTACCAATTGGGTTAAGGAGGAGGGCTGTGTCGCCATCTTGCCGTTCCCTCCTGGGCCTGCTTGCGTCGGAACTGGTCTACCCGGCGGACTGCCTGGAGCTTGTCTCTCATCCACGTCCACGTCTTCTTCACTGTGCTCACTGCCGGCTGAGCCGCCTCCAACTGCACCGTCTGTGTGCTGTGGCGTTTGCGGGTTGTCTCGGACCGTACCATCAACAGCGTTCGTTCCTTCCCCTTTGCCTCGCAGTGCCGCCAGCGTGGTGCGCGGGGTGTCACACTACAGTGGAGTGGGGCTTCTAGTGTCCTGGACGGTGAGTCGCTGTTCTGTTTGTGTTCTCTCGCTGCCGCCTTACTCGCTACCGCCGTTCTGCTTGGGTTCGGCTTGCGGTTCCACTGCTGGTGTGCTTGACCACGCTGTGGTCGTGAGTGCTTAATCGCTTCTTTTTTGGGATCGTCCTTCGTCCTCTGCCGCGCTCCGAACTACCGTTATCACTTCCCGCTGTCCGGTTGTCTTCGCACCATGGGCTCTCCAGTCAGATCCCTTGCCTCGTCGCCATTCTAAAGATACTCTCACTTCAATAAAGACAGGAGACTTCGGTAGGTTAACTTTGGTTTATTCTACGGAGCGCCGGGACCACGTCTTAACTCTATGCTGTTGGCGCCAGAATGAAATGGCCGCTAGCCATTTCCGCTTACCCCCTTCCGGTTCCGGTCACCTGAACACTAGACCGATACCACACTAGGCACGAGGTCACTTCTTGAAAAGCTTATACGGAAGGGAAGTAGGGCTTACACTGCCGAGGGACAGTGTCGGCCATTTTTAAACGGGTCAATGATACTCCTAAATTAAACAAACTCAAAGATTAGAATTACTTGTGTCTAAGGGTTCCCACGCGAAGAAATCACTTACTGTTGTCAGACCAAGAAATGGCGCAAGAGCATATCATTAGAGAATATTTCTCTGTAAGAAAGAACTTACACCACTCTGCGCAAGGTCACTAACTGTACAGCTTATACAGAAGTAAAGGAGTACTTACACTACCCTAAGCCAGTGTCGGACATCTTTAAACGGGTCAGTGATACTACTAAACTAAACTAAGTCAAAGAATAGAACTGTTTGTATCTCCGGGAATCACTTTCTGTTGTCAGATCAAGAAACCGGCGCAAGAGCACATCATTAAGGAATATTTCCCAATAAGAAGGAACTTACGCCACTCTGGAAATAGGGGGCAGAGTCAATATTAATGGGTGTTGTGGTGGAACGCCAATCACAACACCCAATTCCCTCTCCTTTCACGCTAAGTACAGTGTGAAAGGGTGCCTTATTGACAAGGCGGTGTTAAACCACTTTAAGGGCCAGATGTAGGAGCCTTAATACCGGTCGGAAACGGCCGATTTCGGCCGTTTCCGACCGGTATTTGGCTTTTGAGATGTAGGGGGCATTTTATTTACAGAATCGGTATATTTACCGATTCGGTAAATATACAGAATCGGTAAAATACCGAATCGGTAAATATACCGATTCTGTAAATCAAGATGTAGGTGGCACTGTAATCAGTGCCACAAGCCCTTACCGAATCGTTATTTACTATGGAATACTATTCCATGGTAAATAACGAATTCCAGTCTACATGCACATCTGTGCATGTACACCTGTGCCATGTGGCACACAGACATGCCCTAAGGGCATGTCTGTGTGCCACATGGCATACAAGCCAGAAACAGAGGTGCAACAGGGTGTCAAAGTGACACCCTGTCACCCTTGCAAAATCGGTAATTTTACCGATTCTGTAATTACAGAATCGGTATTTGCCATTGATTCCTATGGGCTTCAAGGCCCATAGGAATCAATGGCAAATACCGATTCTGTAACTACAGAATCGGTAATTACCGAATCTTACAGATTCGGTATTTTTACCGAATATTTTACCTACATAGCAATTACCGAATAGTGAATACCGAATCTGTAAAATTCGGTATTTACCATTCGGTAAGTTGCTATTACCTACATCTAGGCCCTAGTGGCTTAGCGTGCCTTGTAAATAAGGCAAAGTGCACATTGCCACAGGAATGTCACTAAAAGTGACATTCCTGTGGTGATAGATGATTGTAAATATGCGTAAATATGCCTCTGTGACTCAGGCTTACAGTTACGAGATAACACAGATCAGAGTCACGTTTAAATCGAACTAGTGAGTTTGACCCCCTGCAAACTAATCTCTTTTGCCTAATAGGGTCGCCTACACCATCCCCACACCAGCTGACAAAGCTGGGGATTGGCGACGCAGCTGCTACTGTGTGGTATTTATGTTGGCATAATATGTTTTAACCGGTTGGAAAATGAAAAATCTGAAAATTGGAAGAATACTCAAATATTGGTGTCTGGAGAGATCCTGTATCCAACACCACAAGTCCAGGTTTCTCTGCACTCCTATGTGGTTTGCTGTCCATCCTAATACTCAAGTTGAGCCTCAACATAGGACTTAATGCAAAAAGTATCTTTCTGGATGAAGTACTTCTCCTACCAAAAAAGATCGCCGCTACTTTCTGATTCTCATTATTAAATGGTGAGTGCACTTGTCTGATAAATCAGAGATTAGGCAAAATGCATGATTATCACCCACAATCCACATATGTACTGATATCTCACACACACCACTGACATGCACGCTGCTCACATATGGTGTTTAGGCAAAATATTGTGTGGATAAAATATTGGGTCAAAAATATCAAGGATAAAAATATTGTGAAGATAAGTTTCTATCGGTAAGCAATGTTTTACTATACTTAACTCCAAATATGTGTACCTTGATGATGTATATATATCTTCAAGCTAAATAGATGTGGAGTTAAGAATAGTAAACCTATACTTACCTATTTGCATTTTACCTTCTCGATATTTTGGTCCTCGACATTTTTTACACAATATTCTGTCCACACTATATTGTTGTCATAAATATGTTATTAGAAAACTTCCCATACACTTGTATTCTCATACAACACATACATGCTCTTTGACTAGATTGGGACTGTCCACAACCCATAATCTAAGTTATACTTACAAGTCCGAAGGTCTTAACAGCTGACATTTATGCGAAGTCCCTTCCATTGGAAAAACCCACAATCTGTTAACGACAGACAGGGTCCAGCTGGCTGCTACAGCGCCAAGAGTTCAAGGGCTGATGAACCTGTGCTATGCTAAAACTATGTAACATAAGGAAAGTTAAAAGGGTGTGAAACATCCTAAGAGTAAAATTGAATTACACACCACTCTCTAACAACACAGGTCTACATCCATTATAAGATGCTCTGATGCTTGCCTTTAGGAAAATGGGACCATCCACCTAATATACACAAAATAATAGAACAATGTAGGAGCCTGCAAAGCAACAACTAGAATTTGTTTGAAATATTTCCCAGAAAGGAAGTTGTTCACACACGTGGGACAGCACATGCCTAATGGGATTGATAGTAATCGCAATAAAAGATACGCGTTCCACTGCCACGAGCATCAAAAGACCAGAAACTTACCTTTGTTCGACAACCCTTGGAAACAGACCCAGTCTAACAAAGGGCACATAAATCTAAACATGATAATAAGTTTTGTGTTTGTCTGAGAGTTATTCAACAAAAGGCTACTGGGAAATGAATATATTCAAAATTAGGCCCACTAGGCTTCTCTATGTCCATTTTGTCCTTGGTCGTATTCCTACAGTCATCTGCTTGTTTTTAGTACTTGGGTAGAAAATAGTTTCGGGGCTACAGAAGGCCAAACATGCCTACTAATCATGTGGTGAGCTCTAGAGGAAAAGGTTAAGTATTATTAAAGGCGCATTAAATTACGTCAATCATTATTTGTGTTGGACACTTTTTGCAGGGTTACCTTCAAACTTTTTGCCTCCCTCCTGTATTTTTCTGACATGTTTTTGTTAGCTTTAGTACTCTGGGCACTTTACCACTGCTATTCAGTGCTAATGTGCATGTGCTCTCTCCTTTAAACTTTGTATGATTGGTCGTCACCTGTTTCTCATATGTAATTTGACTGTAAGTCCCTTGTACAGTGATATCCCATATACCCTGGGCCTGTGAATTAAATGCTAATAGTGGGCCTGCAGCGCTGCTTGTGCCACCCACAGAAGAAGCCTTTCATGCCTGTCTCAGGTTTATGCCACTACAGGGCCTGCAAGAGCCAAATTAACCTGACATTTAAAGTTTCTTGCCAAGCCTGAAACTCCCCTTTTTCTACATATAGGTCTCCCCTAAGATAGGCCATATTCAGCCCTATGAACAGGGTGCTGTGTGGGTACAAGGTAGGACATGTGCCTTTATTTTTTGGCATGTCCTGGTTGTGACAAACAGCCTTTTTTTGTTTTTTGGTTTCTCACTGCTGTGAGGCCTTCTCCTCTCTTAGGTTTGCATTGGGAATTCCCTGAAATGTTTTTGAGTGGCAATTTCTGATCTGGAAGGAGTAGCGTTGCCATGTTTCATGTTTGGAATAGTAGTGATAAATCCTGCTTATTGGTGAAGATGGATTTTTCATTACTATTTTATAAATGCCAGTTTTAGAAAATGGGCATTTCTATATGCTTATTAATCTTTGTTCTTTGCTGCCTTACTCCAATCGATCTAGTCATCAATCTAGTGTAGAGTGACAGCTGGGCTTCTACATACTTTTCAGACAGCCATCACACAGGAAGGGTTGGGCTTAACAGGGTTGCATCTGCATTCATCAGCATATTGAATGTTCTTCCTGGGTTGCGAGTGCGAGGGACATCGACACTTTACATTTGTATAGTTTGTGTTGTTCCCTCACACAAAGGACTTGTTTATCCCCTACTGATGTCTGTAGCCAGAGCTGGTATTGAATGGGGGTGTTATGCACTTCTAAAAGTTCTTTTGAAGATATCTCTACATCAAAGACATTTTGAATATAAGTACAGGGGCTCTGACCCCATGATTTTTAGACACATAGCTAGATGCTGCTGGCTCTACATACCATACTGCACCAGAGGACCATTGGGCTGTCAGGAATGCCACTTGGACTTTGCTTTTTTGTTGCGGACCTGCTAAGAAGGATTGGCTCTTCACCTACAAAGACCCCTGTGGCTGGCCTGCTGCCTACTTTCCTGATTTGGTGTCCCGGTGTACTTCAAGAGCATGTTGGCTTGCCTCCCTGATTGTATTGCAACTCCAGGGTCATCAAAAGGTGCCTCAGTACACCTCTGCTGTGAGACTCTTGTCTGCGTATCCGGCAGTGGTGTGGATTCCCATAAGGCTGTGCTGGAGAGCTCCGCTCCTTGCCCCCTCGTTTTGACAGCCAGCGCATGGTGAGCGTTGCACTCCTACTCCTGGTGAAATTCTAGCACATGGAGAACACTTCATTATTCTACGCCCTTTGACCAGGGATTGGTGTGGTGGGTGTTTTCTCCTGTTTCAAGCTAGAGGCCAGGAGCACATGTACAGGGCCTCTCTGCTGGCCCAGACTCACAGTTCCTCCCCCATCTTCCCAGCGCTTCCCTCTCCGGCAGGTGAGAGAGACCGTACTGGTGCGAGAGCATAGAAGGGAGCAACTCCAAAAGACCTTCCAGTTCCGGAGTCTGACTTCCCCCGGGCAGGGTCCAGTCACCAGGCACCACCCAGCAGTGCTGCTATGACCTGTAACTGCACCCTGTACATCCTCTTGCCAGGCGTGGCCAGGGGCTATGTAATAAACAGGCAAAGACCACATGTGGTCTTTATCTCACACTGTGAAACTGTGTGCAAGTGATATCATTGCTATTGGGGAACGACAGAAACAAGCTTAGTGCCTAGAGGCGAGGCCCTGGTGAAGGACTGGGTTCTTTGGACCCAGCGGTGCCAGGGCACAACACCTGAAACCTTCGTGGGTAACCTGCTCCGGCGTACAAATCACAGAGACACGGGACACTTCCTTCGGCGTCAAAGAGTCAAGGTTTATTTACTGCAGGGAACACAGAAGTCACAAGAAGTACATCGAGTGTAGTTCGGGGAGACTGCTTCAAATTGTATTTGTGGATCGCTCCTTTTATACAGTTTCTACCAATAGGATAACACGATACACAATAGTTTACAACCTGGTTCCCACAAGTCGCTCTCAGAGGGGTCGCTTAGATCACTTTGAAACACACAAGATCCGGAACATAAGTGCGGAAACATTTGGCGGTTCCCAACTGTAAAAACCCATCTTCCCACCATTAGCAAATTCCAATCAGCAGTAAAGTAGATCGAAACAGGAACGAAGACAGGTGCAGAGGAAGACGGAAACAGTGGGGAGATCGGAAAGGGTGTAAAAGGGGAGTGTCGAGAAGCACGAGATACAGGCATCAAAGGGACGTGCCTAATGAGATGCACGGCTGAGACAATAAGCCCGTGCGGCAAGATGAGCCTCGAGCGGCGCCATCTGTTTTACAGTAGCATCCCCCTCGTCATAAAGACACTTTCAAAGAACATGTGTCTTCCGCAAATATCTTGGGAGTCCCAGGGTCGCGAAGCGGACAGCGTCCGTTCGCTGGCTACTTGAGGGCAAGAGACAAAATGGATGCCGTATCTAAGATGGAACCCGTGGGTACAGATGACAAACCCACATAACAAACAAACGGTTTAAGTTAGCACAGCGAAACTGCGCACACTTGCTAAACTCGTCATTTGCGGTTCATAGATACTAGACTCGACCATATTCGTGTGAGTCGAAAACACCACTTACAATTGTCACGGAACCTCAGACGCTCCTTTTGCCCTCATGTAGGCAAGCACTAGTCGGAATCATACTCGATATTCATCAGACCATCAAGATGTCGTTGTAGCATAGCTCTGTCCAACCGAGTCCCCTTGGTAACAGATGGTTGTCTCATACACGTTGTAGCACAGAGGCCACATAAGGCAGGACCACACTGCACACAAAGGCAACACGTGAACAGGAACACTACCACAACCCCGATGATCGTCAGAATCTTCCAACCCCAAGTCGACACCAGGCCCCAAAACCAACCAAGTAGCGTCCAATCCCCTACATCCACGTGTATGGATTCGGAGATCTTGTGCAACTTCGAGATGGCTTGATAGACAGTAGGAGCATTATCTGGAATGAAAATGCAACAGCTCGAATGGATCACTTTACATACCCCACCGCGATCTGCTAAGACAACATCTAAAACCATACGGTTTTGTAATGTCATAAGTCTCTCCGCCTGAAGTTCTGTGGTGATATTACCAAGGGCACTGGCAGTAATGTTAGCTGCCGATTCTACCACTCGAGTCAAATGTCTCAGATTCCTACTATTAACCATAGGTCCCCAAAACGGGAGGAAACCCTTGAAAAAGTCTCCTGCCTCTTGACCGGCAGTATCCTCTTCACTAATTACGCCTCGTACAACTCTAGTCTTATGGTAATCGGCATCTACAGTGAACGTCGGAGGCAACAGATTTGCAACAAAACATGAGCCCATGAAGTCTGCGGGCAACCATGTGTATGCACGATCATGACAGATGAAGTACGTACCCTTGGCAGCCAGAAGCACAGGGATCGGGGACATTGACAGAACGTAACTTTCAGTGCAAGCACTTACTCCAAGTGAGGCTTGCGAGCCACGACCCACAAGACAAAAATTACCAGTGTGGGGTACGACCCATATTGGAGACGAGCTTTTAAGCTGCTTTTCATTAGTGAACGTACTATATTCCCCTTTATTCGGTGCCCTATAGGCTTGTACCTCTGCCTTAGGGATGAGATAAGCATCATAGATCTCATCTTCCAAATCCTGTATTATCATCGATACCACCCACTGCCATGAGGTAGGACCCGGTTTGGGGGAACGTTCTGGAGAGGGGTGGAAACCTAGTGCGCTTCGAAGCATTGTTTGGTATGCTCGAGCTGACCCTTGGGAACTATACGGTAACACCAGATATGGAATTCCCTTACCCGTAGTATGTGGCATCAACCCACACACCCAACAATTAGTAGTGTTAACCACTAACTGATGCTGATGGAGGAGCTGGATAAAGGAATTGTTGCGGAATTCTACACGTCTAGCCTGTTCGTGTTCTGGTAACATATGAAAGGAATGAGGAGAAACAGTAGAAGTAATGTTAGGGTAAGGAGTAGGAGTAGGGGTAGGAAGTAAGAAGTAAGACATAGTGTAATACACCCCACCCGCCAAAAATGCGGAAGCAGTAAAAAACAATACAAACAATTGGGATACAAAACATTTCGTACGACTAAGTTTCTGCAGTTTGACTCTATACGCCTGCGTTCCTTCCAAATCGTTCAGCTTTAAAAATGCCATTTCCCTACGACCGTCCGCAACGTTTCTTGACGCACTTCGTTCTGTGCAGCAATAGTCAATTCCCAGGAGTTCCTAGGAACCGACGGCCTTTAACCTAGCGTCAAGACCTACTGTCCAGAAGGAAGTACGCGCGCGGCCCTACGGCCTTCAATACACAATATGTATTTTATTTAGCACAAATAATTCAGCTGTGGAAGGAAAAAGATACAAGAAAAAATCTTGATATATGTACAAAACAATTTTCAGTGATACGAATTGTTCACAGTTGATCAGGGGAAACGAAGATATTGCAGTTATCAATTTCAGCAAAGCAAGCAAAAAAAATTTATTTGTCCTTAGTATGAGAACGCAAAGAATATCGATGTTTCCCGGGACGTGTCTGCTCGTCAAACAAAGGATCCGTTGAGGAGACAGCGTCCTGTTGATCAGTTTGTTGATTTGGTCTTGAGTCTTTTGCTGACAATGTTCCAACAATGGCTTTCTGCTGCGCTGAGTGTTCACCAACAAGTTGTGCGTCACTGAAAGGTACAAACGCCGGCAATGTCGCTGCTTCTGTTGACGCAATGCCTTTCCTCACCCACGGGTCTGCCGGCAAAGGAATAGGGACTCGCTTACAATGGGTAGCATGTACCCAGTTCTTCCGTCCCTCAAGACGAACGGCAGTCCTCGTGGCCAAAAGCACCTGGTGAGGTCCAACAAAGCGGGGGTCCAGATTCTTCTTGCGCGAAAAATTTCGGGTGACAACCCAATCACCAGGCTGGAGCTGGTGGCCTGGACCCTCCGTCTGCGTCGGCAAGGCGTCGTAAACCTGTTGATGAATTAACCTCAGTTTAGCAGTCAAGTCATGTAAGTAGTCAATCAACATCGGGTACTCAAGATCAACAAATATACCTGGCCTAGGAACCCCCCACACATTCGCAGGACGGCCGAACACTATTTCATAGGGACTAAGCCCTATTCGGGAGTGTACAGTCGCCCTAGTTGACAGTAATGCTAGAGGCAAAGCGTCAGGCCACGAAAGTCCAGTCGTAGCCTGGATCTTCGCTAATTTCAGTTTAAGGGTGCCATTGTACCCTTCAACCAATCCAGCTGACTGGGGATGATTGGCGCTATGGAATTTCTGATTAATTCCAAGGCCCTTACACACACTCTTCATCACACTTCCAACAAACTCACTTCCGTTATCTGACCACACGACTCTAGGCATTCCATACCGAGGAAAGTATTCCTTCAGTAGGATTTTCGCAGTAGACAAAGCAGTATTATCTTTGAGGGGATAGGCCTCGATCCATCGGGAGAATGCGCAAACCACAACCAAAACGTATTTCAGGTTATTGCATCGCTCCATATGGATGAAGTCCAATTGAATCACCTCAAAGGGATACGAAGGAGGAGCAAAACTGCCAGGGGGAGTTGGGGTTCCTTTGCCAGGATTGTACATTATACACACCATACAATTCTTCACCAAACGTTCAGCACACTTAGTAATTCCATCATTCTTCCACACATCAGCCAACAACTTGCAAATACCTTTCGCGCTAATATGTGCTAACCCATGTGCCATTTGCACAACGGCCAGTACATACGCATCAGGCAACATCCATCTTTTCTGATCTGACAAATCAATCCAGCAACCATTCACATCCAACCTTCCCGTACTTTCTTTCCACTTCATCTTTTCAGTGTCGGTGGCCTCATTCTGAATTGCTTTCACACTCTCTATAGTATTCTCACACATACTCGATTCTGTAGGCCACCTAACCGAATTCGTCACATACATTCGAGTGCTAAGGTTCCGGGCAGTCTCCTTAGCAATCTCATCTGCAAACGCATTACCACGACCAACATCATCCGTCACTTTACAATGCGCACTACATTTAACAATTGCAACTTGAGCAGGCAAAGTCAATGCATCCAAAAGATCGTTCACAAGCTGGCCATGCTGTATTTTCGTGCCATGTGACGTCAAGAAACCACGTTCTCGCCACAATCGTCCGAAACTATGCGCTACACCGAAAGCATACTGACTATCGGTGTACACATTCACACGTTTACCTTTTGCTAACACACATGCTCTAGTAAGAGCGATCAGCTCTGCAGCTTGGGCAGAATTCTGATTCAATCTCGCAGTCTCAACAACAGTATTCAATGTCACCACAGCATAAGCAGTAGTCACATCACCATTCGGCAATTTAAAACATGACCCATCCACATACAGGATGCCATCCGGGTCTTCCAATGGGGTGTTTTTAAGGTCCACACGACCTTTTGTTTCCTCCTCTGTACGCAAGTAACAGTCATGTTCTGTTACTGCATCTGACTCTGCACTAATTGGTAACAAAGTTGCCGGATTTAGGACATTACAACGTTTTATCTGAATGTGGCTTGCCAAGAGCGTCAATTCGTACCCAGATAACCTCGCACTCGTCAAGTGCTGAGTTTTCGTGCGGTTCAAAAGAGTATCGACTGCATGCGGAACCATCACCGTAAGCATATTATCCATGACCAATCCTGCTGATTGTCGGATGGAGACCGCAGCTGCCGCAGTTGCTCTCAAGCAACTCGGCAATGCTCTAGCTACTGGGTCTAAGGTCGAGGAAAAATATGCACATGGACGTTGCTTACCACCAAAAGGTTGCGTTAAGACGCTTAAAGCACAACCTTCCCTCTCGTGAACATATAACGTGAACGGCTTGCTGTAATCAGGGGTACCTAACACAGGGGCCGAACACAATGAATCACGTAATTCAGAAAAACTTTTCTGACATTCTTCCGTCCATGGTAAAGGAGTCGAAACATCCTTGCACGTAAGAGCCACCAATGGTTTCGCTAGCAATGAAAAATTAGGAATCCACTGCCTACAGTACGATGTGATACCTAGAAAGGCACGCACATCTCTTTGGGTTTGTGGCACAGCCATGCGCGCAATCGCTGCAATTCTCTCTGGGGTCAATCTCCTTCCCTCCTTTGACAATAAGTGACCTAGATAGGTTACTTCTTGACAACAATATTGGAGTTTAGAAGGTGACACCTTGTGATTTAACTCACAGAGATGTTGCAGCAACGACACTGTAGCAATTTTGCAAATGTCCTGAGTATCAGCAGCCACCAATAAGTCGTCGACGTATTGGATTAAAGCCGCACCAACCGGTAACCTAAACGCATCTAGTTGACCCTTCAAAGCTTGACTGTAAATCGATGGACTTTCACAGTAGCCCTGAGGAGCGCGTTTGAACCGGAAGCTACGTCCACCAAGAGAGAAACCGAAAAGGTCCCTGCTCTCTTCGGCAATCGGGATGCTGAAAAACGCATTTTTCAAATCAATCACCGAAAACCATGAAGCCGTAGCTGGAATCAGAGTCAGTAGCGCCGTAATGTCAGGCACAACAGGGAATTGAGGAACCACAATTTTATTCACCTCCCGTAAATCGATAACAAAACGATAAACAGGCGGTTTGGTAGGATCAGTACGTTTAAGAATGGGCAGTACAGGACTATTGCACACGTTTCCCCGAGTTTCTTCAATGACATCTTTCTCGATCAAATCATAGATGATCGCTAACAAAGCTCGTTCACCATCCAGGGAGATACGATATTGGGGAATACGTGGCAATCGCACATTCGATTTCAACCGAACAACATAAGGGGAGATATCAAGTAGGCCCACGTCGTTTGGACCCGTCGCCCACAAAGATGCAGGAAGAGAATCCAATTCCGGTGGAAGCTTATCGAGGGACAAGTACATGGGAGAGACTACCCTCTCTCCTAACGTAAGCTTTACACCCGCAGGAGAACAATACAAAGTCGCATACAAGCGTTTAAGCAAATCCAGACCCAAAAGATTTTCACCACAACCAGTGGTTAAAATCAACGGAGCTTCGAGCTCACGAGGCCCAATTGTAAGGGGCAAAGGGCGCGAAACTGGATTGCTAACGGGGGCGCCAGAGAATCCAACAGATACATTTGTTAAGCCAGACAAAGGTGCGCCAGGGAGTTTCGAATGCATGATAGAACTTTTCGCTGCACCAGTGTCCAACAGAAAAGGCTCAACGACGCCCGATGTAGCAACTGCGACGTAAGGCCCTCTCTGATCAACCGGAACTGATACCACTCCCTCTCCTTGTCTTTGGCTGTCCTAGTAATTACTATCGTCAGTTCCCTGATCGACGTAATAATCGTCTACATTGTACTGCGCAGATCGTCCTTGCGATGATCCACGTTGGTCGAAACAATTATTAGAATTTGATGAATGGTCAGAGCGATCATTCTGAGCACCACGACCTCTACCACGTGATGCGTTCTGTGAACCACCACGACCTCCTCTAGACGAATTACCACCACTACGGTCATTTAAAGCAGGACAATCAAATTTAATGTGTCCCTCCTGTCTACAATAAGCACATTGATTGTACCCCAACGAAGATCTCTGAAAAGATGAATCATTACGCGGCTGCGATCGATTTGATTGCGACTGCGATCTATTCTGCTGAGGCGCATTCTTATTAGAACGCGGCGGATATGCTTGTTGTAACAACACTTTAGTTTTCAGCTCTTTCGTCTTTTTATCGGCACGGTCATTTTCCTCTTTTTCTCTATTTTCGTAATATTGTGCCGTAGCCAATATCTGAGCTGAGGTAGAAACGGCCCACGCACTTTCTGAATTCTTCAATTTATTGCACAAGTCGGGCAATAAGTTCGATACAAATTTATCCACAAACAACCTCTGTCCACCCTCAGTACCCATATCCTGCCCACTATGATCGACGAATGTTTCCTCGAACCTCGTAAAGAAGTCTGAAACACTCTCATCTTTCTTCTGCTTACAGGCTGACAACTTGTCCCAATTTACCCTCATAGCTGGCATAAGCGTTTTCATTAATGTAATGATTCGCTGGGGAAGAAGTTCAATCAACTGATCTGGTTTAGTAGCAGCCACTTGTCCAGCGTCTGCCGCTGTAATGGCAGCCCAATCACCACCTAATTCATTCGCGTGATCTTGGTGACGAATCTTGGCCCATACCGGTTGCGGTACGACATTGCCAAACAACATGTCGATATCGGCCAGATTCATTATCGTAGCGTCTACGAGCTGCGATAATTCCTTGTAATACCCCGCAGGATTTTTGCGAGGATCAGGCAAAGTTTGTTTCACCTGAAGCACTTCCGATCGTTTCCAAGGGAGGTGTATCCACACTCTCTGGAAATGTGCTGGTATTGGAGCATTAGCATTAGTATTATCAGCGGGTACCCAAACTGGCGGAACTTCTCGCATAGGATATTGGCCGGACCCATCTCGTTGTTCAATGTCCTCAACGAACAATGCATGAGGAATAGGAGCAGGACGAAGAGATAGCAACCGTTCAATAGCACGTCGGACATTAGTATCGACTATCAGTCCAGTTGCGAACTGAAGCCGAAGATTAGACAGGGCGGTCAGCACCTCGTCAGGCGCAACAGCCGCTATCTGATCATGTAAGAACTTGCACATTTCATCAAACACATATCTCTGAGTAGGTATGTTGAATTGATCAAACGTTTCGAGGACAACACGAGGTGGATTTCTAACAGGGTTTATCATCCAACCCATCGCCATATTGTATAGCGCAACACGTTCTCTATTACCAGGAAGCTGGCTACGTCTCTGTGGTCCATCAGAACCTGCAGACCCAAAAACAGGTCCGAGCGACTGAAAGAAGCTAGCCGCAATGGGAGAACTACGGTTACAAGTAGAGGGACAGGAGTAAGACACAGGACTAACAAGAGAAGGAGTAGAGACGTTGGCAGCAACAGGGGTTAACAACACAGGAGCAGTAGCGTGAGCAGTAGCGGGAACAGGAGTATGTGGAAGCGGAGGAGCAGTAGGAATAGAAAGAGGCAAAGGAGCAGGAACAGTCGGAAGAGCAAGTGCAGGTTGAGGAACTGGTGGAACAGGTACGGCAGGGACCACAGGAGCTGCGGTACCCTGTACGTACGGAGGTGGCGACTTCATAAGATAGGACATTAAAGAATCCTCAACTGCCTCTTCCTTCTTATCCGACTCCGTAGACAAAACAGGATAGCATTTGTCTATGGACATACGCTGTAATCTCTCAAACACTTCCTTATCCTTATCCTCCTTATCACGCTGAAACTGCTCAGCTTTCTTTACAATAGTAGCAACAGTATCTCGCTGACTACGTTTATTTTGTCTGATCTCTTTCTGTCGGGCTTCTTTGCGCCAGAACCGAAAGGCATCAAACATGGCCGGCCTAGATTTACGTTCGAACAACTTTATTTCCAAATTATCTAAGATCGACGCTTCGAAGCTACCGTGAGGTGGCCAACGAAGATCGCCGTCTTTCTTTGTATATTTGATCCAATAATCGTTAAAAGCAATCGGGCCTAGCCCATGTTTGCTATATAGGTCATAAGTAGGAGTTCCAACCGGAGGTATCGGACACGAGTCCTCCAGCAGGGAGTCCGCACCACAAGGTCTAAAGCAACTGAACAAAGTACTGCGACCAGGCATCTTGCACACTAGCCGAGTTTCACAAACTTCAAGGGTTACGGGATTTCGGGATTTACCAAGTCCCAGCAAAGAACTAAACCCTCGGTCTTTGGCGGCTGCAGTCGTCAAACAAATACAACAACAACAAAGTACGCTAGCAAAGTGTCACCGACAAAAACACTCACACAGCGTGTACAACAAAGACACCCGCTAAAGTGTCTACAACAAAAACACTCGCTAAAGTGTTTACAACAAAGAACTCTGGGAGCGACCCACAAATACTTAACTCAAAGATCAATGGCGTCCTCAGGAAGGCCCGTCAATCGTCTCGCTATACCAAGGTCTACGCCAGGCGCCAAAACAGGTCTACAGTCAGGGTAGCAGTCCGTCGCAGCCGTTAGGAGGCGGGAATCTTCGCGGGAAAAGTCTTCGGGCCACTTATTTCGACAACAGGATCGATGAAGCGGGGTGCACCTTCCCTCGGAGATTTCACACGAAGTTCCTCACGATCGTCAGGCTTGGACCGGTACCACTGATGCAGCCCCACGTTGGGCGCCAACTGAAGGACTGGGTTCTTTGGACCCAGCGGTGCCAGGGCACAACACCTGAAACCTTCGTGGGTAACCTGCTCCGGCGTACAAATCACAGAGACACGGGACACTTCCTTCGGCGTCAAAGAGTCAAGGTTTATTTACTGCAGGGAACACAGAAGTCACAAGAAGTACATCGAGTGTAGTTCGGGGAGACTGCTTCAAATTGTATTTGTGGATCGCTCCTTTTATACAGTTTCTACCAATAGGATAACACGATACACAATAGTTTACAACCTGGTTCCCACAAGTCGCTCTCAGAGGGGTCGCTTAGATCACTTTGAAACACACAAGATCCGGAACATAAGTGCGGAAACATTTGGCGGTTCCCAACTGTAAAAACCCATCTTCCCACCATTAGCAAATTCCAATCAGCAGTAAAGTAGATCGAAACAGGAACGAAGACAGGTGCAGAGGAAGACGGAAACAGTGGGGAGATCGGAAAGGGTGTAAAAGGGGAGTGTCGAGAAGCACGAGATACAGGCATCAAAGGGACGTGCCTAATGAGATGCACGGCTGAGACAATAAGCCCGTGCGGCAAGATGAGCCTCGAGCGGCGCCATCTGTTTTACAGTAGCATCCCCCTCGTCATAAAGACACTTTCAAAGAACATGTGTCTTCCGCAAATATCTTGGGAGTCCCAGGGTCGCGAAGCGGACAGCGTCCGTTCGCTGGCTACTTGAGGGCAAGAGACAAAATGGATGCCGTATCTAAGATGGAACCCGTGGGTACAGATGACAAACCCACATAACAAACAAACGGTTTAAGTTAGCACAGCGAAACTGCGCACACTTGCTAAACTCGTCATTTGCGGTTCATAGATACTAGACTCGACCATATTCGTGTGAGTCGAAAACACCACTTACAATTGTCACGGAACCTCACTGGTACACTGGCGGCGAGGGTGGGCCCCAGACCCCACTTGTTAAAAAGAACCACCCTGCCTGTACAACAGTGGTATATCAGGTACAGCGATGCTGGCTCCTGCCACCCGCCGTCTGCCGACTCGGTGATACGGTTACCTCAACCCTGCTTTGATCTGCTTTTTCCAGTTGTGAGCATTGCAGGCCTCATGAGGTGACATCTCCCAGAACATGCCAAGGTGGACCGCAGATTGCCTATGTGCCTGGCTACAGAGTTGAGAGTTGCTCCCTGAGCCGACATCGCCACTCAAAGCTGCCCCGCTCTTGTTTCAGGCTGTGCAGGCCCTTACACACACAGCCTCCTCGTCGCTCTGCCTATATCACATGAGGTGCATCGGAGCTGCAGCCCCTGCTTCTTGCCTCATCACTGCCCGACCCAGCGAAAAATGCAAAAAGCTCTCAGCTGCCCTTCCTTCTCCATAAGTGCCCATGACAACCTGCCCAGAAGGACTCCTACCTCTGCACATGGCCACCATTGCTTCACGAGAGGAGAATAAAACAAACAAACATTACCACAGTATGGTGAATTGCTGGCACAACCTACATGAACTATAAGAGATACAAACAAACAAAAACAAAAAAAAGGAAAGTATTAAAGGGGCGAGAAGTCTAAAGAGAATGGAAGACAATAAGGAGTGTGATTGAGGCAGTGAACAGTCACATTAGAACCAGGAAAACTGCACCAGTGCCGCTCACCAGCTTGCACTCACCAGCAGCACATGCCAGATAATGAAACACAGGCAAAGGAGGATGCTATTAACCGGATGATGGGGAGGAAGTATTTCTCATCTTGTTCACGAATGACCTTAAACAACACAAACTGCCTCAATCCACCTTCACTGTTGACATTGCAGGATCCAGCGTCAAGGCACTCACTGACACAGGTGCATCAGTGAATGTAATGGGCATCCAGCAGTATCAGTGCCTTCGGCCAAGACCACCACTGGCATCAACGAATACCAGCAAATTTATGTATGGAAGTCAATCCCCACTCCTGTTAAAAGGAAAAACTGTGATCCAGATAAGATCTGCGAATTGTGAGGTCCGGCAACTTTCCACTTTGTTGACAAAGAAGCAGATACCTTCATTGGCAGCCACACAGCAGAAGACCTCAATCTCGTGTCTTTTGCGAGAAATGTGAAAGCATTCCTGACGATGAACTCATAAACCAGTTACCAAACTTATTCCAAGGCTTGGGTACCTGAAAGCTCCACTGATCAAGCTACACATCGACAAATCTGTGGCGCAGGTAGCTTTTAGTGAAGATGAGGCTACTGGGAGAATCGAAAAGGTATCTGGCCAAACACCATGAGTGTCCCGATGGCTATCAATGTGAAGCCAAAGCAACCCTGCAAGATACGTCTCTGCATTGACATGTGACTTCCTAACCAAGCCATCACATGAGAACGGCACATTACGCAGACAATGGACAACATCATTGCTGACTTGAATGGGTTGAGTTGGCTTTCTGAGCTGAACCTTAATGCAGGATACCACCAGCTACTACTTGCAGAAGAAAGATGCTCTATAATCACCTTCTCAATGCATCTAGGATTGCGCAGATATAAGCGAGTAAACTTAGGGATTTCCCCGACTGCGGTTGTTCTCCAAAATGCAATCAGAGAGACAGTGTCAGAATACAAGGGGTCATGAATATGACTGACAATACCCTTATCCACTCTGCAACAGCTGAAGAGCACCGTAGACACCTATGAGCTGCGCTAAAGAGGCTATCAGAACACAGCATCACCTTCCACAGTGAGAGGTGTTCTTTCTATCAAGTTATTTGGCTACATCTTCAACCAACTGGGAGTACAGGTTGACCCCCTCAAAGGTCGTATGCCATCACAAATGTCCAGCAACAACAACAGTCTCCGAAGTACGATGCCTCATGGCATGGCCACCTATGGTGGGCGGTCGATCCAAACCTGGTGACCTCTGCTGAGCCCCTACGTGCTCTGACAAAAGCAGATGCCCCCTGGCAATGGGGCCAGAAAAAGGAAGAGTCATTCTGAAAAGTGAAAGAAGCCTTACTCAGCAAAACAACAAGGCCCTACTTCAACCTTAAGAGACAACTCTGATGTGAGCCCGGTAGGCCTGGGAGCCATACTTACCCAAGAGGTGGAACCGGGCAAGTGGGCACAGCTAGCTTTTACAAGCAAGGCTCTCATGCCTACGGAGACCCGATACTCCTATTTTTAGAGAAAAGCATTAGCTATTAAGTGGGCGTGTGGCCATGTTCATCTATACTTCAGCAGCAAGCCGTTTTGAGTGGTCACAGATCAACTGCTACTTGTCCCCGTATTCCGTGGTACAGCTCAACACTGCCACCGCGGATCGAGTGTTTGGCCATCCAGCTGCAACACTATCACATGGAAGTAACCTACTGGCCAATGAAATCCCGGATTAGGGAAAAGGTTTGGTTCCCTGAGCTAGAAGCTGCCGTAGATGAGGCTGTGCGGCGTTGTCCCTCATGTGAAATCACAAGTCTCCAAGAACTGCCGGCGCCCATCCTCACCGAGGAACCAAGCACTGCTGATTGGTCTCAAGCCTGTGTAGACTTTGGAAACTTCTCAGATGGACACATTACAGCAGTAATGGTAGACAACTGTTCCAAGTACCCCATTGTCGATGTGATAGACTCAACGGCTTTCCTGAATGTAGCCCCAGTGCTGGAAAGGGCTTTTGCGCTATTTGGCTTACCACAAAAAATACAGTTAGACAACAGCCCACCATTCCAGGGGTCAAAGTTCAAGGAGCCACTCGATAACTTGAGTATCAGACACCGTCAGATCACCCCTCAATGGCTGCTAGCTAATGACAAAGTTGAGCGCTTCACTCGCACCAAACAGAAAACACTGAAAATCGCTGTCGCAGAAGGGGCTAATCCAGAGCTGACCTTGCACATGTTCTTAAAAGAGTACTATGGAACACCCCACTGCACCACACAGCAGTCACCATGGTCCCTGATGCCCAACAGGACTAGGCGTGACACCATTCCCCTCTCCCCAGGGATGATATCACCTCCATTTTACCTGGCTGAAGCTCAAACCAATGTGCATGCAAGTAAAAAGCGGTGTGCTAGAGTTCAGCTACTGTCGCCTATGGACTAGGTCCTACGTTTCGGACACCATCGGAACCAGGCACACGGAGAGTCATCTGCTCCGATGGTACCATGATCACTGCTCGAAAGGGCCCAAAGACTGGCACCAGGAATGTGTCATGGTTCCAACAAGTGGATTTTCCAATACAGCCAACTCATGGAAATGAGGAGCAAGAGACTGATTGGGATGGTTTGTACCAGCAGGCAGAGCCTGAATAACCACCTGCCAGCAGCAATACTTCTGAGCCACACTCCCCAAAAGACAAAGCCTGAGAACCGTAGCAACTGGTCCTGTCATCAGCGGTATGACCTCAGGCCCAATCCACCCCGAGCCAAAAACTCAAAGACTTTGCATGCCAAGCACGACAGCAAAGTCTGACAACAATTTGGGGAGGGATGTAACGTTCCACAGGCACCGCCCCCGCAGTGCTGTATGGCCCAGAACTACAATCCTGTACATCCTCTGGCAAGGCGTGATGGAAGGCTATAAAATAAGTGGGCAAACACCGCATGTGGTCTTTGGCTCACACAATGACACTGTGTGTGTGTGATCTTATTGCTGCTGCGGCATGACAGAACCAAGCTTAGGGCCTAGAGGCGAGGCCCCAGTACAGTCTCGGGAGGAGATTCCACCAACAAGAGTGTGGGATTAGACGGAGACTTTGCTTCTCTTCACGCCTGAGCCTGCTGCAGAGAAAGGTTCCACTGGCACTGCCTGGAGTCATCAGTTAACTGCCACATTGGTTTTTGCAGCTGCACTGCTTGTGCGTGGGCAGCTGTGTGTAACTGTGCGATTTACCCTTGGGAGCACTTACCCACCATGTTGGTGCACGAAGGGGGTAAGTCATCAATGGAGGCTCCTTCCCCCTGGGAGCTTGCTCGACGTAGGGACCCGAATATTGCTATAATACCTGTCATAGGTGCTCAGGTGTCCCTGTGCCCTACGTGTTTGGTGAGAGTTGGTGATTTCTGTGCTTCCTTCACCATCTGATCTGCATTCTAGGCTCTTAAGTGTTCACTACGATTACTGATGTGCTTATGAGGCACAGTGTTAATGATTCAGGTTTTTTTCATTACCTGCTGCTTTTTCGTGCCCTGAGGTTATGGTGTATATCAATGTGAGCCGTACCTTGTCAGGATTTGCCTAATATTCACAGTAATGGTGTTTTGGATGACATGTGTAACTTAGAAGCCTTTTCTCTGATTGTTATAACATTTGCCTAGTTGGCAAAGTAATGATTGATTCATGATAAAGTTGGTATTTGTTATGTGCACAATATTCACAGTATTTTTATATAATCCTGTGTGGTCTCTTTTGTGGTGTATTTATTGTGTCACTGGTGTGTGTGTATGTTGCGCAAACGCTTTACACATTGCCTCTGGGATAAGCCTGACTGCTCGTGCCAAGCTACCAAGGGGGTGAGCAGGGGTTATCTAGGGTGTGTAACTCTCCTATCCTGGTGAGATCTGCGTAGCTTAAGCGAATTACATTGCCAACCAGTAAACCCCATATCTAACAATTTGTGATGATTAAAATGTTTTTAGGAGTATTCATACAATTAGCATAAAATGTTTCCTCTAATATAACTCTCTATCAGAGGAGGCTATGTTTAACTTTGGGATAAGAGGCGGTCTGAACTCTGCTTGCAGTTTTGCCATCCCCTGCACAGTACAAATGGTAAAATCCTTTTACCTTAAATTTGGTGATGCACACAGCCCAGCAGTCATAATTAGGAGTCTGCCTACCTCACCAAGCCAGGAAAAAGCCTTCTGCGCATGCCATGACTTTTCAAAGACCTACACAAGTTAAGTGAGCCTTGCATCTTCAAACCGCAGAGAGGTGTGTTACAGGCACCACACAGCCTGGACAGTTAGAAATCATGACCAATCCAAGCAGTGAAGTGACAACACGATCTCACCAACCTGCCATGAATGCCTGGCTTGGGGGCAGGGCAACCTTTAAAGAACAAAGCAGAGTCAGGATTTTTTTTCAGGGACTACCACCTGCACTATGACTGAAATGACTGAAAGTGCTTTTGGAATGGGGGCATCGCTCTCCCTGACGTCCAACAATACTATTGGGCTGTGCAACTCACAGGGATCAATCATTGGGCCCATCTCCCTGACGAAGAACCGGCATACCACCTTTACAATATGGCAGTGCACCCAGGGGGTTATATAAATGCACTGTACCGCTGCTTACACCCCAGACCTTTCCACTGCCTACAGCAAATACTTGGTCTTTGGCGATTGGTGCTTCAGGCCCTAGGCTGGAAAGACAAACTGACTTCTGCCTCCCCACTTTGGGATAATGCCCCCTCTCCAGGGTGGGGGCCTCTGGCTACAAGAGGGAGTTATTCCATTTTCAGATCTACAGCAAGATTACCACATGGCATCCACTGAGTCATACAGATATCCTCAAAACCGCCATGCACTCCAAGCAGCGCCTCCTTGACGAGCACGTGCACAGAGAGGCAATTTCACTCACTTATAAGAAGTTACTCCATAACAGATCCAATACAGTAGCTCAATTACAAGAGAAGTAGGACAGAGACCTGGGAGGAATTTAGGAGGAGGACCGGCAGGAACCACTTGCGCCCCACAAGAAGAGGCCATTAGGGGCAGGTTCCGCCCTGTGCAATTAAAAATTCAACATCGAAGTTACTACACCTGCACCATCCCGGCGCAAATGGGCAAAGCGGATTCTCCACTGTGCCATCGAGGTTGCAATTAGAACGGAACATTTTCCATATGATCTGGGAATGTCCACCCATTCAGAACTACTGATGTTCTGGGGTTTTTGTTTAAGCGAAGTGTGGGGGGGATGGGACACCTCAGCGAAACAGTGTTTGCTCATGGCCATAGACCTCGCCTGTATAGACCAATTATTCATGACTGTTGGGTTGATGTTGGCGAAACATAACATTGCACATGTATGGAGGGCAGTCCTGGGGCACCCACAGAGGGTCTGGAGAAAAGATATGGATTGTTGCATGCTGGTGGAAAGGGATGTTTACGAACGAATGGGCTGCCCGGGAAATTGGTCAAGAATTGGGGGAATTGGAAGAATTTTATAGGCTGCTTGTGTACTATGCCACTCTCTCCTGATCCTGGTACCTTGGGATTGGGACCGCCCACATGTGTCTGGTCCTGATCTATTGGGGATGGGCGGGGCACCAGCTGGAAAGCACTGTACAACCTCTGAACATCACTGATTATCGAAATGTGCTGTGCTGTTGTGTTCATTCAACTTTGAATACAAAAATATTATTAAAAAAGAAAGTGCTTTTGGGTCTCCTCTGCAACTGCCAGTCTTCAATGAAAAGCTCTAGTCAATTCTATGCTGCTTGTTTCCTTTTCCAATCTGCAATGCTCTGTGAAGGGCACTCTCTATGAGGGGGCCCCACCCACTGAAGTATCATAAAAATAACATAAAGGGCTATACCTACCAATAGCCCCAATCCCATGTCCAAATAATCAGTCAGTTGGCAGAGAAGAAAGTTCAATCATTTATTAAGCAAAAATACTCTATAGACGAGCCTCTCCAGCCCTCACCCATCAGGTGTGCGGAGAAGACTGTTGGCTCGCATTCAAACATGAGATTATATACTTTTCAGTGCAACACATATAATCACTTTAAAAGGAAAAACACCAGTTGGCCCTCGAGCTCCAGAAAAGGACCATATATGGCACACATGATTAGTTCAAAGCTTGACTATTTATTACTGGGAAGGTCAGGAGGGGTGACTCCCTTTCGTCTTGGTGCCCGGGAGTGTAGGCACGGCGCCTCCTGGAATGAGCTTATCGCACCCAAAGCCAGATGCGACCTTGAGTCTCAGGACAGTCGAGTAAACAGCATATGTTCAGCTGCTCCCAGTAATTCACATGAACCGAGGTTTGACAACTGCCGGAGACTAACACGTGATCACAGCCCGTGTTCGAGCATACGTTCTAAAATGGCGTCTGTATGGTTCTCGACCTACCTGTTGGCAGTGTTATAGCAAGGAGTGAATAAATGCTGTCCTCCCTGCAAAAGCAATATACAGATATATCAAGCAAAGAGGGTACATATAGATGCATCATGATAACATAATATGGCCCGATACTCCTTATGTATGGGAAATCTATTTTCTATCCCTCACCACTCTAGAAAAGGGGCTTTGCAGGCTCTGCCTGAAAGACTTTATTTTGTTTCTCTTCAGTCCTTAGTCAGCCCAGTGCCAGCTCTAAGCATGCTGCAGAATGGAGTTTCCTTGGAGATCCAAACACATTTATAGAATCAATAAGCTGAGGGGGGGCCCTTCATGTATGGGGGCCCTCAGCACCACAGTGGCTGCAGGGATTTCCATTATACCCCTGCATTGCAGAGGTTGGCAGTATACAACCTGCACGAACAGTAACATATCTCACCTGATCTGCTGCCATACCCCCATTACAGTTAGTTAGCCATGATGGCAGGGTGTATGGGGCCAAGCGCAGTGCAGCCCGGCAGAGTACTGACCATTGCAGATCTTATGAGCTGCTCAGTGGGGCCTGGGTACTTACTGATTGTGGGCATTCTAGCAAGGGTGAGTTTAGTGCAGTCTGTTGGAGACCTTGACAGAATACCTGCCTTAGCCTAGGCAGCAGGGTAAGGTCTTTATAGGCCCTTTGATGCGCCTCAGTTAGCTGCCTTTGGGTGAGGATATGCACTTTCCATCGACCTTTGATTAGGTCTGCTGACCTGACTCATTGAGAAACCTAAAAAAGGATGCTCCTTGGGAATTTGGAATGCCCTTAACTTTAACCTGAGATCTCTACTCAAACACTTGTGGGTCAAGAAACTCCTTAAAACTGAACTGTAAAGACATTTGTCTGTTGAAAAATTGATAAATCCAGAGATCGCGATGGAAGGTCATCAGCTTTGGCTACTGCCACCATATCAGACGATTCAGAAAAGGGGGTGGTGATGAACAGAGTGTCTGAATTAAGCAGACCACTCTTACCCAGTCCAAAGACCAGGGCTTGATCCATCACCGTTATTTATCTCACTGCACCATCCCTGCTCAGAACCTGGCTATATGCAAATCAGTCTGTCCCTGGCCCAGTGCATCATGGGAACAGGGCAGACTAAACTACCAAGCCAATTCTTCACCAGAAAGGAGACAAGCTACCGGGGACCGGTTTCTGGCATTTCAGCCGTCTTCGGCCCGGCTTGCTTGAATCCTGATGGTGCAGTGAGAAAGGGACTCATGTCTGAGTACACCCTGCCACACCTATAGTGGCCAAAAAC
This sequence comes from Lissotriton vulgaris, assembly GCF_964263255.1. Taxonomy (NCBI): domain Eukaryota; kingdom Metazoa; phylum Chordata; class Amphibia; order Caudata; family Salamandridae; genus Lissotriton; species Lissotriton vulgaris. Next base: position 289,951,244 of record NC_141697.1, on the reverse strand, counting down.
GATTCAGAAAAGGGGGTGGTGATGAACAGAGTATCTGAATTAAGCAGACCACTCTTACCCAGTCCAAAGAGCAGGGCTTGATCCATCACCGTTATTTATCTTACTGCACCATCCCAGCTCAGAACCTGGCTATATGCAAATCAGTCTGTCCCTGGCCCAGTGCATCATGGGAACAGGGCAGACTAAACTACCAAGCCAATTCTTCACCAGAAAGGAGACAAGCTACCGGGGACCGGTTTCTGGCATTTCAGCCGTCTTCGGCCCGGCTTGCTTGAATCCTGATGGTGCAGTGAGAAAGGGACTCATGTCTGAGTATACCCTGCCACACCTATAGTGGCCAAAAACGATTCAGAAAAGGGGGTGGTGATGAACAGAGTGTCTGAATTAAGCAGACCACTCTTACCCAGTCCAAAGAGCAGGGCTTGATCCATCACCATTATTTATCTCACTGCACCATCCCAGCTCAGAACCTGGCTATATGCAAATCAGTATGTCCCTGGCCCAGTGCATCATGGGAACAGGGCAGACTAAACTACCAAGCCAATTCTTCACCAGGAAGGAGACAAGCTACCGGGGACCGGTTTCTGGCATTTCAGACGTCTTCGGCCCGGCTTGCTTGAATCCTGATGGTGCAGTGAGAAAGGGACTCATGTCTGAGTATACCCTGCCACACCTATAGTGGCCAAAAACGATTCAGAAAAGGGGGTGGTGATGAACAGAGTGTCTGAATTAAGCAGACCACTCTTACCCAGTCCAAAGAGCAGGGCTTGATCCATCACCGTTATTTATCTCACTGCACCATCCCAGCTCAGAACCTGGCTATATGCAAATCAGTCTGTCCCTGGCCCAGTGTATCATGGGAACAGGGCAGACTAAACTACCAAGCCAATTCTTCACCAGAAAGGAGACAAACTATCGGGGACCGGTTTCTGGCATTTCAGCCGTCTTCGGCCCGGCTTGCTTGAATCCTGATGGTGCAGTGAGAAAGGGACTCATGTCTGAGTATACCCTGCCACACCTATAGTGGCCAAAAACGATTCAGAAAAGGGGGTGGTGATGAACAGAGTGTCTGAATTAAGCAGACCACTCTTACCCAGTCCAAAGAGCAGGGCTTGATCCATCACCGTTATTTATCTCACTGCACCATCCCAGCTCAGAACCTGGCTATATGCAAATCAGTCTGTCCCTGGCCCAGTGCATCATGGGAACAGGTCAGACATCATTGCTCCCTGCTTCATGTTTTTCTATGAACTTGTACAGTTGATTATTGGTGAGACGTAACCTAACAGTTGTATTACAAGACACCTAAATGAGTTAATAAATAAGTGGATTGTGTAGAGCCAGTGGAAGCTGGATTACACACATCAGGGTGTGCAGGGGAAGTGGATGTGTAATTAGGAAACGTTTAGATAGTTGGTTTATATTTTCCAGGCACAAACATAAAGTACTTTGCCGAAAATCACACAATTTTCAATAAGTGCTGAAGCTCTGACCAGAACCCCTGTCACTGGGAACCAGGGTCAGTAACACAACTACTAACACATCTCCTGCTTTGTCCTGATGGTACAAATGTTTGATTCTCCATCACAGACACTACCAAATATCACCAAGGAATTAGATCCGATGTTGTGTGTTTCCCATATAGGCCATTGTCGTTTTCCATATGTTAACCTAAGTATGCTCATTGTCGGCCGGTTTTGCTCTGCACATGGTACTAAATATCATGCTTGTTTTTGTGCCACATTGTATTTTCACACTAAGGGCCTCATTAGGATGGCGGTGAATCTGCATCCTCTGTCCCGGTGGAAGCCAACGCCGGCCCGGAGGATGCAGATTCACCGCCGCGGCCACAGGAAACACCCACCGCCAGATTAGGATGGCGGTGGGATGGTCGTGGGAACAGCGGCGGACGGCAGGTTCGTCCGCCGCCGATCCGCGGGTTGTTGGGCGCTATTTGGTGGCGGTGTCTGCAAGACACCGTGAGCCAAATTAGGATGTGTGTTGGAACATGCTTTTCCGCTGCGGCTTTTCCGCCGTGGAAAAGCATGTGGAACTTTGCTTCTGGGGGCCCCTTGCGGGCCCCCAGGGTGAAGGGGGGGTGGGGGTGCACATGGGGGGTACCTATGGTACCCCCCCAGCATTTACATGCACAAAGCAGCAGGCACCGCGCGGTGCCTGCCGCTTTGTGCATGTAAATGTAAAACATGCATTTTTAACCTTGCGGCGGGTGCTGCTTCAAGCAGCACCCACCACAAGGTTAAAGATACAGGATGTGACCGCCAGGGTGGCGGTCACATCCTTATTGCACCGGAGGGACCGCCGCTGCCCCTGCGGACGGTCCCTCCACCTCGGGGATGGCGGACAGACGCAGATCCGTCCGCCATCCTAATGAGCCCCACTTTCCTGGTATTTAGCTGGAGCAGCCCATGAAAGGTCAAACAACATTGCTCCTTGTTATTTTCTGTGGTCGGGCACTAGCACCTAGACATAATAGAAAAATCCAGCTGCTGTTTTTGAACACACACATTTTGTCATATAACCTGGGGTGTGTCGGTTAAAAACACACAGAGAGGAGACTTGCAGGCAGAGCAAAGGTCCTGAGATGAGAGGGCTGCGTCAGCTGAGATGTAGAGCAACTACCGATGTATACTAAGGTACAGGGTTCGCCACTATTCCCAGAGATCTATGATCTATAATCAGTTAGTTTCTGTAGTGATGGTGTGTTTAGGCAAATCTGTCAGCTAATATGACAGGGTGTTTTATTGTGTATGGTCTTTTAATCATACTAATGACATTTCTGACCTGCATTTGTTTTCTAATTGTGATGCAGTTATTGCATATTAGAGCACAATAGTTTGAATAAATATTGTAAGCTTTCTTTGTCTCTCTTTTCTATTTATTGTGGACAAATATGAGTGAGAGAACAAAAGGGATGACCTGCTGCTGCAATCCCTGAGAGGGTCGAGAGTCTTGCCTCAGGTGCCAAATCACTTGTCTCTCTGGAATGGTTAGGAGTGCAAGTAAGGTGTACTATAAGCTAGTCGGATTCTGGTTGATAGGTACTGATGTGGTATGGTGACTCAGTCCCTACTTGCTGACATTCTATGGTCAGACAGCTTTATGTGTTTGATTATGAGCTAGGAGATGCAGTTCACACTATTTTCTAAAAACACAAAGGGCCCGATGTAGGTAATTAAACTTTACCACTTCTTAAATACCGAATGATACCGAATCGGTATTTAAGAAGTGGTAAAACAGGGGGTGGGGGGGGGGGGGGGGGGGTTGTAGGTAATACAGATTCGGTAAATACCGAATCGTTAAGATTCGGTATTTACCGATTCGGTAAATACCGATTCGGTAATGCCAATTGATCCCAATGGGCATTGAAGCCCATAGGAATCAATGGGCATTACCGAATCGGTATTTACCGATTCGGTAAATACCGATTTCAGCAAGGGTGCAGGGGGTGTCACTTTGACAGCCTCTAGCACCCCAATTCCGGACTTGTGTGCCATGTGGCACACATACATGCCCTAAGGGCATGTCTGTGTGTCACATTGCACAGGTGTGCATGCACAGATGTGCATGCACACCTGAATTCGGTATTTTACCACCCAATAGGATTGGATGGTACAATACCGATTCTTAAGGGCCTGTGGCACTCTTAGGAGTGCCACCTACATGTGGATTTACCGAATCGGTAATTATACCAATTCGGTATTTTCCCGATTCTGTGAATTTACTGATTCGGTAAATTTACAGAATCGGTAAAATATAGGCCCCCTACATCTGAAAACCCATTTACCGGTCGGTAACGTCTGAATTCGGCCGTTACCGGCCGGTAAATGGCCACCTACATTGGGCCCAAAATGTTTTCCTTCTTCTTCCATAAGACTTCATCTTGGAAGCACAGGCTTATCAGAGTGGACCGGTAGGCTTTCAGAGGTGTGTGAACAGGACCAAGTCACTGAGCATGGGAAGTAGAGGGGTTCTGAAGCAACAAGGGCTGACTGTGAAACCTGCATTCCAGGCAGTGAAGAGAGGAACCTGGGCCAGTGTTCACAACACAGAAGGCATAGTCCTGCTTCTCGGCAGGAGCACAATTCCTGTAGCAGAAATTCAACCGTCGACATCCCTGGCGCATCTGATTAAATGTTGTCCTAAATAGAAATGTCAAGAAACAGAACAGAAGGGTCAGAGACATGGGACAGAAGTATAAGAAGTTGGGAAACGAAAGAGCCTGACCAGCAAAATCACATGGTGCTGCTGCACGCTATGGAATTATGTGTTTTGGCGGCCTTTTCTACATATTTATCAACTTGCCGCAGTTGCCACATGATCCATCATCTGCTATATAATCAGCAGATTTTACCCAAAAAAATTAAATTGCTTCTACCTCAAATGGATCAAAAGTTGCTATAAACTTGTACTTGCGTCCTGCCGCATACTAGAGGTCATTGGAAGAGATTGACTGAACACCTTTCTGTTGTTATTGCTGTTTGTGTTTTAAACTGGTACTAATCAAATGAAACCTTTACCCAGACATTGTTAAGATGTGTAAAAATGACAAAATGGTAAACATGTCAACATAATGAGAGATACTCTACAAAATGTACCACATTATTTAGTTAACCCAGCCATATAAGTTAGTCCACCCCTGGCACATAATTCCAGTGCCCTGTTTATAGCCACCTGTCACACAGGCACCCAGTCAGACTTCCTCCCACCAGGAATGGTGAACAGGAAACCGTACACAATGTATGCTTCCAGCTTGCGCGTGAAGGCAAACTACACAAGACATGGGGAGCAGCCACAGATGGCATTGTGGTGTGGAGAAAAGTATGGGTGACCTCAAAGGTGTGTGACGTTCCCCCGCAGGAGCTCTAAGAGCAGCTCTGGCACCCAAGCGCCCCCTCTCTTCCCTCTACAGAGTTTCACCTAATCCAAATACCCTCAAACCTCCCTCCCTGGCTGGATCATATTGTGTTGACTATTTCAATAATGACAGGTCTCAAAAAGCCAATTGGAAAAGAGAAGAGAATCTTCACTTCAGGAGTTAGGTAGAGAAAGAAAGACACAGAATTGTGAAGATAAGATACAATGAATCAATAAATTAGTTACCTAAGTTGAAGGGTAATTTCTCAACCCTGTGTTTTTGGTGTTTGGAGGGAGAGTTGTGAGCCTGATATGTCCCACCAATCATTGCAGTCCACTGGTTAAAGAGGGGGTGCTGCATGTGCGACACTGGGTGCAATCCATGCTGCATCTTTCAGGAGCTCAGTGGAGCATCTCTACAAGCTCAGCTGTGACGTCCTCAGAAGTTTGTACCTGGTCGCTGAAGCTTTTGGTTTGAGGGGTTTGTGGGGTGCTTGCAGGAGCTTGGCTGGGTGCCTGGCAAATGGCTGTTTGGTGTCTGCAGGGAATCCGTGTGGTACGTGCATGAACTTCACACTGTAGAAACTCAATGGGTTATTTGCAGGAGTTTGGCAGAGAACATGCCAGGCATCCTTCTGGGGTCCGCAGAAACTTCGCAGGGTGCTTCAGGAGATGATTCTTAAAGTATTACATCTAACTGAATTGCGTTTACACTAGAACCATTCTGAAACCGAATTTCCACTCCTTTTCCCCTTGCAAAGAGTGACGATATTTATTGACAAGTATCCCCGAGGAGAGTGGCGCATTTCAGCATTTTGCCCTGGAGAGAGTTGGGAGATAAGTTTGACAACAAAGTATGCAGCCGGGTTCTTTCTTCAGCCTGAGAGACGCCACACCTATGCAGTTATAAGTAAGCTCCTGTTTCCACTGCACTTTCCAGCACTATAATAAATCCATTCTCTGAAAACTTCCTGGAAGGCTCAGCTAATTACAGCAAAGATGTGCTCTTCTGGCACCATAAAATTGCAAACGCCGGTGTCTCTCGGAGCCATAAAAGTCTAGCGTGCCAGAAAAGCAATGAATTAATTTATAATATTTATCGGAATAGAAGTGCCTTATTGAGCTCAGCTTTTAAATATTCCCATTACAGGGGAATGGTATGTTTACATCCAAATCCTGTACAATCCTGTGCCAGGGATGAGAGCTGCAAGGAAGGCGAAACACAGAAATGTCAGCAGTAGCGAAAGTGACATTAGACACCCTTTGACCCCTGACATCATGTGGTTGACTGTCTTGTCCCTCTCTTAGCCCATCAGCCACCAACTATCTCCTGTCTAAGGTCAGGAGAAGGTCAAGATGACATCTTGAAGATGTAGAAGCTACAAAATGTAAAGAGGACTCTTAAACCCCGATTCTCAGCTGATTGAAGTTTTACTACCCTTGTGCAATGGGTTCAGAAATCGGAATTAGGTGGTATTTTCCACGCTGGTAATTACTGGGGGGCATATTACCAAGCACTAGCAATAATTATCGCTATTGCTTGGTTAGCGTGAAAAAATTATCGCCCAGCTGCGGCGATTTTTATCGCAGATTATCGCAAATGCGATAAAAATCGGCCGCAAAGCATGAATATCGCTGAAAAGTCCGCGATATTCATGCATTAGCGAGCTAATGCTCTTAGCCATGTTATCCACCGCCCATTGGATAACCTGGCTAAGAACTGCTCAGGGGCAGGTGTTAGCTTTTGGAGATATTCGCGCTTAGCGCGAATATCTCCAAAAGTTTGTAATAGGAGATAGAGATGTTAGCGACTGTTTCCAGTCGCTAACATCTTGGCACGCCCACTTTGCATGTCATTAGTGATAAATATCACTGACATGCAAAGTGGGGCCCAAGATGGTCGCTATCTCCTACTAGCTGTCGCTAACTGGTGTTAGCGACAACTAGGTAATAGGGAGATAACTTTATCTCCGCTTTCTTGGCTTTTAAAGCCAAAAAAGCGGAGATAAACCCCCTTGATAATATGCCCCTGGGTGTGTTAAGTACCGCATCCTTTGTCGTGCTTCAGAGGGTTAAAGCAGCGGGAATTTAAAACAGGAAAACAATACGATATTTACAGTGACAATCTCATTTTGAAGGTGTGTGCTATCCTTTGTATTGCTTTAACTGGGTTGTGGAATGTTTTATGTGGGTTGGAATGTTATGATGTGTTCTATGTTGGTCCGTTACATGCTGACTGGGAAGTGGTTAGGACCTGTCGTGGTTTTTAAGCTGCTCCTTCATTATATTGGATTAAATTTACATCTGAATCCACATCTTGGAACCGGCTATTGATTCCTTCTTTTATCACAAGGCCACAAGTTACATTAATGTGTATGTGCTGTTTATCACACTCAATAAATTCCGAAGGCGGGAGTCAGACCAGGTGTGGTAAATAGCACCTGCTCCTCCTTGCAAGCCAGAATCAGGGTAGCAACCCGCAAGCGGTGCAGATATATTATAAAGCTGTGAAAAAATTCCTTTAAAATCATTCACAAGTGTGAGGCATGCATCTGTCCACCAGCAACATTAGACCGTTCTGACATTTTAACATAAGAGTATACTATTGTGAAACGAACAAGTACTATAGAAATTATTTTATGTATATTAAAAGGAACTTGTTAACGTCAGAGAATAAATGAATCCTTGGCTCCTTCTAATGCCACTGCACTATCAGTGGTTATAATCTGATTTAGATTGACTTTTAGTGACTGGTGTGAGACACTTGTGAATTCAGGATAGTCAGGGACCACTTTTTTCTTCTTTAGAAGTACACTCAAGGGACAATCCCTTCTTTTAAAATCTCACTTCATAGTTGTAGCAGGTTCCTTCTGTCTTCTTGTACGCAGGATCCAGTCTCACCGTGACTTGAGGAGTAGGCATGGATTAGAAGGGTTTCACTCACCAGTAAATATGCTTGGCGTCTAGTTGCCTGCAAAAAGTTCTTGATCCTTAAGTCTACAGAGTTGACCTTGGCAAAACATTCTGCCAAAAATGTGCAAATCTACCCATGAAGGTATTTACGTTTGATACATATGATTGCGTTAAGGTGTCAAGGAGTCGCCGGTCCCCCAACCTCGCTGTTGCCAATTAACTCATGCATGTAACTCTATGTCCTGATGATGATCCCGTTATTTCTTGTATGGGATTGAAACATCGTTGACTCCTTGACACCTTAACACAATCATATGTATCATTTCAATGTGCTATGGTGTTTTTCTTCATTTATGCATGCCAATTTGATGATTTCTTTTCCAAGCATCAAGCTATGCCTGAGCCTTTCTGTTTGTTCGTACTCTGATTGTTGCAGAGTTTGTGATCCCACTTTATTGAATATTGAAAGTATTCTTGTCAACCAGATTTTGGGTGGCTTGGGAGGATTGGGTCAACAAGTTGTATAATATAACACCTTAAAATGGTCCAATGATTATGAAATAAGTGAGAATAGGGGAAAAAGGCTGAACCTTAGGAAGGTTGCTACGCTCCTCCTCTTTTCTTGCCCAGCAGTCTTGCGGTCGGCCCATCAGGAACTTTGGAGGTGGTAAAGTCACAGACGATGGCGTGACCTCCCTCTGTAGGAGCCAGGAAAGAGCCTGTACCCACTTAAAGACAATTGCTTATTTATAAATTAAGACAATTTTTTTTTATTCCTGTCTGGCTGGAAACGGCAATATAGATTTCATTACATTTCTGTATTTATTGTTTCTCCCTTACTCTTCATGTGAGGGACCAATGTGTATGTAGCATACTTGTACCCAATCTTATTGGGTACCCTTGTTTGTAAATAATATGAACCTATAAGATATGGCACATTCCTGTCCCTCCTCCTTGCACTGGTGCTTAAAGGGCTGCCTTGCGACAACACACGCTCCCTTGCACCTTGGTACAAGGGTGTCTGCATTAAAGGGATGATAGTTTGTGTGCAGGAAAAGACACCTTCACTCCATTTTGTTGTTTAAATCTCTTTATTTAACATTTTGCACATTTTACAGCGTGCAACCATAAAAATGCCTATACGCCATGATCAGGTAACTGCAAGCGCTACATCATCCAATACCCCGCCGTAGAGAAGGGGGGGCAGATGGGTTGTGTAACAGAGGTTAAAAGTAGTCTCCTAATGGTGCCTGCACAAAAGCACAACAGCACTTAAAAATCTTAACTCTGGGTGGCTCATGGAGGTTTCAGATGGAGTGCATCTTAGGCAAAACTGTGGATATACGGTACAACAAAAGGAGGACAACTTAAGCAAAGAGGGAGTCGCGAGAGACCTGCTGCCATGCCTAGTATAACCAGGGATGCCAGAGCTATCCGGACCTATTGACAACAGAATACTGAAAGAAGGAGAGGGCCATATCGCTTTGGAGGTCGGGGCTACAAAAAAACACCTTCACTCCATATCTATGAGTCCATTAAAAGCCAAGCAGGGTGGCTTTACGTGGTCTTGTAGATATGGCTAAGCCTTGAGCGTTACTCGAACATCACAAAAAGTGAGGTTCCAGCGACACACAGGGCTTGCAAATGAGCTCCTTTGTGGGGAAGACCTCAGGGATCATCCCTTTCACCAGCTGTCCTCACCCACAATGATCCTCTTGCAGGGATCCTCAAGAGCCCTAGTGTCGCTATCATATGTATGCTGGCAATAGTCAAATACATTTACATTAGAACTCAGAAAGAGCGAGAACACAGAACAATAAAGAGTTTTCATGTCTCTCTTCTTCTTATTTTGATGGTTTTCCTGCTTGTCAGACATCTCCGTAAGAGTTTAGGAAGGCTTGATATTTTCTTGGTGTCTTGCATCTGCAAAACATCACAGCCATTCACTTCCACATCAGTCATTGGATCATGTAGTTTCAACAACTGGTTTCTTACTTTAGCAATCCTTACAGTTAACTTCATGAGCTGGCTTTCTCTTACTACAAATGTCCACAGTTAGGAAGTAGCGTCCCATTCTTCTGGAGCAATCTTTGCAAGGGGAGTTGTTTTGCCTTCTCTATGATGCGACTACCAACACACATGTACTTCCCCAAGAGCTGCAGAGTGAGCAAAGTGGATATGCTGGTTGCCCTATTTCGAATGCTCTTGTCTGTCTCTCCCAAGCAACTGCTTCCAAACAAAAGTATACAGGACTGGCCTGTCGGGCAGTCTGGCACTACCAGAAGGACCAGTGTGTGGGTTAATTATTTGGTACCGTCACACCCCAATGGACCAAATAAATGCAATACACACTGGGCTTTTCAAGCAGGCCCATCTGACAGTGCCACACTGCCTGGCAGGCCAGTCCATCACTGAAGGTATAGTTGGGCATTACCCCACACCTGAAACCAATTGTGTTTAACTGAATGTAGCTAGCCTCACACGCCTAGTATGTTTCATTAATATTGTCAGGCTCTAAAACAAAAATGTTAAGCATTAAGGCAGAAGTGTCAGTGTGTGCGTGTGTGCGTGTGCGCGCGTGCTTGTGTGTGCGTGTGTGTATGCGTGTGTGAGAACTGGTGTCTTTATCTAACCTGCTCTGTGCAGGCTCATTCCAGTCCAATGACACAATAGGTTTACCAGCCACAACCAAAAATGTTTTTCAAATGTTACAATGCACATGCCACATTGCCAGAAAAGATGGAATACCTCCCTGGCAGTTTTGAGGTTTCTCCCAGAGAAAACATTTTTTTTTTTTTAAATCAGTTCAAATTGTGAATTTTATAGCCCAGTTTTCACTTATGTTTGCTAAAAGGACTTTGCTCTGAAACGACAAATTCTAAATCAACTACGTTTTAATAATTTGGCATAATAACAGCTTACACTCAGTGTCCAGTGATGATATAACAAATGTAGGCTGGCTTCTCCTTAGAAGCTGTATTCTGCCTGAAAGTTGGCTTCTAAACCCCAGAGCTGCAATTAAGTTAGACCGAAGGGGAAGGAAACGGGACTGTACTAAAGTGACCAGCTTCCTGCACTTTATTATGTACACTTTTTCCAGACCTAGGCTTTTTTTCTAGAGCAAATGTACTCTGGATGTTGTAGTCTTGCTTTGCTTGCATTTAACTAGTTACACTTATACACCTGATTTTGGAATTGTCCCTGTCTGCAAGGTCATCTTCAAAACGTTTTGCCTTCACCCCTCCTATTTATGCTGAAATCGTTTTTGGTGGCCTTAGGACACTGTGCACTGTACCACTGCTGGCCAGTGCTAAAGTGCTTGTACTCTCTCTATTAAACATTGTGGAATTGGCTTGCATCCAATTGGTGCATTTAAAATATTTGAAGGCCCTAGTAAAGTGGTACTACATGTACCCAGAGCCTGTAAATTAAATGCTACTAGTGGGCCTGTAGGACTTATTGTACCACCCACTTGAGTGGTCTTTTAAAACGTGTCCCTGGCCTGCCATTGCAACCTATGTGTGCAGTATTAAACTACCATTTTGACCTTCAAAGATGAACCGCTTGCCAGGCCTAAACCCCCCTTTTAATAGATGTAAGTCACTCAAAGGATAGGCACTACACAGTCCAGAGGGCAGAGTTTAGTGCCTTTAAAAAGTTGGACATGTACTTTTCAGTTTCACATGTTCTGATAGTGAAAAACTCTTACATTTCTTTTTCACTACTCTGAGAACTATCTCTCCTATAGGATAACATTGGACTCCTTTATTACATTCATTAAGTGGTAACATTCGATTGGGAACAGGTTGACAGCTTGAGTTTGGTGTCTAAAGAACTGTTAATTAAAGCCCTCTTTAATCATAAAGACTGAATTTAAGTCATAATTCAGAAAATGCCAGTGTGAGAAAGTTAACACTCTCCTAAACATTTGATACCTGCGGCCTGTCTCTGGGTCAAATGACTAGATGTAGCTGGCAGTTGGTCTTTGTGTATTGCTCCCAGATAGTAAGACAAAGGATTGCTAGGTGTTGGCCGGATGGGCCACTCTGAGTTAAGGATGGGGAGGAGATTTCACCTATCACACTTGCACATCAAACACACCCTGCCTGAGCACACTAAGAAAGGGGTTTGAAACTAGTCTATTGCGACCCAAGATAATCTGAGGCTAGGGTGCCTTTGAGGTTGAATCCTCTAGAAGCTTCTCCTACTTCAAAGTGGGCACCAGGAATGAATATTTGACATCAGACCCCAACTCTTCAGCACACATCTGGACCTGTGGAACATTAAGAAGAAGGACTGCTCTGCTGCAAGAAGGACTACCACTCTGCTTCCCTGCTGTGCTGCCCTGCTGTCCCCTGCCTGATTGAGGATGACTGGACTTGCATCTTGAACCCAAGACCACTAGAGTGACCCCAAGGTCTTAGGAGGCTGACCTCCTCATCAGAAGCCTTATGGACAGAACAGGCTTCCTTCATCTTCAACCCAGCACCTGGACTCTGCCAGCTGTGAGTCCCTCCCTCCCAAGTGGTGCCACCCCAGTCCTGGACCGTTACAAGTGGAACTGAAAGTGCTCTGCAAGCCCAACTGTAATCTGTGCCAATCAACGCATCAGAGACGCTGTATGAAGCATCCCCTCCCCAACAACCGAATCAGAACTGCTGTGTGAACCGGCCGTTGGGCAGGACTTCGCATCGTCGACCGCAGCCTTCCATGATCAGCCATTGCAAAACACAGGCCTTTGCATCACAAGTCCCACATTGATGCCATCCTTGATGACGATTCAGGACTCCGCATTGCAAACGCCGTGGATTCTTTGGAACCACGTGGTGCATGATCCAGGACTGTGTATCACAAGTCCCTTGTCAACTTCTTCAGAACCAGCTGGTGTGCGATATATCCCAATGCAGGATTCAGCATTGGAAGCCCCTTGTCAATGGTATCCCTGATGCCTTGCCTTGCACCACAGCTTCCATCCCCTTGGAATCGTGGCTGCATGACGCATCCTCAACTCGGGGCTCCAAATCGGTTTGCAACCAGGATTTGAGGGACATTTGATGAGCTGTCCTAAATGGTTCTGTGTAGCCAGCCTGTGCTCCATCGCGGTCAGCCTGAACTCTGTCTTGGTCCAACAGGTCCACAGTTGGTGCCATGTGCTTTTTGGCACTATTTTCACTTAAAAAGCTGAAGTTGTATATCTCCAACTCTACTTATTGGATTTCTATTTTTTTAGTGTTAAATTATTTACAAACTTTTTACACAATTTTTCTCCCAAAATTGTGTTGAGTTTCACTTCATTACTGTTAGAATTGCTGCATAAATACTTTACACATTGCCTCCAATCTAAGCCTGACTGATCTGTGGCAAGCAACCAGAGGGTTGAGCATATGTTAATTTAGGGTTCACTTATGCATTCACCTGAAAAGGATTGTGGTTGCTGCTTGAATAGGCTTTCAGCACCCTCAACCAGTAACCCCATTTCTCACTCATTTAGCTCACGTCTCATCCCTCATGTGACAGCTTTTGAAGCCTGTCTGAAGAAAGTGACATTCTCATGGTCTGTCCACCTGAAAGAGTGAGTGCAACACATGCTCAATGACATGAACTTTATTAGTTTTTAACCACAACTTTCAATGAATGCCATGTCACTTGGATTCAAACTAGGCACCAACCTCATCCTCAAGAAACACACTGCAAAAAAACAAAGATGGCCTGGTACCAGCTCTCTCTTCTAAAGAAAGTGAAACAGATTTCAGAACTGCTGTTCACGTCCTCATATTTTCGCATCTGTGTTCCACCTCCCAGACTTCAATCTGGCATCTCCGAAGGCTCTCCAGCATGCCACAGTATGGCTCATCCTGGGCCTGAAGAAATATAATCACATTACCCCCATCCTGATGCGACTCTATCAGCTCTGCTGGCTGCCTGCAAACCTCAAAAACAGTTCCATCATTTACAAAGTCATCAGGTGCAGCAATACCACCTTACATGCAAGCTCATCATCCCTGGTGGTTCTCAGCACAATTGCAGCCAGAGCACCATCAGATGGCAGACTAAGAAGCATAAAGAACAAAACAGGAGAGCAGGTTTTTTCCACCTATGCACCCAGGATCTGGAGAAACATCCCCATATCCATGAGGGCCATCCGTACGCTGTTCAATGTAGGAAAGAATTAAAGACTCACCTCTTTGAAGAACAATACATCACAATGCATTAACAGGCCACAAACCAGCTACCTCTCCTTTCTCTCATGTTTATGCATGTCTTTGGCCCTGTACAGAGCAACTTTGCCTTTTAACTAGGTTCTCAATATAGTGTATGCGATTATTTCATATTCGATGTAATCAGAACAAGAAAGGAGCACTAATGGGCATATATATCTAGCAAGAGTCTAGTGTAGTCATGCCTTTAATAGATTTTAGAATGTGCAATGTTCTGTATTCTATATTCTGTATATTGTACATGTAGATTAGAATGCTAGACTTGGGTCAGTTGCTGTGTAGCTGTTTACTTGTTATCAGCTTCCTGACTAGCTGTCCCAAGGTTGTCAATAAACTACTTGAATAATCAATTTGTGATAGTATTCATTAGAAAATTGGTGACGAGGACTGGCAACCTTGAAGAATCCACGCAGAAGTAACTTTATTTGGATTGGTTTCATCCTAAAATCGAAGTCAGCCTGGCTATTGGGAATGCGAAACTTCGTTGGAGCTTGAAAATCTTCTCCTACGTTTTTTTTTCCGACTCCTATGGGCTAGTGGACAATTGTGGACTTAACAGGTACTGTTTGTTTATTTGAATTTACCTCATATTTCCACCCGTCCTGAAGCGCCTTTCTACCGGCAGTTCAGCGCTCACGCGCATTGTTTACGTTCAAGTTAGACACTGTGGAGCCTCGAGCTGCCTTGCATTGATTCTAGTTGCTCTCCACTGTTCTGTGCCTCGGCTCTCGCGTCACTAGGGTGCTTGAACCAGCGCTCCTACGTCACTGCACAGGTCATGACCCCGACGTGACGCCATTTTGAATATTTACTTCAATTTCAGCATCGGCAAACACGGAACTTCACCGAGAGGAAATACATTATTCCTTTAAGTATAAGGAGTGTATCGCAAGCATTTCTGATCATTTTCAAAGATATTTCAACCGGATTGTGAGTATTTTATTTATTTATTTTGCATTTTTACCCATTAACATTTACAATGACCACCCCACCAGAACCTTCTCAAAGAGAATTAGCTCCACGTAATGAATCTGCTTTACTCCTCTCTACTCCCAGAGAATTTTTATCATCTCCTGGTGAACCTACAATTCAGTGGAATCAATGGAAGGAATATTATTAGGTTTCGACCTGGCCGTAGCACTGCGAAGCAGTGCTCCGCCCAGGCGAAAACTTTTGTTTACAGTATGGGGGACTTGAATCCGCCCCTTCTTCCATTGGCTAGCGCCATAAATGGAAGCTAGCCATTGGAAGAGAATGGCTGTCAATCACGCTTTCCCCGTGAAAACACGATTCGGGGGAGTTTTCGTGTCTTTTTTTAAGTCACGCCTTCTCCTCTTCCCATTGGCTGGAATTTTACCTTCCAGCCAATGGGAAGGGGAGAGCACAAAAAACACGCCCCCGAATCCCTACACGCACTCCCATCCCACCCCCGTCCATTCATTCCCCTGTCCTCGCCCTCCCTCTCTCCCTTGTTTTAACCAGCCATCAACTACAGCTGAAATGCTATAGCGTTCTCACAATTCTATGACGACTGATGCAAACAGGCTGTCGGCGCTAGCCTACGTTATTAAAACACTCAACACACAACATGAGACGCCTGACAGTGTCGCCGGCCGCCATTTACATTAAGAGACTGACCAAACACGAGCCTTTGGCTTGAAAACAGTTTAATAACGTTTAATTGAATGCTGGTTGCGCCCTGTTCAGCCCCAAAGTGTGCGACATTAAATGTGCGTGAAGTAAGTTAATTCCACAGAAGGATGGGGTCTAATCAGGAGTTGGATCAGAGTGCGCCAGTTGCAGGAGCTCTGGCGCTCCCATTGGCACAGCGAGGCTCAAAGCCCCGGTAAGTTTCAAAGCGCTCGCCCCTTCCAGAACCCTCTGCTTTCTAGTAAAGCTGCGGCCGCGGTGTTCACTCTCCAAATGCCAGCGTCCGAGAATCAAAACACCTTAAAACAAATTGATGTACTCTTTATTTAACCAGCCATCAACTACAGCTGAAATGCTATAGCGTTCTCACAATTCTATGACAACTGATGCAAACAGGCTGTCGGCGAGAGCCTACGTTATTAAAACACTCAACACACAACATGAGACGCCTGACAGGGTCGCCGGCCGCCATTTACATAAAGAGACTGACCAAACACGAGCCTTTGGCTTGAAAACAGTTTATTAACGTTTCATTGAATGCTGGTTGTGCCCTGTTCAGCCCCAAAGTGTGTGACATTAAATGTGCATGAAGTAAGTTAATTCCACAGAAGGATGGGGTCTAATCAGGAGTTGGATCAGAGTGCGCCAGTTGCAGGAGCTCTGGCGCCCCCGTTGGCACAGCGAGGCTCAAACCCCCGGTAGGCTTCAAAGCGCTCGCCCCTTCCAGAACCCTCCGCTTTCTAGTAAAGCTGCAGCTGCGGTGTTCGCTCTCCTAATGCCAGCGTCCGAGAATCAAAACACCTTAAAACAAATTGATGTACTCTTTAATATAGCCATCACATCATCACAGGCCTGTGCACCCTGCCACGGTGGTTACCGGGGGGATACGAGGCACACAGCCCTTTGTGTCACTCGCTTCAATGAGTCCTGGAGGAGAGGGGGAGAGAGCTCAATTGAGATATTGGCACGTCTGATTGACAAGGGCTAATCAGCTTACCTCCGCACTAATAAAGATGATGCCTGTGGAGCTGGAGGGGCCCGCCATTGAGCGAACTTTCAGGGAGCCGCAGCCTCGAGGGCCAGAGACCAAAGATGCTCGATGCGCCTCTAAACTGGTTTAAGGCCACTGTTAATGGGCTATTTTCATTCGCATCATTCTCGTCACACGCCTACCTGCGGTCCCTCAGCTGTGCCGCCTGTGTCTGCAGAGCCACGCAGCACCGGCAGGTGACAACATGGAAGGGTCCAAGCAGAAACCCTGTCCGACCTCTGACTGGGGCTCTCCCGGTCCCCATCCAAGAGGCGGGCTTTGTGTCTCAGTCAATTGCTGTGAATTTATATACTTTTATTTGCCACATATTTGGGGCAACGACGCTGGACAGTCCTTATATAAAACCTTGTAGAGCGTTTGGGAATTAAAGCAAGTATGCGGAAGGACGGTGGGGTGAGACGATACAAAAAGCTTATGTCAGCTGAGGAGCAAGTGAAGAGGCAAGTGGAAAGGACATGTCGGACATTTTTTTAGGCATTCGTACCAATAACGCAAACGTCGCCGCTCCATATTCCTAGTTCCTCAAGGATCAATAATAGGTCTTTAATGATGACCAAATACATGACAAATACATTGTAGGAACTAGGCTAATCGAGCAACATGATGATTGACAACCCTCTTACAACCTAACTGCATTCTCAAATTGTTATCATTGTATATTATGGATTAGTAACACAATACCTGAGAACTACAAAATGGTGTAAGTACGGAAAAAAGGCTCTACATGAAGTTATTATATTGCTCTTACCACGTCCTTGCATATAGATATAGCCAGGGATCTATTTCTGTTGGCCGTGTACCACACAATGCTTCTAATTCGTTTTTGAACCATAATGGAAAACCCTATTTCCCATATCCTACTGGACTTGCACACTAGGCCTCATTACCATGTGAAGCGACAGAGACATCGCTTGGCTGACTCTTTGCAGGACCAGGCATTTGGCTAATCTCTGGAGCAAAAGAAATCCTAGAGTTGATCAGTCACAGAGGAGCGGGAGGCTGCCCCTCCAACCTCACACAACCGCTGTAGGGTGCTGCATATGCTTCTATGGCCCACAGGCCCGGCCCTTCAGAAATCCATACTCCACGCCTGCAGCAGCCTCTGAACTCTGGGAGAGGCTTTTTCTTCTCTTTAAGGGGTTTGACCGAGGTTATGCTATATTACAGAAAAACCCGGAAGAGGATAACTGAATACACGGACTACTGATCGTACACCCCATTAGGGAGAAACCACTACATCAATGTACAGTTGCGATACAGGATCAGTTTTAGGGGTAGGTATGCAAAAATCGTGTGATTTGCTATTTTGCACAGTTGGGTGAAATTACGCTAAATTGTAAACAGATACCCAGCACTGTATTTTAGCACAAAATGCGCCCTCACATCCACTTTGGACACGAGACTGCATTTGGTGCTAAAAAAAAACAGCGCAACAAAAACAAAAGCAACTTGAACAACATCTGTTTGTACTCTGTCATTCACGTTGTTACCCTGCACTCATGGTATTTTTTCACCAAATACAGCACATTCCTCGTAGTTTTTTTGTTACCACAAATAGCCAATAATCATGCGATGTGGCATAATAGCATAATTTCTGGAGTTCTGTGTAACAATACTAACGCAAAATTATCAAAATTAAGCTAATTATGCCAGCATAATGCAAATTTCTCCCAGGCCTGTCAATATGCCCTTTGCTAAACATATTCTAGAGATTATGTTGCTTGCTTTAAAACCTGCAAACTTGAGTTCAGGTCCTAGCTTTCCTAGTGGTCACATTGTGTGACCATGGAAACAGCACCTTATTTTTATTTTCCCTGAATCTCAGCCCCCTACCTGCTAAAACGTGGGAAGCTAGAAAGCTAGGTAGTCCACAGTATGAAGCGTGACATTAAACAAGCATCTGCAAAGCAATTGGTCTTGCATTTACACAAGTTTGAGCTATTGGCATTGTAAATGAAAATGCCATTTATTTATCTGTTTTCAAAACCAACACATAAATACAAATTTTGTCATTTACAATGCCAATAGCTCTAACTTTTCCAAAGGCGAAACCGTTGCATTGTAAATGCTTGTTTAAACTATATTGCCAACCTTGAAGATTGTAGTGGAACCTACACACCAGAAAATAAAAAAAGGCTTTTAATGTACTGTCTGGGTCCTGAAGGTCTTCGTGTTTTTGGACAATTGCAACAAAAAGAAAGATCCAGTGATATTGATGTATTTAAGTCTGCCTTATTAGATTTGGATGAACATTTTTCGCCCACAGTGTGTGTTGCTGTTATGCGTCACGCCTTCTTCCAAAGGAAACAAGATAAACATGAATCCGTTAAAGATTATGTATCTGCATTACGCAAACTTTCCATAGCTTGTACATTTGGTAGTTTAACTGAGAGGGTCATTCAAGTTTAAAAGAAATTATTTCCATTGTTAAAAAAGCAGAATTATCTGAACGCTGTGCTAAAGGCACACTTTCATCAGATAAAAAAGAAAGTAGTGATTCTGTTAACATAATTTCAGATAGTTCTAGCAGATCTTCTCAAACACATAAAAAAAGGTGACAAGACTGACATGAAAAAGAATCAGCACTACTCTGTTCAAGAAGAAAACTGATAGAAACAGTTTGCTCCTATTCAACAGCCACCACACGAGATCGTTGAGGGAGAATTTGCCCTTTGGCCAATTCCTCCGGATACGGAGAAATTGTAGCTCCGTCCAAGATTACAAACATGAAGCTAGTCTTCTACAACACAAGCTCCAAGACAGAGGGTACCCCACTAAACTCTTGAAGACATCATGCAAACGAGCACTCAATAACAACAGAGAGTCGCTCCTTGAAGTCCACACAAAAGAAAAGGACGAGACTATCACCTGTGTCACGTCCTATACTAGTCATTCGACGTTCATCAAAAAGGTCGTGAACTCACATTGGGGGATTCTCAATACGGCTGGCATGGATCTTCCTCGCCCGCGCTTTGCATTCAAGAGGACAAGGAACCTAAAGGATACCCTGATCCACACCCGCCCGAAACAATCCAGCACCCGACCAGTTAACACCCTATGGGATCTTCCACCAGTCGTTGGGCACTATCGATGCGGGTCATGTGTGGTGTGCCCTCAAACCATCCAGGGCAAAACTATTGTACTACCTAGGGACTTTACTTGGACTTTTAATAGACACACCAACTGCAACAGTCCAAGGTGTATCTATGTCCTCATATGCCCGTGCAAGATGCTCTACATAGGGATGACGATGCGCCCAGTTAAACTGCGCATCATGGAACATAAGAGTAACGTCCGTTGTCATAAGACTCACACTAAATTATATGAGCACTGCAGAGAACTCAATCACGGAGCTGACGATCTACAATGGACTGTACTGGAATGCCATCCAACAATGAACCAACAAACACTGTTCAAATTGGAGCAAAGGGTACATCGCCTTCACACAGATGAATATGGCCTGAACGATGTGGTGCCTTGGACTATGTTGTCTAGATGAATTCATCTATGGGCTTACTGGTTTTATCAGCCTGATCCCTATTCGATACCATTAGTCCCCTTTTTGCTAATACGGGCTCCCTACTCCCAACCCGTTCTAAGATGGCGCCCACTTTCGTCATTCCATGTAGGCTTGGGAATCCTTTGTTTATATGTCCTGAACGCGCAGCGTGCCCTAGCAACACTTGCTAGACACGCCCCCCTTCCTGACGCGCACGCAACCCGCTATGTATTGCTGCGGTATCACGGACCGTTCACACCGGCTTTCCTGCGGTGAGAACCGACGTGGGCGGGGTAGGTGTCTACATGCCTGAGACAGCAGCGAGTCAGGTAAGGCGTGTATCCTGCGCTACGCGACCGACCCGAGCCTTGGGTTTTACGATCGCCTCGAGCCTCGAGCCTAATCAGTCCGGCTAGCGGCAAACACGATTGCTCCTTCAGTTTGTGGCGATCGGTGACCCGGTTTCCTCCCCCTTTTTCCCAGGTGCTAGGCTATCAGCACTGACCCCACCAGGTCTGCCGGGAGGATTACCACCCAGGGACTGCGGGTAAGCTTCGCGCGTCCGCTTTCCCCCTGATTGACTGTTGAGCCTTCACCTTCCACAGCGTGTCCGCTTCCCCCTGATTGAGTGTTTAGCCTTCACCTTTCACAAGGGGGACTTCAATAAAGACGTATTTGCCCTTGATAATATTCTGTGCGTTTGAGTGGTCATCTCCCCTCTGTTCATAGCTTTGATGTGTAAACACACACCTGTTTAGAACCTGCATGACACCCATGTGTTTCTCTATTAGGCAATACACATGACACGTGTGATCAAACATAATATGTGCTAATTGACAATTCCCAATGGCGCAATTAAACAAGACGGACATTGTATTTACATTGTCCCGGATTATATTCCTTTTCACTTTCCCTGAACGGTAGCTCTTCACCGGGGTGTGACTCCCTTGGACACTTAATCACTTGCATGCTATTTTTCCATGCAACAACATCTTTAGCTAGATTATAACTATTGATTGTACCCCTTTTTGTCTCCTTCTCTAGTCCCAGGGAGGGCTTCATTGAAGGGGTGATCCTGCGACACAAGCCAGGTCGTATACCTAGGTCCTTAATTCTTAAGGAATACTATAGCAATTTATGAGCACTTAAGGTCCTGATGAATTGCCCTGTTGGGCATGAAACATGTCGACCGCACTTGGACTGAGGGTTGAATGAGGCCTGACTACCCTAACTATCACGCCTCAGTACCCCTCACCTCTTCACGTTTTTTAATGAGGCAGTGAGCCATGCAATTAAAGGTTTCCCTCTTTGGACTCCACTGACCTGTTTTAACCTCACCCACGCTCACTTTTGCACTTTTCTAGGCCCCTCACACACATGCACCCACTGGCATAAGGAATAAAAGATCTCCGTAAAAGAGCGGCACTTTTGTGCTGCCCGACGGGCATTGCACCGCCAGCCTGCCGTTGGAGCAGGGTGCCAATGATGATACTGAACATTCATCGGGTGGGATGACATCAGCCATTCAACCTTTGGTATGTGTGAGGCACCCTAGATTCCGAAAAGGGATTACTTTACTCTCTGCTTGTGAGTTTCTCTAGTTAATCTTGTTGGGGAACTTTGTACTTACTTTGTTGATTCTCATGAAAAAGAATGATAATGCTTTTAAAAACAAGCAGCAACAATATTCTTGTTGCCGTTGTGGTAGCACTTCTCATTCTGCGCAGTATTACAAGTGCCCAGAACGTAATGCCAAATGCATGGAGTGCGGTCTGATTGGTCATTCTGCCGAAGCCTGCAGGCGTAAAACATATAAGAAAAATAAGAAAGTTGCTTGTGTACAGGAGAGTGATACTGAGGAATCGTCCTCAGACGATAGTGATGTCAAACTAAAATGTGATAAAAAAAGAAAGATGTTTTGAAAATCTCAGGTGAAATAGGATATATTAAGCATTTGTGTTGGGTTTCCTTTGGGGGTGTTTCCTTACAGGTCGCAGCAGATTCCGGATCACCATATACTATTATTGCTAAAAGTGTGGGTAGACCATTTTTGCTCCACCATTGGAAATCATTTAGAATCTCTTGATATTAATCTGGAAAGCTACACTGGTGAAAAAATTGACATCATCGGCTTTAGACAATTGGTTTTTAGATTCAAGGGCAGATCTGCTTTATGCAAATTATACGTATCCCAAGATGGGCCATCTGTCCTTGGATGGAAAAAAACAACGCAAATTAGACATTATTTTGAATTCAAATAGCCCTGAACAAGTTTTGTAGCTTGTGATTCTAGGGACACTAAGAAATGGGTATTGGAAGAATTTCCTAGTGTCTTCAACAATAAAGTAGGGAAATTAAAGAGTTTTTCACATTTCATCAAATTGAAAAGAAATGCTGTTCCTAAAATTCACAAAACTAGGAACATTCCTTTTATTGTGGGAGATGAAGTGAAACAAGAATTGGATAAGCTTTTGAAAGCTCACATCATTAAACCTATAGAATCATCCGAATGGATATCGCCGTTGGTCGTCGCGAGACGAGCCAATAGCAAGGTTCAATTATGTGTGGACCTAAGAGGGCTTAATAATAACATTGTTATGGATCAGGTTCCATTACCTCACATTGATGAAATGTTATCTTTGACATGGGATGCAAAATGGTTTTCCACACTAGATCTGTCATCTGCATACCATCATATCGCATTAGATCCTGATTGCAAACATTTACCAGAGTTCTGTACTCCTTTCGGATGTTTCCAGTTCCGCCGAATGCCTTTTGGATTGGCATTGGCGGCAGCTGTATTTCAGAGACTCATGTCACAATTATTAGGTCACATTCATGATGTAGTATTTTTTGAGGACGATATGTTAATCATGGGAAAGTAAAAAAATCACCATGATGAAATCCTTAGGGATGTTTTGTGTGGTCTGGATGAAAAGGGTCTTACAGGAGAGATCAGAAAGTGTAAGTTTGCTGAATCTAGCGTAACCTATCTGGGTCATGTGATATGCAGTGATGACATTAAACCTAAAGACAAACTCGTTGAAGCTATATCCAAAGCTCCACCACCATCTATCAAAGATGAACTCTGCTCTTTTTTAGGTTTAGCGGAATATTATTCTAAATTTGTAGAAAAGTTTGTGGATAAAACACATGAAATGCGTGCTTTACTCAAGAAAAAATGCAAATTTGAGTGGTTTGACAAATGTCAGTCTTCCTTTTTGAGTATTAAATCTGCCATAGTTAAAGCTCTCACGTTAAAAGGATTTAACCCTTCTGCTCCAACCTTTATAACTACAGATGCCATTAGGAAAGGTTTGGGAGCAGTTCTAACCCAAAGTAATGAGAAGGGGAGTGAAGTTGTTGTAGCTTTTGCCTCTAGATCCCTGTCTCCAACTGAGGAGAAATACTCAGTTAAAGAAAGGGAGACTCTAGCATATGTTTGGGCTCTTGAGCACTTTAGGAAGTTTGTTTGGGGAAGAGAGTTCACTATTAAAATGGATCATAAACTTTTGACTAAAGTGTTAACTATTGAAGGAATATCAAGAGTTTCAGCAAGAATTTCCAGACTTTCTATGCGATTACAAGATGTTATCTATAAAGTACAGTACATCAGAATGAATGTTACTGCTGATTTTTTGAGTAGATTGTCATTACCCCTTACAGAAATTGATTCCAGTCCTTGGAATGATGTTTGCGTTGCTGGCATTTTAGTGGATGAAAAAAGTCAGGGATTGCAAGAAAAAGAATGGATTGAAGCGCAAACGAATGACCCTATTCTAGAAAAAGTAAACGTTTGTGTTGAACAAGGTTGAGAAGGATGTAATAAACATGATCTTCTTAGTGAACTCAGAGCATTCTGGGAAGTCAGAAATGAGCTAGGCATTGAAGGGACATTTTAAGTAAGAGGCGATAAAATGATTCCACCTTCTGTTTTGAGGAATAAGATGATTGCTCTTTGTCATGAGGGTCATCCAGGTATTGCCCGTACTAAACAAAGTGTCAAGTCACTTTATTGGTGGCCTAAAATCGACATTGAAACTGAACGTTTTGTTAGGTCATGTGTGGAGTGTATTTCAGCTGACAAATCTCAGAAAACATTGAATCCTCCATTATTTTCTTTTAGTATGTCCTAATTTACTGTGTGAAGATGTGGCCCTTGACATAATTGGACCTGTATTATGGAAGGATGGTTCACAAAAGTTTATCATTGTATTAATGGATTTGTTCTCAAAATGGCTTGAACTGCAAATAGTTTCTAAAGTAGATACTTGCTCCGTTATTAATTTCCTAGAGAACATATTCTTGATTTCCCAAAACATTACTTACAGGCACCAGAGTTCAGTTTAAATCTTTGGAAATGAAAAGTTTTATGGAGTATGCCGGGATTGAAAAAAGGTTCACTGCTTTATACCACCCGAGGGGAAATGCTATTGTTGAGGGAAAAAAGTAATTAAAGGTATCATACAACTTGCCATGAATAATAAGAAAGATTTGAAAACAGAATTGATGAAAATTATGTGGAGTCATAGAGTCACTGTGCATGATTCCATTGTCAATAGTCCTTTTACCATTATGAGAGGTAGAGTTCCCCTTTCCAAACTAATCAGGTTGGATGAACATAGGGGGGAAAATTGACTGGAACATCAATGACATAAAAAAAATACATGCATGACTAATTCTCAAGAGAAAAACAAAATATATTTTGACAACAAATAAGGAGTTAAGGATGTACATATTCATGTTGGTCAATGGGTATTAGTAAAATCCAGTAGGAAAATTGTGAAAGGTGAAAATAGATTTAGTGAACCACTAAAAGTTGTCAAAGTAAATAGAAACACGGTTCAACTTGAGGATGGTTCTATCTATCATATGAGTAAATTAGCTTCAGTCAAAACATATGATTCTAAGGAGAAAAATCAGTGTACAAAAAATGATTCAAGCTTTGACAAGTATTGGTGGATCACCATTGACTGAAATGACAAAGTAAATGTACCTGTCTCCACTGATGAAGTACATCTACCTACTGATATTGAGTCCAATGATATTTTAGGTTCAAGAGACGGTAACACAATTTCTAATTTGCCAGATAATCAAAATAGTTTTGGCAGGTTTAGTGGTATTGGCAGGAAAATTACTAAACCAAAGAAATTTGATGAATATGTTTGTACTACTAATATTTGACTTTAAATTTCATTTTTTTAAATTTGTTTTATTTATTTTTATTTATTTCTTCTTATAGAGAGGATATGGGTTGTTCTTTAATTAAAGAAGGGGGATGTGTAGTGATGCCTTTAACAGATTTTAGAATGTGCAATTTTCTGTATTCTATATTCTGTATATTGTACGTGTAGATTAGAATGCTAGTGTAGCTGTTTACTTGTTATCACCTTCCTGCCTAGCTGTCCTGAGGTTGTCAATAAACTACTTGAATACTCAATTTGTAATAGTATTCATTACAAAATGTATACAGAGAAATGCACTGCTGAAGAAAATACAATTGAAGATGAAAGGGAGAGTGTTGTGTTCTCCTGGTGTCCTTCACATATGCACTGCAGTGTAAACCTACCTGCTTTAAAACAGGGATGGAAGGCAGCATGTGTGTATCAAGACGCAGACTGTCCCTTATCCTATGCTACGCTGGGCCATGTTGCATGTGGGTGACACTTTGATGATGATGTGACATAATCAGTGTGAAATTCCTGTTCTTGGAGGGGGAGTAGGCACAGGGAGTTGAACTAAGGAATGGTGGGGCTGCTTTTAAAGGAAGTGCACCAAAGAGTCTTAGGGCCATATAATCAAGAACGGCAATAACATTATCGCTGCTTTAGAGGCATGAAACTGCTGCTAAAGTGACAATAAGGGGCTTGATAATATGCCCTTGAGAATTCCCATAGAAGCCCAGGTAATAGTGTGAAGGACATCAAACCTGGGCTTCTATGGGAATTCACAAGTGCATACTCTCAAGCCCCTTATCACCGCTTTAGCAGTAGTTTCCTGTCGCTAAAGCAGCGATAATGTAATCGTCGTTCTTGATAAAATGGCCCTAAGTCCACATCAGTAAGTTCTGGGGCTAACCGGCACCTACCAGCACAAATTAACTACTGGCTGTGTAATATGACATATGGCATATTTCGTTGTTACCTCTTCGATCCAAGGAGCTCTGCAGCATAGAAATCATGTCAGGAGCTGTTGGAACTTTGAGGATGACAACAAACTTGTGCTCACCTAGTGCCTCCAACTCAGGCTGAGATTCTAAATATTATGCTGTGTGGCACACTGTGGATGAGTGACTGATGCAGCAATCACTATGAACAAGAGAAAGGGTCCTTAATTCTTCCTGCACCCACACTGGCAGCAGTGGAGAAGCAATGGTGCCATGGTCCCTGGTGCAAGCTAGGTAAATTGGGCCCACCCTCCACAACCATAATTTGAATATAATGGGTACTGCTAGTGATCCTGTATTGCCGCTGTGCTCTCGGCTGAGAAAGGAGCTTACCTCCAGAGTCTGGGCTTGGCCTGGGAGGCATGGCAGGGGGACTCAGACTTATGTGACAGTGGCACTAAGAGGTGCTACCTTTGGTGAGTTGGGTCTCAGACTTAGTGGCAGACAGCATGTGCCAAGCTTCTCAACTGCTGCCCACTCGGGTGGGTGAACACAGCCTTTCTAAAGATTTCATCACCACACTACACTAGTCTGTCTGGGAATCACATTATAGTAGATTTAGATTAAAATGCTCAGGACTTCAGGCAGTGCCTGGCAGCTTCATACTAAGGGACCTAGATGACAAGGGTGGGGGGAAATTAGGTGGGAGCTGCCCTGCAGTCACGAGATCATGAAAACAAGCTGGGCCCTATGCATGCTGTATCATGGCTGCTACCCATGACAATGGGCCACAGGATCTCCCCTCTAGTCGACCGTCGCCTGAGGGCAGTCACACTGCTGCACTCAGCAGCTGCCGCAATTCCTGTGCTGGTGGTAAGTGAGCACAGAATGCCTTGAGTAAATAGGCAGAATAGCTATAACTAAGCAAGACATTGTATTTGAGTGCGGTGTTGTGGGGGAAAACATTAAGGGGCTGAATAATCATTCTATCAAGCAGTGCAATGCAACAAGACACCTTGCTGCACTGTGTGAAAGGGCAGGAATGAGCTGTATTTTCCATTTTACAGCACATTCCTGTCCTTTCCTAGCACTGGCTTAGTTTTTGGCTTCACAGTGCCAACGCAGACACCCTTGCATCATGTTGCATGGGTGCCTGCGTTGTAGGCAGGATTGTTTTTGTGCAGGATGAAATACGTTCCTGCACAAAAACAAACCTCAGTGGCATTTTCCTCTTTCTAAGTGTGCCACAGAATGCAGCACACTTAGAAAAAAGGAAACAACGATGATAAATACATGTACTTCTCTTCGTTGCACCTCTGGTGGGTAGGCATACAATTCTGAAGCATTCCCAGGTCTACTAATGTTGACAAATCTGGGAATGTCTCAGAATCCATGGGTGGATGTGTGGGAACACCCACACTCCACCTATGGAACGCCTCCCTGCCGCAGAGCATCGCGAGGCAACGATTTTCACTGCCTTGCGTAACTCTAGGTTTATCTAGCCACTCACTTAGGATTTGTGTCGCCCTTGCATCCCCCTTTATGGCACGAGGGCGGTGCAAGCCCTTGATAAATATGCCCCATTATGACTTAGTTTAGACTGCAATGAGTGGCCCTTGGCAAGGTGTGGGGTGATAGAAGACAAATAAAAAAGTATCTCCCTTCAAGCAACTAGTGCAAAGACATTAATCATCCGAACAGAGTAATATGAGACCATAATGCTCATGCACAGGAAAAACACAAGAATAAAGAGGAAAACCATTGACTTAAGAGTAAGAAAGTGAGAAAGACAGCAAACAAAGGGCTGACCCTAAAGCCCACTCTATGTATATTGAAAACAGAAGGTCTATCCAACAAACAATTAAAGCTGTCTGTAGCAAAGACCAAAAAAAAAGAGCTTGCTGGAAGCTACTCAATGGGATTCTTCACAGTCAAGCATTTTTAAGAGCAAAGTAAACAGCATCTGAAGCCAGGGGCTAGGGATGGATGTCCATGAGAGCTGTTGTCCTTTAGGGCGCTATAACAACTTATTTAAGCCTCATTACTTTTTAGATTTTTTTTGCAAGTCCCACGGAGGTGAACTTTGCCACCCATTACCCAGCACACTGGGTTCCCAATTACAGCTGAGCTGAATAATGACTGCAAGGAGCACTGTGACATTTTCCTAATGAGCTGCTTGTTATTTCCATCACTGGCAGGCATCCTGTGAGGACTTATCTGTTGCACTTTGCAAGAGAAGAAAAAAAGACCTCGTGTCACAACCTTTAACTGCTGTGTTTGTGCAACAAGAGTGCGGAAGGAACACAACACACATGCAGTCATTTACGATTCAAATATCTGGCTTTAAGCTTGTAAACATCTTATAAAGAATAGCTGAATACAATGATCAATACATTCTAAAGTTTATTACCCCTTTTCTACTCTTTTTCATCCCTATCCTTACATATAAGGATTATCCACTATACAGATAACCCATTAACAAGCAGATACAACAACAACATTACATCAACTGAGGGACCTCATCTCATTATTCATCCTGCTTTTTTCTGTGCCTAAGAGGCCTTTGAAAAGCATGTAGGTTTTAATGGCTCTATTTTTCATTTCTTAGGGTGTGAAGTGTTTTGGTTCCCTCTTCCGATGCTACACCATGTGAGGTCAGGTTGATCGCACTGTCGGGGGTCACTAATGCATGTTGTGATGGTCAGTTGATTTTATGCACTGGGGCCTGTCAGAACCGTGGAGGCCTGTGTCAACCCCCTTGACTTCATAGGGGTACTGCGGGACTTGTAGCTCCACAGGCTCTTACTGCAGCTGACTCTTGAGAAGAGATTCGATGACTCTTGGACTGGATGGCGTGGGGGAATTAGGAAGAGCAGAAGGAGGGCAAAGGTTGGTCCCACTGTAACGCGTGATAGCCCCTTCAAGAAGAGGGCGGCCATTTCATTCAGGGTCAGACAAATTAACCGGTTGCAACAGCCCAGAGTTAGGGTTGCCCTCTTTTCTTCAGAAACCTACCAGCCATCTGGTTGTATTTAAAGATTCTGCAAAGGCCCGAACATGGGGGCATATTACCAAGAATAAGCGATAATTATCGCTGAGCTTGGTTAGCGGCTATAATTTTAGTGCCGTGTTTCGCCTATTTTTATCGCTTAGAAACCTTGCTATTATCAAGGTTTATCTCCTAAGCGATAAAAATCGGCCGAAATGCATGAATATCGCTGAAAAGTCAGCGATATTCATGGATTACCGAGCTAATGCTTTTAGCCACGTTATCCACCTACCATTGGATAACATGGCTAAGAACTGCTCTGGGCAGGCGTTAGCTTTTGGAGATATTCGCGCTTAGCGCAAATATTTCCAAAAGTAGGTAATAGGAGATAGCGATGTTAGCGACTGTTTCCAGTCGCTAACATCTTGGCACGCATACTTTGAATGTCATTAGCGATAATTATCACTGACATGCAAAGTGGGCCCCAAGATGATCGCTATCTCCTACTAGCTGTCGCTAACTAGTGTTAGCGACAGCTAGGTAATAGGGCGAAAAAATTATCGCCGCTTTAGCGGGAAAAACTCCTGCTAAAGCGGCGATAAGGCCCTTGGTAATATGCCCCATGATTCTTAAGTAGAACTATTAAGGAATTTTGTGTATTTATTTTAGGTCGAAGACTAAGCCGAAGCCTACCAGACAGCACAGCTGTGTGGTTTGTTAACAACATTTGAGGACATTCGGAAAGTTTCACTAGGAATGCTTTCTGGCAATTGCTTACTATGGGTTTTGTGGTTGGTAACTCACATTTGCGTGCTGGCTTTATTTCTTTTAGGTTGTCCAGCTTGAGTTCGTCCCTTCCCCTGCCTAACCCCTATTTACTGTATTCACCCTCCAGTACTAAATTTCTGTAAACAAGCCTGTAATTCTTGTTCTTATCTTTTCACATTTGCTGTGCATTGAAAGACTGGTCAAATGTCAGGCTCTGTATTCCAGGGAGTTTGGTGTTTACTTTTCTTTCTCTGACTTTAAAGTGACAGGATTTATGTGAAAATCATGCTGGCTACTCGGGTGTGCTTTACCATGTTATTTTTTTTTCTAGCACAATACAAAATTGAAATGTCTGTAAATGAACTGTGCTGATATTTCAGAATATATAAAGCACAAATGAAGCACATTTTTTGATCATTCTGAAGTGTGGTGGAAAGAAATGTTTTTATTACAATCAAAACAAAACAATACACTAGGAGATGCCATTTCCACACATTATCATTTATGTGATTAATGCTTTTATCAGTAAAATAGCATGTCAGTGCAAATGTAATGGTCATTTCAATTGAAGATGTATTGCCTGTAATGTACTGCACTAACACACCATGCATATTCCACTTTACTCCCCTCCACTCTACTCTGGAACACTCCACACCACTGCACTACTACTACTGCAACACTACACACTACGCCACTCCACACCACTCCACAGTGCATCAATGCTCTCTTCTCTATACCTCTGTACTCTATGCCATTTCACTTGATGTAACTCTACTCTACACCACTCTACTGTATGCCAATGCACTCTACCCCACACTACTCTACTATGCTTAACTTTTCTCTTCGCCACTATACTCTACACCAATCTATTGTATGACACTTTATTTCTACTCTGCACCACTGCACTCTAAAACAATCTACTCAATGCCACTGCACTCTACACTCCTCTATTTCAATCTGCACCATTCCACTCTATGCCATTGCAATCAATCCTGCACCACTTCACTCCACTCTACCCCACTGCACTCTACACCACTTAATTCTACGCCGCTGCACTGTATGTCGCTGCACTCCATGTCAATGCACTCTCCACCATTTTACTCAAAACCAATACACTGTACACCAATTTAATCTGCACCACTGCAACGTATGCCACTTTACTCTACTCTGCACCACTCTACTCTAGACCTTTGCACTCTACCTTGCTTTACTTTGCACCACTCTACCCCACTGCACTCTATACTAGTACATTCTACTCTACACAACTGCACACTCCGACACTCTACTCTGCAACACTGTACTCTCTGCCACTGAACCCTACACCACTCTATACTGCGATACTACACTCTATTCCACTACACTCTACTCTGCACCACTCTACTCTACGTCACTCTACTGCACTGTACGTCAATGCACTTTCTGCCACAAAACACGGTGCCACTCTAATGTATTCTGCACCACTGCACTCCACGCCACTGCACTCTACGTCACTCTGCTCTGCACCGCTGCACAACTCCACTCTACGTCACTTCATTCTAATCAATCTACAATATGCCACTGCACTCTACGCCACTCCACTCTACTCTGCGCACTCTATTCCACCCTATGTCACTGCAATCCACTCCACTCTATGCCATCGGGTTCTACACCACTTTACTCAAAACCAATGACCTCTACACCAATCTACTCTGCAGTACTGTACTTTATGCTGCTTCACTCTAATCCACTCAATGACATTCTATGACACTCCATGAAACTCCCCTCCACAATACTCCACTCCATGACCCTCTACTCCATTAAGCTCTATTCCACTCTATGACACTATACTCCACTCTATGCCACTTCACTCTAAAACACTCCACTCCACTCTATTCTACGACACACTACGCCACTCTATTCCACTCTACTGCTCCACTCAACTGACTCTATGCCACTTCACTCTGACACTCTATGGCACTTCACTATGCCACTCCACTCTTCAACACTCTACTCCACACTAAGCCATTCGACTCTCCTTCATTACTCCACTCTATTATATTCCACTGTACAACAATCTACTCCTCTCTACATCACTCTACCCTACAACACTCTACGCAGCTCCCTTTATGCCACTCCACTCTGCTCTCCACCACTCCATGACACTCTATGCCACTCCACTCTAAAACACTCCATTCCAGTTTGACACTCTATGCACTAAACTCTACTCCACTCTATGCCCTTTCATTCTACAACACTCTACTCCCTCAATGACACTACACAACATTCTACACCACTCCACTCTATCCCACTTATGACACTCCACTTTACTCCACGCCACTCAGCGCTACTGTAGTGTAGTTCCTAGTTTCCCACTAGGCCCTGTGCATTGGAATAACATAAACAGTAGTATCGACGTGGAACTGCGGATATTCCAGGCCTCCACTGACTATGCTAAACTTAATTGGGTTGTGTTACCAACTAGCTCAGAGGTCACTGGAAACTTTCTTCTCTGCATAGGAAGTGATCAGCTTCCTTGGCACAGACAAGAAGGGATTCAGCTTTCCAACAACCGTGCAACATGACAACTTTGCTCCTCAGATCAAGAGTCAATCTCTAGGGTCGTGTGAAACAATAGACATGCATTTCACTCAGTCAGTCTAGTGCAGTTTACTTTCACGAGATGTAGAGAATAGAGAGACGGGCGTTTATCAATAAAGGGTTAACATTTATTGAACAGTCTTTCTTCTCGTACAAGAGAAATGTATTGCCACAATTGCAATAATTGTTATTATGAAAAGTACGTACAGTAAGATAAGTATTGCGAAATAGAACTGTAAAAGCATTGATATGGTTTCTTAGCCATACAATGGTTTAAAAGTAATAAATCATATATACAGTCATATATACATTAGACTAACATACTCAACTGGTGCTTCTAACTAAGCCTACCCCAGTGTCCCTGACCTAAGCCTAACACGTGAAAGGGGAGTAAGTAAGTAGCTTTAAGTTAAGTTGGTTTTGCCAAGGTTTGTTTCAAGAATTCTCGTCTAAGGGTTTAGTCAACACCATACCTCTGAATAGAATGATGGAGGATTGGTATCTCCTTCAGGGGTCTCTCTCGATATCCCAGTCACCCGCGAGGGTAAACCGGAAACGCCGTGACTGGATTTCTCTGCACGAGAAAGGCAGCGGCTTCTCTTCAGCACGTCGAGGAAGGAGGGGGGACAGCGTCCGTGGGCAGCTGGAATCTGCTGGATGTCTTCGCAGAGGACGGCTGTTCAGCTCCTTAAGCGTACTGCACCATAGGTCGCGCTTTAGCGGCGATAATGGTATCA
This sequence comes from Lissotriton vulgaris, assembly GCF_964263255.1. NCBI lineage: Eukaryota > Metazoa > Chordata > Amphibia > Caudata > Salamandridae > Lissotriton > Lissotriton vulgaris. The sequence continues at coordinate 289,917,861 of NC_141697.1, read as the reverse complement.
GCAGCTTCACCACCACAGGATAGCAGGCTGCAGCGACAGAGTGCTAGATTTACCAACACGGGGTCGTGCAGGCAGCTGGCTTCAGTAGCTCGTACAACAGGCATTGCTTAAGGCAACGTTGGTAATATTTATACCTGACAGGTGCCGGGTTTGACGCAAGTTTGCTGGACATAAGACGTCAATTAAAGATGTCACTAGGAAGTGATAGTTATCAGTTGCTCATTAGAGTTCCATTACTAATCAAAACATAGCAAGCGGGGATTTCCAGGTTTGCTGAGTTTTTATCTTGTTGAAGAACTCGGAGTGTTATCTAGGAATATCAGATAGTGACTACTGCTCTGTCATTGCACTAATTGGTCGCAAAGGAAGTGGCAGAGGGAACTATGCTGGAATGTGGCTCTGTTCGTGTGAGGCCAGAGATGACTTTTCAGAAAATCGCACTTGAACGGTTATGCCAATATAGGGAATAAATGGATTTATAGCCGAATAGGGGCATAAGGTCACAGTATCGATCAGGAACCTAGATAAACACGCAACACCCACTCCACGGGTTAATGTCCATCAAAATTACTAAAACTAAAGCAATTAGATGCATGTGTAACATTGCCCACCCCAAAATACATAAATGCATCCGAAATAGGCGTACTTGTAATACATGGAATTTAGGTACTGTACGTTTTTTAAAGCATAGTAATCATTCAAAATATTATTGCATATGAAATCAATGAACGATTATGCAAAAGGAATTACACATGAAGTATCTCTGACAGAAGAAAAGCGAGATAAATCATCACATAAAAATGCATTGTAATAACATGTGTGCTAGAGGCTGGTGTAATGTTGTTATGTCTCTAGATGTGTATAGAAATAGAAGTGTGAAGCTTCTGTTCTCTAAGAATAGTTTTTACGTTAAGCAAAGAATTGTTTGTGCCAAAAAAGGTCATTATTAGAAAAATTGTCCAAATCAAAAAAAAAAAATAGATTTCCAAAGCTCTTGGCAGTTTTTGTTGATCAAAACTGAAGGCCGAATTCAGAGTTCATGGGAACGCTGTGTGTCGGAAAACTTCTCAAAAAGTTATTGTTTCTCTGTGGGTGAGAACATCGTATCAGACAGGCTCTCAAAGAATTGGTCTACAAAATCAGGTGATAGTTCAACCAAATTAGATAGCGCTGTAACTTGGCAGGTGTGAGAATGATTGCTGTCATCGAAGGCAGGACCAGCAATGCTCACAGAACGTTGTACCTGGATGATGTTGCTTTTGTCACTCGCTCCACTGTTACCACTTGGCTGTAGTACAGGAGTCTCCATGAATGCCGTCATCAGGATTGGTAGCCGCTGGGGACAACACAATGCGTGAGCCGTTATTGGACTGAGCAAAGTATCGACGTCCATTGGTACTGCTGATGGAAGTGAAAGACAGATGTCCAACACGCATTCATCGCCGCAAAGCATACACCGTAGCACAGGTAAAATGCAATTTTGCCATATCGGTCTGAATGAAAGGAACCAGGTCATGTTTAGATCTCTCAGCCTGGCCAATCCAAGGACGTTAGTTATCCTGTCCCAGTAGCGCATTGCTAGGATTGTCTCTTCCATTCCCAAGGGAGCTATGTCTGAGCCGAGGCTTGCCATAACGTAGCAGGAGGGTCAAAATTAGAATCCCTGCGACGAGTCCCAAAAATAATGGTATGCCGCCAAAAATGGAGTGCACAAAATTAGGAAAGATTCCCAAAATTGCCTGGAAGGGTGTTAGCAGTCTCGTTAAGACTGTCTTAAATATGCCTGGGATGCTTGTAGCACTAGACATGTTAAGGATAAAAGGTCATGAATTTCAGTAGCTGTCCTTGCAACTAGAAGATCATATGTCTCTTTAGATGACGTTATAGGCACTGTTGTCTGTAAAAGTACAGATTTCATTTTGCTTAATGTATCAATTCGTATAGAATAGAGATTCAGACGAGGCCAGATGGGAGTCACTATGTCTGGAGGCCCACTCGGGAACAATGCTTGCATACAACATTTGACCATGGACGTTACTTCTATTAGATAACTTTTCCCTGGCGTGAGGCCACAACATCTGTGATCCGTTCTAAGAATGTAACTCCCGTTTGCGAGTTGCATAAAGAAGGGCTCTATCTGAGTTGCAGGTGTGACTAGCTGGTGGCATGAAAGGTTGTTTGAATTTCCATCACATGCTCCGTGTAAATTAATACCCTGACACAAAAGTATACCGCTTAGTGAATGTTTACAGTTCTCACCACTAAGAAATACATTTTTGTCACTGTCACTATAGCAAGAATGAGTGTATGGTAATTTCCATTTGGATTTTACATATCCTTTACCCAATTGTTCATACTGGCCAGCAGGTATGTACTCAAGGCACTTTTTAAATCGGAAAGTTGTTATCGGAATTGTGATAATTCCGTGTATTATCCATTCAATGACAGGACTCTCTGACATTGTCAATGGTAATCTCTCGAGTTTTTCGATGCTCATGATTGTATAGTCTGCTCCTTTCTGTGCCAAACTGATCTGTTTATCAGTAAGGTTAAAACTGGAAAATAATGACGTCGTGTTGATTAAACGCCAAGGCACATAGCCTGAACAAAGATTTTGCAGCGTCCAGCCTAATTCTATAATAGAGCGTAATTGAGATTGGCCATGTTGTAACATTAGCAAATCTCTGTCTATCACATCAAAGGCAGAGGATACAATATTGTCCAAAGAATATATTCTGGAAGACAGAGTCGTTAACCCATTGTCTACCACAGAAAGTGATTTCTCCAAATTAATACGATCAATTTCTCGTATTTTTTCAGCAGTTTCAATTTGCTTTACTTTCCAAGCCTCGTTGTAAGCAGCATAGATACTGGTCGCTATGAAACGCTTTTGACGCTGTTTGCGTGGTCCAAGAATGAAATCGAGCAAATCAGCACCATCTTTTAATAAAGACAAGTGTTGCTTAATTTCAGCCAGTGTGGATGTTTTTAGCCATTCTAGGCAGAGTTTCCCTACACTGTATGTTGTTATAATCCCTGGATGTTGTCTCTGGGAATATCTAGGGTCTTATCTGGTCATTTTTAACCCCTGTGTTTTATTCAGGAATCTATCTTGACAGCTATTTGTGTCTGTAGGCCAGATTAACCACTTTTTCCAATCAGGATGTGTTCTGTTGAAATGTAAAATTTGTGACACGTCTAACTCAATATCTGTGGTTGTATTCTCAGGTATTGGCTTCGGAATAGACGGTGTTTTAAGGTCTTTGATCTTAGCTAGGCCAAGACAAGATGTTTGGTGTATTGTGTCATTTAAAAATAACATTTGTTCTGGTATCATGCAGGTTCTAAATAGTGCTTCTATGCCTTGCACCTGCCAATCTTTTGTACCCCAAATTGTTTTCGTTTCAATATTATTTTTCCAATAATCAAAACCAAATGTCATCATTTTGTCATAAAATGCTTCTGAATATATCAATTTAGAATTTGTCAGCATTGTTTTCATTCCTGTTTTATCTAACAGTTTGTAATAAAACGTTTCTGCATCACTGGTGTTAAACCCTGAGAAGTATTTGAATTTCTCAAAAAATGCTTTAGAACTGCTTTTAGGTGGTGTAGCACAATATTCCCATTGATTATACATAAAAACATTTCTAGGCTGTGCAGATTTATGCAAGTAATGATCCCCATAATGGGTGTAACAGAATAACTGCTCATAACTAGATGAACCTTGTAAATAATCATGATCTGTGAATCTAGCTGACATTACTAAATCAGACATCATGTCATTAATACTGTTAAAGTCCCAATCATCAGAGAATGTACTAGGTATCACAAAGTCACTTAAGGAAACCTTTAGTTGATGAGGATACTTCAGGATTTCGACCGGACCATAGATCTCATAGTCTGTTTTCTCCCATACTACCCCACCAGGTATTGGAATTGCTGTGACATTTACTGTTGACAGTTCTCTTTTCTTCACGTGGGATGATCTGTGTGGTTTCAGGACTAGGTTGATGTTCTGACTTGCTGTGTCCATTGTAATATATTTTCCTTCAATGAATTTTCCCAAACACAGTACCATGATGAGCCAAGGCAGGAGGAAAAATACACCTAGACCGAACCAGAACTCTAGCCAAGGGGAAATTAGGTAGGTTTCCTTCAGTTGATGAAAGAGTTCCGTTGCTTTATCTTTAAAAGACTTTTTTGTTTCTGGCATCACTTCGGGGTCATTTTGATCTTCAGAGAAGTTGTCGAAGTTGATGAAATAACCAGAGGCAGTTCTGTCAATTGATGGGATTGTTCTTTCAATCTGTCTCTCGGTAGCACTTTCTGATGCCACATCATTGTAGACTGGTGTTGTTTCTTGACGAACTGTTTCAATCTGTGTTTCAAGAGGCACGAGTTCCATGGCATTATTGCATAGTCCTTCATTGTGCACTGCAGGCTGATCGAATGTGATTAGTCTTTCAGTTTGAACCTCTTGGATTGTTGCAAGTTTGGGTATTCTGTTGTTTCTTGGGAGTCCACTGGGCCTACTGTTGATTATAGGCCACATGCTTGTGGTTTTACCAGATCGATAGACACGACTCTGTTCTCCTTTTTACCAGCAAGGGGCGGTAGCACAACTGATCTTGCTCCGGTGACTGCTAAGACAGGTACTGCTTTTCTGTAAGAAGGCCCAAATTCCTTCTTAACCGCGATCTTTTCTCTGACTAGATCCCCAATCTTTGGAATCCAGACAGGCCTTGCTGGGGCTGTTGCGGGTGGTGCCTCGTCAGTGGTACTTGGCTGTTGCTTTAACTTTATGTTGCTTAATGATTTTCTTGTTTCATTCAGTTCCTGTAAAACAGCCAAACGATCTTTTACATCAAAGTGCGTTGTTTCTTCTTGTACCACTGACATCTGACTATCGAGGTCCTGAACTCGCATTCTAATTCCGAACAATAGTTCGTATGGGCTGAAACCTTTTAGAGAATTTCTTGGCATGTTGTTAAGACTAGTCTGGACACTTATTAAATGTTTGACCCACCCAGCGCCTGAACCTAATACCTTCGCTGTTATAGATTGCTTTATGCCCCGGTTTTTTCTTTCTATCACACTATTCCCTTCCGGGGTATGACGGACAAGAATACCGCAACCCAATTCCCATGCTGGCCATGGCCTCCTTATAGGCTCGAGAGCTGAAAGCAGGACCCTGGTCAGAATGGAACGTGGTAATTGCGTATATGCCGATATGGACTCGCAAATCTTTTATAACCGTTCTAGCGTCAGCCGAGCGCTGGAGGCCTCATTTTTTTAAGTGCTTTTCATCTTAACGGTGTACACTGGGACGCGCTTCTCTTCTTTGATTGCGCAGATAGACCGCCTTATGCTGTCTAGAAGGGATCCTGAAATTACACTGGCCTGTTCATTACTGCGATCTCTGTTGCAGTTTTCACAATTTTGAGCAAAACATTGAATATCTATACTCATTCCTGGCCACCAGTACTCTGATTGTAATTCTTTCAGAGAGGCTTTGATTGTTTGGTGTTTCAGACCCAACCCCATGTGTGCTTCCAGTAATAGGAAGCCCCTCCTGCTCCTGTTTGGAATTACTCTGTCCCCCACTCCAGGGATTCGAGCAAAAGGAACGGAGTTTGCATCGATTATGTATGCATAATTGAGTGGATAGTTTACGGGTAGGGCTGCACAGTCGCCTTTTACGGTCGTTTTTACTGCCAGCATGGTTTCCCCGTCTATGTACTTATCTGTACGCTTTTTTGTGGCTACGGAAGCCGGTTTAGTTGCTTCTGCTTTGGCTTTATTAGCCAATGAATTCCCTGCAACGTGAACGCCATCACGTCGAAGACTCTGTGCGTGAATCACGTGAGTCTTTTGTAGTTCTTTGTGTAAAAGAGCTACCTCGTTCCAGAGCAATTTATGCTTTATTGTGGCACCTGTGTCATCTTTGTAGTCGTTTTCAATCCAACTCTGCAGTTTGTTATTGTAAGAGTTGACGCAAAAATGAGAATCGCACACTATAAGTGTCGGGAATTCACGTTCTGCATTTTCGAGCGCCATCTTTAAAGATCTGATTTCAGTTCTCTGAACCGAACAGTTTCTTACAGATTCAGTTTTTGTTACTTTCGGTCTGAATTTACCGCACAGCCAACGACCTTTAATGATCGCACACGCTGCATTGTAGGATTTGCTCTCTACGTTGAAATGCTGTACAAAACTATCTGTATAGATTATACAGGCGTATAGTGGGAGAGGCAGAATTTCGATTGGCAGAGGATATTCTTCTTCATATTCTAAATCATTCAGTTCTTCAAATTGCGGGGCGAAATAGTATTTTACGTCTTCCGCTCTTAGAGAATCTATACACTGTATCCATTTCAGATCCAGTGACACTGTAGGCAAGTTTACTGGGCTGAATAGCGCCTCGAAGGCGGATTCCGCTGTAAGGATATTAATCCGTTTGCCGTGTGCTAGTTCTTGTTCATTTGCTAATGCGATTTGCACTGCTTTCACAGTTCTTTCTGTGTGACTGAATATTTTTTCTGCTTGTGTGTACAAGTGAGATTTAATTGAAATTGGTACCTTTTCTCCCTCATTAGAGGTTAGGTACGTGAATCCGCATCTTCCTGGGATGACTCGGATTACAAGATCGATCGTGTTGTCACGTGTATCTAATTTTGTTTTTGCTAACATGTCTGTTTGCAGTGATCTCAAAATTTCTGTGTGTTTTTGAGTCCAATTGATTTGTTTAAAATCAGGTTTAATTAGTTCGTAGAGAGGTTTAACCCTCTCTGCGTAATTTAGAATGTAAGTTCTTCCGAAATTCAGAAACCCTAGTATGGATTGTAAATTCTTCAGCGTTTTTGGAGCTTGGAGTACAGCGCACTTCTCTAAGAAGTTGTCCGCTAGGCTTTTCCCTTCACTTGATAATTCGTACCCTAAAAATAGTACCGTCAGATGGGCAATTCGAGACTTTTTAAAGTTGAATTTGTAACCCTCTGCTGCGAACCCAAGTATAATGGTGTTCACTCTTTTCAAGTGAGTATCCAAGTCGTCGTCCGTGAGATAAATATCATCTACGTAAGATAATGCTTCATCATCATAGATTTGTAGTAACTCTGTTACCCTAGCTGAGAATAGTCCTGGGCTGTTCTTGAACCCCTGTGGGAGTCGACAGAATTTTTTCTGCGACCCAAATGCAGAGAAAGCGGTCAAATATCTGCTTTCTGGTGCAATGTTTTGACAAAAGAAACCATTAGAAATGTCTAAAGTCGTTTTATATTTTTTCCTAACTATGTTATTCATTAGGGCTGCACTATGCGAGTTTTGTACTGCAAAAGTTTTGCAACATGTATTAAGGTGTCTGTAGTCCAAAACTAGACGATATGAATTGTCTGGCTTGGAGACAGGAAAAAAGGATTGTTCATTTGAGAGGTGCATGTTTCAATCACCCCCTGGTACTCAAGTTGATATAAGATCTCCCTGACTTGTTTCTTAGCTTCTTGCTTTATGGGATACTGCCGTTGGGCAGTTGGTTCACTTTTTAATTGGATTTTGTGAGGCGGTGAATCCTCATCCCATCCTACATGATTTTTATATAATGCAGGTGCCTGGGCCACTGCCCATTTCCTTGCATATGTATATTTTTTGTGAATCGGTATGTGATTCGAGAAGGCAGGCATAATCACTTCTTCGCCACGAGGGCACTCCCTGACAAACTCCGGGGGCCAATCTTTTTCAGCTAACAGAATATCATAGCCTTTTGAGAGCTTATCCCAAAATAGACCCTTAATTTTCCTAGTCTTATCACCCTCTATACGCAATGTTATTTCGTATATTTTATGGGGCTCGCTAAGTCTGGCGTCGGCAGTTTCAACCTGAATAAATTCATTCGTGTCCACTGTCTCCAGATGACTCATCAAGATCTTGCGCGCTATATTGATTTCTGCTGCACTGTCCAACATTGTCAATGCCCACTCCCCGTTCTTCAACTGTGTCCTCAGTATTCTCGGCATGGTTGATTACTCTAATATTGGCTACCTTCTTTTTCTGAAATTGAGATTTTTTACTCTGAGCAGGTTCCTTGTCTTTGGACTTGGTGTGCTCTCCTGGGTCTGACCGTCCTCTTCTTTCCGAATTCTGTGGAAGAGATCGAGAGGGACGTGTATCAATACTTTGATATCTATCAGGTCTTTTCAGATTATCCCTATTTCTAAGGTTATATCTTTTCTCAGAGGGCTCCCTCTGGGGAGACTGGCGTTCTCGAGTTGGAGTTCTTTCCCTCCGTCGAGGAGACCTTCCTCTGGACTGGAAAACTTTTTCCTTGGGCGTGGATTGTTTATTTCCATCCCAGCTCTTTTTAGGAGTGTTTGAATTATTTTTAATAAATAATTTTTCAGGATCTTCGAGCAGTTGGGGCTTCACTGGTTTTCCACCCAAGCTGTCTCTACCTAATTCTTCATAGCATTTTTCTATGATTTTTGCTAGCTCAACAGGATCTTTTATATCTGTTTCCCTCAACTTCTGGCGGATCGCCACAGATGCTGCTTCTCCTCTAATATTGGCTAATAATATAGCCGTGACCTGCTTGAAGTCTTTCAGTAATTTCATACCTAGATTTAAAGCGGGCTCTGGACCGAATTCATTTTGAATCTGTTTTAGCACTTCTGGTATTACCGCCATAGACGGAACACCGTGTGTTTTTGTGTATATGGAAGCAAAGACTGTACCCCAAGTGTCGCATTCCTCCACGTGTGGTGCGATTCCCATAGGAAGGCAGATGGTCAAGATTCTGTGTTTCTCAATAGGGGTAGTATCAGGAAATACTGCCTCTATTTGAGTGATTTTCTGGGCTAACCAGAAAGGAATTTGTTCCCGTTTTACGGGTGTTTTACCAAGACATGACTGTATGTTCTGTGGTGTAATTTTATTTGTGTTCCCCTGATGAGGGGTCAGCTGTGGTACATTAACAGCTGGTTGGACTGTTGCAGTCCGCATTACATATTGGACTAATTGCCTATGTATTTTTATTAATGTTTTTAGCTGTACTAACAGCTCTTCCTTAGACATTTTTACAATGTCAGGATGTGGTGTGTAGCTGGCTAGAACCGGCCACGTTGCTCCTGGTCTACCTAGTGGACCGAGCCTGGTTATGTGATCATTATGTTTTAGGGCGCCATTAAACCAGAGCAGGTGCTCTTGAAATTTAAGTGGAATTTCAATCTCCTCGAAAGGAGCGTACTCTTCCGGGGGTTTCTCTATTTTGTAATAGTGAAACTCTTTTGTTATAGCGTTTACCGCTGGAAAGTTTATCCATGAATAGAATACCTCTGTCTGCCAATACTCGTGAGCCTCTATCACGAAAATTACTGTACCACCTTGTGGTGTCAGTCCGTTTACTATAAGTTTTGAAGTTATAGATTTTCTTAAATGTGCCGGGATGATTATTGCATCCGGGTCTGTGTGTTCGGGACCTTGCTGAGTCGCATCTGCTGCGGCCCCAGTGGTTCCGTTATTTTCTCCTGGCATTGTAAAAATGCGAGGTTTGCAGAGTAGGTCTCCAAGGAGACAAAGATTAGGTGCACAATATTTTGGAACACTGTATCCTTCAACGTTGAATAAACCAGAGCTTTACATAGGAATCTCTTCCTACTAAGGTCGGGCGGTTTTTAAACTTTCACCCACTCCAGACGTCTATTGGAGTATTTACGGGAGAAAGGGGTGTGAAATATGCACGACTGAGTTACTCTACAAGTCTTGCGTTAGTTTATCGCCTTACCAAACGTTTGGGCGCCATGTAGTGTAGTTCCTAGTTTCCCACTAGGCCCTGCGCATTGAAATAACATAAACAGTAGTATCGACGTGGAACTGCGGATATTCCAGGCCTCCACTGACTATGCTAAACTTAATTGGGTTGTGTTACCAACTAGCTCAGAGGTCACTGGAAACTTTCTTCTCTGCATAGGAAGTGATCAGCTTCCTTGGCACAGACAAGAAGGGATTCAGCTTTCCAACAACCGTGCAACATGACAACTTTGCTCCTCAGATCAAGAGTCAATCTCTAGGGTCGTGTGAAACAATAGACATGTATTTCACTCAGTCAGTCTAGTGCAGTTTACTTTCACGAGATGTAGAGAATAGAGAGACGGGCGTTTATCAATAAAGGGTTAACATTTATTGAACAGTCTTTCTTCTCGTACAAGAGAAATGTATTGCCACAATTGCAATAATTGTTCTTATGAAAAGTACGTACAGTAAGATAAGTATTGCGAAATAGAACTGTAAAAGCATTGATATGGTTTCTTAGCCAAACAATGGTTTAAAAGTAATAAAACATATATACAGTCATATATACATTAGGCTAACATACTCAACTGGTGCTTCTAACTAAGCCTACCCCAGTGTGCCTGACCTAAGCCTAACACGTGAAAGGGGAGTAAGTAAGTAGCTTTAAGTTAAGTTGGTTTGCCAAGGTTTGTTTCAAGAATTCTCGTCTAAGGGTTTAGTCAACACCATACCTCTGAATAGAATGATGGAGGATTGGTATCTCCTTCAGGGGTCTCTCTCGATATCCCAGTCACCCGCGAGGGTAAACCGGAAACGCCGTGACTGGATTTCTCTGCACGAGAAAGGCAGCGGCTTCTCTTCAGCGCGTCGAGGAAGGAGGGGGGACAGCGTCCGCGGGCAGCTGGAATCTGCTGGATGTCTTCGCAGAGGACGGCTGTTCAGCTCCTTAAGCGTACTGCACCATAGGTCGCGCTTTAGCGGCGATAATGGTATCAGCAGCTTCACCACCACAGGATAGCAGGCTGCAGCGACAGAGTGCTAGATTTACCAACACGGGGTCGTGCAGGCAGCTGGCTTCAGTAGCTCGTACAACAGGCATTGCTTAAGGCAACGTTGGTAATATTTATACCTGACAGGTGCCGGGTTTGACGCAAGTTTGCTGGACATAAGACGTCAATTAAAGATGTCACTCGGAAGTGATAGTTATCAGTTGCTCATTAGAGTTCCATTACTAATCAAAACATAGCAAGCGGGGATTTCCAGGTTTGCTGAGTTTTTATCTTGTTGAAGAACTCGGAGTGTTATCTAGGAATATCAGATAGTGACTACTGCTCTGTCATTGCACTAATTGGTCGCAAAGGAAGTGGCAGAGGGAACTATGCTGGAATGTGGCTCTGTTCGTGTGAGGCCAGAGATGACTTTTCAGAAAATCGCACTTGAACGGTTATGCCAATATAGGGAATAAATGGATTTATAGCCGAATAGGGGCATAAGGTCACAGTATCGATCAGGAACCTAGATAAACACGCAACACTACTCTACCCCACTTTACTCAACTCCGCGCCACTCTATACCAGTGCAGGACACTCTACGCCACTCCAGAACATTACACTCAACGCCACCTTATGAAACTCAGCTCCACACTCCTTTTGGACCACTAACTTTTAGCAATGCTGAACAGTAGCCAATCTGTTGTACAACATGTATAAAACATATTGGCAAAATCCAACAGCTCTTGCGTAGGCAATAGCTATTGGCTTTTGAGTGCTTTAAATATCAGCCAATGGCCATTAGGGCAAGTGCAGAACACATTTTAAAGTGTTTTCTTCCTACATTTACTGTGTAAAGTGCAGAGTGATAAGGGAAAAAAATTCCGGTTCAGTGATTTTTCTCACTTTTTCTACCTACCAGAACATCTAAATACAGGTCTTGCTAGTATAATACCTGCCAGGTGGCAACCCTAGTCCCTGTGCCGCTGTACTGGACTCTTCTGATATTTGGGCCAACCCACAGTGATACAATTCTTATAGAAACAACTGTTTTAAGAGGAAACACCAGTGGCAGCAATCACTCCCTCAGCTGTGCAACAATTGCTGTGAATGAGGAATGTTTGGATTTCAATATCAGTTGAAACCTGCTGGGCTTCTGTCTTTTTGTTTTTCCACATTCCTCATCCCATTCCTTACATATTGTAGTTGTGAGGCCCCTGTCACACCTAAGGCACTCCTCCGAATCAGCTTTCTTCACATTCCATCCCCAAAATATCCCTCCTTTTACTGTTATAGAGGACCAACACCTCTAGGGCATCATGCTTTTTATTTTTTTGTTCGCATCTAACCAAATGTGCCACTTTATTTATTGCACAGTGCTTGGGCCTGTCCATCCCTTTGTTTTTGTTCATGGTGCTTTGGCCCATCTTATTCTCCAAAAGCAATGCATGGGTTCACTGTGCAATTGACTGCGTATTACCCTGGTTTAGAAGGCGGTGCTTTGGCCTGCAATACGGTAGTCTGAACCTTGTTTACATACATGGTATAAATGCCCATATGCCTGGAATTAGTCAGAGCAGAGGCCAACACCATGCTGCTTCCAGTTTACGAACGCAGTAGGCCCGATTCACAAAGGAAATCGGAGACGAAAGTCTAACTCTACAAATTTCGGTAGTCACAAAGGGCATTTATGAGTAGTAACTTTTTGTCCGCAATTGAGGTAGAATCTCTGCACTCGTGGCTGAACCTCCACACTTAGTTCCGGTCCGGAATCTCTGCACTTGTGCTGGAATCTCTGCAGTCAGGGTGAAATTTCCACATTAGGGCCAGATGAACTTTGCCCTCAATCCTAACCACCTCTGTAAGTGCTTACCACACCCCCCTACCCCAGCTGAAACATTTCATCCCAACAGTCAATCTCAACCCTGCAGCAAACATAAAAGCAGAGCTGCCACATACAAACCCTTTCAGAACTTTCAACATATCACTGAATGTGTTTGTTGCTCTGCCCCTAGCCATGCGACAAGAAGATTTGAGGAGGAGGAGAGTAGAGAGGATTTTCAGACAAAGGATGAACCTATTTCGGATGTCCAGCCAAGATATCAGGGCCAGATACCGTTTCCCCCCAGATGTCATTTTGCAGATAGTTTGTGAGTGGGAGCAGGAACTTGACTCTCACACGCCATGCCAGGTGATGTCAAGCTCCTTGCAGATCTCCATTTTTCTGCAGCTGGGTCATTCCAAAGGGTCTCCAGTGACCATGTGGGTATCTCTGAGGCAAGCCAGTCCTGATACTTACATAAGGTACTGAGCTGCATCCTTAGGCGACACCACCTACACAGAAAAATGCCCCACACGCTGGACAGAAAGCAAAGGGTAGGTAGCAATTTCTACCTCTTTTCCCACTTCTCACATGCGCTGGGTGCAATTGATTGCCCCCATGTGGCTCTCCAGTCACCTCACCACATTGTACGCATCTTCTGCAAGTGCTGTGATGCCAGTGGTAGATTCACTGATGTGCATGCAGTGCTCCCAGGCAGAACCCACAACAGATTTGTATTCTGCAGGTCACCTCTTTCCCGGCGGATGGCAGCATGAGATTTTGGCAACATGTGGCTACTGGGTAAGTGCTTTGCACAAGCAAGTGTGACATGTATACATGTCATGTGTAAATGCCATGTCACATAAACAACCATTTCACAACAAATATCCTCATGCCACATAAACAGCATCAACAGACACTGTATGTACCATGGAATATATCATGTACTGTACAGATGAAAGAGGGACATGTAAACAAGTTCCCTAATTTCCCTCCCCAGAAGATGCTGGATATGCACTCTCCCCTCAACTCCTCACTCCATCCAGACGTACAGCCACTGTACCTCAGCATTGGTACAATAGGGCACACATACGTACTCAAGCCTTCATAGAGAGCAATTTTGGTCTCCTAAAGTCACAACTCAAATGTCTTGACCGTATGGGGGCAGGTTGTACTCCTGTGAAGTTGTGTGTAAGATTATAGTAGCGTTTTGTGTCTTGAACAACATAGCTTTAAGTCACGGCTCACACATACCTCTAGACCCTCAGCTAGGTCTGAATCCAGGCAACCGGCCCATTGCCCAGAACAGAGGCCAGGGTATGGGGGTCCGTGACCAGCTGGTTGACACTTTTTTCACATGAGCAACCCATTGTATAACGGACTACATGTGGTCAATGATGATAGTTGGGCATTTGACTGTTGATAAAGTCCATCCCGATACTACTTTGTACGCCACACTCAATGTCTGTAAACAACAACTGTTGACAAGAGTCAAAAGATTGTACATGCAATATGTAAAGTGCACATTTCAGCAATTAGTGTTGACAACATCTTTAAGGACTCCATTGCTTCAGGGGATGAAATGTCTGTGCATGTGTAGGAACTTCCAGGAACGTATGACAATGGGGTCCTGATTCTCTAAGGGCTCTGCTCTCGGTGCACAGGTGCTGCCTTTAAGGGAGAGTCTACGTACTCAGGGCCACATTTTTAGGATGTGCGTACTGCCACTGTTAGAGCTGGTAATGTTGTGCTAACACACACACCCTGCATTCATGGAACAACTATGCCCATTGCATGTATAAGGACAAACTACCCTGCAGCACACAGCCAATTGACCCCATACCTTGTTGAGTGCTGCAGCACAAATCTGTTTGTCCGGCCCCACATAATGCAGAGGATACCTATCATGCAATCACTTAGCTCTTATGTAAATATCAGTATCACAGACTGTGTGGCAGCCTTGTTCCTAGGTCCTGAGGCCATGTTTGTGAAGGTGAGTGCAACAGACAGTGAAGTTGGATGGGAGGTAATCATGCTTGGAGGTTTGGACAACTTTGATTTAAAATAACATTGCTGACTGCACCTGCCTCTGATGGAAGAGTTTCTAGAGTGCTGTTCCCTACTGCTGAAGGATGAAATCCAGAAGCACATGTATGGTCCTGTTTCTCAAAGGGGCTCCACATTCCCATAGTGAAGGAATTGCCCCTAACTGCAACGACTCCACAATGACTGAGGGGCCTCCACCATGTTTTATGATCCCTTTTGTGAATCAGGCCCAATGTGTGTAGAGATACACAGCACTGCATCCCTCGACTTTGGTGTAACACTACAGTCAACTTTGAAGAGAGAGCAAAATGTTGACTGCATGTACCATGATGCAAAGGGACTGTAAAGAGGCTATATGATATTGACGTTGCCAAGAGGTGTTTTGCCACACCCTTTTCCCTTCCAAAACTGGTTTTCATGCCCTGCTCTTAGAATTATCACAGTTTCATAAGTATCCTGTTTGAAATTGTTGGGTTCTGGGACATTTTCTGAGTCTCCGCTCCATATGCAGAGTCTCCGCTATGCATGAGAAAAGTACGCTTTTAGCCGGAGATTCCGAAAACGGGCCAGAGATTCCAAAAACCCAACAATTTCAATTCAGGAAATGCTAGGCAGGAAATACAAATCAAGAAGTTACTGGTAGCCCTTTTATGTTCATCCTCACCAGAAAAGATCCGCTGCCATCCTACTGCTCAGTGTAACCACACTGACCCCAACATGGCTGAAGGACTTGAGGAGAAGGCACCCCCTTTCAGTAAAAGTGAATTGGACAAATTAACCAAAGGGATGCTAGATAAGTACCCTCAGCTGTTAGAGGGGCCGGTGGACTAGATGAGCAGTGCAGCGCTCCCCAGAATCGGGGCCACCATCACAAAGCACTGCAGTGCTGTGGACATTTAAGATCGGTGTGTCAGAGCATGCTGTAAGCGTTGGGAGGATCTGAAACTCTGGGCCAGGTTGAAGGCCCAGTAAATATTGGGCCAGTCCTCTCAGCCCCATGTTCACCGACCCGCCTCTCACCACTCGGATAGGATGGTCCTGAGGGTAGCAAGGCTGACCTTCCATGCTCAACTGGAGGAGCATGAGCAGCAGAGACCTCAGAAGTGCCTTAACTGCAATATGTGTCTGATAGTATGATATGAGGGCTGACAGAGCTGTACCATCAGGTGTCCCATGTCTCCTTTCACATCATCTGTGCAAATGCAACAGTCATTATAAGGCCAATGCCTCATTGTGGCACATAGCATGCACTGAACAGAGTGCATTCTGGTACTTGTAGTGTTTCAAACCTACCTGGGGAAATGATCCTCACACTTGCATTCTGAATGAAAAACAGCACAAGCAGAACCATTACTGGTGAACCAAGAGTCATATAACTGCTGTATGCATTGGGTAGGAATGACCCAGAGCCTGTCAATTGTGTGGATGAGAGTCATTTGGATGTTGGAAGCTGTACCTTGCATGCCTTTGGTGTGTGTCTCATGTCTCTTCTCACGTAATTTGTGCAAATGCAACAGTCATTATAAGGCCAATGCCTCATTGTAGCACATAGCATTCACTGACCAGAGTGCATTCTGGGACTTATAGTGCTTTAATCCCACCTAGGGAAATAATCCTCACACTTTTATTCTGAATGAAAAACAGCACTGGCAGCACCATTGCTGGTGAACCAAGGGCCTTATAACTGCTGTGTGCATTGGGTAGGAATGGCACCGAATCTGTCCGGTATGTGAATGAGAGACCTTTGGGTGTTGGAAGCTGTAACTTGCAAGTCTTTGGTGTGTGTCTTATGTTTCTTTTCACATAATATATGCACATGCAGCAGTCATTATAAGGCCAATTCATCATTGTAGCACATTGCATGCTCTGACCAGAGTGCATTATGACACTTGTAGTGTTTGAAACCCACATAGGGAAATGACCCTCACACTTTCATTCTGAATAAAAAACAACACTGGCAGCTCCATTGCCGGTGAACCATGGGCCTTACACTGCTGTGTGCATTGGGTAAGGAATGGCACAGACATTGTCCACTGTGGATGAGAGGCCTTTGAGTGTTGGATGCTGTCCCTTGCATGCTTTTGTGTGTTTGTTTTCAAAATAAGATATATTATTTTGTGCCATGGAGATAAGCCTGACTTTGAGAGTCTTGTCTCACTCTAAAGTGATACCAACTTCTCCAAGGGGTCCACATACACATGCCTTCCCCAACAGTGACTCGTTTGACATTTGTCCAGTCAAAGTAGCTGTTACAAGCCACGTGTTGACCAGGGTCAGCACCAACTAAGCAGTCTGGAAACACGAAATGTGGCACATCCCATGTACAGTGTCTGGTGTTGCTAGGTGTTAGACTTGGCCCTTTTTGGCATGTTCACCCCTAAACCTTTTGCTTTTAAATGTGACCTGTTACTAGTAGTTGTTGACTTCTGCGCACTTTAGCACTGTGTCCCAGTGTAAAGTGCATGCGCAGTCTGAGTGTGTGTGGTGAGATTGGCCTGCCCTCCCATAGGGATGCACAGGGGATAGGTGTGTTCATGGTAATTCCTGGTGTGAGAGGAGTGCAGGGGCGAGTTTGTAATGTGTGAACTCATGAGAATAAATGCTGTGCAATGGTGTGCACAGAAATATTGTGTCTAGTGGAGAAGTTCCACTTTTAGAAGTTGGTATTTCTGTGTGCTGTGGGATGTGAATTGCATGTCTGGCTTGGGAGTGACAGGGGCTGGCTGGAGTGCTTAGCTCCAGGAGCCAGGATGGGTCTGCCTGGTGGTGAATAGGGAGATCTGCATGTAGATGGAAGGGAGGAGTTGCACCTGGGACATGATAGGGCTGTGCCTTCCCTCCACAATGCTGGCTCCACCTCCTGTGGTGCGTCTGATGTCCCTGGCCTGTCCTGTGAATAGGGAGAGGGGCTGAGCAAAACAAAGTGCTCCAGAACCAGTTCTAACTGGTTCTCCCCTTTCCCTACAGTTTGAGACAAAGAAAATTTGTGTATAAGAATGGGCTGTGGCCCCATGTAAAATGTTGTTCTCTTGTTCCTGACTTGAGGGGGGCCTGCTGCTGCTGCTGGGTGCCAGGAGGAACCACCACTGGGGACTGACTCCCTGCTGGAGGGTCCTGTGAGCTGGCCTGCCTGGGCCCAGCCTTTGCCCCCCTTCCTTCCACAAGACTTCCCCTGGACTTTGTGACTCCAGCGCCTGGGAGCGCTTTATTTCACCTCCTGAGGAGCGCTTTTGTTTCCCTTGCTGAAGAATCGCTTTATTGTCCTGTGGAGCACTGTGTTCTGCCCCAGGAGGACTGCTTAGGGCCTGCAGCGCGAAGCTGCACAGTGTGGGATTCCCCCCGCAATTGCTACTCCTCAAGCAGGTGCCCACCCTGCATCTATGTGCTGAAAAACCAAGCGGGAGCCCACCCTGCATCGGTACCTCCATAGCGGGTGCCTACCCCGCATTGTGTGCCATGGTTATCCCCCCTAGCGGGTGCCCACCCCCCAGGGACTTCGTGCTTTCCTATACCCCTAGCGGGTGCCCACCCCGCCAGGGGCTTTGTGTTTAGAGATGGGTGCCCACCCGGCATCACTGCCACGGCCCGATCCGCTTTACAAAATTCACTCCAGGCCGCTACCAGAGCAACCCAAAGGCAAGCGCCATTGCCTGGTTGAGGGCGGCCCACCCAGAAGCTGTGTAGGCTGCCCAATCCCAGCGCGGCCCAGGAGAAGACCCCGGAAGTGGAGGAAAGCCCGCCCTCCGGCAAAAGAGACCGGAGGAGACGCGACCGGTGAACCTGTGGAGCTCCCCTATGTGAGGGAGAGCCCCGTGATGTGTGCCCCAACGAAGCTTTAAGGAATCCCAGAGGCAGGGCTCCCGCAGCCATGGTGCGAACCCTGCGTGTCCAGCGTCGAGGGACACCGGGGCTTGGCGGGGGCGCAGTGCTGGTGCTCGAAGGACACCTTCCTACTCATCCCTGTGGTGTCTGAGCGGCCCCGCAGGATAGCGGGCCGCTCCAACGTGGGCAGTGCTTGAGTAAAGGAGCCCGTAGAGGGGGCTGCCCTGAGAGCACTGTTATTGCTCTGACCTACTGAGCCGTCCAACGGTGCCGCAGTTGCGGGCAGGTGTAATGTTTCCTCTTCTGGGAGCATATTGTTTCAAAACCCAGTGGGGGTTCATGAGCACCGCAGTATCAGCCCCATATTTTCTTGGAGGCCTTTTTAATTTAGATTCCCAGACAGGGGCTCAGGGGGTGCGCTGGTGCCCATGCTCCCTGCCACAGCTGCCCAGCACTTAGGGGGCAGCTGCAACGTTTAGGTTACGCACCTGTGCCCTTTGCTTTAGCTGCCTAGGCAGCGCGCCCTGACTGTTGTTGGACAGAGGTTGCCAGTGCCAATCTTGGTGATTTTACAGCTGCCCAGCAATTACTGGGAAGCTGCCACGTTTAGGCCCAAACTCTGGTGCACTCTTCTTTTGCTACCTAGGCAGCGAGCTCTGACTATTTGGACAGAGGGCATTTGAGCCCCATGGAAGGCCAGTTGGCCTGGGGTCAATACCTAATTTGATTCTTGCACATGGTGATTGCATACTGTGTTCATGATAGTAATTACCTAATGCCTAATGTGATTTTTGCGTAGTGTGTTTATGCATCCTGCCTGATACCCCTACCACTGTTTTATGATTAGGAGGTTGCTTTACCTAGTATGGTTTATGCTAGTAAGTTTATGTTTCACTGCATGGCCTATGCCTAAGGTGATTAGTATTGCGTACTGTGTTCCTAACTTTTACCAGTGGTTACTGGTTGTGCTCTACAATTATTATTTTGTGCTTCAGTTATTCTATGTTCTATATCTGCTATTTCTACTAAGTGCTGATTCTGACGGTGGTGTATGTGACCCAGTCGTGTGTATATAATCACCTGTAAATATTGCCCAGTGCCAGTTGGCACAGTGTATATGTGTGATTATGATCTAATGTGTTTATGGTAATACAAAGGCTATTTTTATGTATAACCTTGTGTGGAGTTCTTTTTGTGGTGTGCCTAGTTGGTTGCTGCTGTTGTGTGTGTGTTGCACAAATGCTTTACACATTGCCTCCGGGATAAGCCTGACTGCTCGTGCCAAGCTACCAGGGGGGTGAGCAGGGGTTATCTTTGGCGTGTAACTCCCAAGCCCTGACTAGAGTGGTAGTCTCTGCCTGGCTTTGGCGCAAGCCTTAGCCAACCAGAGACCCAATTTCTAACACTAGGGAATATCAAATACTTAGATTCACCTCTTAGCAAAACTAATATCCTTGTTTGGATTTGTACAGATAAACCAACATTTGAATTGTGTCATACAATGCTAAACAGCAAATGACATTTGTTAGTAAGTTAAAGAATACTGATCACATGATCATCCAGGAACCACGCTTAGATGTGCATATATCCATCCTGACTGTCTCCCATCTTCTTTTGCAGACTGGCATTGGAAGATGACTCTGTAGCAATGACAGGACACACGGATTACAAGTATGCTGAAGGTGAGGGTTGGTCAGGACAGAAGTGTTTACCTCACAAATTCTAGAAAAGTGTCAATATGTGAATCAAATCTGGGGCATCTCAGTGAACATACACATACTTTAAGCTCCATATTTCTTGTAATTGGTTAGTTAGATCAAAGGAAAAAAAGTCTGCACTTGCTTCATGTAGTTATGTGTGTTATTCCGATGTGTACAACAACTACATTTTTGTGGTGACGGCAGACATGGCCTCTTTCCAGCACTGAAGAAGAAGAGGAGGATGAGGGATCAACAATATCAGACGAAAAGGGTAATGCACCCACCCAGACAGAGGCAGAACTTACAATAAGTGAAATAGACCAAGTGGAGGCTTAGATCATTTTAGGGGTGGTGGGAGTGCCAAACTGGACACCTCCGGCCTGGGGAGAGAGGAAATTGACTCTTATCCTGGCAGTCAAGACCTCTTGACTGCCAGGTGTCCCTGGTCCAGGCCCCATCACCACCTGGGCCTGCCACCAACCCCTCCCTGACTCTAGAGGCCCCCATTCCATTGGGGCCTCCAGCTGTATTCCCTGCCACTAGTCCTACTCCAAGTAATTGCCAGGAAGTCCAGAGGAAGGGCTCCGACCCTGACTCTGCCACACCACACTCCTCCTGTGAGACCCAAACCCTTCCCTGTGCTGTCACTCCTGTGGCTACATTCCAGGAAGTAATGGGGGCATGTGAGGGGCAGCCAGACATGTCCTCTGATCCTACTGCAGCTCTGTGATGAACCACCCTCAATGCGTCACCCTGTACATCGGGCCACAATGTTTCCCCCATACCCCTCATGTTTCCCAACCCTGTGTGGTGTCTGGTCTTGCAGAGACCAGAAAGGAGACTGCATCCGATGCAGAGGATCTCTACATCTTGCAAAAAGAGGATGACCAGAAGGACAGGTGACTGACTGGACAATGTTTTGAATCTGGACATTTTCTTTACACCTTGTATATAGACTGATTCCCCTGGCACTTCCCGGTGTGTTTTATTTTGCTCAACCTCCTCCAAGTCCCCTTTTCCATTCCAAATGAAGAACATTATTTAATTTCCTTTCTTCCTATCCAACTAACTGTTTTTGGTATTTTTTTTTTTCAACATTCAGTTATACGTAAACTATATTTTGGATCAAACTATCTCTATGTTGTTACCTTCATTGTAAATTCTGTATTCAAAGTATGGAACTATACCTTGGCAGTAGTTAATTGCTTTGCACACAATAGCTTGTTACAAAGATGGTCTAAGAGTTTTACATGTCTCACTCATTAACATTCATCATCACATCTATATTCTACCACAAGGGTAAACAATTGACCATCAACATATAATACGTTTTGACTTGTGAAGAATATTTTTTTATTGACATATATATTATGGATTAACATATTTTACAATGATCAGGAGGGATCTTGCTTGCGAATTTGCAAATGTGGCGGTGAAAATTGCTGTGAGTAATGCGTTTGCTCTGTTGTTGCCGAGGTGCAGGTTGGTGTGGTGCATCTATCTGTACAGGTGCGGAGATGCCTGGACAGGGCCTGATGGTGGCTCTATAGATGGGGGAGATGCCTGGACAGGTGCTGATGATGGATGTGTAGTGGGGGCATGTGCAAGGGTGGTGGTGGCTGTGAAATTTTGTGGGGGGCCTGTGCAGATAGTGGTACAGGTGGGTGGGTGTGATGTGCTGCAAGTGGATGTGTTGACTCCTTTTCATGCATTGACCTTGAAGGGAAACTCTGGATCAGTTCAGCATGCCCTCCATCATCTTCATGGCCAAGGCATGGTGTCTTGCACTCTCTTCCCAAGACTTATCCATCCTGTCCAACACATCGGGTCAGTCTGTGCACCACCTGAGAGATTTGGCACATGTCCTGCCATGCCTCTGACATGTCTGACAGAGTAGCCCTTATGGCACTAATGTCCTTCCTTACATCAGCCTCTTGTTGGAAGAACTCTTCCTCCCACTGGCCACCATGATCATCTGCTAGTCCCCTCTGCATGGGATGACCTTCAGGTCAACAAACAGGGTGGGGGGTGGCAGGTGGTAGGCTGTGGGCTTGAGATTGGTGACCAGGGATACCTGCACTTCACCAGGGGTGGTAGGTCCCTCAGATGGTTGAGAAAATGCCTGGGACTCACTTCATTGGGAGGAGTGTGTAGGGAAAACAACACATCTGACATGGATGTAAGGGCTGTGAGGGAGTGATGGCTGTGTTGGGGTATGTGAAAACTGTGGCTGGTTTGCTGAGTGCTGGGAATAGCCAATCTCAGGGGTTGGGGGTATGAGGCACTTTGCTGTGCGGAGCTGGGAAGAACTTTGATGTTTTACCCATTGGATCTACTATGATGGCCAGGAAATCTTGCTCCTCATCCTCTGTAGGAAGGGCCTGTTATACTTCATCCTCCTCCAAATCTTCCACCTCCTCCTGTACTTCCCCCTCCTCCTACTCTTGCGCATTACTGGCAGCTGTAATGGCTGCTTGTAAGAAAAGTTGGTTCTCTCCTTCAATTGCCCGTCGTCCACCACTGGTGGAAGGTCCAATTTCCTCATCATCTTCAGCACCGGGAAGACAATTGTTGCAACAGGATAAGTAATTGCTCTAGTATGTTATGTGGTGCAACACAAGGGTTGGTTCAAATGAACTTTGCATCAACAGATGATGCACATGTGACCTGGTTTGGGTACACCTACACTTGACCGCTCACACTATAGCACTGAGGTGTTGAATGCAGATGTGCAATGCAAAAGCAAACTCACCAGATCTAGCCACAGTTCTGTGTTAAGTTGCGATCCCCCGTGGTGTCAGCTGCTGAACCTGGCTCCTCGTATATGCAGATGAAGATGCAGTCCTTGATCAAGCAGCTTGAGGAGGAAGTGACCCCATATTTAATGATCTGCATGATTTATATACAAACAGCATGGGGGCGTGGCTTAGCGCCCCTAGGAGATGGCGGCGCCGTCGTGAGTGCTCCGTCGCGGCTGGGGTGCACAAGCGGACCGCGTTGGCTATTATCTCAACGAGTGGAGGATTCTGCCGTCGGAAGGCGTCCAGAGCAGGATGCGACCCTCTGTGTGAGCCTCTCTGTTCATTTAGGACCCTTTTCGAGCGACGCTGTATGAAACGCGGCTCTATGAAGGCCACGGCCGCCATTTTGTGCAGTTCATCTTCATAGAGATCCTCACAGATGCATTACCGGCGCTTCAACCAAATCCTCTCCAATGCCTGAAGTCATCTTCCTCCCTCATGGTGGATCTCACTTATCTGCTAAATGACTGTTTTTGATTCCAATAACCCTCCACTGCTGTTTCCAAGAGGCATTCGTTTTTTTTTTGTTTTTTTTCTCCCTCTCCACACAAGCGGCCATTTTGTCACCTTAATATTTTCTGGCTCCTTCAGTCCAAATTTGCCTGCGCAGTATCGCCTAATTTGCCTCTTCTATGCATTACAGCTGATTTGAGACACTGCTGAATGGTTTTTGTTCCGCTATTCTCTTCACTGGCAGCTAATCCTTTATGCTTATTCTCAGCACAGTATGTTATATGCATTTACCAGATTATACCGATTAGGAGACTGTACCCTATTGCGGGCGGCTCCTTCTTTTCTTGGCCTCAGCAGCCCTTGCTTCTGGTTCTTGCTTGTGCTATTTTTACTCTCCATATGAGCCTTGATTTCAACCTTTCAGCCCACCAATGTTGTTGTTCTTCACTTTTTTTCTCACAATGGTGACTGCTTCTTCTGGAAGATAGGAGGTCTTTTTTCTCCTCTATTGCTCACCACCTGTTTGTGCTTCTGGTGAAGTTTGCAAACCTAATGGGCAAACTTACGACTTGCGCCAACAAAACTTCAAAGCGCACTTATATCAAAAATTCAACGGTTTTCTCAGCATTGACCCAGTTAGAAGCTTCTCAAGAACCCCCTGTTCTTATGTCGAAGCCGGCCATGGAACCCCTCCCTCAGCCTAACGGGAAGAATACAGTTAAGCGACTGAAAAAAGATCCCTCCTCAATATCTGCTTCTGCTTCTACTCCTTCTGCATCTATTGACTTGTTGTTGGAAGAGATAAGGGCACTCCGCCCTTTTATGGAAGAGACTAATGCTAAATTACAGGTCCTAACCGACAATTGGACTCAAATGGAGGCACGGGTCGCATCTGTGGAGCACAGTGTATCTTCTCTTCAGGAATCCTCTGCTAACACTGTACATATGCATTCCCAGATCTCTTCTCTTCAAAAGCAGGTTGAAGACCTTGAGAACAGAAATAGACGCAATAATCTGCGAATCTACGGCCCTGCGGAAGGTTGCGAGGGGAGCGACCCTATCGCTTTCTTCAAGTCCTTTCTTCCTAAACTTCTACATCTTCCGGAGGATACCGTGCTCAATATACAAAGGGATCACAGGCTTGGTCGAGCCCCTTCATCTACTTCTCCTTCGGTGAAGCCCAGAGGTGTCATCATGTATTTCCTACAATACACTGATCTTCTAAAGGTCCTTTCAGCAGCTAGAGCCTCTCCTCGCCTTACGTGGTCTGGATCCTCCTTGTTTTTTGCGCAGGATTATGCTAGAGCTACGCCCAATCACCGCAAAGTCTTTCTGGACATGAGACCTGCACTTCGATCCATTGGTGCTCGTTATGGACTTTTCCATCCTTGTCTCTTTAGGGTCACATTTAACAACAAGACGATGACCTACGGGGATCCTATACGACTCCAGAGCTTCCTGAATTCATGTCAAGCAGCTAACATGGATACTTCTGGTCCCTCTTCTGCATTTCCTCCTTGACTTTTGTGACTAATGTTGTTTTTTCTCTCTTACAGTCTAGTGCTATATGCATAGGTTTATGCACAGGTTTATTACTTTTATTACAGTTACTTATGCATTGTGTTTTTGCTCCCTTTTTTCATGTTGCTCCTGTTGTTCATAATGTTCATTGTTTATTCTCCCCTTTTATATATATTGCCTTTATTGGTATGACCTTTATTTATTTATTTATAGCATTTGTAAAGCGCTCTGCAACCCTACGGGCATCCTGGCGCTGTGTACATATTGCTGAAAAAAACACTGTGCATCAGAGGAGGAAAGGATAGCATTAAGGTTCTGGTGAAATTAAGTTTTAGGGAAGAGCCATGTTTTCACCTTTTTTCGGAAGGCCATCAGTTCATCTGTTTTCCTGATGTCGATGGGCAGTTTATTCCACAGATGGGCTGCGGCTATGCTGAAGGCTCTGCCACCATAAGTGGCTTTCTTAATCCTGGGTATGCTTATAAGATTGGAGGATGAAGATCGGAGGGACCATGTGGGTTTGTACCATTTAAATTTGTTTTGAAGTGGTCGGGGGTCCATCCCGTGTACTGCCCTAAAGACAATGCAGAGGGATTTAAAGCAAATCCTTTGATGTACAGGTAACCAGTGTAGGTCGGCCAGAGCGAGGGTGGTGGAGGATCTTCGCTCTCGGGAGAGTGCCAGTTTTGCTGCTGCCGCCTGGATGCTTTGCAGTCTGGAAATCAAATAGGCAGGGGATTCCAGAAGCAGAGCATTACAGTAATCCAGGCGGCTGAGAATGGTGCTCCTGACTATGGTGACCCTGACCTGTGTTGGTAAGAGGGGTAGCAGCTTTCGCAGTCCTCGCATTAAAGCAAAGCAGCTACTCACCTGCTTATTAACATTGGTCTCTAGATTCAGACTGTCGTTAAAGCTGACTCCGAGGTTCCTCACTGATTTCACTGGGGTTAATGACTCCCCTGAGTCCAAGGGCCAGAAGTCGGTGGGTAGATTTCTGGTAATTCTGCCTACTGCGCAGTGCATTATTTCCGTCTTATCACTATTGAATTGTAGTGAATTCTGGTTTAGCCAGAGTGTCATTTCTGCCATACAGGAGTGGAAAGTCTCGAGTGAGTCAGCCTGGGCACCATCTAGAGAAATCATCAGCTGCGTGTCATCTGCATAGTTGATCACGCTAATGCCGTGAGCCTTGATAATGCCCAACAGGGGTTGCATATATATATTAAAATGTATCAGACTAATTGCAGACCCCTGTGGGACTCCGTGTGGGACTTTAACCAATTCTGACTGGTATGGGGGGATGGCTACTGCCTGCCATCTGTCCTTCAGGTAGGAGTGAAACCAGTCGAGCGCCACTCCCCCGACTCCAATGTTCTTCAGTCTTGTCAGCAGGATGTCGTGGCTCACCGTATCGAATGCGGCAGACAGGTCCAGCAGGATTAAAATTGCTGACTCCCCCCTGTCCGCCCTCATTCGTAGGTCATCCAGAACTGTCAGCAGAGCTGACTCGGTTCCGTGAGCTGGTCTGAAACCGAATTGCTCCTCTTCCAGGATGTTGTTGGTTTCCAGGAAGAGGGTAAGGGATCTGCTGACCCACCGCTCTGTGATCTTTATAGGGTATGGCAGGAGCGATATAGGTCGGTAGTTTTTTTGGCTGTTTGGGTCTAAATTAGGTTTCTTTAGTAGGGGGTGACAACCGCCAGTTTCCAATCTTTTGGTACGGTGCCAGTATTGAGAGATTGATTGCAAAGCTGTCGCAATACTGGGACAGCTTAGTTTATCTGATTGTTTTTTTTTTGTCTCTTCCCCTAATGCTTTCCTCTTCTTTTTACAGATGATACATAATGTCTCGTGTTTCCCCAGCCTGGCGGTTCGCAAGCCCTGACCGTCTTGTCTCCTCCAGTTGGTTCTACGTTTGGTTCCCCTTCCTGCTTGTGTTCCCTCACCTCCCCTACCTGTAAGTACATTTCCTTCCCTTATTGACATGTTCACTTTTGAAACTCTTCTTCCCTTTTACCCTTTCTTCTTGTTCTCTTTTTCGAGGTGTCATTTTTCCCTTCCATTTTCAATCCCTCTTTGTTCATCTATTTTCTACTTTATCATCTTCTTTGCTTCTTCTTTCCTCTTCATGTATTTTTCATACTTATGTTGTTCGCTCTTACTGTGGTGGTTTCCCCTCTTTTCTGTTTTTTTAATGTCAGTACGTATTGTTTCATGGAACGTTAAAGGTCTTAATTTTCCCAATAAGAGACAACAAATCCTTTCTCACCTTGCTAAATTGAATGTAGATTTCGCCTTTCTACAAGAGACTTATTTAACTGAAGCAGAATCTGTTAAGCTTAGAAGAGGTTGGGTGGGAGAGGTACATTTTGCTCCTGGGGATGGTAAGCGAAATGGGGTCGCTATTCTTATTCGTAAGTCTCTTACTTACTCCATTTTAGATACTGACTCGGACTCTGATGGTAGATGGTCATTTGTCAAGCTTTCCTTGAGGGGTGTTCCTCTCTCTCTTCTTAATATTTATGCCCCCACAGGTGGTCATCCGAATTTTTGGCATGAGATGGCTACTCGCATCACTAGTCTCGTAGATCATTTTATTTTAGCGGGGGACTGAAATCAACCTCTCGACCCTTTCTTAGACCGAAATTCCAAGACCTCCTTTATCCCAAACAAGCCCCATAAACTCTTCACTCACGCTATTTCACAGCATAAACTTATCGATGCCTGGCGTTTATGCAACCCAACGACCAAAGAGTTTACCTTTTATTCTCCCTCCCACCACTCCCAATCACGTATTGATTATATTTTTGTATCCCACCATCTTGCACAATCCCTTACTCATGCAGAAATTGGTCCTATTCTATTATCTGACCATGCTCCTGTCCATATTAATATTGATATCCTACCCAAAGTCACTGGACCAAAGAGATGGCGTTTCAATAACTCCCTACTTTTAGATCCCAAATTTACCACCTCTTTTATCGACTTTTTCAATGAATATTTTACTTTCAATGACACTCCTTTTATTCCTACCCACACAATTTGGGACGCTTTCAAGGCCACGGCTAGGGATTTCATCATCCGTTTTGTGTCTGCAAAACGGAGGATTGCACGTAAATATACTAGTGACCTACTCCGCAAGATCAAGAGTTTGGAGCACTCTTACTATACTTCTCATTCAAAGGAAAGTTTGACAGCGCTTATTGATGCTAAGTTGAAATTTAACAAGAAATCTACAGAGGATGCTTCTCTTTGCTTATTGAAATCTAGTTCCAAATTTTATGGTGGGAAAAATAAAGCAGGGAAAATTCTAGCTAATTATTTAAAAATTAAGCATAACAAGCTCAATATTGAATCTGTATTTGATGAAAATGGTGTCCCTCTACATAAAGACACCGATATTCTTGATGAATTCTCTCATTTCTACTCAACCCTCTATTCCTCTGAAACTCATCCTACTTCTCAATCTCTCTCTGATTTTTTCTCTACCATTCGTCAACCAGACCATTTCCCCATTGACGTAACCTCTTTGGAATTGGATGTTTCCCAGCAAGAGTTACTCTCTGCTCTCAATTCCCTCAAAAAATATAGAGCTCCGGGACCTGATGGTTTTACTGTTGAGTTTTATCTTCATTTTTCCAAATTGCTAATTCCCAAGTTACACTCTCTTATTGACTCCTTTGTTACCCTGGGTGGCTCTTCAGATACCTTTGCTGATGCTCACATTTGTATTATTCCTAAGGAAGGCAAAGATTCTCGATATTGTAAAAATTATAGACCAATTTCCCTTGTCAACATTGACTATAAGATTTATGCCAAATCTCTCGCAGCCCGATTAGACTCCTTTTTACCTGAACTACTTGGTCCTGAGCAATCTGGTTTTGTTAAGGGCCGTTTTATTACTGATAACACCAGGCTTCTATTTAATGTTTTGTCCAAATCTTCACGATTTCCAGATTCCCTAGCAGCTATTGCCCTGGACGCATAGAAAGCGTTTGATAGGGTAGAATGGACCTATCTTTTCTCTGCCCTTAAATGGTTTGGTTTTGGTCCCAAATTTGTGTCCTTAATTTCATTTCTTTATTCCAATCCCAGAGGAGCGGCTTGTGCAAATGGTCTGGTTTCCTCCTTTTTTGACTTGGGCAGAGGCGTTCAACAAGGTTGCCCTTTGTCCCCTTTTCTCTTTAATTTAGCTTTCGAACCTTTCCTTTCCAAACTTAGACAAAACCCTGACATTCATGGCTTTCAGACATCACAATCTCACATTAAGCTTGCTGCTTACGCCGATGATATTTTGCTTTTTATCTCCAATCCCACTGTTTCCAGCCCCTCCTTTCTTTCTGAAGTCCGTGAATATTCGCTGATTTCTGGATATAAGCTGAACAATGATAAATGCAAAATTTTACCCCTCACTAAATATACCTTCAAACCTGATTTTGCTGATTCTAATTTCACCTGGAGCTCTTCTCATATCAAATCTTTAGGTATGCACGTCACTCCCTCCATCACGGATACGGTTTCACTTTGCCTCAACAAATGTATCCAGAAGTTGACTGATCTCACTACCAAATGGCACCCACTCTATCTTTCCTGGTTGGGACGCCTAGATACTATTAAAATGATGCTATCCCCCATTGTTTTGTACACCATTTCCAACATTCCTGTCTCTATTCCCATGAAGTTCTTTAGGAAGATTAACTCTATTCTTGCTTCTTTTCTCTGGTCAGGCAAAAAACCCTGGATGTCTCTTCTCAGATTGACACTTCCTAAATCTGAAGGAGGTGTCAATTTTCCTGATTTTCCGACCTATCACAAGGCTTTTCTTTTACGCCAGGCTTCTTTCTGGCTGCGAGACTCTGATGAACCTTGTCCTCTTTGGGTTACTGTAGAACGTCTCTCTCTTTCTCCCTTTACTTTTGATGAATTTCTATCTTTCTCCCGCAAACCGCAGATACCATCCATCCCCATACATAAATTCACAGTCAAGCTACTCTTAACCTCCTCCCTAACCCCCCCTTCCTCAGTTGCTGATTTTTTATCCTCTACTATCTGGCACAATAACAATATCCTTATTAATAGCAAACCTTTCTATTGGAAATCCTGGCGACAAAAGGGTTTAATCTGGGTTTCCCAACTTTTCTCTCAATCCACCTTTTTATCTTTTCCCTTGCTGCACCTCTCTTTTGATTTACCTGCTTCCTATGCTCGTAACTATCTTATACTAAAAGAAGCGATCATGTCCACTTATACCCAGATTCTGCATTCTCACAATCTCTCTTCGTCTCCTACTCCCGCCTCACAACTTCACTCTTTTCTGGCTGTTCATTCCAAGGCTTCCCTTATCTACGCATTCCTTCGCTCCACGCCTTTGCCTCGCCCAAAATCTAAAGTAGAGGAGCAATGGGAATGTGACTTTGCTACTTCTTGGCCTACTTCATCATGGGATAAGTTATGGGTTAAAATTCGCAAATCCTCCAGATATGCCACTTTAACTCAAACTCTGTTTTTCATTTAAAACAGACTCCTTTTTACACCACGTTTGCTTCACAACAGGTTTTCCTCTGTTCCTGACCTCTGTTGGTCTTGCTCTACTCCCACTGCTACTTTATTCCACATGTTTTTCTCTTGCACAATCATTCATGACTTCTGGAAGCGAATTTGGACCCAAATTAATGACATTTTTCACACCCAAATCCCTTTTACTTTTATCCACATTTTTCTTGGTAGTCTCTCCCCTTGTTGGGACCATGTTACTTTTGATGTTCGAATTATTGATTTATTGATAGTGGTCGCATTCCAACAAATCACTGCTAATTGGAAAGATTTTACGAATATATCGATTAAAGCATGGTGGTATAATGTTTGTCATAATCATAGGTTGGATACTGCCTTTGTTTTTCCTCCTCATATGGCAATGAAGCGCACTAATTTATGGCTCCCTATAACAGTATACCTTGATGCCTCTGCTAAAAATTCATTTCATTTGTCACCTACTCAGCAAGAAGTCCCCAAACCTCCTTGATTGACCTTATAGTTCCTAATTCTTTTCATGTATAACAGATTTCACTACTGTTTTCCTTTTTTCTTTTCCAATATATGCTTTCACCTGATCTCCATACTCAATGTACTTTTTATTTTGCTATTTATGCAATGTTTCTCTAGCTTATTTTGCTTCTTTTCTGTATCACTTGTTTTATTGTATTGACACCTCCTAATTTCTATGCAGGTAAGTACTTTAACAAAAATAACTCAATCAGAAAGATGCAGAGTCCGTGGTGTTAGAGTTCTTAGGGGTTTTATTCCTTAAAAAGGAATGGTACAGGTACCGGATATCGGGTTCCTCCCACCACTGGGGTGCAGGAAGGGATAGAGCATACTTTATTGACAAGACATAACTTTTATACTTAAACCATATAATGAATACCAATACAGTAGGCGTAACAGCTGAGAGAAACAAGATAACAGCATACACGTGTTAGCAATACGTAATCAAAAGGCGTGAACTAGGCGGGAACATAGAGGTGTGCGCTAGAAACGTCACATGTAAGTGTCACGAGTAGGTGGGTACTTAGCAGAATTTAGCAATGTCAGCAGAAATCTGAGGCCTGGATGCGTGCGCAGCTGCATGACGCGTGATTGACGTGGAATTGGAGGGTGCAGGGGACTTGACATTTACACTAGCGGAAAGAGACAGAAGTCTGGCATGTCAGATCAACTCGTACCTATATCATATCTGATATCTGATGTTTGGGAACCATATTATCTAGAGGGAAAGGTCTCTTGGGCAGAGGCTATTCTATACTGACTGTGAGTGCGTGTATAAGCGTCTACGTGTCTGCATGAGATGCGAGGGGGCATGGGCTTACCATGGTAACAGAGGCTATGAATTACTTGCACGGAGACAGTGAGGCAGGGCCCTTTGCTCTGCAGCTGGAAAGATGTTTACTTGAACTAGTAGGCAGGAATGTATGTTTGAGGAGCGGAACAGATAATTCGAAGGTTGAATACAGTCTTGGCAGGCAGCAGGCTGAGCCAAGCGCCGTTAGCCGCACAGGGAGTAAGGCGGAGGTCACGGGTACAGAGGCAGCCCAGGCTGAGGCGTTCAGAGTCAGAAGGCAGAAAAAGGCTCGATGGCAGAATTCAGGGCCTACTTCGCCAGAGCTGAAAAACGTGTAAAGTACACCACAAAAAGACGTTGGCATGGCATACTTAGGAACGGAATATTCAACCCATTCAGGGTGGATCTGAAAGAGGACATGTTAACGCTGGACGCAAATGTATTTGCGTCTTCTTAGCTGGCACAGGAGGGAAGTTACATGTACTTTAAGCTGGTACATGGAGACGGTGGGGTACACGTTAGGGAACATTTCTTGACCATAAAATTTATATTTCCTCATTCCCTCCTTGTTCCCTACGGACCCTTCATGATATATCGATCCTCATGAACCGATCAGTCTGTTCTTGTAACATTATTTGCTCTTCTTTCTTCTTTTCGCGGTTTAAGTGAAAACTGGAATGTGGAATACATGAAGTGGCGCACAGTCCACAAATCGCTGGCCCACACTGTAGGCACAGGCAGCAACTGAATACTATGACAAGGGCAATGCCTAGGAAGGATAGGATCTTCCATCCCCAAGCGGTCAACGTTGTCCAGAACCAACCGGACCAAGTCCAGGTGCCTGGATTCTGATGTATCAAACTGGCAATTTGATGAAGACGTGTAATAGCTTTATATACTGTCGGCGCGTTTTCTGGAATGAAAACACAGCAACTTGACCCGATGACCTTACAAGCTCCGCCCCTATCTGCTAGGATGACGTCAATAACAAGACGATTTTGGAGAACAACAACCCGCATGGCAGATTGCTCCTCTGTTAAGTTGCCTAGAGCGGAGGTAGTTTCATTCACTACTGCTTCGAGTGTTCTAGTTAATCTTCGTATCAGTTTACTATTTTGAACGGGACCTGTGAAGAAAAAGAATCCTTTATTGAAGTCTGTGTATTGCTCCCATGCCGTTTCAGTATAGTCGACAATCGGGAGATCTCTTCGGAGTCTATTCTTTACTAGATTTATATTTCTGTGATAATCAGGAGGGGCTAGAAAAACAGGTGGCAGAAGGAATGCAATGTAACAGGTACCATCCCAATCTGGAGGTAAGCGTATGTATGCGGTATGGCCACAAACAAAGTAGGAATGTCGAGTAGCTCTAAAGGAAGATTTGCCTTGATCACTGAATTCGACCACAGTAGTACATTTGCTATGACCTAAGTGTACTGAACCTTTCTTTCTGACACATAAGTCACCTGTGACTGGTAATACTGACATAGCAGGGAGCACTGGTGCAGCTTCGGATTCGACAGTAAGAATCATAAGGTTAATTGTATAATTACCTAATCCATATACTTCATTTTCTAGATCAGTTCCTATTCTAGTGGGAAGTCCCTTTTTGTCAGGATAACAAGCGTTAAGCAGAACTAAGTTCAAGTTTCCCCAAACCCAGTTTCCTTTGAAAACAGCAATATCAGGATCTAAGGAATTAATTATTCTAAACCATGCTCCACATGAGCCATTGTGTGTGAACGGGTACGGAAAGAGGGGCAGAACTCCCTTGTATTTCTGATAGGGAGGGAGTCGGCCACATATCCAACAGTTTGTAGCATTATTAGTCTGATGGGAGTGATGTAACATACTAATGAAGGTGTTGTTGCGCAGCGCAAGTCTGTATGACAATTCATGAGGGGGTAATTCGCTAAAAGAATGTTCGGCAGTGACATTGTAAGCAGATTGTTCACGCTTGAAAATAGGGTAGTATATAGGCAATAATATACTGGCAACAATAATCAAAAGACTTAGAAAAAACATAACCAATAATGTCACTATACAGTGACTACGGAGTGATTTACAATATGCACGTTTCTTGAGTCGTCTCTCTCTCTCTCTATCTCGGTCTAGGGGATACATGTCAGAAACTATTTAACCGATTCACCTAGGGGAGGACTTAAACAATTAAACTGTCCGACTTGCTAGACCGTAATTTCTCTTTGTACTCCTCTTGGGGAGTTTTCTCTCTTTTGGGAACTTTAAAGTCTCTAGCATCGAGGCAGTCCTTTGAGGGGGTTGACGAGTCAGTCTCTGGCAACAGTTCATTACATTTTTTAATATGACTCGTGTGGATCCACCCCTTTCTTCCTTCAACTTTGATCGCCGTCCTCGTGGTCAGAAGGACGATCTTCGGCTCCTTCCAGCGGGGCTCCAGCGGGCTTTTTCTGTCGAAGTTGCGAATCAACACAGTATCCCCGGGACGGACATCATGTGGCTTTACATCAGTGTTGTCAGGGAAGGCTGCGGCAACCTGTGAACGACATGATTGGAGTGCAGACATCAAGGAGGCAAGGTAATCTGTCAGCATATTACAATCAACATCGGTTATTTTCTTAGGCATGGGCGTCCCCCACATATTCGGTGGTCTGCCAAAGACCACCTCATACGGTGATAGTCCTGATCTCGAATGGGGGACCATTCTCATATAGAACAGTGCAACTGGCAGGGCGACTATCCAGTCGACCCCTTTCTCTTTACAGATTTTAGCAAGGCGTGTTTTCAGTGTCTGGTTATGCCTCTCTACAAGGCCAGCGGCCTCAGGATGTCGGACGCAGTGGAATTTCCACTGATATCCTAGCAGAAGGGAGACCTGTTTCATGAGCTCGGATGAGAATGGCTGTCCGTTATCTGAGTACACGACACGAGGCAAGCCGTACCGTGGGAAGAATTCTCGAACCAGCTGCCTGGCAGTGGTCGGGGCAGTGTAATCTGGAACTGGATATGCTTCGGTCCAACTGGAAAGTGCACAAACAACTACGAGGACATACTTGAATCCTCGACAACGGTCCATCTGGATATAATCCATCTGGAGGACTTCAAAAGGGTGATCGGGAGGATGGAATCCACCTTGCTCTACAGGGACGCTTTTACCTGGATTGAACTGACAACAGATCATGCAAGTACGCACTTTCTGTTTTGCTGCTGCTCGTAAATGTTTGTTGTACCAGAGATTCTGTAAACTGTCTAGCATAGCTTTTTCTCCTAGGTGTGCTGGACTATGTGCTGTATTTATTATGACTTGAACCATAGAGTCGGGGAGAAACCATGTAGATTTTCCCTTCGTCATCCAACCTTGATCTGTCTGATCCCTCCTAGTTCAGTCCATTTCTTGATTTCATCTGGAGTAGCATGTGTCTGAATATCGATTACATCTAGTGTGGGATCCCTAACTGTCATACAATGTGTCGGTACTATTGTCTTTGTCATATCAGTTGTCTGGGTGTGAGTCAATGCTGTATGTTTTGCTGTTCGGTCTGCCAGGTTGTTACCCTGGGAAATGGAATCTGTAACTTTGGTATGTGCTTTACACTTCATGATGGATATGCCTGAAGGCAGATGTATTGCATCTAACAGTGCTTGAATGAGGGGACCGTGTTGGATCTTGGCGCCGTGAGAGGTCAGGAAACCTCGTTCTTGCCACAACACTCCTAAGTCGTGTACGACTCCGAAAGCATAACGTGAGTCTGTGTATATGTTAACATTTCTGTTCTTGGCTAGTATACAAGCTCGGGTCAGAGCGATGAGCTCTGCTGCTTGAGCGGACAGTGTATCAATACGATATGTTTCTTTAACTTCAGTTTCAGTGGTCACTGCATATGCGGCCACTAATTCTCCTGTGTTTGTTCTCATACATGAACCATCCACATAAAGTGTCAGGTCTGGATTTGTCAGTGGAACATCTGTTAAGTCTCGTCGGGGCTTTGTTACTGCATTAATGATCTCTATACAATCATGCGGGGCTGAATTAGTCATACTCGAAGGTAACAATGTTGCGGGATTCAGAATGCTGCAGCGTCTGATTTCTATGTGTGGCTGGAATAGTGTCAGTTCATATCCTGTCAGTCGTGCTATAGTCAAGTGTTGAGTCTGGGTTCGGTTTAGAAGAACCTCTACAGAATGTGGAACTTGTACTGTTAATTGATGTCCTAAGACAATTGAATCGCTCTGTCTGATTGCTAGGGCTGTCGCTGCAACTGACTTTAAGCACGCAGGGAGTGCCTGGGCTACTGAATCCAATGTACTTGAAAAATAAGCGCAAGGCTTATGTGAACCGGCTTGATCTTGAGTGAGGACAGACAACGCTGTACCATCACGTTCTGTAACAAAAAGTGTAAAAGGTTTGCTGTAACATGGTGTTGCTAAAACTGGTGCTTGACATAAAGCTTTCTTTAATTCCTCAAAGGCCTGTGTATGTTCCTGAGTCCAAGGAAGGGCAGTCGAAGTCGCTACCTCCTGTGTTGTCAACTGAATGAGTGGTTTAGCTAGAAATGCATACTGGGGAATCCATTGTCTGCAGTACGAGGTGAGGCCTATAAAGGCCCGCACTTCCTTTTGTGTCTGGGGTTGTGGCATATTTACAATTAACTGGATACGGTCAGGAGTGAGCTGTCTCCCCACTTTGGACAGCAAGTGACCCAAGTACACAACTTGCTGAACACAGAATTGTAGCTTCGAAGGAGACACCTTGTGTCCCTTGTCGGCCTGAAAATGTAAAACTGTCAGTGATGCTTGTTCACATTCGGGTTCACTTCGTTCGGTGATCAGCAGATCATCGACGTATTGTAGTAAGGCGGTGTTAACTGGCATTTGGATACAATCAAGTTGTCTTTTCAGTGCTTGACTATAGATGCTGGGGCTTTCTGTGAATCCTTGAGGTGCGCGTGAAAATTTGAAACTTCGTCCATTTAAACTGAATCCGAAGAGGTATTGGCTCTCTGGATCAATGGGCACACTGAAGAAGGCGTTCTTGAGGTCAATTACAGTAAAGAACGTGGCTTCTGAATCAATAGCAGTCAATAAGGATGAGATGTCGGGAACCACAGGGTACTGTGGAACAATGCATTTATTTAGTTCTCGTAAATCAATCACCAACCGATATACTGGCGGTGCATTGGGATCAGTACGTTTAAGAATCGGAATGATAGGGGAATTACAGATATTGGAGTCGGTCTCTACGACCACTCCTTGGGCAATGAGCTCTTCAATGATTTCCAGTAAAGCCACTACAGCATCGGGTGGTAACTTGTATTGTCTTATTCTCGGTAAAACAACTCCTTGTTTGAGTGTAACACGGTATGGTGTGATGTGCATGCAACCTACATCGGTCGGGCCTTGTGCCCACAGGTGTTTCGGTACATTTTTCAATCTGACATCAAACTCTCGTAATACATAGTGACCCTTAAAGCCACGCAAGAAAAGTCTAACTCCTTCCGGAGAACAACATATCACAGCTCCTAGAGCCTTCAATGTTTTGATACCTAACAAGTTTTCTGGACATGATTTCGTTAGTAACAAGTCTGTAACACGTGATAATGGACCCACAGCCAGGGGGACTGGTTTCGATACCTCATTTACAATAGGCTGTCCTGAAAAACCAAGGGAAACATTCTGTGAGCCTGAGAGGGGTGCCCCTGGGACTTCATTATGGCTGATTGTTGTGCGGCTTGCCCCTGTGTCAATTAAAAACTTTCTGTCTTTTCCCAATACTTGACTGTGTACATAAGGACCCTCTTGATCTACAGGAATCTCAATAAGAGGCAAGCCAACCTCCCTCTCTAGGCTGTTTCATGTGTATCGCTGATAATCGGGATAATCAGATTGGGCATACTGGTTCATCTGTCGTGAAACTTGCTGTGTCGCGGCAATGGGCTGTGGCTGTGGCTGTGATACCGCTGCTGTCTGTGCTGTATGTGGTGGAGCATGCATAGGTTGTGAATTCTGTGAAGTCTGTTGCTGGACCTGGTCTTGTCTAGACGGATGCGGTCTTTCTTTAGTTTTACCTGTTGCTATATTGTGTTTCAGGACTGGACATTCATGTACGTAGTGACCTGGCTGCTTGCAATAATTGCATGTCCCTTTAACGGGAGCTGCGGCATTACCTGTCTGGGTCGTACCCTTTCTCTGGCCATCGGCTGGAACCGACTGGGCCACTAACATTTTCATTTTCGTGTCTTTCATACGTCTCTGTTCGTGATCCTGTTCTTCTCTAATTCTGTTCTGATGGTATTGTAACATTTGTAACATCTGGGATGGCGTGTTTGCTTGCCATGTACTTTCAACTTTATATACACAGTTTTTAACTGCTGTCAGGGAATTCTCGACTAACTTTGATACAAAAAGATGCGGGTACGACTCGCTACCTGGTTTTAGGCCACTATTAATAATGAAACATTTCTCGAATCTTGAATAGAAGTCACTGGTATCTTCATCGTGTTTCTGTTTACAGGCTGAGATTGCGTCCCAGTCTTCCTTTTTAGTTGCCAATAATCTTGGCAAGACCTGTACTATTAAACCTGGTAATGCTTTTGCTTTATCCCCAAGGCCTAGCCCTGGAGTACGAACTCTTTCCTCGTCTTCTATTTCTGTCCATATAATCTTTTTATCTCCCACCTCCCATTCCTTTTCTTTTAGTTTCTCGTAGATGCCGGTGGGCAGCAGTACCTTTAACAATTTCATAATATCTGTATATGTGTAATCTCCCATGAGTAACATGTCTTTGAGTTCTCGGTGAAAACCTGCAGGGTCTTTATCATGACAGGGTACTAGTTTCTTCATTTCTAATAGTTCTAACTTGGTCAGAGGTGTGTATACATACACACGTTTCAGGGTATTATCGGTGCCCATAACTGGGTGTACTTCTCGTAACGGATTCTGCCTGTCGAAATGCTCAAAGTGACACATTTTTCTTTCGGGTGGCTGAGCTGGAACATATTGTGGGCCTAAGAAAGCGTTATATTTACGTCGTTGTTCTAGAATTATTTGAATTAATCTGGTACTTAGGCCTCTCCATCTATTCATGAGTAGGGCTTCTAATGTATCGGGTAAGGGACCTGGATCAGAATGTTGTTGCATGTATAACGTCATGAGATGCTGAATCATGTATATACCAGCTAATTTCTGCTCGTCTGGGGAAAGGTTCAGAAATGTCTGTGCTACTGTATCATCATTGTACGTGTTAGAATTGTCAGCCCATAGTACTGCTGACCGGGCTAGTTCTTGTTCATCCATAGAATTTAGTACATGGTACCCCATTTGTTCTTGAAGTATTTTATCGGTAACTTGAAACAGATGTTCAGGCGATTTTGGTTTTAATATGCCAGAGAGAAAAACTCTCTTGCTTTCTGGACGAATGCCTTTCCTAAGGTAATTTCCCTTACCTACATACGCTATCGTATCTGTAGTCGTTTCTTGTTCTACAGGTCCTTCCTCCTCCTCGGAGGAGGCATTCTTGTCACTTTCTTTTTCGTTTTCATGTATTTCTATTACTGCCTTTCTGATTTTCTTGTACATGCTTGATATACAATTCATTTTATCATGCTTTCCTTCGGCTATATTTTGACCCCACTTGTTTAGTGATTCTATTTCATCCTGGTCTACCCCAGGCCTGTCTCGGTCTCTTATTAAGCAATTTATGAAAAAACGTAATATATATGCTTGAGTGTCAACTTTCTGGTGTGCCAGGGTCTCCTTAATACTATCGGGATTTTCTCCAGTCTGGACAAAATGATATATTCTATCTAGGTGATCAGTCATCCCTGGGAATAATATTAGGTAATCTGTAGCTTGTCGCAAGCGTAGTGATGCTATCAGCATCCTATCTTCTTTACCGAGTACTGGATCGTATCTGCAAACTGGAAGTGGTTCTTTGAGTCTGTCGAGACGGGGTGATTGGGGTGTATGTTGCTTCAGCACGTCTCTAAGGTGTAATCTGTGTGTTGTTGGCGGGGTCTGGAGACCCCCTGTCGCACCTCCTGAGCCAGAGGCTTGAGCATTATTTCTCTGTGGAGTCTGTATGTGTACCTGAACTTGTCTCTTACTGGGATCAGGCACAGTCGGATTTGGTATATTAATCTTAGGTGCGGGAAGTGGTGGAGGTGGAGGAACAAGTGGAGCAGGCTGTCGAACGGGGGAACCTTGTTGCGGTAATGGCGGGATATGGTCTGGAGGCGGGTTGCCACCTCCGTCCCCGTCACCGTCAGTTGGCGGGACGCGGGCACGTGTATTGGTGTAAGCGGGTGCTACATCATCTAGATAGGAAGCAAGGAATATGTCTTTGGTGGTCCTGTGATTTACTTTAGTCGGAACCAATGGTGACGGCAGATTTTTCGGTATTTCTGAAGTGGCTTCAGGCGAACCCTCGGCCACAAGATACATGCCATTTACAAGATTGTTTCGCGCGCGGTCTACTTGTTCTGCTTTTACTCGGATCCCTTCATTAACTAATTCGTTTTCTCGGGCTCTATCTGACTCTTCTCTATGTCTATCTTCTCTACGGAGCGCTCTTTCAGCATGTTTATGTGATTCTTTACGCCAAAATTCTATGGCGTCTTTCTGAGATTGTCTGGCTTTCTTTTTCCATAGCGCTTCTTCTACCTTCACGATGCACTCGGCATCCCATGTTCCGGTAACAGGCCATCTGTGTCTCTCGTCTAGATGCTTAGTATAATCGGCCCATAAATCTAGATACAATATGGCATCTAAGCCATGCTTATGGTACATAAAGTTTCCAGGAGTGTCCCTAGGGGTGATAGGAATTTCTTCCTCTAGTATCCCTTTCCTAGTTCCTATCTGTCTTAGTTTATTGAAGAACGGCATCTTGTTGCTTAGTACTGGATACTCGATATTTGTTACTTACTTCTGAATACAGCTAGTTACACAAAAACACAATAATGTACATCAAACAGTCACTCATACCACGACATTAATCACATTGAAAACATTTTGAACATATATCACTACCCTTGATACTAGATGTACTGCTAAACAGCACAGATACACTGTTGAGAACAGTGCAAGAACTTGTATGCTTGATATACTGCTAAACAGTACAGATACACTGTCTAAAACAGTGCAGACCGCGTTTGTGTACCCAAACACGTCTTTACCGGATACATAATAATGCACCCGTCTAGATACGTCCCAGCAATGGTACTCACCGGGAAGCACGGAACAGAAGGCCTCGGAAAACTCGACTGGACTGGACCGGACTGGACTCGACTCGACTCGACACGTGGATACTTCGGAAACTGGTGGGCCTCTTGACACCTCGGACCTTGCTTCTTTCGGCTAGGCTCTGGTCGGGATCCTCCGCACTCCTCACCGCCTCGTCTGGGTGCTGATCGCAGTCTCCGTCACCTCCGTGGGCCAGAGGGAGATACAGGAAATCCTGCGGGTACGCGTAGTGGTCCGTCTTGACTTATGGCAGGGGGCAAAGGTTGCAACGCACCAACCGGCGCGTGAGGTGGGGGAGGGGTCCCTATTCGGGCGCCAGAATATTGTGGTAAATATTTGATTTACCGTCCTAATTTCTATGCAGGTAAGTACTTTAACAAAAATAACTCAATCAGAAAGACGCAGAGTCCGTGGTGTTAGAGTTCTTAGGGGTTTTATTCCTTAAAAAGGAATGGTACAGGTACCGGATATCGGGTTCCTGCCACCACTGGGGTGCAGGAAGGGATAGAGCATACTTTATTGACAAGACATAACTTTTATACTTAAACCATATAATGAATACCAATACAGTAGGCGTAACAGCTGAGAGAAACAAGATAACAGCATACACGTGTTAGCAATACGTAATCAAAAGGCGTGAACTAGGCGGGAACATAGAGGTGTGCGCTAGAAACGTCACATGTAAGTGTCACGAGTAGGTGGGTACTTAGCAGAATTTAGCAATGTCAGCAGAAATCTGAGGCCTGGATGCGTGCGCAGCTGCATGACGCGTGATTGACGTGGAACTGGAGGGTGCAGGGGACTTGACATTTACACTAGCGGAAAGAGACAGAAGTCTGGCATGTCAGATCAACTCGTACCTATATCATATCTGATATCTGATGTTTGGGAACCATATTATCTAGAGGGAAAGGTCTCTTGGGCAGAGGCTATTCTATACTGACTGTGAGTGCGTGTATAAGCGTCTACGTGTCTGCATGAGATGCGAGGGGGCATGGGCTTACCATGGTAACAGAGGCTATGAATTACTTGCACGGAGACAGTGAGGCCGGGCCCTTTGCTCTGCAGCTGGAAAGATGTTTACTTGAACTAGTAGGCAGGAATGTATGTTTGAGGAGCGGAACAGATAATTCGAAGGTTGAATACAGTCTTGGCAGGCAGCAGGCTGAGCCAAGCGCCGTTAGCCGCACAGGGAGTAAGGCGGAGGTCACGGGTACAGAGGCAGCCCAGGCTGAGGCGTTCAGAGTCAGAAGGCAGAAAAAGGCTCGATGGCAGAATTCAGGGCCTACTTCGCCAGAGCTGAAAAACGTGTAAAGTACACCACAAAAAGACGTTGGCATGGCATACTTAGGAACGGAATATTCAACCCATTCAGGGTGGATCTGAAAGAGGACATGTTAACATTGGACGCAAATGTATTTGCGTCTTCTTAGCTGGCACAGGAGGGAAGTTACATGTACTTTAAGCTGGTACATGGAGACGGTGGGGTACACGTTAGGGAACATTTCTTGACCATAAAATTTATATTTCCTCACTTCCATACATTTTGGGTGCTGGGATTTTACTTGAGTATTTTCAAGTCAT
The DNA here is from genome assembly GCF_964263255.1 of Lissotriton vulgaris. NCBI lineage: Eukaryota > Metazoa > Chordata > Amphibia > Caudata > Salamandridae > Lissotriton > Lissotriton vulgaris. Next base: position 289,875,284 of record NC_141697.1, on the reverse strand, counting down.
GGACTTTTTACTCCAGTTGTGGCTACTCCACTTCATATGGAAAAATATAATAAACTAGGTATGTACTGCACTCACTTACCATACATTCTGAGTCATCCTTTTACTAGCAAACATGGTATGATGTGCTATAATGTAATTTTTCATATGTAATTGTAATTGTATTTATATAGCGCTTACTACCCTTTGACAAGCCACACCAAATGTCACTCCAACCTTGAAGCAGTTGTCACTGTGGGGACTGATTTCCAGGACAATGTCACTCGGACTACAAAGATATGTTTTTTTTCAGTTAAGATTTTCGTTGCCGGATGTGATGCACAAGATTTCAAAGGTCAGTTCACAGGTCTGTTGATGGAATATATGTAATATGGCCATGGGTTGTCTGATAACAATGTAGGAGTTTGTACCCGCTCATGGCCAATTTTACATACCAGTTTGTGATGGTGGTATGGTTTTCTGAGCCCCATGCTGTTGTCTCCCAGCAGATACAGGCACCTCCGCTACAGTGGATGATTGTACTCTGGCTGCATGTGGCAATAGAGGAGAAGAGAGAAAAGTCAGCTATCAGTAAATATACATGTGCAACTTGTTACAAATATCCTCTCTGCATCTTCATGCTAACAGTAATGCTAAGTGGAAGGGGCACATTTTCTATTGGCATTTATCAGTGTTAGGTAAATACACAAGCAGTGCTGGACCCCTGTTTTGAACTGAGGAAATGGGATTGGCCATTTTTATTCACAAATGAGTCTGGAACGTGTAGTGCAATGTACAAAAGGAGACACATGAGGGTCTTACTCTCCATGCTTTTGCACATATCTGGGACAACATCCATGGTCACAATTGTAGTGCATCAAAGGCATTAGTCATTTCATATCATTTTTAGTGTCATCACATTTACCTGGTATCACATTGCAGACATCAGTCACAGGAAGTCCATGCAGCATGTGGGGGTGCATTGTGTTGAGGATATCCTTCACTAGTGGGGTGAGATGTAGGCGGGGTCCAGATTGTACACCAGTTCTCTCTGGCTACCTCTACCCGGCATACTTTACCTTCACCCGACTCTTCTCGTCCTGCCACTTCTCCTTGATGTAAATTACAGTGCGGACATCCTCCCCAATGCTGTGACTGAAGTGGCTAAATGCTGCCATAGGGCTGCCTTGTGGGTGGCACTGCTGCTGTAGAGGGGGAGACCATGGAGCCTTCTGGTGTGCCTCACTATGAACCCCAGGATCATGGGGTTTATCGTCCTCAGAATAGATTTTCTTCCTTCTCTGGCGTCGCATTATTGAGGCTAGGCGCTGAGCAGGCATTCAGTAACTCTGTGGGGCCAAACCTGGATCTTGATTGTGTGCTACTTTCATTTGGTTTGTAGTGCAGTTCTTGCAGGTAGTGTTAATTGACAGCAGGTGTATGTGATTACACTTCATCCACACCAACTTTGGAAATTCCACCCCGACTGCAGAGATTCCATCTCGAATTCTGAGATTTCACCCCGAGTGCGGAGATTTCACCCTGACTGCAAGATTTGCATAGTTGCGCAAAATGGACGGTGCAAGGATTTGTGCCGCTTTAGTAATATTGACGTTTTGCGTTCTGTTACCTGCACCATATTTGCTGTTTCTAAAGGCAACTTGGAGCCTCTTACCCGGAACATCTTTTCTGATGTGGCCTCAGGCAGCTGCCTAGTACCTCCTTGTCGAAGAATGAATGAGCCCTACACATGCTAATCTCATGTTTAAAGTACATCCTGCAAAGCAATCACCGTCAAAGAAATGTAATAATTGAGTCTGTGGTTGCTAGAAAACATAAATGGTTTTCTGGATATTGTGAAATGTCATAAGCTAGGATTTACTGTTGAAGAAGGAGGGAAATATTTCTGCACTGTTATGAGAAATGGAGTTTGCGGGTTTACCGCAGTGCTCTGAGACCTCGCCTGCTGCAACATGAATAGTAATTGGCCCCTGGACAGGGGAGCTCTCAACAAGGCTCCGGGACATGCAAATCCCCACGCAGGCGCCTAGTAAATCATGCTGCTTCGCTTGTTATAAAGCTTTGCCCAGAAGAGTACGAAAAGGAAGCATTAACCGTCAATTTACAGGAGCATCACCCACCGTTTAAAAAGTTCCGATCGAGGTTTTTCTTTCGCACAAACCAAGGGGGATATGTACAAGGAAATAGCATGGTGCTGCACACAATTTAGAAGCACCGCAGTGTGTCATTTCCAAAACGCAGGGATGTACCATATTTACAAGAATATAGCGCGCCTCTCTATTTTCCCTACTGCTGGCGCTAAAACAAGCTGCCTTACGCCAACACAAACACCCTTGCGCCATAGTGCTAGGGAGTCTGTGTTGCACAGCAAGGGATACCTTCCTGCTCATAAACAATCTTTAAAGGTGATTTGCTTTTTCAATGTGTGCTGCAGCAGCACACATAGAGCAAAAGCAAGGAGAAATAAAAGGATTTCTCCTTGTTGCGCTAATCTAACGCCTGCTAACCAGGGGCGTTTTTGTCGCTGCCTCAGATTTGCAAATCTTTGTATATCTGGGGCAGTGTCAGAAAGCAATGGGTGTTGCAGTGGATCGCCCACAGCAACACCCATTGCAAGCCCTTTCATGCACAAAACTGCTCGAAAGGGTACCATATTTGCAAAGCAGCTTTGAGGCAAACAAAGTGGCTTAACGCCGCTCTGTAAATATGGTGCAGGGCATTGCACCACCGGAACACCGGAACGTTGGAAAAAGTGTTGTTCCTATGTCACAATGCCCTTGTAAAATATGCCCCCAAATATGCCCCCAAATGTTTACCCCTCAGTGGCTAATTCTCAGTCAGGTGGAGCAAAATGATCTCCTGGAATATCACTGTGACAGATTCAAAGCTGGTCCTTTTTTCCAGACCTGAGTTCTCTGGGTATGGCAAAACACTTCCTGATTTTTCTGGTGTGTAATAAATACATCGTGTTCGAGAAGCTATTTTCGTGCGTACTGCACAATGAAATGGATGTTTAAAAAAAATGTAAATAATGTTTACATTTTTTTTGGCATTTCAAGAAATATACAGAGATACGTGAGCACACACTGACTTTGAGCAAGGCAGGCTGAGTGCCACAAGAGCACTGGCATTTGTCTTCCCCTCTGGAGTATCAGTAACACCAGGGAGTGGATCATACAAGTGGATTACAGGGTGTACCCTGAAACTAACCTCAGAAATCTGGTATTTAGAGGGAATCAGGAACAACACCCCTGATTTCTCCAGTAGTTTCCCATGTGCCTGCAGAGTTTTACTCACCACTTTAATCTGCTTTCAGTAATCAAAATGTCTGGGTAAAATGCACAAGTTCCACAGATCTGGTATTTTTTGATGGGGTGACGACTTACATTACTGAGTCCATCAGAATCATGGAGTATGTGGAATGAGGGTCTATAACATGAAAAAGTAAAAGTGTTACATCCTTCTTTGTAATGAAAACATTTTTTCTTTTTACATTTTTTGGGTATATAAAAAGTTGCTCACTTGGGCAAGCCTGCCTTTGAGCCCTTAGAAACTGCAAGTAATGTGATGAATTTGCAAGGGTCCCTGGGCAGGCAAGAATACGTGGCCACAGCTCTCATCGCCTCTGGAGGACTCTTACATAAGGAGAGTAAGGGACCAGTGCCATTGATAACCCTGGTTTGTGTTTCTGCAGCACTGATTTTCAAAACTAATAACCTTGATCAGCCACAGGCATAGAAGTAGGGCTACTGTTCACCACATCAACATGTATATACCAGGAATTCATTGACAACACTGACACTGCCATTTCAAGGGTCTGATATTTATAATATCTCCCCTTGATAGTTATAATTGTGACCATTGTGTGTGTTGACTTGCTTTTTTGGATTGGTCTGAAGTTTGAAATGACCTGGTTAACTAGAAAAACAATCACAAATAAATAAATAAATGAGTAAATACCTATGAGGAAGTGTCCATAAATAGTTATACTGGGCAGATAGGAATGGTGGGGCATATTATCAAGGGGGTTTATCTCCGCTTTTTTGGCTTTAAAAGCCAAGAAAGCGGAGATAAAATTATCTCCCTATTACCAAGCTGTCGCTAACACCAGTTAGCGACAGCTAGTAGGAGATAGCGACCATCTTGGGCCCCACTTTGCATGTCAGTGATATTTATCACTAATGAGATGCAAAGTGGGCGTGCCAAGATGTTAGAGACTGAAAACAGTCGCTAACATCGCTATCTCCTATTACCAACTTTTGGAGATATTCGCGCTAAGCGGGAATATCTCCAAAAGCTAACACCTGCCCTGAGCAGTTCTTAGCCATGTTATCCAATGGGAGGTGGATAACATGGCTAAGAGCATTTGCTCGATAATGCATGAATATCGCTGACTTTTCAGCGATATTCATGCATTTCGGCCGTTTTTTATCGCATTTGCGATAAACCTTGTTAATAGCAAGGTTTATCTGCGATAAAAATCGCCAATGTGCGGCGATAATTTTTGTCTCTAAACAAGTTAGAGACAAAAATTATCGCTAGTTGTTGGTAATATGCCCCGTAGTTTGCAACGCCCAATCTTGTTGCAAATTACAATCTCCGCTTTGTTTACGTAGATGAACCTTGATCTTGAACTGAGGCTTTAAATCATACATTCAGCAGCATATCAATGACAGTGAGGTGAATTTTGCTCCGCAATAATGACAGAGAGGAGAAAATGTGCAAACCATTAAGGTTTATTATCAATTAGTAAAGTTACCATCTTAAATGCGTTCTCAAATCGAATCATAATTAATCATAAATCAATGGAAATCTTAAATTAGCATATGAAATTATAATCCTGGCTATTCACATAGCATTTGTGACATACATTTTAAATGACTGTGTTGGAAAGTTTATATGAATTCCTTTCCTGTGAAGGGAAACTCCCTAATGCTAAGTCAAGTTTGTGGGAGAATCTGGGAAATCAGAAAAAGCAGGCGTCACAAAGTATGATATTGTGAATAAAACGAATTAAAAGTCACAATCAAGAAAAGAAAAAATGGGCTTGCTTTAGAAAGTAACTATATGAGCAGGAATATAAGGAGCATTGGGTCTTGAGAGCAGGAAAGGAAATGTCTCCATGCAAATTAGGTCTGGGGGGTAAATTTCACTCCTCCGGCGGAGTTTGCTGAGTTTTGCCCACTCTGGAGTTTCAAAAAGTCTCTGTGAACTCACCACATGGCAGAGTTTTTTCGCACATAGCTTGCCCACGTTAAGTTGGCAAGTGCGAGCGAGCAATAGTGAGCGCAAGTATGAGTCCCAGCACGATTTCTCATTGTAGGTGGTCGCTCCATGTCGCTACTATTCATATTGAGAATGCTGCTGATCAAGGAGAGAATCTACTTAAGCGGCAGCAAAAAGCAATGCCCTCTGGCCTGGTGCGTGGTGCCCTTCATGTTGATTTTACAGAGTGGAACAAACTGTTAGTGCTAAGCATCAGCGCTAGCAGCTTGACGTGCCGAAATTCCACCTCTCGTCAAACTCCACGGAATCTCACAGAACTCTGAAGAATCTTGCAGAGTTTTTATGTAACTCTGCAGAATTTTGCGCATTAAAACTCCACGAGTTTATAATGCTTGGTGGAATTTACTCTGCCATCATCACAGATTAGATCGTGCATGCGCTTCTTGTATCCCCTTGTTGATTAAACGTGATTTACTTTGGTCCCCTTTAACAGACTTTTTATCTAAATGTGCCTCATGATCACTTGTTATTGTTATTATTATTATTGTTATTACTATTATTATGTACTTTTATTACATTACACTTCTTTACTCTGTTTACCATTTTTTATTAACTGCTGCTCCCCATCCTCTCCCCTTCTCCCTTCTTCTTTCCTCCTTTCTCTCTTTCTCCCCCCTACAAAATGAAAAGTTATAAAAGCACTTTTTCATTTGTATAGTGATTTCCCCTTTTGGGTTTTTTTTTGTTATGAAGGCACAATATTCTCCATAATTATTTACATACCTGCTTCTTATTTCTTTGTGCTGTTGTACTGATGTTTTACATTGTTTTGATCTACTTAATAAAGCTTTTCAAACTCAAAAAAAAAACTCCACGAGTTCTGCCCACCCCTACTACAAATGTGGATAGGAGCAAGTCTAACTAACTAAAGTCAGTTTCACACAGTTAAATCATGAAATTATGTCTAAAAGATACATTGCACATGCTCTCACATAAGAAGAATCAATCAAAACTAAACATTCAAATCATGAAATTATGTCTAAAAGATACATTGCACATGCTCTCACATAAGAAGAATCAATCAAAACTAAACATTCAGGATGAACACAATGTCAACCCATTTCACATGACTAAGACAACAGGCAGCTCCAGTTCTCATGGCCTTCGGATATATCAAACAAAGGGAGGACTTCTTCCCCTCTGACTCTTTTCTTTCACTGGTGCAGAAAGCTAACATTCAAATAATCAAGTTGCAAGCAGCGACCTTCAGACTAATGAGATCCCTGCAACTGTTGGCACCTGGAAGGAGAGAAAGATTACACACAGCAAGCAAAAGTACAACATTTCATTACAATGGAGTCATTCATTCTACCATGACTCCCTCTAAATGAATGTGCCTATATACTCGAACTATAGTTAATTGTTTATAAAAACTCATTATAGGCAATCTAACTATGGAATATCATGGGCATATATGTAATCACTAATTATGCATGATATATATTAGCATGTTTTTAAATGCAAATGAAAAAATAGTGATGTTCCGTCACCACCAGCACAACAGACTAGTGAGGATTTATAGTAATTTGCCGGGAAAAGAACTACTCTCAGATGTGCTGCTGCAATCCCCTTCAAGAGATGTATTTCTGCAAAGAAGTGGTGGTACTGCCCATTACACAATGGAAATATTACTTTTAGAAGTGCTACTGAGAGAGGGGCTTAGGTTCCACCCACATGTTGATTGTCTTGAGTTGTATTTTTCATCGGGCAAAAGTTGTGTGCTTCCAATGAAAAGGAGTGCTTGCATTGCCCCTTTTGCCCTGTGGAAAATAATATGCTAATTACAACAGTACTGAGTTGGTTATGGTGGCATGTCAAAGATCAAAGCTTGAGGTGTTTTTTTATGAAAACTTAAGATAAAAGCAGTAACCCTGGCTTATTTATCGTAAAAGTCAAAGTCGATAGGCATTTAAGGGCGATTTGTTGTAATTCTGTATAAAAGCCTTGCAGAGAGATAATCTTGCAGATTTTATAGCCGAAGGCAAAGATTTTGTAGTTGGTTACCACCTTCTGACAAACCTTTATGATGAAAGATTTGCACTCTGATATGTCTTGTCCTTCCGAGAACGAGATCGTATTTTGCTTTACCAACTGAAAAATGTCATGGATTTGTGATTTTTGGGCTATGCCTTTCATTTCTTTCAATCTCCTTTTTTTATTTTCATTTTGAGCATACTGCGACCCCTGGGACAGTACTAACCTGCTATTTGCCTGCTGCACATTTCCTCTGCAATGCACCGAATCTCACGCTGCCACAACCTCTAAACCAGACGACCTTCATAAAATGGCCTTGTCTTCAGTGTGTCATTGCTTTACTATTCCAAGGTGGCCAACATGTTGATTCTATAATTGGTGGCCATGGTGAAATTTGTAAGAATGATACACTATGCACAGTAGCAGTGCAAGCCGACCACCCACTGCTATGTCTAACTTTCTTTGCTTTTTAAAGCATATGCCCACTATGCATATGTTGTTGAATTTGTGTGTCTGTTTCATTGTGTTTGAAAATGGATGTGTAAGTGCAAGGATGAGTGGAAGAGTGCATGTATGATGACTTACTGAGTGCATAAACTCATCAGTGATAAGAAGCATTTTAATTCCTTAGCCACACCTGTTGACATTGCCAGTGCTTGTTCCTTTCCAGCACTATGAATAGGGCCTGCATTCACTCTCCAACACTATTGTAGAGACCCTGGCTGATGTGCTAAACACAGAAAAGTGCTTTAGGAAAGAAATATTCACTGTTGCCTCCTACACACCACGCAATATCTGTAATAAGAAAGTCTGCTCCAGGGAACGGAGACTGTACCTTCTCTATCTCTTGAGACGCGGAAAACATGCTGGGACCACAATCTGCTGAGGGTCTTCCTGCCTTCCCATGAAAGCTGGCATCAAACAAATGCATTAGCCTTCTCCGGTGGATTGCTGTGCTTCGGGAGACATACGCCTCGCTTCCAGTCCCTCTGGAGAAGAAAAAACCAGAAACAAGGGCCACGTGCTAATATCCATCATCCTGTATCCTCAAGGGGACCGGCTGCATATTGCTGGCTCGCATCAAGATCCATAATGCTCATGTTTTACTGGCATCGTAAAATTAAACTAGCAAAGGGTTCGGAATTACGTTTCCTTTCTTCTATATATTGCAAGAAGGAAAGCACAAAGACTTCGGATATCAGCTTTTGATGTTTGATGTTGTCTTAAAGCGCTGGGCATTGTCTACTCAACCACAAGCGTGGCTCATTAAAGGAAAGAACACAATCTACTAAAGCACAGGAAATGTCCCTCTGAAGCACTAGTGGCCCGATTTACAAATCTTGTTTTCCTCCTAAGTGACTTGAATATTTACCAATAAATGCATTCAGTTGTGTGTAAAATGACACCAGTATGACGGAATTGTGAGTGTGAGTTAATCTTACATGGGTGGGTAGCTGTTGGACCCGGCCCTATTTGCGGAGTTATCTCAAAACGTTTTGCCTTTTGTCTCCTATTTCTCTGACCCTGTTCTTGTTGGCTTTAGTGCTCTGGGCCCTTTACCACTGCTGCTCAGTGTTAAAGTGCATGTGCTCTCTGTGTAAATTATGATTCTGATTGGTTATCCATGATTGGCATATTTGATGTACTGGCAAGTCCCTAGTAAAGTGCACTGTGTGGACCCAGGGTCTTTAACTCAAATGCTACTAGAGGGCCTGCAGCACTGATTGTGCCACCCACACCTGTAGCCATTCAAATGTGTCTCAGACCTGCCACTACAGTGTCTGCTCACACAGTATTTAGCTGCCATGTCTTCCTGGCATGTACACCCACTTGCAAAGCCCTGCCCTCCCTTTTATTACATGGAAGTCACACCTAAGGTAGGCCCAAGGTACTCCATGGGCAGGGTGCAGTGTATATTAAAGGTATCACATGTTCTGGCGTGTTTTACATGTCCTGTTAGTGAAATACTGTGTATTTAATTTTTCACTATTACAAGGACAAGCTCTCCCATAGGCTAATATTGGAGGTGCCTTGTGACATTTTACAAGTGCAACTTTCACTTTCTAAGAGCTAGAGATTTGGGGTTTAAGCACTCTGAACTCAGAATTAAATAACGCCCCTTTTTTCTCACAAATAAAAACTGTTGTAAAAAAAACAATAACACCCCTTTTTATAAAGGTGGTTTTTAAATTGTACATTTAAAAGTGCCACTTGTAGAAAGTGGGTGTTTTCTTGTTTACCCATCCTGTGTGCCTTTGCCTGGTTGTGGATTCACCATCTGGTTGTAGACTGACAGGGACAATTTTTGCATTCACTCCAGACACTCACACAAAGGGATCTAGGGTGTCCCCTGCATATGCAGATAATCCATCCTGGGCAACAGTGGTGGGAGGAGTTGTCACTAGCACCTGAATAGGCTGCAACTGCCCTGCACAATGCTGTCTCCACCCCCAGTAGTGTGGCTGGACCAGGGAGGACAGAACTGATTTTACTGAGCAAGAGAGACTTTCTGAACAAAGACTTCAAAGGGAAAAATGTGTATAAGTATTAGACCTAAAACCCAAGAACTTTAGATTGCTTCTGGACTAAGAAGACCCTGCTAAAAAGAAGACCTGAAGAGCTGCCAGGAGGTGTACTGCCCCCCTTTTCTGTGTGTTGCCTGGCTGGGTGGACCTGCGGTTGCTGCTTCTGTCTGTGGGCAGTGGAAAGGACTGAACATTTGCCCTGCTTTGGTATCCTGCTCAGAGAAGATCCTGATGTAGAGCGTGCCTCCTGTTAAGAAGTCTCAGGGACACAAAGACTTCATCTGCAGCTTCCTTGAACTCCTTTGCTGGGAGTTCTGACCTCCCTTGTGTTGCCAAACCCTGTTCTGGGCCTTGGAGGTTGTGCCTGCTGCAAAGAATTACAAGAACCTGAAGAACCCTGAACATCGTTGCTTCATCCTTCGTGTGGCTGAATTTTCCAACACAGCACTGCAGTGCAAGGGAAATTCCAAAAACCCATTCCTATGTGGCCAAAGAATTCCAAGCATTCGAAGTCTGAGATCACCGCACTGACTCTGACGCAGACCCTGCTGTGCTGCTATAAGAAATGACACATCGGGGGACCGCGGCAGACTGCTGTCGTCACATTGACCTCCAGTGAGCCCCAGATTTCCACACATCATGCCAGTGTGCCACGCATTGTCATTACAGCACCCAAAGACCAGAACCATCTTGGAATCGATGCAGCACTTCCCCATAGAGTCCTGATTTGAGGCATAATTTCTCCTGCATGCAGCAGAACTGTCACATCGCCTCCCCAAGGACTCAGCAACTGACACATCGCTGTGTTTTCCAACGCTTCCCTCCTCTGTGGCTGATTTGCCTTGTGGATTTTGACGCACTTGAGAGACTTTGTTTAAAAATCACGCATCCACAGATTTCTATTGACAGAATTGCTTGTAACTTTTTAAAAGTCATATTTTGAGTTGTGTATTTTTGTTTGTTTTGGTCTTGTTTGGTTTAAAGATTCTTTATTGTCTTAAACTGGGGTGGTGTCCATTTGTAGTGTTTTCACTGTATTACTGTGGGTGTTATGCAAAAATACTTTACACAGTGCCTCTGATGCAAGCCTGTCTGCTCGTGCCAAGCTACCAGAGACTGAGCAGGGGTTATCAAGGTGTGTAACTCCCTTATCCTGACTAGAAGGGAGGGTTTCTACTTGGACAGGGTGAAAACCACTGCCAACAATAGACCCCCTTTTCTAACAATAGTGGTATCTCAGTACGGCATAATTTAAAGCATAAGTAAATCTCCTTCCCTGTCCGTGTTGTTTCAGGTGGAGATACAGATTGAATACGATTGTGAAGAAAATACAAGTGAAACCTGTTTCCAAATGAATAGCATTCTAAGTATTTCAAATCTATCCAGGACAATTGTGTCAACTGCAGTGCTGTATAGTAGTGTGCTAATCAAGGGACTCCTATTCCACTGCTTTTTCAGTGTGCTTCAATTTGGAGAATTCCAGATTTTCTTTCATGTAACCCCAGTTGTAGATTTTATACCTTTGTCTGTAGCCCGTAGTATAGGAGTCTGAACTAGAAAAAGCAACATTCTCAAGACGTGGGTAATGAGGCAGGCTACTACCTTTTTAACTGCTTGTGAACGCCCCTACAGTGATAGGTTGAGATGGTTCCATTATAGGTGGTCAGCATTAGAGGGTCTAAATTATCTGAGACCATCCTTTAGTGGCCCCTTTTGATAAGGAAACCTAATTACTTGAGCCTTCATTGTTTTCAGTGAAAAAGGTGCCCTGTAATGACTGCCTTCGTCGCAATGTGTGACATGGGTAGAGCCTCACTCTTATCCCGATTAATTTTATAGCCCGAAATGCCAGAAAAAGACGATATATGTTGTCATTAGTGCTGGGGGTAACTTGTCCAGGTCTGAAGAAGGACATCATCTGCATACAGCAACACTTTTTGCCATATCAGCTGGGGTGGATAATCTCATTGTCTGAGGGTTTGGGGAATGGCTGCTGCCAGAGTTTCCATCACCAAGAGAAACAGTAGTGGTAGAGGATGCATCTTTGTCTCACTCACTGGGGAGGGGTCTGATAGGAATCTTTCGCAGTTGAGCTGAGCAGAAGGTGCTGGATATAGCCAATGGACTTTTGCAATGAGGTCATCCTGCAGTCCTATTCAGTGAAGCACCTGAACCACGTACCCTCATTGTATGTGGTCAACCACCTTTCCTGGCCACTTGAGAGTCTTTAGATAGTTACAAGAGGTGGGCCAGGGAGCGTAGCTGGTTATGAGAGGAGTGTCTCTGGACAAATTTGGGGCATGTATCCAGGATACTCATCCAAATCTTAATGTCCGTCTTTAAAAGAGAGATCGGTTGTTAACTGCCACAAAGTATAGGATCCTTCGGCAGCTTTGGCAGGACTGTGATCATGGCCTTATTGGACCGGAGTAATTTATGGCCCCAGGATATTCTGCCTCCTGGAAAGCGGAATGGAGGTGGGAGAGACAGAGAGACAAGGGTTTTAGTTGCAATCACGATTCGTCACTGATTTGCATGCACCTGAGTTAGTTCTTCCACTGGTCTAATCAACCTCTCCCATTCAAGTTGTTTCTGGGTCAGCTGATCCTGCGGCCGACCTCTTTCATTAGGATCCTCACTATCAGTCACAAGCATGCATTCTACTCTTTACTGCTGAGGTGTGGTATAAATACTGGAGTCACCACTGTGTCCAAAAAGTGGGGCAGGTTCATGACAGTCCCTGGAGTGCCCATCCATTGTGGCTGGTTCTTGGACCTCATACTTGATATCCCACTTCTTTAGTTGTGGTTTAGATCCAGAATAACCCTTCGCATGCCATGGATTTCCAACGAGAAGTCCGCGACTATGTGAATCCAACTCCCAACAATCTCAAATGTACCATGCTTGAGTGCCTCCAGGAGGATTTGAAAGTGGGCATCTTGCAGGAATCAGGATATAAGAGGTCTGGGTCTGTTTCCCTCCTTGTTGAGTGGAGTCAGTTTGGTTTCTTTGTGCCCTTTGGATTTCAAGAGAAGGAGTAAAAGAAAAAGACAGACCATTGATGTGCGGTATAAGCTCAATTAGAAAGGCCTTTGCCTCAATCTTTTCAATTTTCTCTGGCATCCCGTAGAATCTAATGTTATCACAATGTGGCCAATTTTCAAGGTCAATCTAATGTTATCACAATGTGGCCAATTTTCAAGGTCAATCTAATGTTATCAAAATGTGGCCAATTTTCAAGGTCAATCAATTTTTGTTTTTGATTTCCGGGTTTAGTGTCTCTTGTCTGTCACAGTTAAACATTGGTCTATTGCTTCCACGTTGGGGTGATAGAGCCCCATGTACGTTTTTATGGTTTTCACATCGTGCGTAAGGTTAGTGGCAAGCAGGCGGGCTTGTATGGAATTGATTTTTCTGAGAAGAGTGTCCAAAGGCGCATCTTGTGGAGCAGGGGAGCAAGTAGTCTTGCCACCACTAACCACCTCTGTTGAGAGCAATTGTCAAGAGGGCTTGCCTAATGTCATTGTGAAATGAAGGTCAACCAGAAGACAGAAGTAAGATAGTCACAGGGAGGCATGGGATGTAGCGACCAAAGTGGCCATGACCCAAAAGATGAAGTCACTATCTCAGCCGCACCTCATATGTGATGATTAGCAGGCGAGAAGTTATTGGCTAGCATGAAGCAGACCAGCAACACATGTGCTTATGGGGTGGGAGGAGAGGGGTGACATAGAGAAGACTAAGCCAGAGTTGTAATTACAAATTTACTGATGTGCAGTGGCAATCCAGGGGCCCCCTACTCCCTAAAAGTGACAGCTGGATGTAGGCAAATGGTTTGCAGGCTTTGCTATTGGTGGATACATTAGACACTAGGGGCAAAGTGGAGAAGTGTCATGCAGTTACAGAGGTGTCTTCCCATAGCAGCATGGCAAGCGAACCCCACACTATCAAAGCAGTGGGGAATCAGTAGCACCCATGCTCCACCACTAGGGACAGTAAGCTTTGGGAAGGGTGGAGAGTGGGTACAGGCATATCTTCTTGGCTGCCAAGATGCCAAAGGAGGAACAGAAAGGTACAGAGGAGGTCTCACGGCATGCCCTGGTGGTCAGAAAGCAGATCCCTACCATCTCTGGATAATCGTAGTGTCATAGTACAGAAGTAAAGGCTATGTTTTGTCCCCAGCTGGTCTGAGTCTCAATGAGAAGAGGCCATCTTGGTCCTTAGCATGTCTCCACTTCTCTTCAATTACTTTTTTTGACCTGTCTCAGATTTTGTGATGTGATCTCTATATTAATAAACTGCATTGCAAAATATCCAGTTACGGGAGAGTCACAGCACAACCTGCCTGAATACTACATATATGTAATGCTCTATTTGTATATTGTACATCCAGTCAAAAGGCAACTGAGCGCTGGATAGGGTGCATTATGAGTTAGGCTTGTTGCAGAGTACAAGCAGAGTATTGTGGCCTGCAAGGAACAGTAGACCACTATCCCTGTTTTCACATTCCCAACTGGGAAACATTTTGTCCTCAAACAAGCGTGTGTTTTTTAAAGGAACTAGTGCTGCTTTTGGAATACATTTTTCCCATTTGGGAACTCATCGGGAGAGCCGGCAGCAGTCATTTGAACAACTTCCTGCTCCCCAGAATGTTGCTCCATGCAATTTAAGTAGGGGAAGCTGTCTAATGAGGACAACTTCCCATTTGCAAATTGGGTCTCACCTACCTCAAGGAGTCAGTATCTTTTCAATGGTCTGTGACTGCAATTGCTGCTGTTATGTTATGTTAATACCACCTACATAGCACAAAAATTACCACAGGTCTCTTGGCGCTTATCTAAGGGTTATGATGCCATATTGAAACAAATATTATTAAAATGAGCTTGTTAAATAAGAAAGTTTTCAGTCTCTTCCGAAATGAGTGGAAGAGACTGCTCAGACCTTCCCGTAATCCATTCAGATCTGTGGTATTGGAACTGAAAAAGCCTGACCACCCAAGGTAACTTTATTAAAGCGTGGGCCGTCAGCAAGATTGCCTCAGAGGAGCAGAGATGGCATCCAGGTACATAGTGCCTCAGCTGGTCCTAAATAGAGGCTGGTACCGTGCCATACAACATCTTATGAGCAATGCGCAGGGCCTTAAACCTGGCTCTCTGTTTGCCGGCATCCAATGCAATTGTTGCAGCAGTGGTGAAAGCATGCACCCATCTTGGTACCTTGAACAAGAATCTTGCAGCATCATTCAAAACCACTTGAACCCTACTCAGAAGCTTATTGTGGAGACCAATGTACAAGGCATTGCCATAGTCCAACTGTGACATAATCAATGCAGCCACCACTGTTCACATAGTTGTAAAAGAAAGAAAATGAACCAATTTCTGGGGCTGCCTAAGAAGACCCATGCAGCACCCAACCACTGCCACTGCCTACTTAGCCAATGACTGGTTACTCTCAAGTTTGATACCAAGGCTTTTCACCACTGGCACAGATTCTGGGAAAGGATCCAAAAACTGTCCTTCCATGGATTTCCCTTCATGGTGATAGCCAGAACCTCTGTCTTGTCTGGATTCACTTTTTAGAGAGTCATAACCCATTCCCACTCTCATTGTGATTCCCAATTATGAGGGATTGCCCCTTTCTAATTACAATTGGAAAGACTCAGTAAATCATTTTGTGATTTTGAAAGGCTTTCCTGTATCACAAAATTGATTTAGTAGATAGCAAAAAGCCATTTTGCAGTGGCAAACCTTTTGATTTTGCAAATCACAAGGTTTGTAACAACTAAATGGCTTTGTACATCAGGCCATTGATCTTTATTGCAGTGGTGGAAAACCCACACTAAACCCTCTCCTCATTTCTCTCACTCTTGGAACATTCCTCTTCCTATACCTTAGCTAGTCTTCCCTCCATTCTGCATTTGTCTCTGTCCTAGTCATATAATCCTTCTTATACACTAGTACCTATGATCCTGCCCATACCATGGTACCTCTTTTCATGTTAATATCCTAGTAAAGCTATCCTCACCCACCGAAAGCGTATTCTTTTGTATGTACCCAAGTACCTCCTTCCCTTCTGATCTCTTAGTACCTCTCCCTTTACCTGTAACCTTGCCACTATCTATACACTAGAATCTTTTGCCACTCCCCTCTTCATCACTCCTATCATTATTTCTCTACCTGGCTGTTCCTTGTTCTCTTTCTCCTGCATCAAACATTTGAGGAAATTCACAAAAATGATTTTCGCCTTCCTAAAGTCATCAGATATGCATTCTCGGATTAGTGTTTTTTTACTCTTATCCTAGCTCTAGATGGAAATATTTTCTCCACTGGGGGACAAAAAGAAACGGTATTTGGTGCAAATGCACTGATGAGTTACAGTACATTCATGCATTCTGAAATATACCATGTTACATTTCAGATTGGCCACATTTTCATGCATGTGGGAAGCTGTGACCTTCACAGTTCCCCATAAATATTCTTGGAATTGCTTTTAAATTCCATGCAAGTCAAACCTAGGAATAACCCTATGCTACAATTTTAGAATTAATTTAGCAAATTGGTCACAATGACTGGTTTCATCTTGCTCTCTCTTGAGGAACCTCGCTCACCTCTACACAGCATTGTAAAACCCTCCATGACTCCTGGCACCTACCCAAAAACTCTCAAGATAATACAGATCCTCCCACACAGATGCCCCTTTGCTGGGGCATCTGTGCGCTTAATAAATCCGGATAACATAACATAACATAACATAACATAACATAACACTCCTAAAGAAACTTGCACTATACCCTGATAACCTCAGCAACTACTGGTCCATTACTCATCTACCCTACATTGGCAAGTTAATTGAAAAAGCAGTCCACATTTAACTCCAGGATCACATTGATGCTAACCATTTCCTCCATGACTAATAATATGGCTTCACATCACACTGCAGCATTGAGACTGCTATCTTACACTGACAATGCCTTCCTTATCACAGAGGAAGCGGACCCAAGCTTCCTGATATTGCTGGCCTTCTCAGCTAATTCTTCACAGTTGCCCATCCCACTCTCATTATCTACACATTGGAGTTTTCAATGGTATTCACTGCCAATGTCCTTCATTGGTTTTCTCCTACCTTCCAAACTGCCATCAGTTTGTTTACATCGGTACCTTCAGGCCCTAAAATATCCCTACTGCATGTGGATTCCACACTGTCCATTATCCAGAACCTTCGTGGAATCCCTTGGGGCCCTACTCACAGAAAACAGCATAAAAATTTGCCAATCTGGTGATGATGCCAAACTCTACCAGAAAGTCTCCTCTGCTCCAGGGATCCAACACGTCAAACAGTGATGGCATCACATTCAGACCTGAAACCTCAGCACTTGCCTAACGCTCAGCCCCCACCAAGACACAATTCCTGTTATTTGCCAAGAACAACAAGCAAAAACAATGCAAATGTAACTCAATGACAGGAACGTTGATGGCTTTTGATCCCAACCTCCACTGATGCCATGTCACTTGGATTCACCCTGAACACCAAACTCCCTCAAGGAACACACTGACAAAATAATAAAGACCTATTGGTAGCTGCTCTTTCTTACAAAATAAAGTGAAACCATTTCTTCTAGAAAGCGACTTCAGGACCACTGTTCAAGCCCCCATACTCATGCACCTGGATGGTGGTAAAACCCTGCTATTTGGCCTCCTAGAGTCCACATTGGCCCTCCTAAGGCCATTCTACATGCTGCAGCATGTCTCATCCAGACCCTGAAAAAATATGATATGGGGTGGACAAAACCTGCAGAGTTTCCCTCCATGAAATTTCGCAGAATTACATAAAAACTCCACAACATTATGCAGAGTTCCACCAACAGGTGGAAAATATATGCATCAAGCTGCAATTTATCACCAGTAGTGAGAGCAGTGCTTAAAAAATAAGGACATTGCCACCATGCTGTGTGCAAGGCCACGCGGCCATTCAAGTTCATTCTGCTACAGCTCAAGTAGAAAGTGGCAGCAACTCTACTCAAAGAGCAGCCTTCTCACGAGGACCGCTCATCACCGCCCACATTAGAAAATCTTACTAGGGCATGCCGAATCTCACTCGCTTTTGCCAGTTTGCATTTCTGGAGCTTAGTGGGGGTAAAAAATTCGAACAAGCGGTGCTTGGCAGAATTCGGCCAGAACTCCATGTTACCAGAGTAACGAGGAGTCGCCAAATTTTGCCAATTCTGAAGGTGGATTGAAACATTCCACCCAACCCTGAATATGATCACATGACACTCATTCTGATGGAACTCGATTGGCTACCTACACTGGCCCAAACCATCTTCAAAACCACCTGCATCATTTGCAAATCGATCACGTCAGGCATCCTCTGTTATCTTGCAGACAAGCTCACCCGCTCTGATGTTTTTCTCACATCAGCAGCCAGGACACCATCAGAATGGAGACTGAGAAATGTGAGGAAAAAAGAAAAAACAGCAGGCCTTATCCATCTATGCACTCAGGAACTGGCACACATCCATCTATCCATCAGGGACCTCCCCATCACTCGTCCAATTTGAAAACAGTTGAAGATGCAGCTCTTTAGAGAACACTACATCACAATGTAGTAACTACTGTTTTACTCCCAGAATCCTGCCATCTCGTCTATCTCCTGTTGATTGTATGCATGCCTTTGACCATCTACAATGCTCTTCTGCCTTTTTGGCTAGGTTCCCACTATACAAATAGAACATCCGTACATACAACACAAGTTGCAAAAAGCTGCATAAGTTAAAAGGCTAATTAAATATGCTACAGAATAAATATAAACATATTCATTGACATGGGTTGAATCGAGCTTGTCTATTCCTGCAAAAAAAAAAGCAACTTATTTATTTAGGAAACCTGCAAGGAATATCCATTTGCCAGGTCTTACTATTGCACAATGTAATGGCACTCAAAGTATTGACCACAGAATTATGAAGGTTGAGTTGATACTGTTGGGGCTCAAAGATATGACCCATAGATTACAATTAATGTTAGCAACAAGTGATCCTTCTTGCTGTTGATTCCATCTCCTGGAAAATAGTTCACAATTGTTTTCTGAAAATGTCTTTGGTAGAGAATTCTAATGTCATTATAAAATGGCAGAAAGGTACAGAATTAAGTAGATGCCAGCCTTTTATGGGAAAAGTGGTTGATTTTCCATTTTTCCTTTCATAATGTTAGGTGTTTTTCTCACGCTACATGCATTATGGAGGAAATATTCTTGAATGAGAGTAATTTTCTTGATTTCAGAAAATCTTTGTAAATGGCCTTTCCTGCAGTTCCATTGTACTACTGCCCCTCATTTTCTGTCTTCTCCTATTGTCTTCAAGTTGTCAGTTTGCAAATTCTTGTCTGCATCTTGCTTTGAGATGAGTTACCATAGTTGATGTGTCTAACAGATGTAGGTCTTTGCACTGTTGGCTCAGTTGAAGGTCACAGAGTTGCAAGTGACATTTTCCATTTATATTTTTTCACTCAGTGGGTGGGTGAAATGCTCCCAGACAAAGCTGTCTTCTCTCCTGCTGGCTCCCCAGTGCAGATGACATAATCTTCCTCTCCTTCCCCTGCAACCTGAGAATACCTAGCTCTCCCCTGCCTCTCTGTTGGTTTATGCTCACCTATCTCCTGAATACTTCGTCTCTTTGCTGCTATGATGCCGTCCTTCCCTAAAGCATGCTCTGTGTGCAACTGAGAACAAAAGGACAAGCATAGTGCCCACACCGTCATCCGCTCCTACCAGACATATTACACATTTTGTCCATATAATGATTACACAGGACACATTGTTTAGGGGTAAAGAACTGCTGCAGGTTTATTATCATACAACAAAAGTATGACGTTTTAGTGGGTTATCTTACGGGCGATCCAGGGCAGGCAGCCCCTCGCTGCCCCGCCCGCCTTATGAGCCAGCCGGCACGGTGAGTCGTCGCACGGACAGTGAAACACCTTTGCAGATCCCCTTCTGGATCACGTGATCATGTCTTATACTCCCGCCCCTTTCAGGGTGGAGGTACCCTTACTGTACCAGTCTGCCGCACAGGTACCCTTACTATACCCGTCTGCCTCCAGATCGCCCTGTAACTCTGCCTGCAACACAAGAGAACAAATTAAAACAATCCATATGCGCGCCGCCTGCCCAGCTGCTGGGAACGAGGATAGGGTGGGTGCAGCGCGGCAGGCGGGCAACGATCCTCCACGGGGCTAAATTTCTTAAAAAGAGGCTGATCTGGAGGCTGCCGGGGCATAGGTACCCGGGTCACCCATCCCCACGAGAGCGCCCTCCCCCGGAAGTGCATCATTGGTGTCCCCCGGAGGAGGGCCTGGTGATGCTCCAAGAGCCTCCCCTCCTAACCTTGAAGAAGGGGGGGCTACAACTAGTGGCCACTAAGGGGGCTACCCTGCTGATGTCCCCCTGTGTGGGACGCGGGCAGCGGCATAGTGCCCACATCGTCATCCACTCCCATCAGACATATTACACATTTTGTCCATATAATGATTACATAGGACTCATTGTTTATGGGTAAAGAACTGCTGCAGGTTTATTATCATACAACAAAAGTATGACGTTTTAGTGGGTTATCTTACGGGCGATCCAGGGAAGGCAGCCCCTTGCTGCCCCGCCTGCCTTATGAGCCAGCCGGCACGGTGGGTCAACGCCCGGTCAGTGCAGCACCTTTGCAGATCCCCTTCCGGATCACGTGATCATGTCTTATACTCCCGCCCCTTTCAGGGCGGAGCGTGGTCTGGCACACCCCCGGTTGGTCAGGCCCCCCAACCGCCTGAAGGACTAACGGGGCGCCATTGCGGTTTTCCCGGAACATCCCTGCAGCTCCAGGTCTTTGGCTCAGGCACCCTTACTGTGCCAGGCAGAGGTACCCTTACTGTACCAGTCTGCCACTGAGGTACCCTTACTGTACCCGTCTGCCTCCAGATCGCCCCCTGTAACTCCGCCACAGCTCTGGAGGAGGCTACCGTCGATGACAGAGCCCCCCACCTCAGAGTTCCTCAGAGTTCCCAATTTGCATCCTGCCGCTTCGAGTGCCTCCTGCCCATCAAGGAGAAACATATTCTACCCGGCAAGAACCATTGCACTCCGTCTGTTCCATAATAACCATCCACTCTTGCCTGTATCAGTGCCTGCCTGATGCACCCCAAGCCTCTCCTGTTCCATGCCTTTCTGCATGGCCCTGTTGATCCTCTCGCGTGAATGCTCTACTGCAGCTATGGACCTGGCCCCCCGCCACTCCCTACTTGGACAATGTCTGACAGCCTAACTGGCACGGCCCCAATCAATTACTGATTGTGACGGGGTCAGTTTGCATGGCCTGTATAAGTGCCCTCGTCCCCATGGTTCCAAGTCAGTGCCCCCAATAGATAATAAAGACAATGGCCGGGGGCCCCCTTAATGAGAAGCTTTGTTCTAGACTGCTTCTTGGCTGCTGATAACCTGATTGGTAAAATGGGATGGGATCTTCCTCGTCACACCTGCAAAATTGTTTGAAAACACTGCACACATTGATCAATTAATTAATTGTCCATCATTGTACCCAAATTATGCTGCCCCCATGTTCTCCTCAGGTTTTGCACCGCAACCCACAATTTAACTGGCAGCTACCACCACTGCCTAGATCCCTGGCTCCTGCGCAGGTGTGATTGTCTATCTCAAATGGACTTGACATCCATCATTTGGTGCGTGCCAGCCCTTTCTGTACTCGCCTTGGTTGGGCAAGCCCCTGCCTGGCCGCACGCTAACTATGTCCCTGCGGAACTCACCTGCCTGTGTAGGCCGACCAGTCAGCCTCCCTTGGGATCCCATCCCTACAAACCCAAGCTTACTCTTAGGCATGTCTGTTATTGTCACCCTCCTGCCTATAAGGCTAGTAGTGGGAACCTTCTTCGGCAAACTCCCGTCTAGCACACCGTGCCGTGTGACTATTCGTGTCTGTCTCTTGACCAGTCGCACCAATCGGGCACTCGTTGGACCCAGGCGGCTATTAACCAATGTATATAATCAAGTTGGGCAACTTCGGACACTACTACTTTCTCACTGTGTACTTCCCAGCATGGAGATACTGCCTATGACCTTCCGACCTTAGGACCTGAATAATGACCAATAATCTGACTCAGGTCGGACGATTACTAGTGCACCTAGCCAAGGCCCTCCACTGCCTGTGAACCCCAGCATTTCATTTTAAGGCTGTGTTCATTATCTACCCACATCACCCAGCCAAATCAATGGCAGGCCCTCCTGCTAAGACACACTATCTGGCCGCAAAGCGCCCCTGAGTGTCTAACTATTCTGGGCACCAGAATTTCCAACAAACCAATGAACCAAAGGCAATAGACACCAATGATCATGACTTACCCCGTGACCGTTGTAGCGGCCTTCTCAGGAAGCCAGCCAGTGCTATTTTAGTGACAATGGAGGGATGGTGCCCCTGGACAGTCCCTCTCCCCACTGTGGCAAGCCAATAGAGTGTCACTGGTACTGACCCTCAGGTAACTTCTGGGAAAGACCCCTAGGCGCTCATCTAATAAACAGCATACCTGTCTTCTGCCCCTCTACCTATGTGTTTATCCCTCTTGTCATCTATGAGTTGAGGCCAGTGGCTGAAGGGAGGTAATTGAGCACAATTGAGCTGAGGTGTAATGATGTCCTGCCAATTGCACAAATGCTATCAAAACAATGCTTCCTGTTTCCGTCCCCACCTGTCGTACTCAAAGTGGTGCCTGTGTACTTGATCCTATTGTCCTGCTCCAAGCCCTGGCAGGCCTGCTACTAGGCGTTGTTTGATCATTATGGGACAAAACCCGTGCGTTTCTGGAAGGCAGGACAAATCCATGAAGACAACCCATAATCTGCCTTGGCCGGTAAGCCTCTTGCTACCTCGCTCACCAGGATCCAGGTCCCTAACTGGCACACCAGTTGCTGTAAAAGAACTCATTCCATTATTTCACACGGGGTGCAGGATCAGTCCAGCCACCTCTATGTTTCAAGAAAAAACTTTCCAATTTGTGACAGGGGATGCAATATTTGCCCCAATACTTGCCTAGTACATCAACAACTTGCCCAGACTCATCAGTTGTTATCACAGAGAACAGTGTGCCTTGCCCCTTTATGACTTCCCCCATGCTACCAAGGCACAGCCTGTCTCTGTCAGTTACGAGAATCTGTTAGTGCATATTATAGTCTCATAGGGGTTGGGTGGTGCAAAGGTTTGCGTACCTCCAGCGCCTGAGGCAGTAGTGTAGTGATGTGTCTTACTACTACGTCAATTATTCAAATGCGAAGCAGAAAATGTCCATGGCACTTAGGTGTGTGTCCTTCGAATCACATCATACCTCATCCCCTTTAACATTCTACCCACGATCTCCTCATCCCAGGCCTACAAACTGTCCTCACTGTTCTTGTGTTTGAGTGTGCGCCATTGATTGCAGAATTATCCTTCTACCTGTGTTAGGTACTCCTTCTGTGACATGCGCCCGTGACTTTACTCTTGTAACACACTGCAAGCTACCTCCTAACCGTTTTTTGTTTCCGGTACTTGCACCAGTGCCACCCTATCCTTCGCAATCTTCAGTATTTGCTCTAGACTGCCTGCCAGGTATTCCAGTACTTTACCTCTACTTGTACGTAGTACGCTTTAGTCACTAGCATTCATGTATTCATGTCCCTTAACCTCCTACAATGAACCCTTTGCTACTTCTAGTATTGTTTGCTCACTCGTGTCCCTTGTCTTTTCTTTACATAACTTAGCCTTTTTTTGTGAGGTGTTCCCTTGTGGTGCACTCATGCGTCCGCTCTGTTCCTATTGGGCGCGCTCTGACACCTGCGGGTACGTCTGCGCTAAATAAGGGAGAAAGATTGTGCCCACAAGTGCATTGCCCTGGACAGGAGATGCCTAAGAGCATTACTGTGGAACGCAGAGGAACGAAATTTGAGATTCGGTTTTCGTTACCGTATTGAGCCCTGGGTAGTTGCCACTAAGAAAACCTACCAACCATATGAATTTCTGAACCGAAGTAACACCTGCTAATAAAAGGTACATAATAATGATGTGGTCATGGAGCGGTTCTGATTAGCCCAGAACCACAGGACGGTCGGCGTCGATGCCGGGACTCGAACCCAGCTCCCCAGGTCGAGCGCCTTAGCTGTTAGGCCAACTGGCCGGTCAGTGTGTGTGCTGTTTGAAGGCTGTCCGTGGTCCTGATACTTGTCTACAGAGCTGGCCCAACTTGTGGACAACAGACATGGCAGTAAGTACAATACAACGCATACTCCTACACCTTGTACAATCATGGAGCGGAGTCTTCACCAGTTGGAAAAAAACTGCCACCATTGACAACCCATCTCCTTACGCCCAGTCCCGGTGCCCGGGACGCCTCGAAAAAATGTTGCTTGCTGCATCCTGCCCCATCGTACTGCAATCTACACCTGACAACCAACTTACAGCGGCACCCTGTGCACGCGCCAATGTGCATAGCACACCCAGCCCTCCACCGATAGACGGAGAGGATGGGCAGCCGGTCGGCCTGCAAGAGCAGTGAATGAGTGCGCGAGGAAAGCTGTGCTCTGCACACTAAACTTAAAGATCAACTGGCCAAGAGTTCCAATCAGGAGCGGATTGGCAAGGCGGGCATTCGGGAATGGGCCGAAGGGCCGGTGCCTCAGTGCCCTCTGTGGGCCGTTTTCCCTGCCAAGCAATCAAGCTGAGGCTGGGCTGGGGAGGGGTGATTGTTTGCAAGAATTGGCCTCCCTGGGGGCCAGGTGTTTCTCAGGCCTTTGAGCCATTTTCACCTCGCCCCCCCTGGGGCCCATGCAGCCCAGAAACGGTGTTAGTCTTAGCACCTCGCCCACAGCCCTTCACATTCAGGGCATAGTGGACGAGGAAGAATGTGTCTTGCTGTGGGGGCCAGGTGATGTTTGGAATTTTTTTATTTTACTTATTTATTTATGCAATTTTATATAGCGCAGACTTTACCCGAAGGTGTCAGAGCGCTTCACACAAAGAACAGCAATAATACATGAGGAGAAAAATTACAAGTGGAAAAATTACAAAAGCAAACGTTAAGTTACATGAATCAAAAGTGACAATAGTGAGCAACCAAAATACATGAGGTAGCAATCGGTACATTACAGGAGGAAAAAGTGGTATGTGTGCAGGTTACAAAGGCGTACAAAGTACAAGTAGAGGTATAATACTGCAATAAATGGCAGACACTCCAGCACAAGAACAAACGTTACGTAGACAATGGTGGCATTTGTGCAAGTATCTAAAGCAAACAAAAGTGAGAGGTAGCATACAGTGTGATACCAGAGAAAAGTGACGGGTGCAAGTTACAAAAGGGTATCATACACAGGTACAAGGGTAATACTACAGTAAATGGCAAACACTCAAACTGCCAGAACACACTGGGAAGGCACTTCCCATGCACCAGCTTCACCTCAGCCTCCCCCCTGGCTACCTGGCTACCTTGGATGACCCAGTAAGCTGTGTTTTGTGCTCCCCTGCCAGGACATTTTCCCGAGGCCTGTAGGGCTGATTAATTTACTAATTGCAGAGGCCTTACCTGTTCATGTGCTCCTGAGCTGAAGGTCTGGGGAGGGCTAAGTAGGTTAGTAATAGCAGGGGCTTTGCTGCTTTTCAGGTGCTCCTGTGCTGGAGGGCTGGAATAATTTTGTGACAGAAAGGGGCCTTGCTATTTTTGTAGTTGCTCAGCATGTAGGCCATTGGCACCTTTGCATGTGTCCTGTGCAAGAACAGTATCCTCCCACTTTCATTCCTTGTCTGAGCAAATAGTGTTTCATGAAAGGGCACGCCCCTTGAATGTGGGCCACGCCCCTTAAATATAGGCCACGCCTCTTGAATGTGGGCCACTTTTTTCGTCAGTGCCCGGGCCGAATTGTGATCCCAATCCGACCCTGGTACCAATCCATCGATAATGTCTTGTACTTGTGAGGTCTAAGCACCTGGGGACCCTCGGCACCGAATTGGCATGCACTGCCAAAACGCACTTTACACACTGGATAACACCGGTTTGTGCCGAAATACTCGCTCGACCGCGCTGGTGTACAACCACCCTGTTAGGCAGCTCAAAACCCTGGGGGAGATGCACCTTCCAACCTATCGGTGAATCATATAATCACAGTAAACTGAAAATTAAGCCGGATCCACTCGACTTCATCTTTACTGCCACATATGGTAAGCCAGACCAATTCTAAAATATAGCGTTAACTCGCCAGGAGTATTGGGCGCTACCGGGCACCGTATTTCACCCCCCCCCTCCCGGGGCATAGCTGACCCAACGGGGCCTGCCCGCTGTACCAACGGGCCCATGAGCGTCCGCCAGCGTGTGCACGTCCTGCAACAAGTCCTTTGTACCTGAAAGCTCGCAGACCATCTACCGCTTCACGGAGGGCGAGGAAAGACAAACGCGAGCAGCACCATGCCAACATCCGAGACATCGCACTGGTGCCCTCCCCGATGCCCCTCCCCAGTAGGCCTCAGCTCATGCACCCTGTGCGAACTGGGGAGGCACCAACTGAAGGTCCAGACAGGGGGGGGGGGTGTTGAGGTGAGAGGCCGCTGTGCTTGCGCGCTGTTTACACTCAATTCAGTATTTCTATACCGGATGGCTTTTGGTGCACGCAATAACCCCGGCGCAACTTACTATGCCGCTCAACATACTGGCCCCTGCGCTTGTGTGCCATTAAAATACACTTCCTTCTATTCGTATAAAACGGATTGGGTAACTCATTACAGCCACGCGTAACTTACTACGCTACACTCCTTAATGGCACCCTCAAGTCAGGCCAGTTTAACTTACAACGGTCGGATCGAGGTCGTCCTTCCCTAAAGCATGCTCTGTGTGCAACTGAGAACAAAAGGACAAGCATTCACTGCTGCCGGATATTTTTCTCTGAAGGATCGTTCAATTTCTGCCGATGAGATCCCCTCTTTCATTTAGATTTTAAAGTTCTGTGAACCCAAGCCCAGGGTCCATACTGCCAAAACAGAAAGTTACGCCTCGTCACACACATATTTTGCCTGTAGCAGAGCCAGTTTTGGATGGATCAAATCTTTGCAAACTCTCGGGGACTCAAAACAGATCACTGAGTCTTGGTCTGTGGCCTGGGCACAGAATCTGTGAACTATGTTGGTTTTGGGGCCCTTCATTGGGCCATCTTCCTTGGTCCACAAACTTTTTCATAAGTCTGGAGACTACAGAAGGGCGATATATGAGAGTCCAAAACCATTATAGTTTATGTCCTCTCTCGTTGTCCACAGACTTTTAGATACTTACTCAGGTTCCCTGTTCCTGTTGAGGTTCACAGACTTCAACAGGAGTTTGCACACCCTGTGACACAAACCAATTTTCTTTAGACTCCAGGGGGGCCCTTGGGTGTGCTCGGGCATAAAAAAGGGCCACTTAGGTGTCCTCTAGCTTTAAATTGTACTTTTACATGGTCACTCAGTGTAAACTCATGCTTTGGGGCTCACCTAGGCAGCTCATGCGCTGTCTCTTTTAGACTCTTTGTTTTCTAACTATTGGCTTAGAGGCTGCAAATTGCTTACCATTTATCAGCTATCAGGGGGATAGGAATTTCTTCCTCTAGTAACCTTTCCTAGTTCCGATCTGTTTTAACTTGCTGAGGAACGGCATCCTGCTTACTTATTACTTGAACGCTAGTCTTTATTCCTTGATACGAGTTGCTAGTTGATACAAGAAATACAATAATACACAATAAACAGTCACATTCATACCACGACATTAATCACATAAAAACATTAAAGACATAGCTAAACACCCCCTACACTGAATGTACCGCTCAACGGTACGGATACACTGGTGTAACAGTGCAAAAATTCGGAATACTTTATATACTGCTAAACAGTACAGATACACTGCCTAAAAACAGTGCAGACCGGACTTGCGTACCCAAACCCGTCTAGATACGACCCAGCAATGGTACTCACCGGGAAGCACGGAAACAGAAGGCCTCGGAAAACTCGACTGGACTCGACTCGGAACTTCGGAAAACTTCGGAAAACTTCGGAAAACTGGTGGGCCTCTTCACACCTCGGACCTTGCTTCTTTCGGCTGGGCTCTGGTCGGGATCCTCCGCACTCCTCACCGCCTCGTCTGGGCACTGATCGCAGTCTTCGTCACCTCCGTGTGTCAGAGGGGGATGCAGGAAATCCTGCCAGTACACGTGTAGTCCGTCTAACTGATGGCAGGGGACACGGATTGCAACGCACCTTCCGGCGCGTGAGGTGGGGGAGGGGTCCCTATTCGGGCGCTTAGTACTTATTGGTCAGCTGCCATAGGTTTCCTGCCTCTTCTTTTATTTGTCACTCCCCTGGAGCATGGACACATTACGTATGTCCTTCCTTTGCTCCTTTATTTAACTACGTTTTCTCTGTGTTTTTCAGCTCTCTACCAGAGTGGATGCTTTGGCTTGGCTCCGTCGTCTACTTCTAACCCCTTCCATGCTCCTCCCACCCTCCATTATCCATGTTGCTTACCCCCCTGCCTTCCAATCCTTCTTTGTCCTTGTTGAATGCCCCACTTATGCTCCTTTCCACCCTCATCCATGTTCCTTGCCACCACACTTCCACCCTCCCGCCCTCAGCTGTGTTGTTGGTTCACCCCCCATCATCCCTCCTTTCTTGCCCTTGTTGCTGCTTTCCCCATCCACCTTCCCTTCCTTGTCCATGTTGCTGCCTGCTCCCAACCTCATTTGCTCGCCTGTGTTTCTGCTTGCCCCCACTCTCCCTCCCTTATCGTTGCTGCTGCTTGGCCCACCACCCACCATAACAAAAAAAAATCACTATGACGCCAATACTGATTGCTGTGTCATAGCATTTTATTCCCCAAACCCTCTGCTGTTCATGTTGCCTCCTCCCACCCTCCCCTCCCTTCAAAAATAAAAAAAGGCAGCCACATCATAGCACTTTTTTTTGTCTGCTAGGTATGCTGCACTCCAGCTACACTACTGTGCATCATGTCTAATCATTGACAAAGCCGTTAGCTCTGGTTTCGTATGTGCGATCTATTGGCTTTGCCAGTGCTTGTTTTTTTTAAAGCACTGACTATGCAGTCTTTGATGTTAGAGCAAGGACTCGGAACACCTAACAATAAGGGGTATTTTATATTTTGGAGAGCATTCCAGGCTTTTTATTGGTTGAAAGTTCTAAGCTTTCTCTACATTAAAAGCTCCTGTGCATGCTAAGCATCTGTCAAATTTCGTGGCTATGCTTCAAATGCCTTCAGGTTGTAGGCAAATTGTCAGAAATTGAGTTAATAATCTGGTAGCTACAGCACAAGCAGCAGGCAATCCCCAGAGAAATGAGTGCTAGGTTTAATCAGTAACAATCATTTTTAAAGTAAAGAACACAACACAATAAAAATCCCAATCTAATTTAGGAACATTGAGAAAAATGCAATGTGCACAAATTCATCAAATGAGGTTAAAGGGAACAAGAGATATTACTTTTGGAGCAGCAACGCGCACCTTCAAAGACAAGCATCATAGCAAAAAACAACAGTTCACAGAGAACAGGGATCTAGGCGCAATCTAAGGTCGACTGAAATGGCACGAAGTCAGATACACAGATCAAACGTTTTACTTTTAAAGTTTGTACCTTAATTAGAGTTTGATGGCTGAGAAACTCGGCCACAAGCAGGTGAATGTACCGTCCTCTGTATTAACACTGCATGACATCATATGGCGAATGGGTTAGCAATCACATTTGTATGAAATATCCCATCCAACAAACTAGTCTCTCACTGCTCGGTCCTGCTGCCCCATTCTCCTCAGGGGAGACTTGTGGGCACCAACTCCCTTTCCAGCCAGGGGGCATATTTACAATAAAGTGGCAAAGAGTGTCATTAAGCAAAGAAGGCTAACAACACTCTTCGCCACATTAGAAACGCAGGGCTGCACCATATTTACTAGAATATAGTGCAGCCCAGTGTTTCCCCCCTGCGCTGACGCTAACTTTAGCTGCGTAGCGCCAATGCAGCACACACAGAAGTTGCAAAACAGCATTTTATTTAAATGATTGTTTATGTGCATTATGGTGTAACTTGCTGCACATAAACAATCATAGGCAATTTGCTGTTTCTATGTGTGCTGAACAAGGCAGCACACATGGGAACAGCAAAAAACGAGGAGAAATAAAGCATTTCTCCTCGTTTCGCATGTTTAAGACCAGGCTTTCCCTGGTCTTAATTTTGACACCGGCTTCTATTTACGCTGCCCTAGTCAATAGGACGTGTCAACTAAGAATGAGCAACCCAATATACCCTTGAGGGCTTGGGCGGTAGGTATAAAAGGGTAATTGTGCCGTCAAGGGTTTTGTTGAACTGTAGAGTATTCAAAATTATATATTATTTTGTGGTCCTAAGCATTTGACACCACTGATGCACAATTTGTGTCAGACAAAGTTTTTAAACAAATAGAGCTAATACCAAACGGTAATAAAAAGAGAGAGCAATAGCAGGGTGTATGGAAAAGTTCTGTTTGTTTTAATTATTCACAAAACAAAAATAAAATATACATGGGTATACCATTTGTTGCAAAAGCTACAATAGGAAAAAAATATCAATAAAACAGCTTATTTGCAGCAATTTTTGTAGCTTATCCACCTATTTACAAGTTATATCATTAAAAGCAGTGGAATAAGCGCTTATTCCACTGCTTTTAATGATATAACTTGTATATAGGTGGATAAGCTACAACAATTGCTGCAAATAGGCTGTTTTATTGATATTTTTTTCCTATTGTAGCTTTTGCAACAAATGGTATACCCATGTATATTTTATTTTTGTTTTGTGAATAATTAAAACAAACAGAACTTTTCCATACACCCTGCTATTGCTCTCTCTTTTTATTACCGTTTGGTATTAGCTCTATTTGTTTAAAAACTTTGTCCGACACAAATTGTGCATCAGTGGTGTCAAATGCTTAGGACCACAAAATAATATATAATTTTGAATACTCTACAGTTCAACAAAACCCTTGACGGCACAATTACCCTTTTATACCTAGTCAATAGGAGACAGCGTCAAAATCTATGTGTGTTGCGGTGGAACGCCCAACGCAACACCCACTGCCCTCCCCTTTCATGCTAAATACAACGTGAAAGGGTGCCTTATTTACAAAACAGCGTTAAGCCACGTTAAGTGGCTTAACGCTGCCTTGTAAATAAGGCTAGGCCACTATGGCCATCACAACGTCACTGAAAGTGATGTTGTGGTGGCTATAGGGGCTTGTAATTATGCCTCTAGGTCTCCTGCAGGGTCAAGTCCTCTTTAGTCAGCTGGGATCTCTTGGAGTCAGAGCTCCTTCTGTTTTCCATGTCCCTGAAGCAGTCAAACAGGAGGCCAATTTATTGCCCCTTATAAATAGTTCTAGTCCCTGGATGCCAGTATTATTTAGAAGTCCTTCAATGTGAGTATTCTTCATTCATCAAGAGACAAAAGTCTGGAGTTTTCTCCCAGCTGGGCATTCTTCTACATATGTAGTCTTACCAGGTCCAGGAACATTCTCAGGAGGTGAGTGTGAAGGGGCCTAATTGACCCTTGCCGTAGCCAGTTATTAGAGACATTTTAACAGCCAGCCCTATCTACTTTCAAACAGACCAACACCTCCTTCTGAAGCATGTCCTCTTTGGCTTAGAGTGCAATTACCCAGGAGAACCTGTTTCAAGATGGCAAATCCAAGATGCCATCAGGTAAGCGTCTCATCAGCTCCTAAGTTACCCCCTCCCCCAATCTAGATGAGCTATCCCACCTGACAGGAGCAAAAGTGGATTTCCTCTTACTGCTACTGGATCATTGTAGTCGACCATATTACTTCTGGATTAATCAGCCGCATTTGACACTGTCCACCTCCTAACACTACAAGAAAGACCACATTAGCTCAGAATACATGAAAGTGCTCTCAAATGGATTACCTTGTATCTCAGAGACAAAGTGTAGTATTCCTACCACTGTTCACATCAACTCCGCACATTCAGCACTGTTGCGTCCCTCAAGGGTCCATCATACCCCCTCTGTTATTCAAAAATTGACCTTACCCCCTTACTATACCTGATTAAATCATTTATCCTTACCTGTTACAAATATACTGATGACACTAAAAGTATTCAAAAAATTAATGGCCCTGAAAACCTCTACAACTCAAAATGTGATGACTGCCTTTGTGACATAAACATATGAAAGCTGAATAGCCATCTAAAGCTCAACACTGCAAATATAAAGACCATGACCTGCTGACAATGGCACAAATACCAACCTATTTCCATATGGTCCAAAGAACTTGAGGCCACTCTAACAACTTCAAGAGTCAGCGACGGCTCGTGGAGGGAGTTACGGTGGGGCAGGAGGGCGTGGAGGGGGAGGGGCAGGGCGGAGGTTGCTAAAAACCGGCATATGGATAATTGCAGGTAAGTAAACAATTTAATTAATAAAACGAATTTCGTAGCTCGCACTGCATTGCATTTTGCGATGCAAGGCGCACTACGAAATTCGTTTTATTAATTAAATTGTTTACTTACCTGCAATTATCCATATGCCGGTTTTTAGCAAACTCCGCCCTGCCCCTCCCCCTCCCCGCCCTCCTGCCCCACCGTAACTCCCTCCACGAGCCGTCGCTGTCAAGAGTAGTCAATAAACCTAGACGTAAACATGGATTCAGGTCTATCCTTGATACCACATGTTAATAATGTCACAGAGTGCATTCCACACAACGAAAACACCACCTCGCATGTTTCCATATCTTGGATACTAATAAATACTGCAAGCCATTCTCATGCTCAAAATCCTCAAGCTTGACTGTGCCAACAGACTATATAGCCAAGAAGCGCACCCACATTCGTCATACGCAAAATACAACTCGTCCAAAATGCTGCTGCAAGACGACTTCTCTAAGATTATGCATGACTCCTGAGCTACAATCACTCCACTGGCTACAAATAGCTAGGAAAGTAATGCTCAAGACACCATGCATTGTTCACAGAGCTTCCAGCTGGAATAAGTAGTACAAACAAAGCAGGATGCTGCACTCCTGGCTTGCAGCACGTATTATTGTCTCACCCTATGATAGAAAATCCATAGAAGGCCCTGCTTTCTCACATCAAGCACAAAGCTCTAGAATTTGCTATCAGCCAATGTAGAAAGCTTCCTGGAGCATATATACTCCAGAAGACATTTGAAAACATGGCCTTTTCCAGGTAAACCTCATCATCCTACATCCCCGGGATAGAACCTGGAATGACAATTGCACCTTCGAGTTCAATCTTCAGCTTACAGCCCACAGATGGGGAATAACTCAACCAGCAAACTAGTTTCTATATGAAGGTAATCTAAGAAGGTTCTTAGCTGTGATTCCCCTCGGTATTATATAGTTATGTGAATTCATATATACACTTTCTGGGTCTCGATATTCTAATACCATAATACTCGGCAGTCTGCAGCAAAGTGTTACTCTAACAATCTTGCACTCACATAAGACATAGCTGCTATAGGATATGTCCATCATCTGTACTGTACCAGCAAATGAACAAGCATCACCAAATGAGTACAGATGGAATAACTTAAGAAATCTTTCTTGTTAATCAGAGAACTTTAATTGAGGCTGCAGGTCCCAAATAACTATACAATATCGCTGTTTCTTTACATCTCATGGAATGATAGTAACAAAGTTTAACCCAGCAGATATCTATACTTTTTTTCTCTCTCTGACCACTCCAGCTCAGGACCAACTCTGTAAGCAAAATGTAACTAGGACAACCCAGTGCAGTAACCTGCTAAGTAGATTATGATCTTAAGAAATACCATAAAATGACCTGCAGGGCTGTTCAAAGGTGCCAGTTCATTGAACACCATAAACTGTGCGCCTGTCTCTAACAACTCATCCTTCACCACATTGCTAAACGCTGCATCTTAGAACTCAATAACCACACATCAGTGGACATCATGGGCAACATGAAAACACTTCCCATACATGATCACAAAACATGGACAAAAGTCTACCTGCCACACTCCATACCCCTTTTTGACCGCTTTGTTCGCCATAAGTTGGCAGGGTATGCTCAGACGTGAGTCCCTTTCTCTCTTTGCCACTGGATTCAAGCAAGCCTGGCTGAAGACGGCTGTAATGGCAGAAACCGGTCCTCGGAAGCTTGTTTCCGGTCCAGGGAAGGCATGGCTTGGCAGTTCGGGCTGGACTGTTCCCATGTAGCACAGGTCAGACTGATTTGCATATGGCCATGTCTGAACTGGGGTGTCAGAGTGGGCTAAAGAACGGTGATGGATTAAACCCAGATCTTTTGACTGGGTGTGAGTGTTTGGTTCAGATAATCCGTCCATCACCACCCCCTTTTCTACCGCTTTGTTCACCATAAGTTGGCAGGGTATGCTCAGACGTGAGACCCTTGCTCATTTTGCCACTGGATTCAAGCAAGCCTGGCTGAAGACGGCTGTAATGCCAGAAACCGGTCCGAGGAATCTTGAATCCGGTCCAGGGAAGGCATGGCTTGGCAGTTCGGGCTGGACTGTTCCCATGAGGCACAGGGTCAGACTGATTTGCATATGGCCATGTCTGAACTGGGGTGGCAGAGTGGGATAAAGAACGGTGATGGATTAAACCCAGATCTGTTGACTGGGTGTGAGTGTTTGATTGGTTCAGATGCTCCGTCCATCACCACCCCCTTTTGTACCGCTTTGTTCGCCATAAGTTGGCTGGGTATGCTCAGACGTGAGTCCCTTGCTCACTTTGCCACTGGATTCAAGCAAGCCTGGCTGAAGACGGCTGTAATGGCAGAAACTGGTCCTAGGAAGCTTGAATCCGGTCCAGGGAAGGCATGGCTTGGCAGTTCGGGCTGGAATGTTCCCATGTAGCACAGGTCAGACTGATTTGCATATGGCCATGTCTGAACTGGGGTGTCAGAGTGGGCTAAAGAACGGTGATGGATTAAACCCAGATCTTTTGACTGGGTGTGAGTGTTTGGTTCAGATGCTCCGTCCATCACCACCCCCTTTTCTACCGCTTTGTTCACCATAAGTTGGCAGGGTATGCTCAGATGTGAGACCCTTGCTCATTTTGCCACTGGATTCAAGCAAGCCTGGCTGAAGACGGCTGTAATGCCAGAAACCGGTCCGAGGAATCTTGAATCCGGTCCAGGGAAGGCATGGCTTGGCAGTTCGGGCTGGACTGTTCCCATGAGGCACAGGGTCATACTGATTTGCATATGGCCATGTCTTAACTGGGGTGGCAGAGTGGGCTAAAGAACGGTGATGGATTAAACCCAGATCTGTTGACTGGGTGTGAGTGTTTGATTGGATCAGACGCTACGTCCATCACCACCCCCTTTTGTACCGCTTTGTTCGCCATAAGTTGGCAGGGTATTCTCAGACGTGAGTCTCTTGCTCACTTTGCCACTGGATTCAAGCAAGCCTGGCTGAAAACGGCTGTAATGCCAGAAACCGGTCCTATGAAGGTTGAATAGGGTCAAGGGGAGGCATGGCTTGGCAGTTCGGGCTGGACAGTTCCCATGAGGCACAGGATCAGACTGATTTGCATATGGCCATGTCTGAGCTGGGGTGGCAGAGTGGGCTAAAGAACGGTGATGGATTAAACCAAGATCTGTGGACTTGGTGTGAGTGTTTGATTGGTTCAGATGCTCCGTCCATCACCACCCCCTTTTGTACCACTTTGTTCGCCATAAGTTGGCAGGGTATGCTCAGACGTGGGTCCCTTGCTCACTTTGCCACTGGACTCAAGCAAGCCTGGCTGAAGACGGCTGTAATGCCAGAAACCGGTCCTAGGAAGCTTGAATCCGGTCCAGAGAAGGCATGGCTTGGCAGTTCGGGCTGGACTGTTCTCATGAGGCACAGGGTCAGACTGATTTTCACATGGCCATGTCTGAACTGGGGTGGCAGAGTGGGCTAAAGAACGGTGATGGATTAAACCTAGATCTGTTGACTAGGTGTGAGTGTTTGATTGGTTCAGATGCTCCGTCCATCACCGCCCCCTTTTGTAACACTCCATACATGGCATTGTTTGCTGTCCATGTAGTCAAGCGCTTCAGTGCCCCACATAGGAGTAGTAAATGCTGTATAAATACTGCAATGCAAAACAATACTAACACACAGCTGCACACTAAGCAGCTACCTTCCGTATCAAACACTACTATGGCAATATGTGCATTTTGAGACCAAAAAATATTTTAGCATTTAACATTTTTTTTATTTGGATTGATGGGGGGCTGGCTCCTTTCCCAACAACAAAGGTTTGGAAACACCGTGGAAAACCACAACAATCAATAACTAAGCCAAAAAGGTGGCAGCCAACTCCAGAATGATTGACTTTGCGAATACTTGTTAGAATTTAATATTTCTAACTAAACAGATATTACGCATTTTTAGGGATTGCATTACAATGTAATGAATGAATGTCAAACAGGTGTATTGTGCCAGACTGTGTTCTAAAACCACAAGGGATGTGTTCTTAATGCACGTGCCTTTCTTGAAATAGAGCATACAGAATCTGTCACGGTGGCCGCTAGCTCCTTCCCCCCTCATAGCACATTAACTCAAGGGACCCTAAGTCAATGTTAAGAAAAAGTCCTCTGGACTTTGCTATTGTGCCTCTCCTGCCATCTGAAAGTAAAACTGGAAAAGCAGCGGTTGTTGTGAAATGCAATGAAATGAATACCATGAAAAACAAAGAAGTCCCCCACTCCCAACGCCTCACAGCAGTAGCCAGCAAGGAAGCCAGGGGACCGGGTGCGAAGGATGAAAATGGCACCGCGAAACTCTGTTGGATTTATGAAGTACAGCAATTATAGGTAGGGTGACCAACCGTCCGTAAATTTCACGGACAGTCCGTAATTTTGGCTGTCTGTCCGTTGTCCGTGAAGGATTCTTTAACGGACGCCATTTGTCCGTAATTTTAACCGGACACAGCTTGCCCCCACCTCCCTTCTTGACTCCGATGCTGTATGAAAGCTCAGACCCCCAGCAGCACTGTAGAGGCCCAGCGGGATGGCAACCCTCACACCTCCAACCCTTGATGAGCTGGTAAGAGGTGCTTGAAGGTGACAGAGGGAGGGGCTGCAGGTTCAGGAGCAGGGGGCATCGATTCAGATGCAAAGAGCCCTGAATGTGTCATGTCTCTGCTATTTAGAGGGGGACTCACACATTCCATTTCTACCCAGGGCCCCAAACATCCTAGACTCGGCCAGATTACACCCCTGATTACACCTAGGCAGCACCTGCTTCTCTTCACCGAGCTTAATTACTGTCACTAATTTGTAAGCAAACATCGGTTCTTCAAACATGCATAATGTAATACAATAAAGAAATGGCACAATCGCACCCACACTGATTAACAAAGTATGGAGGACAATCAGTTCAATCAGTTCTCTTAGAGTATCTCCTGTAAGTACTGTATATCACGGTGGGGGGTAGCATTTGGGACAAAGAGCCTGTCTTCTCGTTGTCTTGTGCAGGAGGGGGCGAGAAGCCCAAGATGATACTATAATACTGCATGCCCACCCTGGTGGATCACGTTCCCTCTCCTGTGATGACTCCTGCTCCTGTCCCCCCATGTGGTGGCTCCAGTCCACCCCCCGCCTGTGATGGCTCCTGTCCCCCATGTTGTGGCTCCAGTTTACCCCCGCCTATGATGGCTCTTGTCCCCCCCTGTGGTGGATCCTATCTCCGCCCTGGGTGGCTTCTGTCCCAGTCCTGGAATGTCTCCTGCAGCAAGGGTGAAGTTCTTGATGGGCCTCTTCTCAAAAGGGCTCAGCTCAAAATTAATATGGAAAGGTGGGCGAGTGAGTAAGTGAAGGGATGTGTGAATGGCTGGATGAATTAGTGAAAGGGTGAATGGATGAATGAAAGATTGAATAAATGGATAATGAGAGAGGATGGATGGATTGATGAGTGAGGGGAAGGATGGAGAGAAAATGTAAATAGCTGGATGTATGGGTGGAAGGGTAGCTGGATGATTGATGAGGGGAAAGATGGATGAGGGGATGGATGGATGGGTGAGGGGAAGGATGGATGAAAGGAAGGATGGATGAGGGGAAGGAAGGATGGATGAGGGGAAGGATGGATGGATGATGAGGGGAAGGATGGATGGATGGATAATGAGGGGAAGGATGGATGGATGGATGGATGGATGGATGATGAGGGGGTGGGTGAAAGGATGGATGATGAGGGGAAGGGTGGATGGATGGATGATGAGGGGAAGGGTGAAAGGATGGATGGATGGATGATGAGGTAAAGGATGGATGATGAGGGGGTGGGTGAAAGATGGATGGATGATGAGGGGAAGGATGGATGGATGATGAGGGGAAGGATGGATGGATGATGAGAGAAAAGGATGGATGATGAGGGGAAGGATGGATGGATGATGAGGGGAAGGACAGATGGATGGTGAGGGGAAGGACAGATGGATGGTGAGGGGAAGGACAGATGGATGATGAGGGAAAAGGATGGATGGATGACGAGGGGAAGGATGGATGGATGATGAGGGAAAAGGATGGATGGATGATGAGGGAAAAGGATGGATGGATGATGAGGGGAAGGATGGATGGATGATGAGAGGAAGTGAGGAAATATAAATTTTATGGTCAAGAAATGTTCCCTAGCGTGTACCCCACCGTCTCCATGTACGAGCTTAAAGTGCATGTAACTTCCCTCCTGTGCCAGCTATGAAGACGCAAATACATTTGCGTCCAACGTTAACATGTTCTCTTTCAGATCCACCCTGAACGGGTTGAATATTCCGTTCCTAAGTATGCCATGCCAACGTCTTTTTGTGGTGTACTTTACACGTTTTTCAGCTCTGGCGAAGTAGGCCCCTGAATTCTGCCATCGAGCTTTTTCCTGCCTTCTGACACTGAACGCCTCAGCCTGGGCTGCCTCTGTACCCGTGACCCCTGTCTTACTTCCTGCGCGGCTAACGGCGCTTAGCTCAGCCTGCTGCCTGCCAAGACTGTATTCAACCTTCGA
Source organism: Lissotriton vulgaris (assembly GCF_964263255.1). Taxonomy (NCBI): domain Eukaryota; kingdom Metazoa; phylum Chordata; class Amphibia; order Caudata; family Salamandridae; genus Lissotriton; species Lissotriton vulgaris. Next base: position 289,836,445 of record NC_141697.1, on the reverse strand, counting down.
ATAATCTGCTCCGCTCCTCAAACATACATTCCTGCCTACTAGTTCAAGTAAACATTCTTCCAGCTGCAGAGCAAAGGGCCCGGCCTCACTGTCTCCGTGCAAGTAATTCATAGCTTCTGTTACCATGGTAGGCCCATGCCCCCTCGCATCTCATGCAGACACGTAGACGCTTATACATGCACTCACAGTCAGTATAGAATAGCCTCTGCCCAAGAGACCTTTCCCTCTAGATAATATGGTTCCCAAACATCAGATATCAGATATGATATAGGTACAAGTTGATCTGACATGCCAGACTTCTGTCTCTTTCCGCTAGTGTAAATGTCAAGTCCCCTGCACCCTCCAGCTTCACGTCAATCACACGTCATGCAGCTGCGCGCGCATCCAGACCTCAGATTTCTGCTGACACTGCAAGATTCTGCTATGTATCCACCCACTTGTGACACCTTTATGTGACGTTTCTAGCACACACCTCTATGTTCACGCCCAGTTCACGCCTTTTGATTACGTATTGCTAACACGTGTGTGTTTTTATCTTGTTTCTCTCAGCTGTTACGCCTACTGTATTGGTATTCATTATATGGTTTAAGTATAAAAGTTATGTCTTGTCAATAAAGTATGCTCTATCCCTTCCTGCACCCCAGTGGTGTCAGGAATCCGATATCCGGTTCAAGAACCATTCCTTTTTAAGGAATAAAACCCCTAAGAACTCTAACACCACGGACTCTGCGTCTTTCTTTCCGATTGAGTTATTTTTGTTTAAGTACTTACCTGCATAGAAATTAGGACGGTAAATCAAATATTTACCACATTATTTTGGCGCCCGAACAGGGACCCCTCCCCCACCTTACGCGCCGGTTGGTGCGTTGCAACCTTTGCCGCCTGCCATAAGTCAAGACGGACAATTACGCGTACCCGCAGGATTTCCTGTATCTCCCTCTGGCCCACGGAGGTGACGGAGACTGCGATCAGCACCCAGACGAGGCGGTGAGGAGTGCGGAGGATCCCGACCAGAGCCTAGCCGAAAGAAGCAAGGTCCGAGGTGTCAAGAGGCCCACCAGTTTCCGAAGTATCCACGTGTCGAGTCGAGTCGAGCCGAGTCCGGTCCAGTCCAGTCGAGTTTTCCGAGGCCTTCTGTTCCGTGCTTCCCGGTGAGTACCATTGCTGGGACGTATCTAGACGGGTGCATTATTATGTATCCGGTAAAGACGGGTTTGGGTACACAAACGCGGTCTGCACTGTTTTAGACAGTGTATCTGTACTGTTTAGCAGTATATCAAGCATTCAAGTTCTTGCACTGTTCTCGACAGTGTATCTGTGCTGTTTAGCGGCAAATCTAGTATCAAGGTAGTCATATATGTTCAAAATGTTTTTTTATGTGATTAATGTCGTGGTATGAGTGACTGTTTGATGTACATTACTGTGTTTTTGTGTAACTAGCTGTGTTCAGAGTAAGTAACAAGTATCAAGTATCCAGTACTAAGTAATAAGATGCCGTTTTTCAATAAATTAAGACAGATAGGAACTAGGAAAGGGATACTAGAGGAAGAAATTCCTATCCCCCCTAGGGACACTCCTGGAAATTTTATGTACCATAAGCATGGCTTAGATGCCATACTGTATCTAGATTTATGGGCCGATTATACCAAGCACCTAGACGAGAGACACAGATGGCCCGTTACAGGAACATGGGATGCCGAGTGCATCATGAAGGTAGAAGAAGCGCTATGGAAAAAGAAAGCCAGACAATCTCAGAAAGACGCCATAGAATTTTGGCGTAAAGAATCACATAAACGTGCCGAAAAAGCACTTCGCAAAGAAGACAGACATAGAGAAGAGTCGGATAGAGTCCGAGAAAACGAATTAGTTAATGAAGGGATCCGAGTAAAAGCAGAACAAGTAGACCGTATGCGGAACAATCTTGTAAATGGCATGTACTTTGTGGCCGAGGGTTTGCCTGAAGCCACTTCAGAAATACCAAAAAATCTGCCGCCGCCATTGGTTCCGACTAAAGTAAGTCACAGGACCACCAAAGACATATTCCTTGCTTCCTATCTAGACGATGTAGCACCCGCTTACACCAATCCACGTGCCCGCGTCCCGCCTACTGACGGTGATGGAGGTGGCAACCCGCCTCAAGACCATATCCCGCCATTGCCGCAACAAGGTTCACCCGTTCGACAGCCTGCTCCGCCCCCTCCTCCACCTCCGCCACTTCCCACACCTAAGGTTGATATACCAAATCCGATTGCGCCTGATCCTAATAAGAGACAAGTTCAGGCACAGATACTGACTCCACAGACATACAATTTTCAAGTCCCCGCTACAGGAGGTGCGACAGGAGGTCTCCAGACCCCGCCAGCAACACACCGATTGAACTTCAGGGACATAATGAAGCAACGTACACCCCAATCACCCCGTCTCGACATGCTTAAAGAACCCCTTCCATTTTGCAGATATGATCCAGTACCCGGTAAAGACGATAGAATGTTGTTAGCATCACTACGCTTACGAAAGGTTGCAGATTACCTAGTGTTAATTCCAGGAATGACCGAACACCTAGATAGAATATATCATTTTGTCCAGACTGGGGAAGATCCTGAAAGTATTAAAGAGGCCCTGGCTCACCAGAAAGTTGACACTCAAGGTTGTATATTACGTTTCTTCATAAATTGCTTAATAAGAGAACGAGACAGGCCTGGAGTAGACCAGGAAGAGATGGAAGCACTAAACAAGTGGGGTCAAAATATAGCCGACGGACACCATGATAAACTGAACTGTATAGCAAGTATGTACAAGAAAATTAGAAAAGCAGTAATAGAAATACACGAAAAAGAAAAAGAAAAAGAAAGTGGCAGGAATGACTCCTCCGAGGAGGAAGGACCTGAAGAACCAGATACGACTAAAGAAATGATAGCGTATGTAGGTAAGGGAAATTACCTTAGGAAAGGAATTCGTCCAGAAAGCAAGAGAGTTTTTCTCTCTGGCATATCAAAACCAAGTTCTCCTGAATATCTGTTTCAGGTAACCGATAAAATTCTTCAAGAACAAATGGGGTACCATGTACTCAATTCTATGGATGAACAAGAACTAGCCCGGTCAGCAGTGCTATGGGCTGACAATCCTAACATGTACAATGATGATACAGTAGCACAGACATTTCTGAACCTTTCCCCAGACGAGCAGAAATTAGCTGGTGTATACATGATTCAGCATCTCATCACGTTATACAGACAACAACATTCTGATCCAGGTCCCTTGCCTGATACATTAGAAGCGCTACTTATGAATAGATGGAGAGGCCTAAGTACCAGATTAATTCAAATAATTCTAGAACAACGACGTAAATATAACGCCCACAATATTAGGCCCACAATATGTTTCAGCTCCGCCTCCAGAAAGAAAAATGTGTCATTTCGAGCATTTTGACAGGCAGAATCCTTTACGAGAAGTACACCCCGTTATGAATGCCAATCATGCCTTGGAACGTGTGTTTGTGTACACACCTTTAACAAAGTTAGAATTGTTAGAAATGAAGAAACTAGTACCCTGTCACGATAAAGACCCTGCAGGTTTTCACCGAGAACTTAAAGACATGTTACTCATGGGAGATTACACGTATACAGATATTATGAAATTGTTAAAAGTACTGCTGCCCACCGGCATATACGAAAAACTCAAGGAAAAAGAATGGGAGGTGGGAGATAAAAAGATTATATGGACTGAAATAGAAGACGAGGAAAAAGGTTGTACCCCAGGGCTAGGCCTTGGGGACAAAGCTAAAGCATTACCAGGTTTAATAGTACAGGTCTTGCCAAAATTATTGACAACTAAAAAGGAAGACTGGGACGCAATCTCAGCATGTAAACAGAAACACGATGAAGATACTAGTGACTTCTATTCAAGATTCGAGAAATGTTTCATTATTAATAGTGGCCTAAAACCAGGTAGCGAGTCGTACCCGCATCTTTTTGTAACAAAGTTAGTCGAGAATTCCCGGACATCAGTTAAGAACCGTGTATATAAAGTTGAAAGTACATGGCAAGCAAATACGCCATCCCAGATGTTACAAATGTTACAATACCACCAGAACAGAATTAGAGAAGAACAGGATCACGAACAGAGACGTATGAAAGACACGAAAATGAAAATGTTAGTGGCCCAGTCGGTTCCAGCCGACGGCCAGAGAAAGGGTACGACCAAGACAGGTAATGCAGCAGCTCCCGTTAAAGGGACATGCAACTATTGCAAGCAGCCAGGTCACTACGTACATGAATGTCCTGTCCTGAAACACAATATAGCAACAGGTAAAACTAAAGAAAGACCGCATCCGCCTAGACAAGACCAGGTCCAGCAACAGACTTTACAGAATTCACAACCTATGCATGCTCCACCACATACAGCACAGACCGCAGCGGTATCACAGCCACAGCCCATTGCCGCGACGCAGCAAGTTTCACGACAAATGAACCAGTATGCCCAATCTGATTATCCCGATTATCAGCGATACACGTGAAACAGCCTAGAGAGGGAGGTTGGCTTGCCTCTTATTGAGATTCCTGTAGATCAAGAGGGTCCTTATGTACACAGTCAAGTATTGGGAAAAGACAGAAAGTTTTTAATTGACACAGGGGCAAGCCGCACAACAATCAGCCATAATGACGTTCCAGGGGCACCCCTCTCAGGCTCACAGAATGTTTCCCTTGGTTTTTCAGGACAGCCTATTGTAAATGAAGTATCGAAACCAGTCCCCCTAGCTGTGGGTCCATTATCACGTGTTACAGACTTGTTACTCACGAAATCATGTCCAGAAAACTTGTTAGGTATCAAAACATTGAAGGCTCTAGGAGCTGTGATATGTTGTTCTCCGGAAGGAGTTAGACTTTTCCTGCGTGACTTTAAGGGTCACTATGTATTACGAGAATTTGATGTCAGATTGAAAAATGTACCGAAACACCTGTGGGCACAAGGCCCAACCGATGTAGGTTGCATGCACATCACACCATACCGTGTTACACTCAAACCAGGAATTGTTTTACCGCGAATCAGACAATACAAGTTACCACCCGATGCTGTAGTGGCTTTACTGGAAATCATTGAAGAGCTCATTGCCCAGGGAGTGGTCATAGAAACAGACTCCAATATCTGTAATTCCCCTATCATTCCGATTCTTAAACGTACTGATCCCAATGCACCGCCAGTATATCGGCTGGTGATTGATTTACGAGAACTGAATAAATGCATTGTTCCACAGTATCCTGTGGTTCCCGACATCTCATCCTTATTGACTGCTATTGATTCAGAAGCGACGTTCTTTACTGTAATTGACCTCAAGAACGCCTTCTTCAGTATACCCATTGATCCAGAGAGCCAATACCTCTTCGGATTCAGTTTAAATGGACGAAGTTTCAAATTTTCACGCGCACTTCAAGGATTCACAGAAAGCCCCAGCATCTATAGCCAAGCACTGAAAAGACAACTTGATTGTATCCAAATGCCAGTTAACACCGCCTTACTACAGTACGTCGATGATCTGCTGATCACCGCACGAAGTGAACCCGAATGTGAACAAGCATCACTGACAGTTTTACATTTTCTGGCCGACAAGGGACACAAGGTGTCTCCTTCGAAGCTACAATTCTGTGTTCAGCAAGTTGTGTACTTGGGTCACTTGCTGTCCAAAGTGGGGAGACAGCTCACTCCTGACCGCATCCAGTTAATTGTAAACATGCCACAACCCCAGACACAAAAGGAAGTGCGGGCCTTTATAGGCCTCACCTCGTACTGCAGACAATGGATTCCCCAGTATGCATTTCTAGCTAAACCACTCATTCAGTTGACAACACAGGAGGCAGCGACTTCGACTGCCCTTCCTTGGACTCAGGAACATACACAGGCCTTTGAGGAATTAAAGAAAGCTTTATGTCAAGCACCAGTTTTAGCGACACCATGTTACAGCAAACCTTTTACACTTTTTGTTACAGAACGTGATGGTACAGCATTGTCTGTCCTCACTCAAGATCAAGCAGGTTCACATAAGCCTTGTGCTTATTTTTCAAGTACATTGGATTCAGTAGCCCAGGCACTCCCTGCGTGCTTAAAGTCAGTCGCAGCGACAGCCCTAGCAATCAGACAGAGCGACTCAATTGTATTAGGACATCCATTGACAGTACAAGTTCCACATTCTGTAGAGGTTCTTCTAAACCGAACCCAGACTCAACACTTGACTATAGCACGACTGACAGGTTATGAATTGACGCTATTCCAGCCACACATAGAAATAAGACGCTGTAACATTCTGAATCCTGCAACATTGTTACCTTCGATTATGACAGATTCAGCACCGCATGATTGTATAGAAATAATTAATGCAGTAACAAAGCCCCGACGAGACTTAACAGATGTTCCACTGACAAATCCAGACCTGACACTTTACGTGGACGGTTCATGTATGAGAACAAACACGGGAGAATTAGTGGCCGCGTATGCAGTGACCACTGAAACTGAAGTTAAAGAAACACATCGTATTGATACACTGTCCGCTCAAGCAGCAGAGCTCATCGCTCTGACCCGAGCCTGTATACTAGCCAAGAACAGAAATGTTAACATATACACAGATTCACGTTATGCTTTCGGAGTCGTACACGACTTTGGAGTGTTATGGCAAGAACGAGGTTTCTTGACCTCTCACGGTGCCAAGATCCAACACTGTCCCCTCATTCAAGCACTATTAAAAGCAATACATCTGCCTTCAGGCATATCCATCATGAAGTGTAAAGCACATACTAAAGTTACAGACTCCATTTCCCAGGGTAACGACCTGGCAGACCAAACAGCAAAACATAGAGCATTGACTCACACCCAGACAACTGATGTGACAAAAACAATAGTGCCGACACATTGTATGACAGTTAGGGATCCCACACTAGATGTAATCGATATTCAGACACATGCTACTCCAGATGAAATAAAGAAATGGACTGAACTAGGAGGGATCCAGACAGATCAGGGATGGATGACGAAGGGAAAATCTACATGGTTTCTCCCCGACTCTATGGTTCAAGTCATAATAAATACAGCACATAGTCCAGCACACCTAGGAGAAAAAGCTATGTTAGACAGTTTACAGAATCTCTGGTACAACAAACATTTACGAGCAGCAGCAAAACAGAAAGTGTGTACTTGCATGATCTGTTGTCAGTTCAATCCAGGTAAAAGCGTCCCTGTAGAGCAAGGTGGATTTCATCCTCCCGATCACCCTTTTGAAGTTCTCCAGATGGATTATATCCAGATGGACCGTTGTCGAGGATTCAAGTATGTCCTCGTAGTTGTTTGTGCACTTTCCCGTTGGACCGAAGCATATCCAGTCCCAGATTACACTGCCCCGACCACTGCCAAGCAGCTGGTTCGTGAATTCTTCCCACGGTACGGCTTGCCTCGTATCGTGTACTCAGATAACGGACAGCCATTCTCGTCCGAGCTCATGAAGCAGGTTTCACTTCTGCTAGGATATCAGTGGAAATTCCATTGCGTCCGACATCCCGAGGCAGCTGGCCTTGTAGAAAGACATAACCAGACACTGAAAACACGTCTTGCCAAAATATGTAAAGAGAAAGGGGTCGACTGGATAGTCGCCCTGCCAGTTGCACTGTTCTATATGAGAATGGTCCCCCATTCGAGATCAGGACTATCCCCGTATGAGGTGGTCTTTGGCCGACCACCAAATATGTGGGGGACGCCCATGCCTAAGAAAATAACCGATGTTGATTGTAATATGCTATCATAAACAAAAGGAATCCACTAGGTGGACGGCGGTTGTTACCACAATGGTGGGGAGCAACCAGTGTTGTTAAAATACCCCTCACACACCAACAGGCCCCTTGGTGTCATGCTTCATCATCGGGGTCTTCGCAAACCTCTACGGAATGCGGCGTGCTACGACTTCACGACTACGCAGGAGCACTTTATGAGTGAACTATGTGTTTGGTGTGTGAAGGTACCAATAATGTGAGTGGTGAGGTGAAAAGTGAGGAATTAAAAAATACCTGGCACGTGAGTGCTGAAAAAAATTTTTATTTAGTCTCCGGCTGGTATTATTAAAAAAGTGCTAGAGTGGTTGTGGTTTACTAATTAGGGTAACCCAACCAAATTAGTGCGTCGACATGTTTCGGAGTACTGGAACTCCTTCTTCAGGACGGGAATATGCACTACTTATCCCCACCTTACTCACATGTGTGTAGATATTAAAAATTGTGCTCTACAAAAATAGATATGGTGAATAATGTACCTATCTATGTTGGATGTACGGTCCGTTGCGCCCAGTTGGCGGTTCAGGATACTTATTAATAGAGGTCCAATGGCCTCATGAGCCACAGCGTGTTGGGGCGTGGTCCGTTCTACCCGATATGGCAACGGTTCTGCACAGGGCTGTCTGGCTTGTTCCCCCTCCACGCGGCTCCGACGAGTATATCTATTTTTGTAGAGCACAATTTTTAATATCTACACACATGGTTTAGAATAATTAATTCCTTAGATCCTGATATTGCTGTTTTCGAAGGAAATTGGGTTTGGGGAAATCTGAACTTAGTTCTGCTTAACGCCTGTTATCCCGACAAAAAGGGACTTCCCACTAGAATAGGAACTGATCTAGAAAATGAAGTATATGGATTAGGTAATTATACAATTAACCTCATGATTCTTACTGTTGAATCCGAAGCTGCACCAGTTCTCCCTGCTATGTCAGTATTACCAGTCACTGGTGATTTATGTGTCAGAAAGAAGGGTTCAGTACACTTAGGTCATAGTAAATGTACTACTGTGGTCGAATTCAGTGATCAAGGCAAGTCTTCATTTAGAGCTACTCGTCATTCCTACTTTGTTTGTGGCCATACCGCATACATACGCTTACCTCCAGATTGGGATGGTACCTGTTACATTGCATTCCTTCTGCCACCTGTTTTCCTAGCCCCTCCTGATTACCACAGAAATACAAATCTAGTAAAGAATAGACTCCGAAGAGATCTCCCGATTGTCGACTATACTGAAACGGCATGGGAGCAATACACAGACTTCAATAAAGGTTTCTTCCCCTACTTAGGTACCGTCTTTAATAGTAAACTGATACGAAAATTAACTAGAACCCTCGAAGCAGTAGTGAATGAAACTACCTCCGCTCTAGGCAACTTAACAGAGGAGCAATCTGCCATGCGGGTTGTTGTTCTTCAAAATCGTCTTGTTATTGACGTCATCCTAGCAGATAGGGGCGGAGCTTGTAAGGTCATCGGGTCAAGTTGCTGTATTTTCATTCAAAGAAAACGCGCCAACAGTATATAAAGCTATCACACGTCTTCATAAAATTGCAAGTTTGATACATCAGAATCCAGGCACCTGGACTTGGTCCGGTTGGTTCTGGACAACGTTGACCGCTTGGGGATGGAAGATTCTATCCTTCCTAGGCATTGCCCTTGTCATAGTATTCAGTTGCTGCCTGTGCCTACAGTGTGGGCCAGCGATGTGTGGTCTGTGCGCCACATCATGTATTCCACATACCAGTTTTCACTCAAAACGCGAAAAGAAGAAAGAAGAGCAAATGATGTTACAAGAACAGACTGATCGATTTATGAGGATCGATATATCATGAAGGGTCCGTAGGGAACAAGGAGGGAATGAGGAAATATAAATTTTATGGTCAAGAAATGTTTCCTAGCGTGTACCCCACCGTCTCCATGTACGAGCTTAAAGTGCATGTAACTTCCCTCCTGTGCCAGCTATGAAGACCCAAATACATTTGCGTCCAACGTTAACATGTTCTCTTTCAGATCCACCCTGAACGGGTTGAATATTCCGTTCCTAAGTATGCCATGCCAACGTCTTTTTGTGGTGTACTTTACACGTTTTTCAGCTCTGGCGAAGTAGGCCCCTGAATTCTGCCATCGAGCTTTTTCCTGCCTTCTGACACTGAACGCCTCAGCCTGGGCTGCCTCTGTACCCGTGACCCCTGTCTTACTTCCTGCGCGGCTAACGGCGCTTAGCTCAGCCTGCTGTGCCAAGACTGTATTCAACCTTCGAATAATCTGCTCCGCTCCTCAAACATACATTCCTGCCTACTAGTTCAAGTAAACATTCTTCCAGCTGCAGAGCAAAGGGCCCGGCCTCACTGTCTCCGTGCAAGTAATTCATAGCTTCTGTTACCATGGTAGGCCCATGCCCCCTCGCATCTCATGCAGACACGTAGACGCTTATACATGCACTCACAGTCAGTATAGAATAGCCTCTGCCCAAGAGACCTTTCCCTCTAGATAATATGGTTCCCAAACATCAGATATCAGATATGATATAGGTACAAGTTGATCTGACATGCCAGACTTCTGTCTCTTTCCGCTAGTGTAAATGTCAAGTCCCCTGCACCCTCCAGCTTCACGTCAATCACACGTCATGCAGCTGCGCGCGCATCCAGACCTCAGATTTCTGCTGACACTGCAAGATTCTGCTATGTATCCACCCACTTGTGACACCTTTATGTGACGTTTCTAGCACACACCTCTATGTTCACGCCCAGTTCACGCCTTTTGATTACGTATTGCTAACACGTGTTTGTTTTTATCTTGTTTCTCTCAGCTGTTACGCCTACTGTATTGGTATTCATTATATGGTTTAAGTATAAAAGTTATGTCTTGTCAATAAAGTATGCTCTATCCCTTCCTGCACCCCAGTGGTGTCAGGAATCCGATATCCGGTTCAAGAACCATTCCTTTTTAAGGAATAAAACCCCTAAGAACTCTAACACCACGGACTCTGCGTCTTTCTTTCCGATTGAGTTATTTTTGTTTAAGTACTTACCTGCATAGAAATTAGGACGGTAAATCAAATATTTACCACAGAAGGACAGATGGATGGATGGATGATGGGTGGGTGAAAGGATGGATGGAGAGTGGGTGAAAGGATGGATGGATGGATAAGTAGGTGGGTGAAAGGATGGATGGATGATGAGTGGGTGGGTGGGTGAAAGGATGGATGGATGGATGAGTGGGTGGGTGGGTGGATGGTGGGTGGGTGAAAGGATGGATCAGTGGATTGGATGGTCGGTGGGTGAAAGGATGGATGAGTGGGTGGGTGGATGGTGGGTGGCTGGATGATGGGGGGTAGGTGGATGAGTGAAATGATTTATTATTTATTTATTTATTTTACATATTTGTAGAGCGCTCTGTTACCCGGAGGTGTCCTGGCGCTAGTGATGGATAGATTGATGGATTGATAAGTGCAAGGGTGAATGAATGGACATATGAGTGAAAGGGTGGGTGTAAGGATGGATGAGTGAGTGAAAGGGAGGGTAGATGGACAAAAGGATGAATAGATGTGTGAAGGAGTGAAATGATGGATGGATGAGTGATAGGGGCAATGGATGGATTCCTGAGTGGATAAGTAGATGGATGGATGGATGGATGGAAGGAAGGCTAAGTGAAAGGGTCGATGGAGAGAGAAAGGGAGGATGGATGGATGACTAAAAGAGTGGATGGATGGAAGGATTAGTAAGTGAAAGGATGGCTGGATTGGTGAAAGGGTAAATGGCTGAATGGATGAGTGAAATAATGGATGGGATGAAGAGTGGATGGATAAGTGTACAGATGGATAGGGTGAAAGGGTGGATGGATGGATGGATAATGGAGGAGTGAAAGAATGGATGAGGAGATGTATGAAGGGAATGGATGAGTGAAATGATAGATGGAAGGATACATGATGGATAGGTTTGCAAATGGTTGAATATGTTTGGAAATGGCTGGGCTTACTTATATACTATTGCGCGACCTCTGATGTGTCTGTAAAACGTACCTATTGTCCTGAAGTTTTGTCCTGAATTTTGACCTCCTGTCCTGAATTTGTGTCCTGAATTTTGACCCTTTGTCCTGAATTTTTACACTCACCGTCCTGAATTTGCACCAATGCCAGTTGGTCACCCTAATTATAGGGGTTCAGTAGGCCGTTCAGGGATTTAGCCCCGGTGCCACTGCACGTGCTGCAGCACTGGTAGTTACCCTCGCCCCCTACCCCCCCCCCCTACCCCCCCCCCCCCCCCCCGCTCAGCCCAGAGCCCAAGGCTGCGAGAGAAGCAATTTACTGCCAAATTTCAGATTAATATCGTTTTTGCTGGTGGAGGGAGCCTAATTTACAAAACATCAAAACATTAAGGTTCTAGTAGTAAACATAACTCACGCTGTGGGTGGAAAGCAAGGGTAGTGTCGGGGAGGTGGGCGGAAGGGTCCGGTCAGAGTGGTAGCTACTAGCTCAGACGACCCCTAAATGGTCCGTGTGTGCTGCTGTGCATTTGTACAAGTGAAACAATCCCTCCTTCCCTCCTGTGCCATCGCAGAGGACAGCCCTGCGGCCAATTAAAACAAAAGCTGGGCCAAGGAGTCCCCAGTGCCGCCATTACTTTCAGACTGCAAAGCAGAGCACGAGCTGGTACTGTAGTCCTTGCCCCGGAGGCTTTTGTTAGAAAGCCACTTTAATTGTCATGTGATGTAATATTCCCGAGCAAGTGTTAGTGTTTATTTTTGTCCCCCGGTCTCCTCTACGCTGCCTTAGCACTCGGGAAGAAGGGATGCGCAGGGCAGGGGCTTTAGGAAGAGAATGGATTCTGCCCCGTAGTCCTCAAAACCTCCCCTACTTTTAAATACAATTTCAACAATAGAGAGATATATTTGCTAAATACGTACAGATACATTTTTTGCAAATATCAATGGGTTCATCGTAGCTCCAATAACAATGCCTTTCAGCCCGCGCAGGGACAGGCAAATCGCAATCCATAAATGTAAAAAAGGTAAACAAAAAAACCATAAATTAAAATGCTGGGGCACCACCAACCAAGGTCATGTACCAAGGACACAATATCAAGAAGCAAGAGTAAGGAAGCACAAGGGACAGCACTAATGGCTAAAGGGATAACAATGACCTTTTTGTTTTAGGAGAGGCTAATTGATTATGAAGCGGAAACACAATAAATCGGAGCCCGAAAAGGAGCAAACAAGAAAAGTGAGGGAGGCCTGTTGACGGGAAAGAGTTCAGAGGGGGTGGAGTATCTTTCTAAATACATTTCGCAAAGTAGGCATACCATATGCTAGCCACGTTCAAGATACACCAGCCACTTTTACTTATCAAGCATGATCAACAAATGTTGGGATGCGAAAAAATGGCAAGAGTAGCTAGGAGATACCAGGGATGGCCATTAGAAGCCAATGTGGGCTACCAGTTTTAAGGGTGTCATCTGTTGCCAGTGCGGGCCATCATATAGCATGGATGACTGCTGCCCTGTGCCAGGGATCCCCATGTGTGAGGCTTGGCCACCAAACAATATTGGTCGTCTCAGTAATATATTCTCAAGGTTTGTCTTTCTCTCACACACGCTCTACACATGAATGTACTTACATACACACAAAGAAACAAAGAAAGCTATACAAACACAGAGATACATTCACATTGAACAGAAACAAGCATTGACAATACCAACAGGTCTGGTTTTAATGTGTTAAAACATGGAAATATAGGGATGCAAACATACATGCAGTTGCACTCCAGAACCACACCAAGATAATCTCCTGCATCAGACGGGAAATGTAGCACATTTTGCGGTGTCCTACAAAATACAAATAAAGCACTGGATGCCACTAAAAGACCAAAGAGAACACCTAGCACCCCCAGAATCCTTTACAAAGTGACTGTTCATTATGCAAAGCACTTAAACACCTATCTCTACTATAGCAAAACACAACTAAAGTTAGCAGTTAACACTCACCCAAGCAGTAACGAAAACCTCCTTACCAGCATTAGTTATAATTCACCAATGGCATGCCTGACTCCAGGTTCTACTCTGGCTTTCACACTGTGCCCAGGTAAAGAACACTCACAGCCAAAGCACACCAAACTGTGTATAATAGCAAATCCACATTGGGAAGGTAGAGGTATGGTGCAGTGGCCAGAGCGGCTGACTCCTGAGTGCAGGACTCTCGTTCGATCCCTGACGCCAGCAGCAGCTCAGCATCATGTGACTCTGGGCACTAGCTCACTTAAACCCCCCAAGGTTCCCCCCAGCATCTGAATACCCTTAGGGGTGACAAGTTCATGCTTTACAGATGTGGAGTTATTATTATAAGGTGCAATGTACAACACTGATCAATATGAGTTTTAATAAAACTTTCACTGCAGGACCAATTCGAAAAAAATACTGTATCAGATTTTCTCTTTATCCGAACAACCAGTTGTAGCAACATTTCAGCAAACTATGGGATTAGCTTTGATGACCTTTATCTAATTTGCAGTAAAGCACTGGGCAGAAATGTTGACAGTGAGTCTATCTATCAAGGGGCATATTTTTCAAAGTTTTGTGTCGCCCTTGCACCACACAAGGTAACGTTAGGGCGACGCAAAACCTGATGAGATTTTCCAAGCCACAAAAGGCCACCCTGCCGGGCCCTGCGGTGCTTGGTAAATCTGGAGGAACGTAAGGCAGCACAAGTTCACTGCTTTGTGTTACTCAATGAGGCACACTTTGAGTGGAGCTTGGACATTCCCAATCATCCACCCATGGATTTCGGTGCACTCCCAGGTTTCCCATGAATGGTAGACCTGGGAATATGTCAAAATGCTTTGCCTTCCCAGGAGAGGCACAACGAGAAGAATTATCTTTATTTCTCCTAATGTTTTTTCCCCTTTCTCAGGCCCGGACTGGCTATAGCGGGCACCGGGCAATCCCACGGTGCGCCGCAAGGGTGCGGGCCGGTTTGGAGCCCCTGGGGTCCGATTTTGTTACAGGGTCGTTTTGCAAAATCGGCCCTGCGACAAAATCGGCCGAAAACCGGCCCTAGCAAAGCGCTCGGTGGCACCTCCAAACACCCCCCCCTTCCGAGTGGAGGGGGGGGGGGGGTTGCGGCCGAGCACTTTGCCAGGGCCGGTTTTGGTTCCAAGTCCGGCCCTGCCCTTTCTACATGTGCTGCACCTCTTGTAGAAAGAGGAAAAAGCCTACAAAGATTGCTTTTGTGTGGGAAGGTGTCCCTCCTGCACAAAAACAATCCTGCCAGCAATGAAGGCCCCTTGCACCATGGTGCCACCATTGGCATTTAACACAAGGAGAGAGCAGGAATGTGCCATTTCTTGATAGAAATGTCACACTCCTGTCCTCTTGCTTTAACGCAGTGCAGAGCACAAGGTGTCATGCTGCGATGTGTTTCATGGAGACTTGATACATTTTATTTATTTATTAGTATTTTGTAAAGCGCGTGGTTACACTAGCAAGTGTGTCCCGCGCTGAAAATGCTAAAGATGTTTCCAAAAGTTCAATGCTTATTTCCGATCTTAGTCCTTGGGGAAGAGGAATGTTTTTAGGTCTCTTCTAAAATGTGGCTCAGAGAGTTCTGTACGCAGTTTTTCTGGCAACTGGTTCCATGTCCTGGCCGTCTTGACTCTGAAAGACTTTCCGCCCCTTCTGGCTGTTTTGACCTTCGGGACTTGTACTTGCCCTGTGCCGCATGATCTCAGCTGGTGGGTGGGTTCATACCATTTCAGAAGGCCATGCAGATATCTTGGGCCTCTGCCATGCAGGATGCGGTGTCCTACACATAGGGCTTTAAAGGTCACCCGTTCCCTGATCGGGAGCCAGTGAAGGGTTTTCAGAGCTTTTTTTTGATGATGCTCTTCTGGGTAGTTGTAGGATCAAGCGGGCCGCTGCGTTTTGTGTTCGTTGTAGTCTTGATAGGCTTTTTTCGCTGGCCCCTAGATACAGTACGTTTCCATAGTCTAGCCTGGATGTTATGAGGCTATGGACTAGGGTCTGTCGCACTGGTATGGGCATAAGGTCCAGCGTTTTCCTAAGGACACGCAGTATCCCAAAACAGGTGCCTGCTACTTGTTTGGTTTGGTGGTCGAACGTTAGGTTTTTGTCTAGCCAGACCCCTAAATTCTTGGCTAAATTACTAGGTGTGGGCAGTTCACCCAGTTCTTCCGGCCACCAGGCTGAGGTCCATACTGATGGGGATTTACCTATGATCAATACCTCCGTCTTATTTCCATTTAGGCGGAGGCAGTTGTCTGCCATCCACCGAGCCACCTTCTGCATGCAGGACGCGAAGTTGTTAGCGCTTTGCTTCTCTGGTTGCGTTAGGGTCACGATCAGTTGCGTATCGTCAGCATACAATACTTTCTCAACCCCGTAAGTATCTGTGATTCCTCCTACGGGGGCCACATAAAGATTGAAAAGGGTGGGGCTGAGACTAGAGCCTTGTGGCACTCCCTGATTAAGTTTTATTTCTTTGTACCCGAACTGGCCCTGGGCGACCTGGAAGGTTCGATCAGTTAGGAATGATTGAAGCCATTCCCAAGCTTTTCCTCTCACTCCTCCCTTTTTAAGACACTGTAGCAATGTGTGGTGAGCTACAGTGTCGAAAGCGGCACTGAGATCGAGGAGAATCAGTGCCGCCGTCTGGCCCTCATCTGCATATCTTCGTAGAACTTCTGTTGAAGACAGCAGGGCCGACTCGGTCGAGTGAAGAGCTCGAAATCCCGACTGTGAGGGGGGGAGCAGTCTGTTGGTTTCAGCAAATGCTGAGAGTTGTTTGTTCACTGCTTTCTCAGCAATTTTTGCAAAGTAGGGGAGGAGGGAGATAGGTCGAAGGTTGTCCAGTTTTTCTATACTAATGTTGTGTTTTTTCCTCAGGGGGAGGACAGTCGCTTTTTTCCATGAGATGGGGACTTGTCCTCTACTATAGGAGAGAGCCAGGAGATGACTGATGTAAGGCTCCAGGGTGGTTATGCTGCCATGGAGTCTTTTAGGGGTTGCTGGATCGCTCAGTGATCCTGATTTGATGCTGTTTGCTATGTGACATATAGTTTCCTTAGAAGGTACTAGAAATGCTGAGAGGCAATTCTTCTCCTGTATCTGTTTGATGTTGTCTGCCTGTCCCTCGCCTACTCTGGCAGTGTCTGGGAAGCCCGCATACATTTTGTCTACTTTGCTAGCAAAGAACTCGGCTATTAAATTACACGTTTTAGCTGATCCAGTCATGGGGGCTGCTAGTAGGGTGAGATCAGAGAGTTCCCTATATACTAGGAACATTTCCATCATGGAGTTGTCAGCGTCTTTCTCGTACAGAAGTAGGATTTCCTCGTTTTTCGAATGAGTGCGTGGTATATCTTTAAATTATTCTTGTAATCAGCTCTTTCTGTCTCGTGGTAGTGATGGAGCAGATTTCATCTGCAGTCAGGCATTGTTTTATTTTTTGTGCTTCAGACAGACTGCATTTAAATTGCCACGCACATTTTGGTGCAAGTTAAAAACATGGCACGTAAAAAAAACATGAAAGTGAGGCCTATTTAGTCTGAAATGCTTCTGCTGAATTAACATGTGTTTTTGCAATGTAGAGAAAAGTGGCCTTTTTAGCTTTGAAGATTAATAGAATATGTTTCTCTCTTCCCAGCTCATCCCATGCAATCTACATTCACTATTTCTGTCTTAAAAGACTTTGACTTGTTGCATATTTTGATAAATATTTTCAGTTAATAACACCTCTTTTTCTTTGTTGTACATTGCACATTTATTTTGCATGTTGTCATAAATAATAGAAAAGCTGGTTTACACTAGTAGCTTGGCTAGGTAAACATTTATAAGGAGTATTAGTATGAAGTTGGGAAACATAATGGGCTGATTTACATGAAATTAACATTATCTTTGTGTTTATTTTATTTTTGGGGCCTACCATTAAATGGCTGCCTGTGAAACCAGCACTATGGCTTGCTTTGAAAGAAAAGAGAGCATGCGCAGACTGTGGCAGCTTTCCTCATGCCAAGAAGTCAAGAACACCTTGAACTATACATCCTTGTGATTCTGCCAAATGTACCAGCTAACTAAAGTATCCGTCCTACTGCGCTGAGAAAAGGAAGGAAGAATTAAAATGAAACATTTTCCCTAGTAAATGTTGCAAATGTTTATAAATGTATTATTCATGTATGCTTCTTTTTGTTAAAACTGTTTTTTTTAGTGCGTCAGGAAAGTGCAAACTCATGCCATCATAACTGACCAATCAACATACAGGTTTTCCTGAAATGCAACATTTTGTGTAGTCTGCCAAAATTTTGTGTATAAAAACTGACAGGGGCTGGCTTTCTCAGCTCAGCTGGCTTCTAGGCTCATTAGGGGGTGTGTGAGCTCTTGAAGAGAAGGAACAGATTAGGCCAGACAGCCTATGGGTTAGGTACGAGATCGTCACGGGTGCATGGGCGTCCGAGGAGAGTCAGGGGGAGGGTTCTTGCTTCCACGTCATATCTTGGCACTGCAGGCGCATTCCTTTGAGGTCTTGTGAAGGAGGGGCTATCTCACTCGTTGCTTGCTCTTTAGACACAGACAGATGCAGAAGAACAGCTGATTAAATAGAATTAGATGCTAAACTTTCAGTTATGCTTTACTAATTAATTAGGTCTGAAATGATTTATTTGTCTTATGCATTTATTTCTCTTTAGGGGATATTTGTGCAAACTATTTGATTTTTGATTAGCCTTGCAAGACTATTTTTCTTAGAAACTCCTTAAGAATTTTGAATGACATTTTGCGCCACATTTTCTATCCTATATGTAATGGTTATATGCAGACTGTAAAATGTTCTGTATTAATGCTATTTTTTCTGTTTTCCAAATTCTGTAACCTGATTGATATTTTACTAATGAATAAAGGGTCAGAGAAAAATTAACTTTTGACTAGAAAATAAAACCCTTTAAATACTCAACAACTCTCTTTATTGGCTTAAAATAATAATTGCATTTTTGACTGTTCATGATTATTAAAGTCTCCTGAAGGTAATACATGGTGTGAAGGGCCCAACACCTTTTGAGCAGTAAATTAGAGGTAGCATGAAGGTTTTGCATTGAGAAATTACCAGAAGAAATTACCGCTCCATCAGTTTTTGGTAGCAGAGGATGGTTATTATTGATTAGTTTGGTGATTAATGATTATGGATTTCACCATCAACTACTCAACTAATGGATCATTGACCTCAAGAGGGAAGTAAAATAATTGCCCAAGTTAGATAAATGTCCAAGTCCTGATTCCTGACTCCAATGCTCAGAACCTGAAGGCTGGCAAAGCAGTACTGGAAGGTGATGCAAGAAGTGGTGTGAGTATGAATAGGGTTGTGGAATGTTGTTAATATGCTAACATGTATGTTTTTTTTGAAGTGTTGAAAATAGTAAGGATTTTTACTATTGTTGAAATTTTGCTCATTTTGAATTGATGGTGTTATTGATTATATTGGTAATTTCATAGGACATACTTTTTGGTTATTGATTACATGTTTTAACTCTTCATGTTCAGTTAGTGTCTTGTTCTGTGTTGTCTGGAACACGCAGGTATGCACACCTGTGGAATCCCGGAAAGGAATAGCGGGTGGTAAATGGAAGCCACACTGCACTGAGGTTACTCGTCTGTTGGAATAGCACTGAGAAGCTAGGTAGGGCTGGCAGTGTTAAATTAGGGACTATGTTCTGTGTGAGTGATTGATAGCAAAGAGTTCGCTGGTGAAACTTTAGTCTGATATCACCTAGAAAGGGTCACACTGAAGGAGTAGCAGGTTCTTCTGAGCTTGATTGACAGCAAAAGGGTTCGCTGGTGAAACTTTGGACTAAGATATATCCTGAAGGATAAGTCCAAAGGAGTAGCAGGTTCTTCTGAGCTTGTGTGACAGGTAAGCGGAAGGGATTTACCTGTAGTGTTTGAAGAGTAAACTGAAGGTCTTACTTTGTGAAGGGTAAGCGGAATGTGTTACTCGCAGTGAATATAAATCTATCCTTTATTTAGCACAACAGACAGAGTAGCAAATGTATTTATGTTGTTACTAACAGAGGTATTGATTCAGAGAAATATTGCAGTAAGATTTTGTGGAGGTTCAGTAGTAGGAGTAAAACTGACTGAAATTGAGACTGACAGCTTTGAAAAAAAAAGAAATTGCATTGAACTATTGCAAAAATGAAAATGTTTGAAGGTTTAAAGAAGCTGTTAGGAGGTAAAGTGAAAACTTCGTTTTTTATTGGTGATGCTCCTGAAGGAACACCTGTGCATTTTATGTCTACCAATTTGGGACAAAATACATGTATGTGGGTTCACCAATGGTGCAAGATTACTGAAAAAGAGGGTGTTTTGAGGTTTCCAAAAGATGGTACTTTTGAATAGCAAATTATTGACAAATTAAGGGAAGTGTTATGTGAAATAAAGACACCATCTAAAGCTGCACAATTTGAGGCCTTAAGCATGTGGGAAAAAGCAGCAAGGGAGAAAGCAAGTGAGGATAAAAAGGTAAAGCACCAGATACAGGAGAAGAGAATTAATGATGATAGAGAGCTTCAAATAAATAATGATTCAGGGGATAAAATAATGGATGAATTGTTAACTGAGTGTCCACCACTTTATGTGGTTCCCATTAAAAATACTGAAAATAGTGTACTAGTAAGCACTACAGTGGCTACTGCTTCTGTTGAGCAGAGAAAAACACAGATTGAGAAAACTGTGCAAGCATTTCAGATTGACCCATTACCTGTCGATTCTGCACTGGCAGTGATACCTCCAGGTGTTACTGCTTCAAATCTGCCTGATTCAGTCCAAGAATTGCTAACTGCAGATGCACAGATGATGCATAGAAAAATTATGACTGTCCCAATTAATATGGTCCCTACTGAAAAGGTTCAAAGAACTGCAGAAGGAGTGATTATGGCAGAGTTTATTTCAGAAACTCAGAATACACAGATTATTGAACAGAAATTACCCCAAGCGCTGAAAGGTGAGGGAAAAATGGCCTTTACAACATCTACAGCTCAGGATAAAATAAATGTAATTGAAAATGTTATTTTTCAAACCTGCTTAGAGGAAGCAGCAGTGATTAAAAATATTGAAAACATGGGAGAACATATTAACACAGGCACCGAAAAAGAGAGACAGCTTAGTGTTTTAAATTCAGCACTAGAACATGGAAAAAATAACAGTCCATGCTGTTTAAATAATGAAAATGTGAACCAGTGTCAGGAAAAAGAATTAATTTCCCTGAGTAAGGAAACAGTTGCATGTGCATTAACTACACATAATGGCCTGACAGATTTGGCTCAAAAATATGAAATTGATGTTTCAGGAAGTTTCCCATTTCAGAAAAGTTTTAGGGTACATATGGATGATGAAGCAAATGAGAACATGTGTTCTTCAGAAATGCAATTGCACATTGCAGAAATAAAATATATTTTTAAATGCAATGGGTTTGAGAAATTAGGAGACAAGTGGGCAAGAAAACATGAGAAGAAAAAGAAACCACCAGACCTAGCTAGGAAACTGGATAAGGAAAAGAAGCCACCAGATTTAGTTGAGAAAAATAATAAGCAGAATGAGGGAGAAGTTTTTGCTTACTCATTGAGAGAAATGGTGGGAGAAGTGCATGTTCCTATGCCACAGAATAAAAGTGAACTTGCAGCATTTCTGAACACATTCCCACACTTGAGAGACAGAATTATGCTGTGGTACTCACAAGTTGATGGATTTGTTGACATTTTAAAAGAGTTGTGCATTAATTTGGAAATGTTCTTTTACATTGCCATGCAGACTAAATTGTGGTTTGAATCTAAAGTTGTGCAGAGGCCAGGTGAAGAGACAATGAAAAGGGTTTGCATGAATGCACCATAATTTTCTGTTGATATGGAGGAAGACATAGCAGTGATTATTTTCCTGAAGGGTGGAGTGCCAGCAAAGGATGTTGATTGGGTACAGATTAAAAGAACACAGGATGGAAGTAAAGGTGGTTTGGTTTGTGCAAATTCAGGTATGGATGTTGTACTGCTGGAAAATGTGTCCTTTTGCCATCTTTATGGCAGATTTGAGCATTGGAAGAAGAAATATACATTTAAACATGATGCACAAAAACATGGAGAAATGCAGATGCAAAATATACCAGCTAAGCAAATGCAAATGTCAGTTCAGAAACAGGTACCTATGGCAGGAATTTTCCAAGCTCAAGCAAAGATCCCACAAAATATGGAAAAAGCTCAAATTAATTTAAATAAGGTGTCCAGAGCAAATGTGAATTTTTTCCAGAGACAAAATCAAAACCCAGTCCAACAGGTTGCTGTGTTTGAAAATGAGAGTTGTAACCCTCACAATTCTGAATTTACCAAGTCCATTGTGAAGGCAGTGGAAAGTCCAGATTTAAATGCAGGAGTTTTAAACAAAGAAATTACAAACCCAGTTTTAGAAAAATTTGCACCAAAATTAGGCCCATTTGAGGAAGATTGCAAAACTGTTGTTTGTGATTCAGGCCTAGCAGAAAAACAATTGTTTTGCAAATTAAACAGCACAGGTTACTATATATCAGATAATGTTCATTTTCCTGATGAGGATGTACATTTTAAAATGGCCCAACAAGAAACAGCTGTAGCATTATTTTCAGAAAAGACAGTTGAAAAATTACCTTCTGCTTTGGAAAAAACAGAAATTAGAGAGTTCACAGAGAAGGATGCCAGATTAATAAAATGTGCAGAACATGTCTTATTAAAATTAGAACCAAATGACATGCATTCAGGAACACCATCAGTTGCAGAAATTTTACCAATAAAAGGATTTTTGATGGAATTGATTGGAAGTTTGTGTAACTTTCTGATCACAGGTTCACAGAAAATAAATGAAAAGAACAGAATAGTGCAGGAGATTAAAAGCATATTTTTTCCATGTTGTCCTGTGGTACCGAATCCAGCCAATATATTTTTTCACATTCCATGTGCTGAAGAATGGCTTACTTTTATTGATTTTTGCAAAGTCCATGTAACAGTGCCATTGCATGAGAATAGTCAGGAGTACTGTCAAAAAGCAGATGAATATCTGGGACACAAAATTGGAAAGGGAGGTAGAAAGGTGTCACCAGAGAAGGTGGAAATGTTTTCCAAGAAAAATCCACCTCAAATTCAGAAAGAAGTCAGGACATTTTTGGGAATGGTTAGCTGCTGTAGAGAGTGGTTACTAAACCTTTCCCTAGTGGCTAAGCCTTTACTGAGGCTGACACATGAGGATGTGTCTGATCCGCTTCTATTGGACAACAATTGCACAAAAGCATTCCTAGAGTTGAAAGAGAAAGAATGTTGCGCCCCAGCACTAGGAATGAAAGTTTATTTAAAAGAAAATATACCAATTTGCAGTGAGAGGGAGGGCTGCACTCTCTCATTGCCTATTCAAAAAGATGACTGTGTTCAAAGGTCTGTGATGTATTGCCCAATGACCTTTGACCCTAACTTCACAAAAATGTCAGCAAATGATTTGGTTTGTGATGAAACTGAAAATGAGTGTCTAAATATCATGAAAATATGCATAAAGCCAAATTCAGACTTTAATGATAAACGCCTGAGTCAGCCCAACAATGTCCATTTTGTAGATGGCCCATGTTTGAAAGGTGACACATTAAAAGCAGCACATGCTGTGCTCCTTATGCATTATGTTATCAAAGCTTCATGGCTCTCAGTAGTTGCCCCAGTCCAAAATTCGAAATTGATTGCCCTTACCATAACATGCAGTATATCTGCTCAAATGAGAGTCACTGTTGTCATGGGAGAGAGAAATGCTTATTCAGTTGCACACATTTGTGTTCTGTTAGCATGCACATTCTATGGAATCTTCACAGATGAATTAAAAGAGGCTCAAGAAAATGTTTTTGAAGCAGCACAACAGGGTTGTATCAGAACTGTTTTTGAGAAAAGTGATAACTGCATAGTCGGAAAAAGTGTTATTGCAAAGACTGATGCCCAGGTATAGATTGCCAGTTTCTCTGAAATCAGATTATAATGTGGTCTCAAAGATAATGAGTGCAGAACAACAGATTGGACAAGGAATGGATTGCAGCTATCTGCCTGAAGTGTCAAGCATAATAAAGCAACGCAATGGCAGCACTGAGTTACCTTTTGCAAAAGACGGTGTCTCACCAACACCAAAGTGGCTTGAAAATGCATATGCAAATGCACTTGTGGAAAACACTGAGGAGAACACTAGCCATGGCTGTGTAGGTCTGGTTGATGTACAGTGTGCAGTTTCTCACCAGATTGCAGCTGCTACACAAGATCTGCATAATGGATGGTGTAACGGCTTTGGTCTGAGAGATGAAGTGGTGAATCATCTGAATCTGATCAAAGTGAAAATAAGAGTGAAAGGCATTGGTTGAAAAAGTGCAAAGGATTGATGGTGCTCTGTCCGAGTTTCTCAGCACCTAAGTAGTCTAATTTGCATTGAAAAAGGTACAGAATGCCAATGAGCCATTCTGATGGCAAGCTGATGACAAAGAGAAAAGAAATGCTGAAACTGTCCTGTTGAATTCCTTTTTTATTATTTTAGTTACTTATTTTAAAGAAGACTAACTGTTTCAAGAAGCTACTTACAGAACTCTGCACTAAAGCATTTGAGCTTGGCTATATATGATCTGATTACAGATAGACTTGTGTTTGCCTTAGAAATAGATGTAAAATTGTTATATGCTCAGCTTTTGCAATTTTAAAAAAAAAAAAAAGTCACTTTTGAAAATGAAATGTGTGATTAATTATAAATCATTTTATTATGATTTGAATTATCAGAAGGGTGGATTGATGGAGCAGATTTCATCTGCAGTCAGGCATTGTTTTATTTTTTGTGCTTCAGACAGACTGCATTTAAATTGCCACGCACATTTTGGTGCAAGTTAAAAACATGGCACGTAAAAAAACATGAAAGTGAGGCCTATTTAGTCTGAAATGCTTCTGCTGAATTAACATGTGTTTTTGCAATGTAGAGAAAAGTGGCCTTTTTAGCTTTGAAGATTAATAGAATATGTTTCTCTCTTCCCAGCTCATCCCATGCAATCTACATTCACTATTTCTGTCTTAAAAGACTTTGACTTGTTGCATATTTTGATAAATATTTTCAGTTAATAACACCTCTTTTTCTTTGTTGTACATTGCACATTTATTTTGCATGTTGTCATAAATAATAGAAAAGCTGGTTTACACTAGTAGCTTGGCTAGGTAAACATTTATAAGGAGTATTAGTATGAAGTTGGGAAACATAATGGGCTGATTTACATGAAATTAACATTATCTTTGTGTTTATTTTATTTTTGGGGCCTACCAATAAATGGCTGCCTGTGAAACCAGCACTATGGCTTGCTTTGAAAGAGAAGAGAGCATGCGCAGACTGTGGCAGCTTTCCTCATGCCAAGAAGTCAAGAACACCTTGAACTATACATCCTTGTGATTCTGCCAAATGTACCAGCTAACTAAAGTATCCGTCCTACTGCGCTGAGAAAAGGAAGGAAGAATTAAAATGAAACATTTTCCCTAGTAAATGTTGCAAATGTTTATAAATGTATTATTCATGTATGCTTCTTTTTGTTAAAACTGTTTTTTTTTAATGCGTCAGGGAAGTGCAAACTCATGCCATCATAACTGACCAATCAACATACAGGTTTTCCTGAAATGCAACATTTTGTGTAGTCTGCCAAAATTTTGTGTATAAAAACTGACAGGGGCTGGCTTTCTCAGCTCAGCTGGCTTCTAGGCTCATTAGGGGGTGTGTGAGCTCTTGAAGAGAAGGAAGAGATTAGGCCAGACAGCCTATGGGTTAGGTACGAGATCGTCACGGGTGCATGGGCGTCCGAGGAGAGTCAGGGGGAGGGTTCTTGCTTCCACGTCATATCTTGGCACTGCAGGCGCATTCATTTGAGGTCTTGTGAAGGAGGGGCTATCTCACTCCCTGATTAAATAGAATTAGATGCTAAACTTTCAGTTATGCTTTACTAATTAATTAGGTCTGAAATGATTTATTTGTCTTATGCATTTATTTCTCTTTAGGGGAGATTTTTGCAAACTATTTGATTTTTGATTAGCCTTGCAAGACTATTTTTCTTAGAAACTCCTTAAGAATTTTGAATGACATTTTGCGCCACATTTTCTATCCTATATGTAATGGTTATATGCAGACTGTAAAATGTTCTGTATTAATGCTATTTTTTCTGTTTTCCAAATTCTGTAACCTGATTGATATTTTACTAATGAATAAAGGGTCAGAGAAAAATTAACTTTTGACTAGAAAATAAAACCCTTTAAATACTCAACAACTCTCTTTATTGGCTTAAAATAATAATTGCATTTTTGACTGTTCATGATTATTAAAGTCTCCTGAAGGTAATACATGGTGTGAAGGGCCCAACACCTTTTGAGCGGTAAATTAGAGGTAGCATGAAGGTTTTGCATTGAGAAATTACCAGAAGAAATTACCGCTCCATCAGTAGTGTTTCCGCCATTTCCTCTCTAAGCTTTTACATTTTGCTTTTTGGTCTCGGAGTTCTGTGTTGAACCAGGGGGCGGATTTGGATCTCCTTGCCAGAGCCTTATGAGTCCATGGCTCTGTGCAGTCTAGCACCTTTAGGATTCTTTGATTCAATTGTAAGCAGGCAGATTCTGTATCTTTGCCTTCGGGGGGGCCTCCTGATGTTATGATTTTATTAAAAGCCTCCGTGGAGAATTTTGCCCATTTCCTTCGTTTATTGGTGGAGATAGGTTCCTTCTGGGATACATTATCTGGGACCGCCACCCGGAAAGTGACTAAGAAATGGTCTGACTAAATTACCAGGGTGGGGGGCTCTACGGTTATGGTATCCCAGTTGGCAAAGATAGGATCTAGGAGATGGCCCTGACAGTGAGTGGGTCTTTCTTGATTTAAGCAGCATCTGGATGCCGGCTAGCTCCTGTTTAATTTCCTGGGCTTCAGTGTTTTTAGGGTCGTCAAAGTGATAGTTTAGGTCACCTAGGAGGAGGAGTCTCTCATGTTTGAGAGCGTAGAGCGTGAGGGTTTCCATCAGTTGGGTGGCAAAAGTAGCTCCAGGTCCCGGGGGGCTGTATATCAGGTAGCCCTGATGCAGTACCCTCGGTGCACTGAGATGGAAAAGAAACCTGTTTCACTGCTAACAAGATCCCTTCCCTCTAAAGTGCAAGCCAGGTCTTGTTTGTGAAATATAGCGATTCCTCCCCCTTTTCCCTTTGGCCTGTCTATTCTCTTGATGTCTATGGCCCCCAGGTACATGTTCAGAAGATGACAATTGTCCTTGTCTTCTTTCTATTTCTAAATTTTAGCAGCTGACTTTGCCCTTATGCCAACCAACAGACTGAAGCAGAAGCATGGTGAGCAGTGCTGGAGCATGTGGACAGTCTTGTCATTGATTGAAAGTCAGGGTACTCTTACCAAAACACCTTTTCATTCAACTTGAGCATGTTGTAGGGAGGCAAAAAGTCACTTCTTTGGTAAACAAAGTAAGAAAGTAAAAAGTGTTGACGATGGCAAGAGGTATGAAAACTTTTATAAAACATACCCAATATTTGATGTATACAATGAAAAAGTGTGTGTGTCTTGATTGAGTTGTCCTTGTTACAAGATGGAAGCAGACATTGTAAAATATGGGATCCGAGGACACCAGGCTAGCCTGTCCTTCTTCTATATCTATGTCCATTGTCCTGTGTATGTTGATGATGGCCTGGATTAAGTCAGTCATGTGTCTCCATGCCCGGGAACCTGTTCTCTTTGTTTAGCTCTTTGGTGACTGCCAGCAAAAGTCCATAATTATCTGGACCTCTGCCTAGTGCAGAAGCATCATGGTGATGAACATTCAATTCTCCTGTGGCCTGACCAAAATGTTAATGACTATTGAAGCAATGCAGACAGCTTAGCTAGCACTGCTGTTCCTCTCTTTGCAGCCAAGGGCACTGCCTCCTGTTGCTTTCTGTTTTAAGAGTAGCCATTGGGATCCAGAGGGGGCTGGGGGTTCACTGACTGAACCTCTTCTTCGCTCTGCTAATGAAGGCAGGAGGCAGGGCCCTGAGTGCTGTGTGAGTTGCATGCCAGTGCTCGTGTTGGAAAGCTCCTAATACAAAGCACTGATAATTAAGTCATCAGGGTGCCCTTCAGCACGGTACCGTGGCCTGAGAGCTCCTGAGTGAGTCTGGAAGGGAGCCCCTCCATGTACTTTGCAGGGGGCCCCTCTCAAGTTTTTTTATGCCACTGATTTAACATATTTTTTTTCTAATAGCACAGTCACAGCCATACAACGGGTTCAAAGTGCTCAAGAACAAAAGATGAGAGTCAATGGTGTAGAGTAAATGAAAAAATAGCATTGAATGAAGCCCATATGCCTGTTGAAGACGTAGGCATATTTATACTGTGAGAAATAGGGGAGCTTTTAAGTGTTTGCTGAACTTTGTGCATTCTTTCTTCAGATGAATGGGTCGAGCTAAGACTTTCAAAGGGGTGAGCCTTGTGAATTAACTTACCTTCCCTAAAGTGCTTGTGTCTTTTCAGGAACAGATAGATCAGGTTCTGGAAAAATTACCTAAAGCAGCGACGGCTCGTGGAGGGAGTTACGGTGGGGTAGGAGGGTGGGGAGGGGGATGGGCAGGGTGGAGGTTGCTAAAAACCGGCATATGGATAATTGCAGGTAAGTAAACAATTTAATTAATAAAACGAATTTCGTAGCTCGCACTGCATTGCATTTTGCGATGCAAGGCGCACTACGAAATTCGTTTTATTAATTAAATTGTATACTTACCTGCAATTATCCATATGCCGGTTTTTAGAAACCTCCACCCTGCCCCTCCCCCTCCACCCTCCTGCCCCACCGTAACTCCCTCCACGAGCCGTCGCTGACCTAAAGTGTTGTGCTAGGTGGTATGATGGCAACAATTTGGATTGGTACTGCTGAGCACCACTGTGTAAAGCTCTATAAACAGGTCAATGGGTTTTGAATTCAAGTCTCTGCTTAAATGACAGCAGGAGGAGGATAAAGCCTTATGCAAACTCCTTAGTTGGAATGTTGCAGGCTTGAGAGCTAAAAGGGAAGATCCTTTATGGATCAGTTTTATCTCTTCCTTTGATGTGATAGCCATCCAAGAATCCTGGGAAACCTCAGGAAATATTTGGGTAGATGGTTTTGCTAGCTTCTTTGTACCAGCGACGCCCAGCTCGGCGGGGAGAGCTAAGGGGGGGTTTAATTTTCCTCTTCTCCCTACATCTCGCGGGGTCATTTAAGCAATTAGAGTCAGGCTCCCCTAATCATTTGATTGTGGAATGGACTGTTTCACCGACCTGCTCCATCCTACTAATTAATTTTTATAACTCCTGGGAGAGGGTAATGGATACTGATCACATTGCACCCCTAGAGAAATGTTTACATAACTTCAGTCTTAATAAGCAGACCGCATTTGAGCTCATCGTGTTGGGCGATTTTAATACCCATTTATGTAACCTTCCCTGCTATATAGGTGAACACGCGGGACCTTTAGGGGTGTCTATTCCCCATTTTGAACATACAAAATCAGGTGAAGCGCTGGAAGTACTATTGGCCAGTTTTAATCTTTATGAATCTCTTAACATAGGTGGGGGGGGGATAAAATCCCCACCTATAAAGGCAGGTCTCAAGGGTCCATAATCGATTATATATTCACCACCCCTGGGGTAAACACCAAGGTGAAAACCTATAGGACAATTCCCTCATCCTATAGTGATCATAACCCTGTGTTATTGGTGATATGCTGGGGAGACCTTAAACGTGAACGCTTGGGCCACCCCCATGTGCAGGCGGCACTTGTGCCTACGGATCAGGGTAGGCGACCCAAATGGGGCAAGGTGATCCCAGATGATTTTATGGCAACTTTATTGCCTAAAATCGAGGGAGACATAGAGACATGCTTAAATGAAGAGGCCTCCAATCGTACAATTATACAGGCTTTTGAATCTATATGTGTCCAAATATCGAGGGACCTGACAGTCAAGCCCACTAAGAGATTGCTAGAACATCAAAGTGGTTTGACGCTGACTGCTCACGAATACATACCCGTTTGAAGCGCGCGTTAAAAGCCATACCGAGGGACAAGGCTCTTATTGCCAATTTGAGGAGGGAATACAAATTGACCTTAAAGGGGAGAAAAGATGAAATTAAAAGTGAAGCGTGGGACACACTTCTCTCTATTGACGTCTTGCGAGACAGCAAGAAATTTTGGGAGATCATAAATCACCCTTTTTTTGCCGGGGCACATAACGCAGCCACTGACTGCGTCATTCCGGACGAGAAGTGAGTCCTCCATTTCAAAGACGTCTATGGTGACAAGAACAGTACAGCCCCGCACGGCCAAATGGTTGCTCGGGTGTCCCCCCCGGTAGATTTTTCTGAGGAGGAGGTGTTGAGGGCCATTTTGGAGACCTCAAAAAACAAGGCTCCGGGTGCCGATGGCGTACCTGCAGACCTATACAGACATTCCCCGATAACTTGGTCTCAGGTACTAACCAAAGTTTTCAGGGCAGCAAATGACAACGTGTTCCCCAATACCTGGGCAACCTCCATTATAGTACCAATCTTTAAAAAGGGACAACGTGAGGACCCGGGGTGTTACAGACCTATTTCCCTCCTTGACTCGGCCATTAAAATCTTAGGCAGAGTCTTATTGTCCAAACTTAGTGTAAATTTGGAAGTCTGTGGGGGGCTTTCAAACATACAATATGGGTTCGGAGAGAAACGAGGTTCCCTGGACCAATGTTTGAATTTGCACCTATTAATTGCCAAATATGCGTTGGCCGGGGAGGGGTCTCTTTATTTGGCTTTCATGGACCTCTCCTCGGCCTTCGATTTGGTAAATAGGTCCAAACTGTGGTCTATCCTTCCTGAGATGGGGATAGATCCTTCCCTGGTCAATTTCATGGCCTCTTTGCACCAGGAGCTATTCGCCAAGGTTAGGGTCACAAATGAGGGGAGGTGTACGGACACTTTTAGGTTGGAGAAAGGGGTCCGCCAAGGGAGCATCCTGGCCCTCCTCCTTTTCACCATTTACATAAACGGATTGGGAAAACATCTAGAGGAGGGTGGGGTAGACGCTCCGCGTGTGGGAGGACTGCAGGTTCTGGCCCTCCTATACGCGGACGATGCCGTATTGATTGCTCGCACAGGTATCGGTCTACAGACACTATTGGATCTTTTTGGTTCCTTCATGGAAAACCTTGACCTGAAAGTAAACGCTAAAAAATCTCATTCTATGATAGTGGGTAAACAGAGAGGTACGTTTAGATCTAAAACTTTCACATGTAAGGGCGAGGTGGTTTCCAGGTTTCCGGTCTTCCCTTACCTGGGGGTCCTCTTTGACGAAAAGGGGTCCTGGGCCCCCCAGATAAAGGTGAAGAGTTTATCCTTGGCTCACTCGGCATCTGCCTTGTTGGGTTTTACAAAAAGATTGGGGGCTAGGCCGATGGAAGCGCTTTTAAAGGTTTATAATACCAAGTGTATTCCCATTGCCACCTATGGGGCCACCTTGTGGGGCTACGCTACCAATGACAAAATCCAAAGGGTAGAAAATGGGATAATCAGACAATTGCTCTCAGTACCCAAATCGACCCCTACCTTTTCTATCCACGAGGAAGTGGGCCTGCCTTACATTGCAGACAAGTTGAACCTTGCACCCCTCTTATTCTGGGCAAAGACATGGCTTAATCCAGAGTTAACCTTGAACCATCTTATTCTTGAGGATGTCACTTCTTTCGACCATGCCTTAAAAATACCTTGGTTGAAGTATTTAAAAAACACATTTTCTGCTCTAGGTAGACCGGAACTTTTTCTATCTCCATCTAATATCAGGAGAGAAGATGTAAAATGGATCAAGGTCCATTTTATAGAGAGAGTCCGTCTTAATAGAGAGGAGAAGGAAATCATGAAACCATCTGTAAGAGCATTCTCTATGTTAATCACCACTCCCACCCTGGAACCATACCTGAAATTTGTTACAAGACCTCTTCATAGACTCCTATTAACAATTCTCCTTAGGTTGTTACCCATCATGGGACAATTCAGAAGATGCCCCTCCTTGTGAGTGCGCTAACTTTTCAAAGCAAGATACCATGCATTTTATGATGTTTTGTGGGCTTTATACTGCCGCTAGGAGAAAACATCTGTTACCTGTTTTGAGGGAGGCTGGCTTTATTCAAGTCAGACCCGCATTAATTTACTTCCAGATGTTGGACAATATTTACATTACTTTTAGCGTTGCCAGCTTTCTGCCGGAAGCTTTTACAACTAGGAATAAAAGTGTACCACTGAACATTTTATTGTAAATAAGGTATCGTTTTAACAGATTCTAATTCTATGTGCCAAACAAGATGTAGTACAGTTCAATTATGGCCTGCACTGATTTTGTACATAAATGAACTGTGATTTTAATGTATACGTATTGTATGTGCCTTTTATGATTTTTTTAAAATCGAATAAAGTGTGCTTTGACTTTGACTTTTTGACAGCCAGTGGAGTGAAATCAGTACATGGGTATGTGAGATATATGATCAGATGTTTTTTGGACATTGATACATTTGAAATTGCAAACGATTTGCTAGGGAAATAATGTATGCAAGAAAGGGACACTGTCAGGACAAGAGTAATTGATGTGCTGCCTATATGTAAGGGATCCTGGAGGAGCCAAAATTGTTATGATATGTATTTGGTCATATTGTTAGTTCTAATGGCTAAAAGACAACACCGAATCCAAAATGAATGGCATGCCAACGATGTACCTACTCATTCAATATTTTGACTTGGATCTTTGTTTCCTCGATTTATCAGTGGTCGCTAAGGTGGATTTTCTGAACGTGGTGATGAGGAAAGCCATATAGCTGTTCAATATTTATGGATAAAAATGATCCCTGAAGTATGCCACAAGTCACCCCAGTGGATTTATAGATGATTCGTGAAGCATAAAATAATGCTCTAAATTGTAGAACCCACCCCGGATGTGCAAACTGGTCATATTTTCTATTCAGGTGTACATATTCGTCAACATCTATCATTTGGCAGTTGACTCGAATTTGGAAAAACATTCTTCCATAATGTTTTGCTACTTTAATGTATGTATACTTTTGTGATCTGCATTTCTGTATTCAATGCATGTATTCGATGTCACAATCAAGTCAAAACTTTAGGTGTTACTAGAAATGTCAGTAGGTCTGACTATCACACAACCTGCAGGTAAAGCATGCGTCATAGGTGCACCCTCATTACACCGATTAAAATATATTGGGAGTCTTTACTTCTCAGATGCTAGAGAGTAATTATATGGAAGGTACTACATTGTGAGTTAATAAATCGCAGACAACTGTTGTTAGACATATATGGGGAGTTGATAAAACAAATAAACATATAAGACTTTACTTTTTGTATTTAAGTGCAAGTAGGAACCATATAGGACCACATTACACGTTACCCGTTATGTATTATTTATTTTGCATATTTATTTTGGCATAGTTAACTTGAAAATTGCGGTTTCTACTCATTAAGTTCATCTTTCATGAAAAAAAACTGTTGATAATACAATGGACAACTTTGAAAGCCAGAGATTATATGCCATTCTGTGTCTGCAATGACCCCATAATTATGAGATTATTGCATTTGCCACATAATTTGTCACATACTTTGAAAAATGTGAATAAATCAATAGGAACGTTGTTTACAGCTAAAAAGAGTTTTAAAAAACTCTTAGAGAAGATGCTGCATAATTTGTATTTTTTCCACATAAGTACCAAAACCTATCTGCATAAATTGGTTCTCCATGCCATATAAATCTAGTAGCCCAGAAAGTGGGAAAGCTCTGCAGAGTGGGTTTGGTGATGGCATTATGATTATGAAATTTGTATTTTACAAAGAATTGTGAAATATTTCCCATATTTCATAGGGATGATGTTAAAGAAATTAAAAATTGTTAAAAAGATACATTGAAAAGAAGAAGGGAAATGGAACATTCTTTGAATTAAAAAACTGAGAGAGATAAGTATACATAATTACATAGTGCTCCAGCGTTTTCTGGGAACACTTGCTTACCATTGGTCCTCTGGTGGCCTTTTTTCTCCATCTGGGGGTGATCGGAGTTAGCATCAACAGTCAATCTGATTTTAATTAACAGTGCAACCCATTTGTCTACACAATGAGTAATGTGAATCGTTTGCTACCTTTAAAAGGTTTATTACAAGTGAATAATCTAATTCAAATAAACAACCCTACGCACTACACTTTCAAGATATAAAATGACAACAGGAAAACCTAGACCTAATGTCTCATGGAAGGAGGGGATCAAGGAAAGGTGTCTGCAGAAATCTGTAAAGGGTCAGGAAGGGATCTGATCTGCATCAGGAAAGAGATCTGAGTAACAGTCCAAGGAGAACGGTATATTATAACATAGTAAGTACAGTGAGCGATCATCCCCGCCCCCTCGATCACATCATCAGCGATTCACTGAAATCCACAAATCATCACGTTTCAGATTTCAACAATTCCATTCTGTCCCACACTGGACATGGAAACAACATCTTTCTCCCAAACACACGTAGGTTGCAACCTTTTGGGCAATAGTTCATTCAGTTAGCCCTTTGTCTCTCCAAGTACCTTCGTCAGGGTCCTTGTCTAGGGCTCCTGTTCCCCCGATCACTAGTATATTAATGTCTCTATTCTAAACTAACAATGCATGTGAATGCCTGCAAGAATGTTGAATTAGCAGAAAAAGGAAATGGACTTTAGTTTAGGCAGCATGGTTATAGGCCTACTCATATTAGGTTTAACATTAACTTCAAAGGTGCACATTTAATAAATGTGTGCACATTGAAACACAAATGAATATACATTTCTAATGTATTAGGTTTCATACTATAAGAAATATTCTATGAGTCTTCATAACAATCAAGAGAACTACATTTAAATCCAATATATGGACTAATAATGCACACAATACATGAATCTATTATCGTTTTATAGCAAGATTTCTTTCTACATGCATGAAATATATTCTGATCACAGTTTCGATTTGTTAAATGTTATTCACATGAAGTAGCGCACACATTTGGAAAGCCACATTTAATTCCTACGGTGAGTAGATTTTCTACTATATGCATATAATATCAATATCAAGCAGTATTTGTAAAGTGCATTAATCACCACAGGGTATCGAGGCGCTGTGTGAGGGGCAGCTATTCAAACATCCAGGTCTTGAGGCCTTTGTTAATAATCACAACTAATTATGATAAAATGTTCAAGTAAATCAGTTCTCTAATCCTACAGCGAAGGCACTTTTGATTATGTCAAGTGCCACATTACAAAAGTTCCATAAACCATATATGCATCATGTGCTAAGTGCACTTTTAAACCATGTGTTTCTGACGTGTCAGTGACGTATGTGACGTGTAAAAGGGTGGGCAATCTTTGTGGGGCACCAATAGATATGCAAACAGATATATAGGTATACATATCAACACATAGATGACAACAAAAGGAAGTTTGGGGGAGACTACAGGCAGACACATTTAAATTTCCATAGGAATCTTTAGCCTTCACCTCAGAAAAAATACTAAACAGAAATAGGCCAAACTTGGCATGAAACTAAAACTGTATTCAAGGAAGTGCCGTTGATTGGGTAGGCGGAAATCTCTTCAGCAGTTTTCCAGGAATTAGCATTATAAAATTGTGTCAGGTGTTTGAAAGGGTTAGAAAGTAAGAGATACCTTGATTTGGTGTATTTTTTTATCTTCCTACAACTTTAGCACCAGTTGAGGGATTTGCATAAAATTTGGCATATGTTTAGCTTTGTCTTGATGTAGATATGTCAAGAGTGGCACAGTCAAAAAGGGGGACAAAAAAGAGTTAATTTGCTAATAACTGTGACATCATTTGACAAATCCACATGAAAATGTACAGACATTTAGCATGAAGGGGTTCTGTTAGTATGTTACGTTTTATGCAGATCCAAACAGGGGGCAAGGGAAAGGCTAAATTAGAGGGTGTGCAATATGTTTTATGAACGAATAAAGTTGGCTCTGTTTAATAAATATGCATCAAAATCCAAGGCTTGTAAACAGTCTAACCATGTACAGGAATCTCCAGGGTTATGCAGACTTGATGGCTTGGGAGGGAGGGTGGGGATAATGTTAATTTATCTTTGGAAGATTTTCATGCAAATTTGTCATGGGGCACAGTGAAGGAGTTATCAAAAAAGTGCTCAAATGTGGTCTATGAATGGTTGTATGGTTCCCTCAATCATGGTCTTAAGGCACTGGTCACCTATTTTGATGAATTATGCATGCGTTATACTTGTTACATGAGAACAGACATGCGCATGGGTTCTACTATCCATGAATGTTGTATATAACTAATCGTAGACTTTGGCCATACTCACCAATTTCAAAGCAGTAACTGATGGTAAAGTGCCAGAAGATAAAGGAATCATGTGTACCCCCAAAGACACTGGCAACTTTGTTTTTAATGAAGCAGTTGCTCACATAATACATTTACTTCAAATTAATGGAATAGGTATCCTGCTCAAGGAAACGTGTGCCATGTTGACAGCTAATATACAAAAGTGACATATATAGTTGAGGGTAAATGTGATCAGTAGCGGCTGCTGGCAAAAAAAAGTGGAGGGGGCGACAAGGCAGCAGCGGAGGGGGTGAAATTAATAATAATAAAACATACCTGATGCTCTCAGCCTCCTCTCGCCTTGGTGCACCTCTGCTTCCTGCTCCCATCAGTCCCCATAACACGATCAGAGACTCCCCATCCAATCCCCGCGCTGCTCTTATGCAGCATGAGAGTAGCATGGGGATTGGCTAAGCGGATTGGCTGAACGCTCACTCAGGCACAGGAACACTGTGCCATTTCTACACCCGGCTGTGGAAGGCAGCTTGGTCTGAGAAACCTAACTGCACATTTCCGTTTCGCCATTCTAAGACGACCGGCCAAACTGACATGCTGATAAGTGTACTCCACTCCTCTTCCCTCCCATGGACCGGCACGCCCCTCCCGGCACACACTTGGCTCAGCCAGCAGCTGAAAAAGAAAACATTAAAAAAATATAATTTTATTTTTCAGCTGATTGCTCTAAGCCAATGGGGCAACGCTCCTTCGCCATTGCAGAATAGCCACCACTGCATGTGATGATTTGTAGGAGGTTGTCAATGTTGAAGGAGCCGGGTTCCATGTTCTAGATTTACTCTGGAACCCTAGGCCGATGTCTCTTTTTATCTGCATGAAAGTTTGGAGGTGAGAAAAATCAATTGCCAATCAATCATTACAGTTTGAATGATCTATGACTCTGAAGAATCACTGACTCCCAATTAAGTTTAGTTAATATATTACAATGCCAAGAACACTTGGACATACAAGCACCTCAGAATGAGGGTGTAGAAATACATTGGTAATAATACAAAGCCAAACCTATGGGTGAAATCTAGGCGGTGCAGCATACACAGAATAATCAGTTCCAGAATAAGGATACAGAAAATAAAGGCTCCAACATCAAGATTCCCCTTCATCAAAGATTCATATTTAACCCCTTCCATGCTCATGACGAGCTCAGCTCGTCATGAGGCACAGTTGAGCTGTGCTGATGACGAGCTGAGCTCGTCATGACACCAGCAAAATGGCAATTTCCAGCACAGGGGAAAAATAACCACAGCAGCGATGTGGTTAAAAAGCATCAGTCTGTACCTACACTACCACTAACGTGACATCCCTACTTAGCATTTCCCCAAGGCAAGTTCTCTAAAGGTGTCAGCATGTGAAGGCTTCCTAAGAAGTCCACTCATGTAGAATTTGTCAAGGAGCATAAAGCTACAGAGATCTTTCTAAGAAGCTCTCTTTCTCAAGGCAAGGCAGAAGTCGCCAGGGCACTATCCCTACTTCAATACAGAAACTTGAGGGTAGTGTCCCAAGGTGCAATGCGACCTCACACCATCCAAGCAAGCCATCTCCTTATAGGTAACTTTCCATGCGGCAGCAATGCTCCCTGGCTTTGGCTTGATGATCTGTATTCCAAGGCTCTCTCCGATGAGAAAGTACAACTATCCCTTACATGTGTGAGGAATGCAAATAATGCCCTTTGTGAGACCCCAGCCACCTATGCACATGTGCTTTGGAAGTAGCCAAATGCTAGCAGACACAGTGTGGCTAATAATTTGTACTGAGAGTGCATGGAACCTGTTTCTTGTTGGTGCTAGTGGCATTGCTATGTGTTATGGAACCTTATTATGATGTCACTGAGTAGTCTGTGTCTATTATTAGACTTTGCCTATGTTCGATCTCCTCTGTGTTTTCCAATCTATTACGAGTTCACTTCCTATATTGCAGCAGTTGCTGCCTGTGTCCAAAATATTACAACCTACATTGTTCTGTTGGGGAGGTTTGGCAGTCGAAGACATTTCTAGTTGACGTTCATCGGCCTCTAAATATTGGTCATTCTTTGCATCAATTTTAGTTTGGTGTACGGGTTTGGCACTATTTCTGGTGGCACTAAGATGGGCTCAAGCGCTTTTTTGGTTTGCAAATCTTGGTTTTAATTGATAATGTTCAGACTTTGTAGCGCACTTGCGTGGGTATGCTCGCTTTGACAGCATTATAGGGGATATGGTGCAACCCAACGTAATATCATTTGTGACTGTGCTCACTGAAAGTTTTCATGGAAATCTCACATCCCTGATGGTTGGCTGATGCTAAACTTTGCATCTCCTTGTGCTGATGCTTCCAGATAGTAAACCTATGCCTGCTTCTTGAACACTTATTTGTTTATTTTATTTATTTATTTCATTTGTAAAGCGCATAATTCACCCGAAGGTCTCAGAGCGCTGGGAGCAGACAAGATCCTTAGGATTTCAGCAGATTCAAGGGGTTAAGGGTTCGGAATACTAAGGATTAAAAAGGCAGGTTTTTAGTAGTTTCCGGAATCTGGCGTGATCTGGCTCTTCTCTGAGAGAGGTGGGGAGGGAATTTCATGCCTCTGGGGCGGTTTTACTGAAAGCTCTGTCCCCGTTTCTGACCGTTCGAACTCTGGGAACGGAGCGAAAGGCTTTACTGGAGGAGCGTAGAGTCCTGTTTGGGATATGAGCTTTGAGTTTCCTTTCCAGGTAAGCAGGTCCATTTCCATTTACTGCTTTATGGACCAGGCAGCAGAGCTTGAACTTTATACGTTTTTTAACGGGGAGCCAGTGCAATGTTCTGAGACATGCTGCTGACGGGGTGCGAGGGGGTAGATCTAATACTAGCCTCGCAGCAGTGTTTTGAAGAACCTGTAGTCGGTTTAGTAGTGACTGGTTGATGGCTGAAAACAGGGCGTTCCCATAGTCCATCCTGTTTATAACCAGTCCCTGGACTAGGGGCATGCGTGCTGAGAGTGGGATCCATTTAAAGATCTTCCTCAGGCTACGTATCTGGCCATAGCTATTTCCCACTATTTTTTTTATATGTTCAGACATGGTAAGCTTGTTGTCTAGGGTTACACCCAAGTTCCTGACGTATGGTTTAGGGGCAGGGCAGGCGCCAAGAGCGTCAGGCCACCAGTCCGGTGATCAGATTTGGTCAGCTTTGCCAAAGAGCATGACTTCGGTCTTCCCTGCGTTCATCATTAAATAGTTTCTGGTCATCCACTCTTGTATATTGGTCATACAGTTTTTGAACCTATATTTAGTGTCTTCATGATTTTGGCTGATGGTGACGAGGATTTGTGTGTCGTCAGCATAAGATATTGTCCCAAAACCACTTTCTCTAATGATTTTGGCCAGAGGGGAAACATAAATATTAAAAAGGGTCGGGCTTAAAATAGATCCCTGTGGGACACCTTTATCATTTTTATAGGAGATAGAGGTGTGGTCGCCAATTTGGACCCTTGATCGTCTGTTTCCAAGGTAGCTTGATATCCATTTAAGAGCGTTTCCTTGGACACCAATCTCAACAAGGCGCTCTAGCAGTATGCGATGCGAGATGGTGTCGAAGGCCGCAGATAGATCCAGTAGTGTCAGAATGGCTGATTTTTTTGAGTCTAAGGATAGCCTTATATTGTCCACAACCTCCAACAGAGCCGTTTCGGTGCTGTGGAATGCCCTGAAACCGGATTGGGATGGATCAAGGAGTTTATTAGATTCCAGGTGGGCAACAAGCTGTTTATTGATTAGGGTCTCCATGATTTTCCCAAAGAGTGGCAGAAGGGAGATGGGCCTATAATTTGCAAATTGATCTGGGTCAGCATTAGGTTTCTTCAGAATGGGCCTAATTATTGCTTCCTTCCAATGGTCAGGGACAACACAGTGTTGTATTTATTGGTTAAAAATATTAGTCAGGGTGGGGATCAGAGCTGGGGAGATTTTGTGTATGACTTGCGGCGAGGCAGGGTCACCCGGTGCTCCAGATTTCATTTTCAACAGCGCGTGATTTACATCCTGCTCGGTCAGGGGTAAGAACAGTTTTAGCGTGTTGTCGTGGCTGCTGTGGGAATTTTGCCTTTCAATGGGAGGAGTGCTGGCCTCAACCTCTGTTGTTGGTTGGGGAAACCGTTTGTGAATTTCGGTTATTTTTTCGTGAAAGTAGGAGGCTACGGATTCCACCCATTTTTTGGAGTCAGGGAGCGCCTGTTGCGTACCTGGGGGTGTAGTAAACTCCTTCACAATATTAAATAGTTCTCGTTGGGAATTTGCTGCTAGGGCGATCCTGTTTCCCAAGTAAACTTTTTTGGCCTCAGCAATGTCCTGCATATACTGTCTATGAGCCACTTTGTTTAAGTGTCTGTCTTGGGCGCTTTTTGTCTGTCTCCATTTTCGCTCTGCCAGCCTAGTAGCGCATTTTATTTGTTTAAGTTCTGGCGTAAACCATAGAGAATTATTTCTTGGAGGTTTAGAGGTGCGCATAGGTGCTATATCATCAAGCGCAATGGCAATGGCTGATTCAAATTCCACGGCGGTTTGGCTAAGATTGGTGCATTGGGCGATAGAGGGCGGGGAAAAGGATTTGCTAAAGGCTGGTATGGTGATTTTATTCCATGGTCTACTTTTTTTCATCTTACTTGGGCGGGTCGCCGGGATCTGAGATCCGTTTATAGCGAATTCTATGATGAAATGATCCGTCCAAAAGACTAAGTCACTTTGTGTAATCGTGACTTTAGAGGAATTTCTACAGATGAGGTCAAGAGTGTGTCCAGCTATATGAGTTGAACCTGTGGGGAGTTGACAGAGTTGTAAGGCTTCTAGATTGGTGACTGGCCATAATGTATGAATAATGCTCGCTACCAAAACAATCCTTGCCACTAGACGAAACATTTTTAAAACTGCTTTGTCTTGGACTTTAGAGGACCATTGCTTTCATTGATGGCTGCTACGATTTCCCCAAAATACATTTAGTAAACACCGATTAATTGAATGTTGCAATTGCTGTGTTTGGCATCTGAATATTGTACTTTCTTTGAAAGACAATCTATTGCTTACCAACTTTCCTTAACATTCTTAGCACTAATATCCATAGTCCAGGTGATAAGAGTATACATACATATAAATATATATATATATATATATATATATGTTTATATATACACACACACACACACACACACCTTACAGAGTCACAGTCACCACTGTGTAGTAGTTATAGATAGGCTCTAATTACTGTAAGAAGAGCGTTTTTTGGTGTGCTAATAACTTTGGCACCATTTGACAAATCTTTACAATTCAAACTTCCACTTCAGCTCCTTCTTGAAATTTTCAGGGTGATCCATTAAGCAGGGGGCGAGAAAAAATGAAGGTCCCAAAATGCACTTTCCGTGTGCAATTTACATAGGGATTTTCGAACAGCGCTACAGCCAAACAGTTGGAGGAATGAAACCAAATGTAAGATTTGGTATAATTCAGTTCAGTAGTTTCTGAAAAATTAAGTTCCAAAATATTTGTATATCTGAAACACTCGACTGAAATTAAAAAATGTAAGACTTCTGATTGACTGAGGGGGCTATTAGTAGGGAGCCTGGGTCAGGAGTGAAATCCACCTTAATGAATGGAACTCTATGTACGCAGATTTGGGCCCAAAAACCTTCCACTTACCATTGGAAGCCACACCATATGTCGTGTTCCTGGGCAATGTACCTGTGTTAAAGTCAGGGGCTACTGAGGACCTCCATCAGCTAAAGAACAACGTATTGCACTGGCTGAATAATAACACAATTTTGGGGATTAGAATGGAGAGCTACATCAACATGGTGTGGAGAGTTGCCTGGTTAAGCGGGGTCTAAAAAGAATTGTGGTGGCGACTGTGTCATAATCAATTTTAATTGACCACACCAGAGTGAATTCTCTATGCAGCTAGCTCGAGCACCACCTTAGGTCCTACCACCACTATTGTGGCCCTCCCCTTGGGGTTTTTCTATAGCCCCCTGATGTCTGCAACATCTCCTGGATCATGGCGTCCAAAGAGGTCTCCTGGTCTAGTCAACCAGCAGTGGCAACTAGCGATCCCACCTGTAGATAATTGTTACTGACTCCGAGCAACAGTGCCCATGAACATCATGGCTCCTTCTCACTTCCCAATCTTATTTATCAACCCGACCAAGGCAGTCTTGAAGCCAATTCCTTCAATGGCAATTACTGTCAACTTATTTCCTGGAATACAGCCGGGCTGGCAAGCAAGTTCACGGACCGAGGATGGCGCTGTTTTGTAAAAAAGTTTGATGTCATGTGTTTGCAGGAGACATGGGTCATTGAAACCTCATTTTTATGGAGTGGTATAAGTCCTTCTTTGAGCCTGCTACCCCTTTGAGAGCTGGTCGATCCAAGGGTGGCCTGGTTGTTTATGTTTCTCTCTTGTTGAAATGTAGTATTGTAGTACTGGCAACAGATAACCCATGCTTGCAGGCTTTGTTATTCTCATGTGGGTCTTGTAAACTATTGCTTTTGAATTTTTACAATGCCACATTGTCTCTTCCAGAGGTTTGTATTGTATCCCAGCTGGGTGCCTTTTTAGGTCTCGCTGGTGTTAGCAGCACAAAGCGCTGCTCCAGCGAAAGACCTATTGTTGTGAGTTTTCCGGGAATGGGGCACAGGGGGTGGTTACGCGCTTCACCTCGGCGATTTCATCTCGAGGACGCGCTTCTGTAGTCGGGCTTGCATCACGTGTGCAGACTCTCCAGGGCGCTGCAGATCTGTTTTCGCGATTGCGCCTAATGACTTCCGTGTCTCGTTTTTTTATTAGGCAAGTTGCACGCGCTTTTTTTTTTGCAGGCAAGTGGCACGCGCTTGACTCTCCAAGGCGCTGCAGATCTGCGCTGCAGATCTGTTGTTGTGATCGCGCCTAATGACTTCCGCGTCTCTAATTATTTTAGGCAAGTGGCACGCGCTTCTGCTGGCCGTGTGCAGACTCTCCTGTGCGCTTCAGTTCAGATGTTGTTAACTAATGTGCTTGGTGATTTTTATTTAACCAAGGTGTTAAAAGTGGCAAAGGTACGTTAAAAGCCGCCTCACTGGGACTATGGTTGCTTTTAAATTCCAAAGCATTACCACGTCTCAAACTTTGTAACCCTTCTTGTCACTGACACCATCACGGTTAAAAAAATTGGCTTACAATATATCATTTCTACGATAGCTCTCATGTTATGGAATTAATTAAAATCAACAAGTTATGTAAAAAGCTGCCTCACTGCCGCTTCTGCTGGCCCTGTGCACACTCTCCTGTGCGCTTCAGTTCAGCTGTTGTGAACTAATGTGATTGGTGATTTTTATTTAACCATGGTGGGCTCTCATGTTATGGAAATATTTAAAATCAACAAGTTATGTAAAAAGCCGCCTCACTGCCGCTTCTGCTGGCCCTGTGCACACTCTCCTGTGCGCTTCCGTTCAGCTGTTGTGAACTATTGTGATTGGTGCTTTTTAGATCTCGCTAGTGTTAGCAGTGCATAGTGCTGTTCCAGCGAAAGACCTATTGTTGTGGGTTTCCTGGGAATGGCTGAGAGGGGGTGGTTACGCGCATAACCTTGGCGATTTCACCCCGAGGACACGCTTCAGCTGGCAGGCTCGCATCACGTGTTCAGACTCTCCTGGGCGCTGCAGCTCTGGTGTTGTGAACGTGCGGAACGTGCCTAATGACCGCGCCTAATGACTTCCTTCTATCAGTCTAGCCGTCAATGTGCCCCGAT
This sequence comes from Lissotriton vulgaris, assembly GCF_964263255.1. Taxonomy (NCBI): domain Eukaryota; kingdom Metazoa; phylum Chordata; class Amphibia; order Caudata; family Salamandridae; genus Lissotriton; species Lissotriton vulgaris. Next base: position 289,792,432 of record NC_141697.1, on the reverse strand, counting down.
GCCCCCACTCCCCGGGTCTCTCATACTCCTCTCGTCCTGTCCCCCGGTAGTGGCGCTGCACGGGATTCGCAGGCGGCTAGCTCCCTTCCCTTCACAGGAGCGCAGGGTAGGCTCCCGTCCGCTTCCTGTCTGTGCTGGTGGCCCCGCCCTCAAGCAGGCAGTCCCAGGCAGTCCAGCCTGGCTTCCTGTGTCTCGCCCGTGCAGAGGGACCGGAAACACTCATTCCAAGAAAGGTACGTTGCTTGTAGTGGTCGGCATTTGCTTGCAGCGTTTCTCCGTAGTGTCTACCAACTTTGTTTGATGCGCTCTAAGCTTTCAATTAGCTAGATAAGAATATTTACATTTTAAAGAGCTGCGAATGTTGCTGTATACAAAGAGGCGCTATAGGCCAAGAATCACACAAGCTGATGAAGTGGGGAGCCGGGATCCCAAACTAGGTTTCTTCTTCTTCGAGAGACACACTTTCTGCTCTGCCCCAGCTCACCTCAGTCTAAAGTTCCAATGCTCACTCTGACCTGAATGGCAAATGTATTTACTCTTATAGTCTTAGATAAACGTTACCATTTATAGACTATTTTAGGAGGAAAAAAGATTGCCTCAGCTGTGCGAGATCCTGTCTTCCTTGGATCCTCCTGTTGGGCAGACTTCACTGCAGGCTCTCTGAGCTGGATGCACCCTGTTTAGTGGCCTCCTTATGCCGGGTGAGACCACCGCCTTTATCCTCTGGGAATCTCTCCCAGCCTCTCATGGCCCTTCCTGTGAGATTCAAGTAGACCTCTTCTCTGAGGTATTGAGCCCCCTCACACCCCATTGGGCCCCTGCATGCGGGCGTAAAGCCTTGAAGCACCCTCTCTGGGGCTTTGCCTGTGTGGCGCTCAGTCCGATGCCCACAGCCCTCATTCTAGGCCCTGCCTGTACAGTGCAGCTCGCCAAGATCCCCTCCGGGCTCTTTGCCTGAGGGGAGCCAAACCACTGTCCCTCCATCGAGGACCCCCTTGGGGTGCGCATCCACCCATTCCTATTTGTACTGCAGAGTGCAGAGCCACTGCCCCTTCCTCTTGGCCTGGCCTGTGGGGCTTATAGCGCGATGTTTCTGCCTGTAAAGGGCATCTGTGCATGAAACCCACTCACTGAGCCCCGTCTGTGGAATGCAGGGGTAATGTCCTTCAATCGATGCCCCCCATGCGGTGCGCATCCCCCCAACCCTTTCCCATTTGTACTGCAGGGCCAGAGTGCAGAACAACTGGCCCTTCCTCGTGGCCTGGCCTGTGGGGCTTATAGCGAGATTTCTCTGCCTGTAGAAGGCAGGTCTCCATTAACCCCCTTCCTGCTCCCACACCTGCGGAATGCAAGGGGTAATGTCCCTCGGTCCGTACCAGTTCCCGCTCCCTCACACTCTGACACTTTCAGCTTCTGCTCTGCCTTTCCCCTCCGGGTTGAGGGTCCTGCGGGTGGGTGCGCTGCTCGATGGGACTTGGGAGCCCCCTCCCCACATATGCTCCCAAGTACTGAGTGCTTTAACGCCAATTAGGGGCGGCTGCCACACAGACCCATTGAGCGCTGCCGGCCCCTGAATGCTTCTGCCTAGAAATGAACACGAGGCGGGGAGTGGGTGAATGGTCAGGAGAAGGGGCTCTCCCGATGGAAGGGGCGGGGAGCTATGATTTTATGGAGAGCTCAGAAGCAGCGCCTTTCAGATTTATGTGCACTTCGACAACCGCAAGATCTGAGGAACCCCTTCGAGGGGGCTTCAGAGGGACTTTTGCAACCTTCTCAAAGCGGGCTGGGGCTGGTCTCTGGAGGGGCTTGGCATCAATAGTAACGTTTCCAAATTACCATCATGACTCTAAGCAATAGCTTGCTTAATCTTCCCGACGGCCCCCAGCGCCTAGAGACCCTTACGGGTGATTGTGCCACTTTACAAATGTGGATTATCATGTCATATGCTGGGATTCCCATATAACTGTAATTACTAATCAAAGGCCTGCTTAATATCCCACCCGCATTCTGTTAGCCCCGCACAGCTGGTCAGGGGGCGTCCTCCGCAGAGGGGTCAGCGCTGCTGCTGCCCTCACACTGCACTACAGCTAGTGCATACTGGCCGGGGTCTGCAGGAAAACGCACAGCTGATACAGCGCCTCTCAAGAGACAACCGCGTGGGAGCTATGCAAATGTTTATAAGTGTGAATGCCGTAGCACTGGTGCCTCTCTGGTGCCTATTAGAATCGCAAGTCCTTGGAGAAAAAAACAATTTTGTGTTTGTAATCATTTTGGTGCATTTAAGACAGAGCTCCACTGAACTTCATCTTAAAAGGATGCCCTGCCACGGTCTAAGGCAGCTCTGTGCCACCATGGCTCACTGCTTTTCTCTGCCCGGCCACAGGCTCTGGTGACTTGAGAAATCCGTGGCTCACAGGGTTCGGGTGGCTTCCTGACACTGTGGAACTGTTCCTTCTATGTTGTCTCAGGGATACCCATCTCTGTCGGAATCTGGCCTTCCCCTGGCACGGCTAGCATTGGGATGCTGTGGTTCACAGTACTCTGCGCCGCCACAGGCGGGAGCTCACTAGAGTCAAATCTTTATTTGCACAGTTCATTAAAACAAGCATTTGCAATACAATTGGTCTTGCATTTGCGAGTGTTTGAGCTATTGGCATTGTAAATGTCAGTCGAAACTACGCATGTGCGGGCTTGACCGTTACTAAAAATAGCCTGTTGCTGGGCAAACTCGAGTGGTCAGTGGCACGGACAAAGGACTAAAGGGCACGCTGACCACGAGGCCGCTCTTTCTCTAAAATGGCCTCCGTAACATTCAAAATGGCGTTTTCAAGTAAGGCCAAGATAAGAGAAATAACGTGTAGCAAAGCTAAGCGCTAACCCAGTCATTGTCAAATTACGACAGACGACCCTTTTAGCGTTTAGCTGAAGCTACCTCATAATGGACATAATCAGGATACTCATCCTCTATATCGATGGACATAATCTGAGCCACTTCTTTATGAAGCATTAATTCATTTTGGGCAAAAGCTCGCCTAGATGGAATACAAGCTGATAAACACATAGAACATAATGCAGGGCCACATTGTATACAAAGGCATAAGAAGAAGAATATCCCAATTATGATACATAAAATTGTCAGTAGCTTCCAGCCCCATGTACTAAGCATTGACCAGAACCACCCCGAAAAGGTCCATGTACCATTGTCCGGATGTATCTCAGCAGCAATTTTATGCAATTTGGATATGGCATCATATACAGACGGTGAATTGTCTGGCACGTAAACACAGCAGCTACTTCCGATAATTCGGCATGACCCCACCCCCCCCCCCCGATCAGCTAGAACTACATCTAGAACCATCCGGTTCTGAAGCGTTACGATTCTAGATACTTGAAGTTCTTCAGTTATATTCCCCAATGCAAAGGCAGTATCATTAGCAACAGCTTCAACAACACGAGTTAATCGTCGTATTTTCCGACTATTCAGAGCAGCTCCCACAAATGAAAACAAACCCACGTTAAAATCTACATATTGTTGCAGTGCAGTATCGGTTTGGTCAATATCTTCAAGGACTACAGTTCTTTTGACTCTGTTTAGCACAAAGTCGTGATACAAAACATAATCATTATGGTACATTGGTGGGGCAATGAATACAGGGGGCAATACAAAAGAAATGTAACATGTGCCTAACCATCCTAACGGGAGACGATGATAACCTTTATTACCACATATGAAGTATGTATTTCGGGAGGCTACAAATGAAATGCCATTCGGACTATCAAAGGTAAGTGTGGTGTTACATTCACTTCTGCCAACCGGGATTGTACCTGTATTACATATACAGAGATCAGCCTTCGTATCTATAACATTAATAACATGGGAATTGGACATGTTAATATCCCGTTGGTTACTGTAAATTCGGGGTGCAGATACGTTGTCGGGGCGGTACTCTTCCCATTCAAACCGAGTACCCTCAGCTTGTGGATAGCCGTCTCGATCATGGTAGCATATCTTATTTAAACGGAAGAGCAACCCCCCTTTTGTCGGCCAGCGCAAAGTGAACAGGAGAGTGTACCAGGCATTGCAAGACCCATTGTGGGAAAAAGGGAGCGGGATAAGCGGGGTGCCTCCTTTCTTCTGATGTCCAGGCAACATCCCACATACCCAACAGTTAGAAGTGTTCGTCATATTATGAGTATGATGCAAGATTTGAATGAAGCTATTATTCAAGTAAGTCTGTCGGTGCCGTTCTTCATGATATGGTAAGGTGAAATGAAAATGTTCAGATGGAGCCGGGGTAGTCGGTAGCAAATGTTCTCGTACAGGTACCACAAGTTCTACTACCCAGGCTATCACAGCTATCACCACAATTGTCAATACAAACAATACAGCACCAAGAATTCTTTTGTCTCGTGATGCAGAAGACGCCATCGTTCAAAAGAGTTCACAATGTCTCAAATATACAACTAAAAAAAACGTGAGTGCTGAGCTCCGAGGTAGCCGTTGTTTTCTTCTCCGGGGTCAAGACGGGTGTCGCTACTCTTGGCAGAACTGATCCCCCCCCCCCTTGAGATTCCCGGCTTCCGTTTCACAAACCTGGAGCGGTAACTCAACCAGTCTCGCACCAAAAAAAAAAAAATCTTCCTATTATCGTGGTCGCAGATTGTATCGTTGTTGTCCAGAAACAGTGTGGTCCGGGAAGACTCCCTCCAATTCGGCCGACGTCACAGCTGGGCTCTTTTCCTCATCCAAGATATCTCTGTAGTCAGATAGCACAGTAGGATTCACCAGGTCCGGAGAGACACGGCGGCAGTGAGTTGAATGCACCCACCACTTCCTGTTGGTCACTCGCACAGCCGTTCGAGTTGCAAGCAGAACTTGCTCGGGGCCACGCCACCTCGGTTCCAAGCTGTTTGTTCTCTCAAAGGATTTAACCATCACGTAATCTCCAGGACGAAGATTGTGAGCCTCTCATTAGAGTTGTCAGGGAGCGCTTCTCGAACCTGTTGGTGAATAGAGAGTAAATCATTTGTTAATCGTGCTAAATAATCGTTCATCATTATACAAGGCACATCATGTAACAATCGAGGCTTAGGAACTCCCCATATATTCATTGGCCTTCCAAACACCACTTCATAAGGTGTGAGGCCAGTTCGAGAGTGGGGCACTAATCTAATAGAGAGTAACGCTAACGGCAAAGCATCCGGCCACTTCAAAGACGTGGATGCCACAATCTTAGCCAACTTTAGTTTCAAAGTGGCATTGTACCGTTCGACAAGACCTGCTGACTGAGGATGGAACACAGCATGGAACTTTTGCTGAATCCCCAATCCCTTCAACACATATTCCACAATTTTCCCAACAAAATGAGGACCATTATCACTCCACAAAAATTTGCAAACGCCATATCGAGGGAAGTACTCTTTGAGCAAAACCTTAGCTGTTGTCAAAGCTGTATTATCCTTCGTGGGGAAGGCCTCAACACATTTGCTAAAGGCACACACCACCACTAAGACATACTTAAGGTTATTGCAACGCTCGAGCTGGATATAATCCATTTGTAGTACCTCGAATGGTGCAGAAGGTGGAACAAACCCTCCTTTCGGAGTATGCGTCCCTTTTGCAGGATTGTGCTGTAAACATATCAAACAGGTCTGCACTACTCTCCTAGCCGTGTTAGCAATCTCAGGATGCTCCCAAACTCGTGTTAGTAATCGAGTAATTGCAAGAGCTCCAACATGTGCCAACCCATGTGTCATCTGGACCATCGCTTGCAAGTAAGCTGCAGGCAATTTCCATCGTTCTATATCCTTGCTCCTCCAACAACCCTCATCATCCAGCACCCCCTCTGCTGCCCATGTTACAAGTTCTGCTTCAGTCGCTGATTTCTGGATGTCTAATATCTCCGCTCTAGCATCATGCCATCGCTCGGCCTGCGACTTCACTACATACATGGGGGAGTCATTTCGTGACATAGCTGTTTGTCTTGCTATACTGTCTGCAAAGGCATTACCTTATCCCACTTTGTCAGTGACCTTCTTGTGTGCACTGCATTTGATTATCGCTACTTTCTTTGGACAAAGTAACGCGTTTAGGAGATCACACACTAGTTCTCCGTGCATGATGTGTACTCCATGCGAAGTCAAAAACCCACGTTCTCCCCAGAGTAGGCCAAAGTCATGCGCTACTCCGAAGGCGTACCGGCTGTCTGTGTAGATGTTCACACATAATTTTTTGTAATAGCAAATACCCAGGCAGACTTCAAACACAAAAGCTGGCTAAATAGTCAAAATAAAAACATAAATGTGTACTGAATAAAAAGTAATGCAATGGACTGGAATGATATCAAAAATGATTGAAATTTAATAGAAAATACACTCTTTACATAAAATACATAAAAAACATGTGGCTATTATTTAAATTTACATTAGAAGCACATCATGATACATAAAAAAAGGATCTTTTGTTTTCCTTTTTGTGAAGATTAGGGCTGTGTGTCAACGCGTTTCGACAAAGTCTTTTGTCTTCATCAGGACTAGTAGATAGTCAGCCACTCTCTCTAAAAATAGAAACGTATTTAGGTGACTATTAAAAAGACACAGTTCATTGCATAAGTATTTTCTATGTGGACCACAGAGTGTTCTCAAATTGATAGAAAAATTTCTATTAGCCAGACTTATATTGTAATATAGACAACAAGTAAAAATATATACAGTTGGAAAATCAATATAGTAAATAAGATGAACACATTCTACATACATACACATAAATATACATATACAATATATACATAAGTTCAGTCAAATACTAAACCTAAGTAACCATACAATGATGAATCTAAATGACAATTATTTAATAGAAATTAGCGTAACATTTAGGGGACTACAACAAGATGATAAGGCATGGTTAACTTAACAGTCGATCATTGGGTTTCATAAAAGAGGTTATACAAAAAATTACATTTAGAGACGACCATTTAGTTACATTGAACTAGTGGAGTGAAGTAGATTAAGACTGACCATTTAAACTAGAAAATAGTCATGTCTTATACTATTCATGCGGTTTTTTATGACTAATAGTTATTCCAGTTTCCTGACCTATCTATACTCTTTAAAGATATGGATGGACTTTAGTTTTGTTGATATGGGGTGGACCTTTTGACAGTCCAACTGCTTACCTAAAGAAATCTTTTTGGTCAAAGTAGTTCAGTGTAGATGGAGTAAGGCGCTTTCGTTTTGTTTGCTTCTTGCAGTCTATTATTTTAACTATTTTTTAAAAAAGAAATGTGTTAAGGCATTATAGTGGTACAATATCCTTATAAGCTTATCTTTAATTCAGCCTAAGATTCTGTCCATTAATCAGCTCACCTGTTGAGATAGTATTTAAAGCGGCCTTCTTTTTTTTCTCTTTCTTTCACTTATTACTTGATTATTCTTTAAAAGAGGAAGAACGGGGATCTCAGGATGCGTTTACTCATATGGCAGCCAGGTGTTTTGAACAATATACTACATTACTGGTCCATTTCACTAAAGAGGAAGGACATAAAAAAAAAGGATTTCTTTCAAAATGCTTGCTTTAGCGTCTAAGGTTACCAAAGTCAACTTCACTTGTCAATGTTTACCTTACGTACTTGTGTCTCCTTTTCAAAGGGTGCAGGATGCAGTTCCTAGAAAAGGCTCTTTATAGCTTTGGAGCGAATCAACGGGACGCAGTGTATGTTGGTTAAAAGGCGCGTGGTCAAACTGGTGCAGGCACTAAGCGAGGAAAAAAATGTTTTTTTTAAACGATTACAAACCTAATCAGAGGGTTCAAGCGGGAGTTTTTTTAAAAACCTGATTTGGTATGTAAGGTTACCACATCCATATTGCATTATAGATATTTACCTTACGCGCTTGTATCTCCTTTTTAGAGGATGCCGTGATGCAATTCTTAGAAAAGCTCTTTGTAGCTTTTGCGCGAATCGAGGGATGCGGTAAATGCCGGTCTAGATGCACGCGGTAAAAGTGATACAGGCACTAGACAAGGGAAAGAAAAAACCCCTTCGGTTACAAGCGTGATCAGAGGGTTTAGGCGGGAGATTTAAGAGGCTCGTCCAAACGTGGCGAGGATGGAGCCGCGAGAGCAAATGCACCCTCAGCATAGAGTATGCCGAAATAGTTTCGCGCTCTTACCGTTTCGATAGGTGTGCTGCTGCTCGAAAAAAGGGTCCTCCTTCAACGATTCCGGATAGATGAATGGCGTTTGTACCTAGTCCTTTTACTCTTGGTATTTATACAAGTAAGAACCGCCTCTATTTAAAGCGGCAGGATCACTATTGCTATTTATACAGGTAAGAACCGCCTCTATTTAAAACGGCAGGGTCTCGACAGCTGCAGTTCTGTTTAGAGGTTTCTCAAAGGGAGGCATACTAATTCATATCCGCAAATATTAAGATAGCATACATAATGATTTCGAATAAATAGACATCGACTGAATGGTTGACATTATGTCAACTTAGTGTAAATTTTCGTCTGTTATGACGACCGTGCAGATATATCCTATAGATGTCAGAATTAGGTCATATGTAAAAAACCATGTGACCAAATTATATAATTGCATTTTCCCATGGTAACTCTTGGTTTAAACCGTGCTCAAAAGTCCCAAGGGTAAATATCCAAAAGACTTCTCTTTTTCTACGGATAGCATCCCCTCCTTGATTTTTCTGCAGATTAATTTTTTCTAAGATGCGCCATCTCAAATCCTCAGGTTTATGTTTATATTCCATAAAATGATTCACCAAGGGTGCTGTGGTCTTCAGTGTCTTAATGGCTGACCTATGCTCGGTTAACCTGGTCTTGATAGCGCGGGATGTCTCCCCCACGTATCCAAGATTACAGGGACAAATGACTAAATATACGACATTTTTAGTGTTACAGGTCCAGAGTTCTTTTGCTTGAATTTTAATTTTATTGAATTCCATTGTTTCACCTGTTATGACTGTATCACAGGACTGACAAGTGCCACAGCGGGAGGTACCCTTGATGGCATTTGACCCAGTGATTGATTTCTGGATAAAGGGGGTGTCCTTATTCTTTACTTTGTGTCGGGAGTGCACTATTTGATCTTTTAAATTTTTATTTCGTTTGTGGGCGAACATAGGTTTCTGCAATTTGGGTTCATCATTTTGGACATTTAAAAGATGCCAGTTAGAATTTATTATTTGTCTGACTGTCGAATCCATGGTAGAATGTTTAGTGATACACACTAATTTGGGGTCTGTCTTCTGTTTTTGTGAATATAATAGGGTATCACGATCATAAAATCGTGCTCTCTTATAAGCTCCTCTCACCAAACGGTGGGGATACCCTCTCTCAATGAATTTAAGTTTCATTTTCTCTGCCTGCGTGTCAAAATCTCTTATGTTTGTGCAGTTCCGCCTAACTCTCAAAAATTGAGAGAAGGGGATGCTGTCTCTTTGGCAGCGCGGATGGTAGCTCTTAAAATGTAAAAGGGTGTTTCGCGCAGTGGGCTTCGTAAATAGTTCTACTTCGAGGATGCCGTCTTTGTTTTGAATATTTATGTCCAGGAACTCAACTTTATTTTCATTTATATGTGCAGTGAATCTTAAATTTTCATCTGTGAGATTCAACCACAGTAAAAATTCATGCAAGGTCTGTCTCCCATTGGTCCATATAAAGAATATGTCGTCAATATAACGATACCAATGAGAGACAGACTCAAAAAATGGTGCCACCTCATTATAAATGATCTTATCTTCGAACATGATCATATAGATGTTTGCGATCGATGGGGCCATAGAAGCCCCCATGCTTACTCCCTTAATTTGTTCACACATAAACCAGCACTCAGTTCGCAGGCTCTTGTCAAAGCTATCAGCTCCGCTGCTTGGGCCGATTTCTGTGGTATCCATGCTGTTTCTACCACCGTCTTAAGTGTCGTGATCGCATAGGCTGCAGAAGTTGTGCCGTCTGGCAGCCTCAAACACGATCCATGAACCCACAGTTCCCCATCCACATCTGGAAGTGGCATATCCTGTAAGCCGACACGACCCTTTGTTTGTTCTTCGGTCAGGAAAACACAATCATGGTGCTCTTCCTCTTGGCCCTCAGCAACCGGATATGGCAATAAAGTGGCAGGGTTCAGGGTAGCGCATCTTTTCAGTGTGATATGTGGCGCCAGAAGTGTAAGCTCATATCCTGTTAAACGTGCGCTCGTAAGATGCTGTGTTTTCGTTTGATTTAACAGGGCATCTACTGCATGGGGAACTAGCACCAACAGTTTGTGCGACAAAACTATTCCCTCACTCTGTCGTATAGCTACTGCTGTTGCTGCAACCGCTCGGAAACACCCAGGTAACCCTCGCGATACAGGATCAAGGATGGCTGAGAAATACGCACATGGCCTCTGCTTATCCCCGTGTGTCTGCACTAACACTGATAACGCGCACCCATCTTTCTCGTGCACGTACAACGTGAAAATCTTTGTGTAATCTGGTGTACCTAACACGGGTGCAGAGCAAAGAGCCTGTCTCAATTGATCAAAAGCATTTTGACAATCATCTGTCCATTCAAGGGGCATTGGTGTAGTTTTGGACAATAACGCTAACAAAGGTTTGATAATGTGCGAAAACCCCATGATCCACTGTCTATAAAAGGACGTTAGTCCTATGAAGGCGCGTACATCTCTCTGAGTGCGGGGGATTGGTGTATCTAAAATTGCTTGAATTCGATCAGACGTTAATGCACGCCCCTCCTTAGACAAAAGATGACCGAGGTAGGTCACCTTTGGTCTACAGTATTGTAGCTTTTTCTTAGAAACGTTATGATTATTCTGAGCCAAAAAGGAGAGCAAGGCAAGCGTACTTTCCTCACATTGTGCATAGGTATCTGCAACTAATAGGAGATCATCAACATATTGGATAAGGGCTACTCCAGATTGCAATTCAAATGAATCAAGCTGTCTTTTTAAAGCCTGGCTATAAATGCTAGGACTCTCTGTGTAACCTTGAGGAACACGACAAAATCTATACGATTTATTATTTAACGTAAAGCCAAAGAGGTATCTACTGTCAGGATGGATGGGAATGGAAAAGAACGCATTTTTAAGGTCAATAACAGAAAAGGTCATTGCAGTTGGGGGAACCAGGGTAAGCAAAGTCGTGATGTCAGACACCACCGGGTACTGGGGAATGACAATTTTGTTAATTTCTCTCAAGTCAATAATAAATCAATAGACTTTGTCGTCAGTGTCTTTCTTAAGGATCGGAAGAATAGGGCTGTTACAGACATTGTAAGGAACTTCCTCCACTACTCCTGCAATAATCAAATCCTGTACAATGTGCGTCAGGGCAATTTCACCTTCCCTGGATATCTTGTACTGCGGTACACGTAGCAAAGATACTCCCTCCTTGACAGTAATTCGAATAGGCGGGATGAGCATCTGTCCCACATCCGTATCTGAGGTTGCCCATAACGTGTGTGGGAGAGAGGCTAATGCTTCAATTTCCTTCATTGTACAAAATCTGCCTGAATCTGGGTAATTGTCATTCAAAATAACCCGCACTCCTTCAGGAGCGCAGCGTATCGTTGCTCGAAAATATTTGAGCAAATCAATGCCCATAATATTGTCTGGAGTGTGGGGCGACAGCAAAAATGGACAAAAACTAAAAAATCTGTCAATACAAAATGCAAGAGGTTGTGATAATGGGCTTGGAGAGGGTGTGCCATCGAACCCTATACATGTTATCATTTCAACAGACAGGGGAGCCCTTGGAACCAGGTTTTTAGACAAAGCACTACGAGTAGCTCCTGTGTCAACTAAAAACTGATCAGTAGAACCCAAAATGCCCGCTGATACATATGGACCTCTTTGATCTACTGGCACTTCAACCGATTCCACACCCCATCCGACGCAATCCTATGCATGCACATAATCCTGACTCTCCACATTCTCACCCTCCGATATCTGATACTGATTTCGCTGATCAAAGGTGTTTCGTTCATCCTGACCACGACCCCTCGCTTCAAACCTACCACGATCACCTACGCCACCCCTCGCTCCCGAATAACTATTACGTGACCTTCCACCTCCTCGACCACGCTGACTACGTTGTTCACGAAGCACCGGACAATCTTAAGCCCAATGCCCAAACTCTTTACAATATGCGCATTGGTCCTCAGCAATATCAGTACGACCATAAGACGCATTACCCCCTCCTCGCCTGCCTCTATCATTCCCTCTAGATTGCGCACCACGAACCTGTGCCAACATCACCTTCGTTTTCAATTCCTTCACTTTCTTATCAACACTTCCTTTAGCCTCTATTTCCTGTCGCTCGTAATACTGAGCCATGGTTAACAAAGACGCAGGGGTCGCTGTGGTCCAGGAACTTTCACTTGTTTTCAGCCGTTTTGCAATCTCCGGTAGGAGATTAGACACATACTTATCGACAAACAGATGCCTACCCGTATCGTCTGTTAACGATTGCCCACTGTAATCATGAAACGCTTCTTCAAAACGTGTGAAGAAGTCAGATACCGACTCGTCTTGTTTCTGTTTGCACGAGGCTAGCATAGTCCAATCGATCTTTTTAGGGGGAACAAGCATTTTTTATTTATTCAAAATAGCTGTTGGAAGATCTAAAATTAGCAGACATGGTTTGCATGCAGGCTCCCTGTCTAAATCAGCCTGGCTTATCTCTTTCCAGGTTGCCCCAAACATCGCTTGATCATCAAACTTACGAATCGCTCCCCACATATGAGGGGGGAGAATTAATCCAAAGAAAAGATCTATATCAACAAGCGTCATAACACAAGAAGAAATAGCCCCCTCTACTCCTTCATAGAAAGCTGCCGGATTTTTACGGGGATCAGGTAAGGCATTTTTCAACGCCATAACATCCGCTCTATTCCAAGGCGTATACACCCAATTATATATAAAATACCCTTTTGCATCTACTGACGTTTTATCATCGTCTGTGCCTTGCCCTTTAGGGGGGACATACAAAGGTGCAGCCTCACGCATAGGCATAACATGCACTTTAGAATTCTTATCTGCTCCAAAGATAGAACACTCTTTGGATTTCTCCGTCGAATCTGGCAAGGACTTCTCCGCGGCTTTTTGTGCTTCCCGCAATCTGGACGCCTCATCCCGTAGTTGGACCAATCGTAAGAAAAAGGTATCCGCATCTGAAATAGCAAATAAACCTTTACGCATTTGCTCATGATAGACTGAAACATCCTTAGGTTCTAAGTCCTCTGAATTCTTACGAAACCGCTCAATAACTTCATCCGCAAAAGTACCTAAAAAACACATCTGTTCTCGTTCCGACCACTTATTCCTTTCAGCATTAAGTTCTGACATAGTAATTCTATTCAAGTTCAATTTTCTAGCAAACCCTCGTAATTCCGAAGCTCTCTCATCTGTTAACCTCGTACTCGTCTTATCCTGACCTTCATCACCGGAATCCTCGGTCGGAGCCGTAGGCTGAACATACAGAGTCGGAGACCGATCTAATAATGAAAAATCATCAACTTCATTAGTAAGGACAGGATAAAGCGGACGTCGAATAGGAAATTGACTGGTCGTTTGCAAATTACGTTCCCGTGCCTCCCTCTCTTTCTTCTCCTGTGACTCCTTGTCCTCCAGCTGTAAAGCTTTATCTCGAGCAGCCTTGCGCTGCTCTTTTTCCGCCAAGGCAATCTCACGCTTCATTCGTTCACGCACTGCTTTCTCCCACATTCGCACACAATCAAACATGTCCTGTCTAGACCTGCGCTGAAACAAACATTGCTCCACAAACTGAACCTTTGGTAAATCAAACGACCCATGTAGTGGCCATTGCAACTCGGGATCAGATTTGGTATATTTGTTCCATAATTTACTGTACAGTATAGGGGGAAGACCAAATTTCACATACATTTCACGATTAGGGGTCCCCTCTGGGGGAGCCGGCTGAGATTCATTTAGCCTATATGTGGTACCATTTCCAAGACAGCACATCCCTCGAAGTGTGCTTAAAACAGGCATGTTTCAAAAAGTACCACGAACACGTGATACCGCAAAATGGCACGTACGATACTTCACAAATGCGCCGCTCAAAGTAAAAACAAAATTAGAGAAACATCTCTACATGCCTGCCTATGTGAAGTGCACTGCACATATGTGTTCAAATTCACAAAATCAAAATGTTAGCTAACTCAAATCATAGTCACATTCATAGAACTTCAGTAAGCGTCCGCAGACTGCCTTACCAATCACAATTCTTACCCAAATCTCAAATATCCAGATTCCAACTGCCAAGGTCTTTGATCAAATCAGCCAAACAGGCACTGTACAGCAACGCAGATGAGCAGGATCTCAGTCAGAGACCGGCGCCACCTGGAAGGTCAGATCAGAAGGAAGGGAAGAAAACACAGTGGGTGCCAAGACTCGGGTCACTCAGTGGCAGCGTGCGCGTCTATGGCGAGTTTCCAATCCTTCATCACGACCTCTCCTTCGGGCATCCGAGTCGCCGATGAGTCCCTTCGTGGTCGCCAATTTGTGGTATTGGGTTCTCCAGGCCTACATACTCCGCAGAATACCCACTACACCATAAGAACTGTTGGCACGGAAACTAGAAAATGCAAAAGACAAGTTTATTAAGACCCCATGCGGTGGTGGTACATTCCTACAGCACCCTTCGGTAATGCAAGAAGTATCACACCGAACATCGGTGTGAATCCTTCTTTTATACAGGTTTCAAACATAAGAAAGGTAGGCGGTACATGGTAACAGAGTTTCGGTACATATATGGTCATTTTTGGAGCACAGCCAACTCATGGGAAGAGATACAACACCACTGGTCAGTTTGGTGAAACATTCCTAAGGGGTGACTGGTCAGTCGAAACTACGCATGTGCGGGTTTGACCGTTACTAAAAATAGCCTGTTGCTGGGCAAACTCGAGTGGTCAGTGGCACGGACAAAGGACTAAAGGGCACGCTGACCACGAGGCCGCTCTTTCTCTAAAATGGCCTCCGTAACATTCAAAATGGCGTTTTCAAGTAAGGCCAAGATAAGAGAAATAACGTGTAGCAAATTACGACAACACTACCCCAAGAGATATCTACCAAGTAAGAATTTGTAGAAAATAGTATAAAGATGCCCTGGTCTGGCGAAAGGAGGCACTGAAGGAGGAAGCCTAGAGTAAGTTTATTGAGGCTAGTACCATCAAGAGTAGCACCATGTTTTGGAGCATTATCAACAGCCCTCTCCTGGCATTGGACACAGCAAACGCCCTATATGCCCATATTACAGAGAACACATGGCTTGACCACTTCGAGGTAATGTTTTGGTGTCCTCCGGTTCAGAGTGCTTCCTGTGGAGTAGGAGTGGACAAATCAGCCCTCCTCTATCTCGGAGGGGGAAGTCAGGTCAGTTATAGCTGGGTTGACCTGTAATAAGGCTCCAGGGCCAGATGAAATTCCCCCCGATTTTATATTTCCAACTTGGAGTTGTGGGCTCCCGTTCTTACCTCAGTTATCAATGCAGCTGTCAGAGATGGTTACCTGGCCATCTACTATTGTCCCAGTTTTGAAAAAAGGAGGAATAGAGACAGCACACACTGCTTTAGGTCCATCTCACTGTTGGATTCTGTGGTCAAAGTGGTTGGATGCAGTTTATTGGACAGGTTGTCAAGCTGGGCCGTCGACAGTAACATCCTGTCAGATGTCCAATATGGCTTTCGCCCTGGTCGATCATCTGGAGACCAATGTCTGAACCTATTTATAATTCTGAACAAGTACACAGTTGCCCATCCTGCTACTATTTATCTGGCCTTTATGGACCTGTCCTCCACGTTCGATTGTGTGAATAAATGTAAGTTGTGGCAGACTTTGCTAACTATGGGGGTCGACAGGGATATCGTCATTTTTTTACAAGATCTCCATCGAGACACGAAGGCTGAGGTCAGATATTCTATTGATTTTAAGGTCAAAAGCCGGTTTCCTATTCAGAGAGGGGTCCAACAGGGTTGTATCTTGGCCTCGTTGTTATTTAACGTATACATAAATAACCTAGAAAAGGTGTTCCTGGAGACCAAGGTGGATTATCCTCAGGTGTGACGGTGTGGCTTTCCTGTTCTTTTGCATGCAGATGATGCTGTCTTGATGGCCAGGAGTGAGAGGGGTTTGGAAATGGTGCTAAATTCTTTTGCTCAATTCATGGAAGATCATGACCTGTTGGTCAACAACTCAAAGTCCTATGTGATGCAAGTAGGTGCCCACTCAAGCAGGCCGTACACCTTTAAGGTTTGACCCATCCTGGTCCCTAGGACAAGTGTCTTCTCCTATTTGGGGGTTCAACTGGATGCCAAGATGAACTGGGGGCCCTAAAAATTCATAAGAAGAATTACCTTCCCCGTGCGACTGCGGCTAGTTTAAATTTCACCTTTAGATTGGGCAAATGACCATTTGGGGCAATATTGCAGCTCTACAGGGCTGAGAGAGCGCAATTTGAATGAAACATATGTCCGTACCATATTTACAAGCTTATAGCATAAAGTTAGAAGTCGTAATGTAAAGTTAGCCTATGTAATTTAGGTGATAAGAAAATGTATTTGTATTTACTCTAGAATATGCATTAGAATTAGAAAGGCCTGTATACATAGTGGGCTAATATAGAAATGTGAAAATGCTTAAGAACAGTAGAACATGCTAAACAGAATGTATGTATGCAATAATCAAACGGAGAAATAGTTGCAATGTAAATTGAAGAAATGTGCAGACTATATAGCACTGTGTAGGAACGAGAGTATAACGTTGTATTTTTATGTAGCATGAATTCGATTATAAAATGATTTGCTAATTCGATTATATATATATGTGTGTTAAAAGTCATACCGTATGGAAGAGTTTGTAGGAATTTTAGAATGGTGAGTTCATATGCTATTTTAACCTAACGGACCAAGGGTTCGCAAGAGTGCAGTCCACTGCATATAATTTAGTGGCCTCACAGGAATAGGGGGATAGCTTTGATCTGTACGTGCGAGCCAAGAGTCAAAGGTCTTGTTAAATTTAAGTGACAATACTGGACGGAGTTTATGGCCTAGTGAGATAAGGGACGCTTGGAATTTGGGGTCTTGTTTCGAAGTGTCTGTTCTAAGTGACCAAGGGGGTTATAATAACAACTGTAATGAATAGGGCTCTGTTGAGGTGATAGACTTTGGTTTGAAAGTGTCAACTGGAATGTCATGAGGTTACCAGCACGAAGACGGCGCCATGAGAAGCAAGGTCAACTTAACAGACGACGCGAAGAGACGAAACTATGAAAAAAAACAGAAGCGGGACTACGTGAAATGTGTACATGGTGGGCGTCTCAAGTGGGCGTTCCATCCATACTGTGATTTTGTATTTAGGGACAGCACCCCGGGGAGAAGACAGAACGCAAGAGAGCAGATGGCCTGAGAGCAAGGGAGCGAGAGCAGTAGGCCGAGGACCCTTAGAGAGCGGATGGGTAGGCAGAAAGGGTACTGCTTCTCGACATAGGTTTCCATCAGAGATTAAGAGAGTTTGAACTTCTTTGGAAGTCAAACTGCTGACACCTTTTTAGGTAAAGGACTTTCTGAGTAGGGATGTCATCTAGCATAGAGTAGGGACAGATTTAACTTGTTTATTCGTTTTCTGTAAATGACGCATCAGATTCATTTTGTGTCTATGCTATTCAATTTGCTGATTCTAGAATTGATTTTGATTGTATTCGTTTGTAGACTGAGATTCTTTAGGGAATTTATGTTCCTTTTAGTTCCTGTATACTTGTTGAATCTTATCTTGAGAGGATTGTATTTGCAATTAACGTTGGGTTTATATTAAACTTTTCAAACTTTACCAGTCGTAAGTGGTTCTTCAGAGTTGCGTCAGTCTACGGGGTTGACTTAACTTATGTGGGTTTGCCTTTTACTCAATGACAGTCAATAATCGATCCAAAAGGACGAATGAGATAAGTATCTAGGTGATCAGATAAGATATCAAAATCTCATTACCCGCAGTTGGTAGCAGAGAAAGATGGTTGGCTTCTTGAGGAAGGCAACCTAGGTTAGGTCTAGATTACCCCAAGGTCCCTAGTCATCGACGACCAGAAGAAGAATCCCCGCCGAAGAAGGTGCTGACGGTGCGAGAGAGAAAAGCAGCA
The DNA here is from genome assembly GCF_964263255.1 of Lissotriton vulgaris. Classification (NCBI taxonomy): domain Eukaryota; kingdom Metazoa; phylum Chordata; class Amphibia; order Caudata; family Salamandridae; genus Lissotriton; species Lissotriton vulgaris. Next base: position 289,774,268 of record NC_141697.1, on the reverse strand, counting down.
GAGTCGGTCGAGAGTGAGTATAAGGGTCATGCGTTGCCAGATTGCGGTGTTTTGTGTTGTACTTGTGTTGTAATGTCAAGCGGAGTTGAATGCCTGTAGTGTGATTGTGGGAAGGTTGTGAGCGCGCGCAACCGGATAAAATCTTAAGTCCAGAGAAGGGCTTAAGTGGTTCGGGTGTATCGAACACCCAGAGTAATTGTCTACCATTGTAAAGGGGGTCATGAGGTACCATTGATCGCCCGCAGGACCGAGATAGGGGGAATGTCTGAGTAAGTGTATGAGTAACGGACGCTGGTCGGACGTTTACTGTGTGTAAGTAAACCTATCAGATAAGGCGAGCGTCTGAACGTGAGAGGAAAGACGTCTCGTCAGTTGAGGTGACAATTACAGTTAGACTGTGGACGTACAGTCAAGAAAAGTGATCGCTTGGTCGGAAGTAGTCATTTTTCGGCGTATGAATGAAAACGCATGCAAGACCGTGAGACGAGCTGAGAAAGGAGGGGAACTGCTGCAGAGGGGACGAGTGACGTCAGCGTAGAGCCGCGCTGGGATTGGCTGGTCAGCGTAGAACCGCGCTGGGATAGGCTGGTCAGCGAGAGTCGCGCAGGGATTGGTGATTCGACATCAGGAATTAAATAAGGAAGAGAATTAAGGAAAATTGTAGATTCTTGAAAATGAAGTGTTTTAAACGTTTAAGGGCGATCTTTAAGAGAGATAGAGGGAACTCGTATGCAGGGGAAGAAGCCCCACCGGAGGGCACACCAGCTTATTATATGGCTGTGAATGTAGGGTTACACTCAATACTATGGATATCCGAGTGGAGTAAGCTAACAGAAGGAAATAAGGAACTGACGTTCCCGAAATACGGGACGTTTAGGTTAGAAGCATTGAATCAGCTGAAAGCGGTAATGCTCGCAACAAGACCTCTACCGAGGCCAACACAGTTCGAAGCCCTCAGTGCATGGTTCAGGGCGGCAAACGACAGGAGCTTGAATAGACGCCAAGAAAGAGTGAGACGATCGGTAAGAGCAGTGCAGGATGCTAAATGGGATGATGAAGCCAAAAAGTGGAGGGTGCAAAGAATAGAAGCAGACAAACTGTACCCAATGCTAGAGGCTACGGGAGAAAAGAAACCTCTAGAAGAGGATGAGGAGAGCGAGACGGAGGAGGATCTGATAGATAGGCTATTATTGGACAGACCACCTCCGTACAACAGAGAAGCCGAAAGTCCCGAACTACAGCAGGGGGACGGGGCTAGGAAGGGGGAATATAGACCGCTCCCGGTAACAGAGTGGGATCCCAAGAAAGGTGAGGAAGTACCTCAATCTAGTCCCGTACAGAGAGTAGTAGGAAGATTTGTGGTCCAGAAGGTGCCAGAAACGGAGTGTGCAAGGTCGTATCAACTGCCGGATGCTCTACAAGTACCTGTTACCATAGGTCCTATAGTGTCAATCTATAACCCGGAGGGAGCCCAGCAGGAGGAACAGGCACGGTGGGACAGGGAAAGGGCAGAGATGGAAAGTAGGAATAATACGATCAATTCCCAAAGGCAGTTGCTAGGACCAAGGAGTCGGAGTACCCCATTGGGTCCAGTAACGGATCCCTGGATAGAACAGGGGGGTCAGAGAGGACAGATGGATCTGAGGGGACCGAAACCGAAATCCTTTAAGGAGTTAAGAGAATATTTGAAAGAATGGGATGCTGCCGTAGAGACTCAGAATAAAAGAATAGAAACAGAAACAGAATGGAGAGATCAAGATAACAGGATCCTCTCTCACTGCGGAGCTGGCGAAAGCAGTCCGGAGTGGGAGGGAGGGAGTCAAGGAAGCAAAGGGGATACTTGCCATACCATCGGTGGCAATAGACAATTGTGTGAAGACAAGAGTACAGGATGTGGGGGGATGCCTCGCCCCATCTTTAGTGAGGGAGAACGAAAGACACAGGAGTACCGAGATAGTTTCAGGTGCACTCACCATGCCCCGGACGAAAATGTGCGACATTGGAGTCACGAGGGTATGGGGAGTCGCGAAGGGTCTCGCCATGCATCCGGTGATCAAGGACGGGATCGCGGGAACATGGAGGGCCGTGAGGGACCTTTCCGTTTATTGAGTGACACCAGACAGCAAGGGAATAGCAGTGATTTAGAACAGAACGGAGGATCCTAGCTTGCATCTAGAGAGACCGAGCCAAAAAGACAGAATGCAGTGATGGGGAATAGAACATTGTTCCACCACACCCCCTGGGAAGATGGGAAAGCTTGGGACCTAGAGAGGTGGGAACAAAGAGAAGCAAGGAGGACTCCTCATAACTCACCTGTGCCTAGACGTAGGACTCGTAGTGGGGGTGAGAGGGATGTAAACGAACCACCTAGGAGTGAGGTACTGAGAGCTGAGATAAAAGCAAAACGGCTCGATGTAACCAGTTTGAAATCAGATTTGGATGAAATAATAGACGGCACATTGCCAATGGAAAGGATCGATCTGTATGAACAGGATGAAATACTGTTCATGTCTAAGGATGTTACTCGGAAAGCGAGGTCAGTTCATGAAAAATTATCTGAGTTGGCAAACAGGTATATGATAGACTTATCACGAACTAAAGCTTTACAGAGTAACCACAGGCTAAACTGCACGGATCAGGATCTAGATGAGCGTAGGACGATTGGGCTGAAAATACACATAAAGGAACTGATCTTGAGTATCAGATTGTGGAGGAATTTGGATAAATGGGAGGAAAGATGGTCCAAGAGGGGATCCGTCAGAAGGAGTACACTTGCGGGGTCCCCGGAGGGAGGGCTAATGCGAATGGAAGCTTTCCCTTTGCGAGAAATCGCGAACGGAAACTACGTGCATGTGCCCTGGAGTAGGGGGGAATCTAGCGGCATTTACCAATTCTTTCCCAAAGCTAAGGGAGAATCCCGTCGAATGGTACAAACAGGTAGAGAGGTTCGTGAAGATCTCTAAGGTGCTGTGGGTCGACTTGAACACCCTGTTTGATATTGTAGTACCCGGAGATTTGTGGACGGCATGTAAGCTCAGTGTCGAATGGCCCACTTGTGAACCAGATAGGGATGCCCAGACGAATGGGCCATCAGAGAAAGTCATGGAAAAGTACGAGAGGGTAATGGCATGGTTGAAAGAGAAGGTGCCGTTGCAGGACATAGACTGGGTTAAGATAGATCGAACCACTCAGGAACCTAAAGAGACCGTTCACGAGTACTATGAGAGATTGCTGAAAGCATTCAAACAGTACAGTGGATTGGACGTGATGGATCCTAAAGACATAGGACAGTTTGTGTCGAAGTTCGTCCTGGGATTGAGAGCAGACATAAGCCTAACGATTCAACAGCATTTGATCTGTTGGCAAAATAAACCTTTAGATGAGATCCTGAGGTATGCGAGGTACTGTAGCGATGAAATAGATTCGAAAGCAAAGAAACTTAAGGAGAAGCTGATGTTTGTGCAGATGCAGTCAGCTGGAAAGGGTGGACAGCGGCAGCAGGGAACAGGAACCCTAGGGAAGAAACAGATTAATCAAAGCAGAGATGAGGAGGAAAAACCGAGACCTAGGGTAGATATCGCGACACTGAAAAAGACAACGAGGTGCCATCAGTGTAACGAGGTGGGACATTGGAGACGCGAGTGTCCCTATAATGTCGAGACGGGGGAATTAGAACAGGAGGAGGATGAGGTTCAGAACAGCCTGGTGAAGGGAACAACGGTCCCGAAGGGAAAGTTTATCAAAGGGGGGACTCAGACTCCTCGACCTCAGTTCCCTCAACCGCCTCGCATTGCAAATGGAGGGAAAACCTATAGGCAACTACCACTGTTCGTAGGAGGAGAAGAATGCTACTACGTTGATCCCCTTACAGGACAGCGAGTGAATAGGGAAGAAGACTGTACCCTAGGGGCAGCCCTGGAGGTAGATCAGAGGGGACCATACGTGGAGGCTGAGGTGGCTGGATGTCCTACGACCTTTTTGGTGGATACGGGGGCCACTCGATCCACTTTGAGATCGGCGGTAGTCCCAGGTCTGCCAATGTCGGGAGAAACGATCCAGGTGGTAGGAGTCGCAAATAGGAGAATGACGAATCCTCTGACAGAACCAGTATCAGTGAAGATAGGGAAATATAGTGATGAACACCAGTTTGTGATTTGTGACTCAAGTCCTGTGTGTCTGCTAGGAAGAGATCTATTGTGTAAACTAAACTGCACCATATATTGCACACCTGAAGGAGTAGAAGTGCAGACTAACGATGATGATGCCGATTTTAAGGTTGTAAACTCGCAGGGATGCGTGGAACTATACCCTACCTTAACGGTGGAGGAGCTTCCACAGGACTTGAAGGAGACAGTGTCAGCTGAGGTGTGGGATTTTACGGGAGAAGAAATAGGACTGATTAAAGGGGTAGAACCGGTAAAGATCATGGTAAAACCCAATGCCGACTATCCAAGAACACCACAATATAAGTTGACACCAGAGACGATTGCAGGAATAAAGCCTGTGATCGAATCCATGATTAAACAGGGAATACTGAAGGAGATCGTGGGAAGTCCATGTAACTCCCCGATTATGGGTTTGCAGAAGCCTAGTGGGAAATACAGAATAGTGCAGGATCTTCGAAAGATTAATAATATTGTTGTTTCATGTTGTCCAGTGGTACCGAATCCATCAGTGATATTGTTTCAGATACCGTTCCAAGCTGAATGGTTCACAGTGTTAGATTTGTGCCAGGCTTTCTTTTCAATCCCTCTAGATGAGGAAAGCCAATATTTGTTCGCTTTTAAGCTGGAAAATCGCGTTTTAACATGGTGTTGTATTCCCCAGGGGTATACAGAAAGCCCATCGATTTTTAACCAGCTGCTGAAGAAAAATCTTGAAAGTCTAGTACTGCCCATGAACTCCGTTCTGGTCCAGTACATAGACGACCTACTTGTGGCGTCAGAAACTGAGGAAGCTTGCAAAGTAGACACCATCACCTTACTAAATCACTTGGCCGAGAACGGACACAAGGTGTCTCCAAGTAAATTGCAGTATTGTCTGACTGAAGTGCAATACTTGGGCCATAGGATTGAAAAGGGAAAGCGGAAGGTGTCTCCAGACAGAATAGAGGCGATCATGAAAATGAGTGCGCCCAAAACACAAAGAGAAGTCAGGATGTTTCTAGGCATGGTTGGTTATTGTCGGCAGTGGATAGCCAACTTTTCACTGAAGGCAAAACCTTTACAAAAACTGACGCACAAGGGGGTGAGTGATCCGGTACCATGGGACAAGGATTGTTTGACGGCGTTTTTACAGCTGCGGGAGGACTTGTGTCGTGCCCCGGCTTTGGGAATGCCTGATTACGAAAAACCATTCTTGCTTTACTGCTGTGAAAGAGAAGGTTGTGCTTTAGCAGTTTTGGCCCAGATACACGGAAATGCCCGTAGACCAGTTGCATACTTTTCGGCTACCTTAGATCCAGTAGCCGCAGCGTTGCCCAGATGTCTCAAATCCGTTGCTGCAACGGGTGTCAGCATTGAAAGGTGTGAAAATGTGGTTATGGGACATCAGTTAGTGGTGTACGTGCCGCATTCTGTGGAATTGTTAATGACTAGGACCAAGACTCAGCATCTGACGAATAGCAGGCTCACACGCTATGAGCAAGTCATATTGGCTGCTGAGAATGTGACCCCAAAAAGATGCTCTGTCTTGAATCCTGCTACTTTGATGCCACTTCCTAATGATATTGATGATGAAATTTGTACAGATCATGACTGCCTTGATGTGACTGAACTATGCACCAAACCAAGACCAGATATCGTAGATGAGCCATTGACCGACCCTGATGAAATATTCTTTGTTGATGGTTCATGCGTAAGAGACGATATCGGTCAGCTGAGAGCAGCATATGCAGTTTGTACAATTACCGGAGTAGTGGAAGCCGCCTGCCTGGAAGGAGTACACTCCGCTCAGGTAGCTGAAATCATTGCTTTGACCCGTGCCTGTTTGGCAGGCAACAAAATTCGAGTCACCATATACACTGATAGCCAGTATGGTTTCGGGGTAGTTCACGACTACGGGCAGTTGTGGTCTCAAAGAGGTTACATGACCTCCTCGGGTTCTCCCATTAGGAATGGAGAATTCGTGAGATTATTGTTAGAAGCATTACAAGGTCCAGCAGCTATAGCGGTTGTTAAATGTGCCGCGCACACAAAAAATACAGATTTTGTGTCGCAAGGTAACCGATATGCAGATGAAGTCGCACATTACTCTGCGGAACAGGGGTATTCTCTCACAGAGGTAGAAGTGGGGGGAATACAGGAAAGAACTGATTTGACTATGTTGCTGGATACTGTAGACACATGGGATGAATTGAAGTGCGTCCAGGAGAATGCACCAGATTTTGAGAAAAAGGCATGGGAAACAGCAGGTTGTACCAAAGGTGAGATGAATTTTTGGGTCTCCGCAGATGGGAGAGCAGTTTTACCAAACGAACTTGTTAGTCCAATGGCAAGGAGATTGCATGGACCCGCACACATAGGTAGAGATGCCATGGTGAGAGTATTCAGACAAACATGGTACAATCCGAAGTTTAGAGTAGCGGCAGAAGCAGTATGTCAGCGTTGTGTGATCTGTCAGCAGCTAAACGTAGGAAAGAGAACACCAGTCACATTGAGTCACATAGGGAGGTCTGGGGGGCCTTTCAATAGAATGCAGCTGGATTTTATTGAAATGCCCAAGTGCAATCGACTCAGATACGCCTTAGTGATTGTCTGTATATTTTCCAGATGGGTTGAAGCTTACCCTACACGTAGGTGCGATACACTTACAGTAGCAAAATTGTTGCTTAGAGAGCTGATACCGAGGTTTGGGGTGCCATCCTCTTTGGAATCGGACAGAGGAACTCATTTCAACAGCGAAATAGTGAAGATGCTATGTTCAGCCTTAAGTATAGACCAGAAGCTCCACTGTCGTTATCGACCAGAAGCTTCGGGAATTGTAGAGCAAATCAACAGCACAATCAAATCCAGACTCGCCAAAGTTTGTTCATCGACGTCCTTGAGTTGGCCTGATGCACTTCCATTGGTTCTTATGAGCATACGTAGCACGCCAGATAGAAGAACAGGTCTCTCTCCACACGAGGTGCTAATAGGGAGAGCCATGAGACTGCCATCGGTTCCGACTGCAGCATTGTTGAACATCACAGACGATTTGATCTTGGACTACTGCAAGGGACTATCTGATGCCATTCATTCTGTGTCTCTCCAGGTGCAGGCTGCAGAGGTTCCATCGGCTCAAGACCTGTGCCATGACCTGTGTCCTGGGGACTGGGTCCTGGTGAAGAAACATGTCAGGAAGAACTGTCTAGATGTGCGCTGGCGTGGACCATTTCAAGTCATACTAGTTACGAACACTGCAGTAAAGTGTGGAGGCTTGCCCAACTGGATACACGCCTCACACACCCGAAGAGTTCCAGCACCTCTGGAAGAAACAGCTCCTCTCTCGGATGAAAATCCAGCGGAAAGCGGAGAAGCCACAGAGAGGGGAAGTCAAGCTGTAGAGGTGATCGAAGAGGCTGAGCCTGTGTCGGAACAGGCTGATGACGGTCAGGACACCAGTGAGACCGAAGTTGCCTCAGAAGAGGAAAGTAGCTGGGAGTTCGGATCAGACACCGAACAAGCTGTAAGTGGTCAAGAAACGAGTCCAAGAACAAGGAGCGGGAGGACAAGGAATGGAGAAGCTAGTTGGCCGGAAAGAAGGAGAAGGTTAAGCTTGAGAGCAAATCCAGAGAGAACCCTTGTCCCGATCTCTGAAGATTCAGATCTAGACGAAGGAGCTACGGACTCAGGCTCTGAGAGTCCGAGAAGATCAAGGAGGGTACGTGTGCCCTGCAGAAGATACGCCACCCCTGAGTGGACTTATCTAGCAGCAGATGTCTTGGGGACAGAGATCTGGGAGAGTGAGCGAGGTGCAAGTGACCAAACTCGATTCAACTGTGACGGAGGAGATATGGATGTTGACGCCTGGAATCGAGACTGAGGGGTTACTGACCTTCACACTTCCCGTTCCCCTTACCTAAGTCGGATCAAAGACCTGGTGCTGAATCGATTAGAATTTCCAACTTTGGGTCATCCAATACCAGCACAGGAAGAAAAAGTCATTCGTTAGAACTGTTGGAATATGCCATTAGAGCTGCAGATACTAAAATCATTGTAGATGCATAAAGACTTTTGTGATTAAGCTATAAAGAAGAAGATAACCTAGCGCCGAGTGGAAAGAAGAATAAAATTAGGGATTACATTTAGAGGACGGAGAAGGGTTAGGGTTGTCTGTGGCTGAAGTAAAAGGACATTGTTGTGAAAAAGAGACTTTTTGTTGGTTAAGAGCGCTTCACAGACTGAGAAATCAAATAAAGCAAATAAAGACTTGAAAAAGAGAAAACTTTTCCTCGAAAAAGAAAGGAGCCACGTTGTTTGATAACATGGAGAATGGCAACCCAAACCGAAAGGTCAAATGCATAATAGGTACACTAATAGCAGTAGTTATTTCTCTTATCATTACAGTAGTTACCATATCATACATAGTAGGAAATGCAAGTGTACAGGAGACAACAGATGTAAAGGCTGTAACGACTTTGAAACCTGCTCTTGTTGGGAAGAAGGAGGAGAGCAATGTAATCCGTGAAAAGGCGTTACTGGCAGATGAAGCTCGTAGGTTACACGTAGACGAGTCGCAGGGAAATTTTAGATCAAATGCATATGCCAAGTTATTGTACGAGTATATTGATGCCATGGAGGCCAAAGATTGTTATGTTTGCATGCAATTGCCGGCTTCCGTAGATGAAGGCATCAGATATCATCACCTCCCACTGACATATGGGATAACATGTAGTTTATTGCTTAGTATATTTTATGGTAGAGAAGGGTTTGAGTACTACTTTTCAAATTATGATTCGGTACTGCCTGAAGTCCCGAATTATAAACAAATGAATAAGTGGGACTATCACAAAAAGGAAGATAGATTAGCAAAATTCTTTCTTCCTTGGGATACATTAGATACTTCATATGCACGCCGAAATAATCTGACTTGCAAAGTGTCAGAGATCGAGAAGAAGTTTATTGGACAAGTAGATGACAGGTACAGGAGGCAGAAGATTCTAAAAATGTCAGGACAATGGAAAACAGATTGGACCGAAGAGGAAAAGGCACATAAAAAGAAGGGTAGTAATGGTCCAATAGCTTTGGATAGAACGCAGAAAGGAAAGTTATGTTTAAATCGAAGCAAGACATATTATGAGAGTGTATTTGTAGGTGAAGTTAGTTGCGAACATGCTTTTCGGTTGGAATATTACACGAAAGATTTCATGAAAGGGATGCAAGCGATTCCTAATGTATATTTTGTATGTGGAAGAAATGCCTATGTAAAATTGCCTGACAATTGGTATGGTTCATGTTATTTGGCAATTGTCTTCCCCAAAATATATCATGCAAAGGATTTAGAGATCATAGAGGGAAAGGCTTCGACAAGAGGGAAAAGAGAAGTAGGAGATGTTGAGGTAGTTGGAGACGTATTCGGAGCAATGTTTCCTCTTTTAGGTTTGATACTTAATGATGTTAAGATCAGGAGACTAGCTACAGTTGTGGATAGATTGTCTGCAAGTACTGCAAGGTCATTGATGCTAGTAGAAGGAGAGATGCAGTCGATTAGGGCAATGGTTCTTCAGAACCGTCTTGCTTTAGATGTTCTGCTAGCAAAAGAGGGCGGAGTTTGCAAGGCTTTGAAGGTCCAAGAATGTTGTACTTACATTCCAGACAATTCAAAACCACTTGAGAAGGTTATAGAGAACATTACTGAGATACATCAAGAAATCGAAGATTTAGCAAAAGTAAATGTTTGGGAAAAAGTAGGTCATGGAATGGGAAAAGTTGGAGGTTGGTTTGCCAATCTTTGGAAAAGTGTTGTTTGGTACATTTTGAAACCTGTCTTAATAATATTGATTTGCATAAAGGGAGGTAGTAGTTAGCTGTGAAATTGAGCTCAGCTATTGCCTTAATGATGTTGTTAACCACGACCTTCTGATATCCCAATTTATTAACATTAATACCATCATTGAGGGTATTTTTACTAAAAAACCCTCAGCTAATAAAACGACAAAATTGGGATGGTTTGATAAGCCTTGTATTGTAACCTTACGGGAACTAAAACGAGTTTTAGGGCTCAAACCCCGTGATGGCATTAGCATCAAAGAAGCAAGGGTTAATTACAAACTGGCTATCTCAAACAGGAAAAAGGTATTACAGAGAGAAGCTTGGGATAAATTGAATGAAGCTGTTGAGACAAAAAATAGTAAACTCTACTGGGAAATAGTCAACAGTCCATTCTTAAATTCGGAAGGCGTCCCAGAAATTACTTCTTATGTTGCTTGCGAGGACTGGGTCTCTCACTTTACCAATATTTTTAACCCAGAAAAGGTATCACTGACCCTACCTCTTGTTGATTTGCCAATGTGGGCACCTATACCTCTGGAAATTACGCTGCAAGAGGGACTAGAAGGCCTTGCTAATAGCAAGGGGGGGAAGGCTCCGGGACCTGATGGGGTGCCCATGGATCTATTAAAAACAGAACCTAACCTGTGGGCTCCCATTTTGGTTAGAACTTTCAATTGCGCAGCAGAAGGTAATTTCCCTCCCTCTTGGGGTCAATCGGTTATTGTCCCCTTACATAAAAAAGGCAGCAAATCTGAGGCCTCAATCTATCGGCCAATTTCTCTATTGGATGCCTCAGTGAAGGTTATGAGCAGAATTCTGCTCAATCGATTAGAAACTTGGGCAGAAGATATGAGCATTTTAACTAAAGTGCAATACGGCTTCAAGAAGGGGATGGGTACCTTGGAGCAATGCGTGAACTTGGATCTTTTAATTAATAAGTACACTGTGGCTAAAAAGGGTAATTTATTTTTATGTTTTGCTGATCTGAGCAGCGCATTTGATTTAGTTGATCATGGCATTTTATGGCAGGTTTTACTGGAGTTAGGGGCGCCGAAAGAAATAGTACATTTTCTGGCTAGGCTTTACCAGAAACTTTCTTGTAAAGTCCGATATGGTAGCCATGGCGAATGCACTCCATTTTTTAAGGTATCTAGGGGCATCCGCCAAGGATGCGTACTAGCTCCTCTTTTATTTTCTCTTTTCATTAACTGTGTAGATCGCACCTTGGCCACCATATCAGCAGATGCCCCGCAGATTGGAGGCAATTCTGTCTCAATCTTACTTTATGCGGATGACGCGGTACTTTTATCACGTACTCAGATAGGCTTACAACGCCTTATTGATGGTTTTATGTTGTTTATACAAAAAAGGAGACTATGTGTAAACAAATCTAAGACCTATGTTATGTTGTGCGGCGAGTCAGTCAATAAACTAAAGTCCAATTTCTATCTAGACAGCGACAAAATGTTACAAGTTAAAACATTCTGTTACTTAGGAATCACCTATGCCAGTGATGGATCCTGGAAATCAGAGCTTGAAAATGCTAGGTTGAAAATGACTCGATGTACCAGTAGTGTTTTTCGCTTCTCTTCTAAGCTCGGTTCGAGAAGTATTCGTGACATGATTAACATCTACAATATTCGTTGTGTTCCCTCGGCATTGTATGGGGCTGGAGTGTGGGGCCACACAGATGGCACCCTCCTCCAAAAAGAGGAGAACAAGTTCTTAAGAAAAGTGCTATGTGTTCCCCACTCCGCCTCCATTCAATTAATTCATGACGAGGTTGGGGTCGAGTTTATCTCGGACTTAGCAGCCGTTCGTCCACTCTTATTGTGGCGTTCTATTTGGGCTAAGCCCGAAACTCGATTCACTCAAGAAATTATTCTTGATTGTATAGGCCTGGACTTTTCTTCACGTATTCTTTGGCTGAAATACATTAATTTTTGGTTTAAAACTCTGTTTGATATTGACGTTCTTACTGACCCCGAACTCGCGGTAGAAATACCCAAAAAAGAGATTAAACAAACTTTCTTGATGTATAAAAAGAAAGGGCGAGATGAGGCATTTGGCAAGTTAACTACCGTAAAGTTCTATAGAGAACTAAACTTGCCATCGGGGTTTCAAGCATATCTCCTACATGTCAGCTGCCCATCTCATCAATATGTTTTAACTCGCGTCAGGTTGGGCATTGCACACCATCTTGTTGCTTTCCCAGTACAGAAACAGAAATCTGACACCCCCTGCCCTTGTGACAATGTTTCACGCCAGAGTTGCTGCCATTTCCTACTTTTTTGTAAATTTTATCATTTTATAAGACTAAGGTACTTGAAACCTATATTTATTAAATACAATATACGGTCTTTTAAGAATGCCCTTGTGTTAGTATCAGTTTTAGAAAACGTGGACATATGTTTTTTTGTTGCAACCTACATTTTGAAATGTACAGCTGCCAGGAAAAGTATTGTGTTGCCATGATTTTTATATTCCTGTCTGAACTTTTCAAAACGTACAGCTGCCAGGGTGAGCACTTTTTTTTTTTTTTTTTTTTGGTAGTGTTCAATATATCTTTAACCCTGTCTGTACATGTTTTTCTTTTCTTGTATTAACAAATTTTAAAATGAAATCTTAATGTCCTATGATTAGGCGGGGGTTTGTTGCTCAACGTACAGCTGCCAGGATTAATCTTTTGTGCTAATTTATCTACTCCTGTCTGTACGATTTTAACTGTCAACTTCTATTCCTTTTGCCACTTTTATGTGTCTTTCTTAATTATGATCCAACATAAACGCGTGCTAGTATGTGTCCTATTTTTACATGAATTTTCTCGGATTCCTGTATAAATTTTGTATTTTCTAAATTTTTAATGTAATGGATTGATTTCATGTTTTGCTTGTATGATTTGTTTACAAATCGAATAAAAGCTTTGAAACTGATTTGCATAATCACATTGTGGGGTTTAGTGAGACTGTACAAATGGTATAGGTCAAACCGGTTACAAAGGTCCATGAGAGAGCAAGAAAGAAGATTAGCTGCTTTGCAAGATCAGCAGTATAGAAGTTTGAGAGCTCTCGAGACGATAAAAAGAGGGAGCCTTGTAACTAGTTCTGTGTAAAGTGACATTCAAATTGAGGTGTTAGTGATGACCCCTAGAGGTCATCAAAGGGGGGAACTGAGAGAGCGCAATTTGAATGAAACATATGTCCGTACCATATTTACAAGCTTATAGCATAAAGTTAGAAGTCGTAATGTAAAGTTAGCCTATGTAATTTAGGTGATAAGAAAATGTATTTGTATTTACTCTAGAATATGCATTAGAATTAGAAAGGCCTGTATACATAGTGGGCTAATATAGAAATGTGAAAATGCTTAAGAACAGTAGAACGTGCTAAACAGAATGTATGTATGCAATAATCAAACGGAGAAATAGTTGCAATGTAAATTGAAGAAATGTGCAGACTATATAGCACTGTGTAGGAACGAGAGTATAACGTTGTATTTTTATGTAGCATGAATTCGATTATAAAATGATTTGCTAATTCGATTATATATATATGTGTGTTAAAAGTCATACCGTATGGAAGAGTTTGTAGGAATTTTAGAATGGTGAGTTCATATGCTATTTTAACCTAACGGACCAAGGGTTTGCAAGAGTGTAGTCCACTGCATATAATTTAGTGGCCTCACAGGAATAGGGGGATAGCTTTGATCTGTACGTGCGAGCCAAGAGTCAAAGGTCTTGTTAAATTTAAGTGACAATACTGGACGGAGTTTATGGCCTAGTGAGATAAGGGACGCTTGGAATTTGGGGTCTTGTTTCGAAGTGTCTGTTCTAAGTGACCAAGGGGGTTATAATCACAACTGTAATGAATAGGGCTCTGTTGAGGTGATAGACTTTGGTTTGAAAGTGTCAACTGGAATGTCATGAGGTTACCAGCACGATGACGAAGACGGCGCCATGAGAAGCAAGGTCAACTTAACAGACGACGCGAAGAGACAAAACTATGGAAAAAACCAGAAGCGGGACTACGTGAAATGTGTACATGGTGGGCGTCTCAAGTGGGCGTTCCATCCATACTGTGATTTTGTATTTAGGGACAGCACCCCGGGGAGAAGACAGAACGCAAGAGAGCAGATGGCCTGAGAGCAAGGGAGCGAGAGCAGTAGGCCGAGGACCCTTAGAGAGCGGATGGGTAGGCAGAAAGGGTACTGCTTCTCGACATAGGTTTCCATCAGAGATTAAGAGAGTTTGAACTTCTTTGGAAGTCAAACTGCTGACACCTTTTTAGGTAAAGGACTTTCTGAGTAGGGATGTCATCTAGCATAGAGTAGGGACAGATTTAACGTGTTTATTCGTTTTCTGTAAATGACGCATCAGATTCATTTTGTGTCTATGCTATTCAATTTGCTGATTCTAGAATTGATTTTGATTGTATTCGTTTGTAGACTGAGATTCTTTAGGGAATTTATGTTCCTTTTAGTTCCTGTATACTTGTTGAATCTTATCTTGAGAGGATTGTATTTGCAATTAACGTTGGGTTTATATTAAACTTTTTAAACTTTACCAGTCGTAAGTGGTTCTTCAGAGTTGCGTCAGTCTATGGGGTTGACTTAACTTATGTGGGTTTGCCTTTTACTCAATGACAGTCAATAATCGATCCAAAAGGACGAATGAGATAAATATCTAGGTGATCAGATAAGATATCAAAATCTCATTCCCCGCAGGGCCAAATGCATTACATAAGGGTTGTACACCAGTGAAATCTGGGACTATACTGTTCTTGATGATCTCCAAATTGCTGAAAACAATTTTCTGAGACAGCTTCAATCCATACCCCTGGGTACCTCCACTTTTATCATACACAAAGATTTTGGTATGACCTATCTCACCGATCTGTTAGCTTTTCGCCCTGTGTCATTATGGTTAAAGATCTGGACCGACAAGGGGACACCATTAAACAACATGATCCTAAAGGACCGCATGGTCCTCAATCATGCCTCCAATATTCTGTGTCTTAAATACATCAGGGAGCACCTTGTGGACCTGGGGAGAAGAGAGCTTTTTGTTAACCCAGAATCGAGTAATAAGAAGGAACTGGTTGGTATAAAGAGGCCTTTTTCAAACAGCAGTCAGCAGCCAGAGAAGACAAGGACTTAGCGAAGCCCAGTATACGTCGCTTTGTTGTACTAAGAAATACATAGACGATTGAACACAACCTTTTATGGTTTTTGATTTCTTATGATCGTTTTTTATTGACCATGTTCCGGTTTGACCTCTTCCATCTTCTTCTTGCCCACCAAAGGCGGCAGCGCAAGGGACAGAGTCTGTTTCCCTGTTGCTGTGACAGAAA
Source organism: Lissotriton vulgaris (assembly GCF_964263255.1). Lineage (NCBI taxonomy): Eukaryota > Metazoa > Chordata > Amphibia > Caudata > Salamandridae > Lissotriton > Lissotriton vulgaris. The sequence continues at coordinate 289,758,949 of NC_141697.1, read as the reverse complement.
GTCTTTTATCATTCTGATTTTGAAAAAGGCAAATGTTTTCTGCTTATATTTTTTTATTAATGCTCACAGGGTGCGCAGTTTTCTATGTGCTTAGCTTTTTAAAATCTGCAGTTAGGTTTAGGTCCAGTTGTGATTAATCAGCGTGTTTCTAACATATTATTTATGGGACGATGCACTTTGTAATGTTCTGCACATCTTTTTTACTTAATAATTGTTGTTATTGAATGTGACTAGTTGTTTTTAACTGGGCTATTTTTCTTTACCTGTTCTCGCCTGCGTGACCCTGGTGTCATTTGTTCCTTGTTTTTCACATTTAGCCTAGGCTACTATTTTTACTGGCATGGTTTAATCGAGGAATTTCTCATTTGTATTCAATGTGTGCTTTTATGGTTTTCGTGCAAGAAACCAAATAAAGATGGATTGATTCATTGATTGATTGACTGAGGGGATTTTTCCAGAGCGAGTGCTCTGATCGGCTGGTTACAACATGAAAAGAAATGTTGCAGCGGCCATTACAGGACTCCGGGACGCAATCCTTTGCCACGAATTTAATTTTTTTATATTACAATGGGGCAGAGTAAGGATATCCTCCAGGGTTACAAGTAAAAAAAAAAAAAGTTTTTTTTTGCCAATAATCCAGCATTTGTTCGGATGGGCCAGGGGCCAAACCATATTTAATTTATAATGTTCTGGAGGCGGGAATATGTGTGGAGCTCCCCTCTTCTCGCTGATTTCATCCCTGTGGACGCCACCCTTCAGGGCCCAGGCCATATTGAGAAAAGGGGTTGTCAGGTCCCCTTCCTGAGCCGATTTGAGCTCTGAGACCCCATCCACCAAAGCCCTGCATATTTTTGTTAGGGAGAAGGGACACGTGCCCCCCCCCCCTCCCTAAGCCAATGTTGGCCCCTGGGACCTCATCCCCCAAGACCCTCCTAAAACAATGACCCAGGACCCCAAGCCCTAGGATCCCATCCACCAGAGTCTGGCACATTTTTGTTGGGGAGAAGGGGCATGTGGCCACCCCCTCCCTGAGCCAATGTTGGCCCCTGGGACCTCATACCCCAAGACCCTCCCAAAACAATGATCCGGGGACCTCAACCCACAGGACACTGTTAGCTCCCTGCCCACCAAAACACAAGCACATAGAACCTTTCCCTCTGCCACACTTGGTGGGTAGGTAACAGAGGTGTCCTCCTCTGGTAGGAGCAGAAAGAAAAGCTGTACCTGCCAGGGGAGTAAAGAAGAGAAGCTGACTCGCACTAGCACACCAAGAAGTGTGCTGGCAGGGGAGGAGGAGGACGGGCTTATGGGCTCCCCCTACGACTCCCAATGACTCCCTGTGTTGTGGGGGCACGAGTGGGCACCAAGGTACCCAAAATAAAAATAACAAAATAAAAAGAATAATAAATAAGCCCTCACTATGCACCGCTGATTTCCTCACATATTACATCACTCACTACGTGTTCTATGACCTCATTCATATCATCACTGCAACATCTGAAATTACATCATTCATAACAACACTGTGCATGGCAGGGGCAGGAGTTAAAGGTACCTAAGGAAACAAGTTGTAGTTACTTGAAATAACTATGACCGGTGAATTACAGTGTTTTTTTTGTTTAAAACTTTGTTTTAACTTACATTTCACCTAACTGTAATGCCCCTTAAAACTTTCTTTCTTTCAGTAAATGTCTAAACTTTTGAAACACATTTTTTAAAGTAAGAAATGATTGCAGAACCTAACAATAACATCACTTTAACATAAATATATATTGGTGTGTAGAAAAGTGATATAGAGATGTACTTACAGAAGAAAGTGTCTGCCATAAAGCAAAGAATATTCAGTTTTTTCTAAGTCTCTTATACTTCACACATTCCGGTTCCATTGTAGAAAGGGCTATTCTTATTTATTCAGTACTCACAGAGAATCTGTTGAGAGCATATGTACCCTGCCGTCCTTCAGCTAGGCCGTACAAAAGGTTATGGACTATAAAATAGATATTTATGCAGAGGGTTTTTCGACTCCATCATAAACACGCATCCCCGCTTTCTCAAAGCCCACTTAAAAGTGTACATCAGGAGAAACATACACAGAAACAGACGTTTGCTGAAGAAGCTTGCACAACAAACTAAAGATGGCTATTCACCCCAGAGCATTGAATTCCCAGAATACATTGCGATGCAGTTGTACAGCACCACTCTGCATCGAGGCTGTGAGTGCCGCGTCTTATTGTTCACAAGGGCTTTAGAAAGCTCCTTTCGACTTTCGCCTGATCTGTAAGCTGGTAGAGAGATGCTCTAGTTGACACTGTTGATGCACTATGTGGTACTTGTTTGTACGAGGAGCACATACAAACAGCCTTCTGTGTAAGCTGAGTATCACATACAGCAGTTCAAGACCAATAATCCCCTTTCCAAACAACTACTGCACTAGCTGCAACTCGCTATCTAAGCTATCGAAAAAAGTTAGTTCAATCACATTCTTTACTTTCAGCTAGAATCATATTATTTTCTGGCAAAACTTTTGGGTGCAGATAAGCAGATAGGTCAAGAAGTTGTCTTCAGTGAGAGAAAGGAAGATGTGTGCTTGCCTGGGTTGGGTGCTGTGAATGTCTTCTTGTGTAATAATGTTGGTGAATGGTGTGTGTTGTTAAAATCGTTTTCAGAATGGTTTTGTGAAACTGTGCTGCCCTATTTTGAACATTTTTCAAACAGCACTCTGGGCCTTATTGCGAGATTGGTTGTCCTCCTGCAGCACTGCCACTACTGTGCTGGCAGGAGGACCGCCAAGCATGTGGTGCCCCCTCCCAATGGATTCTGAGTTTAATTCAGGGCGGGTGGGTGCTGCAGCAGTGGTCTGACAGTGGCAGCTGTGTTAGGCTCAGAGGAAAGCCTCAACATTAAATCGCCTCCGTGACAGAATGAATGAATGAATGAATGGTATTTTATACCGCGCATACTTAGCCCCAAGGGGCATCAAGGCGCACAAAACAAACAGACAGAAAAGTCCAAGCTACCAGATAGCAGTACCACAAGACCACTAAGAGTTCGATCCGTTGTATGCCTGGGAGAAAAGCCAAGTCTTCGGATGTTTCCTGAAAACCGCTAAAGAAGACTGGCTAGAAAGCTCCAGGGGGAGGGAGTTCCAAAGTTTTGGAGCCAAGGTGGACAGCGGCTGCAGCACGTTCCTGCACAGTGTGGAATGCACCGTTTGATGCATGCCACATCATGCAGGAACGGGTGTGCAATTCCAGGGGAGCCCAACTTGTGCGCCCCCCGTATCTACCCGAGGCCCAGAAGCGGCAAGAGGCCCTGTGAGGACTCCCTTAGTTGCATCTCAGGCACCCTTTTCATGACAGGCTCACCGCCGTGAAATGGGTGGTGGAAATGCAACTTAGAATATTCTCTCTGGTGCCGGGGTGGCACACAAGCATATTCCTGCCACTTTCTCCTGTGCCACAGCTGAGGAATCCTGGATCCCAGCGGACGCGGCGACCCTGTGGTGGTCTCACTGCCACACTCGAAATATGACGGGCGGACCCGCAGTGGTCGGATTGCCACAGTGAGTGGACTGTATTTTCCACAGTGGCAATGGCATTTATGTGAGCCCATGACCTGGGCTGTGATGCTGAAATGACACCCTAAGTGCACTGCTCTTTGTGAGGGTGCCTACTGTATCATCCGCCAGGATAGGTGTTGCCTGTTGTGGCCTGGTGGCAGCATAATCATTATTTCGGTGGCAGGTATTTTTGTCTGTACTTGATAGAGAAGACTGTCTATCAGACTCCCCAGGGCAAAGTCTGCGTAGAAATATGTAGTGGGGGATGCTTTACTTCCATTATGTCTGAATTGTGTAGGAGAGGTCTTCTGGGTATGTATGAGTGTTGGTTTGGTTTCACATGAGTGTGTGTTGACATGTGACTGATGAAGTAAAGTGGACTTCACAAGTGCATGTTAAGAGATTAAACTCATTGTATTTAAGGTCAGCCTTGCCTGATAGTTGTCTGTTGTGTAGCCAGTTTACTAGTTGTTTTGGAAGACCTGTGTAGACGTGTTATAATAGTGGAGCATCAACCGCAGCCGCTGAAGGTATGAGCGATGGGGCTGGGTGGGGAGTATTTCGAGAGACGACCACGAGGGAAAATTAAATAAACAATTAATTTTCCCTTGTGCTCGATTCTCGATATCTCCCAACACCCAGCCACACCGCCGCACCGCTCTTACCTGCAGCGGTCGCGGCTGTGGAGTATGCCCATTACAAATGAACTAGCTAATTTCACTCATTGTGCTGAAGGATTGTTATAATCTTCCAAAGTAAAGATAGTTTGGCTTCCTTTTGCAACAAAGGTTTATTTGGAATTCATTCTATTTAGTGATCACAAATGTATCTTAAATCCCTATCATTTTGAGCAGGAATTTTTCTCATTCAAATTTGATTACTTTAGATTGGGCTGGATCCTCATCCAATAATCAATATTTCTTTTAGCATCCTGAGATATTAGTGTGGTTTCCAGAGTCATTGTTTGGTTGGAAATTTCTTATTGATTTCAGTGCACACAAAGCAATTGTAGTTGGTGTTGTTCAGTTAGCTGGGCCACTGAACATGTATTATGCTGAAGAGAAATGGTGATGAAGATAATCCTCTTGGTAGACTGTGTGAGGCTTGACTACTGGTGAAGCTATAAGACCTTTGTTTGATGTGTTGCCTTCTATTGTAGAAGAAGGGATCAAGCCATTACATGGCTGAGCACATGATTGTACTTCTTTTATTAGCTGTTTAATCAAAACACTGTGGCCAGAAGTGTAGTATACTGTGGACAATTCCTTGAAAATCAGTACTGCCTGTATTTCTACAACAGTGAAATGCTGGTCCTTTTTATGACGTTTACATCATTGACATCTCACTCAAGTACATGTTAGTAAGATCTATGGACTAATTTCACAAAACAGGTGTATGCAAGCTGTGTACCAACTTGATTATGAACTGGGGTCTAATGTATATGCCAAACTATATACTAATCAGTCACCTTGCAAAATTCAACACCAAGTGATAGTCTGCAAATGTAGGGATGGTGGCTTACCACAAACAGCAGAATTAGTCTCTGCATTTGCATTCCCAAATGGAAACTATTTTGTTATAAAGAAGTCGGTGACCCTTAAAGTAACAAGAGCTGTTTTAAAAAAAAAAATTTCCTGTTTGGGAATACCTCGATGACAGCATGCAGTGATTTTATGGAACCCAGCCTGCTTCCTATGAGTGCACACAATTCCCAAGAAAGATGATGTCCCCTGTGGGCTGGCCCCCCTTCAAAAATCGGAAAACTCATGCTCTTATGCTCCATGGATGGGTGATAGGCCTTTTACGGAACAGGTAGGTCCAAGTAAGGAAGAAAGCCACTGGGCTAGACCTTTCCACAATGAAATCTTGGAGGGGGCATTACAATGAATAGTATAGTAGAGGTTGATTTGTATAGGGAAAAGAAAGAAGATTTAGCTACATGTACATATCATAGCTTGCTAATTAGTATTGTGTATGCTTGTATGGCAATCGGACAGATGGTGTTTTTTTGCAAGTTGGGCCATGTCTAGAATAAAGTGAACTTTCATGACACTTAATGATGTGTAAGGCCTGGAACGAGCTCCTGTTCAACATCAGACATTCCCCTACTCTGCACACATTCAGTAAGAGCCTCAAGACCTGGCTCTTTGGCTGACCCGGACCTGCACCCACCGATTCCCCCCTCCTCCCGGTTTCTTGAGACCCTCACGGGTGAGTAACGTGCGTCACAATTCCCTGATTGATTGATTGAATAGGCTCCTTGCATGTTCCCAAATGGCGTACTGGGCAAATGGGTTAATTGTCTTCTACCTGAGAGCTTTTATGAATGTTGGAGAGATACATGGGTCATTAGGATGGCAGCACTCTGTGTTGTTGTCTACATAATCACTTTGAGAAAGATATTTATTCACTGTTGTTGATTACTGATTCTCGCCCTCCTGTCCTTGAGTAAATTATTAATGCAGGGCAGAAAGCGTCACACACGAAGGGGCATGCTTGCCAGGAATTTACATAGGGCAGTGCCACAAGTCAATTTGCTGTGCTTCTCTACGCCAATTCAATCGGGCATAAATGTATTGTATTTATAAGATACAGTGCATTCCTTTCCTTTGAGCTAGCACCAGCACTCAACTAGCAGTCTTGCGCCAACACAGGCTGTGTGCATTGCTGGCAGGATTGATTTTGTGCAGAAAGAGACACATTCCTTCCCAAAAATAAAAATTGAAGGTGTTTCCCCCTTCAATGTGTTCAGCAGAATGCCGCACAGTGGAAAGAGGAAAAAACAAGGAGAAATTTGCAAATTTCTCTTTGTTATGCCTGCTCTAGGGAGGCGCAAGGTTTTGGCACAGGGCCCGGTGTATGAGGTATTGTAAATCTGGGCCTGCATCAAAGTCCAGGGGTGTTGCAAGGGAACACCCACAGCAACGTCCATGGAATGTCTCTTCACTGCAGAGTAAGGCTAGGCAGCGAGTTGCTGCTTTGCCTTACTCAAGATCTACAAGGCAATGAAAAGCCATTGAAGGTGGCTTTACATTGTTATATTCCAAGAAAGTACCCCAATATAGGCTCAAGTAACATCACCTATATTCTCCTCTACATTACACACATAACGGTTCATGGGGACTGACCTTTTACCTGGAAACGACACTGAGCACAGTACGACACTGAACACAGAACACAGGATTTCCCTAGTAGCAGCCTCATACATTATGCATGAGGATTCTTGAAAACGCGGTGGGGCTCATCTCCTGCATAATAACTGTGTATAAAGTTAATTCCTGACGTCATCCTAAGTCTGACACTGGCACAGCAAGGTAGAACCCCCGGGGAGACCTTTGGGTATGAAAACATCACATCTTGATGATACGGAGAGAGGAGATCAGGACTTCCATGCTGACACACTGACGCAAGATGCTGAAGCACCCTGCATGCAGATACTCCAGCTCGCAGTGGTCTGACATCCCTTGCGGGGTGTCCAACCCGAGACCAGGACGGTGTCCCACAGTCTCTCACTTCAGGTAATGGGGGTTGACTTTATCCTAGTGGGATTCTTGGCGTAACACCTTCATACATGCCATGTACACCTAGGTACATCTAGTTAGGGTAGCATCGTAGGAGTACGCATTCCATGGTCATTTTATTGTCATGTATTTTATATACTTGCCTGTATTCATGATTATGTCAGAATGGAAGAAATCTACCTTCCTTTCACTTTCTTAGTGCTTTTAGTCATTTATATCTGCTACTGTCTAATGATCAATACAATAAATTTATTCTACACTAGAATAATGACCGGTCAATAAAAACGTATTGAAAACGTCCCTACCGTTTGTTCTGTGTATCTCTCTGAGACTAAGTGAGCATGAGTGACTGAGCGAAAAGTAGTACACTGTTTCCACAGTCCTGAGGGATCAGGGTTGTCATGTTCAATAGATGCCAAGGACTATTCCCTCCTTGGTAATAGGCGTTTCAAGTGGCACTGTGAGCTGGCTGTTCTTAATAGACCAACATACCCAGTGAGAGTGTCTGGAATTAGTCTGAACACCAAGCCCGCAGTGTATGTTGTCGAAACACGCAGATCCTGTAAAGGTTTTATATGAACTACACAACAACATGGCCTTGTAGATATGGCTAAGACCTGTGCGCCATCTGAACATCACAAAGAGTTATATTCTGGAGGCGCACAGGGCTTGTAAATAAGCCCTGAAAGGTATGTGAATATATTAGATGCACTTTGTGTTGGGGGTATGGCATAACTTGAAATGTTTGACGTTTTGACTGCCTCTGACACCATTCACTTTGATTTGTATCTTAGCAGGCAATTTCCATAAGTGGCGATCTCAAGTGCAGTCCTTCCTTCTTGAAACAGAATACCCAAAGACTATGTCAAGTCAAGTCAAGTCATGGAATTTGTATAGCGCACTACTTACCGAGAGGGTTTCAAGGCGCTTAGGAAGGGGAGGAGGATTACTTGTCAAATATCCATGTTTTAAGTTGCTTTCTGAATGCTAGGTGGTTCTGGGTAAGGCGAAGGTAAGCGGGGAGTGAGTTCCATGTTTTAGCAGCCAGGTATGAAAAGGATCTGCCTCCCATGGTGGTCTTGTTGATGCGAGGTACAGTGGCGAGGGCTTGGCTGGAAGAACGTAGTTGGCGGGAGGGGGTGTAGAAGGACAGTCGTGAGTTGAGGCAATCTGGTCCGATGTCGTAGAGTGATTTGTGTGCGTGGGTAAGCAGACGGAAAGTGATCCTCTTATTGACGGGTAGCCAGTGGAGGTCTTTAAGGTGACCAGAGATGTGTTCGTTGCGTGGGATGTCTAATATGAACCTGGCTGAGGCGTTTTGGATTCGTTGGAGTTTCTTCTGGAGTTTGGCGGTAGTACCTGCGTAGAGGGTGTTTCCGTAGTCCAGTCGGCTCGTGACCAGAGCGTGGGTGACTGTTTTCCTTGTTTCGGAGGGGATCCAGCGAAATGTTTTTCTGAGCATGCGAAGAATGTTGTAGCAGGAAGAGGATACGGCGCTGACTTGTCTGTTCATTGAGAGTGAAGAATCCAGGATGACACCTAGGTTCCGTGCGGGGTCTGTCGGGATGGGTGCTTTTCCGAGGGCTTCTGGCCACCAGGAGTCGTCCCATGCAGAGGGGGATGTACCTAAGATGAGGACTTCTGTTTTGTCCGAGTTCAGTTTCAGACGGCTTTGTTTCATCCATTCGGCAACTTCTTTCATTCCTTCATGTAGGTTAGTTTTGGCGGTGCTGGGGTCATTGGTGAGGGAAAGGATCAGTTGAGTGTCGTCCGCGTAAGAGATGATGTTGAGGTTGTGTTGGCGTGCGATGGCCGCGAGGGGGCTCATGTAAACGTTGAAGAGGGTGGGACTGAGTGAGGATCCTTGTGGTACGCCGCAGATGACTTCAGAGGCCTCGGACTTGAATGGAGGAAGGCGGACTCTCTGGGTTCTTCCGGTGAGGAACGAGGTGATCCATTCAAGTGCTTTTCCTTGGATTCCGATGTTATTGAGGCGTTGTAAAAGGGTGCTGTGGCAGACTGTGTCGAAATCTGCAGAGAGGTCAAGGAGGATGAGGGCGACTGTGTCTCCATTGTCCAGTAGAGTTCGAATGTCGTCTGTTGCTGCGATGAGGGCGGTCTCAGTGCTGTGTTTTGCTCGGAAGCCAGATTGTGAGGGGTCGAGGGATTTGTTGGCTTCGAGGAAGGCGGCGAGCTGGTTGTTGACAGCCTTGAGTGAAGTCAAAACCACAACCTATGTCAATTGCCTTTGATTCATCAGAGAGGTACAGATTATCGCTCCTGATTTGCTAACTGTACAGCTAAGCATTGGTGATCCTCGTTGGCAACCTCAACATGCTGCACTGTAGGTGATTCATCTCATATGATTTACTCTCTTGTCCCAGGGTCTGCCTTCAGAACACTAAGTAATGGATGGCCGTCTACGTGCAAACACTGATCATCAGCAACAACATATTTCAACGTATTGATGTAAGCAGAACTGCAACCCTCACATGTACTCAAGACCATATGATATGAGAAAACATACAAATTAATTTAAGTGCCACCTCACTATTTTTACAGCGGGAGTCATTACATCATGGGCATTAAATTGGGAGTAACTTATTATAGTGGGACTTCACATTTGGCATTCCTTACTTTGCAGATGGGATGGTATGTGTATTTCTTTCGATTTATGAATGCATATATACACACATATATATATATATATATATATATATATATATATATATATATATATATATATATATATATATATATATATATATATATATATATATATATATATATATTACCTACTGGCTATCGCCAGTAGGTATATATAGTTAGGATTTTTTCTCTATGGGACTTCTGAAAATTCTATGTCTAATAACTTTGGCGTTTGTGGACGGAATCAGCTGAAATTTTCAGGAAAATGGCACATTTTGATTCTGAGCAGCCCCTGAAAATTTGGTGGAGTTTCGTCAAGGGGGGGCTGAGAAAAAAGGGGGGTCCCAAAACGCGTTTTTTCCATTCATTTTTCCATAGGGCGGTTGGACTCACTTTTAGCTCGAACGGCTGAATGGATTTGCACGAAACTTGGCAAAATTGTAGGGACTGTTAGCCCGATGTGCCTTTGCTAGGTCTCAATATATGTGCTTCAGTGGATTTTGAGAAATTAACGTTTAAATCAAGATATATATCTGTAACAGCGCTCTGGGCAGCGATCCGGTCCGCTTACTTTTCGCTTATCGGAACTTTGCGCGCAGAAAGCTGATTGGCTCTCCGGTGTCTGTCAACATTCTAAACGGTCCGGAGCGGCCGCCATCTTGTCTCTCGGTAGGATCGAGAGAGAAGAAGACGTGAAAAACGAAAGGGGAATTTAATGAAAGGGGGCAAGGTATCCCCCTCTTGACCCCCTAGGAATGTTGTTGGGGTTATTAAAGGGTCCCGTGGGGAAAATAAAAAAAAAATGATTTTTCACGGTAGAAGCGCTTCACGGGCCGCAAAGTGGTAGCGGCCGCCATCTTGTCTCTCGGTAGGATCGAGAGAGAAGAAAAGGTGAAAAACTAAGGGGGAATTTAATGAAAGGGGGCAAGGTATCCCCCTCTTGACCCCCTAGGAATGTTGTTGGGGTTATTAAAGGGTCCAGTGGGGAAAATAAAAAAAAAAATGATTTTTCACGGTAGAAGCGCTTCACGGGCCGCGAACTGGGCCGCAAACTGGTAGCGAAACGGGAATTCGCCATTTTGTGCTTCGTTTTAATTGTTTAGAGACAAAAATTATCGCCGCACATCGGCCACAATGCATGAATATCGCTGAAAAGTCAGCGATATTCATGCATTATCCAGCAAATGCTCTTAGCCATGTTATCCACCTTCCATTGGATAACATGGCTAAAAACTGCTCTGTGCGTGAGCTTTTTTGTGTTTCAAAATTTAATAACATTTCTAACATTTAACTAGTTTATGAATTACATATAAAAATGATTAAAGACTCAAACAATTTTTTAATATTACATACAATTTTATTTTTCGGATTGTTTTTCAAAATTTAATACAACGTCTAGCATTTCACTGTCTGATATGTGTTCTTGTTCAGTGAACATAAGTTCCAACATTTGACCGTCATCATAATGATGTAAATGATCCACAGATTCTACACATTGAACTAATTCATGGTCCCGTGATTCATCCATGAAATCTGAGTCATCATTGTCCTCAATAACTTTTTCTGTGTTGTTCTCCAGAACAATTTCGAAGGAAACATTCTGCTCACCTTCCATTTTATTGCTGTAATTTGCATAAAAAATAAATATATCAGTAGAGATAGGGCACTGTTGGGTTTAAGTTCAGACAGGCACTTGTGAGTTTATAACAGAGAAGTAATCTATGGGCACTGTATGGTTTCAGGCGTGAAGTAGTACTATTAAAAAGTGCCTGTGAAGAAGCCTAAGTAAATTCATAATTATACCATAGAAACCTAAATCAGTCCATAATTATAATAAAGAAGCCTTTCTCAATGTCTAACTCTTACAGAGGGATAGTATATAATTTTTTTTTTTTAAAATGTATAAAAAACATGTACAATATATTTTATGATTTAAAGAAGAATACATTTTACAGATACAAATATTAGCTTTCAAAAAACCATTGAAATTCAATGAAAAAACCATAGGTTATAGTCCATATATAGTTAGGAATTAGCATTTACAAAACCTTATTTTACTCGCATAAAACCATTGAAATTCCATATATAGTTAGATGCGCTAACTATATATCGCGCACCCGCAATCCACTGCTGATGATGTCACATATTACATCATTCATGACATGGTCAGTGACATCACTGATGACATCACTCATCTCGTTTGACATGACTGATCATATCTCTGATGATATCATTCATGTGATAATACCACGAACCTCTTCAGACTCTAATATAACCTTAGATACAATCAGTGTAAACAGACAGTCACAGACTGTCACTCATCCATGGAGTTACTCACACACCTAGTCAGTTATGCAAAAAATCAATCACACCTCCATTTTCTCAACTATACAGTTATACACACCTTACTAATTCAAACATATAATAACACATATTTACTCTCTTATACAATCCCTGATACTTATTCACAATGATCCATACAGCCACTCACACATTCACTGGCTCTTATGTACAGTTATTTATATATGTCAACTCTCACATGTTTTACATATGTACTTACTTTGACATGTAGCACTGAGATATCCATTCACTCACTAATACTCTCATGCACAGTCAACCGCCCATACAGCTGTTTCCACATGCACTTTTGAACCCATACATATTGTGAATCAACTACTCTCACATCTATGTACAGAGTCACACACCTCCCAGCCACCCATACACACACAGTCAGTTTCCCATACAAATACTTGGACAACCAATGAATAACCCATAGAGTTACTCATATAGCTACTGATCAACATATGCAGCAGTTTGTAGAACAACAGATATAATGATGCACAAATTAAAACCCAGTCACTAACCCATGCACTTAGTGAGACACATTTAATCACTCACTCATACAGTCAGTCATGCACCTACTAAATCCTTCATCCAGACACTTATACATCCACTCATTCTTCAATATGTAAGACATATTTTAACTTTACAGAAACATACAGTCACTGGATGTTGTCATCAGTGATGTCATCAGTGGTGTCATTTGAGATGTCATCAGTGATGTCATCAGTGATGTCACTGACCATGTCATGAATGATGTAATATGTGACATCATCAGCAGTGGATTGCGGGTGCGCGATATATAGTTAGCGCATCTAACTATATATGGAATTTCAATGGTTTTATGCGAGTAAAATAAGGTTTTGTAAATGCTAATTCCTAACTATATATGGACTATAACCTATGGTTTTTTCATTGAATATATATATATATATATATATATATATATATATCACGACATAGTTTTAGCAGAAAACCAAGCCACAGTCACGGCGGGCAACACGGCAGGGAACACCACTCCCACAAATATTAACTTAACCCAGTTTTAGGAAAGATAAATAAATCCACTGGTGCCGTGGCCACGTTTTTCATAACCGGTCTTTAATTAAGGCTTTCGGGCAGACCCGTTGCACCAGTACTGTCTGTATCCACAGATCTTGTAAACAGCTTAGTTGCTGCCTCTCTCCGCTTACTGCTTCTCTCCGAAGCCATTATGACAGCATTATTACTTTATACGCTTGCGTTTACTTTACCGTTTTCTTGGCAGCGTGATGTTATTTTTCTTTACACTGCCAGTCATTCCGTTTCCCCGTATTGTTACTTTAAAGTGACTGCTAGGAAGGTCGAATCACTACCAGAACATATATTTATATATATATATACATACATACTTTATATATATATGTGTGTGTGTGTATATTCTCTTTGTATACGTATATATACACCCATATAAATAATATATTTTATAATAATTTTAAATTGCAATCTAAAATCAATGTACACTTATTGTCAAGTCAATTCAAAGGATCTTTATTCAGATATAAAAACATCCATAAAAGTACATATACATCACAACAATTCATCAATAAAACAGTTCTTTACAAAGTGGAATAAGATTACTAGAGCAACTGTACAATATGTAAACTTTTAACTAATAGTGCAACTGCAAAGATGTAACAGTAAATCCCTTTGTCAGATATGTTCATTAAAAGTGCAAATGTGCAATATGTAAATTTTTAAGCAGTAGTGCAAACTGCAAAGATATAACAGTAAATCCATTTATCAGACCATGTTCATTGAAACACGGGAGCGAATTGCAGACTGAAGGAAGCAACTTACTCTAAAGATTACATCATCAGAGCCTAGCATCAATAAATCTCTGAATGCTAAGTTAAAATCCATCAGAGCGTGTTCTCTGAAATATGGAATTAAATAAAGTTTGGTATATTTTACATAAAAGCCACATAAAAACAAAATGTAAAAGGCTTTGTTTACAACCTAAATTACAAGAGCAGTGTAAGTTTCCCAGATTTTGGTTAAAGCCTAATGGAAAGCAAAGTAGATGCTTGATGCTTCCATCCCTAAAACGAAACAGCAGGCTCCTATTCCATCTGGCCAATTTTTTCCGAAGGTAACCCTGGGGCGTGTTATTGGGCCTGCCACATGGTTCCAGTAGGGGCATATATTTTATATTCGATGGCTTAAGGTGCTCAGTCCTTTCTCTATCTTTTCGGTATAGATCGTACAGAGCCCTTTTTACTGAGTTCTTGTGGGTACAGTCAATGGTTAGGGGCAAAGAGAATAAGTGTCCCTTTTCCACACTTACCAAACTTCTCTCTACTGCCCTAAGCCAGGGTATATGGTTAGCCCGCTCACATTTTAAACAGTCCGTGATGATGTCTCGGGTCAGAGAGGCCGCAGGGTTCCGCCATATTTTCAGCCAAAATAGGGCAGGCCTGGATCTTATGAAATCCTCTGTATATGAAAGATTCAATTCCCTATGACAAATGTAAGTTGGGGCTGAAATAACCGTCCCCAGAGCCTTCCTACAAAATCTATTCTCTTCGATCTGTATATTAGTACTATTTGAGTATCCCCAAACCTCTGCGTCATAGGTTCCAGTTGGCAAACATTGAGTTCTGTATATTTGTAGCAATGGCATTATTACCTCGGCGCGTTTGGGTTGACGAAGACTAATTATAGAATTAATGGCTTTGCCCATTTTATTCCTTCCCTGGGCCACATGGGGCTGCCAGGATCCGGAATCAGAGAACAACAAACCTAGATAAGGAAAAGTGCTGGTGCTTTTTAAAACATTATTCCCAGACACAATTTGACTAATATTGTGCTTTTTGGGGCCACAAGACATTATAAAAGATTTGTTAAAATTAGTACATAACCCCAAGTCAGCCATATATGAAACAAAACCTGTTGTTAAAATACGCAGTGCATTGGGTGTGCGGCCCATAAGGACCGCATCGTCCGCGTAGAGAAGTGCGGGAAGTGATTTACCATTGATGTTGGGGACATCACCTGTTAATTTACACAAGGAATTACTTAATTCATTTATATACAAAATAAAAAGCAGGGGGGCCCAAGACACAACCTTGTCTGACCCCCCTGCCAATTAAAATGTCCCCTGAGACTTCACCGTCATTATTTATTCTCACACGGGCTTTCAGGTCCCTGTGTAAGTGGGCCAAAAATAAAGAAGTGACTTATCTAACCCATAATTTAACAAAACTGTTCATAAACGGGAACAATTAACAAAATCAAAAGCAGAGCTTAGATCCATAAACCCCAAATACAATGGGGCTTTTTTGGCAATGGTGTATTTGGCTAATATTAAATTTAGATTCAAGCATTGCTCCACGGTTCCCACATTGCTTCTAAAACCAAGCTGGCACGGATGTAAAATCATATTTTCCTCTGCCCAGATCCTGATCTTGTTAAAAATGACTCTTCCTAGAATCTTCAGAGTGTTATCTATTAAAGATATAGGATGATAACAACTAGGTTGGAGTCTGTCGCCTTTCTTAAAGATTGGCACGATTATACTATTAGACCAGGTCACTGGGGCCGGGGTGTGGGATAGATTATTAAAAACGTTACACAGTAAGGGTGACCAAAAGCCAGGCTCAGATTTAATTTGGTTGATGGATAATCCATCGGGTCCTGGAGCTTTATTTCCCGCGCTTTGGGAGATTGCATCTTCCTCCTCCGTTATTGAGATGTTAATTACCATAGAGGGGTACGAAGTCTCAGTTGTTCGGTGTGGCGCAGCATAAATATTTGAAAAATAGTTCACCCACATATCCCCTGTTATATTAAAGTTTATGGGGGTGATGTTGGATCCTATTGAGCTCAGATTCTTTACCTCACCCTAGAACCCAGCAACATCTCCCAATGCAGCTGTACGCGCAAGGGATTCCCACTGATCTTTTAATAACTCTTCTGTTCATGTTTTTAGGGTGCATTTGTAGCTTGACCTCAGTCTCTTAACCAGAGACTGGTCCCGTGGTTCCGCCACGAGAGCGGCCCGTAGTTCACGGTTTGCTTTAGAACAGGAAGTGTCAAACCATCTGGGATTTTTATTGTTGTGGCCTGAGGGTGGTTTAGAAATTTCCTTTTCAATGGCCAAACATAACCCTGTAAAAGCCTCGATAATGTCGTGTTCAGGAATGTCGCTAGATAGACAGGTGGACACAAGCAAAGGGTTCATTTTAATGGCACGTGCTAGAACCCCCTTATTATCTATCCCCTTCCAGACTACCTTAAGGTTGTCTGATGACACCACCAAGTTTTTTGCCCCAATTTCTTTCCGGTTAGCCAATTTACTAATAGATTTAAAAGTGGACAGGATTGGGTTGTGGTCACTGTATACAGTGCTAACCACGTCGGCCTCTAATAAACAGTCCCCAAGCAAGGAGGATATAAATACATAGTCTATTGTGGTGGAACATTCACGCCCAACATAAGTGGCCAATGGTCCTTTGTCCGTGGGGATGTTTGCCTTCTCCCTAACATTGATTAAATCCTGTGTGGCTAAATGATCAAGCAGTTCTTTCCCTCTTTTGCAGGGCGGTGTTCTGGGATAAATGTGAGCGTTAAAATCCCCTCCTAAACAAATACCATCAAGTTTACCATACTTTTGACCATCCATAATTCCGTCAATAAAATCAAACAATCTTATAAAATTTGTATTTGGGTGTGATGTAAAGTCGTTGTTATAAAAATTTATTAAACATAGCTTTAACCTGCTAGTGTAAATTAATGCCTGGAAATTCATATTGTTGGTCTTCAAGGTTTCAATTTTGGTTCCTGCAACAATCTTTACCCAGATAGATAAACCCCCACTCGGTCGACCCACAACCGGGATAGGTACAATATGATTTTCACAACTGTAACCCTTGAGGAGCAGAGAACTAATACGCCATGTTTCCTGGAACTTTAGGATATCAAAATTACTGACCCAATCGGTCCAGTCCCTAGATTCCATTTTTGTCTTTAAACCAGCAATGTTCCAGCTCAAGATTGTTAATTTATCAGATGATATAGGGGTGGAGGTTGTGTGAACAGTTATCTTAGGGTCAGGTCGCGATACTACCCCAGTGTTAACACCACTTTAAAGGGATCAGTTATCAATGCTCCCAAAGGATTATTTATGTTCAGGTGATCACTATCTGCAGTATCCGAAAAGATGGCTGATGGTCAGCCTTGGCTCTCCAGCTCGGATAGTGCGCTGTACCTATTATACAGCAGGTAAGGTGTGGGGGCAGACCTAAATGGTCTCTGTGGGGGCCTGTAGAAGTATCCCAACGGTAATGGAGTTACAACAGTTGAGGGGCTGAAATGACTGTTGTTACTATTTAGGACAAATTTTACAGTTGAAGGGTGCCTAAAATTAATTACGATGCAGTCTCCATTGATGTTCTCGAAAGAGGGACCAACCCAACTCACTCTGCGTACTGTCAGGATTTCACTCAAAATTGTTGGCCCAACCCCTTTGTGCTTGGTCAGCCAATCAATACACTTGTTATTCAGCTGTACCCAGGACTCCCCCTGTCCCTCCTTAAGTGATGGTACACCTGCTAAAATTAAAACGTAAGGACAGGCATCGGAGGGTAAATAGAGAACTGGCCCTAATTGTTTAGAAGACCTTGTAGCTGCAGCTTGAGCTTTCTCTACACCAACTGGTTTCACTAGCTTCGTGGTGACTGGGCCAGAGCCGCCCTCTGTTGGACCCACAATCACGGTGGTGGGACAGGGTGGTCCAGCTGCTACGGGCAAAGTTGGCTGCAACAGTGTAACAGGTTGGGTGTTTCCAACAATAACATCCTTGGGTGCAGTGTTGGTTCCCAATGTACTATCAATAATATTGGGTCTGCCCTCCATAATACACTCCTTAACGGGAAACATCACTTACAACGCATTTATTACAACGCACTACCATTACAACGCAACCATTACAACGCAAACCATTACAACGCATTGCGCTGGGGGGCGCTCTAGGATAGGGAATATATTTAATTTACTATCCAACACCTTCCCTACTATCCACGGGGACTGGAGTTGGAATAGTAAATTAAATAAATCACTATCCAGCGCTTAAAAGCACTATGCGTTGTAGTGGTATGCGATGTAAAAACCGCGTTGTAACAGCAGGCGTTGTAATAGCCTGCGTTGTAACGACACCAATCCCTTATTAACAGCCTCCATATCTTTCAAGAGTCGTTCTCCCTTCAACTGGTCGAGACTAATCATCCCTTTCCTTTTTACATCTTCCTTTTTTACCAGGTTTTCCAGTCTATCTAGTCTTTTAAAAATTAAATTAAACTGTTTATCCATTTGACTTTTTACTTGTTTAAAAATTGTGTCAACAATAGTCTCAATAAAGTTCCCATTCCACTTGTCGTGAGTGACGCTCTCAGTTATGGGCTCAGTCTGTGTACAAGCCGAGTTTTGACCTTCTTTGGGGGGGACTATAGCAATGTTACCATCAACTAAGTGCAGAGACTCATTATCAGTTCCACCTCCAGATCATATTTTCCCTCTTGTCCACATGCTCTGAGGAGTAGGTTTACCCTTATTGCGTGGGGGTTGTTTCCTCTTGTTTAATGATTGTTTCAAGGGGCCTCTTTTCCTTTTCTCTCCAACGGTCTTATTACTCGGGGTCGAAGAAGGGGTAGCAGCAGGATCTTGCTGTGAGTCAATAATGATGGTCGAGCTACTGTCCCCAGATTGAGCTACAG
The DNA here is from genome assembly GCF_964263255.1 of Lissotriton vulgaris. Taxonomy (NCBI): domain Eukaryota; kingdom Metazoa; phylum Chordata; class Amphibia; order Caudata; family Salamandridae; genus Lissotriton; species Lissotriton vulgaris. The sequence goes on along the minus strand of NC_141697.1, from coordinate 289,740,128 downwards.
GTACGTTAGCCAACGAAGTGGGTTTTATGATTGTCACCACAGGGAAAAGAGGCAAGGCATTGTTTGGAATAACCCGCTCGGGCTCTAGGTACGAGCTCGTAAGACCCATTGACATTCTCCTTTCAGTATTGGCAATTTCAGTAGTGGCCAAATTGAAGGCATTTTCCAGCATACTTTCAAAGGTGGGCGGGAGGACCTTAGGACCTTCAGAGGCCTGTGTAACAGTGCTAATATTTCGTTTCCCCATGATATATTTTGGGCTCACCTTACTGACAGCTGTAGTTTAGAGGGGAGGCCCGCCCGACCACTGTTGACCACGGAGGACCACAGAGGGCCCGCCCTTTGCCCGGGCTAAGCCCGGCGCTGCCCGCGCGCTCCCGCGACGCGGCCGCTGCCTGCTCCTTTTCAAGCACCTTCGGGCACGCTGGCAGGCGAAAGTGCTCGCCGAGCAGCCTGGGAGCTGTAGTTCCCCCCGCGGCGTCCTCAGATGTAATGGACAACTGCGGCAGGGGAGAACGACAGCGTGGGCTCCCCAGGGATGTCTGCTGGGCTGGCGGTGAGTAACGCTGCCCCTAAGGTCTGTTTGGCGCTTTGGAAATCTCTCCCCGCTCGGGGGCGCTAGAGGGCGCACAAGCGGAATGGCTGCTTAGTCTCGCAGCTCCCGCTCCTTGGGACACTATCCTCCTGTTATCCTCTGCCTAAGGGATCTAAAACGGCCTGAATTCCGGACGAGTTGCAGCAAGACGTCCATCCCTGCACTCGGTCCAAGTCTGGTGACCCTGGGAGACTCGGGCCGGAGCGGTGCCGAGTTGAAAACTTGCCGATCGTTGCTGCGGTGCGGTGGGGTGCGCGAGTCCGGCCTCGCAGGACTACTACAGGCTGGGGATTGCCACGAGGAGCTAGGCCTCTCCCCGAGACGACTGGCGGACCTCCTGGACGGACCTTCGCCGGCGGACCCGCGATCGGGGTGAGTGGCGGACCGCTCGGTGGTGCGGGGACCCCCTCGCCCCCCTCCCCTCCCTCGCTGCGCTCGCCTCTCCCGCTGGAGGAGCTGCTACTGCCCCTTGGCTGTCGGGGCACAGCCATCTCACTGCCTGCTCGACCCCCGGAGAGTGCTGGACCCGCCCGGTGGGAAAAGGCGCGGAGCAGTGCACTGCCCGGCGCGGGGGCTGACCCTTGGACCTGGGCTCTCGAGCTTGCTGCCACCCCTGTACTGTGCCTCGACCGGCCCTGGCCACCAGCATAGCGCTCACCATCGGGACTCTGTCCCCTCGCTGCCGGGAGACTGCACCTTCCACGTTGGGGAAGCTGGGACCCACCTCGCTCCCCATTCACCTGCCTGGCGTCCCTCCCACGTGCCTCCAACTGTACATTGCGAGGTGGCCTCGTTGTGGATATACCAGGTAGAACATCACACCTGCGTGGCACACCCCCGCTGGGGTCCAGCTGCCCTGCATCCCACACACGCCTAGAACTGTCGTGCTGCCACCCTACACAGCGACGCTAGTGTGCTGGACCCTACCACCATTTCCATTGGGACTTCGCTACCTCCCCTCCCAGCCACCAGGCCGCGTGGTGGCCTTTACGATCTCACCAGGTCCCTGAACTTCCACCACCTGGACCCTTATTGCACTTTTGGGGCGTTGCCCTGCCTCGCCCGCGCTGTGGCCCTACATCCTGGAGATAATATCCTAGCCAGATTACCTGTGGCGCTACTGCCCCTCGCGCTTTTGGAATTCCGCGCCCCGGCGCCATCATGGTGCGACCGGAGAACCGCCAGACTAAGCTCAGCTTTGACACTGCAAAAAAAGGCGCAAAATCGACGCAGCTGGACCCGGACCCTGGCACATCGTCCCCGAGGGCCACCATCCCCGCAGCTAAAGACACTGACCTGTCCGGCCTGATACAAGAGATGCGCCAGGGATTCGCCACTGTTGTAGAGAAGGTCGACGGGGTCACCGCGCGGCTGGACGCACTGGTGCACAAGGTGGACCGTCATGAGGAACGCCTTGCGGCTGCAGAGCAACGTATCTCTGATACCTCAGACGTTGCCACAACTCACACCACTCAACTGTCCAGAATGGACAACCTCCTCCGGATCATAGCAGCCAAAAATGAGGATTTGGAAGCCCGTAGCCGCCGAAACAACATACGGGTTACCAATGTTCCGGAATCCACAGATACGGGCAGAATGGAGCTGTACGTAGAGAAGCTCCTCAAGGGGGCCATCGGTGAGGACGCTTTCTCGCCCCAGTTTATCGTCGAGAGGGCACACCGCTCCTTGGCGCCTATGCCCAAACCTGGCCTTCCTCCGCGCCCCATCATTGCTCGGCTGCTAAACTACCGTGATCGGGACACTGCCCTCCGGGCAGCCCGATCCCAAAGATCGCTACAGTATAATGGAGTCACCTTCTCCATCTACCCAGATTTTACGCCAATGGTGCAGGAGGAGCGGCGCAAGTTCCTTCCGGTGAAGAAAAAACTACGTGAGGCTCAGATCGACTATGCACTTTTATACCCTGCAAAGCTGCGAATCACCCACCAGGGCAAGCAACGGTTCTTCACCAACCCACAGAAGGTAGAAGACTTTCTCAAATCGCTCCGGAGAGCACGTAGAGAAGACCGGGATGCGGAGGAGGAACGCGGCAACGCAGACTTACCCCCGGCGCCACGCGGAAACTGACTGTTGATCTTTGCTATGCTGCACACCCTGCCTATGTCGACTTGTTCTCACCCCGGACATTGATGCACGGACAAAAAGATACTGTATGGACAAGGACGCCGCATGGACTCTTCATCCCTATGGTAACGTAACCCAAGGACCACATTCCTGGCCCTAGTCTCCACCGAGGGTGGCACAGATACGGAGCTGGGGCCTAGGAGGTGGCTGTACGCACTCTATGTCTTACCCCTACTGGGAGATCCCCTTTGACTTGCTGGAGTTCCAGCTGTTCACGATGTTTGAGTTGGGGAAGGGGGGAGGGGGGCGGGGGGCTGGGTGGAAGTATTTGGCTGCTGGCATGATTGGGATGCTGGGGTGGGAGGTGGGGAGGGGTGTTCTTTTCTTTTTTTTCTCTTTGAGGCACTCATTTCTTAGACTGTACGCTTGGCTTAAACCTCGGTGTGGGCACCGATGCTATGGTGCGGAGGTGATATATCCGTGCTGCTTAGGCCGGTGCTGTTATAGTTCTTGTTGTGCTATCCATGGCCACTCCAGCAGCTAACACGCAATTAACTTGTTTATCCTGGAATGTAAGAGGGTTGAACAATGCCAGAAAGTGCCGTGATGTCATAGCCTATCTTGATAGAAGTCACGTACAAGTCGCTATGTTACAGGAAACGCATCTGTCACCACAGGGCGGGACGTCCTTCGCGAGTAGGTGGGCCGGAGAACGGGCTTTCTCCTCCTACTCCACCTATTCGAGGGGAGTCGCTATCCTCATTGCCCGCAGGGTACCCTTTCAAAAGTATGGAGACTTACTCGACAGGGAGGGCAGATATGCGCTACTATGGGGCAGGATAGGCCGGGACACTTTCACATTTGTAACCATGTACGCGCCTAATGTTGACACACCAGCCTTTTTCACTGCTCTCTGGGGCAAAATCCTCTCCATTGCATCACGACACATAGTCTGGGGAGGGGACTTCAATCTAGCGATGCAACCACTGTTGGATAGAGCGGATGGGGTCTGCACCTACAAGGCCAGAGCACGGGAGGCACTGGAGGGCATCGTTGAGGAGGGCGGACTGCTGGACGCCTGGCGACACCTGCACCCCCTGGGGCGGGAGGGCACGCACTTTACATCATATACCGGGACTTGGGCACGACTAGACTATTTCCTCATCACAAGAGATGTCGCTGTCGAATTGGTGGGGGTTCGCCATCTGCCGAGGACGTACTCTGATCACAGCCCTGTCTTGCTCCACTTTCGTACACCCGGCTGGGACAGCCCCCGGCCGCAATGGAGACTTCGCCCTGATGTCCTCCTTGATAACCTGTTTCGTACTGAACTAGGGGAAGAGATCGCAGATTTCTTCGCCAGGAATAAGGGATCAGTAGACTCAGTTGAGCACATATGGGAGGCATTCAAGGTCACAATCAGAGGGTATTGCATCTCCAAAGGCCATGGCGTGCTACGCACCATCCTTGCATCACTCAGCACACTGGAGAAAGAGCTGCGGGATCTGGAACTGCGAATGGTATCCGACCACAGCCCCGACTTACAGGCCAAATTTAGGGAGACACTGACACGATATGAGGAAGAGGCTGCGCGGGAAGCGAAGTTTAGGGGAAAACACTGGCAGGCCCGTAAATATTGCGAGGGGGACAGGCCCGGGAAGGCACTAGCTACGATTACACAATCACCACGAGCTCATAACACCATACTAGAACTCACCGACACCACTGGCACTGCTGTTAGGGACTCAGATGCGATCCTTGACACCTTTGTGGCACACAATCACTCACTCTACACCTCCACCGTAGGGCCCGACGTATCCTATGCCGACTACCTCAGCGATGTTGCGCTGTGTTGGCTTAGCGACGGCGATAGAGAGTTCCTCGCAGCTCCGTTCGAGCAAGACGAAATACGCGAGGCCATTATGTCCCTCAAGAATGGCAAAGCCCCTGGGCTCGACGGCATACCGGCCGAATTCTACAAGGCTTATATTGACATCATGTCCCCGGTACTCAGCGAGGTCTTCTCGGAATCCTTGGGAGATGGAGTACTCCCTTGCTCCATGCGCGAGGTGGTGATTACCTCCCTCCTTAAGCCCAATAAGGACCCCAAATCCTGTCATTCCTATCGCCCGCTCTCCCTCCTAAATTGCGACGTCAAAGTACTTGCTAAGGTCTTGGCCACCCGGCTGTCGCTGTTAATGACCAGACTCGTGCTGCCCGACCAATCGGGATTTGTGGCGGGTAGGTCTACCTCCCACAACCTCCGCACGCTCTTTTCCCTACTCCGCACGGTACACCCTGACACACCCGTGGCGGCCATTTTCCTGGACGCAACCAAGGCGTTCGATTCTGTCGAATGGCCGTACCTGTTTTCTGTGCTGGCTGCTATGGGATTTCCTAAACTATTTATATCCTGGGTCCACCTGCTATACACTCACCCTATGGCAAGGGTACTGATCAACGGTCATCTGTCACAGCCCATCACACTAACCAGGGGTACGAGACAGGGGTGCCCTCTCTCTCCCCTATTGTTCGCCATCGCTGTCGAACCTCTCGCCTGTAGGCTGCGTCAGCTACATCGTGGCGGCGCAGTGCAATGCCTACAGCGCCAGATTGATGTGTCGCTCTACGCGGATGACATCACGTTATATGTCAAACATCCTGAAACGTATCTCAATCCGTTGCTTAGGGAGTTTGTTCTGTATGGAGGAATGTCCGGAGTCCATATCAACTGGTCCAAGTCGCAACTTTTCCCCCTGACCGACGCGGTGACTGACTTCCCCCTTGATTACCCACTAGAGTGGTGTCGGTCCGATCTCCGCTACCTTGGGGTCTACATTTCCAGAGACGAGACGCTGCGATCCAACTACGTTGTAGCGATAACCAAACTTGTTGCTTCAGTGGACCGCTGGATCGCCCTGCCACTCTCCATGGCCGGGAGGGCGTCGCTCATAAAAATGGTGATACTCCCTCGCTTCCTTTATCTCTTTATCAATATACCGTACTTCCCTGGCGCTAATTTCTTCCGAACCCTGCGGTCGGAGCTGCGACGGCTCTTCTGGGGAGGCAAGAACACCCGACTCAAGTGGTGAACCATTACCCTCCCCTATGAGAAGGGAGGATTCGATGTCCCTCACTTCGAGGCCTACTATCAGTGTGCGCAGGCGCATTTCGCTTACCACTGGATGGCCCCTACTCCCTTTATGCCGCATGTAGCGGTGGAGGACTGGATAGTACATCCCCTCCCGCTTAATGGTTTACTTCACTGTCCTGAATCTGTCATTACTACACCGAATACGTCGGTCTCATGCACATTAGATGCATGGCGCCGCATTGCCAAGAAATTGGTTTGTAAATTTCTCTACTCGCCCAAGCTACCGCTCACGCATCACCCCGATCTTACCCTTTTGGGGGAACTGGGCTTTCGCAAACTCTGTGCAAAGCTGCGAGTTTCTTGCTGGGGGGACCTATTCTCCAATGGCACCTTCAAGTCAGCTGACCTGTTCTTTGCTGCACAAGACCGCACTCCTCTTGACCTCTTCTTCTATGTGCGACTACGGGCGGGGATGAGAGACATCCTGCCAGACTTTCCCAGCGAGCCCGATACCCTACCACCGCTACACTTTTTATTAAGCTCACAGGATGGGGCCCACCTGGTCTCCGGCCTTTATCGTCAACTCAGGGGAGTTGTTCCGGTGCCCGAGTCCAATGCGCGGCTGCGCTGGTCTGCCGAACTCGGTCTCGACATATCAGATGAGCAGTGGGATCGCTGCTGCGCACTCACCTCCGGCATTTCTGCAAGCAGCAGATTAAAGATCATTCATTATAAATACTTGCAGCGAGTATACTACACGCCGGCGAGGAAGCGGCGCTTCGGCCTGACAGATGATGACCGCTGTGAACGCTGCCATGTCGCTGGAGCCGACTATCTCCACTTGGCGTGGGCATGCCCCCAGGTGGCGGACTTCTGGCACCAGGTGCTGGATGCTCTTGCGGAGATGGTGGAAGAACCAATGCCTTCCGACCCAATGGTGGCCCTGCTCGGGGACACTGTACGTTTTCCTAGATCTTGCCGGAAATTTGTTGACACTGCGCTCCTGCTGGCCAAGAGACGCGTGGCGTGCCGATGGGGACGGGGCAGGGCGCCCAAATTTAAGGACTGGCTGGGCGATTTAACATACTGCCAGGATCAGCATACGACATTTGCTGAACTGCTGCCCATTTCGAGTCGTCCCGGCGACATCTGGGGCCCACTGATGCGATATCTCCTCGCACGCTCAGACGATGCGAGCCAGGCGGACGATCAACCCACTATAGGATAGCACACTGTTCCATTACTGGACCTAGCTGAGGACCCTGCTTCCACGCGCATGCCTCCTCCCTGCATTATCCTAATAGGGCCCCCCCCTAGACTCGACCACTGCTCACTTGTCGGCCTCCCCCCCTCCCCCCTGACTCCATGCTCCGCCGGCACCGTGGCTATGCTCCCTTGGCTTACCCCCACTCTCCCTTACTTTCACACAGACTCACCTAAGCCCAGCTGGCACTATGTCGAGACACCCACTGATGGTTGACTCTCTAGGGCCCCGCACCCGACCTAACCTCCGGCTACTGGAGGCCCTCTTGCTGGACTGATTGTGACCTGCACACACTCGTAATCACGCCTCCGCTCACATGACACGCCACACCGATGCACTGCTACTTAACTGACCATGATGCATGACTCGCCTCATAGTTACTACACTGTTGGGTACTGTTGTTAAGTTGTTTTATTACACATCTAAAAACGGAGAGGGGAGAGTTCTCTTTCTTCTCCAATAGAAAACTCTGTTCTGCTGCTGCTCATCCTCTTTTATCATGCCACATCGGAGAAGTACCCCCACTTCATTCCTCTTACATACTGCCGCCGGGCCCCCGGGATACCGGCAACAAGGTTGTGTACATTTCTGTTTTTTGTTGCTGCCGGCCTCCGGGTTGTGGGCATGACAAGCTGTGTGACATGTCTCCAATAACACAATAAAGCAGAGTTGAACTCCAAAAAAAAAAAAAAAAAAAAAAAAAAAAATCTCTCCCCGCTCCACTGAGGCTGCCTGCTCCTTTTCAAGCGCCTCCGGGCGCGCTGGCAGGCGGAAGTGCTCGCCGAGCAGCCTGGGAGCTCTAGTTCTCCCCGCGGCGTCCTCAGATGTAATGGACAACTGCGGCAGGGGAGAACGACAGCCTGGGCTCCCCAGGGATGTCTGCTGGGCTGGCGGTGAGTAGCGCTGCCCCCAAGGTCCGCTTGGCGCTTTGGAAAACTCTCCCCGCTCCACCGAGGCTGCCTGCTCCTTTTCAAGCGCCTCCGGGCGCGCTGGCAGGTGGAAGTGCTCGCCAAGCAGCCTGGGAGCTGTAGTTCCCCCTGCGGCGTCCTCAGATGTAATGGACAACTGCGGCAGGGGAGAACGACAGCGTGGGCTCCCCAGGGATGTCTGCTGTGCTGGCGGTGAGTAGCGCTGCCCCCAAGGTCCGTTTGGCGCTTTGGAAAACTCTTCTGTACACTTATTGTATTAAGGAATATACTTTAATTATTTACATTTTAGTTTATAAAATAACTATTCCTGAAACATTAAAAGCTACATTACTGTTCATATACACTACCCATCCCTGAGCCCTTAAAACTCCATACTACCCCTTCACACTAACCTTGCCTGAGTCCTCAAAAACAATATTACCCATATACTCCACCCATCCCTGAGCTCTAAAAATGCCTTTCTACCCCTGTACATTGCCCATTCCTGAGATTAAAAACACTCCTCACTACACCTATCCACTACTCAATTATGTATGTTTTTTTGCATTTCATACACTGCAACACTTTCCCTACTGCCTTCCCCCTCCATTTCTGCTGATCCTGATTTTGCTGGTCATAGGACTCTTTGCACTTTACCACTGATAACCTGTGTTAAAGTACAAGTGCCCCCGCCTTGAAACATGGTAACATTGGCTCACCCCCAGATGGCACTTGTTATTTACTAATGAGTCCCTAGTAAAGTGGTACTACGTGTACCCAGGACATGTAAATTAAAATTCTACTAGTTGGCATGCAGTACTGATTGTGCCACCCACTTAGGTCATGTCTCAAACAAGCCATTGCAGCCTGTGTGTGCTGTTTTAAACTGCCATTTCGACCTGGCAAAGTAAACTTTTTGCCAGGTCAACGTTTCCTTTTTAATACCTATAAGTCACCTCTGGGGTAGGCCCTGGACAGCCCAGAGGGCAGGGTGTATTGTGTGTTTCACTGTGTTACTGTTTACTTTGCAAATTACGCTTGTCAATCAGGTAATCCATGCCAATTACTGCATGAGTGCTGCACCCACCCTCCCAGCTGTCCTTTATCCCCAGTACAACTACTTTGGGTCCAATGAAAACGCGTGGTCTTGTACATCCTCCAGATATGAGTGTATTCTAGTCCATATGTGGCAAAAGTAGGACAGCTCTCAATGACATGCAGGAAGGTGCACTTGGGGTTATTGCAACACCAACAGGCAGCCGACGGAACTCTGACCATCCGCCACAGCCTAGAGGGGTGGAAGAGCACATGGTGTAGGTAATTCAATTGAATACATATAAGTCTGGTAGAGAAGGCGAGCATCCTCAGGCCCATCCTAGATTAAATTCAGTCTTCATCAACTAGGAAACCAAAAGCATTGCCCTATTTTTTTCCAAGGCTCATGAATGGGTATGGGGAGTTGACAATTAAGGACCTGTGGGTGTAAGATATCCCTTTTTTCCTACACTGCTCCAATGTGATTTTGACTTCTGGTGAGTTGAACTCGGGCACCACATGCAGTTAGGTTCTATGTCTGTCTAAGGCATGGCTAAGCCGTAAATATTGAAAGAACTGAGTTTTATGTACAGCAAAGTCAGCTGATAGTTGTTCAAAGGATTTCATGTGGTCAGTAGACCTGCCGTCTCTTAGCCTAGAAATGCCAGTGAAGTCCCATACTTGGATTCCTGGGAAGGCTAGTTACCTGTTTGATTAGTGTTTTGTGCCACTCTGTGTCTCTAACGTCACCTGCCCTGCCAGCTAATGTGTTTAACTGCTGCCATCCAGAGTTCTAGAGGTATTTTAGTGCTCTTGGGTAATGTATACAGGATCCAGGTACCATATGATAATGTTAATGTTAACTAGACTTATATAGCGCACAGCTGCCTCAGCGAAGAGGTGTCCCGGCGCTGAAAGCAGTGTAACGTAGAGGCTAAGAACTAGGCCATGGGGAAAATGTATGTCTTAATGGCCTTTTGGAAGGCCAGCAGGCTATCCAGACTGCAAATCTGAAAGGCCAGGGAGTTCCACAGTTTGGCTGCCAAACAGCGGAAGGACAGTCCCTCGGCACGAAGATGGTTCACTCGAGGGACAGCAAGCAAGTATTGCCCCAAGGAGCGCAGCTGGCGCATAAAAACATAAGGTACCAGCAAGTTGGCCAAAATCCCAGGAGACCCAAGATTCAAAATTTTAAAGGTCAAGCAGAGAGCCTTGAATTTGATCTGCTTGGCCATAGGCAACCAGTGTAACTGCCGAATGGCACCAGCTGTTGAGCAGCTTCGCTGGAGCCCAAGCGGGGCTCTGGCTGCTGCATTTTGAACTCACTGTAGGTGCACCACCTCTGCCTGATTGGCCCCTGAGAGGAGCGAGCTGGCATAGTCCAGTCTAGATCAGATAGCCGCTTGGACAATCAACTGATGGGTGGGTGGATCAAAAATCCCCGGAGAAGGCCGAAACAAGTGCCGGCCACTTTCTTGGTGTGCTCCTGGAAGCTGAGTGTAGAGTCCATCCATACCCCTAGGTTTTTTACCACCGTCTTTAGGGTGGGTGCACTACTAAGGGTGTTGGGCCACCATTGCTCACTTCATAGTCTCTTGTCTTTCCCCACCAGCCACACCTCAGATTTATTGGCATTAAGCTGGAGGAAGTTGGCGGTCATCGACTTTGCGACTGCCCCCAGACCACTCCTAAATTTGGAGGCGTCCTGCATGGTGTCGTCGGAGAGGGCCACCACTAACTGTGTGTCATCAGCATATGAGATCATGGTAAGACCTTTGTCCCAAAGCACCGCAGCAAGAGGTTAAACGTACAGATTAAATAGTACAGGACTCAGAGCAGAGCCCTGAGGCACACCCTGCCCGATGGACTGGACACGAGAGAGAAAAGGGGGGCAGTCACTTGGAATGTTTTCTCCGACAGGAAAGATCTAAACCATTCCAAAGCTAGGCCAAACGACACAAGCCTCCTCCAGACGATGTAAAAGAATCTTGTGGGAGACCGTGTCAAATGCAGACATGAGTTCAAGCAGTATCAGTGCCGCACTGTGCCCTGCATCAAGAATGGTCCGCAGATGTTGGGTCACAGCCAGGAGAGCGGTCTCCGTACTGTGACCGGGGTGGAAACCATTCTGGGAGAGGTCCAAGTTGTCGTTAATATTCAAGTACCGCGTTAAGATGTTATTAGTGTGAGCCTCGGCAATCTTGGCTACCCATGGTAGGAGAGATATAGGATGAAAGTTTTCCAACTTAGCCGGATTCAGTGAAGGTTTTTTAAGTAGAGGAACTACCTTAGCCTGCTTCCATAGTTTGGGACAACAGCTGTGGAAAAAGATGTATTACCAACCTGGCACAGAGGTGCCAGAAGCACAGGTAAGGAGTCCCTGAACTGGACAGGCTTCATAGGATCTACAGGAGAGCCAGATTTAACTTTACCACTCAGCAGTAAAAACTCATCCTGAGAGATGGAAGGAAAAACCTCCAGAGAATGTGTAGGAGGGGGTCCGAGAGGAGCAGCAAGAGAAGGGGGAGCCAAAGGGAAAGACCTATAGATTGTTTCCACTTTATTAACAAAGAAAGTGACAAGGTCCTCACAATGTTGCCCAGACATAATCACGGAGCCAGTAAATTTTTCCTAACTTTGAGATCCTCAAGTATTTTGAAGGTACATTTGGCCGGGTTGCGACTTAACTTGATTTCATTGGCAAAGTAAGCAGCCCGGACAGAGTGTATAGTGGTAGTTCTTGATGGCGGCCTGATAGCATTGTTTAGCCACGGGGTCATAGTCCTTTCTCCAGGCGCGCTCCAACTTTTTACAAGATTTACATATAACCGCCACAGAATCGTTAAACTATTGGTTTGAATCAGAGTTACGGCCTTTAGACTGTTTGGCTGGAATGAGGGAATCAAGAGCATGAAAAATCCAATTATAGAGTGATTTATACGACAAATCAGGGTCATAAAGCAGTTTTGGAGAGTGTAAAGAAAGAAGGGCATAAAAATCCTTAAGCTTCAGTTTACGCCAAGGGCGTTTAAAAGAGGACTGCTGATATGCTCTGTACGTGGGCTCAAAGGCTGGGAAGGACATAGAGACCAGAAAGTGGTCAGACCAACATAATGGACTGGGTGTCTTGACAGAAGTGGAGGGAATATTAGAAAAGATGGAGTCAAGCAAATGGCCCGGCAATGTGGGTAGGACCTGAAACCAATTGAATTAATTGGCAAGCCGCCAGGTCTGCAAGCAAGTTGTCAATTTCATTATTGAGTTGGAGGTCAAAGTGCAGATTAAGGTCTCCTAAAATACTAAAATTAGCTGCGCTCATTGCCAGAGTACTGGTGACATCAATAAGTGCAGATTTGAACTCCTTACCTGACCCAGGGGGGCGGTAGACAAACAACCCTGACATGGTAGAATGAGCTCTAAAAGTGATTCTGAAGTGGGCGCATTCACAGCCTGCCACAGACTCTTTGACAAATGAGCAGGTGTAGCAGGACTTAAAAAATACCCGCAATGCCACCCACTCTAGACTCCCTGTTTAAGGTCAGGATACTATAGCCTATAGGAAGCACTAAGCTGTGTTCTGCCACCATATCATCGCTGAGCCACGTTTCTTTTAAGAAAAAGACATCAGGAAACTCCTCCTGTACCAAATCATCAACATCAAGATAATGTTTGGCCAAGGAGCGAACATTAAGTTGAAGAATTTTCAGAAAAGGCCTGGGCGAATGGGGCAGAAGCGTGTGGGAATCAAACCCACAGCAGAGACAACAGCAGAAAGGCCCCTCCATGGAACCGAGCAGAGGCAGGCTACAAGGGCTTACCAGATTGTTAATGGTCAGCAGCTCAGCCCTGGAATAAGTACGCAATCTTATCGTGCCACCGCCGGAGTTTCTTGCATCTGGCGACATCCAGGCGTGGACAGACTTGCTTTTGGCGCGCCCACTGCTATCGTCCGCTGCGCTCCCGCGCTATGGCCAGATTAAATATAGGGTATGGGGAAATGGGCAAAAGACTAAACCACCTCACTACCAATATGATGGCAGAAAAATGGCCCACCGTAAGTAGGAGACTCCGGCATCGGCAGTTCAATGCTCCCTCCACACAATCAGCCCGCTAATGGCTGCGGTGGCCCGGGGAGGCAAACAGCCAGAAAAACACTCCAGGCCAAAAATTTTGCAAGCAGAGCTAAAATCAGGGCAGATACAAGCTCAGGTCAGTGAATAAAAATACAAAAAAACAGTGACCAAGAACATCAAAGTATGATAAAATGACACTTGAAAAGTAAAAACACAATAAAACAATGTGCAACGCTAGATAATAGCGCTTAGCCTCGCGGCAAGCTGCCAGGTCATCAAATGCGCTCCCGCGCCTTGGCCAGATTAAATATAGGGTTAGGGCAAATGGCCAAAAGACTAGACCACCTCACCACTAATATGGCTGCAGAAAAACTGCCCACTGGAAGTAGGAGACTCCCGCTTCGGCGGTTCAATGCTCCCTCCACACAATCTGCCCGCTAATGGATGAGGTTGCCCGGGGAGGCAAACACCCGGAAAAAAACTCCAGGCCAAAAAATCGGCAAGCGGAGCTAAAATCAGGGTAGATACAAGCTCAGGTCAGTGAATAAAAAAACAAATAAACAGTGACCAAGAACACCGAAGTACGATAAAATTACACTTGAAAAGTAAAAACACACTAAAATAATGCGCAGCGCGAGATAATACCGCTTAGCCTCGTAGCAAGTTGCCAGGCCATCAGGTCAGCATAAGTATAATTTGTGTGGTTGTAATATGTGGAGCTTTAGGTGCACAGTTGTGTCTTCCTTATCACTGAAGAGTCAATCATTAAGAATGTTGAACACGGCTTGGTTGCCCTTGGCGATTGATACTTGTGCGGAGCCACGGGTCATAGGAATTATGTAAGTGGATAGGGATAGTTTTGGGTCACATACAAACTGAAGGCAGGATTATCATTTTGAATAAGGCATCTTGTCCCATAATGTTAAGCGGAAATTTGACCCAATATTCATTGGACCACGTACTTCAGCGGAGCAATGTTGCAGTTCCAGCTGAGGCTTTTTTCAAGAGTTATCATCATGCCCCAGTATTTCAGGTGTGTAGGGGCAAATGTTAGCTTGCAAACATGGGCCTCCTTTCAGGGCATATAGGTATTTTTTTTCAGTTCACTCTGAGGCATCATTGTGAATATGAAGCATATGAAAGATTATTGGGGCGGAAATGACAGGTGCCTGCACAAAAGGAGGGCATCATTCTTGTACTTCCAGGCCACCAAAACCCCCAGATGTTCACATAAATTCTGATCCATTCCACTAGCGACTCAATGATCAGTGGAAAAAGAGAAAAAGAAGCAGGGAAAGTGTGCATTCCTGTCTCGTACTCTGGCATAACTGAAAGGGAGACAAAAGGGTGCCATTAACACAGAGCTGACTCACAGAGACCTTCATGAACCCAATGAATCATCTTCCAAATTCCATTTTTGCTAGAACTGTATATGTGAAAGGCCACTGCACCATATTGAAGGCTTTCCAGAACTTGACTAAGGCTTTTCCCCTCTAGTCTGTGTATCTTGGTTAAAGTAACCTGCACACTTCAAGGGTAGTACCAAGTACTTTTGCCCAGCATAAAACCAATGTGGTCAGTTTTGATTAGGGAGCACATTTTTCTACAAGCCTGTTCACTATGACTTTTGCAAGAATTTTGATTTCTGTATTTTTATGTAAAATAGGTCTTTAGGAGGGGTGTCCCCTGTTTGCATATGACCATGATGGTCATTATGTCATGAAATAGTTCACACATGTCCTGTGCACATGTCCTGTGCCTCTTGGTATGTCACTAGGGCATGAAGCTTTAAAATGGAGGAGTCCTATCTGGAAAATCTGAATTCGGTAGCCGTTAGGGCCAGGTGTTTTGTCTGATGGCATCTCATTGATGGTCCTTTGTCTTTCAGCCTTGTTAATAGGCAGGTCTAGTAGCATGTAAGATGGGACCCCCTCAAAAGGTTAAGTCGTGGCCACGGAACAGAGGGGAAGGCAAACCAGACACTACAAACAGTTGTTCCAACAATGGCCCTAATTTTGAAGAGTAATATACATCTATTTACTTCAAATCCAGTGACAGAAATATAATCAACATATTCTCATTTCATTTCTTATTTTATTATCATTTTTTTATATATATTTCCTTGTTATTCAGTATAAAACATCTTGTCACAAATACACTTTTTATAAATATTTTTTTTCCCTTCTCAAAAAGGCAAGATTTTTAGCAAGTACAAGCAAGTATCACAGAATAATTATAAATACACATTGTTCAAAAATAGAAAAAACCACCTGATATCATATACACACACTCATAATCCTTGTTATTCAGTTTTATACTGAATAACAAGGAAATATATATTAAAAAAATGGTTTCTCAGCCTACCCATATGGGGGGACATATCCTCGACCCCTTTTTTACTAATCTGCCGGAGACTAAAATCATATCTATTTCTCCGTTAGCGTGGACTGACCATTCCCTGGTGACCATTCAATGTCCGATACCTGTGACCCCTTCCATCTCTTCGGGCAGACGGGTATCTAGGAGGCTTTGGAACAAACTCAGGCTATTAGACTTTCACCGCCTTCTAGCTGAAGATCCGCTGGGCCCATTGAATGGCGTGGAAGAGGGCTACGACCATTTCTGCTCCTGGATTACCACGGCACTGGACACTCTGATTCCCATCGTATCGAGTAAAATCAGTACCAGAGAGTCGAGTCCCTGGCATGACAGCGCCTTACGTGCCTTGAAGGGAGCCTGTAGACGGGCGGAGAGAGCATGGCGGAAGACGTATGAGGCTGATTTAAAAGCTGCATATGCTGCTTCCGTCAAGATCTATCACCGGGCTATTTGTCGAGCCCGTGCGGCATTTTATGCTGCAGAAATCCGTAACAGCTCAAACCCGTCGAAGACCATCTTCAAGGCTGTGAAGGATCTTTTGGCAAAGCGGACTTCCTCTGTGACTGTGGGTTCCATCTCCCACTGCGAATCCCTTGCTTCTTACTTTCTGGGAAAAGTCCAAGCTATCTACCGGGCATTCCCTAGCACAGGGATTGACCTGGGAAGTTCCAACGGGGCACTACGTCATACTACCCTGCTTTCATTTCCACCTCTTTCTCCGGAGGGGTTTGACAAACTTGCTTTGCAAGTTAAATCTGGTTCTCCATCGGATCCAGTAAGACCTGCTCTTTTCAGAGATCAGGCCTTTATGGGACGTTCTGTCGTATGTTCCCTAGTCAACCTCTCATTGGAGTCGGGTGTGGTTCCAACTAAGTGGAAGCAGGCGGTGGTGTCCCCAATTATTAAGAAGCCCTCCTTGGACCCATCGATGCCCGAAAGCTACCGTCCCATCTCGCTGCTACCCTGGCCGGCGAAGATAACAGAGGCTCATGTCAACTTGGCCCTGTCAGAACATCTCGCCCGGACCAACGCCCTTGATCCCACACAAAATGGCTTCCGTGCTGGGCACAGTACGGAGACCGCTCTCCTCGTGATGGTAGAACATCTACGTGCGGTGTTGGATGCTGGTCAGATGGCGGCGCTGATACTGTTAGACCTCAGCGCCGCCTTTGACACGGTCTATCACAGCATCCTTCTGCATCGGCTTAAGGAGATTGGTGTCGGGGGCCAGGCGCTGCAGTGGTTCCGCTCCTTCCTCGGTAATCGTTCCTTTTGTGTTGCCATCCCTCCCTTCAAGTCCAATTTACAGCCACTGGCCATGGGGGTTCCGCAGGGATCCTCGCTGAGTCCCACGTTGTTCAATCTGTACGTGAAACCGCTGGCTGAGGTCGCCAGGCAGTGGGGCCTAACCTTGGTCTCATATGCCGATGACACACAGCTGGCGGTCACTCTCAGCGGGATGCGGAACAAGATGCCCCCAGGTTTCAGGATGGACTGAAGGCGGTGGCCAGCTGGTTGACGGGGAACTGTCTCCAGCTCAATGCCACTAAGACAGAGGTTATTATTGTCGGAAGGGGAGTGGAACTATGGGGTGACCAATGGTGGCCGCCAGAGTTGGGACCTACCCCGACTTCGGTGTCGGAGTTGAAAAATCTGGGAGTCTGGCTGGATGCTGGTCTCACCTTCGTAGGACACACCAAAAAAACAGCCGCCTGTTGTTTTGGCCTGCTGAGAGGCTTAAGACCTGTCCTCAAATACTTTGACGCCCCAACCAGGCAGCTGGTAATCCAGGCCACTATCATCTCTCGCCTGGATTACGCTAGCTCCCTCCTGGTCGGGGCCAATCAGGCTGAGCTTACCCGCTTGCAACGGGTACAAAATGCTGCGGCCAGAGCGATTGTCGGCCTGCCCAGATTTTGCCCGGTGTCAAGTGTCCTACGCTCCTTACACTGGCTCCCAGTGAGGAAGCGTATCCTCTTTAAGGTCCTTTGTCTGACCTTTAAGATTTTGAGAGGTATAGGCCCTGAAATTATGTCCAGCTTTCTTTCTTTCTATGTCCCGACACGCACCCTCCGTTCCCAAGGCCAGGCCTTTGCTGTAGTTCCTAGATACAGGCTTTGCCGTGTGGGGGGACGTTCCTTCAGCGTCAAAGCTGCAACAACTTGGAACTCTCTCCCGGTTGAAATTCGCCTGCTGGAGGACCTCACGGCTTTTCGGAAAGCCATAAAAACCTTTCTGTTTTAGTTGCCCCTTCTAGTTTCTGTTATTACCTGTTGTGTTATGTTCTCCTTGTCAATGCGCCAGGACGCTTCTTAGCTGGAGTAGCTGTGCGCACAACAAATAACAATAACATAACAAATGAAATGAGAATATGTTGATTATATTTCTGTCACTGGATTTGAAGTAAATAGATGTATATTACTCTTCAAAATTAGGGCCATTGTTGGAACAACCTTCTTGTAGTGAATGGGCTGGTGTAGGTCCTTGAGGAAACATCCTTTACCCTGCAGTCAGAGCAATGGCCGGCCTTTACAACACAGTCACCCCCCCAACTTTGACTTTACCACATGCTCCTTTACCCGGTAAGTCGTTAGAACGACATGCTTTAGGGGGCGTGTTGTTGGACTGGTGTTGGATTTTAAGTCCAGCACCTTTCTTGCTGTTGCGTAGACTAGAGTTGGAATAGTAATTCATACGATTTCAAAGTCCAGCGCCACCCGAGCGCAAGTCACTGTAATGACTTGAGTGATAAAGTAGCATGTTGTAAAGGCATGCGGGGTACATGCATGCTGGGTTCCGTCATACAACTGGTTCCTCTGCAGCTGATATAGCAAGCTTTGCTATGTGAAGGTCGGAGACAACTGGACCTTCCTATTTGAATGTAGGGGGTGACCAATGAGCATATAGCTCCTCACAATGCCTCACAATGCCTCACAAGGGTCTGTACAAACTCGGCTGCCTCTATTACACGACAATCCTGGGAGTGCACGACCATTGGTATGATCCTCACTTCAGTGTCATTTTGGGCCTGCCAGACAACAGGTTTACCCACCTTGTTTCCCCATTCACATACCTTGTGTTGTGACAGGAGACAGGAGTATTTAGAAGTATGTAATAGATGATATTAGGGTCCCAAACTGTTATGATGGGTTAGATTACATCTTCGCTCGGGACATTGATCCATTGTACTCAATGTCCTCGAATCATTCCTCTAGATCCACTAACTCTTGCTTTCTCTCTCTCTCTCCTTTCCTTTGCAGCATGTCGTAGCCCGGCACCTAACTAATATTTTTAAGGCCTTTGATACTACCACCTTAGAGGAAGCTGTGACTTTGTTCACCAGGCATTCAACCTCATACTCCTCGGTGCTCCCCCCCCCCCCAGAAGTGACTACTGCCAATAACAATTAGTGGGGCTGAATGGGGGAAAAAGAAAAAACATAAAAGAACTTACCTGCCACTGCCGAACCCCACCTCAAGGCTCCTCTTCTCCCGCTGCCTCAGTGCTTCTCTTCTCCTATCCCCACCCAATCACAACTCTGCTCTCAAATGAGAGCAGCGTCGTGATTGGCCTGAGTGGGCTGTAATGCCACTCAGTTAGCGCCAGTGAGCCTGCGCTGGTTCTCCACCCTGCTGTGCAACACAACCAGGTGGAGAAATGCTAAGTGTGCATATCAGTTTGGCCAGTCTTAGACGGTCGACTAAACAAACATGCACACTTAAAGTGCACCTATCACTTCTTCTCCCTAGCTGACTACACTGGAATATAGAGGATGGCCCCGCACTGGATTCAGCGAGAAAGTTACAAATAAGATGATAATAAAATAGTTATATTATCATTTTATTTTTAATCTGCTGTCTTTCGGCAGTGCTGCAACGCTCCTCCGCCATAGCAAAGGAGCAGCCCCTGCACCCCCCCAACTTGCTCCCAAAGGAGAAGCTCTACAGTAGTGTATTTAGAGATTCCTGTGGGGAAGATCTCAACACTCAAGATCGTAGCAAGCTCATCTGCTGGTGAGAAAATATAGTTGAACTTGAACGTCGATGAGTGAGCATTGGGGTAGTACATAAATTGCCTAGTGTTTGTGTCATTTGCACAAGGTGTGCGATAGTTCTAACGAGGAGCCCCATTTGGGTATTCTGCTGTGTGTACGAGAAACATCCCTTGTTTGATTACCCAAGACCGGTTCCATGATGAAATTGAAGCTGCCCGCCCACTACCCTGAAGCACAGTGGGGTTTCTAAAAGGGTCTTAGTTGGGGCTGTAGAGTGGACTGTTGTAACCCAGGGATTCATTTACAATAATCAGCATCCAATTGACCCCCCTCCAATAAACTACAGATGACCACATAGTGACCAACCAAGTCGGTCCATCTTTGCGGTGATAGATGATCGCCCTTCATTTAATTTTATGAAGAAAGCCTTTAACATTCTAGGAAACTATTCTGTATTGCTGTGTGACGTACAGACTGGTTTTGCAGGGTGCCCTCAGCCCCTCCCTTCCACAAACAGGTACTTGTCCATGTGTTGACCCATATGATGCTAATGCATACTATGTGGAACATGCAAAAACAAACCATGTAACTACTGTTGTTAACCAGTGGAACTCATATCCATCAACTCCCCAACCCCATACTTCTGCCCCCGAAGCATCTGTTGCCATTTAAGAAAAAAGACCCTGTTAACTAATATTGAAACCTAAAGAAAAGAAAACCCAAGAACAATTTGAGAACTGCAAGTAACCAGAAGAGGATGGTCGTGTGTGCAGTTTCCATCCCCATAGCCACTGATGATGCAAAGTGTCAGTGGAGTTAGTGCAAAGGTCCTGAACTTGGTACCCGATCTTAGCACCAGTAAGGCCCTTTGTTGAATATATGGTGGCCAGTTGACAACAAGATCACTGGGAGGAGATCTCGAGGTTGGAGGGTTAAAGACGATGGACTCTAAGTCCCTGAAAAATCTCCCACTTCCTCGGCTAGGTAAAATGTGTCTGGGGTTGATGTCCCCATGGGCTTCTCCTGCTGAAGTGTCACTTGTGTCATCATTGGGTGCAGTAACTTTTGAGGAATCCTTAGATCAAGATCTTTGCTGGAGGCTTCTCAGAGGTCTCGCAGTATCTTGAGTGGTCGCCGGCATGGCGAATAGCGCCCTAAGTGGTCTTAGTACCTTTCTTTCCTCCACCCAGTTGAGGAAATATGAATTTTTATGATCAATTGTGTCCCCTATCGTAGACCCCAACGGCTCCATGTACGTGCTTCAAGTACATGTATGTTCCCTCCACTTCCAGCTATGAAGACGCAAATACATTTGCGTCCAACGTTAACATGTCCTCTTTCAGATCCACCATGAATGGGTCGATTATTCCGTTCCTAAGTATGCCTTGCCACCGTCTTTATATGGTGTACCTTTCACGTTTTTTCAGCTCTGGCGAGTTAGGCCCTGATTTCTGCCATCGAGCCTTTTCCTGCCTTCTGCCTCTGAATGCTACAGCCTGGACCTGCATCTGTATCCATGACCTTTGTCTTACTCCCTGCACGGCTAGCGGTGCCTGGCTCGGCCTGCTTGCCTGCCAAGACTGTATTTTGCCTTCAAGTTATCTGCTCCGCTCCTTGAAAATACATTCCTGTCTAGTAGTTTAGGTAAACATCCTTCCAGCTGCAGAGCAAAGGGCCCGGCCTTTCTGTCTCCGTGCAAGTAATTCATAGTTCCTGTTACTATGGTAGGCCCATGCCCCCCTCGCATCTCATGTGGACACGTAGACGCTTATACACGCACTAGCAGTCAGTATAGAATAGCCTCTGCCCGAGAGACCTTTCCTTCCAGATAATACAGTTCCTTAAACACAAGATATTAGATATGATTTGGGATTAGGTTGTTCTGACACCCCAGACTTCTGTCTCCTCATGTAAGGCTAAATGTCAAGTCCCCTTCACCCTCCAATTCTACGTCAATCACACGTCATGCTGCTGCGCGCGCATCTCTGCCATGTATTTCTGCTGACACTGCAGAATTCTCCTATGGATCCACCCACCTGTTACACCTTCATAATGACGTTTCTAGTACACGCCCTTATGCACGCCTTTTGTAACGCCTTTTTCATTACGTATGTGTGTTCTTATCTCTTCTCTCAGCTGTTACGCCTTCTGCATCTATTACTACTGTAATGCATTGACTATATATATGATAATCTGTCAATAAAGTAGTGTGATTCCCTTCCTGAACCTTCGTGGTGATGGAATATAATCCCTGGTTCGAACCAATTCCTTTTTAAGGAATAAAACCCCTTTTAAAACCTCAGATGCCACGGATTCTGCCTCTTATTTTTTCTGAATTATTCTTATTGAACTTTACCGCATAAATTAAGTATAGGTAATTTAAATTTACCACATAATTGGCACCCGAATAGGGACCCCTCCCCCACCTTACGCGCCGGCGGTGCGTTGCAGGCCTAGCCCCCTGCCACAGCCGTGACGGACACCAACGCGTACCCGCAGGATTTCCTGTATCTCCCTCAGGCCAACGGAGGTGACTGAGGCTGCGATCGACACCCAGACGAGGCGGTGAGGAGTGCGGAGGATCCCGACCAGAGCCCAGCTGAGAGAGCAAGGTCCGAGGTATTCAGAGGCCCACCAGGTTCCGAAGTTCCGAAGTACCTACGTCACGAGTCGAGTCCAGTCCGGTCCAGTCCAGTCCAGAGTTTCCGAGGCCTTCCGTTCCGTGCTTCCCGGTGAGTACCGTTGCTGGGGACGCATCTAGACGAGCGCATTAATTTGTGCCGGTCAAGACGGGTTTGGGTACACAGACCCGGTCTGCACTGTTTTAGGGGTGTATCTGTACTGTTTAGCAGTATATCCAGTATGCAGTTAGCTAGTTTTATTCTAATTATTGTTGTTCGTTTTAAAATGTTTTAGTGTGGTTTTAAATGTCGTGGTATGAGTGATTGTTCGATCTTCATTACTGTGTTTATTGTATTAACTGTGTTCAAGTTCGAGTAAGTATCAAGTAGCAAGGTTTAAAATGCCGTTATTCTCCAAACTAAGACAGATAAAAACTAGAAAAGGGATACTCGAGGAAGCTGTTCCCATCCCACCCAGGGACACTCCCGGATATTTTATGTACCATAAGCACGGCCTAGATGCCGTATTATACCTTGACTTGTGGGTGGACTATACCAAGGATTTAGAAGAGAATCAGAAATGGCCCGCTACGGGGACATGGGATGCAGATTGCATCATGAGAGTAGAAGAAGCATTATGGAAAAAGAAAGCCAGACAGTCACAGAAAGATGCCATTGAATTATGGCGTAAAGAATCGCACAGACGCACAGAGAAAGCACTCAGAAAAGCAGAGAAAAGTAGAGAGGATTCAGACAAAGCCCGAGAAAATGTATTAGTTGAGGAAGGTATACAAGTAAAAGCAGAACAAGTAGACAGACAGCGAAACACTCTTGCGAATGGCATGTATCCTCTTTTGGCCCAGGGCCTGCCCAAGGCGACCCCGGAAGTACCGAAAGATCTGCCACCTCCATTGCTCCCGACTAAATAACGTCACAAAACCGCAGAAGACATTTTCCTTTCTTCCTATTTAGACGACGTAGCTCCCGCATATACAAATCCACGTGCCCGCACACCACCCGTTGGCGGCACTCCACCCCGAGATAATCAACAACCACTTCTGCAACATCAAACTCCTCCTCCCGCTCCACATCCTCCGCCTATTCCCCCAGCCCTTCCTGCACCTATTCTTCCTGGCTATAACCCACTAAACCCTTTTTTACCTGGCACCTCAGGAGGTGCGACAGGAGGTTTTCAAACACCACCACCAGCACATCGATTGACTTATAGGGATTTAGCGCAACAACGTACACCTCAAACAGCGAGTTACGACATATTTAAAGAGCCTCTTGCAGACTGTAGATATGATTCAGTACCCGGTAAAGACGACAGAATGCTGCTAGCATCAGTACGTCTACGACGAGTCGCAAACTATTTAATGTTACTACCAGGGATGATTGAACATCTAGACAGAATATATCACTTTGTTCAAACGGGGGAAGGTCCTGAAAGTATTGGCAAGGCTATGGCACACCAGAAAGTTGACACTCAAAGGATGATATTACGTTTTTTTATAAACTGCTTGATAAGAGACCAAGATAGGCCTGGTGTAGACCAGGAAGAAATGAAAGCACTTAACAAATGGGGTCAGAATATAGCAGACGGAAAGCATGATAAACAGAGTTGTATAGACAACATGTACCGAAGGATCCGAAAAGCAGTAGAACAAATACATGAAAGAAGACAGCCTGAAAGAGAAATAGATTCAGACAAGATTGAATCCTCAGGGGATGAGGAACAACCAGAAACGACAACAGAAACATTGCAGTTACCAGCTAGAGAAATGATAGCATATGTAGGTAAGGGAAGACCCTTTAATAATTCAATACGTCCGGTACGTCCAGAAAGTAAGAGACTTTTTCAAGCTGCCATGTCAAACCCGAAGACCCCAGAACATTTATTTCAGGCTACCGATAAAATACTTCAAGAACGAATGGGGTACCATGTACTCGATTCTATGGATGAACAAGAATTAGCCAGGTCAGCAGTACCATGGGCTGACAGTTCTGATAAATATAGTGATGACGCGTTAGCACAAACATTTTTAAATCTTTCCCCAGATGAACAGCGTTTAGCTGGTATGTACATGATACAACACCTCCTCATATTGTATAAAAGCCAACACTCAGATCCTGGTCCCCTACCTGATATATTAATAGAACTACTCATGAAGAAATGGAGAGGCCTAGGTACCGATTTAATTAAAGTAATTCTAGAACATCGGCACAGATATAGTACCTTCCTGTGTCCACAGTTTGATCCAGCTCCATCCATAGAAAGAAAATCGTATTACATAGACAGACAGAATCCCTTAAGAGAAGTGCACCCAGTCAGGAATGATGATAATACTTTTAGACGCGTGTTTGTGTACACGCCCATAACTAAAATAGAACTATTGGAAATGAAGAAATTAGTGCCCAGCCATGACAAAGATCCAGCAGGTTTTCACCGTGAAATAAAAGACATGTTACTCATGGGTGATTATACGTACCCTGACATTATGAAAATATTGAAAGTTTTGTTGCCTGCCGGTATTTACGAGAAACTTAACCTCTTCGCCGCTAATGACAAGGGTAACTCGTCATGGACTTTCCATTGATTTCAATGGAAATTACATTAAAGAAGTAAAATAACCTTAGCAGTAAAGGGGTTAAAGAAGAAGAATGGGCGGTGGGAGAGCAAAAGATTGATTGGACTGCATTAGAAAACGAAGAAAACACTCAAACTCCAGGCCTAGGGCTTGGGGACAAAACAAAAGCATTACCAGGATTGTTAGTACAAGTATTGCCACGTTTATTAGCAACGAAAAAGGAAGATTGGGGTGCAATCTCAGCCTGCAAACAGAAACCCGATGAAGACACTAGTGATTTTTATTCCCGATTTGAGAAATGTTTTGGTATTAATAGTGGCCTGAAAGCAAGTAGCGAGTCATATCCACATCTTTTTGTAACAAAATTAGTCGAGAATTCCCTGCCCCAGGTTAAGAACAGAGTACTGAAGGTAGAGAGCACATGGCAAGCTAATACCCCTTCACAAATGTTACAAATGTTACAGTACCACCAGAATAGAATTAGAGAAGAACAAGAACACGAACAAAGACGTATGAAAGACACGAAAATGAAAATGCTAGTTCCTCAGTCAGTTCCAACAGACGGTCATAAAAAGGGTATGACACAGTCGAGTAATTCAGCGGCTCCTGTTAAAGGGATATGCAACTATTGTAAACAGCCAGGTCATTATATAAACGATTGTGCAGTTCTGAAACACAATATCTCTACGGGTAAAACCAAAGAGAGACCGCGTCCACCTAGACAAGATCAGATCCAACAACAAGTACCCCAGAATGTACAGCCTATGCATGCTTCACAACAGACAGTACAGACCGTAGCAGTACCACAGCCACAGCCCATTGCCGCAACACAAAACACGACACAACAGATGTACCAGTATGCACAAAATGACTACCCCGATTATCAACGATACACATGAAACAGCCTAGAGAGGGAGGTTGGCTTGCCTCTTATTGAGGTTCCTGTAGATCAAGAGGGTCCTTATGTACATAGTCAAGTATTAGGGAAAGACAGAAAGTTTTTAATTGATACAGGGGAAAGCAGGACAACTATCAGTCACGACGAGGTTCCAGGGGCACCCCTCTCAGGCTCACAGAATGTTTCCCTTGGATTTTCAGGAAAGCCTATTGTTAACGAAGTATCGCAACCTCTTCCTCTTGCAGTTGGTCCATTGACACGTACTACAGATTTATTGCTTACAAAATCATGCCCAGAAAACTTGTTAGGTATAAAGACACTGAAAGCTCTAGGAGCTGTAATATGCTGTTCTCCGGAAGGAGTAAGACTGTTTTTACGTGACTTTAAGGGTCACTATGTGTTGAGAGATATGGATCACCGGTTACAGAATGTCCCTGCACATTTATGGGCACAAGGCCCCACTGATGTAGGTTGTATGCACATTACACCATATCGAGTCACACTCAAGCCAGGAGTGGTATTACCACGAATTCGACAATACAAGTTACCCCCAGATGCTGTAGTGGCTTTACTGCAAATCATTGACGAGCTCATTGCACAAGGAGTGGTTGTGGAAACCGACTCCAATGTATGTAATTCCCCCATCATTCCGATTCTTAAACGTACTGATCCAAATGCACCCCCAGTTTACCGATTAGTTATTGTAATGGCTGGATTTTCTGTTTAGATGGGATCAGCCCCCAGGGGCCCCTGTGACCCAGCCAAAACGTACTCACCTTCCGTCCTCAGGACTCCTCTATATCCAGGCACCTGGTACCTACCTGAGGATAGGGAACTCGCAATATACAAGCTCATATTATTAAGAACACCACTAAATCTATAGGGATACTAAGAATACTCACTGATTACTAGGGATATCCATACCCTACACCACACTTATTCACATCAGTTGGTCTCGCGGCCACCCTGACCCAGACCGTTCTACCCTAGGGCAGATCTGACACACAATCCGGTGTGTCTACACACGGGCCTGCAGAACCCAATGCTCCCTTTTCCAAATTGTTCGCGATCCTGCGAACCTACACGTCAGTGTCCCTCCTGACGCTCTCACTTATTTTAAGCCACAATCTGGTGGATTTACACACTGGTCTCCCACCCAGTGTTCTCATTAACGCCGCATATCAACGACGACCACATTCCTATGAACACCTATACATATATATATATATATTGGGATATTATCTCAGCTGTCTACTCGGGATGAAACTACAATAATAACTTTGAATATGGGTCCGGATTGTATAGTGTACTCTCTGCTCTTGGCATCAAAGGTTCACTCACTCCCTATTTATGTGATCACCACTTACCTGATTGGGATTACTCATCCATTCACGTGCCTAGTGCTCACCTAGGAGCTATGTTTACCTTTAGTGAACAAGAATAGGGGCTACACACCAGTTTGTTATAAACTGGGGTTCATTTATTTTAGTAATATAAACATTTATGCAAATCTAACAAAGGCTATAGGTAGAACACACCACTTAAAAGAGAAGGATTACACATAACAGGAACACTCCGCTAAAAGGGAAAAGATTAAGTGTAGCTAATGTGATGAAAACAATATCACCTGATTAGTGTGAAGTCTTGTTCTAGCTGTCATCTGGGTTCCTCTCTCGTCTGTGCCTTGGCTCATCTCATGCTCTCTCTCTCTCCTGCACTCTTGGGTACACCTCTGCGCTGATCGCTCTGTCTCTGGACTCCTCTCCCCCACACGAACTGTCTCTCCACCTTCCGTCTTCAATCTTAATGGTTCCTGCCGCTCTGATCACCGTTCATTCCACTATCTTATTCACTCTGTCTCTGCGCCAATGTCCAATTCCATCTGCTCCCATAGGTTAATCCACGAGCTCTCCTCTATCTCTTCTAAAAGGCATTACTTCAGACTCCAGCTATTCACACCTCCTCCTGATAAGCAACTGCTTCTGACTGCTTCCTTCAGTTCCAGCTCACTATTCAACTCAGCTCTTCTCCAGATTGAACCCTCTCTCTCTCTCTCTGCCAACTCCACTCCACTGCTCTCCTCTCTGCTGGACTCTCTCCTCGACTCTCTCCTCGACTCCCCTTTGCTTGACTGACTGACTCCGCCTCTGCACTTCACAAATATAGAATGCTGTTTCCCCATGGAAAGTTCCATCTATCAGCCCGCCGCTTACCAGGTCTCTGCATCACCTCGCATCAAGGACACACACCCAGCCGGCCGGCCTTTTGTTGTGTCTTCTACACAGAGAATAATACAGCCTACCGATAAGGGCCGGCCCAGACCGGTTCTCTCCAAGTGAAAAACAGCCTTAACTATAAACTTCGCCTTTGCCCTAAAAAGCCTCTCTGCTTCCATCAAGATGGAGTCTCTCTAGCTTTAGGCCTGAAAGGGGTGAAATGCTCCTTAGCTCTGTCAAAATACCTACATAAACCATACCAATATGTCTAATATGTCAAAGCCAATAGGCAATAGACAGGTTAAAGTCAAGAATAAAGGCATATTAAGCAGCTATCCTCTTCTAGGTCTGGAAAAAGGGCTTAAAAGGGCCAACACAGGCTAAGAATACCTATACTAGATGCGAGCAAGAATAATGATCTATATCACTGCTAAATAAAGCCAAAAACTCTGCCATAACATTGCACCCTAGATCCTTATCTTGCGAGCATCTTATAAACAACAACAACCATCTAAACAAACATCAACATAATCTATCCAACATAGGCTAAGAATACCTATCCTAGATGTGAGCAAGATTAAGATCTATATCACTGCCAATATCTCTGCCATCCACCCTTAGATCCTTATCTTGCGAACATCTGACAAACAATAACATCTAAATAAACAAACATCAACACAATCTATCAACAAATCAAAACCTAAAAAACTCCCTAAAAAGAATGACAACTCAAGAAAATTCCACCTGAAACTCAATTGTAGGGAATAGAAACCTAAAAACAAATCAAAGCACCCTTGACTTGAATGCTGAAAATATCTGAGATTGGATCTGATAACAACAGAAACTAACCAAAGCATCCTCAAACTAAATGTGCCTCAACTTCTAATGATAACTGGTGAAATCTAGTGATGTAGGGGCTTATGTGTTGAATGAAAACAGCAAGGGGCCTAAATGGGCCTACTTCGGACAACTTAAGGCTAAATGAAACCTACCTACTATTGTCAACTTAAAAACTAAATGTGCTTCAACTCCTAATGAGAGAACAAGAAAGGGCCTAAATGAGCCTTACGTACTATAGGCAACTTAAGCTAATGATGACTCATGAAACTATTGGTGTAGGTGCTAATATGTGAGATGAAAATAACAATAGGCCTAAATGAGGCCTACCTGCTGACATTTGTCAATTTAAAGTGAAATCTGAGAAATACAGTTGCAAGGTCTGGGCAAACATGAATACATAATCATACTAAAAGACACACCACCCAGAATAATTCAAATTTTAAGGTAACTACCCTTTGATCAATCAAGGTGAAAATATAAGAACAGTAAAAATACCCCATGTCTATAAGATAGCTAATGTAACATCAAGCTTAAAACAACAAAAAACATTTTAAATCGCACGGTGAAACACATGTGCGCACCATCATTGAAAAAAGTCCTTCATTTGGAAAAACTATAATAGGTGACATATTTTTTTTTTTTAAAAGTGGGGCCTGCTTGTAGTGATGTCAAAATTGCAGGCCAGGGAATTAAATAACTTAGTCATAATAGGTGACAACGTTTTTTTTTTTTTTTTTTGCTTTAAAAGTGGGGCCTGATTGTCCAAGGGATTATTTAATGTCCAAATTCTTCAGTGTAGGCCACCACCCTGCATCCTCTGTACTTCCTCCAATGTGGCCATCCATCACCCGGTCTGGTCTGGTCTGGTCTGGTTCCATCATCCAAAACAATAAACTAAAATAATAACATGAAAATAAAAAGCTAAAACAAATAAAGGGAGTGGGCAGACGCACGCACGCACCCCAACTGCAGCAATCCTAGAAACAAGAGAAGAAGTATCATTATTCTTGTAAAATAAAATTTTCCATTTAAAAAGCACCCCGGGTGCCTTTCATTATTGAAAAGAAAATATCCTAATTAATTAAAAACATTCAAAATTTAACTTTTAATAACATGTAGCGCAGGGCCTAACATACCCTAATCCTAACTAAGCCAGTACCACCCTTCAGGGCAAGAGCCATGCTACAGTGTGAAAAAAATTTTTTGGAGTACCGCCCAAATGGTGACAGCATCAGCAGGGCACTGCAAGCCTCCCATTTTCCCAGGTCTAAGAAGCCCGCCCAGGCCCGTCCAACTAACTAACTCCAAGGGAAGAGCCAGGCCACCCCGCCCTTAAATAAACAAGCCGTGCGCGGAAGAAAATTGAACTGTAGCCAATCATAACACACTGGGACGTGATCGAAACTTGCAGAAAGAAAAAGCTCGTCTGCACAGACCAGCTGGTCTGCCAAGGTCAAAAAACAAATTTCACATGCCTTATTTTGTAACTAACAGAAGCTCGAATTTAACAAAAACAATTCCGTTACAGTGCATTGCCAATTAAAAAAGCTCCAGTTTTTTTTTTTTTTTTTTTAAAAAGACGTCACTTATTTAGAAAGGGGAAACTACCTTTGGCATACAATATTATACATGTTGCATTTGAGAAACGAATTAACATGGTCCATTTGTCAAAGAGAAATAATTTGTAAAACAACATAAAATGCAGATACATTTCAACATTGTATTTGAGTTAATTTTTTTTATGACACATTTATAAAAGCATACATTTTAATTCACATTTGGGAAAATAATAATGTTGCATTTCAAAATTTACCTTTCAAAGGTAAATGGTTGCCAGTCACTAATTAAAAGCACATGTTACCATGCACCGTCGGGCAAGATTTATTATTTTTAAACCAACACATTCCTGTCTAGATGGAAACCCCTCACAGAAATTATTAATGAAAACAGCTCGTAGCGTGCACTCTAACGGGCTATGTTTTTAACATTTCACTCATTTTAAAAGAACACAGCTTTCTCCGTAAACAGACTGGTTGATTTATAACCACTTCAGTTCCAAGGTGAACCCACACAAATACGTAGACGCATTTCAAAAGGAATGTGAAATGAACAGAACCCTTCACAAAACACAAGATGTTACCTTTCCGTCAAGAAACTGACAAAGCACGTAGGCTGACCAAGGAACCAAAAAAAAAAAAAAGTCAAAATCAAACCATCGAAAAAAAAAAAAAAATAAATAAAAAAAAAAATCCACTGACTTTTATAGTCAGGTCAGATAACCATGCATGTTGACAGCATGTAAAAAATAAAGGCTGCCATCTCAACTCAAGATATTAACCCTTTGGCAGCTCAAATAGAAACATTTCCCAACGTCCATTTATACATGGGAAAATCATTAGCACATTTCTTCACGTTTACAAATGACACGTACATATTTTCAAAAACGTTATCCCCAAGCACCCGAGAAAGATCCAGCTCTCTCCTGCCAAACGTAATGATAACATGCCCTGTCCAAGCCATGACCACATGGCGCTATTCACAAGCCATATTTACAAGACAAGCCTTTCACAAACAACATTTCCAAGGCGCAATGCACAAGGAACACAATAGATCAACATGAGAACATGCACCTCACAAGTCACAAAAATATGGCGCTATTCACAAGTCATATTTACAAGACAAACCTTTCAGAAACAACATTTCCAAGGCGCAATGCACAAGGAACACAGCAGATCAACATGAGAACCTGCACCTCACAAGTCACATTAATATGGCGCTATTCACAAGTCATATTTACAAGGAGCTATATTCACAGAACTCCACAGATCATAGAACAATGAACACATTTCACATTGCACAGCATAAGCAGATGCAGCAAGCAATTGAATGGGCAATTTAAAAGCATTTTTCACACACATTTATACAATTGGACTATCACATAGATGTAACTGGCTTCCTCATGTAATGTCATCCTTCAACTCTGACAGTTTAAACACCAAGATGAAAACCATTCCTTCCACCCTGAATAAACCAAATGCCATGATGTAATACAATCTCCTCACGCTGCAACTGTTCAAGCCAATAGGTCTAACAGGCTACATAAACTGCAACATTACGCCAGATGGAACTAGCGTTCAGGGCACTCCCTCAGAACACATGGCCAGGCACACAGGCTTCGTAAACTGTCCGACTACGCCAAAATGTAATGGCTGGATTTTCTGTTTAGATGGGATCAGCCCCCAGGGGCCCCTGTGACCCAGCCAAAACGTACTCACCTTCCGTCCTCAGGACTCCTCTATATCCAGGCACCTGGTACCTACCTGAGGATAGGGAACTCGCAATATACAAGCTCATATTATTAAGAACACCACTAAATCTATAGGGATACTAAGAATACTCACTGATTACTAGGGATATCCATACCCTACACCACACTTATTCACATCAGTTGGTCTCGCGGCCACCCTGACCCAGACCGTTCTACCCTAGGGCAGATCTGACACACAATCCGGTGTGTCTACACACGGGCCTGCAGAACCCAATGCTCCCTTTTCCAAATTGTTCGCGATCCTGCGAACCTACACGTCAGTGTCCCTCCTGACGCTCTCACTTATTTTAAGCCACAATCTGGTGGATTTACACACTGGTCTCCCACCCAGTGTTCTCATTAACGCCGCATATCAACGACGACCACATTCCTATGAACACCTATACATATATATATATATATTGGGATATTATCTCAGCTGTCTACTCGGGATGAAACTACAATAATAACTTTGAATATGGGTCCGGATTGTATAGTGTACTCTCTGCTCTTGGCATCAAAGGTTCACTCACTCCCTATTTATGTGATCACCACTTACCTGATTGGGATTACTCATCCATTCACGTGCCTAGTGCTCACCTAGGAGCTATGTTTACCTTTAGTGAACAAGAATAGGGGCTACACACCAGTTTGTTATAAACTGGGGTTCATTTATTTTAGTAATATAAACATTTATGCAAATCTAACAAAGGCTATAGGTAGAACACACCACTTAAAAGAGAAGGATTACACATAACAGGAACACTCCGCTAAAAGGGAAAAGATTAAGTGTAGCTAATGTGATGAAAACAATATCACCTGATTAGTGTGAAGTCTTGTTCTAGCTGTCATCTGGGTTCCTCTCTCGTCTGTGCCTTGGCTCATCTCATGCTCTCTCTCTCTCCTGCACTCTTGGGTACACCTCTGCGCTGATCGCTCTGTCTCTGGACTCCTCTCCCCCACACGAACTGTCTCTCCACCTTCCGTCTTCAATCTTAATGGTTCCTGCCGCTCTGATCACCGTTCATTCCACTATCTTATTCACTCTGTCTCTGCGCCAATGTCCAATTCCATCTGCTCCCATAGGTTAATCCACGAGCTCTCCTCTATCTCTTCTAAAAGGCATTACTTCAGACTCCAGCTATTCACACCTCCTCCTGATAAGCAACTGCTTCTGACTGCTTCCTTCAGTTCCAGCTCACTATTCAACTCAGCTCTTCTCCAGATTGAACCCTCTCTCTCTCTCTCTGCCAACTCCACTCCACTGCTCTCCTCTCTGCTGGACTCTCTCCTCGACTCTCTCCTCGACTCCCCTTTGCTTGACTGACTGACTCCGCCTCTGCACTTCACAAATATAGAATGCTGTTTCCCCATGGAAAGTTCCATCCATCAGCCCGCCGCTTACCAGGTCTCTGCATCACCTCGCATCAAGGACACACACCCAGCCGGCCGGCCTTTTGTTGTGTCTTCTACACAGAGAATAATACAGCCTACCGATAAGGGCCGGCCCAGACCGGTTCTCTCCAAGTGAAAAACAGCCTTAACTATAAACTTCGCCTTTGCCCTAAAAAGCCTCTCTGCTTCCATCAAGATGGAGTCTCTCTAGCTTTAGGCCTGAAAGGGGTGAAATGCTCCTTAGCTCTGTCAAAATACCTACATAAACCATACCAATATGTCTAATATGTCAAAGCCAATAGGCAATAGACAGGTTAAAGTCAAGAATAAAGGCATATTAAGCAGCTATCCTCTTCTAGGTCTGGAAAAAGGGCTTAAAAGGGCCAACACAGGCTAAGAATACCTATACTAGATGCGAGCAAGAATAATGATCTATATCACTGCTAAATAAAGCCAAAAACTCTGCCATAACAGTTATTGATTTGCGCGAATTGAATAAATGCATTGTACCACAGTATCCCGTGGTTCCAGATATCTCTTCATTATTGACAGCTATTGATTCAGAAGCAACGTTCTTTACTGTAATTGACCTCAAGAACGCCTTCTTTAGTGTCCCAATCGATCCGGAAAGCCAATATTTGTTCGGATTCTGTTTAAATGGACGAAGCTTCAAATTTGCACGCGCACCTCAAGGATTCACAGAAAGCCCCAGCATCTATAGCCAAGCACTGAAAAGACATCTTGACAGTATTCACATGCCTGATAACACTGCCCTGCTTCAGTATGTCGATGATCTGCTGATCACCGCCCGAAGCGAACCTGAATGTGAACGAGCATCACTGACGGTTTTGCATTTTCTGGCCGACAAGGGGCACAAGGTGTCCTCTTCGAAGCTGCAATTCTGTGTTCAGCAAGTTGTGTACCTTGGGCACTTGCTGTCCAAAGGGGGGAGACAGCTCACACCTGACCGCATCCAGTTAATTGTAAACATGTCACCACCCAAGACACAAAAGGAGGTGCGGGCCTTCATAGGCCTCACTTCTTACTGTAGACAATGGATTCCCCAGTACGCATTTTTAGCACTCATACAGTTGACAACCCAGGAGGCAGCGACATCGACTGTCCTCCCTTGGACTCAGGAACATACACAAGCTTTTGAAGACTTAAAGAAAGCCTTATGCCAAGCACCTGTTTTAGCAACACCATGTTACAGCAAGCCTTTTACACTTTTTGTCACAGAACGCGAAGGTACTGCCTTGTCAGTACTCACTCAGGAACAAGCAGGTTCACACAAACCGTGTGCTTACTTTTCTAGTACATTATATCCAGTAGCCCAGGCTCTGCCTGCGTGCTTGAAATCAGTAGCAGCGACAGCTCTAGCAATCCGACAAAGCGATTCCATAGTGTTAGGACATCAATTGACAGTGCAAGTTCCACATTCCGTGGAAGTTCTTTTAAACCGAACACAGACCCAGCACTTGACTATAGCACGACTGACAGGTTATGAATTGACATTGTTTCAGCCACACATAGAAATCAGATGCTGTAATACATTGAATCCCGCTACACTTTTGCCATTAAGTGGAACAGACCCATTGGCACATGATTGTATTGAAATCATTACTATTACGACGAAACCCAGACAAGACTTGACAGACACTCCATTACCAGACCCAGACCTGACACTTTATGTGGATGGTTCATGCACGCGAACAAGTACAGGAGAGTTAGTGGCCGCCTACGCAGTCACGACAGACACCGAAGTTATAGAAACAAATTGTATTGACACCCTGTCAGCTCAAGCAGCAGAGCTCATCGCTCTGACACAAGCCTGTATTCAAGCCAAAAATAAGAGAGTTAACATATACACAGATTCACGTTATGCATTCGGAGTTGTACACGACTTCGGAGTCCTCTGGCGAGAGAGAGGTTATTTGACTTCTCACGGTGCCAACATTCAACACGGTCCCCTCATTCAAGCTCTGTTAGACGCAATACATCTGCCTACTGCCATATCCATCATGAAGTGTAAAGCACATACAAAAGTCACCGATATCATTTCCCAGGGTAACGACATGGCAGACCGAACAGCCAAGCAGACAGCTCAGAATCGGACTCATGCAACTGACTTGACAAAGACAATAGTTCCGACACCGACACACTGCATGACAGTTAGGGATCCCGCCCTTGATGTAATTGACATACAGACACATGCTACACCAGATGAAATCAAGAAATGGACTGAACTAGGAGGGATCCAAACAGATCAGGGATGGATGACGAAGGGAAAATCTACATGGTTTCTCCCCGACTCTATGGTTCAAGTCATCATTAACACAGTACATAGTCCAGCGCATCTAGGAGAAAAAGCTATGCTAGACAGTATTCAAAACATTTGGTTCAATAAACATTTACGAGCAGCAGCCAAACAGAAAGTGCGTACTTGCATGATTTGTTGTCAGTTCAACCCAGGTAAAAGCATTCCTGTAGAGCAAGGTGGATTTCATCCTCCCGATCACCCTTTTGAAGTCCTCCAGATGGATTATATCCAGATGGAACGTTGTCGAGGATTCAAATATGTCCTCGTAATTGTATGTGCACTTTCCCGATGGACAGAAGCATATCCAGTCCCAGATTACACTGCTCCGACCACTGCCAAGCAGCTGGTTCGTGAATTTTTCCCACGGTATGGTTTGCCCCGTATCGTATACTCAGATAACGGTCAGCCATTCTCATCCGAGCTTGTGAAACAAGTTACACTCCTGCTAGGCTATCAGTGGAAATTCCACTGTGTCCGACATCCCGAGGCAGCAGGTCTCGTGGAACGCCATAATCAGACTCTGAAAATACGTCTTGCCAAAATCTGTAGAGAGAAAGGCGTCGACTGGATAGTAGCTTTACCAGTTGCGCTCTTTTACATGAGAATGATCGCACATTCTCGAACAGGGCTATCCCCGTACGAGGTGGTCTTTGGTAGGCCACCAAATATGTGGGGGACGCCTTTGCCTCGTAAAATCACAGATGTTGATTGTAATATGCTGACAGATTACCTTGCCTCCTTGATGTCTGCACTACAATCTTGTCGTTCACAGGTAGCTGCAGCCTTTCCCGACAACACCGAGGTGAAGCCCCATGAAGTTGTTCCAGGAGATTACGGCTTCATAAGAAATTTCGACAGGAGGAGTCCGCTGGAGCCCCGTTGGCAAACGCCGAAACTAGTACTTTTAACAACAAGGACTGCTGTAAAAGTCGAGGGCCGCAAGGGCTGGCTTCACTCGAGTCATATTAGAAAATTTCATGGACTGCCTTCAGATTTGAACTTTCAGCCCTGCCCTCCTCCACAGACTGACTCAAAACTCCCCCTGGTCGAGAAAACTGCTTCTCAGGAGTATAAATTAAAACTAAGGTCTAGCAAGTCAGACAGTTTAATTGTTTAAGTCCTCCCCTAGGTGAATCGGTTAAATTAGTCTCTGACATGTATCCCCTAGACCGCAATAGAGAGAGAGATAGACAGAAACAGCTCAAGAAACATGAATATTGTAAATCACTTCGTAGTCACTGCATTGTGACATTATTGATTATGTTTTTTCTAAGTCTTCTGATTATTGCTGCAAGTATACTGTTACACATATACTACCCTATTTTCAAGCGTGCACATTCTGCCTTCAATGTCACTGCCGAACACTCTTTTAGTGAATTACCCCCGCATGAGTTGTCCTACAGACTTGCGCTGCGCAACAATACATTCATTAGCATGTTACATCATTCATTTCAGACCAGCAACGCTACAAATTGTTGGATATGTGGCCGGCTCCCTCCCTACCAGAAATACAAGGGAGTTCTGCCCCTCTTTCCGTACCCGTTCACACACAATGGTTCCTGTGGTGCATGGTTTAGTTTAATTAATTCTTTAGATTCAAATACCGTAGTTTACCAGGGCAACTGGGTATGGGGAGACCTGAACCTAGTTTTGCTTAAAGCCTGCTACCCTAACAAGGAGGGACTTCCAAAAAGGACAGGAACTGATCTAGAAAATGAAGTATATGGATTAGGTAACTTTACACTTAACCTCATGATTCTGAATGTTGAATCCGAAACCGCACCAGTTTTGCCTGCTATGTCAGTATTACCAGTCGAAGGTGAATTATGTGTTAGAAAGAATGGTTCAGTACACCTGGGTCATAGTAAATGTACTACTGTGATCGAATTCAGTGATAAAGGCAAGTCTACGTTTAGAGCTTCCCGTCATTCCTATTTCATTTGTGGTCATACCGCATATATACGCTTACCTCTAGATTGGGATGGCACCTGTTACATTGCATTCCTTCTGCCACCTGTTTTCCTAGCCCCTCCTGATTATCATAGGAATACCCATCTAGTACACAATAGACCCCAGAGAGATCTCCCGATTGTCGACTACACTGAAACGGCATGGGAGCAATACACAGACTTCAATAAAGGTTTCTTTCCCTACTTAGGTGCTGTCTTTAATAGTAAACTGATACGTAAATTAACCAGAACCCTCGAAGCAGTAGTGAATGAAACCACTTCTGCCCTAGGCAACTTAACGGAGGAGCAGTCTGCGATGCGGATTGTTGTTCTCCAAAATCGTCTTGTCCTTGACGTCATCCTGGCCGATAGGGGCGGAGCCTGTAGAGTCATCGGATCGAGCTGCTGTGTTTTCATTCCAGAAAACGCGCCATCAGTATATAGAGCCATAACCCGTCTTCATAAGATTGCAAGTCAGATACACCAGAATCCAGGCACCTGGACTTGGTCCGGTTGGTTCTGGAGCGTGTTGTCAGCCTGGGGATGGAAGGTCCTATCCTTCCTAGGTATTGCCCTTCTCATAGTATTCAGTTGCTGCCTATGTCTACAATGTGGGCCAGCGATTTGCGGCCTGTGCGCCACATCATGTATTCCTCATTCAAGTCCACGTTCAAAATACCGTAAAAAGAAAGAAGAGCAAATGATGTTACGCGAACAGATTGATAGATTTATGAGGATTGATATATCATGAAGGGTCCGTAGGGGACAAGGAGGGAATGAGGAAATATGAATTTTTATGATCAATTGGGTCCCCTATCGTAGACCCCAACGGCTCCATGTACGTGCTTCAAGTACATGTATGTTCCCTCCACTTCCAGCTATGAAGAAGCAAATACATTTGCGTCCAACGTTAACATGTCCTCTTTCAGATCCACCATGAATTGGTCGATTATTCCGTTCCTAAGTATGCCTTGCCACCGTCTTTATATGGTGTACCTTTCACGTTTTTTCAACTCTGGCGAGTTAGGCCCTGATTTCTGCCATCGAGCCTTTTCCTGCCTTCTGCCTCTGAATGCTACAGCCTGGACCTGCATCTGTATCCATGACCTTTGTCTTACTCCCTGCGCGGCTAGCGGTGCCTGGCTCGGCCTGCTTGCCTGCCAAGACTGTATTTTGCCTTCAAGTTATCTGCTCCGCTCCTTGAAAATACATTCCTGTCTAGTAGTTTAGGTAAACATCCTTCCAGCTGCAGAGCAAAGGGCCCGGCCTTTCTGTCTCCGTGCAAGTAATTCATAGTTCCTGTTACCATGGTAGGCCCATGCCCCCCTCGCATCTCATGTGGACACGTAGACGCTTATACACGCACTAGCAGTCAGTATAGAATAGCCTCTGCCCGAGAGACCTTTCCTTCCAGATAATACAGTTCCTTAAACACAAGATATTAGATATGATTTGGGATTAGGTTGTTCTGACACCCCAGACTTCTGTCTCCTCATGTAAGGCTAAATGTCAAGTTCCCTTCACCCTCCAATTCTACGTCAATCACACATCATGCTGCTGCGCGCGCATCTCTGCCATGTATTTCTGCTGACACTGCAGGATTCTCTTATGGATCCACCCACCTGTTACACCTTCATAATGACGTTTCTAGTACACGCCCTTATGCACGCCTTTTGTAACGCCTTTTTCATTACGTATGTGTGTTCTTATCTCTTCTCTCAGCTGTTACGCCTTCTGCATCTATTACTACTGTAATGCATTGACTATATATATAATAATCTGTCAATAAAGTAGTGTGATTCCCTTCCTGAACCTTCGTGGTGATGGAATATAATCCCTGGTTCGAACCAATTCCTTTTTAAGGAATAAAACCCCTTTTAAAACCTCAGATGCCACGGATTCTGCCTCTTATTTTTTCTGAGTTATTCTTATTGAACTTTACCGCATAAATTAAGTATAGGTAATTTAAATTTACCACACAGTCCCAAGCCTCCTCAGGGAAGTTAAAGCCGAGGGGGCAGATTTACAAGCCCTGTGTGTCACTTTTGCATCGCCGTTGCATCACTTTTATGATGCAGCAGCGGCGGAAAAGTTGCAGCCCATTTACAACGTGACTCATGTAGGGAGATGCGCCACGTTGTAAAGCCCTGCGTCACATTATACCTGAGCCAGGTATAAGGTATGCAGGGTGGGCGTTCCCATGCAAAAAGCAACATAGAACTGGCGCAGTGAAATTTACAAGATTTCACTATGGCACTCTACGCCTTCACTGGGTCAAAATCCCTACGCCTGCTCAGACCAGGCGTAAGGATTGGCGCAGGGCATTTTACATGGGACCTACCTATGTTTTCTGGCGCATTGCTGGAGTTGCGTCACTTTTGTGACAAACTCCAACAATGCGTCACTTTTCCTCCAACAGATGCACCAGAATTTCTGACGCATCTGTAATTCCTTGCGCCATGGAGCACTGTATTGTAACTACAGCGCATCCATGATGGCGCAAGGACATTTGAAGGTGACGCAAGTAAACTGAAGCATCTATGCAGATGCGTCAGTTCCTTGTAAATCTGCCCCGAGAGATGTACCACTGAATTGAGATCTTAGTTGGGCCAGGAGGATCATGCCATAAGTAAGCTATATTGCTTTCATGTTTTGATTTACCTAGGAAAACGAGCACCGCTGCTGCTGCACTGCATGTGTTTAGTTCAGGAAAGGCATGATCTTTGTGTTTTGTACTGTACCACACCTTTTGCACTGGCTGCCCTCAGAATTTTATCGGTCACCTTGATTTGGTATGAAGGCTAATGTGGGTCTCTTAGGTGCTCCGGGAAAGGGGAACTCTGTGACTATGCCATGTAGGCTCTTTCAATGAGAAAGCATGGGGAGAAGACACCTTTGGGAACCCATGCTCGCAGCCATATTGTGAGAAAAGCTTCGGACGTACAGCCTGCGGGAAGCCTACCAGTCTAGTGTTGAGGTGCCTTGATTGCCATCCCTACAGCTTCTTGAATTCTCTCCTTGAGGTTCCTGGAGGTGATCAAAAGCTGAGTCAAGGATCTGCATGGTGCTTGTCTGGTCCTCAACTTCGGAAAGTCATGCCACAGGTCTACACCCTGCTCGAAACAGAGGAAGAAGATGGGCGAGTCCTTTTGACAGCCTTGGCATTGAGATCCAACTTGGTTTGGTCCCTCGGTCTGTAACTCACGACTCCACGACTTCGGCCCATCCATCAGCAGGTTCCTCCTATAGTGGGGGCGGGTGACTGATGATTATGATAGAGGTCGAAGGGAGAATACCAAGTGCCAAAAGGAGAGAGGCAAAGGGGCAAAGGTGAGTCCCCCAAATCCCAGGCACATGTTGAGGTCCAGTCAGGGCCCAGTCAACAGATTGGACAGGTCTGGAGTAGGGTATCGATGGGCAACACCACCTATTGTTTCACATTGCATGGCGGCAGGACCGGGGCACTGCAGTCGTGTCAGGGCATTGGCAGCATCTCACTCCAGGTCAGAGAGGCCTCAGTGTGCAGTCCCTCAAAAGCTCTAGGCCCAGGTTCCTAATGTTCCAGGAGCCCACGGCTCCAGCTCTCTTGCGGGTCATGCCTGCATTCCACCCCTGCAAATCAGCATAGTAATGGTCAGCACACAAAGCCAACAGACAACCTCTCACACAGACCCACCAGACCTGGGAGGCCAAACCCAATATATGTATCTCCTATGCACCCTCAGGCCGGATCACCACACTGGTCTTGGAAAATTGTCTCCGGTGGACTGACACAGCAACAGGCTACCCAGTCTTTCGCCCTAGAATAGGGCCCACAGTTCCACAATACGGGGCCCAGCAGTTCTGCGCCCTCCACAAAAGGACCAGTGCCTCATGGGGAGCACGCTTCCCGCACACTCTTCATTCTGTAGACCACAGACTCATTCAGGGGCTCCTCCTCGCCCCAGGGACCATAGAGTGTTAGAGCACAAAAAGTGCTGCATGAGCGGTGAGTAAGGTTCACATCATGTTGCAGTTGCACCCACGGGGTATATGATAGAGCCAGAATATAACGGGTTGTGGGCAGTGCCGGCTCTAGGGCGGCACGATCGGTGCCACCGCACCGACCCCGTACTATGGGAGGGTGCAGTATTTTCAACTTCAATACAGTTTTAAAATAACCTGCTGCCACATTCCTTGCCTTAAGCAATTTTGAATAACAAAGAGAAGTGCCAATACTGAGAACATTTATTCAATGGTTGGCACTTCTCTTTGTTATTTGACATGTAGGCTCAGCCTTGCTGATTAGAGCCAACCC
Organism: Lissotriton vulgaris; assembly: GCF_964263255.1. NCBI lineage: Eukaryota > Metazoa > Chordata > Amphibia > Caudata > Salamandridae > Lissotriton > Lissotriton vulgaris. Next base: position 289,698,270 of record NC_141697.1, on the reverse strand, counting down.
CATTTTTGTTTCACATTAAGCAATTTTGAGTCAACCATAAAAATGTCAAGATAACTCTGTTGATTGATGGTCCTGCTGCAGAGAGATCGGAGTTCTATCTAGTGGAAGTTTTGACTCATCATAAAGTAGAGCAGGAGGTAAAAATTCCAGCTGCTAAGAACATGTACCATGCAGATCACAAAGAGCATACAATGTAAATAGGTCAGTGGGTTACTGCTTCTGTCAGAGGCCCCTTTTGTTACTTACAGTTTATACATTTAAAACCTAATATAGAACAGCGAGCTATTAACTGTCATTAACGAGATGCATGCAAACTGCAAGGTATAGATTAGAGGTTATGATTTTTTTCCCAGTCTTTCATTATCCTAATGTTGCAAAAAGGGTTCACTCTGGTAGAAATCAAGTTTTATCAGTAAAGCCAACCTCCAAATATGGTGTTGTTTTGAATTCTGAGTGGGTGCTTCTCCAGACCAAGCACTCTTAAGCGATACTATCTGCCAGTAGGGATGATTTGTGACTCCTTTGCAGTACTCGGTCTGATGTAACATTTCCTATACACTGATTTACACACTTATAATTCATTGTCTCTGAGTAATGAGTATGTAAAGTGCTCTGATACCTTACACTGGTATAAGTGGCGCTAAAAACAAATTAAATGCATGAGAGAGAGTGTAGTTATGGAGATTTGAGGGGCACCGTTAAAGGGTGGTAGTGAGAGAATCAGGGGTGAAGGTGGTCAGTGGAGGGGCACCAACAAACATTGTTGCACCAGGCGCCACCAGCGCTAAAGCCAGCCCTGGTTGTGGTGATGCGCTGTAGAACCAAGAGCTCATGCGCCCGTCATCTTAGGCTGGCAATCCACACACCTTCTTGTTTTCTTTTGTAATTGTCCCCCCAGTGTATTTATTAAAGAGCATCAACAGTAATCTGGATTCTGATTTACATGTGGAACATGTTTCATGAATTAGGCCTAGAATTGTTACTACCTTATTGTGAGTGCGAGAAAAGTCAGCTGTACAAAATAAAAGGATGGGGAATGGGCATATATTCACATTTCTAACAATAGCATTATTTTACAGGGAGTAATTAATGATAAAGTACGGGTTTCATGTTAAAAACAGTGCACAAAGAAAGGAATAAGTATATGAAACAGGTTGGAACAGAATAGTTAACGCTATGTAGATTAAAAAAGGACATAAACAAATAAGACAGATTGTTATTAAAAGTAATTACTGTCACTAGTTGGATCATGCAAGTACATATGCATGCAACAGACAACCTGGGATGAGTAACACAAAAATTAAAAAGTCATACTTAACAGTGACAAAATAGAGGGAAATTTCAGTTAAAGACAAATGGTGGCAAGTCTATAAAAAATGTACAGAAAAATCAAATCTATCATACATGTCAAAAAATAATTTAACAGCTGTCACGGGAAAACATGTGGCAAGCGAATTAATACATTCACAAACAGAAATGGATTGTGTTATTATATAGAACTAGATTTCATGTTCTGAATCAGCTAGGAAAATGCAAATTACCAAAGGCTGGTAAACTTAGACAATGAAATCAGAGCGTTCATTTTGTAATTAATTAGCTTTGCTTTAAAGTTGTGAAGTAATCCGCGCAGATCCAGGGCTCTGAAGTCAGTCCCCCAGGCGCCTGCGAGATTGCCTGTACTTTTGTAGTGCTGCGTTTCTTTGATTCCCTCTCAGAGAGACCTGCGCCCGGGGACTTGACCTGGAGTCCTCTGCAGCCAGTGCGTTTTGTGAAACGAGTTTCAACATAAAGGGAATTCTTTGTCAGAGTTACATTAAAATTCAGCATGCAATCCCTCTGGTAGAGGAAAGTGTAGTGCAGCCATCAGCCTCAACGTAAACTCCCACAAAATCATCTGTTATTACATCAGGGGATGGAACAGGTTCTGGGCGCGAGGCTGTAGTGATATAGGCATGTGTGAGTTCCACTTTGCAGAGGCTGTGCGTTGCTTCAGTTTTGGTTGCTTTTGTTTCAGACTGAGGAGCTTCTTGACAAGGCCCAAGCGCCGCCGGTACGTCACTTTTTCCCAAATTAAAAGTATATATAGGCAAGTGATAATAGTTTTTTGCAGTTTTCCTAGCAGGTACCTTTGCCAAGGACATTAGACTGCTTTACGAGACAACACGAGGTTACATATTATTTTTCTTTTAGATACAGGGAGAGAAAGTAATTTGCGAAGAGTTACAGGATGGTGACCAAGGACAGGGACTGAAATGGTGCCCCAGTTTCAGTGTCGGCAGCTCTGGCAGCTGGACACAATCTTCCAGGGACTGTTTACAATTTCAGGATGGTATAAAAAGCCAAGTCTCCAAAACCTACTGTGCAAAATTGGGTTATTTGTCAAGGTGGTGGATTGGAAGCCCACACTCAGGCAACAATCACAATCCTTGTTGGGGTGAGCGACAAAAGTCATTAAATTAGCCTATGCTTATTCCTCTGGTAGCTTGGCAAAAAGCAGTCATGCTTAACTTTGAGGCAATTTGTAAAGCATGTCTTAAGCACACAAACTGTGAAAAATAGAAAACACAACACAAGACAAATACCATTAGGAAAACCAGATTACATTGTAAGAAATGAAATGATACCAGAACAACACAAATCCAAGCAGTAGAACCAGGGATATTCAATTTGAAAGTTGTAAGTGAAAGTAGTGCTTAGAAGCACAAAGCGTCACACACTATCATCTGGCCATGGTAGACCGGGAGAAAGCCACAAGTTCCGGTTGACCACGTGGAGCACAGGTCAGATACAGGGACCAAGTTAGTCCCTTTGAAAGAGTCACCTTATCAAAGTCTGGCGCAAACAGTTCAGTTTGAAGTGGAGGAAGCTGCGAGGAGCAGTCTAAACATGGCTGTCAGTCGTCGCTCCAGCCCGAAGAGCAGTCTGGGCATTGTGAATTGTTGTCACTGTAGCACGAAGAGCAATTTGGGCATCACAGATGGTTGTTGCTGTAGCTTTGCATTGTGGTCGTTGCCGGCTGTCATTGCTGTAGCGCAAAGTGCAGGTCTAGCATTGCCATTCGTCCCTGGCCGTCACTGTCAGTGCAAAGAGTAGGTCTCACTGGAGCTTCATGTTGGCAATCATTGCAGACACAAACTGACTCTTTTGCATCGTGAGCAGCTTAAACTGCAGGATTTTTCATCTTTTCTTGCGGGGGAGTACACTCTGATGACAAAGTAGGGCCCAGGACCTGGGGATGTACCTTCTGGGGATCAGGATTCCTATTCCAGCAAGTGCCAGCAGGGCTCAATGAGGTCCATTTTCAGGTCCAGCTATATCACGTCTGCTGGCCAGTTGTAGTGTGGCCTCTAAAGCTTGTTGTGTCCCTGTAGCTCACACAGGAGGTCAGCCAACTGGCCATTGGTGTCACTCTTGTTAGCCTGGGATGAAGGCAAGCAGGTCCAGCCTTCCTACTCAGACAACAAGGCAGACAGACCCTCAAGTTGCAGGGTAGTCCTCTGGTAGGAGGGCAGTTCTTCTTCTGTAACTTCCACAGGTCCTAGAGTATTCTGAAGAGTGGCACAGGATTTCCAATATTTATACCTGCTGCTAGCTATTTTGTGGGGTGCCTCCTTTCCTACCCCCACATCTGATTCTGGATTTTCTTCCTCCTCCCCTGGTAAGGCTTCAAACTGTCTGGGGGTGACAAAAGGCAGGACAGACTTGGTGTCAGATTACTCTGTGTGTGCAGGAGACAAAGCACTTTTGAGTGTGAGTGAGGCTTGGTGTAGCCCCTCCAAGTCATCCTGCTAGGATGACTCCTCCTGTCCACACATTAGCATTCTTTGTGTTACTGCCTGGGAGCAATGCACAACCCCCAACAGCAGAGCCATTCACAGTAATGTGACCCAGAACACAGACAGAACGCTCAAATGGTTGGGACAATAAAATGCATGCCAATTTTATAAAAGTGGCATTTTCAGAATTTTAAGTTAAAATCTGACTTTGCCAATAAATAAAACTTTAAAGTACAGTTCATTTGAGTATAAACAGTAGATTTCTATCTGCTCCCAATCCACAGTTACCACTTATTAAATGTGATAAGGCAACCCAGTGTTAGTCAATGGAAGAGATAGGCCTTACAACAGTGAAAAGCAACTTTAGTAGTTTTTCACTGCCAGGACATGTAAAGATTAAGTCCACATGTCATACATTTTAAATACAATGCATCCTAGCCTATGCGCCCAAAGGGCCTACCTTAGGGAGTGACTTATAAGTATTAAAAAGGAAACTTTAGTCCTAGCAAAGGGTTTATTTTGCCAGGTCAAAATGGCCGTTTAAAACTGCACTACAGGCTGCGGTGCCAGGCCTGACACATTTTAAAGGATACTGTAGTGGGTGACGCAATGAGTGCTGCAGGCCAACCGGTAGCATTTGATTTACAGGCCTGGGTCAATGTAGTACCATGTACTAAGGTATTACATGATAACTAAATGTGTCTATTAGGTGTAGACCAATTTTACCATGTTTGAGGAAGAGAGTACATTCACTTTAACACAGGTTAGCAGTGGTAAAGTGCCCAGACTCATAACGCCAGCAAATTCTGGTTCAGCACACAAGAGGTGTAAAGGCAAAAAGTTTGGGGGAATACCACTCCACTGGTGTCAGGTCTAACAATTCTATTTCCATGTGAGAATTAGAAAGATCTAAATGGATAGTCATGTTCCCTTCTCAATGAAGCCTCGTATTCTCAAAGTCTCCTCATCTCTGGACTTTACTTTTATTTGAAATTGTAAGGCCCTCTTGTGGGGAAATGAGAAAATATGGAGGCCCAGCTATGTCTCTGGCATGTCCATTTTAATAAATATGTGTTGGCAATGGTTTGCACCTTTGTCCAAATAGGGACCATTGCTTCTAGTCAGGATAAGGGGGTTACACTCCTAACATGACCCCTGCTCACCCCCTTGGTAGCTTGGCACGAGCAAACAGGCTTTTCTCAGAAGCAGTGTGTAAAGCATTTGTGAACACATACAGTAACACAATGAAAACACTACAAATGGACAAGACACCAGTTTAGAAAAATATGTCATCTTTATCTAAAGAAAACCAACCGGCAAAAATCCATGATACAGTATCAAAAAAAAGGTTCTTATATGGTAGAAATAGTTCAGTTCAATGCAAGTTGTAAATGCGACACTTTTCCAACAAAGGAGGCATGCTCAATTTCAAGCCCTTGGAGATCTTCCTCAAGATAACAAAGCAAACAGTAAAGTATTTTTTCTCCTTTCCTTGGCAACAAGTAACCACTGCAGGCCAACCCCAAAGAGCAAACAGCACAGCGGCAGTAACTTTCCCTCAGCTATTCCGGTTCTTCTCCTTGGCAAAGGTTCCTCTTAATTTCCCAGAAGTGATCTAAATTTCTGGGGTCTGGGTCCCCCTTTTTATACACACAAATATTATGTCTCTGAAGGATGAGAGTGTCTTTACCCAGCCAAAACCAGTTCTGTCCTTACTGGTGCAGCTTCCTGGCAGGAGGCGGAGACAGCATTGTGAAAAGCAGACCTAGCCCAGAAAGGTGAAAGGAAATCTCCTCCCCCTACTCTAAATCCAACCCAGGTCCCATCCTTCCCAGCCCTGACTCATCAAACTGCCGGAGCCACAGCCCTCTCCCAGCTCCTGTCACTCCCAAGCCAGACATGCAATACACACATCTAGCAGAGGCACACTGGATGGTTAGGCAAGAAAATAACTACTTTCTAAAAGTGGCATTTTCAAACACAGAATGTTAAAATCACCCACACTAAAAGATGCACTTTAACATTCTGAGTTCAGGCATACCAACCTTTCTTTTCCCATCGTGTTCCCTTGGTCGGTTATGTCTTTAAGATGTTATAAGCAAACTGCCCATTCTGGCCTATGGGAACAGATAGCCTTGCAATAGTGAAAAACAAAATTGGCAGTATTTCACTATCAGGATATGCCACACACATCAGGGCATGTCCTACCTTTCACATACAATACACCCTGCCCACAAGGGTACCTTGGGAATACCTTAGGGGTGACTAACATGCAGAAATGGGAAGGTTTAGAGACTGGCAAGTGTGTGCACTTTCCAAGTCGACATGGCAGACCCAGTGTTGTAAATAAAACAACGATAATGTTAAGCATTAGCTAAAGACATGAGAATATGAGCCACTTGTTGCGTTTTTCCGCTCTAACTCTCGTAATGGTCAGACTTCATCTTGTTTTCATGTCCTCCATCTTGTATGCTACATATTGCCATGTGCCCGCCATGTGACGAGTCCTACCTCTTCGCTAGTCGCCCTTAAGATCTGCCCAGCAACAGTCTATAAATAGACCCCTTTTTGCGTCTAGCGCATGCTCAGTAGGAATCACATCTGTCTTTGATCAGTGTAGATAGGAATGTGCTTTTCGCGGGCCTCGAGAACCGTTAACTCCACCCATGTATTGATCATGTTCAGAAATGTCCATATATGGTCGTAAATCATGCTCTGTGTTGTACCCGCCTACTTATGAACCCCTTCTTTGTGTATAAAAGGGGATATGTGCTTGAGTTCTTTTTGCTACCCTGTTCAATGCTGTAGAGTGTTGTGTAGGCTGTAGGACCACCTTTAAAGGTTTATTAAACTATGATTTTGTATTTCCAGTTTCTGTGCCAATTTCTTTCTATAGTCTGAGGACTTCGTGCACAGAAGGGCGAACCCTTTGCACTGACGGGCCTTGCTGAGGCCTGTATTTATCAATTGGCGCCCGACACGTGGGGCTCATAGGCGACTCGGATGCTCGAAGGACTGGTTGTGACGAAGGATTGGAACCTTGCCAGGGACGTGATCACTGCCAGCAGCGTTTTTAGTCCTGGCATCCCGAGGTTTTCTTCCTTTCCCTTCCGATCTGACCATCTGGGTGGCGCCGGTCCTCGACTGAGACCTCTTCTGTCGGTTTGCCGTGCAGTGGCCGTTTGGGCGAATTTGCAACTTGGCAGTTGGATTCTGGACGCTCTGGATTGGTAAGAACCGTTGGACGGTACTTGCTGCGAGCTTTTGGAAGCCTGGATTGGCAAGGCAGTTTTAGGATACGCTTGCTGCGGCTATTTGGTTTTGTGGGACTAGTCATATTTGGTTTTGGATTTTTGATATATGCGTTGCAACACATATAGGGATTGGGACCAGGGGCCTTGGGCTATGCTTCAAAGGTCTCAGATGCAATCATGAGACACGGTTTTCGGTATTCTTCCCAGGCGCTCAAAGATCTGCAGCCAGAACCCCTGATAGGCTGTGTTGTGCGTTCTCTTACATGCCCGAGGGTCCATTCTCATGTTTGCACTGTTGCTTCCAGGCATCTTTTACTAATCCGAATACTGGTGGTATTGCGAGGAAAACAAGTTACCTACTGGGCCCTGTTCAAACATCCCCACCTAATTCTTTTACCAGCCTTAATATTGAGGAAACCCTGCCAGTGAACAGTTTGAAGAGTTTTCTTTTAAACATCCGCTCCCTACCAAAGCACCATCTTGAATTTTGGGATCTGGTTAATACTGTAAAACCAGACATTTGTTTCCTCACAGAAACTTGGTTAAAGCCCCACACAGTTCCTGCCATTACGCTAGGGGTTCCGAAGGGATGTAAGGTCCTTAAATTAGATCGTCCTGTTAAAACCGGGGGCGGGGGGGTATTGCTATAGTATATAGAGAAGAGGGTTTGAAGATCTCTCTGCTAGAACAAAGAAGTTGTCCCATGATTGAAATTATGGTCTTCAAGATCAATTCCACCCCCAGAACTCACTGGATGGGGGCCTTAGTGTACCGCCCCCCGGGGTCAAGTGCAGGCTTCTCATTCTCCCTTGTGGAATTTCTGGCTCCATATTTAAAAGCCAAAGAAGATTTTATTCTCCTTGGAGATTCTAATATTCATGCAGACCTCCCTAGTCACCCCGATACTGCTTTATTACTCTCAGATCTTACATTATTAGGGTTAGAGATCCAAAATAAGGGTTCCACACACATTGGTGGACATACTTTGGACCTAATTTTCGCCAATTGACCTAAAATTAAATATTGGTCAACGTCTCAAGTGAGCTGGTCTGACCATCATATGGTTGAATTCTTTTTCTGTGGTCTTGCTATATCACATCAAAAGCCTCTCCCCGCTATTTTGAGGAGATCGTGGCACAAAGTAACATCAGATGAACTACAGAGGGTCTGGAAGGAACCCATCTTCACAGAGATAGATAATGTTGAGTCTGGATTAACCAAGTACAATAAAGCTCTCCTAGAAGCAGTGGATTTACTGGCACCACTGAAGCTACACAAACAGCATCCAGTATCCAAACAGGAGATATGGTATACTGAAGAACTTAGAGGGGAGAAGCAGAAGTGTAGAAAGCTCGAAAAAGCTTGGAGGAAATCCCACATGGAAGCTAGTAAGAAAGAGTACACTGATGTCCTGGCCTCCTATCATAAAAACTTAAAGATGGCCAGGAGGAGCTATCTTGCGTCACAATTGGCTGAAGCAGGCAACTCTTCAAGAGAACTTTATAAGATCCTACAGTCCTTCATAAAACCTGTGGGCTGCGAGAGTCCAGATGACTTCTCTCAAGCCCTGTGTGATGAAATATCGCTATTCTTCGAGAATAAAATAGAGCTTATCTATGAGAAAATCAAGCAGTCAGGGATTGTTGGGAGTAATACCACCAGTTCCTCCCTGACACTGCCTACCTCACCTCCGTCATCTGCATGTGCTAATATTCTACTTACCACATTTCCAGAGATTAATTATTCCGATGCTACTTCCCTGGCCAGTCAAATTAAAACAGGATCTCCTTTAGATCTTCTGCCAGCAAAGATGGTGGGCTCCCTAGGGAATCTGCTCCTACCTGGAATTCAAACTGTGAACAACCTCTCCCTTAGAGAAGGACATGTGCCAGGTGAATGGAAGAGAGCGGTAGTGAACCCTATTCGAAAGAACGCAGCCCTGCCATGGTCAGACCTTTCCAACCTCCGTCCTATCTCCCTACTTCCTCATATCAGCAAGATGACCGAGAAACATGTGAATACCCATCTGTCTAAGTTCATCGAGGCAGCGGGTGGTCTGGACCATTCTCAATCTGGGTTCAGACCTAACCACAGCACCGAGTCGGCCCTCCTCTCCGTGACCAATACCATCAGGATGGCACAGGATAGAGGGGGCTCCATGATCTTGGTGCTGTTGGATTTGTCCGCTGCCTTTGACATGGTTTCACATGATATTCTTCTCGGTCGTCTGCAGAAGGTGGGGATAGGCGGCTCGGCTCTGGCCTGGCTTAAGAGCTTTCTCTCGGGCCGATCACAAACCGTCAGGTTGGGCTCCCATCAATCGACCTCTAGGGAGCTCACCAAGGGGGTTCCACAGGGCTCATGCCTAAGCCCCACACTTTTTAATGTGTATGTGGCCCCCTTGGCGGATATTGTGAGAGAATATGGGTTCACTCCAGTATCGTATGCTAACGATACTCAGCTTCTGTTTCCCTTCCATACCCTGACACCGGCAATTAAACATGCATTTGCCACCGGTATGAGAGCAGTATCTGATTGGATGGCCTCCAATTGCCTACAATGCAATGTGAGCAAGACGGAGGTCATGCTTTTTGGAGAAGCCCCCCTCTTGTGGTAGCCTGAGTGGTGGCCCCTGGATCTAGGATCTGCTCCTTGCCGTAAGCAGATAGTAAAAAACCTTGGGGTACGGCTTGACCAGGCGTTACTACAAAAGGAACATGTGAATCTGGTGGCGGGAACCTGTTTCAGGACCATTGGGCTCCTGAGGCGTGTGTTCCCATTCCTGGATGACTGCTACAGGAAAACGCTGGTTCAGACACTGGTCGTCAGTAGATTGGATTACTGCAATGGACTACTCCTATCTGCTAACGAGGAACAACTGAGCCGTCTGCAGGTGGTCCAGAACACTGCGGCCAGATTAATTCTTGACGTTCCCCCCAGGTCTTCCTCACGCCCTCTTCTGCACAAACTCCATTGGCTGCCTATCCACCAGCGAATTGAGTTTAAAGTGGGTTGTGTAATCCACAGATGTCTTCATGGATCTGGCCCTAAATATCTGGCTGAATTATTCCGGCTATATATTCCGACCCGTTCATTGCGCTCTAGCAAACAATTATTGCTGCAGGTCCCTCGTTTTAAAAAGGCAAGACAAGGCAGTCGTGCCCTGTCCTATAAGGGCCCCACTCTGTGGAACACTTTGCCCCTCATTGTAAGACAAATTACTAACACTTATGCCTTCAAGAAATCCCTGAAGACTCATCTGTTTCCGGCTGTGTAAGATCTAGGGCTCTCTATGACTGTGATTCCGATCTGGCATCTTGGAAGATCATAAGCGTGGAGATACCCACCGGGGTCGATTCCTGCGCTATAGAAGAACATTAAATAAATAAAATAAATAAATAAATAAATAGGCTGGTAATGTGGAGATATTTCTCCTGAACTTTAGATTTGAGCGGTGCAACGTTTTAAGTGCCTTTTGATTATAATATTGCATATTTTGCATTATTCCTGACATGCCTGCTTTTAGCGCACTCCGTAAGTGGTGCTGCTGTTTTGGAAGTGACCGGTTAAGACTTGAGGAATCACAGCCAGCTCCCCCAAAGGGGACGCCTAATAGGGACATATATGTGAAGTTTGATCTTTCCTCTATAATGTACAGCACATTGTGGAGAAAATATACACGAAAAAGGATCCTGAGTTACGTTGGCCTTTGTATGGATCGTTTGATTTGTGTAAAATTGAGTATGTGGAACAGTGTATGTGTAAGCGAGGAGCGAGGCAAGATATGTTTGAATGTGTGCGTATGTGGGTGAAAGAAGTGCGTGAGCGCGAGAAACGTGAGAAAGCGCTGATTGAGAAGGAACAACGAAAGAGTGAACGTGAGAAAGTGCAAGAGTTGAGAAAGCGTGGAGCAAAGGAATTGGAAGAAAAGCAGGAAAAGGAACGCAGATTGCAGATATCTGGACAGTATGCTGTTCGACAGCCTCTTTATCCTGTCCTTAATAAAACTGATGATGATTTTTCGTTATTAGATCGCTCTCTGCCTCTGTACTCTGGTCCGTCCGCCCCGAGAGGTGGAGGTGAAGATTCTGGATCACCTGCAGAGAAGGTAGACACGCGTCTATGTTATCGAGCGATCGTATGGCTGACCTCCGAAAGCTCGCTTATCGAGTACTCAAGGCTACTGTTTCTCTTTTTGAGTTAATGAAGTCTCTTGAAGGGTGGCAGGATTGGGAGAAACTATATTTTACTGAATCTCTTTCTGATGAAGTGGTTACATCTTTTCGGAAATATCCTGATGTTCTTGAACCTGATGATGTGGTATCAGACTCTAAAGAATTGCGTAAAGGTCTTTTTCTTCCTTCCCAGGTGCCAGACGCGGTTCGACGGCTGTTTGCGTTGCGGGATGAGATGTTTCAGCTACGAGAAAAAGCGCGCCAAAAGAAAGCGGAGGAGGAGCAAACGAATCCGAGCGGCGGCGGGAAGCAGTCACCTATCTTTCACTCAGATAAGAGCGAGCTAGTGCATGTTAAGCCTATGCGAGAAGCAGCACCTTTGTATGTTCCCCCTAAAGGAGCGGGTACTAGTTCGGATAAATCGTCTCCTGATGATAGAGGGTATTTCATTTATAATTGGGTTTACACTCCCTGAAATAGAGCAGATGTTATGGCATTAAAAGCTGCATTACCCGATCCACGAAAGAATCCTGCCGCCTTTTATGAGGAAGTTGAGGGGGCTCTAAATTCTTGTACTATGACATTAGCCGATATAGATTTATTTTTTGGGCTTATATTACCCCCAGATATGTGGAGATCTGTGCGGAAAGTAGATGATCTTGTAACCTTTAAGGCAAAATGGACGGATCTTGAGGATGAGGATAGAGAAAGGAAACCCGCGCAGAAGCCCCCCCGGTCGATTTTAGAACTTCCTGCTGCCATTTTGACTAAACTAAAAACGATTATCCCCCTAAAAAGATTGATTGGACTATGTTAGCATCGTGTAAGCAAAAGGTAGATGAATCAGTTTCATATTTCTTTACACGGTTTGAGGAAACTTTTCATGATTTTAGCGGTCAGTCGCTTAGAGACGACACGGGCCGACATCTTTTTGTCGATAAGTATGTTTCAAATTTATTGCCAGGAGTGGCAGCTCGGTTAAAAGCGAGTGAAAGCTCTTGGACGACTTCGTCTCCGGCATCCCTCCTGACGATGGGTCAGTATTATGAGCGTCAGGAATTAGAAGCTAAATGTAATGAAGAAAAGAAGTCTAAAGATTTGAAAACGTAGGTTATGTTAGCACAAGTGTACGGACCGCCCCATAGAGGTACTGATAGGGGTGGTCGAGGATCTTATGGTTCTTCCTTTGTTCGTCCGAATCTGGCTAGAGATCAATGTGCGTATTGTAAGCAGATGGGCCATTGGGCTAAGGAGTGTCCCTTGTTGCGCGCACAGTGGCAAGGACGTGGTCAAGGACCACTGAGAAATAGAGGAGGTTTTTCAGGCCCCAGGGGAAACTCGAATGATGGTGCTTGGTTTGATTCTAATATGCGACCGCTAGATGGTTCTAATGTTTTTGATCGACAGAATCAGTGCCAAATATCTGATTATGAACGCCCTGAATATCATGATTCACAGTATGCATAGGATTGCGTAGGATGGGGTAAGGAATCAGTTGAAGTGCCAGTGGATCAGAGGGGTCCTTATGTTACAGCACATGTTTTGGGTTCTACTGATCGGTTTCTGGTTGATACAGGAGCTACTCGTAGCGCTTTGTCTAAACAATTGGTTCCGAGGGCTCCCCTGTCTGGCTTAACGATTATATCGATAGGGTTCGATTGAACACCTGCCCTTAGCCCATTGTCACAACCCCTTGCACTTTATGTAGATAAGTTTGCTGCACCATGTCCATTTTTGCTCTCCCCAAATACGCCTGATAACATTGTGGGTTTGGATATGCTCAAGCATTTCAGGGCCACAATACGTTGCTCCCCTGAAGGAGTAAGTGTTATTTTAAACGACAACTATCCGACAATGGAGAGGGTGTGTATGGTTAAAGAGGATACTGCATTGGCCTCTTTACCCAGTACCTTGTGGGCTACTTCAGATACTGATGTGGGACAGATGGTCCTTCCCCCGGTGCACATTAGTGTAAAGGAGGGAGCCGTGTTGCCACGCCTACCCCAATATCGCATTTCAAAGGAGGGGGAGGAGGCGCTTACACAGATTGTGCAGGATCTCATTAAAGCGGGGGTAGTAGAAGAGGTTTCATACAATGTTTGTAACAGTCCTATCCTACCGATTCTGAAGAAAGACACTGATGCTAGGATTTATCGATTTATTATCGATCTGAGGGAGGTGAATAAGACAGTGATACCTCAATACCCAGTGGTTTCTGACATTACGACACTTCTTACTCTGGTTCCACCAACTGCGACCACGTTCTCCGTTATAGACTTGGAGAACGCCTTCTTTTTGATCCCTATTCATCCTGATAGCCGATATCTCTTCGGTTTCACTTTGAATAATCGATCGTATAGATTTTGTAGAGTTCCTCAAGGCTATACTGAGAGTCCTAGTATCTACAGTCAAGCATTGAAACGACAATTGGATTCTTTTGTTCTGCCTGAAGGTGTGGTGCTTATACAATATGTCGATGACATCTTGTTGGCGGCCGATACCCCTGAGCAATGTGAGAAGTGTACATTGTCTTTGCTTTCCTTCCTGGCATCACACAATCACAAAGTGTCGAAGAAGAAACTGCAATATTGTAGACCAAAGGTAACCTACTTAGGTCACCTTTTATCTAAGGAGGGGCGTGGGCGTGCACTCACACCAGATCGTATTCAAGCAATTTTGGACACACCAGCACCTTCTACACAGAAGGATGTTCGAGCATTTTTGGGTCTTACTTCTTTTTGTAGGCAGTGGATACTGGGTTTTTCACACATAGTTAAACCACTGTTGGCACTTTTGACGAAAGACACTCCAATCCCCCTTCCCTGGACAGATGAGTGTGAGAATGCTTTCCAGCAATTACGACAGGCCCTTTGTTCAGCGCCAGTGTTAGGCACCCCTGATTACACGAAGCCTTTTACATTGTATGTACATGAAAGAGATGGATGCGCATTATCAGTTTTAGTGCAGATGCACTGTGATGAGCAGCGCCCTTGCGCATACTTCTCGGCAGTACTTGATCCTGTTGCTCGAGCGTTACCTGCTTGTTTTCGGTCGGTTGCAGCGACAGCTGTGTCAATACGCCAGAGTGAGGGGATCGTGTTATCTCATAAGTTGTTGGTGTTGGTCCCCCATGCTGTTAACGCTCTCTTGAATCAAACAAAAACGCAACATTTAACTAGCGCTCGTCTAACAGGATATGAGTTGACGTTGTTGGCTCCTAATATTACATTGAAGAGATGTGCAACACTAAATCCAGCCACGTTGTTGCCCTTTCCGGCGACCCAGCCTGAGACGCAAGAAGCGCATGATTGCATTTTTGTGACTGAGATCAGACAAAGGGTCGTATTGATTTGTAGGACACGCCTTTTACAGATGTAGATGGAGAGCTGTGGGTGGATGGGTCTTGCCTGAAGTTACCAGATGGTACTACCTCAGCAGCATATGCAATTACTACGTTACATACAATAGTGGAGACAGCACGCATACCACAGAAATCAGCTCAGGCAGCGGAACTGATAGCATTGACACGAGCATGTGAGCTTAGTGCAGGGTTATGCGTGAATGTTTACACGGATAGCCGCTATGCTTTTGGAGTAGGGCACAATTTTGGGCTGCTCTGGAAGGAAAGGGGCTTTTTGACATCACATGGAGCACAGATAATGTACGGAGAATTAGTACATAATCTTTTGACTGCATTGACGTATCCAAAGAAGATAGCTATAGTGAAACGCAGCGCACACAAGAAAGTAACAGATAAAGTGGGAGAAGGAAATGCTTTTGTAGATCGAGTAGCACGTGAAACTCCGATGCAGCCTGATTCCACTTCAATGTACGTTGTGAAGTCACAAGCTGAGCGATGGCACAATGCTAGGAAAGAGGTACTAGAGATACAGAGGACCGCTTCTGATAAAGAGTGGGAGCAATGGTCCAAGGATGGAGAGTTGGATGATGAAGGTTGTTGGAGAAATAAGCAGATGGATAAGTGGAAGTTACCCATAGCTTTTGTACAACCTACGGTTCAGATGGCACATGGGCTAGCACATGTTGGGGCTTCAGCAATTGTGATCTTGCTTACGCAAGTTTGGGAGCATCCAGAGATTGCTACACGGCTAAGAGAGTAGTACAGACCTGCATGATTTGTCTTAAGTACAATCCTGGAAAAGGGACACAAACTCTAGCAGGAGGATTTGCAACACCTACTGCACCTTTTGAAGTTTTGCAAATGGATTATATTCAGCTTGAACGCTGCAATAATCTGAAATATGTCTTAGTTGTGGTTTGTGCATTCAGCAAATGGATTGAAGCATACCCTACGAAAGACAATACTGCAATTACTACGGCAAAGGTGCTATTGAAGGAATTTTTTCCTCGCTATGGTGTTTGTAGATTGTTGTGGAGTGACAACGGGCCTCATTTTATAGCGGACGTTGTCAAGTATGTCCTGAAAGGATTGGGAATAAAGCAGAAATTCCATGCAGTGTTCCATCCTCAGTCAGCAGGCTTGGTGGAAAAGTACAATGGTACTTTAAAGCTTAAACTGGCAAAGATACAAGCTTCTACTTCTCTGACTTGGCCAGATGCTTTGCCTTTGGCATTATTGTCTATCAGATCGGTACCACACTCTCGAACAGGTCTCACTCCTTATGAGATCGTATTTGGGCGTCCCATGAATATATGGGGAGTGCCCAAACCAAGCTCAGTGTATGATGTACCTTGTGTTTTAATGAATGACTATTTGGCACAATTAACTGACAGTTTGGTTTCAATTCATCAACAGGTTCAAGAAGCACTCCCTGACCGGTCGACAGGTGAAGGCCATAATCTCCGGCCTGGAGATTTTGTCCTTATAAAATCATTCGAGAGGTCGAGCAGTCTGGAGCCGAGGTGGTGTGGTCCCGAGCAGGTTCTCCTTTCAACGAGAACAGCCGTCCGAGTCACCAACCGGAAGAACAGGATCCATTCCGTACATTGTCGGAACGTGCAACCCGGACTAGTGGAGCCGGCTGCATTGACCGACCATCGAGAAATCCTGACTGCGGAGAGAGGCCGTGCTGTGGTACCTGACAAATCTGAGGAGTTCTTCCCGGACTCGACAGTTTCTGGAGTGAGGAGATACAATCTACGACCGAGGAAAGAGCCTGCAGTTGTGTGATATGTTGTCAGAACAGCCCCTAGGTTAGTGAAACGGAGAGCCGATGAGGCAAGGGGGGGGGGGATCAGCCATGCATTAGTGTAGTGACACCTGTCTTGGCCCGCTGGTGAAGAAAACAACGGCTGCCTAGGGGGAAGAGTTCTGACAACCCTTTTAAGTTTCAGGAAGATATTGCTTGTACATTTGTTCAAATGAAAAAGAAGAAAATCTTTTGTGCTGTAGGGTTCATTGCTGCTGTAGCAGTTGTTGCTACAATCACGTGGTTTGTCGAGGATGCAATTCCTGCCCGTGAGTTGTATGTTGTTTCCACTCCAGTGCCAGATGAGCATTTCTTTTATACGCTTCGTATCAAGAGTTGAAACATCAACAGTCCTATTTGAATAACACTTTTATCCAGATGTTACACCATACCCATGTTGCTACTAATGCTACAAACTGTTGGATATGTGGTATGATGCCAGCACATCAGAAGAAGGGGGGAACACCGTTCATACCTCTCCCTTTCTCTCATAATGGCTCTTGTCGAGCATGATACACTTTGCTTTTTGCTCGAGAAAACCTACAGTGGGCAGACTGATTTTCAGACTGAATAAAGAATACCATCAGGACAAAGAAGGCTATCCACAAGCCAATGGAACTACATGGGAGTGGGAAGAGTATCGACCGGACAATGATTCAACGCCCTACATTTTTATGAACACTCGAAACATTGTTGGAAATTAGAAATTTGTGATTTCAGTTGCTCAAGCACAAGCAGATTTATGTGTTCAGAGTGTAGGTTATATCCCTGTAGGTGTTAGCGACTGTATTATCGTGATGAATATTGATGGTCTGAATAACAGCACATTTTTGGCCTCTCACAACACTTATTTTGTGTGTGGTAATAGAGGTTATTACCGATTACCAGCCGGATGGTCTGGAGTGTGTTATGTAGCATTTTTGCTGCCGCCTGTATTCCTAGCACCTGCATCATATCATAAAGACTTGAAATTATTGAATAATGTAACTGTAAATAGATATAAGCGAACTCTGTCTATTGACGATGTAGATCAAACCGACACTACTTTGCAACAGTACATAGATTTTAATTTAGGGTTATTTTTCTTTGTTGGAGCTGCTCTGAATAGTAGAAAGATACGACGATTAACTAGAGTTGTAGAAGCCGTAACGAATCAAACTGCTGCAGCCCTTGGAAATCTTACCGAAGAGCTGCAAATTACTAGAATTGTTGTGTTGCAAAACCGAATGGTTTTGGACGTTATGTTAGCAGATAGAGGTGGTGCTTGTAGAATTATTGGGAGTAGCTGCTGTGTATTTATTCCTGACCACACTCCTTCTCTATACAAAGCAATCAATAAATTACATAAGATCGCTGCTGATATACATGTCGATAATGGAACCTGGACATTTTTAAGTTGGTTCTGGACTCCACATGGGGCTGGAAAGTTCTTACCGGCCTTTGTATAATTGTTGCAATTATTTTTTCATGTTGTGTATGTATCCAATGTAGTCCAATGATAGGTTCCCTATGTGTTTCATTTTGTGTTCCCAATAAAAGAGCTGTCACTGAGGCTGTCCACCAGAAAAGTATGACTAGAGAGATAGCTGAAATGATGAGCATCGATATTAACGATGAGTATTTAGATTATCCTAGGAAACCGAATGGCTTCAGCTATTGCTGAAAGGGTCGTCTGTTGTAAATAAAACAGTGATAATGTTAAGCATTAGCTAAAGACATGATAATATGAGCCACTTGTTGCGTTTTTCTGCTCTAACATGTCCTCCATCTTGTATGCTACATATTGCCATGTGCCCGCCATGTGACAAGTCCTACCTCTTCGCTAGTCGCCCTTAAGATCTGCCCAGCAACAGTCTATAAATAGACCCCTTTGTGCGTCTAGCGCATGCTCAGTAGGAATCACATCTGTCTTTGATCAGATAGGAATGTACTTTTCGTGGGCCTCGAGAACCGTTAACTCCACCCATGTATTGATCATGTTCAGAAATGTCCATATATGGTCGTAAATCATGCTCTGTGTTATACCCGCCTACGTTAGAACCCCTTCTTTGTGTATAAAAGGGGGCTATGTGCTTGAGTTCTTTGTGCTACCCTGTACAATGCTGTAGAGTGTTGTGTAGGCTGTAGGACCACCTTTAAAGGTTTATTAAACTATGATTTTGTATTTCCAGTTCCCGTGCCAATTTCTTTCTATAGTCTGAGGCCTGTACTTATCACCAGACTGCACACAGGCTCTGCAATGGCAGGCCTGAGACACATTTTACAAGCTGCTTCTGTGGGTGGCACAATCAGTGCTTCAAGCTCACCAGCAGCGTTTTATTTACAGGCATGCATGGGCACTGTACCAGGGTCTGACAAGTAAATCAAATCAGCCAATCATGGAATCACTAATCCATTACATCAATTTACAAAAGGGAGCACTTGCACTTTGGCACTGAACAGCAGTGGAAAAGTGCCCAAAGAATCTAGACCAGCAAAAACAGATGAGGCAACAGCAAAAAATGGAAGGAAGACCCATGCCAATGGTGCCAATTCTAACTATATGGCACTACTACAATGTCATCTGGCCCCCCTCCAGAGACAGGCAACCTGAGGCAGTTAAAACAATACACAATTTGTGTCACAATTTAAATCAAAATTTGACTTTTAAAGGCAAGCCAGCATGAATCCCGAATTCCTGATTTTTCTACCTCAAAGTGCTGCACTTTACTGAATCCCACCTGCAAACTTCATTTTATGTGTGGCTATGGTATCAATATCTCTACAGGGCCTTCTTAACTGCTTTTGACTTTCCCATCAGGTAAAGAATTTTGATTCCAGCCCACCTACGAGCTTTAGGAAATAGGTGCCTCCCCCTTGCGAGGCCTTCATTTGTTGACCGTATCAAACAAGGTTGGTGTGAAGCCCTTGACAGTCATGCATAAGGATGTGTATCAACAGTCACCTGATACTGGTGGCTGGAAAGATCAGCTCTTTATACTAACTAAGGGGTGTTGACATCAGCCAATCCCGCCACCAGGACTGGCAGCCAAATGTTTAAATATGCTCACTATCACTGTTTTGCTGAACCTCTTTTGCTTAGATTTAGGAAAGCCCTAAATCCTTGTCTGTTTTCTTTGGCAGTTTTCCTCTGCATAATTGCTGTGCTAGTGTTACAATGACTATTTTCCTTCAGTAGCATGATACTTCATTACACACTTTTTAGGTAAGCATACCATGATATAACATAATGTGCCTGTGGCACAGGAGAGTCAACTTCAATCCATTCCCCCTAAGAGCTTGGACCACCTGAGCCACTGATGAAGCAGGTAAGATTGTATCCTGCTGGTTGTGAATGTGTCTCAACCAGAATACAAATCCGTAAAGTCTCCTCTTTTTGCTGTATAAATTATATGGTGAGTTAACAAGGGAACTAAGCTTGCCCTTCAAAGATTACACTGCACCCAGGATCCTATACATCAATTCATATATGACCAAATGTTATGATCAAAATATATAAAGTGCAACAAAGGCCAGTGGGTGTCTAGGCACTGTAGTCTTGCTATGCTGCATGATGGAACTGTGAGAGAGTCTTCTAATTATGCTGTGCCTTCCTACAGAGTGAACAGCCAGGTATTTAAGGCCTTTTTGAAAGGGAAACACAACTTCATGGATGTGAGATGATGAGGTAGAGTGTTCCAGAGCTCTGCCTCCCCATTTCTTCTACCGGACTCTCGGGACCGTTACACAGTTATGCTGTACTGCGCGGAGATTTCTAGCAGGAACATACCATTGGAACATGACTTTGATGTCCACTGTACTTGTTGCTTAGTGAGCTTTACGTACAGTGCATAATGTCTTGAACGGGATACGCTTCTCTACTGGAATCAAGTTCAGTTCTCCTAGACTTTCTACACCATTTTCCATTTGGGAATATCCAATATAAGCCCTGTCATTGCATTCTGCACAAGTTGCAGCTTTGCTATGGTCAACTTGTTGGCCTCAAGGTAGAGTGCATTACAGTAGTCTATTCTTGAGGAGACCAAAGCAAGAGTGACATGTTTAAGAGCCAGAGGGGCCATAATCAGAAATATCTTTCTCAACATTCTGATCGTCAATAAGCAGGTTGACACTGTATGATTAGATGTAGAATAAAATAATTATTGTGACCCAGAAGCACTTCAAGAGTATGGAACATTGTGTCCTAGTGTTTGTGCTGGCTTTTCCCATTCATCCTTGTGGAGTGGCCCTTGAAAAATAATTCCTTGAGAAAGGACTCATGATCCCTTACTAATGTCCAACACATGGAATCGCAAAAGCCAGGAACTGTAGGGCAGCCCTCTCTGCTGGAGATACTCCACTAGAATTCACCACCCTTGACAACACTCAAATCGCTAGTGGTGGTAGAGTGAATTTCTCTCTTCAGTGGCAGGCCACTAAGATAACCAAAGTGTAGGAATGTCTTCTGCGTGGCTTGAGGGATAGGTACCTCCCCTATGTGTATCTTTTCTTGTTTGAAGATATCTAGATGTGAAGCTGTCTGAGATTTAGAAAATCAAAGAGGCATATTCTCAAGGACTTGTCGCTGAGTTATCAGCACTCTAGCGCAGTAAAAGCTGCAAAAGAATTATCGCCCCATTCTCAAGCTGGTGCAAACTGCCGATATCGCCAGTTTCCCAGTGATAGCTTCCGCAAAAAACATCGCCACGAACGAGAACGACAACTAATGCTAATGATATGCAGAGGAGGCGTTCCCCTGGAAAAACACACAAAAACACCACTACGCCATATTCTCAACGACCTGGCAGACCGGCGATGTGACCCAAAAACAGGCAATAAAGCTTGTTAGCAGCAGGGATTCTACACCTTCCTTTTACTGGCGTAAAGCAGGATGACTACTTGCAGTATGAAATGGAGCCCAGCCCAGAGCCACATCTGAAGACCAACACATGTCATGGAGCTACTGATCATGCAGTTCGGAGACCCAAGAGGTCCACAACACCCACCGCCACCACCCCTATGCCCCCCGGACCATTCCCTATTCCAACTACCACCCAGGTAGCACAGAACAGGACAGCGGATGTTCCAAAAATAGAATAGCCCCTCAGCCACACAATATAAGAATGTAGGGAGAGGTGAGAACTAAATATGTGTATAGGAGGCAAGTCACCCATGAATAAGAATGCACACAATGCCAAGTGTGGCGGTGATGTGCTGGACAGACCTCAGTATGCAGAGCACAGACCTGACATGTGGACATATACTGCTGGTGTTTGTAGAATTGTGGACAGTGGACTGAACCATGTTACCTCAGGCAGTGGGGAAGACCTCAGTCATGTATCTGTGTTGTGCCCCCTGTAAGCGTAAGCGGAGTGGGCTGGTCCATGCACGCCATCCAGCGTAGGAGTGTGAATAAATAGGCCATGGCTCTGGGCATGGTTCACTTACGGGATGGCCAATGCGTCTGCCAGGTCGGCACCTCTCACCCTGCCACAAGGCCGCCGCCATGACTGTTGGCCTCCTCATCAGATCGCTGGCATCCGTCACACAGGCCCCCAGAGAACCCAGTGGCACATGACCTCAGAGTTATGCCTGTGCTGACTACTACCTACACTGCGGTCAGCAGGACTCACAATTCACATCGAGTAGAGATTGCAGATGATGCAGTCCAGTAGGCAATAGACATTGCTCCCAGTGCGGCCCACCCGCCCAAACCATGCATCATCGCAGGCTGCGCACCCCCTGAGTGCCACAGGTGCCACTAACTCTGTGCACCACAAGTCAACGCCATGTGGCCCTACTGAGGCAGAATTCAGTAGGCAAAAGACATTGCTCCCAGTGTGGCCCGCCCGGATGACGCATCAATTCAGGCAGCGCACTCGCTGGGCGCCACAGGTGACACTAAGTCTGTGCACTACAACTCATGGACCCTTTATGATTGAGTCACGTGCTGTGGCCTGCGGACGCAACAATGTCACCTCAGGCAGTGTGGAAGACCTGGGACGAGGATGATGAAGATGAGGCTGGTGTAACACACCCCACTGCAGCAGGAATATCCCAAAGGGACACAATCATTGACAATTTCTTCACTTGAGCACGTTCAGCTCTAGTGCCCCTACCTCAGTGTGCCACAAGTCATGGCCCCTCCTGATTGAATATTGGCTAACCTCTGTACTTGCTCCGTCTACCACCATGATGCTTCGCAGTTGTTTGTGTTATGTTGGTGTTTTCTGTTTCCGCTTTAATAGTTATCACACTCACCCCACTCCAATTCAGCACAGGGGTCACTGGATATATGAACCTGGTAATAAAAAGGGGCCGAGCGCACGTGCCACTTGCCAGCTACACTATCTATCCAAGTGTGTCCGTGTAGTCATTATGTATGAATGATGGCCAAGGGCCCTACCACATTACATTGTGCTTTGGTCAGCGGATACAACCATGTCACCGCAGGCAATGGGTAAGAGCTTGGACATGTAGCAAAGTAGTCCCCCCCTCTAAGCGACAATGTTGCAATGCAGCATGCACCCGGAGGGCCGGCTTGCACGAACGGAGGAATGAAGGAGATAAGACCGCTCGGGATACAGGATCATACATGCCAAGTGTTGTGTCTATCTGTATTGCCGCAGCATGAGCCAAATGCCTAGCCATATCAGCAGCACCAGTTCAGCCAGGCATGTTCTCTACATCTGTGTCCACCCTATCCTTACCATAGGCCTACACTCACATGGCCCACCACCTTCAATGGCCAACATCACAGTGTCGTTGTTAGGCCTGTGGACATGTGCAGACAGGCATGACAATACTGTGCCGTAGAAGTGCAAGTGATGCAATCGCGCAGCGCACATAAGTAAATAGGTTCTGGGGGAGGGAGGAGCATCTGTGAGGCAACGTAACACACAGTGATGCCGCTCAGATACCACATGCAAGACATGTCAAAAATGAATCCCAAAGTCACACTCATTCCACCCCACCCCCATGAAGCAACTTCACATTTCATGAATGCAAGCAGATTACTAATTTACACTAGGGATGAAAGCTCCTTTGTCTGAACTATCAGGCGGGAGAACACATCCGCACCTCCGACCTCGGAATTGCATGTGCACGGCAACCCCTGACAGATACTATTGCAGCTGATGCCGACTCCCACACTACGCACAGCCCGATGAGAGACCAATGTACACACAACCCACACACAGGAGTCCTTGCTCAAAGTTATCTTGCATGGAATGGCCTTCACATTTACTCCCAAAACATCTCAGGCGGGCAACCGGTGCACACTAAAACAACTCATTGAGCCGAGATGTGGCATTTCATCCACAGAACTGGCGCAGGTCAGAAGAGTGCTGCTTCAACAAGAGCCACTATCGCAATGGCCGAACATCCCGGACACATGCCCAACCCCTGTCATGTGGAACTGTACCATGCACGAATGCTGCATTTACTGGGGGACTGCCATTGGCAGTGCTGCGGATCAGTTGCCGGCTAAGCTTCCGCCTTGACAACGTCACCTGCGTTCAGTCTGTGTTGCATTGTCGATCGTGCGTATTCGAGTGGTGCATAGATGTCTGCCTTTCCAACCGGACGGTAGATAAACTGGATTTTGACATGTGTGTGCAACCCCTGTTTGCACACGCACGAGCAGGAGTGTCACTGTGATACCTATTTATGGGATGCCTTGCTAGTTGGCATACATGCTGGCAGCTGGACCTGGGAGCTTGCACAAATCCTTGTGTGCAGTGACCTCATTGAACCGCTCCCCTATTGGGCTGTAGTGCTGATTGGTGAAAGAGGGTGGACGCAGCACATCTGTCCGAGCCTGCTAATGGATGGACTCACAGTCCTGTTTGATGAAGTCGACAATGACCTCATGTTGGAAATGATGGCCTACGAAGCTGCAATCGCTTTCATGGATGAGTAACTATGTATTTGCAGCCACAACTGATTAGAACTCATTGCACATGTCCTGACACCTTGTTGCATCTTAGAGATCAGGTCACATATCCCATAACTACAGTGGACATGGCTGCATTCGCCTGGACTCCGACAACATGAGCAGACAACAGCGCGGGTTGACACACACCTGTGAAAGGTGAGGCACTCCCCCGGAGTGGACAGCTGCGCATGGAAACGTTCCTCATTCTGACCTACTGCTGCATTTGTCTGCATGTTGTAGCACTAATCTTGCCCCTACTGACACGCATATGCTAATAAAGTGTATGCATCTTCACTTGTATTCAACTGTGAGGAGTTTTGATTTGAATGACAATGTGTGTCTCACTTCCCATCTGGGTCACGGCCAGACATGCGTATTGATAGCATTACTCAGTGAGTACATTTTTGTTGAATCACTGTCCCTACATTCATCCATACTTACATACTTGATTGATCATAGCCATGACATATCTCTGTGAATTAGAATGTTTTATTCACATTCAGAGGTTGTGTTGAAGCTGGAGCAGTACAGGGCTATGCAAAATCCACTTCACATTGTTGCCCCGTGGAGGGCCAGCCAGAGTCCTTTAGGGATTGGCAAGTTCAGCGGAAGGGGAAGACTTTAGTCCGCAGTGTGATTGCTGTGTCATTGGTAACCAGAAAAATATGGCAGTCCATGTCGAGGTCCAAGGGGAGTGTCGCTGAGTGTCGCTGAGTGTATCTGGGGACAGTGGAAGGTGTTATTCCAGGGCATGATGAAGAGTGTGAAACCAAGCATTGTGTTAACCTATTTTGGTGATGATTATCACACGTTCTTGAGAATATCCCCCAAAAAGACTCAGCTATAGCTATATAAAGGAATGACAAGCAAACTGCACCAATTAGAATGTAATTTTCCAGATAATAGCATCCTCAGGCTGCCTCCCATCTTCAGCCTGACTCTCCCCTGCAGCAAAGACAACAGTCTCTCTCTAATAGCTCAACTGTCCATTTGCAATTCAAGTGTCCTGTCAGGAATTCTTGAAAGTAATCATAGCCATCAGGGGCGTAACACAGGCCCCCACAGCCCCTGCATTGCGGGGGGCCCCACGCTCCAGGTGCCCCCTCACTCAGCGAAGCCAGCAAGCCTCTTGTCTTCATGGTGCGCACGCAAGGACCTCTTCTGGCTCTTAATCTGGCTCCTAATTTATTAAATGGTGTTAGTTGTTGGCTCCTACGCTTAAAAAATTAAAAGTTGTGCGCACGCCTGGCCACTGAGTCTCTTCTGCCTCTTTATTAAATACGTGGCGCGCAGATGTCTCCGCGTCTGCGCGGTCGAGTGGGGCATAGAGTGGGGCTGGTGACTATTACTGTCAGTCATGCGCATTTGCAGCGCTACAGTTAAGAGTGCACAGTAAGTTGTGGCCAGTAAAGAAAGACGCGAGCAGGTGCCTCTGAGTAAGGAAGGAAGGTAGGCCCAAGAGAAGCAGGTAGTGCAGAGCATTGCTGGGATTTTCGGAGCAGCAAATTAGACGGAGAAAGCCGAGGCTGAATGAGAGCAGGTGCGTAGCTGTTTGCCAAAAATGTTTTTATCTTTCATGACGGATGTTTAAAGGCAAGGTGACATTTTTCAAAACTGTGAAAATGGCGCTTCATCTGTACTAGCATGTCGGCCTCTATGGAGAACACATGACTCAAAATTAATGTTTTCAGATCAAAACAAACAGTGCAACCTGTTGCAATATTACAATGAATGTAACAGCTTATTACGAACGCTAGTTTCACTGACAATTAAAAGTACCAGCGATTTATTCGGAAGGCTCTTTATTTTATATGCTAACATGACATCATGGGAAGAGGCAGTTGGGCTATAAGTGTATTCGTGAACAATTTCAAGGTATAAGATTGCAATTCACTGTAAAATTCTGCAGTCATAGGTCGCCACTGAGCACCGCAGCCACCCCCCATCCACAATAGCCCCTCTCGCGCCCTCAGGTCATTGGCAAATTCAATCAATTGTTGCATATTAGAAAAAATATTTTTATTTAAAGTAAAGCATTGTTTTGGAAATAACCTGCTGCAGATCGTGATTTTGGGAAGCAAGATGGCGGCCGCTACTGCTGCCGAGTGAAGAGCTGTGGCGTTCTCCCGATGTCCGACCTGACCTGGCTCTGACCGTTAATGGGTCTCCTGCTGTTGCCGTCTTGAGCCGAGTCTCGTATTTCCCCTGCTGCCATTGTTGCGCTGAATTGCGGGGCACTCCGAATTCTTTTTGACTTTCGTGGCTGCGAGCTGCGTGGCTGCTGTGTACTGTGGTCAGGAGATGCGAACCGCGGCGTGAACAGCGGCGCCTCGGTGAGCAAATTAAAACGCCGACAGGAATCAAGGAGCTGCATTACAAACTTCTGTGGTTGCTTTTGCATTTGTGCTCAGAGGCTCGGACGCCGTGAAAACGACAGGGGGTTGCTGCTATTGTGGGTTACGGTGAGCTACCAGGGAAAGGAGAGAGACGCCGGCTGGAACTTTCACCGAGTTTCGCGCAAGAAATCATTGTCCACCTCTTTCTTTTAGGAGCAAAAAAGGCCACTTTATTTTAGGACAGGTGCATCATCATTTCACGAAACACATTTCATTATTTATTTATTTACAAATTCCAAATGCACAATGATCTTGCAAAAACTGAATCCCAAAACCCAGAACGAAAACTCCTACCTACTACCCCTAACCTACCCACGCTAACCTTCAGGATGGCCAACCCGCTCCAGGCTGCCCACCCCCCCTACAAAAACCCCGCCTCTAGTTAGCACGCCTGCACCCATCCTAACTGTGGCAAGCTAAGGAAAGGAGCAGCACCTAAAGTACCGCAGAAGAAGAAAAAAGACCCCCACCCAAATGTAAAAGAAAAAGAGGGAGGGTGGGTGGGGCAAAACAAACCTCCCTAATAGCCACCCGCTACGCAGTTCCCAACCGTCAGCCTGACCCCTTTATATCTGTTCCCTAATCAGTCCCACCTGATTTCCTGATTCTCGCGCGAACCTACCCAGGAAGAGACCGGCTCGTGCCTGGCTCTCCCTGGGTCCCCCCTCGCGCAAGAAATCATTGTCCACCTCTTTCTTTTAGGAGCAAAAAAGGCCACTTTATTTTAGGACAGGTGCATCATCATTTCACGAAACACATTTCATTATTTATTTATTTACAAATTCCAAATGCACAATGATCTTGCAAAAACTGAATCCCAAAACCCAGAACGAAAACTCCTACCTACTACCCCTAACCTACCCACGCTAACCTTCAGGATGGCCAACCCGCTCCAGGCTGCCCACCCCCCCTACAAAAACCCAGCCACCCAGGAAAACCTTTAGTGTTTTCCTGCCCCACCAAAAGAACAGGAAGGGGCACACCATAACTGAACTTGAAGAACTTTACTAATCAAATCCCTGAGCTCCAACAGGTAAAAAGAAAGACCCAAAGCTGAAAGATGCACTCCGTCCTCACAAAATAAATGATGTTCCGAGACCTGTAAATGATAATGATTCAAACAATATATACCCAAATTATGACAAAAAGGTCGCATCGTCCTGTTCACTTTTCTCCGGGCCTTTTCGAGAGCAGAATGGTTCCTCGCTCCACGCCATTGTAGACGAGGTACAAATTCAGTCCATATCAACATGGTGTTCACCCATGTGGTTCTTATAATTTCCAGGTCATGCTTCATGAGTTTCAACAAAGTCAACCCTGATAAAGTAACCAAGTCATTCTCTCCCAGATGTAGCACCAGGAGATCCGGAGGGCCCCCCAAACACTGGGAAACCAAAGCTGCCAAGGCGGGAAAAAGCCCGCCCCAGCGCATGCCCCCAGTTCCATGCCAGGAGACCTCGTGTGACGTGCTGTTGAGACCCAGCGATCTCCCACAGAGCTGATTGGCAGCGGCTAAAGCTGCACGTTTAATAAAAGAGTGCCCCAGTATCCACACCCTCCTTTTGCCTCCGGCGACCGACGGCCAAGGACCTAGGAGAAAAAGAAATGTTAGACAAGCCAAAAATGCACTACTTTCGTACATATTTCTCACAGCATTTGGAACGCCAGCGCCCAATGCGCCGGATCTGGGACCAGTCCCACCCCAAACGAGCGGCCTCCGTTGCCGCACCAATTCTAAATGAATGTGTACCAAACAGAACCGGATCCTTCCCCAGGCGCAACAACACCTTGCGCAAGACAGCCAACAATTGGGATGCCACAATGGGACTCCCATCCACGTGACAAAATATAGACCCTTGTACAAAATGCGGAGAGGAGACAAACCCTTCCCATTCCCCAACCGGGCAACATGCAGAAACTCCACTCCTGCCAAGGAACACCCACTTACCCCGGCCCAACTGGTCAGTTTTGGAGGCCCGCAGCCACAGCCGCAACCTCTCACTTTCCAACACCACCTCACTACTAGTCATGCCTACCCTACCCCGTAACCCCAACAATTCAGATGCCCGGAATGCCCCAAAGAACAACCAAATGAAACACAAACGGAATTTGGCACACTCAAAGGCATCGTGACAACACACCTCCAACCCAGGTAACAACAACTGAAGCAACTCAAAAGTAACAGGCTGCCGGAGCTGGGGACCACCAGCCCGAAGCCTGGCCAAACCTTTCAACATTTTACGAACCAACATCCCCCCAACCGGATCCCTTCCCCACCAAAGCTGCCCATAAAAAGAAATCCCAGCCAATTTGCCCGAAATGGTAGTGGGCGATAAACCTTTATCAGCCAAATGCAACACAAACTGCAAGATGCCCTGTTCGTCAGACCAAACAGTCCCAGGCGATCCCACCCAATCCTTACCGAACTGCAGAAATTCACTCCAAGCCTTCACATACCCCCGCCTCGTGGAGGCAGCCACCGACTGTTCGACCAGTTGGTGAACCCTCAATCCCCCAGGTCCCATACGTACTGTGGGATCGCTGTTGGTTCCAGGTCCGCCCCAGGAGCTAACTTGCGGAACTCTGCCCACTGAAATCGAGACAAAGAGTCAGCGATGCAGTTAGAGGTACCGGGAACATGCCGTGCTTTAAACACAATATTCAATTGCAGACACCGTAGCATGAATGCGCGCAGTAAGCGCAACACCCTCAAATCACGAGCCTTCTGTTGATTGACCAGATGTACCACTGCCAAGTTGTCCACATGAAACAGAACTGATCTATTCCGAAACTCATCCCCCCACAGATACAATGCAACCAGTAGTGGGAAGAGCTCAAGAAAGGCAATGCTACGGCCTTGTTCCTGCCAGTGTGCCGGCCATCCAGCCGCACACCACCGACCGTCCCAAAAGATCCCGAAGCCGTGAGCCCCGGAAGCATCAGTGAACAACTGTACTTGCCACACCATGTCCTCATCCGCAAAAAACAAGGACACGCCATTGAAATCCTGCAGAAACTGAAGCCAGACTGTCAGATCGGAACGGACAGCGGCGGTAATGCGAACCCGATGATGGGGAAGGGTCGCACCGGACATGGACAACCCCAGACGCCTGCAGAAAGTCCTACCCGCCCGCACCACCCGACAAGCAAAATTGAGGTATCCCAACAGTTTTTGTACCATTTTCAAAGCAACTTTCCGTTCCCCCAAGACCAGTTGTATGAAATCTAACATTTCCTGCACTTTAGGTGCAGGCAATCTCGCCATCATAGATAGCGTATCAATTTCAATCCCCAAGAAAACCAGGGACGTACAGGGGCCTTCAGTCTTGTCAGGCGCCAAAGGAACGCCCAATTCCTCCGCCAGTGCCTGAAAGCTGTTCAAAGCCGACTGACACTGCCCGGAGCGACCTTCCCCAATGAAAAGAAAATCATCCAAGTAATGACAGACCAGAGAGTGGCCAGTGACAAAAGTGAATCTCCACTGCAAGAAGATACTGAAAGCTTCAAAAAGGGAGCAGGACACGGAACAGCCCATTGGCAACACTCGATCCATGTAGAAACAACCCTCCAACTGCATTCCCAAAAGACTGAAATCCCAAGGATGGATGGGCAGTAGCCGAAAAGCCGACTGAATGTCGCTCTTCGCCAGCAACGCCCCAACACCTGCCAGGCGCACGAGCCGTAAGGCATCGTCCACTGAGGCATAAGTAACGGTTGAGTCAGCTGGATCGATGAAGTCATTAATGGAGGTACCCTCTGGCCAGGACAGATGATGGATAAGACGAAACTCCCCTGCCGCCTTCTTGGGCACCACGCCCAGGGGCGAAACAATCAAATCAGGCAGAGGACAAGACACAAAAGGACCAGCAATTCTACCAGCCGCAAGTTCGGCGTCCAGCTTTTTTCTCACAACCTGGGGACTCTCCTTCACAGACTTCAAATTGTCCGACCACCTACCCACCCTGGGCCCCTGGTACCCGATCCGAAAACCCAGTTTGAAACCCCAAGACAAAATCTTAGCGGCTTCAAAATCCGGATAATCCACTAGCCAGAGATCGAGAACCGTCTGTCTAATAGGAGTAGGAGCCCTTGTGAACAGACTGCTGCGGCTGGCCCCTACCCCCTGAACCTCGTCCCTGGTCGCCCACTCGTTGTCCAGGAAAACAGTGGGTGAGGGGGTGCTTCCCTCCACACTGAGAACACTCATGCTTGTACCGACAAGCTGGCCTGTTGCAGGAACCCCGGTTAAAGTGCCAGCAAGTGCCAGTGGCGGCTGATTGACCTCTGCCCCAAACCCCCGCCCCAGACTGAGCGGGGCGAGCTGGAAAGGGCCGATAATACACTGGCTGTCCGCTAGCCGTGTGGGTCGTAGCAGACGGATTAGCCGATGCCATCCACTGTAACCATAGTTCAGAGTCAACCTCACCCCATGAACGCTCAGGAAAAGCGCTCATGCGGGCCCTGAATTCATCATCATAAGACAACCAGGCAAAACCACCAAAATAACTGTGGGCCTTGCGGACAATATCAGCATATTTAAACATATCAATAGCTTTGTCAGGATGACGTTGACAATAAACACTGGCATAAATCAAAAAGGCTGAAGTCCAGTTCTCTATAGATTTCGGAACACGAGGCCTCCGAGCCAGTTCCAACTCTTCCTCCTTCGACCCCTCTTTTGCGTGAACATCTCTATATGTAGGAGACGAAAAACATCCACAAAAGCCCCAGACCAAATCAGATTCTTCGTTTTTTCGGACAAATGAGATCCCAAAGGCATCCCCACCCCAGAATAAGGTAACTTTTTCGGTAGGATACTATCCTCCGCAACCTGTGTGGCAACCTTTCCCCCAGTCCCCCCAGTAGAAACTTCATTGGCAACTTGCCCCATAGGAAAATTCGAAATTACCGGCCGCTCAAGCCTTGGTGCCAGAGCGACTCGCTCAACCACAACCCCATCCCCAGTAGAAACATTCGAAAATACCGGCCGCTCAAGCCTCCGTGCCAGAGCGACTCGCTCAGCCATAGCCCCATCCCCAGTAGAAACATTCGAAAATACCGGCCTCTCAGGCCTTGATGCCAGAGCGACTCGCTCAACAACCCCAACTTCCGTACCAATATACCTTGTACTCTTCACAGGGAGACTCTCCCTAGGTTGCCACACAGACCACCACCCATCCTTACCTTTGGGCAACTGCTCGGACGGCAGCGTGACAGCCCCACGATCTTTCTGCGAAGGTCCAGACCTCACTGCCCCTCGTACACCTGCATGGTCCGCTCGAGACACCTGCAAAACACGAGAAACAGTGGGTTGCCCCATCCCACCCCCTTGGGCCCGTGCTGCCAAAAGCCCACAAGTTGAGTCTCTCAATTCCCCCTCCTCCAAATCCTCATCCTGAAAATTCCCGCAGAAAGCTTGATCAGAAAAGAAAACTTGGTCACTGCCACTGGGCATAGCCCCATCACCAATACCCCCGTCATAATTCTGCCAATCAATAGGCTGAAAGCTGTTTACATTGAAAACTGCAGAAGAGCTATCCGCTCCAGACAGCCCCCCGTGAAGCCCGCCACTGGAAACAGCCGTGTGGACAGTTCCCGAGCCCGCAGATACAGCCGACAGCCGCCCAGCCGACGGCGCAGCATGAAAACCGCGGCCGCTCAAGCCAGACAAAGAAGAAGATCCCGTAACCTGGTCCCCGAAAACTAAGACGCCATCCTCCCCCGAGGAACGAACCCCCGACGCCAAACCATGGTGACCCATCGACCCATACGCAAGTCCACCCGCACTGACACCCGGCCGACCCCTGGGGACCGGGAACATGGAGGGACCCGCGCCTGTGTGCGCCCCCCGGGGCAACGGACCCCCCCCACGCGGAGCCGAGGGGGTGGAAACGGCGGGCCCCAGGTCAGACACCCCGGGGTCCAAGGACTGGGCAGCCGGGGGTGGCAGCCCAAAAGCTGCAGCATCCGCAGCATGAACAACTTCAGCAGGGGGCGGGTCGTCAATTAGGGAGCAAGCCGGCAACTCGCCCGACAGGAACCGGGCAGCCGCCCCACCCTGGGGAGTGGGGGCAAAAGAGGGGTGGGGGGCAGTACCGGGCCCTGGTACCGCGGGAGAGAGCAGGAAACATTGACCGTTCAGCCACAGGTAAGGCGAGGCCCCGGCCGACAATTGGGGAACCTCAGAGGAGGGGGCGGGGGGTACCCCCAAAGGGGGGGGGAAAGGCACACGCCCAGGCACATCCAAGCTCCGCCCACGCTTGGGCTTGGGGCCCGCCTGAGGCTTCCCCGACTTCCCTCGTACCAGCCCGCTGGGGCTCGGAGCCTGCCGGCCCGCCGAGCGACCCCTCCTCCCCCCGGGCGCCCCACGTGTGCCAGCACTAAAATATGGTAACGCACATACCTGCTGGGAGGCGCCCGGGGCATCCGGCGGGGGTTCCACATCAACGGCGGGCAACACTAGCCCAGGCCCGTCAGCCGGCATAGCCGCATCTCCGTCGTCCTCCTCCTCCAGGTCCTGCGATAAACAAGCCTCCACCGCCCGGGATACACCCTCAGAAGCCTTGCGA
Organism: Lissotriton vulgaris; assembly: GCF_964263255.1. Taxonomy (NCBI): domain Eukaryota; kingdom Metazoa; phylum Chordata; class Amphibia; order Caudata; family Salamandridae; genus Lissotriton; species Lissotriton vulgaris. Next base: position 289,665,014 of record NC_141697.1, on the reverse strand, counting down.
GGTGGGCGAGCCATGCCGACCCACGCCTCCGCCGGGACACCCGGCCGCAGCAAGTCTTCACGCCCTGCCTCACAAAGGATTTGCACCGCCCTCCGGACCTCAGCCGCTGCCTCCATGACCCAGGATACAAGAGAAACCACGAGCGTCGCAAAACAAACCTCCCTAATAGCCACCCGCTACGCAGTTCCCAACCGTCAGCCTGACCCCTTTATATCTGTTCCCTAATCAGTCCCACCTGATTTCCTGATTCTCGCGCGAACCTACCCAGGAAGAGACCGGCTCGTGCCTGGCTCTCCCTGGGTCCCCCCTTGGAGTACTGCGGCGCTGTGGGCCGTAACCCCGGAGGTGAAGGCGAGAGCTGCAGAAAAATCCTTGATGGAGGTGTGTGAAAGCGGGTGAAAGGAGCTAACAACCTAAGGAGACTTTCACATTTCCTGGTAAGAAGCACCTGTTATGTATATTGAAACTATGTATCTGGAGTAGCAGATAACAGATTACAGATACTGTAACTACCTGTCTTGAAGGCTATTTGGAAACACAATAAGACAGTAACACACTTTTTTGCGCCGAGGAGATATTAGCTTAAGACATTTCCAGTACTTAAAAAAAAAAAAGCCCCTAAAGTTCAAGTAAACTTACTGACACTGTTATAAACTGCTGTAGACATCGATATATACTGCTATTTAGTAACTTGCACAAAGGGTTGTAAATCTGCTGATATCAGTACAAGGATTTCTGCTATAGAAAGAGACCTGCAAGCTATTGAACGATTTAAGGAACAATTATGGCGCCTAAAGGCAGAGGAGTAAAAAAAACTGTAACCAACTCAGTTAACCCTACAAATACTACACCAAGTGCTGCGGAAAAAACTGCAACAGCATCAATCTCAGTGATAGAGACAGAGACTCGAATTCGTCAACAGAATGGGACTATTAAAGAACCTGTAATACCTGATTTATTCAGGAAAAAAAACATAGGTAATTCCTCTAAGAACAATATCAATGAGCAGACAGCGTCTAATGTCTTACGTGATGCTACTCCTAAGAATCACGCCGCAATTCTTTCAAATGAACCCTCTGTAAACTTAACTTCGCCAACAGCTGTAGAAAGAGCTGGAACAGGAGCTGGAGTGGGGGATGACGATTTAGCTGAACTTTGTCAAGCTGTAGAGGAAGTCAGAGTCTCACCTAGGGCAAATGAACAGCCTTTAAACGACTTAGAATCCATCGGTTCAGGTGGTCAATTCTTTTCCATGTCTGATGTGTCGATAACATCTGATGGGGAACTTGATGAGGAGTTATTCAATGAGGGTCATCAGCTTGTAAAAGACTGGGCTGATGACTGCAATCAAATTTCTGAAGAAGATTTTCTTGGCTCTGATTTTCTGTTAAACGAAGGAGCTCCTAATACTGTTCGTAGGGCTGTAGAGACCAAAAATCCCCTCACAGGTGAAAATGTAGGCTCAATAAATCAGCCACAGTAGGAAGGGGCTGGCATGGCTTCAGGAACGGAGGCTGAATCTCCAGAGTTATTGGAGGGAGATGAAGAGATCACATTAAAATCACAATATAAACTACAAACATCTATGTATAGACTGATCATGGCTCACAGAGAAGAGACTAAAGCAGAGGGACTCCGCACTCAAGGAGCTGTGCGTAAGCTGCAGAATGTTGTTCGCCGCTTAGCCAAGTCTAGTACTGAAACTAATTTAAGAGTACAGGAGACGGAAGCCCGTATTTCTGCTGTGGAAGATGAATTGTCTACACAGAAAACCTCAATCAAGGATGTGGATAGTACTAGACAAGACATTGATTGGAAATTGACCGATTTAGAAAATCGCGCACGGCGTAACAACTTACGTATATTGGGAGTGGCTGAACAATCAGAGGGAAAGTATGTTTGACGGTTTGTTGTGGAGATGTTCTCAGACGCCTTTCAGGATCTCAAAGGATGGGACTGAGATAAAGAACTTATAAGAGCCCATCGTTTTCCCTTTAATCAAAAACGCGATCAGGGGGGGGGGACAAAAATCCAAGAGCTATCCTTATATGTTCACAGAATTACCTACTTCTCGAGATTCTGTATGATTTGGCTAGGCCATCAAAAACCAGAAAGGGTTTGGGGCATGAGTTTTTTGTTCGACCTGATTTTTGCCCGGCGACAGTGCAGCAACGCTGGAGACTTAAATAACTAATGGCACCAATACAGTCTAAGGGGGGACAAGTCTTTCTCCTAAATCCTGCTAAACTTAAGGTTGTGCATAAGGGGAGAACCATTTTTTTGTATCTGAAATTAAAGCACAACAATTCTTAGATGCAATGCAGTAGAGATTGATAGGATAAGGATAAGGATTATATAATTTTTTTGTTTTTGTGGGCTGCCCCTCTACTTTTGATTTACTTTTTTTGTTTTTTTTTGTGCCAGAGATACGGTACTATTCAGGTCTGGTTGGCCGGGTTGGATTACATAGCTCACACTCACTTACCATCAATGAGGGCATTAGCCCTTACGCTTCCGGTGGGGGGGTGCTGGGAAGAGGGTGGGCTGGGAAGGGTGTGCTGGGGGGGATGTGGGAGGGAAAAGGCTTTCTTTGGGGTGCATGGAAATACAGCTGAAGGATGTACTGACTCTAAGTTTATGATTTTTGTACGGCAGGTGCCAAATTTTGGAATTCTATGTTACTATACGTTTAACTGTGCTAATGTACTAAAACAATATAATGGCTTAACTGACGATATGTTCTATTAATTTTTGTGGTCTAAATGAGAAAAATGAAAAAGGGGTATAATGGCTCAGATGTTAAAATCTACGCGGTTTGGTTTAATCTGCATACAGGAGACTCATATCTCCTGGGCAAACAGAGGGTGGCTTAGAGATCTTGGATTGGAAGTAGTAGGATGTTCCCGTCAAAGCTCTACAATAAGAGGAGTAGCAAGTTTAAATAGGTTTGGATTAGGGGAAATTAAAAGAATTAAAGAAGACCCATTGAGACTATGGGTTATTGCTGAACTTAAATTTGGAGGACTGACTATTACTATCTGTTCATTATATGCCTCTACAGTCGGTGACCCCACAGTATTACATTACTTAAGTATGGAGTTAGCTTTATGGCCACCTAATATTATATTATGTGGAGATCTTAATTTACATTTGGATGAAACATTTGATATTTACAGTAGTACTCCATATGTAGGTAGGAAGAAGAATGTATTCAAGGCCATTAAGGGGATTATTCAAGAGTATAGATTGTTAGACGTGGGGTGTGAAAAAAGGGGGGGAACGTTTGGATGTACTTTTTTTTCTGCCCCTCACCAAAGACATTTTAGGCTGGACTACTTTTTTGTCTCTAAGACATTATATAATGAACTCACTCAAGTGAAATATAGGGTGCTACCAAAAATTATATCAGACCACAATCCTATAACTTTAAACCTTGAGGTAAACATCCCACCTACCCCTCGACCATGGTCTTTTGATCGCAAACTACTGTTTGATTTATCTTATGCTGAACATATGAATATCTGGATTCCTGAATTTTTTTCCAATAACAAGGGAACTGCTTCCTTAGAAGTAGTTTGGGACGCGTTCAAGTGTGGGGTTCGGGGAGAAACACTGAGCTACTCAATAAGAAAACAGAAGGAGGCTAGAAAGCGAGAGGAATTAGAAATGAATAATTTAAGACTGCTAGAGATTCAGCTTATGCAGGCGTGTGACAAAGGACTAGCTACATAAACTATTATAAAGGAATTATTGGCTCTTAAAGTCAAAATTCATCAAGGATTTACTTTATAGTTTGCTCAGCAAATCTCCGCCTTTCGGACGGAAGTCTATGAAGTTGGAGAAAACTCAGGAAATTATTTGGCTAAGAGGGCTAGGCAGAAAGCGGCATTTGCTAGCATTGATAAAATTAACAATATGTTTGGGACGACTGTTAACAAAATAGAAGATATACTTAAAGTATTTTGTGATTTTTACTTTAAATTATACACTGAGGATGTTACGGGAGACTGCTTAGACCAGATCACTCAGTTTACTGAATCATCTTGGAATGCTACGTTATCTAGTCATGAGAGTGAGACCCTGGATTTACCAATTACCTGGGAGGAAATTGAACTATCTTTGATGTCTTTAGCTTCAGGAAAAGCGGTAGGTCCTGATGGTACTCCTTTAGAGTTCTTTAAACATTTTCAGGGTGTTTTAAAATCAGAACTAATGGATTTATGTCTAAGAGCTCAACAAGGTATTGCCCCTCAATCATGGCATGATTCTATAATTACTGTCTTTCTCAAAAAGGGCAAACCCCCCCTATTACCTTCATCGTTTCGTCCCATATCACTCATAAACGCTGATAGCAAAATTTTCTTTAAAATCCTAGCCTCACGATTATCTAATATTATCTCTCCCCTAGTTTCTATATATCAACATGGTTTTATTCCAGCCAGAGACACTGCGGATCATATCCAACGAGTGATTACGTTCTTGGATTGGTCCCAAGCAACTTGGTCTAATGTTGGACTTGTATTTTTAGATGCTGAAAAAGCCTTTGACCGGGTTGCTTGGGGCTATCTATTGGAAATTTTACCCAGGAAGGGACTAGGTCCAGGTATTATAAAAGCTTTAAAAACCTTGTACATTGCTCCTAAAGCTTGTATTCGAATTAATGGGCAAATCTCCCCTTTTTTCCCAATCACTAGGGGCACCCGACAAGGATGTCCCTGCTCACCTCTACTTTTTGCTTTTTATATCGACCCTTTAATCAACCGTTTTATTTTGGAACAAAAAATTAAACCTATTCATTTAGATAATATTAATTATCGAGCTCTAGCCGATGACATAGTGATAACCACCACTGATGTTCAGACAGCTTTACCAGCGATTAACGACCTTGTCAAACAATTTGGGTCTTTCTCCGGTTATAAACTCAATTTGGAGAAAACGCAGATTCTTTGCTCTGGGGATAACCCACCTTTGAATATTCCTACTATCTCAGAGGTTACATATTTAGGAATTAAGATTTCTCTGCCCATAGAGAAAATACCAGAACGCAATATAAATCCTGTAATAACTCAAATCAATACCACACTGCAGCGTTTGGATCATTTACATTTATCATTGTACGGCAGACTTAACATCTTAAAAATGCTGATTGCACCAAAAGTATTGTATATGTATCGCACCATACCATTAGAATTCCATTCGCTCTTTTTTTAAAAATTTGGAAAGGAGTACTTCTCGGTTTTTGAGGAGCTACAAACACCATCGTAAAGCCCACAAGAAAATGATACTTAGTAATGAATGTGGCGGTTGGAATGTTCCTTACTTTTTTTTCTATCACTTATCTGCCGCACTACAATATATAAGTCCTCTAATGATGGGAGATAGAGTAGAAGTGCCGAACTGCCAAACCCCGTCGATCTATGAAATGATTATGAACGAGAAAGTGAAGGGTAGCTTTCTCAAGGTTGTAGAGCCTAGCTATCACAAAAAAACAAAGTATAAGACATTGAAGGCAGCCTTTGGAGTGTGGCAAAAAGTTCGAAAACATTTAGCTCTACCTAAATTAAATTCTTATACCCCCTTAATATCAACAGGTCTTCTACCAGACATTTTTTGTGATCTAACGATGTATAGGTGGGAGCAGAAAGGATTACGGTATTTGGGAGACTTATTTAGTGGTGGCCAAATTGCTTCATTTCAGGAATTAATGAACAACTTTTCTTTAGTAAGAAATGACTTTTTTAAATTTCTCCAACTTCGAAGCTTCTTACAGAGTCACCTATCAACTACCCCAGTTAAAATGACGAAAATTCCATTGTTAGAACTTTTGCAGAAAAAGCCTTGTATAGGAACTCTTTATTTAAGCCTGATTCAGGAATGTGTGGACAATCTGGGACAATGTCAGTCGAAATGGGCTAACAACCTAGGTATACCCGATATTGATATTTTGCTTTCTATTAAATTTGCCTCAGACTGTCTGATCACAGGGATGATGAAATCCCAACATTTTATGTGTATACATAATCTTTACTATACTCCGAGTAAAGTTGTTAAGTGGAGCACAATAACAGGAACGAACTGCAGTCGCTGTGGGCTATTTGCAGCTGATGAAATACATATGTTTTTTTCTTGCCCTAAACTTAGCACGTTTTTTCAACAAATTGAAAATTTCCTTTCTGTTGGACTTTCGTGTGGAGAGGTCAAATTGTGCAGAGGGTCCCTGTACCCCAATTAAAACCTCTCCTTCCTCCACGACCTTGCTCTCGCCGTGGGTGATTCAAAGCCAATTGCTGATGCACATTTTTGTGAGATTTTTCTCTCCCGCTCCCGCAGACCCCGCCCTTGGTAGGTGTTTATCGTGGGCCCTTAATTAATCTGTCTTCGCCTTCCTGGCCCAAGAACAAACTCCCCCAAAATGTCATTGTTGGGGTGAGTGGTGTAAATTTGCAAGGGTTCTAATAGGTATAGAGTATGGTGTGGAATCGCCTGGAACCTAGTATTCAAGGGGCTGTTGCAAGGTCAGAAGTTGGCAATGCCACATGTCCCTCTTAAGTTAGACTTGTGATTCTACTCCTGTGCTTTGAATACAGCATTTAATGCTGGCCTCGGATGAGAATTCATCAAATTGTAGCTGTGCAATGGAGAACAAAGTTTTACATATAACACTTTCCAAACACATTTGGCACGAATGAGAAGCAAAACTGATATAGATTTCCTAATAATCGTAGTAATCAGGGCATGAGTCAGGGGTACACGCGGGTGAATGGCGTACACCCACTTTTTTCACAGGGTGAACGCCGTCCACCCTGTTAACAATTTGGGCCCCACTGAATAAAGTGCTGAACTCGTCCTGGTGTAATTTTCAAACACCGGGACACTTTCAGCAGCGTCTGCAAGTTGTTGCCTGATTTCCATCTGTAACAATCAGCAATGTGTAGGAGTGGACTGTGTTTTCTTGTTTAAGAGTTAGGAATCCGGCTGGGCGCATAACAGGAGCCGAATTTGAGGAGTTATCCGGCCTCCTTTAGTTCAAGTCTCTTGGCTGGGAGCAGTCGGGAGCCTCACATCTGATGCAAATGAAGCGGAGGGGAAACAAATGCTCACATCCTTGTGAGCACTTCACACATACTTAAGAAAGTCAGCTTTTCACTTTGTTCAGTCCCTGTTTAGGAGATATGCATGCACTGTAAGAATGTCAGGTGAGTTGGTCTTTCCCAGTATTTACACAAAGCAAATTGCATTACCACTATTTTTTCTTGTATAGGCCTTCTCATTCCAATGCAGGGTGTCAGAGCGCTTTACATTGACACGTGCATATTGCATGTACAATAAATTATATGTTTGTAAATGAATGTACAGGATGTGTTACATAAAACTGGGGTATTGCAAGGAGTAAAAGTCACATATCTTCCACAGCTCACTGTGCTATTATCCTCGCAATGCGTTCAAATGCACACATGATAGACCCGCTAAACATATATGTGAGGGCTTTAGATCTGATGTCACTTTTTGGGATGCCACTTCCTGTAGGTTCGTGGCTTGTGATGCCACTTTCTATGATGTCAATTCCTGGGTTTGCCATGTTTGATGTTGTGCACCTTGATGTCATGCGTGGTGATGTTGTGTGCCGTGATGTCACTTGCATACAGCCAAACTAGGTCAGTCCCCCACTTCTAATTTTAGGACTTGTGCCCTGGTAGTGATTTGTTTAACCTCTTAGACTTAGAACATTCAATGTGCTGTGCAGTAGAAGATGTGGATTGTGCCTTTTCTATTGGATTATCGGTTTCCATAAAACATAATTTAATCAATATATTATAATAATGTATGCCTGCAGTTGATACCCATGTACAAATACAGCTGTTGACGATAGTTGCTCTGAATTGCATGATTGTACTAGCAATCGACCAAGACACTAGATGGGGGAGGGGGTCAGAGGGGGTGTTCTTGGCTCATCAGGATTTCAACCCCCTGCCCAATACAGTGAACATAGCGTGGGTAGCTCAAGGGAGAAGGGGGTGGGGAAGCAGGGAGAAGTATAAATCGCGTACAGCTTAGAAAATCTAATTATTTCAAGGTAGACCGAAGCTTGCAGCGCAGTTATCTTTCCTCATGGCCGCAGCCGACCTGGAAATGGATTCTTTAATATCCTGTGTGAGATTAAGAGGGGTTTGGGTGATTACGGCGCTGGAGAGCGCAGGGTCATCACGGGCTGATACTATAACTTGGCAGTCGTGGCTGGCTGCCGGCGCAAGCTGACGATGACATCACGGCCGTCTAGCTTCTGGCCGAAGCCGGATTGACTATCTGACAGCTTTGGCGGATAACCTTAATACAAATTGATGAAAGCGTTCAAGGAAGGCCAGGGTGCTATATTTTTTTCCTGACAGGGCGAGTGACAGCTGGGCTATGAGAGAGGCGCGCGAGCCGCGGGAGTAGCTCGGGCCAAAACAGAGATGGATTCCCTACCTGTTGATGCTGCAACAGGAGAAAGTGGACCAAGAAAAAATATAAATTGACCTTTAGCTTAGGTAAATTCTAGACATGTAAGTCATTAGCAGACAATGTGGGGGAAATGTGCTTTTTAGAGCGGACAGCTAGTATAGAGTCCGACAAGCTTGGAATTTACCTGAAGTCATTTACGGAAAGCCCGGTCCATCTTTCCGAGTAAGGAACGAACAAGGTAAATTGTTAACCTATTTTTATAACTCTACTGTTGGTGTATTCTCTTTTTCTTCCGGAAGAGAATTCCGAATCGTGATCTTGCATTGAGTAGGTGTGACACTCCGATCACAGGATGAGAGAGGACAGAGGAAACAACGACCACTGGGCCCTCAGAATTTATTGCCTTGAATTCTGGGGCAAGTGACCTGCAAATCTTAAGACCCTTCTTTGATCATCCTTCCAGTGGCGGTTCCTCTGCTAAGGCGCAGGAGCGTCCCCCTACTGCTTCAAAGCTGTGCAAATGAAAAATAAAATGATAAATAAAATGGTAATAACAAAACGCTATTATAATTTTATTTTTAGCACTGCAGCTAGGTTAGGGCAGGGCGGCGCTGGGCTCCCATGACCCAAAGGGAGGAGCAGTGGCAGCTGCAGAACCTTAAGTACACATGACGGTTTGGCCGGCCATTTTGGGCCGGCCAAACCGTCATGCGCACTATGCATGTTCTCCATCAGCTGTTTCGTACAGCCTGTGAGGAGAACATGCACAGCCTCCCAGTCCCTCTCTAAACGCCGAACCAAAGCGCTCAGGCCAATCACAATGCTGCTCAGCAGTGCTGTCATTGGCTACGGAGTTTGGGAGCCTGTGTGCTTCCTGGTTCCTGCTGGAGAAGAGGCGGCAGCTGACAACCAGCAGGTACGGTTTCTTTTTTCTTTTTCTTATTTCCCTAACCCACTTCCCACCTTCCCACAGGGCCGGCTCCTACGCTATGTCGGAGGAGAGCCGCCCCACTGCTTTTAAACAGAGCACTGCAAAGGAAACATAAAATGATTATAACTTTGAGTAATTATCATTTTATGTTTCTGTTTCTTTGTTGGTGGGCCGGGCTGCTCTGCTCTTGGAGCAGGCAGGGGAGGAGGGGTTTGCCCACTCCTAAGTGCGCATTAACTGTTTAGTCTGCACTCTCGGGCCGCCCAAACCAGCCATGCGCACTTTCCCCGCTCTCCATGCAGGCTGCATTACAGCCTGGCTGGAGAACAAGGCCAGGCCCCAATTCCCTGGTTAAGCTTCAAATGAGGATGCTCAACACCAATCACAACTCTGCAAGGGGAGCCTTTTCTGTGCTCCCTGTGCCTCAGAGAACAGAAGCAGAGATGTGCGACCGGCGCAGCAAGGTACATTTTTCTTTTCTTACTATTATTTTTTTGTACCGTTCCCCCCATTCTCCCACTCGCGCCCACAGCAGCCCCGCCACCCGTGAACCATGCCACTTCCTTCCCTCACCACCATTACCTACCAGCCGCCACTACTAACTGAACTGTTAAAATCTATGGGGCAATACTGTGTTTTGCCATCTAGAGGATGGCAGACCCATTGACAAACCATTAATCACTGACAAGCATTGGCAAATCCAAATCTATCTTCCAATGTGTGCATGTAGAACAGGGTTTAAAAAAGTAAAAGATTTAAAAAATGAAGGAAAAGCAGTCACATATCTTATGGTCTCTCAAAAATGTGCATTTAATTCAATGTTTTCAATCTTATTTTTCACGTAGTTTTATGTAGCGCAAACTTGACTCAAATCGGGTATCAGCGCGCTTTACATAGCATCAGTTGCATTTACATGAGGACACGTTCATTTTTTGTTCGGCACGGGGAGATTAAGTGATTTGCCCAGAATCATAGGATGTTCTGCGTCATTGCAGAGACTTGAACCCAGTTCCCCAGATTCAAGGTCGACCGCCTTAGCCGTTAGGCCAACTCCTCTCCCCTAATCTTTTTAAATAGCATGGTTTATTTTCAAATACTTTTTACGAGGGAAGCTGAACAGAATTAAAAAAGAATAAGACAATGTCAAAATGTAAAAGGGAATGCTTTGTAATACCTAATTTACTCTATGCCGGATTCAGCCATTTGGTCTTCTGGAGTAGCCCAGGGACCAAATTTATGGACTTCTGTTAGAAGTGAGATTCCTGGTTGGCTGAGGTATGCACACAGGCCAGGCAAGAACCACCACTCTAGTCACCACACAATAAGATAACCTATGCTAACCCTCTGGGAGCAAGCCACAGAGCAGTCAGGCTTATTGTTGTAAACTTATTGTATTACTATTCTCTTGCCTCTCTATGATCTTCTTCCCCCTCTTCTTGTATTCTAGAATGGTTATGCTTGCTTGTAAGACTCAGGTTCTGCTGTGTCAGTTGAGTACTGGTCAGCAGGCGATGAGTCCACATACTGCTGTGCTCTGCAATAAATCTCCTATACTACAACAACTGGTCTAGAGATTACTTACAACATTTTGGCGACTTGTACCTGCTGCCCAGAGAGTAGTGATGCTGTACCTCTCTTTTCCTGGCATACATCGAAGAGCAGAAGCACTTTAGCGATAGGACTCAGCGAAGAAACTAACCCGGCGATGTTTCTCATGAATGCCGCATGGAGACGGAGACATTCGATTGAAATTCCGAGCAGAATTAAAGATTTCTGGAGGTTTTGGCTCTCTAAAAAGACTTTCAACCGTATTCAAGTAAGTGAAGCATTGCTCCCTAGCAACGCGTCTGTGTTCCAACACCATTTTCTTGACCGGCATGTTTGTCAGTGAGCAGATGTGACGCATTACGCTAGCGTGCAGCGCTGCGTCTCAAGCCTCGCTTTCATTCCGGCGGCCATCTCGATTTATTGTTTATCACGGAGGAACACTGGTATTCTCATCACGTGTTGCACAATGGTTGAACTTTTCTTTTCGAGATTAGATCTGTGTTGGTTTGAGAAAGCTCTATTTACTAGCGGTTCATCTTACTAAGGTATTTCGATGTTTATGTGACTTTTTGTCAACTCTGCCATAAATTTATTCTGTGTTCATCAATTTTATTTACAAGAACTTCAACAATTTAACTAAGTTGTTTACAGACTCAATTTTGGATTTTGAAATTTAAATATGGCACAGCAAGTTGTGGTAGCTTTTCCTCCTCCATTTTTTTCTGAACCAGGGAATCCTAACATCCAATGAGAAGACTGGTTTATAATGTTTGATAATTATTTGGAGCACTTGATGGCCAAGAATTTTCCTTTAAAAGGAAGAAAGCAATCTTATTGAGTACCTTGGGCAAGGAAGGACAAAGGGTTTTTAGATTTTTACCGATTGCTTTACAAGGTAATGGTCAAACAATTCCTGACGAGTTTAAAGAAGCTGTTTCAATGCTAGAAGTCAGGTTTGCCAAGGAGGAGAACCTTGTTATGACCCGCTACAAATTCTATACCCAGAAACAGAGGCCGGATGAGTCTATAGATGATTTTGTCACACGTTTAAGGGAACTCTCCATAAAATGCAAGTTTGGGGCTATGTGTGACGAACTTATACGTGATCAGCTGATTGTTCAGTGTAGCAATCGTAAGATTCAGGAAAGACTGTGGGTGGCAAAAAATCCCACACTCAAGGTGGTGATAGATCTTGCTCAAGTCATTGAGGAATCTGAAAAGTGCATTAAAGTTATTGAAAATTCTAAAAAGAAGTGTACGGAGCAAGAGGTCTCAGAAAAGGCTTCTGATCACGAATCGGACTACTCGGTGGATGAGTCAGTTGCGGTGGTTTACCACAGAGGAACACTGGTATTCTCATTGCGTTGTTGCACAACGGTTGAACTTTTCTTTTCGAGATTAGAGCTGTGTTGGTTTGAGAAAGCTCTATTTACTAGCGGTTCATCTTACTAAGGTATTTCAATGTTTATGTGACTTTTTGTCAACTCTGCCATAAATTTATTCTGTGTTCATCAATTTTATTTACAAGAACTTCAACAATTTATCTAAGTTTTTTACAGACTCAATTTTGGATTTTGAAATTTAAATATGGCACAGCAAGTTGTGGTAGCTCTTCCTCCTCCATTTTTTTCTGAACCAGGGAATCCCACCATCCAATGGGAAGACTGGTTTATAATATTTGATAATTATTTGGAGCACTTGATGGCCAAGAGTTTTCCTCTAAAAGGAAGAAATCAATCTTATTGAGTACCTTGGGCAAGGAAGGACAAAATGTTTTTAGATTCTTACCGATTGCTTTACAAGATAATGGTCAAGCAATTCCTGACGAGTTTAAAGAAGCTGTTTTAAGGCTAGAAGTCAGGTTTGCCAAGGAGGAGAACCTTGTTATGAACCGCTACAAATTCTATACCCAGAAACAGAGGCCGGATGAGTCTATAGATGATTTTGTCACACGTTTAAGGGAACTCTCCATAAAATGCAAGTTTGGGGCTATGTGTGACGAACTTATACGTGATCACCTGATTGTTCAGTGTAGCAATCGTAAGATTCCGGAAAGACTGTGGGCGGCAAAGAATCCCACACTCAAGGTGGTGATAGATCTTGCTCAAGTCATTGAGGAATCTGAAAAGTGCATTAAAGTTATTGAAAATTCTAAAAAGAAGTGTGCGGAGCAAGAGGTCTCAGAGGTCTCAATAAAGGCTACTGATCACGAATCCGACTACTCGGTGGATGAGTTAGTTGCGGTGGTGAAAAACAAGTTCAGGCCTAATGTCAAGAAAAATTTGCCTTCCATTAAGCTTTGCACAAGATATGGTAGCACCTCTCACACCTCAGAGGCGAGGTTCTGTTTTGCTGCCAATAAAGAATGCTTAAGATGTGGTCGCATTGGACACTTTTTGAAAATGTGCAAAGCCAAAGGGAAACAGAAGATTGCTGTGGTTGAAGATTACAGTAGCGATGTCTCGTCTGTTAGGAACAGATTACTAGTTGTCAATGACACAGATGTTGCGAGTATTGACGACAGAATGCAGAATAGACCAAAGGCTGAGTTTAGAATTGATAGAATTGAGGAATCACTTATGGTGGACACTGGGTCACGTTACACAATTATTCCCCAATCCATGTTTAACATGTTGTGGTGTGATAAACCTCTTTTACAGAGTGACATTTCTCCAAAAGGGTTTCAGGGAGAGACTATATACATTGTGGGATATTTCGAGTCTGACATATTGTTTAAAAATAGAGCCACAAAGGGTAAAGTTTACGTATCTCTTGATGGTCCTCCTATTTTGGGTTGGGTACACCAATTTGATTTGTACATCATTATCAATCCTAGAGCGCCTGAGCAAGTTATGGTGTTGGACGATGCCATTACAGAGTCTATTTTGAATGAGTTTGGCTCTGTGTTTAATAATGATCTTGGTGAGCTCAAGAGGTACTCTCATGTCATCAAATTGAAAGATGACTCTGTACCAATTCAACATAAATTGAGGAGGATTCATTTAGCCATTAGAAGTGATGTTAAGTCTCTATTGGAAGAAAGGTTGCACAGTGGGGTCATTGAGTCGGTGGAGGGGCCACAATGGGTTTCTCCGGTGGTGATTCCTAAAAAATCAGATGGCAAACTGAGATTTTGTGTGGATCTCAGGTCATTAAATAAGTGTGTGATTGCTGACACTTTCCCTCTACCCAACATTGGGGAATTGGTATCCACTCTTGATGGTGCAAGATATTTTTCTTAGCTAGACCTCAAGAGTGCCTACCATCAGATAAAATTACATGAGAGTTGTAAACATCTCACCGCCTTTATCACCACTGAAGGTGTTTTCCAGTTCACCAGGCTGCCGTTTGGTCTTATTTCAGCCGCTAGTGTTTTTCGAAGAATGGTGGATGAAATATTTAAGGCGCTGGAAAAAGTAGTCTACTTCCAAGACAATATTTTGGTATTTAGAAGTTCGGTTTTTGAGCACAATCAAATACTTAGGAAAGTGTTGAACAGGATTTCCGATGCGGGTCTTACTCTGCGTAAAGAGAAGTGCGTTTTTCTAGTGGAACAAATTGAGTATTTGGGCCATGAGATTTCAGCTTCTGGAATTAAGACAAAGAAGGATTTGTTATCAGCTATAAAAACGGCTCTGCATCCCATGGATAAGGACCAACTTAGGTCATTTATGGAACTCATAGAGTATTACTCTAAATTTGTTAAGAATTTTTCAGAAAAGACAATCTGTCTGAGGTCCTTACTTAAGAAGGGGTGCAAGTTTGTGTGGGGATCTGAACAGGAGTCAGCTTTTTGTCAGATAAAAAGTGACATATGTACGGCTGGTATTTTGGCACCATTTGACACAAGACGTGTTCCCATACTCATGGTTGATGCTAGTGCATCTGGGTTAGGTTCTGTACTTCTCCAGAGGCATGAAGGGGGTGAACGTCCGATCGCTTTTGCCTCCAGGACCTTGTCTGAATCTGAGGTCAATTATAGTGTGATTGAGAAAGAAGCTTTGGCGGCTGTCTGGGGCGCACACTATTTTCAGGCTTACCTTTGGGGAATTTGCTTCGTCCTAAAGACAGATCACAAGCCACTCATTTGAATATTGGCTCGTGGGGGTGCTGTCCGAGGGTCTCCTGGATTAGCAAGGCTGGCAGCAAAATTGCAAGATTTTCACTTTGAGATACAGCATGTACAGGGTTGGAGGAATCTTCAGGCTGATTGTTTTTCAAGGTTACCGAGTAAAGCTGATCAAGGGGATTTGAGTGGAGATCTGTTGGATGAGAGTGTTTCATGGGTCCAAGATGTGGTTTCTATTGGTGAGGGGTCATTTTCACAAGAGCAATGGCTTGCAGCCATAGAAAAGGATTGTGTTTTAAAGGAAGTTATATACATGATCAAACGGGAAACATCCTTAACAACGCGGGCATTACCACGCGCTGCTATTACGGCGCTGCCATTACAACGCAAGTCGTTACGACGACTTGCGCTGGAGGGCGCTATTGGATAGGGAATAGTTAATTTTCTATTCCAACACCTTCCCTACTGTAACGTGGGCTGGAGTTGGAATAGAAAATTAAACTATTCCACTATCCAGCCCTTTCAGCGCAAGTCGTTGTAACGACTTGCGTTGTAAAAACAGTGTTGTAACGGCACACAGTGTAAAAGCCTGCGTTGTAATGCCGTACATCCTCATCAAACATGGTCCAAAGAGGGAGAGCTGTCTGCAAGTTCCAGTTCGCCCTTATGTTAAAGTGTTAGATGAATTATCGACTTGTGGCGAGGACATTTTGATGCGGAATGATACATTTATTCCTCCTTTTGAACTTAGGAGTAAACTCATTTCAATTGCACATGAGGGATACCTTGGTCAGACCATGACTCAACAGAGGCTTAAAGCAAACTTTTGGTGGCCTGGGATTGATGCTCAGGTTTCGACCTGGGTTGAGCAGTGTGTGACCTGTAAAGATGGGGAAAAAAGTTTGAAACTTGCTGTTGGGTTGACTCTGGGGCACATTCCATCATCAAATGTACCGTGGCATACTGTGTGCCTCGATTTTATTGGGCCAATGGTAGAACTCAATGTGAATCTACGTTCTGCAATTGTTTGTGTTGATGCTTACAGTAAATGGGTTGTGGTTGAGTTTGTCAAGGATGTCACCACAGAGACCACAATTAAGTTTTTGAAGTCTCTCTTTCAAGTGTAAGGTTTTCCCAGTGTTATTATCACTGACAATGGGACCTTGCACAATATGCGGTCTTTTATGTCTCACTGTGGTTTGCTCATCATAGGACCTCTCTATATAATCCACAAGGCAATGGCCTTTGTGAGAGGATTAATAGATTGGTTAAGGGCACCATATAACTTGCCTTATCTGGAAAGGGGAATGTTTTGGAACTTTTGCAAGAAATGCTTTGTACGTATCGAACAACAGTTCATGGGGGCATGACCAAGTCTCTGTTCGAACTTATGAGAGGCAGGGTTCCTGGGACAAAACTGGTTCCTTCTTGGTTCAAAAATTTATTTGGTAACACTCAGGGGATGCAGTCTGCAAATGTGAGTAACTATATTTCAAAAGGGGATCTTGTGAAAGTCAAACCGGGAGGGGTTTCTAAGGGCTTAACGAAATTTAGGAGTCCTTTCCGTGTCAAGGATGAGGAGGGTTGCTTTCTACCAGAAAGATGCTTCTCTGTCTTCTCACATTGTTCAGGATTATTCCATTGGCGATTTACATGAAGACAGGGGTAGTGGTTACATGTTAACTTCTCCTCAAGAAGAATGTGCTTCATTCTCTTCTCCTTCGGACAGGATTTGTGATGGTGGTGGTGATGTCTCGGATTCTGGTTTTCCTAGTCTTCGAAGAACCTTCACTTCTTCTTCTTCTCAAGTACCTTTTTCTCTTCCCAGTCCCAAGATTCCAAGGTACCGTAAATTGCCTGTTTATTTAAATTATTACATTTGCAACTAATGTTTATTTCTCTGTTTTGTAAAGATGGGAGATGTGTTGTAAACTTATTGTATTACTATTATCTTGCCTCTCTATGATCTTCTTCCCTCTCTATGTCTTTCTTGTATTCTAGAATGGTTATGCTTTGCTTGTAAGACTCAGGTTCTGCTGTGTCAGGTGAGTACTGGTCAGCAGGCGTTGAGTCCACATACTGCTGTGCTCTGCAATAAATCTCTTATACTACAAAAACTGGTCCAGAGATTACTTACAACACTTATCTACAAAGGCAATGTGTAAAGTATGTGTGCAACACACACAGTAACACAATGAATACACCACAAAAAGACTCCCAGCAGGGTTAAACATTTAGATTATATTTTTACAAATAAAGCAAGACACAAATGACATGTATCCAACAAGTAGAGCCAGAGTTATACATTTTTAAAGAATAAACCAAAAACATTGCTTAGAAGTCAGGGCTAAAAGGTTACTTTAGGTCGAGCTAGACCAGGATAAATCTAAAGTTCAGGCCGACCAAGAAGGAATACAGTTCCAAACAGGTCCCGCTGAAGGTTTATAATCATAAACAAAAACCTGCTCTAAACCGGGATAAGCATCATGAGCATACCCAGAACCACATCTTGGTTCAACTACTTAGGTACCAGCTGATAAATGCTGTACGCACTGGGTGCTCCTAGGTTTACGCTATCAGTAGTTCCCATGGTGGTGTTTCCGTGAGGTGCCTCCACTTCCCTCACATATTTTTTGTTGGACATGATGTGCTAACATTCTGAGTGTGAGAAACGTACAATACCTATCTATGTACGGGGCAGACACACTTGAGAAATCTTTTAATTAGGGATAGGAGCACCCAGTGCGTACAGCATTTATTAGCTGGTATCTAAGTGGTTGAACCAAGATGTGGTTCTGGGTATCCTCATGATGTTTATCCGGTTTAGAGCACGTGTTTGTTTATGATTATAGAGTTTGAGTGGAGGGCGACCTGCGCTATATCCCTCTGTAGCTCCTTTTGTGAAGTACCTGCTGAAGGTTTACCTTCTCAAGCTGAGATAAGAGTCCCGTTCATGGGGGAAGAGGTTTGCCAGGACCATTGTGAGCGTCCACGGTGCGCGAAGAGCTGCAGGGCATGGTGAACAGACAGGTCGCGGGCGGCGATGCTGCTTTTCGGAGAGACAAACTTGTGCCAGCTCATGCTGATCCTTTGTATGAGCAAAGCATTTCTGGAGGGAATGGGCCCATTCTCACTCACGAAAAGCCCAAAAGCTTGATTTAACCTCATCCATGCTCCCTCGATTCCCCTCCGGTGCTGGGCCCCTATGCAAATGGGTGTGGTCATGACGGAACGGTTCCGTCATGAGCACAGCCCAACTGATGCTCATGACGGAACCGTTCCGTCATTAGCAGCGCAAGTGTTAAGGAGCCCAGAAGCTGCACATGATGAAAACAGCTTCAGAACCAGTGGCGGCTGCTGCATTGGGGCGTTGGAGCGCCATCCCACTGCTTTCTCAAATGAGAGAAGCAGAAAATAAAATGGTATTGAAAATACCATTTTATTTTCTGCTTCTCACGCTTCGAGAAAGCAGACTGCACTGGATATGTTATGTTATGTTATGTTAAAAGTACTTGTTACCACGCACGGTCACCAATTGGTTTCATGGCGCTCAAGACAAGTGGAGAGAGGGAGCAGGTGAGTAAGGGCTAATCGTGAGCTAGTTGGAACAGATAAGTTTTCAAGTTTTTACGGAAAGTGATGTAATCAGGAGTAAGCCGGATTGAAAGAGGAAAGGAATTCCAGGTAGAAGGAGCAAGGAAGGAGAAGCAGGCACCGCCATGTTTCTTCCGTTTGAACCTGGGGATGATCAAAAGATTGTGAGCAGAGGACCTGAGGTGCCGTGAGGGGACGTGACGATGAAGGCTGAGAGAAATAAAGACAGGGGCAGAAGCAGATAGAGATTTGAAAACAGTGCATCCCATTTTAAAAATACACCGGTACGCTACCGGGAGCCAGTGTAGTCTTTTCAACAGGGGCATGACATGTTGCTACTTGGGTTGTTGAAAGACCAATCTGGCTGCCTGGTTTTGTACCTGCTGGAGCCGGTGAAGGTGGTATGCGGGAGTCCCCCCGTACAGACAGTTGGCATAATCAATACGTGAGGTAACCAGGGCCATGATTACAAGGATGAGAGCCTCTGAGGATAGGAATCTTCGGATTTTACCAATTCTGCGCAGGTAATAAAAGCAGGCAGAGGTAACAGAGTTGATTTGGGGCCTCATCGATAGGTCACTGGAGATAATGACACCAAGGCTCTTCACGGAGTTGACTGGGCAGGGGGGGGCCAAGGGCTGGGGGCCAGAAGTTAGGACTTCAAGGGTTCGTGGATCCACCGATCAGAGCCAACTCAGTCTTGCTGGGGTTGAGCTTCAGCTGGCTGAAGTTCATCCACTCATAGATGGTGAGCCTGATAGATTGAAAATTAGAGCAAGAGAGAGGGGAGGGATCGATGGGGAAGATTAGTTGCAGGTCGTCTGCATAATTAAAAATAGTGACAGGAGAGTGACGGAGAGAGGCTAGAAGGGGTTGCATGTACAGGTTACACAGGAGGGGGGACAAAGCGGAACCCTGGGGGACACCACAGGAAAGTGAAATTTGGGGGGCAGAGAAGGTGGAGAGCTGAACCGATTGGGAACGGTGTTGAAGAAAGGACCCAATCCAGGACAAGGCCAGGCCCCGGATGCCCGCATTTCCGACACGGTCGATCAAAATAACATGATCGACCATGTCAAAGGCGGCCGAGAGATCTAATAACACCAAGGCCTGGGCCAGGTTCTTGTCCGCCCCCTGTCTCAGCGCATCCATCACAGCTACAACTACTGCCTCCGTAGAGTGGGCCGGTCTGAAGCCTGCCTGCTGGTCATCTAGGAAGTGAGTTTTCTCAATGAAGGCGCTCAGGCAGCGGGTGACATGAGTCTCCAACACCTTCCCCAGATAGGGGAGGAGGGAAATGGGTCGATAATTACCTAAAATAGCTGGATCAGAGCCGGGTTTTTTCAGGATGGGTACTACAACAGCTTTCTTGAAAGCATCGGGGACAGAGCCTTAAAATTAGAGGGGGGCAGCAGTCATTGGGGGAGCCGGAGCTGACTACATGTAGTATAGAGAAAAATTCATCCAAAGAGATTGGAGGAAATTCGTGTAGACAACAAGGGTTCGGGGGAGGGAGGGCACTGACCTTGGACGGGGAAGGGGGGGGGGGGGGAATATTGTTTTTGATGATGGAGATTTTATCTATGAAAAATGAGTTGAGAGAGTCACACAAGGCCTGCGAAGGTTGAGGCTGGGCCGTGACACGATCAGGAAGGGAAAGTTCAGCTATGATGGAAAAAATGTCTTTAGTTTTTGAGGCTGAGCTAATGATTTTCTGAGAGTAGTAGGAGGATTTGGCCAACATAATGAATTGTTTATATAATTTCAAAAGGTCGGTAAAAATGATCTTTAATGAGGGGTCATAATTTCGCCTCCATCGACGCTCAGCTTGTCTGAGAAGTAATTTGTCCGCTTTTAGTTGTTCAGTAAACCAACGCTGTGCGTCATGTGGGCGTTTGGATTTGATGATTTTCACAGGGGCAACTGCATCACTGGATTGAGTCAGCCATTGATCCACGGTAGTGGTTAGGGAGTTCAGATCAGAATTGTCACTAGGAAGTGTAGTAGAAAGGATCGAGTGAAAAAGGGGAATGTCAGCATGTTTCCAATTACGTGCCGAAAAATTCGACACTAGTGGAGGGCGAGTGGGCAGAGAGAGTTTTAATGAGAGAGAAATAAAAGAATGGTCAGACCAGGTGCAGGGATAGACCAGGGGAGGGGAAATGTCCAAGTTTGTTGTCCATACCTGGTCGAGAATATGGCCCCTGTTATGAGTTGGGACAAAGATGTGTTGCAGAAAATTGAGACCAAGTAATAAGTCTGTGAATTCGACTGACAGGGCGGTTTCCTGGGAGTCTAGTGGCCAGTAGTTAAAGTCGCCTATAATCAAAATCCTAGCGGAATTAATGACCAACTGAGAGATAAAGTCGCCAAAAAGGGATGAGAAAGAAGGCATGTTAACAGGGGGGCGATATACTAAAACACAGATAAAAGAATATTTAGGGGACGTAAATTTCAAAGTGAGTGTGTCAGAGTTTAGTATAGGAGTAGTTGATAGGGTAGTGAATTGTAATTTAGAACGGATAATGGCATGCCTGTTTGGGGGCGGGAAGTGCTCCCGACAGGAGCATATGCCTGGTTGGGGGCGGGTTTGTGGGCGGGTTGGGGAGGAGTGGCTTGCACCACTCTAAGTACTGTGACTGCTTGGTCGGTGCTGGGGCCGACCAAAGCAGTCTTGCGCACTTTACATTTTCTCTATATAGGCTGCATGCAGGCTACATAGGGAAAATGGCATCCCTACTGGTGCCCAGCTGGGTGCCGTCTGGGACTCCTCACCAATCACAACGCTGCCATTGCAGCATTGTGATGGGTTTACAGGTGGGGAGGGAACTGCAGCATATGAGTCAGTTCCTGTGAGAGTGGCGGGACCTCGGCCCAGGAGCAGAGGCGGCGAGGTAAGTTTTATTTTAATTCTACCCCCGCGGACTCCCACGCCACCTGCGTGCATATGGCGAGCCGTGGCTGAGTACATTTCTCTTAAGTAATAAGCATATGAACCAGAATGTGTGCACAGAACATATATGAAAATATGCGTTGTGTTACTTCTGCCAATGTCGTCTTCAATTTTGGTGCAAGAAGTGATAACGGGAAAACGTCACTTATTACGTCCAATGACCTCTGCCGGATGTAACTTTAGAGTGAAGTTGCCATTTAAAATCATTGGAGTTTCGGACATCAGGGGCACGTGAACCGCTGCTCTGAATATTATCTTATTTTCATGTATTTTCTTTGACAATAAATGAAGCTTCTGATCTTGTAAATTCAATTATCATTTAGCTAAAACCTTAAACGGGTAGCAAGGGTATCATTGGGTCTATTTAAAACAGGCGGATTGTGAATGTCCGGGGCAGAGAGAACGTGTGAGTCCCTGGGCCAGGTTTTCAAGCACCTGCAAAGGAAGGTAGTTGTATAGATTCAGAATCTTCAGTGGATAACCTTAATTTTTTGTTTATATAATTTAGCTTACGTTAAAAGTTGCGCCGCAGTGTTTAGTCTGTAGTGATCAAGTTGATCTTGTGCCCACATTTTAAATCCATTTTGTTTAGATCGGTTTTTAAAATGCTAGCCTCCTGGTTCAAGGGACTCTAAGTCACTGACCAGAAGCAGGACAGAAAACGCATGCCTGCTGCAAATACTTAAAAGATCTATGCTGTTTTATGCTGATTTTTTTTTTAAAAAAGACCTCGTTTGACCCAAGGGAACACAATAAAAAAGTTTGCCTAGGTTTTCTGAGATGCATTTACTTGTGACTTGTCAACTGCAAAGATTCATTCTTGTGAACAATAACTATGACTGCAGGTACCAAAATGTGCCACATTTTGTGTATCACAAATATGGATGTTGCTATGACTGTATTTTGCCACAGGCACACATTTATCTTTTTTTTAACGAATCATAGGAAAATTAGCTGTGGTGTGCACTCGCAGTGATCTTTCTGTGTGAAACCGCCCGGAGTTTTGCTCTCGAAAGCTTCTAAACGGGCCTGTTTTGGATGCGACTTCAGAAAGTTTTTCTTCCGAATGCTTTCATTATTATTTCTTACGTGAACGACCTCACGCAGCAACAATAACTTGTTGCTATAAATTGATTCAACGATTACCAGTGGAGGGTGCCCACCAACTTTTTTAGTCCACCAACTCCTCAGATGTTTTGTTTTAGATTGCCAGGCTATCTGACACAAACATATCTAATATCGGAGAATGCAAGATTCTACTTCTTTGCAGCAAGTAGTTTAGTGTTCTTCTCTCAACTCGCACCTGATCCTTGTACCAGCACTCATGGTTTCACACGACCCCACTACCACAGTCGCCCTTTGCATTCTGCACTACAGTTATATTTCCATAAAGCCGAAAGTTAAGCAAATAAACAGATGCTGTAAGGCATAGGCCTACATTATAAATGTGAAAGATCACAAAATTAATAGTCATGTCACCGATTGAGCCTCTCATTATCCACAAAATGCACACACGAAACATTTACGTGTGTCACCCCAGTGCTACTAACCCACCTCCAGCCTACCTTTTCCACGCACACAGCACTAACTCACCTATCCCATTTGCCCACCCCATCCTGCCTGTCTTATTTTCCCGCTACAGCTCACAGTCGCATTCATCTAATTCTTGCAACAGCATGTCAGTTTTCACTCCCACCTAAATCTGGTCTATCCAGCTGTACATCCATCTGCTATCCATTCATCTCTGTAGCCTGCCCATTGCCACAAGCCCAACACTTTCACTTACAGTCCACCTATTCTGTCCATCCAACCAAGAAGCAGCAGCACACCAATTGGCTTTCTCAAATGTACATCACTGCTGGTTTAGGGGCTTTTTTTAAACATATTATTAATATTGGAACTTCCTTTGAGGATCAGTATCATGTTCAATTTCCCATGTGAGTGGAATATGCATTAGATTTAATTCTGTGACACTGTATGTTCTTTAGTCAAAGGCTCCCCAGAGAAAATGTACCCCCTCTCCAACAATATATTTCCTCTGCTTTCACAGCAGCCATCACGTCTCTTCTGTCCCAGAAAACCTTTAGTCTAAAGCAAAAATTGGAATTTGGAAAGTCATCGTAATGGTGGTGTTCATGCAATTTCCAACCCAACAGGTAGTGACTGCCATTTATTATGAGCTCCCCACATATCAGTCGAACCCAAGCATGCTCAGGAAATTTGGTTTGATTATATGGGGATGGAGTGAGGGTTGTATTGCTGGTTTTATTGGAAGTGTTTGATATTTTGTATACATTGATATTGATGGTGTTCACCTGTCTCAAATGCAGCAATCGAATGGCTATATAGGATTTGTACATTACATAGGACAGTAAATAGCTGCAATTTTTCTGTCTGTACTGATCCCTTAAGATTATGTATGTAACCCTTGTCTACCTTTGCTTTACTTATTTGATGGATTGGTGTGTCCTCATGATTACAAATTTGTTTGAAAATGCACCATTTGTCCACTCTTTTTTCAAAATTGTTTTGGCTCGCTCGCTATGTCCGCTCGCCGCAGTGCAGCACCACAATTATTGTACGCCTCACCCTTTTCAAATGTCACCAGCCACCACTGTACAGAACCCACTTCTGAGGCCCAGAGCTCGAGGGGGTCACCTCAGGCAAGGATAAACTCACAGAAGGCAGAGTCCAGCGCACCTTCAGATTTATTTATTTATTTTGTGTCCCTGAGACTTCAGAAAACAGGAGGCAAGTCAGAAAGCCTTTGGAGATCTCTTAGAGGGAGGCAGAGTCCTTTCTCCTTCCAGCAGAGTCAGGGAGCAGTAGACAGCTGCACAAGAAGCAGAAAAGCAGTCCTTCCAGAAAATCAGTCCAGTTGAGTCCTTTAAACAGTACAGGAGTCTTTATGACAGAAGGTCAGTTAAAGATCCAGAAGTGTCTGATTTTTAGGGGCCAGAGACCCAGTACCTATACCCAAAAATGCCTTTGATGTTGGGGATGACTTCAAAAGAACTCTCTAAAGGGCATAATGACCCCTTTCAGCCCTGATGTGTCTGCCACGCTAACCTGGGGGGGGGGGGGGGGTGGGGGGGGGAGTTAATCAGTGCTTTGTGTGAGGGCATGATTAAGTGGCAGGAGCATAACATTTCCATCTCTCAGAACTACGCCAGAGAGACTGTCATATGTCGGAAGAGCTTCAATGATGCAATCACTGAAACGCCGATAACACCCATATACCCTTTTTAAAGTTAGTACAGTGTACAATGTAGATATAACGAACATTAGCAGGTACAGGTATAGATACAGATACTGTTCGACACAGAGTCATTGACTTTTGCTGTTTGACTTAAAATGCATGCCCATACTCTTGGCTGTATCCTGCTGTCCTTACATCACCATGTACTTATGGGACACTTGTCAAATGGGTAACATTTGCATCACAAGCTGGGTGACCATGATTCATAAAGATTGCTGGCTAATATTGTCTGCTGGTCTGTGGTACATTAGAGATGTTTAATGCAAGGAATCTTATTTGTAGATCAATCCATTAGTTACTTAGCTCGATTTGTAATATGCTCTGTTCTATGATAATTACATGGTTAATGTGTTCAATGTGCTAGCATCTACCACAACGTTGTTCTCATAAAAAGCAATGTGGATCTTTGTAAACAATGGTACTATTATAGTTGCACGTACAGATGCTAATAGGCACAGACCCGTAGTGTTTTTCCGTTTACTTCAACATGCATGCTCACACTTTAGTTTCATGAGTTGGCTGACCAACATTCACAATGTTTATTAGCTAAGACAATTGATTGAACAGTGGTTTACTGAACTGGGGTGGGTTAAAATTGTCTAATTCAATGGTTAATAATGTATGGGTCAAATACATTTTATAATGTGTACAGGTCCAATTGGTGAAACCATTCTCCCTCAAGAGGTCTCAATCCTCACCTTGGTATGTGTCTACACTGTTGGTTAAAGAGATATGCTGTTTGATTCGCAACATGTTCTGTTCTATGTCATATGCATGATTAATATGATCATGGCACTAGCACCAACCACAACATTGTCCTCATTAGCCCCCACTGTAAGTTTGTGGCTTGGCAGATGACCTCTACATCATTTCCCACAGGGCATCCCATCCGTAGATATGACACACTAAAATCCCCCTATATATCCAATCTTTTGGGCCTCCTATTCACCTAAGATGAGTCATAGACAGGTCGGGTAACACAAGTAATCTCTCCACTCTCAATACATATGTATAAATCCATCCCGCATGAATCCTCCCACAGCTGGCCCTTCTCACCAGACAAAGCCCCTACGGCCGTCCTCCACTACAACTTTCCCTATGCACTTAGGGCCAGTGGTACTAAGAAACTGTTTTACAATTCCCTAATTGAGAATCCTTGGGATTCGCAATTAGGAAATTGTTAAATGGCATGTACAAAAGTGTGTTGAACACTTTCTGTGATACCCTGTGGGTCACAAATGACCTACCCCATGAATAATAATGAGGTAGGTCACAATTTACGACCCATTAGGAATCACTAAAATCACTGGCATGGTGGCCTACTGAGGTCAACAGACCACCATGTCTGTGATTGCTTTTAAATAAAGAATTCTTTTTTTTGTAAAGCAGCCCGTTTTCCTTAAAGGAAAAAGGGATGCGTTACAAAAAGAAAAATGAAAAGCTTTCCGTTCAATTTTTAAGAGCAGGCAGGGGTCCGTGGGAGCACTGCCTGCTCTTTAAAAAAAGTTTTTGCATACATTCACAAAGGGGAATCAGTCCCTTGTGGACCCCTTACCGTTTGCAAATGGGTTACTACCAACTTGAAGTTGGTGGTAACTGCGAAAGTTTTGCAACCGCATTAACGGTCTCAAAACCTTCCTACATACCAGTGTGACTCGCTATTAGGAAGGGACACCCTTAACATGCTCCTTCCTAATAGCAATTCGCAAACCCTATTTTGCGAGTCGGTAATAGGATACCCACTTGCAAAATAGGGTTGATACATGCCAAAAAGCATTTTACCTGTCGCAATCCGCCCGATGGGCAGTTTGAGACCGTTAAAATGCTTCATACATCTGACCCCATAATCCTAGATTACTTTAAATATCTGTTGGGCGATATAGTACTCCTCCAATAGACAAAGATGAGTTTTAAAGAAGCCCTACCAATGAGAAGGAGCTAGGTGACATTTGTGACCTGTTGAGAAGCCTGCAAGAGAATAAATGGGGTACTCAACCTAAATCTAAAAATTATGGGTCAATGGTAATTGCCTCGGAACATGATACTAGCGGTAGATGGCTACTCATCAGACTAGACAATGTAGAACATGACCTTCATGCAATGTCATCTAGGCAAGCTAGTATTCAGGTGCACTCTCTAAAGGAAATTAGCATACATTCCACAAGACTTGAAAATTATACTAGGAGGGGACTTTAATCTCCCAATGTTTCTCATTTTGGACTGCCACTCAGCCTTCGAATTCAGAACCACTAAAGCACAGAAGCAGATGCTCAACCTATGCACCTAACACTGGCTACTAGATGTTTGGAGAATACATAATCCAACGATCAATGATTACACATTCTTCTCCCCTCCACGCTCAAATTTCTCCTGCATTGACTATCTCCTAGTAGATGCCTCACTTCTCTGTGCCACATGCAAGGCCTTAATTAGGCTTTCCAGTTTTCAGTTTCTATTTTTGGTAAATTCTGGTGGTGTTTTTTCAGTGTTTTCAAGAGTTTTCAGTACCTTAAAAAACAGTGGTTATCAGTGATGACACATTTTTGCATCATTAAAAACAACAGAAACAGCGGTTTTCTGGTGTTTATGGAATTTTTTGCTTTTATTATTGCTTGCTTTCTGCACTGATAGTGCATGGTATATAGACAGTGTTTATGAGGACCAAATACATTTTTTCAAATCAAACTTATCGCAGTACACCATAGAATACTTCTTCAGAGAGTCTTTGGTCTTGCACGCTCTCTCTTTCCTTCCCATGTAACTTTTATCTGTGAAAAGGCCCTTTCAACATTAACACTTGAGACAGGCAATATAAAAATAGCCAGTACACAATTTGCTAACTCTGGCTACAGACATAGCTTTCCATGCTAATATTGGTGCACCTTAAGATTGTGATTCTCTGTGATTCTGCAACATGTGCTTTGACCTGGGCGCATATGCCCTCAGAGTTATTAAAGCGGTCAAAAATGAAGCAGCATTTATGAAATTCTGGAGAAAATTTCCCTTTACGGAAGGGATCTATAACTTGTACAGAGTAACACAGTGTAGTTTCATTGACTTCAAATGCCATGGTTAGTGAAGGGATATTTCTCATTCATTGTGAAATAAAAGTTCCTGAATTGCTCCTCAACAGTTCTTTGCTTACCAAGTGCCAAGCATTCAAACATGGAATATGTTGCAGTGCCAAAGTCACTAAAAGTGTTGCCAAACCTACTCTAAAGGAGATGTTTCACATCTACACCAATTATGCTGAACACTTGGTAGACAAGGGTGTTTTTATACTCTAGTTCTTTTTATTATGTCTACTACAGCAGTCATGCTTTCCTGTAAAAATCTAAGAGTGCAGTAGAATGCACTTTTTTCAAATCACAATCCATATGTGACCAAATATCCTCACATTTCTTGCCTCTAGCATCATAACTCAGCAAAAGTTCTGCAAACAGGTGCCAGAGGGATAATATAGCATTCATGGCCTCTAGGACTGAGAACCACCAGCTAAGTGGCACAGTTGGGATGACTCTTTCTTTGATGCACACAAAGCACAAAATGAGAAATATTTGCCTTTTAATTTCCACGCATAACAAAATAGTGCACCAGAATGGACTAATAAGTCAATAGAATTTTTCATTAATTCTGAAGATTGTAAAAATGCTTTCAGCATACCATCTAACAAGTGGCAAGGATCTCTTATGGGGAAACACTTCAACTCACGTATCGATTTGGACAGGTCATCACAACAACTTTTTCATATACGTAGCTGAATCACTGCAAATACAAACAATATCACTCCAATCTTTGTTGAACTTGGTAAGAAAATTTTGCAGCAGCATTCCAAGTGCCACTGTGTTCCATGTTTTCCAAAAGCCTGGTGTCATGTTTTCCCCAGTATCCCAGATGCTTTGTGGCTGCACTCTTTTCACATATACCTGTCACTATACCTCACATTGATGGTTTAAATCCTGGGGTGTTTGGCAAATCACCTACTATCAATACCGACTCACTAGAAACGGTGGCTAATGTATCAAGGGTTTTACTCATTCTCTGTGGGTAAATGTGATAGTACATATTGGGAAAGATTCTTATGAAAACAAAATTTTTCCTATCTGTGAAAGACTCAAACATAGCCAAAAATCAAATTTGATTTTGATATCTCCTGATTCTCTACAGTTTATGAAATAATTAAACAACACCTAAACCATGCTTCAAACCCCTGTATCTTTAGACCAAAGACCACAAAACTGAAAATAAGAAAAAAACAATATCTTAGTGACATCCCTAAACAACAAAACTCAAGCAGAATAATGTTAGGCCAGTCTTTCTTACTGCTACCCTATATAACAAAGTTACATCGTATTGGCCCCTTCAGGAAGAAATAAAAATGACTCTTTCACTCTCCTTTTCCTTTCTTTGAATGACATTTAGTTTGTGTTTGTGCACTGGGTTTTTTCAGTGTTTATATGTTTACACCGGTGAAGGCTATTTCCCTTACGGTGGGTTTTTATCAGTTATTGTAGGTTTAAACCTAAAACCAGACAGCCTAGCCATAATCCATCCCACCCAGTTTTCAGATCATGCAGAAATCTCAATGTCCATTGTTAATCTACTCAATAAAGAAAAAAACAAATCCGGCGTCTTAATACTGAAATTTCTGACAAGGAAGCAGACATAATGGACCTAAAAAATAAAATCTAACAACTCTTCAGAGAAAATGAACATTCCATCACCTCTTCAGTGATTCTTTGGGATGTGTTCAAGTGTGTCATAAGAGGACAAATCATTAGATTGTGAAAAGAAAGAAACTTTACAAGACCTGGGTATCCAGATCAAAAACAAAGAAACAGATTTCAGGCATTCCAAAAACAAGATTTTCCTAAATGAAATCAAACAACTAAAATACAACTATAACTCCATTGTCAGCAAACAAACATATTTATTGGTTTATGCTCATGACGGGATTCAAATTCATTGTGGTTTTATTTCGAATTCATATAATGCTTCTTAGACAACACAAACCATGGAAAAGTTTTACCCTACTATATTCGAGAGGATTTATCTCTGAGCATCCTTTATTGTTAAAGATGCATTGTGCTGCTGTGACATGGCCAATCTCCAGGGCATAGTGCTGACTGGGGCTCAATTGTGACAATATTATGCTCTGTATATCTAGAACGGGGACAATGCCCACTTCGGCTGAATGGCGATGTATTCTGATTTTGATTATAACTATCCACAAGCAAATCATGTGTTTACTCGCTTGTGGGGAGTTTGCATGTCAGTGGGTGTATAACAGCAGCATTGCCAACCAACAGCTCATTATCAGGCTCTGGTATTTTGAGCCTGATTTAATATAATCCTTATCGCTGCCACCGGTGCGCTACATTTCTATGGCCCAAATGGGAAATATTAGACATGCTTTATAATTGTTTACAACCTGAACAACAATATCGAATGAATTGGAAAAGGTGAGGATTTGCCCTTATGATTGCTATGTCTTTTTTGGAAACATGTATTGAATGTATCAGGCATGTAAAATTGTTAAGATTATGATTAATCTGAATATTCTTTATCCAACAACCCATTGATGTATATATTTACTCAATTAGATTTATATAGTCGCCATGAGTTGGTGTCACATTGTAAGCATGTTAGAACTTCTTCTATGTGGTCTATTTCTATATTGGTGTCACTATTTATTATGCACGAAGTTACGAGCACACTACCCGTGAGCAAGGCATGTCACGCCGAAACATGTAGTGTAAAACATTTTCATGGTTTATTCTGTCTAAGAAGCATTTCATAAATTTGAAATAAATCCACGATGAATTTAAAACCAGTCAAAACGGCATGTCATTTTCTTTGACTCGGCTGTTGAGATATAGAGATAGATAGATCCAGACCTGTGGAGTGCCTTGGTATTTCTGGTGCAAGTGGAGTGAAAGAGAGAAAAGAAAAGCTACACTTTTCTTGGACAGTTTTGAAACCAAGTATTTTGCTTTTACTGGGCTGCAAATACGGGACATTTTTGCACTTGATAACTGCATTCTAAGATTGAAATAACAGTAAACTACAGTAAAGGAGGCTATTGCAGTAAAAAAATATACGCTAACTGTGTGTGCAACTTACCAACAACAGAGGTGCATCTTTGAACTGGTAGTGCTATGACTAACAGTCTCATGACTTTTGATCAGGGCACGAGTCGGGGTACCACGCGGGTGGACGGCATCCCCCCACTTATTTTCCAGGGTTTTCCAGGGTGGACGCCGTCCACCCTGCTCAATCAAAACGCCGTCCCGCTCCAGACTTTCCTTCGTCCCCGGCCTCGCCTGCTGCCTGCCCGCCTCAGCCGGATATGTATGAAAACAGACTCTCCCAATATTGCACCTCACTGCCAGCTTTATTAGCCCATCATCCCCTAATGCTGTGGTTCCCAAAGTGTGCGCCGCGGCACCCCGGTGCACCGTAATGAGAAGCCAGGGGCGCCACGGCGCCGAGCAGGATGTGGGGGAGCTTGAAAGAAATGCCACCTTCTGCTGCATCGCACATGCTTCAAAACATTGGCACAGAGCGCCCTCTCTCCACCTGCCCGCCCCCATTCCTGCAATCACAGGCTGCTAGAAGCGCAAGAGCAGCCCCACCCCGCCCATTGTCACGTTGTATGGGGCTGATTGCCACATACAGAATGTCAATGGGCCAGTTTGGGGTGTTACAGCATGTGGTGAGCCGCTTCCTGCGGGTAGCGCCACCGGCAACATTAACAGCTGGTCAAGGGCATTCCCAAAAATCTCACCAGAAGTATGCTGCTTGCCACAGGGTCAGGAGTCTCGCTCTCTCTTCTTTTGGCATATGTTGAAAGCTAACACGATGTGCAACATTTGAAAATGAACGGAGGGTGTAATGTGTTTCAAATAAAAGTTCGATTATTTTAAGACTGTTTTTTCACACAGTATTGTCTAAAATAAAAAAAAATCTGAGCAGCGAAGGCTCTTGCAGGGCTGTTAATCGGTGAGTCGAGTTCCCAAGAGGTATGTTAGTCCCTTCTCTCCAGCCTGCTTGCTCAAATAAGAGGCGAACACCCCGCAACTGGCTGTGCATAAAAGGCAAGAACCACCCGCTTAATTACTGGAAAGGTGAGGAAGCATGCACCACTCCACTGTAACTTTTGGGATTCATAGCCCTTGCACAAGAATCCACAGACACCCCGGAACTGTTTCTTTTGTGACTGCTTTTTTAAACATGTTTGTGCACTTCGGTATATTCAACACAATATTCACCATAATATGATGCAATCGTTTTTCAGTGAACGAGTGTAAAAGTGTTGCTGTATCAGACTTCCATCTTCACTAGATCGATAACATTATGATAATTAATTTGTCTAACAATACATATCAGGTATGACACCTGACAAATGTACATTTCTTATTGTCTTACAGGCTGGATGGGTGAAAGGGTAAATGGTTGGATGGATGAGTGAATGGATGGGTGGGTGGAAGAGTGGATGGATGAGTGAAAGGATGCTTGGGTGAAATGGTACACGGTTGGATGGATGAGTGAGTGAATGGATGGATGAAGGGATGGATGACTGAAAGGATGGATGGAAAGATAGACGATGGATAGGTTTTCAAATAGTTGAAAAGGTTTGGATATGGATGGGCACACAGATGGAAGGACAGAATGAATGGTGAAAGACTGCATGATGGATAAAAGAATTAATAGATGACCATGTACATTTGGAATGGTGGATATCAGGGGTTTGATGGAAGGATGAATGGTTAGATCATTGGACAAGAGAGCTCTTCTGGGGATGGTTGTGATCAGTGGCGTCACAAGGGGGGTGCGGGAGGTGCGGGCCGCACCGGGTGTCACCAGCAGAGGGCTGACACCAAAATGAACTCCTCGCTATTTATTTACTGTTCATGTAACACCGTCCGTATTGTCCCATGCTGTTTATAGTGCAGGGAAATGGACGGATGCCAGAATCTTCCTTTTCCCAGTTCGGCGAGTGCAGCGGCTTTGTCGGGAGGAGCTTGAGTATAAAATGAGCTCTAGAGTGAGTATTAAAAAAAGGCTCCGAGGACCGATACTCAGCACATTGAAGCGGGGTAGGAGCGGGGTAGGCGCAAATTTGCGTGCACAAATTCAAAGCGCATTTCATGAGTTTATTTCAGTCACTTTGAGAAGAGCCAAAAACTGTGGGAGAAACCATGGGGGAGGGGAGAAGGCGACGAGGAAAGGGTTAAAAGAGCAGCAGGCAGGGGAGGGAGGTGGAGGGGGTGGATGGTGCAAGCAGAGAAGGAGATGATGCAGGCTGAGAGGGAGACGGTGCAGCCAAAGGGAGAGATGGTGCAGGCAGAGGGAGAGATGGTGCAGGCAGAGGGAGAGATGGTGCAGGCGGAGGGAGAGATGGTGCAGGCGGAGGGAGAGATGGTGCGGACAGTGGGAGAGATGGGAGCCATCCAATTCAACAGATCTCCCTGCCTTGCATTTGTCCTGCTCACACCTGTCATGATGTCACTTCCTGTCGTGATGTCACTTCCTGTCATGATGTCACTTCCTGTCGTGATGTCACTTCCTGTGACCACGCCTAACTTGGAGAGTCCCCCCACTTCTTTTTTTAGGACTTGTGCCCTGCTTTTGATTTTTGGAGCACTAGCAATCATGTCGTAATATCACCCACCTGTGATCAAGGCTTTAAAAGCTGAAACACGTAGGGTTTGATTTGCAGAGTTGAATAAAATATCTGGAGCAGTTTCTAAACAGCCTCAGCAAACTTTCTTTTTTGCATGTTTATGATGGAGTTCTCCATCTCAATTGCTGCCAAGCTGCCCTGCAGGGTTGGAGGCCCCATTATGGAGCTATTTGGTTTTCCGTGATGCAGACTTTTGGGGGCATCACCCGCTCTCCCAACACCAGACCTGTGGAGTGCCTTGGTATTTCTGGTGCGAGTGGAGTGAAAGGGAGAAAAGAAAAGCTACACTTTTCTTGGACAGTTTTGAAACCAGGCATTTCGCTTTTACTGAGCTGAAAATACGGGACATTTTTGCTTTTAATAACTGCATTCCAAGATTGAAGTAACAGTGCACTACAGAAAAGGAGGCTATTACTGTCAACAAATATACACTATGTGTGTGTGCAACTTACCAACAACAGAGGTGCATCTTGGAACTGGTAGTGCTACGACTAACAGTCACATTTTTTTATTTTTGGAGCACTTGCAATCACGTTATAATGTCACCCACCAGTGATCAAGGCTTATAAAAGCTGAAACGCGTAGTGTTTGATTTGCAGAGTTGAATACAATATCTGGAACAGTTTCTAGACCGGGCTCTGCAAACTTTCTTTGTTGCATATACATGACAAAGGCTTTTCGCTCAAACGCGTTGTTTGTTTGCACAATAAACCATTGTGCATACAGAAAAGCTCCATCCTTAGGTGACATTTTAACACATAGTTACTTTGAAAAACCAAATCCAAAAAATATTGCTGGGAATTGGTTGAGAACAAGTGGTTTTTACAAGTGCAATAAATGTAAGGCCTATAGGTATGGTGGCAATCATCATGACGTGGTGACCCGCACAGGAGAGAAAAGAAAAATCCGAGAAAGAATCTCTTGTGAAACAACACATGTGGTCTACGTCCTTGAATGCCAGTGCGGAAAGAAATACATTCGCACTGGCAACTTGTAATTTTGTAATTTTGCAGTAACAGCAATTTAAAGGAGGTACATTAAGACATTTTTTCTTAGTGAAGAAACATACATTTATAGATGTCATACAATGATGAAAACATACATTTATAGAGATCAAACAATGACAAAAATTCGCAATTGATCCATTCACAGACCCTATCATGGGGACCATACAGTTTCAATAACACTATGCCCTGTGGCCCGTTTAATTGAGGTGAGAAGAGGTGACACCTTAAATGAATTTGACCGGATGAGAAACCAAAATAAAGTATACTAATAGCAGGTCGATCAAAGCTAACTAAAGAAAATAAACTTATAAGTTAGAACAATAGCTTAATTGTCCTTCCCTGCCTATTTATATTAACTGATAACCAACCAGACCTAAATAAAGCAAAAAGAGATTAAAGAATTAAGACTGACCAGTTAGAACACAAGATATTGACCTGAGAGGTAAATACCATATTGTAACTTAAAGCGATCCTAATTGGAGGAACTGAACATGATTATACAGAGCGAACAGATATTTAAATTTAAAATGTATGAAGGTAACAATCAGTTGTGCAATGCTTCATTAGTGAGAAAAACTATACATACAAGGGTCAAGAATCGCAGGATAAGAATACAAGACAATAAGAACCATCGAAAGAATTAGATGTAGTCTAATTAAAGGAACAGTAATGTTAGAGGTTAACACCATACCTCAGCTTTAGGAGATGTCTCTGGGAACTGGTACAAAGGTTGTATCTCCATAGGGAGGCGTATATAATAGAGCATGTATGGTGCAGTAATCATTTTTTTATGTTTTTCAATGCTTGTACACGCAATAACTCTCTGCTTGTGATTGATGGGAATCCTGTTACGTATGTATCTATTTATCTTGATTTATCTTGTTATGATTACCCTTCTCTACATCTAGTTTGATGTCAAACAGGAGTTTAATCACAAAGATATACAAATCTTGTTTAGTATGTATTTATGTATCGATTTATTTGGATGGATGAAAAATATTAATATGTGACTTTATGTTTAACAGCCCTGATGAAGAGCAACTGTGCGTGAAACAAGTGTTGGCTGTATTGCTGTATTAAATGACTAATCACAAGAAAGAATAAAAGAAATCTACAAAGCAATAAAGCAAGAACGTAATTGTGCATCAGTTTCTCAGAACAATGATGTTTTTATACACCCACACATATATATATATATATATATATATATATATATATATATATATATATATATATATATATATATATATATATATATATATATATATATATATATATATATATATATATATATATATATATATAGATTGATAGATATATGTAGATATATTTATACATATTGGCTGGAAAAAAACAAAGGTTACAGGTACATTATAGTTAGGTTCTGATTTCACTCATTTAAAACCATTGAAATTCAGCAGTAGTAGTTACCTGAGCTAACTGTAACTTTCACCCGCATTGCACTGCTTATGACCTCCCATATTACATCACTCACAACATGGTCAGTGACATCACTGATGACATCACTGATGCCATCTCAAATGACATCACTGATGATGTCATCCAGTTACTGTGTGGGTGATACAATTTCTAATATGTCATCTGACTGGCTGTGAGACTGGCTGAATCTGTGTGTGGCATGTCTGAGTGGCTGTATGGGTGTGCGAGTGGCTGCATGGACGAATAAGTGGGTGTGTGAGTAGTTGTATGGGTGAGTGAGTGGCTGTGTGAGTGGCTGAATTGGTGAATGAGTGGACATGTGAGTGGTAGTATGGGTGGATGAGTGACTGTAAGTGGCTGTATGCGTGGATGAGTGGGTGTGGGAGTGGCTGTATGGGAGACTAAGTGACTGTGTGAGTTGCTCTATTGGTGGGTGAGTAGGTGTGTGGCTGAGTGGCTCTATGAATTACTGAGTGGCTCTGTGAATGACTCTGTTGGTGAGTGACTAGGATTGTAAGTGGGTATATGCGTGAGTACATGACTGTTTGAGTTGGTGTATGGGTAAGTGAGTAGGTGTGTAAGTGGCTGTGTTGCACAGTAAGTGTTTGTGTGAGCGTCTGTATTGGTGAGTGAGGGTGTGTGTGAGTTTTTGAATGGATGTGTCAATGGGTTTGTGAATGATTGCGTGGGTGAGTGAATGGGGGCATGATTGGCTGTATGGGTGAGTGAGTAGTTCTGTTTCTAGCTGTATGGTTGAATGAGTGGCTGTGTAACTGGTTCCATGAATATCTAAGGAGGTGTGTGAGTGGTTGTGTGAATATGTGTATGAGTGGTTGTATGGGTGTGTGAATGGTTCTGTGGATGATGTCATCAGTGATGTCATTTGAGATGTCATGGGGGATGTCATAAGCGATGTCACTGACCATGTAATGAGAGATGTAATATGTGAGGTCATAAGCAGTGAATTGTTGAGGCATACGTTATATTTAGCTTAGGTAACTATAACTACTGAAATTCAAAGGTTTTATATGAGTGAAATCTGAGCATAACTATAAAGTTCCTGTAACCTTTGTTTTTTTCTGTGAATTTGTAAGGTTTTTTAAATTCGATTTCCTAACTATAATGTCTCTGTTACCTTTGTATTTTTCTGTGAATTTGTACGTTTTTTTTAAATTTTGTTTTGTTTCCTAACTATTACGTCCCAGTAACTTTTGGTTTTTTTTAGTGAATTTCGATGTGTTTTTAAATTTTATATCCTAACTGTAAACTCTAGCTTGTCAGAGTGGGTGTGTGAGTGGCTGTAAAGGTTGGTGAGTGGGTGTGTGAGTGGCTGCATGGGCCTGTGACTAGGGGTGTCAGTGGTTCTGTGGGTGTGTGAGTGGGTGTGTGAATAACTGTTTGGGTGTATGAGCAGATTTGTGAGTGGCCGTATTGGTTTGTGAGTCGGTGTGTGAGTGGCTCTATAGGTCCATGAGTGGGTGTGCCAGTAGCTGTGTGGGTCTGTGAATGGGTTTTTGAGTGTCTGTATGGGTCTGTGAGTGAGTGTTTTAACGATTCTATGGGTCTGTACAGTAGGTGAAGAAAGGGGTTGGGGCCTCCGACAAGCTCTCAACAATACTGCTGTGAGGTACTTACTGGTGATAACAGGAGGGATTCTTGGCCTCAATGACCCTCAGCATCCAAGGGGACTTCACCCCCCAACCAGTAGTGCACCAGGAGTGCATTTGCAGACTGGTGGAGAATGGGGGTGAGGAGTCAGACAAGCTCTCAGCAATCCCACTGTGTGGGACTTAGTGGGGGTAACAGGAAGGGTTCTCAGCCCCCTAACGACCTTCAGCAGCCAAGGGGACTTCATCCCCCAACCATTTTTGCACCAGGAGTTGTGCTTGCAGAGTGGTGGATAAAATAGGAGCGGGACCTTTGATGAGTAATTCTAATGTGTGGGACTTACCAGTGGTAATAGGAGGGGTTCTTGGCCCCCAATGATCCTCAGCATCCAAGAGCACTCCATCCCCTACCAGGTGTTCACCATCTCAGAGAGGAGGAAAAAAGAGGTGGGGCCTCCGACAAGCTCTCCGCAATTCCACAGTATGGGACTTACTGATGGTAACGGGATGGGTACTCAGCTCCAAACAACACTCAGCATCCAACCGGACTCCATTCTCCAATGAGTGGTTGAGAAAGGGGTCAGGCCTCCGATGAGCGGCGGCTGGATTCGCAATTCCACAGCAGACCCACACTGGGTTGCACTGAGTATTGCGGGGATCTGCAGATTCCCATGCGTTGAGAAAAAAACAATATAAGATAATGTATCAGCCTTTTTAGGTCCCTCTGGAACCCCCTTACAAACCCATGGTGTGAGGGTACCTCTACCCTGACCCCTTTATTCACTTTGCACAAAACATTTCAGCCTTGTGGACCGTTCATCCATCCCACGTGATCTCTTCACCTTTTGTATCGCCCGTAATAATCTACTGGACATATTTCAAGTTATCTTTCAAATAATCTCCAATCATTTCCCTCATTTAACAAGCAATTATATATCCGTTCTATGCATCTAAAATCCTCCCTGAAATTATCCAACATTTACAATTGTAGCCCTGAAGAATTCTGCTGCAACAATGTTAGCTTAGAAGAAACACATTTGGAAAGGGAAAAGTCGAAAAGCAGATGTGGATTAAAGAACAAACTGTTGATACCACAAACTCAACCTTGATTCATTGAGTGCTCAGAGACTATTTTTCTTACTTGCACAGTTCTTGATATTCACTTAGCTGACAAGAAATACGCCATATTCTTCAGTGCAAGAATATTTATATGTAAAGTGTATAAATGTAAATTATACATTACATACATTACATGTAAATTACATTTATATGTAAATTATGTTTATTTATATATAGATGTACATTTATATGTAAAGTGAACCATCCACATGACGATTAGATGCTCATATGAGATTTTCTGCATAAAAGATAGTCAGTGAAAACCTTCAAAAAGTATATTTTATTCTTATCTTGAACTCTGTTAGCATGCACTGAGGGCCTCATGTAGGCTGTACAGTGGAAGTACTGCTGTAAATTAGTGGTGCGCCTTCCCAGCAAATTTGCCACTACCCACGCCCATTACCTTGTCAACCTATTTCTCAAACCAATACTTACTCTATGAGGTGTTTTACCTTTACTCTGGCACTATGTGACCTAGTTAAAACCAATAAAAAAGTAAAACCAAAACATCCCGTCCCTCCTTTGTGCCCCTCCCACCAATATGGTACTAAGGAGGTCGAAGCACACCACACTTCCTGCATATGTGCCAGAAGTAATTACATACTTGTCACAAAAAGGGGTTGCAAAATATGAACTGGGTTTTGTGATAAGCATTTTATTTTGGGAACCAACCTATGTACCAATAGGTTCGTTAATAAAACAAGAAATACAGGGGATGCAGAAGGTCCTGCCTAATTAATATTCATTAGTTAGCGCCAAGTGTTTGGATGCAGTGACAGGGATGGTGGCCTGTAAGATGCAGCATACTGCCCCCCCCCCCCCCTTCAGTGCATTTCAAATTTGTTTTGATTTTAAATCAGCCCAATTTCCTCGAAGAAAATGGGGCCTCATTAACAAGAAAGTTTTCCATTTTGAAAGAAATCAGAGAGAGCTCTCTGTTGTTCCCTAGACCACTGCCTACATCCCCGCATTTCCACGGTGATACTCAAAGTGAAAAGAGTCCAAAGGAAGGGACACCTTCCACTTTGCAAATAAGTTACCATCCCATGTTTGGAGCTGTTAACTGATCGATTGTTTGCAGCCAACCCACTGATACATAGTTTACCAATTCTCATTTTCGATGGGATGCCCCTTACAACCTCTTCCAAATTACATTTCGCTAATAATTACAAAACTAATTTTGTGACTCAGAAAAACGTATCCAAATCGCAAAATAAGTTCGATACATATGCAAAAGAGGTTTTGCAAACGCAAACAGTGTTTTACTGAATTGGACGATAAAATAGCAAAATGCTTAGG
Source organism: Lissotriton vulgaris (assembly GCF_964263255.1). Taxonomy (NCBI): domain Eukaryota; kingdom Metazoa; phylum Chordata; class Amphibia; order Caudata; family Salamandridae; genus Lissotriton; species Lissotriton vulgaris. The sequence goes on along the minus strand of NC_141697.1, from coordinate 289,625,060 downwards.
CACTTCTGTCTAATGATCTTTTTAGCAAAAGAGGATTGTGATCATTTGTGAATAGTTGTTCTAATATAGACTTCTAACCACAGATTCCTCACCGTCGGATATTCACCAGGCATCAGATTAGATCTGAAACTCTTGAGCTGGTTCTTGGCAAGCCAGTTTGTGGCCTAGTTGGGCACTGTTTGCATTGGAAGTGACATAGCGGTGCCTATATAGGCACCACCTCGGTGTGCTAACATCAGTTCCTTGAGTTCCGCACCAAAAGCGTGGTTATGGACAGCTATCTCAGTCATTTTTTGAACAACTTTTTTTGACTTTTTGTTGACTATTTTTAAGCTATTTATCTCAGTGCGCTAGGTCATCATGTCCCCTGTAAAATCTTCAGAGTTCAAGCCTTGTGAATACTCTCACAGTCTGTGTCTGACCCCCACTTGGTATGTCTCTCATGCCTGGGTTCAGAACACGACCCCAAGGTCTCCATCGAGTGCAAGTGAATACACCAACGGTATTATTATTATTATTATTATTATTATTATTAAAAAGGATTTGGTACCGCGCACATACACCAATTGGTTTCTTGGCGCTCAAGACCGGGTGGGAGGAGAACATTCAGGGGCCGGGCAGCTAGCCATGCGCCAAACGGAACAGGTACGTTTTTAGAGAGTTCCGAAAGCAACGATAGTCGGTAGACAGACGAATGGCAAGAGGGAGGGAATTCCAGTTAGCCGGAGCAAGGAAGGAGAAGCAAGCTCCTCCATGTTTCTTGCGGTTAAACCTAGGGGTGATCAGGAGGTTGTGAGCCGAGGATCTGAGGTGACGGGAAGGGACATAGGCAAGTAAACAGGAAGAAATAAAGGCAGGAGCGCATGAAAACAGGGATTTGAAAATGATGCAGGCCATTTTAAAAACACACCGCTGTGCAACTGGGAGCCAGTGTAAAGTTTTCAGCAAAGGGGTAACATGCTGATGTTTAGGCTGCCGAAAAATTAGTCTGGCTGCCTGATTCTGGACCAGTTGAAGTCGGGAAAGATGGCAGGCAGGGACCCCCACGTATAGACAGTTGGCATAATCTAGACGTGAGGTGATGAGGGCCAGGATGACAAGAATAAGGGCCTCTTGAGATAGAAACCTGCGAATCTTCCCGATTCGGCGGAGGTGGAAAAAACAAGCCGAAGTGACGGTGTTAATGTGAGGCCGCATTGAGAGGTCACTAGAAATAGTGACCCCCAAGCTCTTCACTGTGTTCACTGGACAAGGAGGGGAACCCAAAGCTACAGGCCAGAAGTTGGGAGACCAGGGAGTAAGAGGACCACCGGTCACCACCAGCTCCGTTTTACTGGGGTTGAGCTTAAGTTGACTAAGGTTCATCCACTCATAGATGAAGAGCATGGCATTTTGAAAATTAGAACAGGAGGAGGGAGAAGAATTGAGAGGAAAAATAAGCTGCAGATCATCTGCATAGTTAAAAGCAATAAGTGAAAACTGACGAAGGGAAACAAGAAGGGGCTGCATATAAAGATTGAACAGAAGTGGGGATAAAGCAGAACCCTGGGGGACACCACAGGAAAGAGAGGATAGAGGGGCAGAAAAGCAAGAAAGCCGGACAGATTGAAAACGAGAATGAAGAAAAGATACCACCCATGACAGGGCCAAGCCAGAAATGCCAGCGTTTCTGACACGGTCGACCAAGATACCATGGTCGACCGTGTCGAAAGCGGCTGAGAGGTCTAAGAGTACAAGGGCCTGGGACAGATTCCTGTCAGCTCCCTGTTTCAGTGTGTCCATGACTGCCACCACAACTGCCTCAGTGGAGTGGGCGGGTCTAAACCCAGCCTGTCGGTCGTCGAGGAAATGAGTTTCCTCGATAAAGGCACTGAGGCAGCGGGTGACATAGGTCTTCAAGACCTTTCCTAAGTAAGGGAGGAGGGAGATGGGGCGGTAGTTGGCTAACGTGGAGGGGTCAAGGCCCGTTTTTTTTAAAATGGGAACCACCACAGCGCTTTTAAAAGCATTAGGGACAGAGCCTGACAGAAGAGATTGATTTAAGAGATCAAGAGGGGGACCGGGGCAAGCCGCGAAAGCAGCTCTTAAGATGGACGTGGGACAGCAATCGTTAGGCGAGCCAGAGCTCACCGTCTGAAGCAACAGTGATTCAGAAGCGGGCGTTGAAGCTCCTGGTGATGCAGCAGAAGAAGACGCCACACTTCTCCTGGTTCCATTCTCCTGGAAGATCTCAGGCCATTCCAGGAGCCGTTTCAGTGGATGATTATCTTCCCTCTCCAAGACCTTCTCATCAAAGTCAGATAAATCCAAAAAGCACAAGAAGAAAAAGAAGTTGAAGGGTTCTTCGACTTCACCTTCTCAACATCGTACTTCTGGCCCCACTTCTGCACTCTATCATTGGAGCCAGTGTCAGGATCTGCCCTGCACTATCCAAAGTTACCTGGTGATGGAGCAATGCCCTCCCAACTAACCATGGGCAAATTTTGCGGATTTGCGAACTCGCAATCCGCAAAATCCGCGAATTCTTGCGAATTTGCGGATTTTTTTTTGTGTGTTCGCAAGGATTTCTGCCAGTTCGCGAGGGTTTCGTACCAGTTCGCAATTGCAAACTTACATTTCGGCGCGCAACGGTCGCGATTATGTTGTTTCTACGTCTGGTTCATCATCACAGTTTCCCAGCACCCTCTGTTTCACCACTGCAACCCTCTGTTACATCAATGCCATCCTCTGGTTCATCATTACTGTAGATTATGGGGGGGGGAAGCAAGCACACCAGCCCTGCTTCAACTGAGATAAATTAATTTGGGGTTAGTTTATTAATGTGTCACTGTTTTAAAATTCCAGTCTGGCACCTGCTTCCTTATCTGTAATTTTGCTTTCTGTTGCAGTGCATTTTTTTTCCCCAGGACCTTTGTGGCCTACTTGTAGCTATTCTATGAGCCTGCTGTGAGGGTCAGAGCAGGGTCATACAATTGTTGCAACTAGCAACTGAATTCTGGAGGGGCCCCAGTCAGGAAGCACTACAGGGAATTGTTACTAATGATGAGTTTGAACTCTTGCCCCTGCCGAGTGCTTTCAGTTTTGAAAAACTCGTTTTTCTGCAATTTCGGGGAGTTCGCGGGGCGCGAACACGCGCGAGATCGGATTCGGAAGCCGCAAATTCGTGCGAATATGCAATTTGTTTTTTTTGCGGCGTGTTAGTTGGCAAGGTTTTGTGCGTTTTTGCGAGCCGCTCGTAGCGCAAGGCGCGAAGTTACCCTCGCGGTCGTTCAAGGGCGCAGCCATCTTGTTTGCCTGACGTATTTCCGTTTCCGGGCGCGAAGTGTAATCTCGCAAAGTCTGCAGCTTGCCAGTACAGTTTTGCGCGTGTTCGCAAGGAAAATCTCTCGCGAACTTACCCGCGCAGTCGTGAACGGGCGCGGCCATCTTGTTTCTCATTCATTGCTATGGTTCTGGGCATGGTCTTTGTATCCTCTGTCAATCTCTGCCATCCTTTGCTTGTTTGAAGTTTTTTTTAATCTATTTTACTTATTATCTATCCCTCTATTTTTCTAGCCCTATATTTTTGTGTTTACTGCTACTTTTGGTTAATTTTAAACTACTTTTGTAAACTCTTTTCTTTTCTTCTCTTCCCTATTCTATTTTCTTTATTCCTTTCCGCCCAGACCATGGTGAAGGGAGCCGGGAAGCATCCTGAGAAGGGGAAGGGTCCCGCACCCCGTGTCCGGCTCCCGTGCGGGCGTTTGAGGGGGGAGCTAGTGATGCCACGGGAGATCTTTACCCCGGAGGAGGTAGGCCAACTCGTTTTTTATGTTCAGCGCCGCCTCCCCAGGACCATCATGGGAGGCGGCAAGATCAGTGCCGGGTACGGGGCCCGGGAGCGCCGGAAGCGGTGGGAGAAGGTGTGCCAGGCCATTTACCACCACTCTCGGGTCTGGCGCACCTACAACCAGGCCACCCACCGCTGGACGGATGTCCTGACCCGTGAGCGAAATCTGCTCGACCTCCTTGGCCTTGAGATCCCCATGCTTGGTGAGTAGTAGTAGCTATTTCTTTACTACTATGTTTTCTCCTGCTGTGTTATTATATTGCAAATTTTTGTTTTTTACCAAGAGCAATAATGCTGCTCATTACATTGTAGGTAAATTATATTTCAAAATCTTCTGTGCATTTCAGATACACTGCTCTCCTTCTTCTCAGTAGTGTTGCTACTATGCTTATTTGTTTTAGATTTTGTGTTCATTTCATTGGCCTGTGAAATTATGAATGAGTGTAGTTTAACGAACTGCGTAATGCTACACACTAAGGTTCAGATTTTTAATTACCGGCGCATCCCTGCAAAGTAGCAGGGATGCGCCAGTAATTGTGCGTCACGCCACCATCACCCATGGTGCGCCGTATTTACAATGCGGCGCACCATGGGCCCAAAACGTCACCAAAGCGTTACGCATCTGTGCCGTAAAGGCGGCGCATTGCTGGAGTTGCGTCGCAACGATGGTGCAGCTCCATCAATGCTCTGGGGTGCCATATCTCCCCAATGCTGCGTCAAGCCGTACGTGTGCTTCAAGCAGGCGCAGGGTTTGAGTCACGCATCATTGTCCTCAAAGTGACTGATTGAAATCTTGTAGATTTCCCTCAGCCACTTTTAGGATGCGTTCCTGCGCAGGAACGCCCTCCCTTGTGCCGGAACGCCCCCTATTGGCGCAGGGCTTTACAACGTGATGCATCTCCCATATGCGTCACGTTGTTAATATACGCCGCACCATTGCGCCTCTTTTGTGCTGTCGCTGCGTCACAAAAGTCACGCAACAATGGAGCAAAAGAGCCGCAAGGGGCTTCTAAATCAGCCCCTACAGACTCAAGTCCAGTCCTTTCTTTGTACACATGGCGATAAGAAGAAATAGTGGTGGTTGATTAATAGTTTGAGTATTTTAATGACTGGTTAATGTAGTAGGAAACTTTAGTGTTGTCGCTGATCTTCAATCACGATGGACTTTGGCTGTCACTTTGCGTGCTGCGGACTGCTGCCTGCCAATCCTAGGCAAACCTTTTTAGTACTTTGTTTAGTGAGTTACATAGGGTAGTTTCCAATTCGACAGTCCGCAAATCAAGCAATACTAAAGTAATGACGTAGTCGACCACATGAGATTGGTCAATAATATATCCTGTGGAGTCATTCCCTATTTGCTATTTCGCAAAAATATTTTGTTAGTTCTTTTGAAATGTTTGATTTGGTTGAGAAATATCATCCATGTTTTCTGTTTTTCTTTCTTTCATGTTGTACATCAGCTTCCCCCAGGGGCAAGAGGAGGACACAGGAGGAGGAGGAGGAGGGTGCTGTTGACGATGCAGGGCAGGACCGGGCAGGCGAGGGCTCCATGCTGGCCCCAGTAAGTTTTAATTTTAATATAGAGTACTTATTTTTTCCTCATTCGATTTTTTCTAAATCGTCTTTGATCTTCTTGTAGACAGGATCTAAATTCTTATCCTGCCTCGACTATGACTCCGTGTGGTATTACTAGATTATTCTTATTAGTCTGTCTGTGTAGCTAACTAAGATTGCACATTTGGCATTTCCATTGGACTCCCATTCTAGTCAGCAATAGCTCTATGCACTGAGTGCAGTCCTCTGGGATTGTCCATAATGTCTTTTCAAGTATTCTAAATGTTTATGCTTTGACCATTGCCAACAATAAAAAGGTGAATGACCACCAAGAAAGAATAAGATACTACTTTACTTTTGGTTTGGATAGGAGGACAATCCATTCTACTACTGTTGCAGGGACAAATCTGCACAAACAGAACTATGGACACTAAATAGTGCATTGCTTAGCTTATCAATTATAATAGGTGCTGTTAGACTTTCCACATACCTCAGTGATAACAGACTTTGTAGTTGAACCCCCAATCTCCTTACTGACTAGATAGTGTGGCAGAGTCATTTAGCTCCCAAAGTCACCGATGGCAGAGGCACGGACTCATGCTTGCAAAAATTCCAAAACCTTTAGATCATCCACTCTAGTCTGGAGGACCAAAAACCACAGAGTCTATTTAAGTTTAAAAGCTTTATTAAAAGTAAACACATTTATTAAAATCAAGTTTGTCATAAAAGTGAACGTGTAACTGAAAATGGAAAAGTGCTTAGTGCTGACGATTAATTGGACACATTTCTTGTGGTCGAGCCGAGCTCTCACCTGGTTTGAACTTAATCCTGCTCGTGTTCTTAGAAGTCAAGCTTCTGTCTGTTAGGAGAAAAAGTGGTGCGTGTTAAAAAGTAAAAAGCAAACATTCATCAGTTGTGCCAAAAAGTGCAGCAAGACAACAGCCTTCCCTGGAAAAAGGGACATTTTTACTCTAGAGTACACAGTCATAAATTATTAAATTGTATACTGTTTTTTTCACATTTCTTTCTTCCTCCTAGACCAAATATTATATAGTAGTGAGTGGTGTATTCTAACATTATTAAATGTACTTTGTAGGTGGAACATCTGGAGACGGGGCCAGCGCGGAGGTGGTGGTGGCATTGGACGAGGAGGACAACTCTGGGGAGGAGGCGGTGCAAGTGCAGGACAAGGACATGCCTGTGAGGGTTCACACGGTGGTGGCGGGCAGAGGTAAGCTATACATTCCTTAGTCATTGAGATTGAAGACTGCAGAGTGTGCTTTCTGCACGGGTGTATTATAAATAAACCAGGTAGTAGCCTCCTCTAAATGTACTTCGACTTAGCTGTGAGGTTTTTGGCGAGAAGAATCCCAATCAGATCTGAGGTGAACTTGATGGATGGGATGAACGAAAAGCGAAAGAAGGGTGTAAGTAAGTGTGGAAGCACGAGAAATGTAATGATGACTGGCAAAGAAGAATGATATGTGTTTGCTTGGTCCCCGAGGTGGCTGGGAATGAAAGAAAATGGTATGGTGCATGGCTGGGTGAATGATGAAGCAAGGATGGGTGGAAGGAGAACAGCCTGGGTGGGTGAGACAGAAAGTGTATGTGTGCATATACTTTGAATGGATGGATGCCTGGATCATTCATGGTACTATCTGACTCTTAGGTAGCATATGTGTATCTAGAGAGAGTAGACAGTCACTGGATGAACTAAGTGTTACTTTGAAGAGCATGTAACACCGCACCCGCACGTCCGTTCCAGTGTAGGAAAGGCAAGGAAAAGAAGTTGTAACGTTGTCCAAATACTACCATGAATAGTAGCAGTAGTTTGTATTGCAACTGCAAGCACAGCATATATCCGGTTATTACGGTGGACACTCCCTACCTCTCTTAATAACTTTAGTTTAGTAGTAGTACGTCATTCATGTGTGGGGGTATCACTGTTCACTCAATAATAAGCAAAGCACCTAAAGTCATCCCATATGTCATCAAATACATCCCATGTGAAGTGATAGATAATCAGATAATTTAGCTTCTTCATTTTCCTTTTCTAATACTCATTTGCACTGTAGGGTGAAAGCTAAATTAATTAAGCAGTAGCCCTTTTAACAGAGTATTCTCAGTGCCACCCGTAATAGAAAAGTAAGAGCTTCACCACCTGCATGTACTGGACCGGTACAGTAACGCAAGTCTGTCTCACCATGGTGTGCGTCTGTTTTAAGATAACGTACCAATTTTCCTAAACAAGAGAGAAGAAGAAGAATAAGAGTGGTGTACTGTCATAGTCGACTGTAATGGAAGTCCATAGTGCTCGTAGAATTTGTTCCTGAAACTCCCACTAATGTTAGAGCAAGGATGAAGAAGTCGGAGGTTACATAGATACTGTCCTCAATAGTTATGTACTGTGCTTTCAATTTGCTACTTGTACTGTGACAACTTTCTGCTCAATCATTTTGTGTTAATCTTAAGGAGCATTGGTTACAGACTATGTCTTTCTTTTTTCATGTAGTTGCTCCTTCCAAATCCAAGACACCATCAAGGAGGAAGGAGCTGGCTCGAATGGCCCGGCAACGGAGGCTGGATGCCACTGTCACTGAATATCGGAGGCTGGTGGCCCTGGAGGAGGAGGAGACGCAGTCTGGTACAACAACAACGTCCACTGGGACAGCTGCATCCTCCTCCGTGCGGGCTGCCAGCCAGCGCAGTGCTCCAGCGGTACGGAGCAGGGCTACCAAAGCCAAACACCACCGCCGAGCAGCAAAGAAAGCAGCTGCCCCTCACAGGATTTGCAAGGCACACCGGCGCCGCTTATCCCTCAGACTGTCCTACCTGGAGCAGGAGGTCCATAACTATAAGAACTTGGTGGAGGGCCTCCGCTTCGAACTTGCCACCCTCCGCAAGGAGCATGATGCCCTGGCTGCTAATTCCAACAGCACCCTGCCATAGTGTCCCTTGCCCCTTTTTTAGAGACTTTTGGGGGGGTGGGAATTGGCAGTTGGGATTTTTGGGGACTTTTGAAGGACAATCGTTGGGGTTAGGGAGGGTCTTGCGGGAGATTCTTTTGTGAGGGCTATAAAAATATACTTTTTGAAACTTTATCTGACCATACCTGTTTTTACTGCTTTTGAGTCTGGTGGGTGGGGGTTTAACAGTAAGTTTGTTTTCCTGAATAGTCCTAGGACTTTAGTAGTACTACCGTCAATCCAATCTCTCGTCTCTCCTAATACTCCATTATACTACCTCCAACCAAACGCCTATCTTACCTGTAATTTCTGTTTGCAAGTAGGGCAAGGCCCAGGGCTGGCTCCACGGGAAACAGCGAATAAGGTTGGCAATCCTGGGCGGATAAAATTTCCTCATAGCGATGGTACTAGTGGTGTGACACAGTGGCAGTTGCATGCCTATGAAAAAAAAGAAAATGAAATCTGGTTTGTCCTCCTGAGCAATACAACGGTACAATTGAGAATATAGCAGGTGACAGAAGTACACTAGAACAGTGCCACATTGTAGCCTAAGACATGTTAAAGTATAACTAATTCGGTTGAAGTTCTTTGACATTAGCCATGGGTCTTTGTCAAGCAGAGTAAGAATATATCCTCGGATTTCTTCACCAGCCTGTTGCTATCACCTTATCCTCCCCAGCAAGTGTGTGGATTTATTGCTGTAATTTAGTCACACATCAATGAAAACCACACAGCCCGGGGGAAGAGGGTTAGGGTTTGAAAAATGGATGGGTACGGGGGTTTTTGGGAAAGGCTTTGGGAGACAAGAAAAAATAGCACAGCATGGACAAACAATTGTGAACATAAACAAATCTTTGGGTACAAACCTATCCATCAATCTTTGAAAGTGCATGCACTACTGCATGCATGTCAGTGAAAAGTAAGTAGTACTTTCGACAACTGTGGAAGAAAGAATGCGACAGTACAGGGCATGTGTGGAATTATTGATAACTATATTCAACATAAGGTCTCTGTTGCCAGATACCTGAGAGCCTTGCTGGTCACTATAAATCCATTCACAACACTCAATGGGGTTGGTCTGGAAGGTATAGTAGATAGAAAAGGAGAAATTGCTCTTTTTCTAGGTGTCCCCTCACTCACCAGGGTTGCCCCTTGGTGACATGCTTCATCATTGGGGCCATCCTAGTCCTCTACGGGCTGGGGCGTGCTGCGACTTGCGAATTACGTGGGAGCACTTACAAATGACTATGTGTGGTGCAGATGTGATAGTGGAGTGGACTAAGTGATGTGTTAAGGGATCAATTTAGAAGCAGAGAGAGATCCAAGAAATGCAGTCACAGTCAGAGAAAAAGACAAAGGATACTGTATCTGTATGTTGTTGTAGTTGTCCTGTTGAATTTGGTAAGTAAGTTGCCTGCAGAAAAAAAATCCTCTTATTAGCGGCACTCCTCCATTGCAGCCGACGCTTCGTCCATCGATGTTGGTCACCAGAAGACACCCTGTAAAAAAAGCACAGCATGGACAAACAATTGAACATAAACAAATCTTTGGGTACAAACCTATCCATCAATCTTTGAAAGTGCATGCACTACTGCATGCATGTCAGTGAAAAGTAAGTAGTACTTTCGACAACTGTGGAAGAAAGAATGCGACAGTACAGGGCGTGTGTGGAATTATTGATAACTATATTCAACATAAGGTCTCTGTTGCCAGATACCTGAGAGCCTTGCTGGTCACTATAAATCCATTCACAACACTCAATGGGGTTGGTCTGGAAGGTATAGTAGATAGAAAAGGAGAAATTGCTCTTTTTCTAGGTGTCCCCTCACTCACCAGGGTTGCCCTTTGGTGACATGCTTCATCATTGGGGCCATCCCAGTCCTCTACGGGCTGGGGCGTGCTGCGACTTGCGAATTACGTAGGAGCACTTACAAATGACTATGTGTGGTGCAGATGTGATAGTGGAGTGGACTAAGTGATGTGTTAAGGGATCAATTTAGAAGCAGAGAGAGATCCAAGAAATGCAGTCACAGTCAGAGAAAAAGACAATGGATACTGTATCTGTATGTTGTTGTAGTTGTCCTGTTGAATTTGGTAAGTAAGTTGCCTGCAGAAAAAAAATCCTCTTATTAGCGGCACTCCTCCATTGCAGCTGACGCTTCGTCCATCGATGTTGGTGACCAGAAAACACCCTGTCCACTGCCTGCCTGATGCTGAATTGTGGCTCGCTAATGTGAAGCCTGACTCCATCCTTTTTTCCCCATTGCACAGACTGAAACCCGGCCTGTAATTATTCAACGAAAAACAGGAAGTGATATAATATTACAACACCACTGATAAATAAATATAAGGTATGTAGGCTGTGGAGTGCAAAAAGTCACACTTTGATTTTCCTAGTAGACAGTACAATATTTTTGAAAGTGCGTACTCTGTCAGAGTCACCTTTTGAAGGATAAATAAGTATGGGCAAATTAATGTAGCGGATCTTTCCCCTCAAGCTAGGTGTCCTGTAAACTGTGTTTTAGAACAAAATTAGATCTTCCCAGCAGTGCTCCCACCCAGACCCTTACTAAAGCCAGTCGCAAAAATGTAGAAAACCCCCAAACAAATCTAAAAAAACTAGGCCTAGCAGAAAACTGGTGACAAAACGTACTTTGAAAGTAAAAGTAGGCCCAAGTACCCCCTTACCCACCGTGGATTGCATTCAAACCACTTGCAAGCAACCAAGCAAAAGTATCCATAGCCAGCATCGCTCCAAGACTCGAAAACCCCCCCACCCAAACACATGCAATAGAAATACTGCTAACCCTAACGAACCCTAAGTTAAGAATAGTGGCAAAGGCTTTCTTTAACTATGCCAAATCCCCCCTTTCCCACCATGGATTTTCTTCAAATGACTTGCAACCAAAATTACACATTCTCACGAGTGCTCTAAGACCCCAGAACTCAGTTGCAAAAATCTAGAACACCCCGAAACACATGCAATCCTGCTGCTAGGGCTAACCCTAACGAACCCTAAGTTACAAAAAGTGCCAAAAGGCTTTTCCGCGAGGATTTTGTCCCAACCACTTCTACCCAGTATTAGACCTTCCCAGGAATGCCTCAAGACCCGCCAACCCACCCGCCAAGAAGCATAACACCCCCAAACAGGCCAAAAGCAAAATCTCATACTTGCAATATTTCTCGGCCTTCGGTCCAAACGCGCTGCGTGCTAGGCCATAAGTCGGGGTTGCCTCCACAGATTTCCTGAAAAGCAAATGCAATCAAGATTAGAGTGTCCCAGCAGTGCTCCCAGACCCCGAAACTCACCCACAAACACCAGGAAGCCCCCCAAACAGGCCCCCGAAAACGCTACATTGAGCAAAATGTCAGAAATAGCAACAAAAAAAATCGACGTGTGTTTTGTCCCAACCACTTTTATCCGGTATTAGAGCTTCCCAGCAATGGCCCCAGAGCCGTCAACCCAGGAGAAAACGAGTAGAAGACCCCCAAACAGGCAAAGAGCAAAAGTACAAAAATGGGGGCTTTGTCATTTTTTTCCAAATTTCCCAAATCACTCCGCGCGCGCTCTGCAGCTAGGCCCTAACTCCCCTCTGCCACCATGGATTTGCTTCAAACCTCTTGCAAAGTAAAGTATATATAGCCAGCAGTGCGCCCAGACCCCGAAACCCACCCACAAACACCAGGAAGCCCCCCAAACAGGCCCCCGAAAACGCTACTTTGAGCAAAATGTCAGAAATAGCAACAACAAAAAATCGGCCTGGATTTTGTCCCAACCACTTCTACCCGGTATTAGACCTTCCCAGGAATGCCCCAAGACCCGCCAACCCACCGGCCAAGAAGCATAACACCCCAAACAGTCCAAAAGCAAAATCTCATACTTGCAATATTTCTCGCCTTCGGTCCAAACGCGTTGCGTAGCTAGGCCATAAGTCGGGGTTGCCACCACGGATTTCCTGAAAAGCAAATGCAATCAAGATTAGAGTGTCCCAGCAGTGCTCCCAGACCCCGAAACTCACCCACAAACACCAGGAAGCCCCCCAAACAGGCCCCCGAAAACGCTACATTGAGCAAAATGTCAGAAATAGCAAAAAAAAAATCGCCCTGGATTTTGTCTTAACCACTTCTACCCGGTATTAGACCTTCCCAGGAATGCCCCAAGACCCGCCAACCCACCGGCCAAGAAGCATAACACCCCAAACAGGCCAAAAGCAAAATCTCATACTTGCAATATTTCTCAGCCTTCGGTCCAAACGCGTTGCGTAGCTAGGCCATAAGTCGGGGTTGCCACCACGGATTTCCTGAAAAGCAAATGCAATCAAGATTAGAGTGTCCCAGCAGTGCTCCCAGACCCCGAAACTCACCCACAAACACCAGGAAGCCCCCCAAACAGGCCCCCGAAAACGCTACATTGAGCAAAATGTCAGAAATAGCAACAAAAAAAATCGCCCTGGATTTTGTCCCAACCACTTCTACCCGGTATTAGACCTTCCCAGGAATGCCCCAAGACCCGCCAACCCACCCGCCAAGAAGCATAACACTCCCAAACAGGCCAAAAGCAAAATCTCATACTTGCAATATTTCTCGGCCTTCGATCCAAACGCGCTGCGTAGCTAGGCCATAAGTCGGGGTTGCCACCACGGATTTCCTGAAAAGCAAATGCAATCAAGATTAGAGTGTCCCAGCAGTGCTCCCAGACCCCGAAACTCACCCACAAACACCAGGAAGCCCCCCAAACAGGCCCCCGAAAACGCTACATTGAGCAAAATGTCAGAAATAGCAAAAAAAAAATCGGCCTGGATTTTGTCCCAACCACTTCTACCCGATATTAGACCTTCCCAGGAATGCCCCAAGACCCGCCAACCCACCCGCCAAGAAGCATAACACCCCCAAACAGGCCAAAAGCAAAATCTCATACTTGCAATATTTCTCGGCCTTCGGTCCAAATGCGCTGCGTAGCTAGGCCATAAGTCGGGGTTGCCACAACGGATTTCCTGAAAAGCAAATGCAATCAAGATTAGAGTGTCCCAGCAGTGCTCCCAGACCCCGAAACTCACCCACAAACACCAAGAAGCCCCCCAAACAGGCCCCCGAAAACGCTACATTGAGCAAAATGTCAGAAATAGCACAAAAGAAATCGGCCTGGATTTTGTCCCAACCACTTCTACCCGGTATTAGACCTTCCCAGGAATGCCCCAAGACCCGCCAACCCACCCGCCAAGAAGCATAACACGCCCAAACAGGCCAAAAGCAAAATCTCATACTTGCAATATTTCTCGGCCTTCGGTCCAAACGCGCTGCCTTGCTAGGCCATAAGTCGGAGTTGCCACCACGGATTTCCTGAAAAGCAAATGCAATCAAGATTATAGTGTCCCAGCAGTGCTCCCAGACCCCGAAACTCACCCACAAACAGACGGAACCCCCCCTAAGAGCACCTCAAAGGCAAGCAAGTCAGCAAAAACACTAAAAAATTTGCGCCTCGGATTTGGCCCAAACCACTTTTATCCGGTCTTAGAGCTTCCCAACAATGGTCCCAGAGCCGTCAACTCACCTGCAAAGAGGTAGAACAACACCCCCACAAGTGCTGAGTCTTTCTTCATTGGGCGTAAACCAGCCCTCTGGTTTGATGGAAATAGGAGTCTGGAGGAGGAGGATAGAGGAGCATGTTCTTCTGAACTTGTGAACCTGAGGAATGCAGACTGCGGCAACTTCAAATCAATTAGCAAACCAGTGAAGACAGTTCTGCTGATGGGCTTGTTTTTGTGATTATCTGATTAAAGTTTGAAATATATTAACTGTGCACAACAAAGAAAGACAGACACACAGGAATAAAAGTGAATAAGGACGAAAAAGAAAGTTATTGATTCGTTGTCTCATTTTCAGGGCTCGGTATCAAGGTCCAGGAATGAGAATAAGGCTTCGTCATCATACTCAGCGAATTCAGGCAGGGTGAACTCAGTGTCACCTGACAGAGTAGAAATTCCCTCATCTATGTTGCTGGCCACCTCGTCGTCATCCGGCGCGCTTTCTCGTACTCTGAAATCTGGTGGTATGAGGTGCTGATTCATCTTGATCATTGTTAACCTCTCCACATTTTTGGGAGAGAGGTAGCTCCGTTTGGGAGTTACAATGCCACCAGCAGCACTGAAAACACGTTCAGAAGACACGCTTGCGAGTGGGCAAGACAAGTAGTTTAAAGCCAGGTTGGTGAGCTGTGGCCACAATTCTTTTTTCCCATGCCAATACGCCAATGGGTCAGAATTAACATAGACCTCTGTTGAGTCATTCAGATAGTCCTTCACCATCGACTCAAGGTCCTCATCAAAGGTTCCTCCACTTTGCTTAGCTGTTGCTGTGCCTCTGACCTTTTGAGAACCAAACCCACGCAGAGCTAGCCAATCCTCTTCAGCCTCCAATGTTTCTGTTGTGTATGGTGCAGATGATCCAGTTGCCGGTGTCTTTAACGGCTGAGAGGTCACTTGTGCCACAGCCACAGGTGCAGAAGTGGATTGTTTTGACTGGGGATGGCCTGCTGATGTACTGCCATTTCCTTCAATTTTCTGCCGTTCTCTTTCAAACCTCTTGGCTGACAAGGCTAGCCAACGTTTGTACTTTGGAACAAGTTCATCATCAAAAGGAAAGAATGCTTGGCCTGCCAGCGCCTTTTTGTAGCGTGGATCCAGAATAGTAGCACAAATGTAATGCTCTTCTGAGTGGATCATTTTAAGACGTTCATCACCTTGTAGGAGCTCTAATAATTTCTCAGCCAGAACAAAAGAGTCTTGGTTTTTTACATCTTTTTCAAACACAGAACACACCTCCTTCAGTTGGTGCTCCAGCATGTACAACAATGGGATAGATTTTCCCAAATTACAGTCCTCCTTGCTGACTGCACGCGTGAAGAACTCAAAAGGACGAAGCATGCGTGTCAGGCTTTGAACTATGTTCCATTGCGCCGCACCCATCCTCAGGTCATCCTGAGCTGTACCCTCTGTTAAGAAATATTGATCGAGTACCGTATACTGCTCATACAGACGCTCAAGCATGTAGAAGGTTGAGTTCCAACGTGTTACCACCTCCTGGATGAGTGCTTTCACTGGCATTTGACGTTGATATAGCAGGCTCCTCAGCTGCTTCCGGGACTTAAAAGAATGGCTGAAATGGTTGCACATTTTTCGGCAGGTGTCCAATACTCTGTACGCTGCACTGCCTTTATTACCCAAGAATTTTTGGACAACCAGGTTTATACAGTGCGCCAAACACGGCACTCTGAAATAGTCACCCAGCCTCATGGCCTTAACTATATTGGCGCCATTGTCCGTGGAAACATAACCAACCTGGCGTTTTTTTGGGGACAGCCAGTTAAGGACCTTTGTGTTAGAGACATCCAAAATGTTTTCTGCTGTGTGACGTTTCTCCAAACCAAACATGGCTAGTGTTGCATGTTTCCGAGCAGCTTTAAAAACAATGTCCGGGTCAACACCTGTGTTTAGCTTTGCTTTAGCCCCTGAAAAAGAGACCCAGTGTGCAGTGATGCACATGTAATCAGCGCCTGCGCCACTGGTCCACATGTCTGTTGTCAGATGTATAGTGTGAACAGCACTCTTCTGCAAAGCTGCCCCAATCACCTTCAGAACATCTTCATGTAGTGCTGGAACCGCAACTCGGGCAAAATAGAACCGGCTAGGAACCTTCCATTTAGGGCAGAGCGCTGCCACTAATTCTAGAAAACCAACCCCTTCTACAAAAGAAAAAGGGAGAAGGTCCAGAGCTAGCATTTTAGCCAGCTTAGTGTTATACAGACGCGTCAGTGGGTGGTTGCGTTCATATTGCGCTTCTGTAAACAACATCTTTTTAATGTTGCCCTGGACCAAGGATTTACGGGATGATGATGATATCTTCGACCCAGTTACGCTCGCTGATGAACTTTTCCGCATTGATGTCTCACTCTCTCCCACACTCTTAGTGTGCCTCACATGGGGTGTGCTGCTGACAGGGGTACTGGGTGTAAGTGAAGTGTTTGAATCGTCTTCTTCCTCCTCGTCATCATCAGATGAAAAATCAACGTTTTCATTACGTGCAATTCGGGCTTCCTTGACCGCCTCTAGGTGCGCAAACCATTGGACAGGGTGCGCTCTCCTAAGATGACCTCTCTGGCCTCCGGTACCATAGTTGGTACCAAACTTACCACGACTAACTCGAAGCTTACACATGCTACAAATGGCTACGTTTTTCATTCTTGGGCAAACACTAAAGAAGTCCCAAACTGGAGACTTGAAATGTCTTTGGGGGCCGGAGGAGGCGGCAATACTGGTGGTGGTGGTCCTGCTGCTAATGCCAGATGAAGTGGAGGATGTGGATTGCCGAACTTCAGTACGTTTTGCACTTTCACCACCACGAATTGAGGTCGAGGTGGATGGAGGTCCCTTCTTGCGAGAAAGAAATATGGAAGCGGTAGGTGTTGGTGTACTAGTTAACTCCAAATCTAATGATTGTTGTGTTTCCATTTCCATTGCCTCCTCGTCGACATCATCATCACGCTCAGCAGCTTCTCGGGATAGGGTCAAAATGTCTCTTTGCTGCATGCCCACTGGGGCTGCAGTGACCTTTATGATGACTGGCTCGTCGTCATCGTGAGAGGCTTCACCAGCAGCAGTATGCGTCACTTCTTGTGCCTCATCACACTCCATAGCTATGAGTTTTTCGACGACCTTCCTTTTACGCTTAGGTATCTTTGTCAGATCACGGTGTGCCTCATTCTCAGGCTGCCGTGGTGGTACCCATTCGTCATCCAGATCATCAGAAGGCGGTGGGCTTGAAGAAGATGTAGACACCAACCTTGATCTTTTCCTTGCTAGGGATGTGGAAGACAATGAATAATCATCAGGAGGAGTGGCTTCCAATGATACCTCGGCTTGATTGTCGATTTCCTGATGTGCCCCTACTTCGGGAGGGACAACTATTGTGGGAACTTGTTGTGACCCTCCATGCACCTCTGCTTGCGCATCTCCTTGCGCTGCCTCTCCTTCCACATGTACTTGAGCTTGTACTACTTGCACATGTTGTTGTTGCGGCTGTGGTTGTTCAACACTTGTCAGATGAGTTACAACAACCTGTGTTGATTCAGGGACATTGCTGCTACTTTCTTGCGATGAGCCAACATCACTGGTCGATGGTGATTGGAGAAGTACACTGACTGCCTCTGAAGCACTCAAGGGCTTTGACTTAAGTTGGCGTGGTGGTGGAGGCACTGAACCCAATGGAGCGGGGGTGCTGCTCCCAGCTTGGTCCCCAGCAGATCCTGCTGCTGCAGGCGTACTTTTTTTTTTGCTCCCAAAAAACGTGGCGGTTGCCACACCAGACTCCTTGGTAACTTGCTTCTTCTGCTCCTTACTAGCAACTTTCTTGCTAGAGGAGCTACGGAGACCTTTTTTTGGGGCCATCTTCTTCAGAGCAGGTCAGACAGCAGGCCGCAGTTGCACGAATTGTAGAGTTGTCTGAGGCCAGACGTGACGTCGCGTGACGTTATGCTGCACACACACACCGCTGCAGGACTTCTTCCTGGCACTGGTGGTTCTCTTGAGTCTTGTGCACCTAAAAACAATGGAAGACAGAGGAACATCAGTTCAGTTATACACCCCAAAAAAATCGAAAAAAAACCCAGAAAAATCAGCACAATCCCATTCCATCCATGCCCTCCATGATGTTTAAGTTCAAGACACCGCACAGAAAGACTAGGCCCATGCAAGACTCAATACCCCTGGTGAAAAGGCCACAAGTACAGCCCCAAAAAACGAAAATCACTGAAAAATCAGCACAATCCCATTCCATCCATGCCCTCCATGATGTTTAAGTTCAAGACACCCCACAGAAAGACTAGGCCCATGCAAGACTCAATACCCCTGGTGAAAAGGCCACAAGTACAGCCCCAAAAAACGAAAATCACTGAAAAATCAGCACAATCCCATTCCATCCATGCCCTCCATGATGTTTAAGTTTAAGACACCCCACAGAAAGACTAGGCCCATGCTAGACTCAAATACCCCTGGTGAAAAGGCCACAAGTACAGCCCCAAAAAACGAAAATCACTGAAAAATCAGCACAATCCCATTCCATCCATGCCCTCCATGCCCTCCATGATGTTTAAATTCAAGACAACCCACAGAAAGACTAGGCCCATGCAAGACTCACTACCCCTGGGCATAAAGGTTGAAAAGTAGGCAAAATGGTTGCAGGCCTAACAACAATGCCTACATTCAAAATGACCACTTGTATCCCAGCACATGGCCAGGGCCTGTAGCAGCACTCAAAATGGCCCCCAGCCACATGGCCTGTCCCTCCCCATGAACACCCCCAAAAATCGAAAAACACTGCAAAATCAGCACAATCCCATTCCATCCATGCCCTCCATGATGTTTAAGTTCAAGACACCCCACAGAAAGACTAGGCCCATGCAAGACTCAATACCCCTGGTGAAAAGGCCACAAGTACAGCCCCAAAAAACGAAAATCACTGAAAAATCAGCACAATCCCATTCCATCCATGCCCTCCATGATGTTTAAGTTCAAGACACCCCACAGAAAGACTACGCCCATGCTAGACTCAAATACCCCTGGTGAAAAGGCCACAAGTACAGCCCCCAAAAACGAAAATCACTGAAAAATCAGCACAATCCCATTCCATCCATGCCCTCCATGCCCTCCATGATGTTTAAATTCAAGACAACCCACAGAAAGACTAGGCCCATGCAAGACTCACTACCCCTGGGCATAAAGGTTGAAAAGTAGGCAAAATGGTTGCAGGCCTAACAACAATGCCTACATTCAAAATGACCACTTGTATCCCAGCACATGGCCAGGGCCTGTAGCAGCACTCAAAATGGCCCCCAGCCACATGGCCTGTCCCTCCCCATGAACACCCCCAAAAATCGAAAAACACTGCAAAATCAGCACAATCCCATTCCATCCATGCCCTCCATGATGTTTAAGTTCAAGACACCCCACAGAAAGACTAGGCCCATGCAAGACTCAATACCCCTGGTGAAAAGGCCACAAGTACAGCCCCAAAAAACGAAAATCACTGAAAAATCAGCACAATCCCATTCCATCCATGCCCTCCATGATGTTTAAGTTCAAGACACCCCACAGAAAGACTACGCCCATGCTAGACTCAAATACCCCTGGTGAAAAGGCCACAAGTACAGCCCCCAAAAATAAAAATCACTGAAAAATCAGCACAATCCCATTCCATCCATGCCCTCCATGATGTTTAAGTTCAAGACACCCCACAGAAAGACTAGGCCCATGCAAGACTCAATACCCCTGGTGAAAAGGCCACAAGTACAGCCCCAAAAAACGAAAATCACTGAAAAATCAGCACAATCCCATTCCATCCATGCCCTCCATGATGTTTAAGTTCAAGACACCCCACAGAAAGACTAAGCCCGTGCTAGACTCAAATACCCCTGGTGAAAAGGCCAAAAGTACAGCCCCCAAAAACGAAAATCACTGAAAAATCAGCACAATCCCATCCATCCATGCCCTCCATGATGTTTAAATTCAAGACAACCCACAGAAAGACTAGGCCCATGCAAGACTCACTACCCCTGGGCATAAAGGTTGAAAAGTAGGCAAAATGGTTGCAGGCCTAACAACAATGCCTACATTCAAAATGGCCACTTGCCTCCCAGCACATGGCCATGGCCTGTAGCAGCACTCAAAATGGCCCCCAGCCACATGGCCTGTCCCTCCCCATGAACACCCCCAAAAATCGAAAAACACTGCAAAATCAGCACAATCCCATTCCATCCATGCCCTCCATGATGTTTAAGTTCAAGACACCCCACAGAAAGACTAGGCCCATGCAAGACTCAATACCCCTGGTGAAAAGGCCACAAGTACAGCCCCAAAAAACGAAAATCACTGAAAAATCAGCACAATCACATTCCATCCATGCCCTCCATGGTGTTTAAATTCAAGACAACCCACAGAAAGACTAGGCCCATGCAAGACTCACTACCCCTGGGCATAAAGGTTGAAAAGTAGGCAAAATGGTTGCAGGCCTAATAACAATGCCTACATTCAAAATGGCCACTTGCCTCCCTGCACATGGCCAGGCCCTGTAGCAGCACTCAAAATGGCCCCCAGCCACATGGCCTGTCCCTCCCCATGAACACCCCCAAAAATCGAAAATCACTGAAAAATCAGCACAATCCCAGTCCATCCATGCTCTCCATGATGTTTAAGTTCAAGACACCCCACAGAAAGACTAGGCCCATGCAAGACTCAATACCCCTGGTGAAAAGGCCACAAGTACAGCCCCAAAAAACGAAAATCACTGAAAAATCAGCACAATCCCATTCCATCCATGCTCTCCATGATGTTTAAGTTCAAGACACCCCACAGAAAGACTAGGCCCATGCAAGACTCAAATACCCCTAGTGAAAAGGCCACAAGTACAGCCCCAAAAAACGAGAATCACTGAAAAATCAGCACAATCCCATTCCATCCATGCCCTCCATGATGTTTAAGTTCAAGACACCCCACAGAAAGACTAGGCCCATGCAAGACTCAATACCCCTGGTGAAAAGGCCACAAGTACAGCCCCAAAAAACGAAAATCATTGAAAAATCAGCACAATCCCAATCCATCCATGCCCTCCATGATGTTTAAGTTCAAGACACCCCACAGAAAGACTCAGTCCACCCACCACTGAGTACCCCTGGGCAAAAGACCCCAAAACAGCCCAAAAATCGAAAATTCCAAAATTTTAGTTGCAGCAACTGTAATGCCCCGAACAAACTTACTTGTAAAATTTCTAATCCAACAGTGATCCAAAGAAAGTCAAAAAGGCCTCAAATCCAAATATCCAGCAGCATCCACAAAAAGTAATCCTTCCAGCTCCAGATCCAAATGAAAAGTGACCAGAAGATGGACAAAGCACTGGGAGGAGCCTGCTGGACAGGAACAGGAAGTTGAAGACTGTGGGGCACTTCCTTCCTCCCCCCCCTCCCCAAAATGGACTCCTCGCTAAAAAAGTGCAGGCAAATGTCAACCTAAGGAGTTATTCAGATAAAAATCATCATTTCAAGAAGGTTTATGCTGCTTGCTGGTGGATTTCTTGTGCAGAATTGCAAATTTTATATTTTTGCTTGTGCGAGATTGTTGCTGCTCGCCGCATCTCAAATCTCGCAATTGCGAAGTACCGCGAGACGTGATCTCGCCGTACTCGCGTTGACAAACTCTCGCTGTGCAAGTTAGGAAGCTGCGATGACGTAATCGCGCTCGCCAAATTCCCGCGGGATCCCGCGGCAAGATCCAAAATGGCACTCGCAAAATATCGAGAAAAACAACTCGGCAAACGATGATAAACGCCGCGTGCCGCAAAATTGTATCACCAACGCCGCGCGCCGAAAAATTGTATCACCAAGAAAAAAAAATCCGCTGCGTGCGAATTTGCGGATTTTGCAGGAAATTCGCAAATCTCGCGGATTGCGAATTTATCGAAAATCCGCAAAATCCGCGAGCGTAACGGATTTTCCGCCCATACTTACTCCCAACTCAAAGCACTTTATGACATCTTGCATGCCACCTTTGGGACACTGGCTCCCTCAACAGTGCCTTTGGACCCCACAGAGCCAAGTGGCAGCCCCGCTGGGTTACCATCGGCGGGTTCACACTGGACACCTGCCAGACCCTCTTTACTGACCCCGGATCCAAACCAATGCCACTATGGGTCACTTCTGGCACCAAATCCAGGACCTCCAGCACTGCTCAATGACAAGCGGATTGCCATCCTCTGCCGGACTGGTACCGCTCTATGTTAATACCAGCACCATCCAAGCTTTCCCGTCCCCTGGATTTTCCTCTCTCTGACTCCTACCTTACCGAAGGAGGAGATAAGGAGTGTATTGTCCACTAGAGGACCTGGATGACAACAACTGACATGAGGAGCTGAGCCAAATCAGTGGACTGGATACCTCCCCAGACTCCCCTCCGAGCCAAGTTTTGGAGGAAGGCTCATCTTTTGCCACTATAATGCTCAGGATGGTGAAGGTTCTCAATCTCCGGCCATTGGGGTTAAAAAGAATGTTTTGAAAGAGGTGCTTCAACCTGGGAAAGGTATCCTCTGAACTAATGCTCCCCTTTAATGAAGCCCTCACAGATGTGCTCCTAGGACCTGGGACCTGGGTGAAACCTTGCACAGGGGCTCCTGTGTACCGAATTATTGCCTGTCCTGCACCGTCCCGCCCAGGGAGATCAAGCCTTCCTTTCACATCACCCCACTCCTGAAAGCCTAGCGGTGCTGGTCTCAACAGCAAAGGTTAACCCAAGCCCGTTCTCTACCACCAGGGAATCCAAGAGGCTGGAAGTCTAATGGGAAGAACATGTTTTCTTCCACCAGCCTTGCCCTGTGGTTGGTCGATGCATTGTGGGATTAGGTTGTACAGCTGCTTCTAATGTTGCCCAAGGAAGGCTGAGCCAGCCTCAGTCAAGCTCTGGTGAACAATAGGGATGCAGCGAAGTTGGTCATCCGGTGCGGACTGGATGCCTTTACGATGGTGCTGCATCGCAGTGCCTGATCAAGGTCCACTAGGTTATCAGGGGATGTCTAGTCTTCATTGATTGTAATGCTTTTGGATGGTTACCAACTATTTGATGACATGACTGATACTGCACTTGAGTTCATTTGTGAGAGCAGGCTCACTGTCAGATCCCTTGACCTTTCCCTCTTGACATGACTGCAACAGTAGATCTATCTACCTAACAACAAGCGCTGAAGGAGAAACTTTGGGTGTGCACTGTACCAGCCATACCCAGTCCAGCAGCCTGCCCAACCCCACTGAGTACAGGTTATCAAAACCCAGGAAGGATGGGGGAGCCAGCCCCAGCATGCTACCCAGTCCTCTGCTCCTACTGCTGCCGCAGCCTGAAAATTCCTTGATAGTGTGTTCTCCATCTAGCACATCCATCCTGTTGGAGGCAGAATCAGGCACCACCTGCCTCAATGGTTGGCAAATACATCCAACAAGTGGATGCTTAAGATCATACAGAAGGAGTAAACCCTACCATTTTTGGAAACACCGCCACCCGTCTCACCATGCCAAGAACAGCAAAATGAGACCATCAGTCCTTGAATCATCAGGAAGTGCAGGGTTGTTTGACCAATGGAGCCATTGGGAAGGTACACTAGATGTAGGGGTAGTTGTTATTCCCACTACTTTGTGGTCCTGGAAAAAGACGGAAACCTCTGCCCTATACTAGATCTGCATACTCTCAATGCCCTCCTGAAAAAAAAGAAATTTATAATGCTCATGTTGACTAGGTCCTGTCTGCACAGGATGTTCACTACCAACATGCCAAAGTCACACCTGACTCCCTTTCTGACACTGTCTTTCACTGGAGCCATTCTAGTCATAGTGCAGTTCGACGTCTATCCGCAGCGAGTCCAGTATATTCAGGCTATGATTCTGATGTTTCGTTCTCTATCCTGAATTTCGATAAGACTGATTCTGTGGCTGCTGGGTCTATTGGCCTCCTCTATCCTGCTGGTACAACATACCCAATGGCATATGTAGGCTCTGCAGTGGGACCTGATGTCCCAGTCTGCACAGCACCAGGGTAATCTTTTCAACCTGGTCCAGATATAGAAGATAACTGTGAAATTTCTGAAGTGGCGGAAGACAAACAATGATTGGTTCAGTGGCAGACTCCTCTCCCTTCCCCACACAGAGCTTACAGTGGGGAAAGATGCATAACTCCTGCATTGGGAGAGCCAATCCGTTGGCATTGAAAACCTTCCTTCCATCTATCAAAGGGTGTGTTTCAGGTGTTCATGGACAACATCACCGCCATGTGGTACTGCAACATACAGGGTGGTGTTGGATTGTGGGCCATGTGTCAGGGGGCTCTGTGCCTATGGACATGGTTGGATCATCAGGATGTTTTCCTGGTTGTACACCTGGCAGTATCTCTGAGCGCCAGGGTCAAGGAACTCAGACGTCAATGCCCCACGGATCACGTATGGCATCTACATCTGGAGAAAATGCAAGGTCTCTTCAGAGACTAGGGAGAACCTTGGTTAGATCTATTTGCCACCTCCAAGAAAGCGCAATGTCAGCATTTCTGCACACTGAAGTTCCACTCCAGATCTCGCGTTGGGACATGTTCCATCTCTAATAGAACTTGGGACACCTGTACGTCTTTGAGCTGGTACAACTCCTGCCCAGACTTCTCAATAAGATCAGGACCAACTGAGCCCAAGTCATCCTAGTAGCTCCTGACTGAACATGGAGAGTAAGGTATGTAGAAATCCAGAGCAGGGTCCTGCACCTGAACATGTGCATACACCACCTTCATGCATGGAGACTGGACTATGACAGTGAAAGTTTTCTATCTCTCTCCTGAAGTTTTGCTGTCATCTTGACAGCCAGGCGTCCTTCCAGTAAAATTGCCTATTCGTGATGTTAGGATAAGTTTGTGGTTTGGTGGTTCTCACCCCATGTGACCCCCCTTTCTGCACCTTTTCCTGAGGTTTTGTTTGTTATTTCTTTAGCCCCGAAGGCCTTGCTCTGGGCATCAGTTACAGTTAGTTGTTGGCCATGTCGGCTTTCTTGCTGCTGTTGCATCAACCCTACCTACCCGTTGTGACTCAGTTTTTGAAAGGTTTACAACATTTTTTCCCTCCTACTCCTTTTGTGATGCCCAAATGGGACCTTAATTTGGACCTTAATTTTCCTACGTGTTCTCATTTTGCGGTCCTGATAGCTGCCCTCTGAGGCTCTTGATTGAAAACAGCATTCCTGGTGGTATTACATTGGCCAGGAGGGTCTGTGAGCTTCAGGCTCTGAGGGTCATCCTCCCTGCTCCAACTTCTTCCCTGACAAACTGGTCCATTGAGCGTGTGCCTCTTTCCTTCAAAGGAGGTCATGGGTTCACTGGAACGAAGAAGGGCAAGGCTATGCAAAAGTGAACCATCTCCACATGGCTAGTGCTCTGCATAAAAATCTGGTATGCACTAGTGATGAAGCAACTCCCTGAGGGCTTGCGGGCTCACTCTACAAGGCCAAAGCCATCACTACAATGTTAGTACACAGGTACCTATCCTGGAAATCTGCCAAGCAGCCACAGGGATGTCAGTCTACATGCTCACGAACCACAACGGCTTGGGCAGTCAGGTCCGTTGTGATGGGCATTTAGCCTGTGTGGTCCTCTAGAACTTTTTAGCCTATGCCAGTCCACAGATCCACCTCTGGCAGGGTATTGCTTGAGTATCTATTCTAAGGTAAGGAATCTGTAGTTAGATGTCTCAATTTGAAGCACAAGTTACTTACTTGCAGTAATGTTTTGTCTACTAGAGACTCTATCTAAACATAAATTCCTCACCGACCCTCCCAGCTCTGCGAACTTGACTCTTTTCCCAAAAGGATCTCTTTGGACACTGGTCAAATCAGTAACATTGGTTTTTATGTGGTTACACATGTTTGGCTCAAAATTAGTCCGAAGAGAAACTGATATCAGCACACCGATGTGGTACTAGATAGGTGTCTGGACAGAATATTGGTTAAAAAACTTTGTGCGGACAACATTTTATGCCAAGAATATAGAGGACAAAAATATCATGAAGGTAAGTTTCTATGGGTAAAAACATTTTTACTATACATAACTCCACATATATGTGCTTTTGACAATATCTATATCTTCAGAGTACCTAGATGTGGAGTTAATAATAGTAAGTCTATACTTACCTAATTGCACTTACTTCCTTGATATTTTGATCCTCCATATTTTTGGCACTTTGGGGAAAATGTGCAAGGACTTTATACCACCAAAATGTCACTTTGTAAGATGTTCTGGTGGCATTGTCAATTGCCTGATTTAGTAGGTGCCATCAAGCCACTTAACATGGCTTAACGCCGCTTTGTGAATAAGTCCCCCATTAACGTGACACTTAGCGTGAAAGGAGAAGGCAATGGGGGTTGTGGTGGGCGTTCTGCCGCAATGTCTAGTGATTTTGATGCTGCCCCCTATTTACAAGGGTTGTGTAAATATGGGGCAGCTCCACAATTAAGACCAAAAAAACCTTTTCTTAACATGGCGAAATGAGGAGAAATTATCCATTTCTTCTAGTTTTTGCTGTTTCTACGTGTGCTGCATTGTGCAGCACAAATAGGAACAGCATATCGCCATGAATTATTGTTTATGTGTACCAAACTGTCTCTTTCTGTAATACACAATCATTAAAAAATGACAATTTACAACTTCTATGTGTACTACACAATACAGCACCCATAGGAGTTACAAATTGCCATTCTGGATTGCTTATGTGCAGGAAGGGAGACCCTCCTGAACATAAGTAATCATTACCCCCAAAGCAGGCACCCTTGCACTATGGCACAAGGGTGCCTGCGTTGGCACTGGGCAGCTTAATTTATCGCCAGCACTAGGGGAAACCCAGAGGTGAGACACATCATTGTAAATATAGCGCATCCCAGAGTTTTTTAAGTGATGGAGCGCAGCGTTAGCAATTTTGGAGCTAACCCAAGCTCTGCCAGTTCATTGTACGTATACCACTATATTATGTTCACATAATATTTTTAGACAATATATTTTTAGCCCCGATATTCCACCAGACTGCCCCTAGATAGGCACTGTGACATCACATCCGATGCAGAAGACTTCGAGCCAACCTACATCCACCTATTGGTGCACAGAGGTACTGCTCAAGATTTTCTGAATCCAGTCTGGATAAATTCTAAAGTGAGGAATCTGCAGTGAGACAGAGTCTCTACCAGATAGCATCACCTCAGTTTGTTTGGCCTTGTGTATATATTCTTGGCCCACGTGTCTGTATCTGCACTTTCATTACGTTCGAAGACACTGATTAAGGAAATGTCAAGGTGAAATTGTAGTGCCTGAGGAAAGATCCTTGTGTACCCATAACATTGCTTAAAACATCCAGTTTCTAATACATGTGGCCTTTAGATGTCATTCTTAATTATTATTCTGCTTCTGAGAAATCTTCTGTGTTGCTGTTTTCTAAAAACTGCGAAGTCTCAGGGGCTGTTCTGCGTCTGTCTGACAGAGGCAAGCCTTTAATACATGGATTTTTGAAAGGTAAACTGCGTAAGTAATGTTATATATTAGAGGACCACACAGAAAGACTTTCAATATGACTCGAGGAAATGTATTTAACTCAATCGAGACCATGAACTCAGTTGAAAGACTGAATAAAAGGGCTGCTGGCTGTGTGAGTAGATATACAAAGAATTCGCTTAACAGTAAAAATGTGTCAAATCTGTGTGATAATCTCGAATTGCATACCCAAGAAAACCATCATTAAAATAACAATACAAAAAAAATGATATTTGTAAGTCCACAAACTTAGATGTACTGTTGCATGATTTGAGATTTCGCAAATATTCCGACCAGTACACCTGCAATGCTGTGCCAGTCACAGGCACAGCATTGCCTGCCTGTGAGGTGAGGTAGTGCTGATAAATGGCTTGTGATTTTTGGTATTTCCCCAATTTGGAGCTGCAGACAGTATAACTACACTATGGAAAGACTGCTGAGTAATTAAACATTTTTGGGCTTTCTTTTTTATATCCGCAGGTAAAACTTTTTCACTGTGCAAAACCTCTTCCACTAGACCCTCATGAAGTTTTTCGGTGCTCTGTTTCCCAATTTATCTTTGAAGGGATGCTACTTCAGCCCATGCTGGACTAAACCTCTGACAATGTCAATCCTGGGAATGGGTAGGAGACGAGTTTCTCATTGCCAACAAACTCACATGTTTGGTTGTGTATGCAAACTCTTAGAGCAAAACATGCCTTGATTCACCCACTCCTTTCGTGGAATTTACTACTGTGTAGTTGTGCATAGTTATAATGTACAGTTATTGCTATTGGAATTGCACGTATATAATGCTTAATACACCTGACTTACCCCCAGATTCATGAAAACCATTTTCTGCAAATTCTAAATTGCGATTAATACCGAATTGCAATTTCAGATTCGCTAAAGGGCTTCTTCTTGGATTCTGCGAATCACTTTGCGAACTCGCAATTATTCTTAGCGAAATCGCAATTTTCCACTTTTCACTATGATGAATTGCTTTTCTTCGAATTGCGATCGCAATTGCTGATTCGCAGCTATTGCGATCACAATTTTGCTTCATGAATCTGGCTGTTAGATACCTCTGATTTATAAAACGCTTAATACCACTGATCAGACGTAGAAGTGCTTAACAGTACGCTGCTCCCCAACCCAAGGTTAGTGGTTAGTCCAGTGCTATTGTTGGGTATTGGCTTTTGTTGGTGGTATTTAAGGAATAGGAGTTAGGTGTGGTCTTTGGTGGAGGGGGGTGTGAGTTCATGCAGATGGTTGGTGAGATTAATAGATGAGCTAGAGGACATTAGGTAGTGTTGGGTTGCAGGGATTTCATTTTCTAAAACAAAGAAATGAATTGTGGACATTTGCAGAAATACAGTAAGGGAGAATAAGGACAACATGTAAGTGACTTATAGAAGGTTGTGCTCAGAAAGAAGTGACTTGCAGGGGATAAAATGAAAGGAGAGAGCTTTTTAAAGAAGAGATGATGCAAACGTAAAATGATTTATAGGTGTCAGCTAGCTCTTTGTGGATGTACATGGAGTCATTTCAACCTCAAACACTACTATAAAAAGATTTGTGAATCAGAGATTGTGGGTCCTGTTTCCTTGGTAATCAGGCTGTCATTTTGGCATTTTTGGGGAAATATTTTAGACTTCCATATAATTCCCAGTATAGCACCACCTTAGAGTTTTTATCTCACTGCTGTTACTGCTTGTAATGATGATGGACATAGTAGCAAATCTATTTTAGGTGCCGCCGTGCATACACTCTGGCCTGACGTGGGAATTTTACTGTAAATCTTGCAGTCAGATATAAAAATTTGGGAGAAGCAGTGCCACACCAGATCGACAATGCAAGTGCAATTAAATCAGGCTTGGACTAGAAGCTAAAACCAGCTTTAGTAAATCTGTTAAAATCAGCCTACGTTGCTGAAGGAGGCAACTAGAATGGGGATATGAAGTGATGTTTGGTTCAAGGCTGCCTATCCTGCTCAGAACATTTAAATTGAGGGGTTTTGTCCTACGGATCCTGGCTGGACAGAAAATGCCAGGATTCGATTTCTACAGACCAGAACTGGTTTATTCAGCTGGTGTGTGCCTTCTAATATTTATTTAAAGAAGGTATGCATTTGTCATAAATCTCGCATTTCAAAACAATTTGCAAACTTTCAACAATATACAGAGGCTGAACAAATCCCTTTTACTGGGGATATGGATAAACAAAATATTTCACAATTTGATACATTTCAAAAACAATATGTGTGAACAAGAATCAATGTAAAATAATTCATAACAGTTGCGCTTTCATCATTTTTTCAAAACACAAGCATTAAATCCTATACACCAAAAATAATTAAGGTACATTCATTGTTTTATCACTATGCTGTGTGCCTACATCTGGCTGTAGGCACACAGCATAGTGATAAAACAATGAATGTACCTTAATTATTTTTGGTGTATAGGATTTAATGCTTGTGTTTTGAAAAAATGATGAAAGCGCAACTGTTATGAATTATTTTACATTGATTCTTGTTCACACATATTGTTTTTGAAATGTATCAAATTGTGAAATATTTTGTTTATCCATATCCCCAGTAAAAGGGATTTGTTCAGCCTCTGTATATTGTTGAAAGTTTGCAAATTGTTTTGAAATGCGAGATTTATGACAAATGCATACCTTCTTTAAATAAATATTAGAAGGCACACACCAGCTGAATAAACCAGTTCTGGTCTGTAGAAATCGAATCCTGGCATTTTCTTTTTTACTAATTATCCTGCTCAGAAAGCATCCCTGAATCTGTGGTGAATAAATTAGTCACTACCGGTAAAGCTGAGTGCCAACCACACAGTAGATAAAGTTGTCTGGCAGTTTGTTTCTGTACTGAAGGAGTGATCTGTATACATATATATATCTTTCTTTCCACTGAAAAATACAAATGTAACGTGGCATTAAAATTAGGTGTTGAAATAAGACAACTATAGGTAAAACAAGCATTGGAAATGCAATAGGTCTCGCACCATTAGAGTTAGTGCTTTTAGAATTGTTTATGGGTTTTTTTTGTAAATGTTTAGCATTTTTGTTTCCTGTAGCCAATGCTAAAGAATTACAAATAAAAAAAGCCATAAACATTTCTTAAAGCTGTAACTGAAATGGTCTGAGACCTATTGCACTGTGTGAGGGTGAGGGGTTGAGGGTGAGGGGTTGAGGGTGGGTGAGGGGTTGAGGGTGAGTGAGGGTGAGTGAGGGTGAGGGGTTGAGGGTGAGTGAGGGTGAGGGGTTGAGGGTGAGTGAGGGTGAGGGGTTGAGGGTGAGTGAGGGTGAGTGAGGGTGAGGGGTTGAAGGTGAGTGAGGGTGAGGGGTTGAGGGTGAGTGAGAGTGAGGGTGAGGGGTTGAGGGTGAGTGAGGGTGAGTGAGGGTGAGTGAGGGTGAGGGATTGAGGGTGAGTGAGGGTGAGGGATTGAGGGTGAGTGAGGGTGAGGGATTGAGGGTGAGTGTGGGTGAGGGATTGAGGGTGAGTGAGGGTGAGGGGTTGAGGGTGAGTGAGGGATTGAGGGTGAGTGAGGGTGAGTGAGGGTGAGGGATTGAGGGTGAGTGAGGGTGAGGGGTTGAGGGTGAGTGAGGGATTGAGGGTGAGTGAGGGTGAGTGAGGGTGAGGGGTTGAGGGTGAGTGAGTGAGGGTGAGTGAGGGTGAGGGGTTGAGGGTGAGTGAGTGAGGGTGAGTGAGGGTGAGTGAGGGTGAGTGAGGGTGAGGGGTTGAGGGTGAGTGAGTGAGGGTGAGTGAGGGTGAGTGAGGGTGAGTGAGGGTGAGTGAGGGTGAGTGAGGGTGAGTGAGGGTGAGTGAGGGTGAGGGAGGGTGAGGGAGGGGGTGAGGGTGAGTGAGGGTGAGGGTGAGGGGTTGAGGGTGAGTGAGGGTGAGTGAGGGTGAGGGATTGAGGGTGAGTGAGGGTGAGGGATTGAGGGTGAGTGAGGGTGAGGGATTGAGGGTGAGTGTGGGTGAGGGATTGAGGGTGAGTGAGGGTGAGGGGTTGAGGGTGAGTGAGGGATTGAGGGTGAGTGAGGGTGAGGGATTGAGGGTGAGTGAGGGTGAGGGGTTGAGGGTGAGTGAGGGATTGAGGGTGAGTGAGGGTGAGTGAGGGTGAGGGGTTGAGGGTGAGGGGTTGAGGGTGAGTGAGTGAGGGTGAGGGGTTGAGGGTGAGTGAGTGAGGGTGAGTGAGGGTGAGTGAGGGTGAGTGAGAAAAAAATAAGAGCAGACAGTGCTGGGGCTTGACTGGCTATTAGCAGAGAGCGCCCGAGGGTCAGATACAGTGCCTGGAAGCGAGGACATCACAGCCTGCTCGACTTCAAACCCAAACGCAGTGGCAGGCTTAGCATTAGACTCCCACTGCTATATGGTGACCAAAAGAGGAAACTGTATGTTCCTGGAAGCGGATGTCCGAAGAGATGGGAAACCTGTGGAAGAGAGCGACGGTGGGGCGACCACGATTATGGCTTCGTTTGCTTTTGGTATCCGACTGGCTGCTGCGTTCCGGTTCTGAGCCCTGGAAGTTAAAGGGGTTCTCGCAGAGTCAACGAGGCAAAACGCGTAGGAAAGAACCATGGCTGAAGACGGGTAACATTATATTAAATCTACATCCGTTTGCAAGCGCTAAACGAAGCCTGACATGGGCGAGCAATAATTCAGTGCAAATACTGTAGCGGGGCAGCCAGGATTGGATATAGTATAATTGAGCACGTGTTTTTTTATCAACAATGACGCGAGATTTGACAAGGATTTTACTTCAGGAAGGTCTGGAGTTGTGTTTGAGTAAGTTTGCTCTCGTTTGCATGTACCTGACAAAGCCCCAGCATATACTTAGTTTCCAGCTAACTTCGCAAACCGTGTGAAATCCCGAATGTGAACTGTAAATCAATTGGTCAGAATAAACTGTTAAACAAACACAAGAAACAGTCGGACAGGAAGCAATCGCAGAGCAGGCTCATGTGTGCAGCAGTTACAGAGCGCACACACACAACTGGAGACCAGTTACAGTCAATGAACAATCGCAGGCAGGAGCAGTCACAGGCGGAGAGA
Source organism: Lissotriton vulgaris (assembly GCF_964263255.1). Taxonomy (NCBI): domain Eukaryota; kingdom Metazoa; phylum Chordata; class Amphibia; order Caudata; family Salamandridae; genus Lissotriton; species Lissotriton vulgaris. The sequence continues at coordinate 289,592,525 of NC_141697.1, read as the reverse complement.
AACGATGCGGTCACAGACATGGAGCAGTAACATGTAAGGGAGGGGTCGCCTGCAGGAGGCAGTCGAATTCGGAGAGCTGCTGCAGGCACGCGGTACTCACAGGCAGGGCTGGCGCAGGCAGGGGCTTCACTCGAGGAGGCTGCGGGGACCAGTGGAGGGGGGAGGAGAAATGCGACACGGCGGGAAGGGGAGGGACAACCAAAGAAGACGGAGGGAAGAGAGGGGAGGGGGAGGAGAAATGCGACACGGCGGGAAGGGGAGGGGGCGGAGCGGGTAAACCAAGACGGACGTGCACGCGCTTTTAAGCTCAATGCGCATGCGCATTGAGCTTAAAAGTCACGGGCACTGCAAGGAATCGCCACGATTCCTTGCAAGTTAGATAAAGAGTAGATAAGTCCCAATACTCTCGCCTTGCTCGATGCGCATGCGCATCGACAGGCGAGACCTAAAAAAACACTGCTCAGCATCTGACCAAGCCCCACTCCACACAGCCACTGATGTACTAACCTAATGCAGACATCTCCCTCTTTAGCTAGATTTAGCCAGTTTAAAAATACAATATGCCTCAAATTACTAAAAACCAATACATCGCCATACATTTTTTACCCCATTTTTCTACCCCTGGTTTCATACCTGCATTAGTATCTCAATGCTCATTTACATACTCAGAATGTTAAGATATTTGAGAACTCATAGAAAATAGTCCTGATTTTAGCTTTCTGCTTTTCACTAATCATAATTTCTATGAGAAAAACAAAACTCATTTAATAATTTCAATAGTATCCTATGTAGAAAAGGCTTTCAGTTTTACATCTTTGAGGCCAGCAAGATTGTGTTCAGGTGTGCAACAATTTTGTAAAAAATACATAATGTTAGCACTTTAGTTGTTCATTACAACACTATGGTAAAGCTGCAGTAGAATATTGGGCAATCAACTAACAGAATGCTTCTGCTGTTTAAAGTACATTTTTACTCAGAAAATCACACGTTGTTCTCAGTTGGATGAGAAAAAAGTATGAACTTATAGAAAATGTGCTCTCATTTTAACATCTAGAGCACCTTCCATAACCTCTATGAGAACATCACGAGAGAAAATTGTCTTCTCTGAAACATGGTTCATTAGATCCCAGAAGAGGATCAGCATTATTCACAGGGTAGAATCACATTAGTACACAACACAATTACTGAAACTAGTGTGATACTACCAACGATTTATATTGTGATTAAAATCTACCATGAACCTTTTTAGGTGTTCCTTTTTGTGACTGTTAAAAACAGGCGTCCACTATTGAGCATTTCAGAGTGATCCATGCCAGAGTCCTGTAATGGCTGTGTTGCGAAGTCATCCTGTGCCTTGGGCACCCCCAAACTTTTTGCTGACTGGTACTGGTGGTATCTGACTCTGACTGACCCTGGGCTCTGCCTAACCAGGCCCTGAACCAGTGCTATGCTGAAAGAGACAGTTAGAATATAGTAAAAACACCTATATACACTAGGGTACACTATGGGTTGGGGTACCCCTGTGATTGGCATGACCTACCCTCAAGGCCCTAGTAGAGTGCCGGGGTTTGAAACTACCTATCAGCCCCTAGGGCATGGCAGTTTAGAGGTTTAGAGGCTTTCTGCACTTGCATGTGTGCACTGCTGAAGCCTGGGGTCAGTTTAAAAGTGGCTCTGTGCTCCTGGACTGCTTTTAAAAAGTACATTGTGCCCAAAGTTGTCTTTGGTGTTTGGGGCACTGAAAAATAGATAACCTACAATGTTTTGGCATATTAGGTACCCCCAGGGTCTCCCCTAGTTTTCCCAGGGGTGGGGGCCAGGTATGTATTAGGAAGACCCTTATAAAATGTGTTTTATATGCCATGGGTTAAGTGAAATGGCACATTTCACTCCCCACGTTGTGATAAAGTGCTGCCCAAAATCGACTTTGGTGGTAGGAGCACTGTGGAGGGAGGATCTGCAATATTTGTACACTTTCTGAACCCCTAAAGTCTTCCCTAGGTATTCCTGGAGTGGGGGTCCTGTAGATATATGTAGAGTACTTATAAAATATATTTTTATAAGCACTGGTGCTAGAAAAATAGCCAAAGTCACTTTTCCCATTGCATATCCCATGCCATAGGTTAACATTGGAAAAAGTTATTAGTTAATAACTGGAGAAAGAAAAGCCATGAAACTAGGATTAAAGGTTTGAGTAGAATGATAATGATAAATCCAACAATATGGTATTGTTGAATTTATTGTAAAATGGACAGACAAGAAGTTATAAGGGGTGCATTGCTCCTGCATCTATCTTTACTGTCACAGTGCGGGACACTCTGCCGAGTAGCTGAGCGCTCTATAAATCACTGTCTAAAATAACATAACACAACATAAGATTTTTTTGTCTGCAAGCCAAAATTCAACCCTGTACTGCTCTGCCCTGATTGGTCAGAGATAACTGGGTGAGCCTGGCTGCTTTGAAGAGGTGATAAATGACCCCTGGGGTTAGGAAGCCCTCAGGGAGGAGAGGTTGCTGGGCGTAGGAATGCCAGAGCCAGGGGGAGGGTCAATAAATAATGCTCTTAAAAGGAGGAGGGAAAAAAGCTAAAGACATCAGTTTCATTTACAACTCTCCTCTTTGACCCAAGGCAGATTCTAGGCTTAAGAAAGGAATTAACAGATGCAAAGGGGAGAGACTATGGAGATTAGCCATCCTAGGGGTGTGTCTAGCCAGCTCTACTCTCCCTGCTGAAAATTCTGACATATTGAATTTTGGAAGAATAGTGGTTTCTGGGTTATCATTTTGCCACACTCTGCAGGAAGTGGTCAGGCCTTTGGGTGGAACCTGCAGCCCATTGGGCAGGAGTGACTTCCTGTTTGATTCAAAGAAGTTGGAATAAGTATCTGAGAAGGGCAGAGCCCTCAGATGTGCTGCTTGAAACTTAAGAGAATCGGAAGGGTCTGTGCCGAAGAGTTGATGTGCATTTCCAAAGGGCTGCACTCTGAAGTTTGCACCCTTTGCACCATCTGAAACTACAGCTCTGTGGATTAAACCTGCTTTAAAAAGAATAAAGAGTGGGCTCCATGCAAGCTACAGGTTAACAGAGCTCACCTTAACCATCACCACAAAGAATAACCAGCCTGGAGTACTACCAGTGGATTTGTAAGGGTTTTGTCCAAGTGGATTGTGGGAATTGAAGTCTCACACTCTCAAGTACCCTCTTGGAGATTCCAGAACCTTGGATTGTGTGTTGGAAACTTTGGGACCCGCAAGAAGAACTTCAAGAAGGAGTTCTAACAGGACCCAGCCTGCTGGAGGGGGCTGCACAAGACTGGTGAGAGATCCTCAAGAACAATTGCTAAACGTGTATGTGTCCCTGTCAGAGGCAACAAAATCACCAAAAGGGACACTGTTGGTTTCTAAGCACTAGAGAGTAACTCATTTTAAAAAAAAGCATATCCTTGGTTCCCTACAGTGGATTATTTTTGTTTTGGTGTCATTTGAAAGACACATATATTTCCTAGTTTTATAAATTGGTGTTGGATTTTTATTTTGAGCTGTGTCTTAAGTATTTACTGAATTGGTGTTTTTAAATGCTTTACATACCTGTCTTTGAAGTTAAGCCTGCCTGCTCGCATCCATGCTACCAAGGGTTGAGCATAGGAATAATTTTCTAAGACCTTTTCCAAGCCCTATACTGTGTTATTGGCCTTATTGCCAGTGGCAGATATATATTTGCCCCTACTAATAATCCACTTTCCAACAGGCTGCCTCAACATGTTGTCCCTGTTGTGGACAGCCAATCAAGGAGAGCATCCCTTTGAGATCCCCCCATTCGCAGGCCCTAAGGATCAGGGTGTATTTATCCGGCTTCTCCTATTTTTTTTCTTTAATTAGGATGCACGGACTGTATCCCTGAATCCTGACATGTGTGGCCAGCCAATCACAATTGACCAATCCTCTTTAAGTTTACTAATGTGAGCATATCTGGACACTAGTGGTCCAGATATCACAAATGTTTTTGGTCGTTAACCACCTCATGCCTACCCTGAACACCTTTTTAAATGCTAACTTCTCAAAAACTACTGAATGGATTGACACAAATACTGAAAAGCACACTTTTGAGTATTGTTCTAACTTTCAACCAGATTTAGTGTATTTCTATTCAACTGTCCATTCAGCTGTACATTCCTTTCTTCAGTATCGGAGAGCAAAACTTCCTATGGAAATTAAAATGTGAAATAAATGTTTTGTGACCTACCCCCTTTTATCTTGGCCCTCACTAAATGGATCAAAACAAAAGTTTCTATGAGACAGCCAAAGATGAACCTTTCCTTTGGAATGTATCATGTACATTTGTTGAACAGCATCAAAGTTATTGAGATTAAAAAAAATGTATATTCTTATTGAAAGTATGATATACTGAAAACTACTCCGTGGTTGTCGCCGGCAGAGTAATGTATGTATATGTGTCGGTGTATGTATGTATATATATACAGATTGGAAGTGGCGTGTGGAGTCTTCGTTTGTATATATAGAGATATATATATATATATATGTATATATATATATATTTATTATTATTTTTCTCAAACAATCGCCGAAGCTTCTCAAGATGCAGTCGACATTGCGTCTGCCATTCGGCATCACGGTTCAGCCCGCCCCAGCCATCCAAGTTCGTTGTGCTGCCTGACGCGTTTCTGTGGCCAACGTACCACTTCATCAGAGGCATTTCTCCTGTACCCATTGGAGCGCTCTTTGTACTGCATGCTGATTGGTTGAAAAACCCCATTGGGTTCAACCACGTATTCCGTAGCAGAGGGGAAACTTGTAATATGTTTGGCAGGACTGCAGCTTATTACTACCTACACACTGTCACACCACCACCACAGAATGGTGGTTCCCTGGTGGCTGTGCGGGGCAATGGCAGTCCGACCACCCAAATTGTAATAGGGTAGTCAGGAGACTGACACTGCCATGCCCCCTGTCAGTCTGGCAGTCCATGGACCACCAGACTTTTAATCAAGCCCTAAGTCTGTAAATCATTAACTGTAGAGTTCATAGTAGCTTTAGAACAATGCACTGAATGCCTATGAGTCGGCCTCCCCACAATCCGAATCACAATGCGACCGCTACCACGGTGGTCGCATCACCTATATTTTGCATTGTGGCTGGGATTAGGTCAACAGCCCCCGCCACAATGCTAAATATATAGGGTGCAGATACATCCCTGCACTACGTGGCAGGCACTCTGCATTGCCTGCCACATGGTGCAAGGATATGTAGGGGGCACCTATGGAGCCCCCTAGGGTACAGCTCCCTTCCCCAGGGGTTAAGGGGGACCCGCTACAGGCCCCCAATCCATTTCCGACATTTGTTTTGCAGCGGTTTTTCCACTGCAAAACAAACTGAGGTAAGGGATATCATAATCCCTACGCCGGTGCCTGCAAAAACACAATTGCAGGTGGTCTTTACGACCACCACACTTACCCAATGATTCCCCCCGCCATCATAATATGGCGGGGGATAACAGCAGTGCATTGGCGGTGGGCCCGCCAATGACAGGCTGTTGTGGCGGGCCTTCTGCCATTGTAATGAGCCTCTTAGTTATTAAAAGCAGAGCTCAGAGTGGGGTGACTCATGCTCTCAGGTACTGTGTTGAATCAATTAGTTTTTTTACGCTTCCTTGAAATTTAGTGTGTGTACTGATGGATTGTGTTCTGGATTGTGTACTGACAAGGTTGTAAATACTGAAAACTATTACACATGCCAAAATATAATTATGTAATCTTTCTTTATATTGCTGGTGATAACTGCAAAATACTCCCACCTATTTTCATACCTACTTCACTTCAAACACCACAGAAAGAAAATCCTCACAAGAAAGAGTGGAAACCACCCTTGCTATTCGTTCGCCTCTCCAGTGTGAACCAACTCAATGGACTAACCTAATGTAAAGAATTAGAGGGGTGATTTGTAGGTCTGGAGTTTGCCATGACATTTTGATTTAAAAAAAATATATATATGTACAATATACTTTTTTAAAGGGGCTTTCAGTCAGTTTCTTCATCCATGTGTCAGTAACATTTTGCTTCTGTCCACTACAGCAGACATTATGGAGAAGAGGGTCAGCCCGCTTCAGCCACTGGACAACTTCACTTCCAGTGACTTCATTTTGCTCTTTCACAAGAAGCACATCCACACACAAACTAGTTCCCGTCTGTGTCATTGTTTTTGTTTTAATTTATTACCTTGATGTTGCCTTTGTGTAGCGTCTGATGTGACAGCAAAACACTATACCAGGTGAGAGCACAGGCCACGTTCCATGCTTTATCAGTTCCTGTCTCCTGCCAATACTGTTGTAAATTTGGAGTTTCCTTTGTTTGCTGTTTGACTGCTGGTACTTAACAGCATTACAGATCTGTTCTGTATTAAATTATCAAAAGCTATCGTACATGTGAATTCATAAGCAGACAATTCTTCACATTTATTCTGGTCTCAATTTCACCAATGGGTCTTTAATAAACTTTCCGCAGGCAGAAAACTATCCTTTACAGTGTTTAATTTGCACAACTTGTAACTTTTTTTATTTTCTTACTTTTCATCTTTCTTTGTTTGTTTCTTTCCTTCTTTTTTCTTATTTTCTTTCTTTCTTTCATTCATCTTTTCTTCTTCTTCTTTTTTTCTTTCATTCATTTTTTCTTTCCTTTCATTCTTTCATTCATTCTTTACTTTTTTCTTTAAATATTTAATTCCTTCTTTCTTACTTTCCTTTTTTCCATTCATTCCTTGTGTCTTGCTTTCTTTTTTCTTTCATTCATTCAGTCATTCCTTCTTTCTTTCTTTCTTTCTATCCTCCCTGCTTTCATTCCTTCTTTCCTACTTTCTTTTTTCTTGCCTTCCTTCATTACTTCTTCCATTCTTTCTCATGTCTTTCTTTCTTTCCTGCTTTCTGTCTTTCCTTCTTTCTCACTTTCATTCCTTCTTTCTTAGTTTCATTCCTACTTCCCTTCTTTGCTTCATTCTCCCTCGACTTTCTTCCTTTCTTCCTTTTTCTTTCTTTCGTTCTCCCTTTCTTTTTCTTAATTTCTCTTTCTTGCTCTTTATTTATCTCCTAATTTCTTTTTTGCTTTCCTTTCTTTTGTTTTTTCTTGCTTTCTGTCCTTCTAACCTTCTTTCAATTCCTCTTTCTGTCTGTCTTTCTCGCCTTCTTTCTTCCTTGCCTTCTTTCTTAACTTTCTTCTTTCTTTACTTCTTGCCTTCCTTCTTTCTTTCATTTTTCTATCTTTTGTTCTTTCTTGCCTTCCTTCTTTACTTCTTTCATGCCTTGCTTCTTCCATTCTTTCTTACCGTATTTCCTGTCTTGTTTCTTGTTCTCCTTATATCTTGCGTTGTTTCTTTCCGTCATTATCTTTTGCCTTTTTTCTTATTTACCTTCTTTTTTTCTTGTTTTCCTTCCTTCTTTCTTTCCTTCCTTCCTCCTTTCTATCCTTTTTTCTTGCTTTCCTTCCTTTTTACTTTCCTTCTATCTACCATTCTCAAAGGCAAAAGGCTGACAGCAATTACACAACAATTTACTTTTTTAGGTCTATGTTAGCCAAGACCTTTTGATTTTACTAATATTCTGTGTATAACATAGTTACTTATTGGGAGTCAAACTTCATCCATTTGTATGGTGGTTATGTCATGCATATTCCCCCCCCCCCCCCAGCTCACTCGAGCATACATCAAGGGACAACGCATCACCCCATTCCAGCCATGAGCTGACTTCACTCTGAGTTAGTGCATCTGTAGTCAATGTTTTATTTTAGATTTACAAACTCCAGGCAGTGTCCAAAGCAATAACGTTTTGCAAAAGCCACGACAAAACAAAACAAGAATTGTCAAAAGACGGGTGGACGATCCCAGAACTATTGACTTGCCCAATGCTTTTTTATTTTTGGGAATGTAATAGCCACACATGCATATCACACTCATCAGGAGCTCAACTGAGATTAAACTGCATAAAAAACACAATGTTCATAGTTTTCTGCCTCATATTATTCAACCATTTGTTCAACCATTTGTTCAGCGCCAACAGGGTCAGACTTGGCGCCAAAAGTAGACCAGACAAAAATGTTGAAAGCAGTCCCTAATCCCTTCTTGCATTTTCTTTCCTGTCTCTTTTTGTCAGTCTTCCTCTCTCTCTTTCTTTCTTGTTGGCAGCTATGCCTGCTTTCATTGACCATGGGGAGTGGGACAGAGAGATAGAGGCTGATCACCTTACATTTCAGCCATTAATGGCTCCAGTCCCCCCCCCCCTCCCCGAGGAATTGCCATGCCCAGTGGAATAAATGGTCTTGAAAACCACCCCCCAGGGAAGAATGTTTGACTAACTCGTTTTCTACATTTATCAGTATCTTTTCAGTATCTTTAGCAGTCTCTATAATTTTGGTGAGGGAAAGCTCCTGACCAGCCCCCTGTCATTCAAAACTGTTCCAGCACCACCGGGAGGGACCCAAAAAAACCCGGCAAAGATCAGCAGCGAGAAAAATACAAATACAACCATACAGTTGACTTCACTACTTTGAGAATTCCACTCCATATCTCAAGAACTGATTTATATTTTACAGTTTAGAGATTGTGCTTAGTGTCGGGTTCACATGCTGTATTTACATATACTGGGCGTAAATGTCTGGCCTGACTTCAACTGAGACATGCGTGGCTGGACTGGCCTCGAGGGGCACAGCGAGAACTCTGTACAGCGTGGCCTTGATAATAATGGTCTGCATCAGGGCTGAATGGACCAGGGTCTGACCCCACCCAGCCCTGATGCAGATCCTAGAGTGCTTGCAAGTGTGGGAGATGGAGAGGTCTACACCTGTGCACCCAGGCGACTGTGCATCATAAGGTTGCCATGGTAATGATTTTGAGCACACTCTAGCAGAATAGGAATGTTGTACATTTTGATGCCAGTGGAAAGAGTTTATTTGATGTGGGTTGCCTATTGGTTTGTATATTTTTTCTCGTGTTGTCATTTTGTTGTTGTTGTTTCAGCCCTGAAGCTCTCGAGCTAAGTTAAAAAAATTACTAAAGAAAATATCATAAACTCAATACAATATACTTCACGTCCCAAGGAGCAAATGCACATGCCATTTGCAAAGTGTGTCCAAGAATTACATATGGCATACATTTTCATGATTTTTAACTTCTTCGAGTTTTGTTTTATAAGAAAGATAAATCAGTCCATATCTGCCCTATGAAAACATGCAAAAACTTGATTTAAATTTAGAGCCAAATAATCTGTTTGTGTGGGATGACAAACCACAATAGTTCACTGAACCCCAATATTTTATCCGCCTCGATATGTACCTCAGGTGGTTTGGCTTTTCTTGTTTCTCTAGCAGCAAGAGACCACCCTTCCTCACATTAAGCCCAAGAATTAGCAGAGGAAAATTCAAATAGAACATGGGACCCCTTCAATAACTGAGTTTTAGATCAAAAGTAAGTTTAAAGGTTTAATTCAGCATTGTTATTAAAACATATACAGAAAAATGCATACCTTGCCATTAAGGCTCAGATAAAGCATAATGAAAATCCCAATGTAAGCAGCTCAATCTCTCTAGATTGTAAGGGCATCATTTACAAGATTTTGACGCAGGGCAGTGCAGTAAGTCACTTTGCTGCGTCAAAAGAAAAGGTCAGAAGTGTGCCAAATCTATGAGTTATGGCACATTCCTGTCCTCTTTCACTGCCGGGCTGAAGACGGCTGGAATGCCAGAAACCGGTCCTCGGAAGCTTGTTTCCGGTCCAGGGAAGACATGGCTTGGCAGTTCGGGCTGGACTGTTCCCATGAGGCACAGGGTCAGACTGATTTGCATATAGCCATGTCTGAACTGGGGTGGCAGAGTGGGCTAAAGAACGGTGATGGATTTAACCCAGATCTTTTGACTGGGTGTGAGTGTTTGATTGATTCAGATGCTCCATCCATCACCACCCCCCTTTTGTACCGCTTTTGGCCGCCATAAGTTTGGCAGGGTATGCTCAGACGTGAGTCCCTTGCTCACTTTGCCACTGGATTCAAGCAAGCCGGGCTGAAGACGGCTGGAATGCCAGAAACCGGTCCTCGGAAGCTTGTTTCCGGTCCAGGGAAGACATGGCTTGGCAGCTCGGGCTGGACTGTTCCCATGAGGCACAGGGTCAGACTGATTTGCATATAGCCATGTCTGAACTGGGGTGGCAGAGTGGGCTAAAGAACGGTGATGGATTTAACCCATATCTTTTGACTGGGTGTGAGTGTTTGATTGATTCAGATGCTCCATCCATCACCACCCCCCTTTTGTACTGGCACCAATCAAGGCACCCTTGCACCAAGGTACAAGGGTCTCCACATTGTTGGAATGATTGTTTTTATGCAGGAAGGGACACCTATCCCTGCTCAAAAACAATCAATGGAGATGTTTTCATCTATGTGTGTTGCAGAGTGCAGCACACAAAGAACGAGGAAAAACAGGGAGAAATACATGTAATTCTCCTTGTTACGACATCCAGGAGAGGCGCACTGTTTTGATGCATTCCCAAATTCATGCTATGTTGCCTTACACCATTTTATGCACCATTAATAAGAAAAACTGCATATACATCATGACATGATCATGATTAGGTTGCATTGGGAAATCAAAAGCAATTGTAATAATTAAAAAACTGAACAGTAACCCATTACTTAAGGTGAAAGAAAATCTTCTGCTTGTCTTCTCAGCAACTGCACTCCGGAAATGCACAACACAATATGAAACATTTCTCAAACAATGGCTCATAGAATTTTTGTTCTTCTACAAGCCTACATCGGAACATCCTACGGAAGTCATACAAATGATACATTGGGTTTGCGGTAGGAAGTTTAATTCACAATATACGCTTTCGAAGACAATCTAATATTTGCGTCATAGCACCACTGCTCCACGGACACTGTAATGAGAGAAGACTTGCAGAGAGTTTCTGATTGGGAGGGTGGAATGAGCAAGTGCAGATGAGCAGAACATCGGAAACTTGATCCATTCTATAAAAAGGAGTCTGGAAAGAAAATGTGGCATGAATATATTATATTATTAATCACACTTCTGACCCACCTCATTATATAGTTTCAAGAGCATTTTCATTAGTATATCACTTACAGCCATATACATAATTAAAATCACTATAATAATTTGTCACACATTTTTGCACTTCAGAAATAACTTTTAACACTTTCACTTATGTTTACAAACTTTTTGTTTGTGAGTGTGTTACACTCCTATGAATGATGGTGTGACTGAAGCATGAGAACCTTAAAGGAAAAAAGTATGATAGAAATGAAGATGGGAGCCAGTAATATTTGGAAGAAAGTACGCAAATTAATTAATTTAGGAATTTTGACTTATTATACCCCATTAAATGCGGCAAAATTGCTCCCAACCATCTGTGGTGACAGTGTGGCAAGGGCCTGGCAGGCAAAAGGGATTAAGACACTAGGTGACTTATAGGACCAAAGTGGAACGCTCAAACAGTTCTTAGTATTAGCACAGGCTCAAGCGTTACCACAAGCACAGTTTTTTAAGTTCTTGCAAATTAGGGACTTTTTAGTCAAACAGAATTTGAAATTGATATCTAACCCTTTGATGGAGGCTCTAAAGGCTCATAGTAGAATTGGTGGGTTGTATAAAATATTAATTTCGGGTAAAAATGATGATTTGGAAAAACATAAGATATATTGGGTGGAGACTCTAGGTAAAAATTAGTTAGATATTTCAATGGAGGAAGCGATTACAAGAGCTAGGGAAGTCCTTATGTCAGCAAATTTACAAATACAATTTTTTAAAACTTTATTCAGGTTATACTATACACCTGCGCAGATGAAAAAATGGGGCAGCCGCTATGATGGTAACTGTTTTCGATGCGCTTCATCCGATGCGGATATAGATCATATTTTTTATACTTGTATTAAATTGCATCCCTTTATACAAGATATGGAAGGATTCTTATCTGACATATTAGGGAGACCTGTTCGTATAACTCCTGCCTTGATGCTTTTAGGGATGGGGCAGGAAGTTTCAAAGGGGGGAAGTTTATACAAGTATAGACTCTTTTTATTTGTAGCAATGACTATAGCCCGTTTATGTATAGCGGGGGATTGGCTTTGTCCTGAGCCTCCAAGATTCGAGGTTTGGAGGGCTAAGCTATACAGAATAGCTAGCTTGGAATTTAGTTTATTTTCGTTAAAGGGGGCAAGGAAACGGCAATTGGGTCTTATGATTTGGGAACTTTTTTTGGCCCATATGAACGACTGAGAGTATCAGTATGCAAATAGCAAGGAGTTATGGAATATAACACTAGACTAGCAGAAGTTTTAAACATAATATGGCAGACACTCTGTTTAAGCCAAAGCTCAAATGGGGATATTTGCAAGTCTAAGTTAAATTTATTCTCTTTCAGGCTGTTGTCATTTATGTTTATGCAACGTGTTATCTTGATTAATTTTACTGAGAAGGCTCAATTACATAATGTACGAACTGCATGCAAGGATTATATTGTGAAATTGTTATTATTATGAAATGTCTATCATGCCTTGGAAGTGTGGAATCAAAATAAATTTAAAAAAAAGAAAAAAAAGAAATGAAGAGGGGAGTGAGTAGATTAATTGAGATAAAGTGCTGATGAAGTGTGTTAAGATTGATGTATAGTGTGTTTGAGCAATATAAAAGCAATGTGTACATGATGTCACATGGTGTTTGAGAATAGTTGATTTGAGACACTACCACTGCAGTATGGGATGCACTGGGGTTGGAGGTTTTACCAAAAAGAATAAGTGCTTTGAGGTCTATATTTAGAATGATTTTTATGCATTTTACAAATATTTGTTTTATATTTTTCTTTACAAGTTTTATACATTTTATCTTATGCGTGTGGGAGAATATATGTTTTGTCCTGAAGAAGATGGCAATAAGTTATGAAATTCACCGAACCGCATTGCCGTATTTGATGTACTTAATTGGCTAATATCCTTATACAATCAATGGTGATTCTTACGCTACATTATGTATCATGTATAATGATGGAATGGATTGGCACCATTGAAATAGACAATTGTTTGCTGTCTCATTTGTGTCTCCCTTTTTTGTTTAATTTAACAATTTATTTATGAGCCTAATTGGGGGGGGAGTTGTTTACAATGCAATAATTACACTTTTGTTGTGACAAGTGTTTTTAATCTGCACGAAGGTGATATTATTGCTAATAACTATTTTGTGATCATTTGTAATAGAAAACGCTGTCTGTGACCACGCCATTAAAGCTTTGTGCTTCCTTATATTGTTGTGGTACTGGTTTTTCTTGAATAATTCATTGTGTAACATTAGCCTGAAGGGTGTTTCAAAAAGTGTGTGAAGCATATGTACGTGGTATGGTGATTTCCGAAGGGGAGATTTGATCTTACTGTTTAAAAAGGAGCTCCGTTCCCTTGTTGTGTTGGGCCCTCTTGCTTGATTTATTGATCATTAGAACAAGCAAGCTATGGTTCCTGAGGAGCCAAACAGAGTGCCAAAAGTGGAAGACCCACCTCAACCCGAATCACAGCTTCTTCATAGGACTTGGATCACAGCCCTAAATGAAGCCGGGCCATTGCTAGGAATCCTGCCACTAATCCTCTGTGGGGTTTTACTTTGGCCTCAGGGATGCACTGCTATTCACCCTGACAGTCACATTTTAGCAGATCCACGGTGCTGTCTGAGGCATGCGCAGTATGTCTGATATATATTGGATTGTGCCTGGCTGATGGGATCATAGTAGCACTACACTTCTCACATGCACAATCCAGACATCCCCCTACACAGTGGTGTGATTTTAAACAGCACTCTGTAGCTGGATCATGACTAAGGGCCCTCAGCCCCCCCCCCTCCTCCTTTCATCAGGAGCCTGGAGTAGAGGCCTAGAGGTCTGATGTGTAGTAGCAGTGTCCTTGAAAACACAAAACTCGTGTTTCCATGAAAACTGGTCAGATAAGTCATTAGCAACAGAGGCAAGGGGCAGTTAAGTGTTGTCTCACAAGAGGAGGGGCTACACCTTAAAGCCCCAGATTAGAAGCCTCCACTATTTAGCCATCGGTTAATGCCTTAAAGCATGTGCTGTGGTTGGAACAGTTCTGCAATTTCCCCTGATGCACCCTCCTCATTGTGTTATGGGTTAGTTATTCGCTTGTGACACTCTCTCCGCCACGTGCTTTAGACTGCTAACAGGTTAAGAAAGAGTATTCACGTCAACACTCAAGGTGATGATAACATGTCCTAACCACCTGTCTGTATTCATGCAATGGCTTATCCGGAGCTGTCCTGGCACATGTAGGTGAAACTAGTGGTTGTGCACATATTCATACAGAGATAAAACAACACTGAGGAAGGTAAAAACATTTACTTTAACAAGGATATTGTGCATGTCAACCTGTAACAAAAGGGGTATTTGTAGTGACATCCTACAGACAAGGCAAACTAATATGTATTGTGATCGTTCAACATAAACTCTGAAGAGTTTTCTCCATTATTTTTATCTGATTCTGTGATATTGTCCTTTGCCATCGTGGCATATCTGTCTCACAGGTGCTGAGTTTAGCTCCACTGCACGCCTTTCTTATATGACAAGGGAAATCTATTTATTATCAATTACATTTCAACATTTGAGGGTCAAGAACTAGCACTGGAAAAAAAGAAAAAGAATATATTGCATTGCTTTGGTTCTGGAATGTTGCGAGTATACAGTCAGATGAAAAAAAAAAAGCTGCAGGCCAAGGTGATGAGGCCACTAGCACTATAGACGATTTAGATGCATAATATACTACTCTACTACCGTATGTGTAGCAATGGTTTGCTACAAGTAAATTAGGGAAATCAGAGGGCAAGTATGACTTTGTTACAGTCTTCAAGAAATTAGAATTGCATGCCATTTTTTGGAACCTCCATCAAGAACTGATAAGAAACCAAATAATCATGCATTCAAACATCCCCAGCATTCAATATAGGTGAAGAGTAAACAAGGAGTAAGTTTTATGAGAGGTGATAGCCATTGTACGCATATTTTAACTTACAGAGAGTTGTGTCAATGTGGTATTGGAGAGTAATAGCATAGAGTGCAAAGAGGTAATTTGTAAATCGAAAAAGGGAAAAGAGACAAAACATGTACCATATAAACATATGGGGCCTCATTTATGAGGCTGTGCGTCACTTCCACGCCGCCGGTGCGTCACTTTTTGTGACGCACCAGTGGCGTAAAAAATGCGCCTTGTTGCGCCAGATTTACAAAGTGACGCATCTAGGTAGTTGCGTCACTTTGTAAACCCCTGCGCCACATAATACCTGCGCCAGGTATAATGTATGCAAGGGGGGCGTATTGACGCAAAAAAGGGTCATGGAAGTGACGCAGATAAATCTATAAGATTTCACTGCGACACTTCTAGGACACAAATGCGTCAATTTCTTACGCCTGCCTCCCAGCAGGCGTAAGACTGACGCAGGCCCTTTCACATGGGCTTGCCCCATGTGAAAGGACACATTGCTGGAGTTGCGTCACTTTTGTGACATACTCCAGCAATGCGTCCCTTTTGCACCTACAGATACGTCAGAAATACTGACGTATCTGTAACCCCTTGCGACATGATGCGTCATACTGTAAATATGACGTATCGTTACTGTCGCAGGGAGAGTGCAGTGAAAAGTGACGCATCGCTGTTTTCACGCAGCGATGCGTCACTTTTCATAAATGAGGCCCATGGATTATTATGGCAGTCATTGTGAGGGTACAGTGGTTAATCAGCAGAACAAAAAAATGCTGGAGGCTAGCAAAGAGATAGAGACATGTGGAATAAATGTTACAGATGTGGAAGTGCTCACTATCTTGCCTACACAAATGCCCAGCTATACATCAGACATCTCTGGTTGCTGCATTACTGGACATTTGTTTAGGGTGTTAGAAATGAAAGGATGGGCTGAAAGTCAAGTATGTGTCTGAAGTGCAACAGAGCAATTCCTCTGATTCAAAGGTTTCTAAAGATGGTGAATACCATCTGATATCATATGAAAAAGTTACCCAAGAGAAGTAAATGCGAAGCTGGGTTAGGCAATTGACATTTATTTTAGGAATAGATATGCAGAAGCAAAATTGCGTGCCAAGGAAAAGTGGGCATCGTTTCCGGGTTGTATTGGATGACTTGATATTATACTTGATCCTAACAGCCCAGAGAAAGTATTAAGGGGCTTATTTTGGTGTTGGGCAGAATTAACTCGGTCATGGGACCAACCGACAACTGGTCTACGGTTCCGACCAACTCATTGCAATGCGACCAAACATTATGCGGTCGCATGCTCCCTTTCCTCAATGGGAGCTTGTGTTACGGCCATAAACCGGCTGTACCACAAACTCCCATTGAGGAACGAGAGCTGTAGTTCATCCCTACACCACGTGGGAGGCACCTCAAGGTTCCTGCCACAAGGTGTAGGGATCAGTAGGGGGCATCTATTTGCCCTCTCGGCCTCCAACCAGAGGCCGTGGACCAAAGGGGGCAGTGCTGGGGCCCCCCAAACCTGCTTTACGACATGGTTTCCATGTCAGATAGCCGGCATGGAAAGCATGTTGGAAACCGTGCATTGTAATCTCATGGGCAGAAAGGCCCGCCCTTGAATTACTTGCCGGATTCCAACTGGCGAACGGGCTCTATGAGCCCTTCGGAAGCCAGGTGGAATGAACTTTCAGACTGCCTCTATCATAATGAGGTGGTTGGAAAGTTAACCGTGCAGCCCATTATGATGCGCCCAAAAGGCTCCAACCACAGGTCGGAGCTTTAACGGGCCGCATCGTAATCAATGTTGGAGACAGTGATGTTAGAGGACAGAAAGCCATGAAGGAATTCCCAAAAATATTTTTGTAAAAGAAGTTAGAAGGATTTTCATACAAGACTGTTGCCAAACAACAAATAAACAAGGTGAGGTATCCCTTGGGTAATCAAACACAAAGACATTTGAGTAAATTGCAAAGCAGGGGTCAGCTGAATTCATGTGAATGAGTCACCCTGTCTTGTGGTTGTAGTATTCCTTTGTGGAATGTCCAATTCGAATTATTATGGTACATTGAGGGTTTAACGTTCTGGACGTGGGGGTTGATCAGATGGAGTTGGTCTTCTGATGTTGGTGGATGTATAAGCTGTTCTCCTGTGAATAAACTACTTATGATTCAAGATCCTGTCTATTGGCATACATCATAATTTGGCGACGATCGGGATTCGCGAAGAAGAACTCACCTTGTGAAGTAATTTTTTTTTTTTAAAGTTTAGAGACAGCGTTCACGCATATCAAAGGTATTTATTTTATCTTGTGTATGTTGATTGCACCAGCTGCAGTTTTAAAGTATGTGCCCTGATTGCACCAGCGGGAGATTATTATAATTTTCACATGTTGGATTTAAAAGTAATTCTTGAGCCAACTCGCATTTCACACTATGGCTGGATTATCGTATGAAAGTGACTTTCGTATTTGCGAATCAAACGAAATGTGCCGTATTTGTTAAAGACATACAGTAATTTATCCGCTAGGGATTGAAAAACCGCAGTGGAGATTTTTTTTTAATATAAACGCACCACTAAAGGGTTTGATGCATCTTTGGTACACTAACCAGAGTTCCATTGCGAGCTCCGAAAGTGTACATTCTTCAAGAGCGAACTTCGAACACTTCTTTTCTTCGCTGCTTCGCTGGGAAACTGTATGACGCTGTAGATCACGGCACCACGCTATGCAGAGGTCAAAGCACGATGCTTTACGCGAAGCGGCCATTTTGTTTTACATTTTACATTTTACATTGTTGTTTATTTCAACCTCACCTTCACAACGCTGCTTCAAATAACCAACAGAAGTGCATTTCAACCCGATCTTCAAACAATCAACAGAAGCGCTTTTCAATTGGATATTAAACTTATTACAAATTATATTTAGAAGATGAGACACATTAGACTACGGTGACTTCATTTATTATTATTATTATTTTATTTTATGGCTTCATTGTTATTTAAAATTCACAACGTTAGTGTATTGTGCAAAAATGTGTTCAAAATGTCAAACAATATTGTTTCTCCTGCACATTTCCTACCTGTTGCTGGGGATCCGAACATGGAATGGGATCTATGGTATCCAACATTTTTAGCTTATGTAGATGTGGTAGAAGAAGATGGATGTTCTCCTAAGAGGAAATTGGCACTTTCAAAAAACTGTTTGGGGGGCGCAGGTCTCAAGGAATTAGAAAACTTATCTTCCATTGAGGGTGCAGGTGATTTAAATATCTTTGAAATTGTTGTCAAACAATAGAGCACTAGGTTTGGCAAATCAATCAACACTGTAATGGAGAGATTTAAATTCTATTCCCGTGCACAGAAAGAGGATGAGTCTATTGAAAACTATGTACCTGCATTACGTACTCTAGCTGGATCTTGTGCCTTCGAAACAATATATTTTGAACAGGTATTAAGGGGTCAAATTATGATGAAGACAAAGAGTAAAAAAATTCAAGAACGTTTATGGATGGGAACGGAATCTACCCTTAATGCTGTATTAAATATCGCCAAAGGGATTGAACAATCTGAATTATTCGTTAGTGAGATTAGAGGTCAAGATGTTAGGAACAAAGTAGTAATTCCTGAAGTTGCAATAGTAAAGGAGGTTTATGTTTATGTTTATGTTTTTGCAATTTTTATAGTGCGCAAATACCCGAGGGTGTCTCGGCGCTTAACTGATCAAATGATAACAATAGCATACCTTTAGTGTATAAACAGCCAAGTTTTTAATTGCTTCCTGAAGCTGAGGAGGGTGGAGGAGGTTTTGATGGTGAGGGGAAGGGAATTCCATAATCTAGCAGTGGAAATCACGAAACATCTGTCGCCCCAGTTAGCTTTCCTAGTACGTTGGACATTAAGCAGATGAGCTGAAGATGAGCGAAGTGTCCTGAGAGGTACAAGAGGACGAAATGCTTGTTTAAGAAACTGTGGGCCAGAATTGTTAATAGCCTTGTAGGCAATACATAGTGCCTTAAATTTTGTACGGCTTTTGACAGGAAGCCAGTGAAGCTGTCGAATGAAAGAGGTGATAGAGGTGTACTTGGGTATGCCCAATAAGATTCTAGCAGAGGCATTCTGCACCAGTTGAAGCTTATTTACAACCTTTTCCTGCGAGTTAAGAAGGAGGGCATTGCAGTAATCCAATCTGGAAAAAATAAGGGTGCTGATCAATGTCTTGACAGCTGTTGTGGGAAGGTAAGGGAGAAGCTTCTTGATTTTCTTTAGAGTAAAGAAGGAGGTGGAAACTACCGCATTGACATGATGGTGGAAAAGCAGTCTGTCGTCAAACACGACTCCAAGGTTACGAACTTTAGTAACGGGTTCGGGTGGAGGTCCCATCTCACTAGGCCACCAGAGGGGGGACCAGGTAGGTTCAAGCTTCCCAAAGGTCATTACCTCCGTCTTTCCAGAGTTTAATTTTACGCAATTGTAGGACATCCAGGAGCTGATGGCAAGCATTCCCTCTTGGAAGTTAGCTGCAACTGAGAGACCATCATGATGTACTGATAGAACCAGCTGGGTGTCGTCGGCGTAGGTTGTAAGACTGATGCCATAAGACTTGATCACCCTTGCTAAGTCCGAGACGTAAATATTGAACAAGGTCGGACTTAGCGATGAGCCCTGCGGCACTCCACAAGGAAGGGAAAAAGTGGGGGAAAGGAAGGAGCCTAATTTTACAGTTTGAGTGCGGTTGGCAAGAAAAGATGCAAGAAGATCTTTGGCTTTATTATCTACTCTGCTAATAAAAAGATTAAAAAAAAAAAGAAGAAGATCTTTGGCTTTATGTTGAATACCAATCGCTGAGACACGGTTGATCGGAGTAGCATATTCGACCGTGTCAAAGGCCGCGGACAAGTCAAGCAGTATCAAAACTGCTGCACCGCCCTTATCTAGAGTCATTCTAATTTTGTCAGCCGCTTTTATAAGGGCCGTCCCCATTCCGTGCCCTTGCCTGAATCCGAATTGAGTATCATCAAGCAGGTGGTTAGAGTCAATGAATTTGGAAAGCTGCCTATTCATAAGATTTTCAAACATTTTGGAGGGAAACAGGAGACAGGCGATAGGTCTGTAGCTGGAAGGTGATGTGGGATCCAGGGTAGATTTTTTCAAAAGTGGCTTGATAATGGCCTTTTTCCAGACTGAAGGATAGGAACCTGTAAGGAACATGGTATTGCAAATGTTGGCTAAAGCGGGAGAGATGGCATCCGGAATGAGGTTGAGGATAGAAGGAGGACATGGGTCAAGGGGTGAGCCTGATTTAATGGTAGAGATTAGATGAGAAATATGTTCCTCAGAAACCTGATTAAACTTAGGAAAAGAAGAAGAGGTGTTGGTACAGGCGTACCTAGAAGTATTGTGTGTTGAAGAAGGCTCGTGAAGGAAGGCAGAAAAGATGGAAGTGACTTTGTCCAAAAAGAAGTCTGCAAGAGAATTGCAGAGGGCTTGAGAAGTGTCGGGAGGAGGGTTAGGGGGATTAGAGAGGTGATTGACCACCGAAGCAATTTTTTTGCAGAGTTTTCTGCCAAATTAATTTGAGTGGTAAAGTAAGTAGCTTTTTATGAGGAGATAAGATCTTTATACTTGGACAGGGCGCTTTTATAAGAGTGTTTATCAAGGGGGTTGTAGTGCCTGCGCCATTGTCTTTCCACATTGTTGTCTTTGTAAACGGAGGGATTCAGAGAACCATGGAGCGGAAGGAAACCTTCGGTTACAGAGAATGGTCTTGGGAGGTGCCAGTGTGGTACACTTAATGTCCAGGTTTTTGAGGTGATTACTAGATGCTAATGCCGGATCCGGCTCCGCCACATTGAAGACATTAGTCAACATTGAGGCAAGAAGAGGAATATCAATGTTTTTCCAGTCTTGGGTTAAAGCTGGGGATGATGGTCTTACTGAGGACGAGGGGACCTAGCTTTAACTGAGAAGAAAACTGCAGAATGAACTGTCCAAGTGAAGGGAATAGGAGTGGAAATCAAATTGTCAGGGTTGTTAGTGAATATACCATCAAGGGTATGTCCTGCCTTATGCGTAGGCGGGGTGACAAGTTGACAAAGTCCTACGGCTAGCAAATTACTAATAAGGGAGATGGTATAATTGTCAGTAAGGGATTCCAAATGGAAATTGAAGTCTCCTAGTATGGTGTAATGAGGAGCTCCAGCTGTGGTCTTGACGTGATTGTTAAGACTCGCAAGGAAGTTAGCTTTAGGGCCAGGAGGGCGATAGAGCAAAGTGCCTGTGAAAGATTGGTTGCTGGAAAGACAGATAGAGAAAGAAAAGGCTTCACAGCCTCCATAGTTAAGGGCTGTCGTTTTTAAATTATAACAGTCTCTATATATAATGGCTATACCGCCACCTTTTTTAACAGTTCTGTCTAATCTGTTCAAGCAATATCCATCAGGTAAGGCTGCTTTGAAGTCTGGGCCAGAGGAGTTGTCACCCCAAGTCTCTGTGACAAACAGTAGATCTAAGTTGTACGAAGAAATGAGCTCCAAGATATCTAGTTTGTGTTTGGGAAGGGAGCGGACATTAATGAGTGCTGCCTGAACCGGTTTGGGGGTAACAGGTAAAAGAGAATGTCTTCTGCAAGCAAGACATTGGAAAGGGCCTACCAAAGGATCTGTATGAAGAACTAATGGCATACAATGAGGTAGGTTAGGGGATGGATTGAGTGCTAAGAGTTGCGAAGAGGTGTAGGTGATCGTTACAGGGACCTTTGATGCTTGGCCCGGTCCCGGCGCGGACGGGCGCAGACGGGCTTGCCTTTGGCGCGCCTTCGGCACACCGCCGGCGCGCCCGCCCGCTGCACGGACGTGAAGTGGTTTGATTTATATAGGGGTAGAGGAGGGTGGGACTCATCCCAGCACTGGTGCGCTGACTGACTCGAACCCCCGATATGGTGGCAAGCCCTGCATCCAACGCGTCAGCTCCTAATCGTCTGCGAGTGGAGCGGGCACTGAATGCGGCGAGGCAGGGGTGAGTGAAAGTTTAAAAATTAGGCAAACAAGTTATAATAGGCGCAACAAAGAATACAAAATAATACTTTTAAAATAATGGCGGTCTCGTCCTCCGGCTTCCGCCTCAGAGGAGTAGTTAGTTACTGATCTGGGCGCGCGGTGTAGCAAGCGACTTAGGTAGGCGGGAGAGCGGGACTCATCCCAGCACTGGTGCGCTGACTGACTCGAACCCCCGATATGGCGGCAAGCCCTGCATCCAACGCGTCAGCTCCTAATCGTCTGCGCATGGAGCGGGCACTGAATGCGACGAGGCAGGGGTGTGTGAAAGTTTAAAAATGAGGCAAACAAGTTATAATAGGCGCAACAAAGAATACAAAATAATACTTTTAAAATAATGGCTGTCTCGTCCTCCGGCTTCCGCCTCAGAGGAGTAGTTAGTCAGTGATCAGGTTCATAATCCAAAAAAGTTCCCTCTTATTCAGACCAAAAAAGAGAATGTAGGGAGAGATAACAAGTTAATGGGAAAGAAAACTCAAGTAATCTGTTACAGGTGTGGAGGAAATGATCATGTGGGAAGCTACAAGGGTTGCCCAGCATGGAATAAAATATGTATAAACGCAAGAAGCCAGGTCACTTCAGCAAAATGTGCAGGTCTTCACAAAAAGTAAACTTGATGACTTATCCTGAGTATGAAAATCCAGAAGAAATTCCAGAAATTAACAGTTTATTGTGTGTAGGTGATACCAGGTGTAAGGGTTTTCCTAGTGACAACATTTTGATAAATGGCGTAGAAATGTCTATGCTTATAGATTCATGTGCCTTGTACAGTATAATAGGCAGAAATATTTTTAATAAATATTGGAATTCAACAAATGTATAACCACCAGACGTGCAACCAGGTGGATATTCAGGTCATAAAATTGATCTTGATGGATTTATGTGGGCTGATATTAAATTTAAAGATAGGAAAATATAGGGAAAAGTTTACATTGCAACTAAAGGTGCATCAATTCTTGGTTGGCCTCACCAACATGAATTAGGCATCAAATTGGATCCTAATGCTTCACCACCGGTGTACATAGTATCCCCTGAGGATGATAAGTTTACAGTCCAAATAAAAAGTAAATTTCCAACCATTTTTACTGATAACCTAGGAGAATTTGTAAATTTTAAACATTGAATTATTCTTAAGGAAGGTGCAACTCCTGTTCGACGTAAAGTCAGAAATGCACCTTTGGCATATCGTGACAAATTGAAAGTAATTTTGTCAGATTTAGTGGCTAGGATAATTATAGAACCAACTGAATCTTCTCCCTGGGTTTCGCCAGTGGTTTTATCCCTTAAGAGTAATGGCGAGCTTCGTCTATGTGTGGCTCTCCGCAGTTTGAATAAAGAGATCTGGGTCGATAGACATCCTTTACCCCATATTCATGAGCTAATTTCTACACTCTCAGGTGCTTGTGTCTTTTCCACCATAGACTTGGCCAGTGCCTATCACCAAGTGGCACTACATGAGGAATCAAAATTCTTTACTACTTTTATAACACCAGAGGGCATGTTGCAATTTCGACGCATGCCATTTAGCTTAGCTAGCGTGGCTTCAGTCTTTCAGAGACTTATGAAAGAGGTCCTGGAGGGCTGTGACGGTGCAATTGCTTTCCAAGACGATATTTTAATTTTTGGAAGGAATTTTGAAGATCATGATAAGAATTTAGATAAAGTATTAAAGTGTGTACAAGAAAAGGGTTTGACCTTGAAATTTTCTAAATGTAAATTCAGACAGAGTAAAGTGGAATATCTTGGTCACAAGATTTATTCTCAAGGTATCAAACCCAAATGTAATCATATTCAGAGCATAGTTAAGGCACCGGCATCAACTAGCAAAGAACAACTTGTGTCATTTTTGGGGCTTACTGAATTTTATAGCAAATTTGTACAAGACTTTTCTTCAAAAGTACATTCACTAAGGTCGTTGTTAAAAAAAGATATCAATTTTGTTTGGAATAATGAGAAACAGTTTGCTTTCGAATTGCTCAAAAAGGAAATTGTTAACGCTCCTTTTTTAAGACCTTTTGAATTGGGTAAAGAATGTATAGTGTGTGTGGATGCGAGTAATGTTGGTCTGGGTTCTGTGCTAATACAAAAGAACATGGGTAAAGAATATGTAGTTTCCTATGCGTCCAGAACTCTTCGTGGTGCAGAATATAACTATTCCACCATCGAGAAGGAATTATTAGCATGCTCCTGGGCTGTCGAACATTTTAGACAATTTCTTTGGGACACGAAATTTTGTTTGCGAACTGATCATAAGCCTTTGATTAACATGTTAGCTGCTGGTGGTGGTAGAACGTTGACGGCATGTTTGGCACGTTTGGCTGCAAAATTGCAAGAATTCCAGTGTGTAGTTGAATACGTGCCTGGTCGCCTAAATGTACATGCTGACTGCATGTCTAGATTGCCTTTAGTTGACTCATGTGAGATCACTAAAATTTGCTCTGATTTTGATGTTGCGTTCACGATTGACGATGTTAATGGTGAAAACTGTGGAAAGTTGTCTGATGTTATTTCAGAAGCAGAATGGAAAGCAGCCATGTGCAAAGATGCTAGCTTATCCAATGTAGTGAACTATATGCAACAAGGGTGGCCTGAAGAAAGGAAACTATCCCTAACCCTCCTGAGGCTCAGCCGGGAGTAGGATAACTGTTTCTTTGCTCTGATTTTAACCTGCTGTGTATTACTTTTTAAAAAGCACCTACCCTGCTCTCTGACGCTGTTCATCGCATGCAGGCATCCCCTCTCAACGGAGTTCAGCGCTGGAGAGGGTGAACCCTTGGAGTCTCGTCGGCCGCCATTCCCCGCGACGAGCAGAGGGACACGCCCCCTTTTAGGCCACGCCCCTTTTTACTCGTACAAAGCGCGCTGATCTGACAAGCGCCCCAGTTAAACTTGGACCCTCCCGAGGCTCAGCCGGGAGTAGGATAACTGTTTCTTTGCTCTGATTTTAACCTGCTGTGTATTACTTTTTAAAAAGCACCTACCCTGCTCTCTGACGCTGTTCATCGCATGCAGGCATCCCCTCTCAGTGGAGTTCAGCGCTGGAGAGGGTGAACCCTTGGAGTCTCGTCGGCCGCCATTCCCCGCGACGAGCAGAGGGACACGCCCCCTTTTAGGCCACGCCCCCTTTTACTCGTACAAAGCGCGCTGATCTGACAAGCGCCCCAGTTAAACTTGGACCCTCCTGAGGCTCAGCCGGGAGTAGGATAACTGTTTCTTTGCTCTGATTTTAACCTGCTGTGTATTACTTTTTAAAAAGCACCTACCCTGCTCTCTGACGCTGTTCATCGCATGCAGGCATCCCCTCTCAGCGGAGTTCAGCGCTGGAGAGGGTGAACCCTTGGAGTCTCGTCGGCCGCCATTCCCCGCGACGAGCAGAGGGACACGCCCCCTTTTAGGCCACGCCCCTTTGCCCATTAAACATGTGTATGTGCCGGAAGCGCAGCGGACGAGCGCAGCGGGCGCGCCGATTGCGCGCCGAAGGCGCGCTTAAGGCAAGCTCGTCTGCGCTCGTCCGCGATCATGACGCGGCCGGGGCCGGTCCCCCTGCCCGATCCACCAGTGATATCACCATAACATACACTAGGACTGAGTTGATGTCCCTGAGACCTCCCCCTTGTCTGACCTGCCGCTGGTCCATCCCTGACGCTCGGAGCCCTGCCTTTGTTTGTAAAGTCTGCCACTTTTCCCTTCCTCCCCTCGATGAGACATACAGTACAGCTCGCGCTCTGATTTCCACCCCTACTCGTGGAGCCTGCCCTTCTTTCACTCTCAGAGCTGCGCTGATTAACTGCAGATCATTGAGTAAACATGCCATCGACATCTGGCAGTCCCTTCGAGACAACAATTGGGATCTGCTTTTTTTAACAGAAACTTGGCTGAATGACACTACGAATCCCACCATCACCCTCGCCCTTCCGGAGGGTTACTGCATTGTCTGTGCCAATAGACCTAATGGTAAACAGGGAGGTGGCGTCGCATTAATCCATAAATCCAAATGGACGGCTACCTTCCCTCTATATGACCCTCTCGATTGTATAGAAGGCCTTCCTTTCAGTGTCCAAATCTCTCCGTCCACTTCCAGCTCGGGAATACTTGTCTACCGCCCTCCCCATTCTAATACCTCCCATCTGCCGGCCTTGGCAGACTATATCATTCAGCTTAGCACTCGCTATGCCAATTTCACTGCTCTAGGGGACTTCAATCTCCACGCAAATGAGGATTCCTGCTTGCACAGCCAAAATTTTATCTCTACGCTGGCGGCCTGTAATCTAGTGCAAATAATAGCCTTACCCACGCACAAAGCGGGACATACACTAGATATGATCTGTTCCAACCTTCCAAGTATTCGGGCAGCCTCCCCCATCCCGGTCGTTTGGTCGGATCATTTCCTCATCCCTTTTGAGATAGATATTTTTTGTTCCACTAGACCCACTATCCCCCCTAAAGCATCAGGTAGAAACTGGAGTCGTATCACCTCTGAAACGCTCCAGGAATACTTGAAAAATTCCCAACCCATCCCGTCGTCTGATCCAGACTCTGGTATTGACCATCTAGATGCCTGGATTAGTCAAGCCCTAGAGGCTCTGGCTCCACTTAAATCTATTAAAACCTACAGGGCTACACCTTCTGCACCATGGTACTCCAACGAGCTTCGTCAGAAAAAGGCCGCATGCAAATCTTTCGAACGCTTATGGAGGCAGAACTATTCCCTGGATAGTAAAACCATCCATAAGACAGCCCTCAAAGAATACCGCAGAATGATCGAGGAGCACAAAAGGGACTACCTGGCTTCCAGAATTAAACACGCTAATAACGGTGCCAGGGAGATCTTCAGCATAGTTAGGTCCTTTACGGACCCCAACGCGCTGACTCGGATTCAGCCTGCCTCCCAGTCTTTGTGCGATAAACTTTCACAATTCTTTGAGGAAAAAATAGAGACCATCTATTCCACTTTCCCAATTTCCACCAGTGAAGACCCGAAAGAGTGATCCACTTCTCACATGCCCCAGTCCCCCTCGCTGATTGACTTTTCAGTCATCTCCGAAGCCGACTCTATGGCAGAACTACTCAAATGTAAGTCTGGCTCGCCCAATGACCCTTGGCCAGCCAAACAATACAAGAAATTGGCTCCCCTGCTCAATCCCTACTTGAACCATATCTGGAACGAATCCCTAAGAATGGGCTGCTTTCCCGCCAAATGGAAACATGCCTCCCTGATTCCCATTTTGAAAAAACCAAATTTGGACCCTGACAACCCCAGTAACTACAGGCCGATCTCTCTTCTGCCTGCCCCAGTAAGATCCTAGAAAAACTGGTACATTCCCAGCTGGCGAATTACATCGAAACCAATGGGCTCCTACATGACTCTCAGCACGGCTTTCGGTCGGGCCACAGCACGGAGTCAGCCCTTGTTGAAATGGCTGACTCGGTGAGATGGTTGCTGGACCGGGGGTCGAGGGCGGTGTTAGTGCTGCTAGATCTTTCAGCGGCATTTGACACCGTCTCTCATAAGATCCTGCTGAGAAGACTGGGAGACCTAGGCATTGGCGGAACGGTTCTTAAGTGGCTCGCTTCTTACCTATGTGACCGCACACAGCAGGTATATACCTCTCCTTACACCTCCTCAGCTAGACCACTCAAATGGGGAGTCCCCCAGGGCTCATCCCTGAGCCCGCTTTTGTTTAATGTCTATTTTACCCCCCTAGCTAAATTGATTGCGCGAACTGGGATTAAATTCACCTCCTATGCTGATGATATTCAGTTACTTTTTACCTTTGAGACTCCCTCCGCTTTTGCCTTTGATCCGCTGAAATCCTGTCTCAGAGACATCTCTAGTTGGATGGACTCTAATTCCCTCCGACTCAATGCTGGAAAGACAGAGATCCTGTTTTTTAACTCACCATCCCCTTTGGATTCCACTCTGTGGTGGCCAGCTGACCTGAGCCAAGCCCCCACGCCCAAAGACTCGGTGAGAAACTTGGGAGTGCGTTGGGACAATCAGCTTAGTTTTAACGCTCAGGTCCAAACAGTAGCAGCATCCTGTTTCGCAAAGATCAAGACGATTAACCGGCTTATCAACTATCTGCCGGCAGACTGCCGTAAGACTGTGGTACATACACTTATAACATCTCAACTTGATTACGCCAACGCACTATATCTTGGTATCACAGCAGGCCTTTGCCACAAATTACAGACTGTCCAAAATGCTGCCGCCCAGCTGGTCGGGAGAATCCCAGCCAGACAACACATCTCTCCCCTCCTCCGAAAACTACATTGGCTACCGATAGCCAAGAGATGTGTATTCAAGTATTCAAGGCCATGACGCTGGCCTTTCGTGCTTCCAAGGGCAATGGCTCAGCCCACTTGAAAAGCACTCTGAAGCCGTACGTCAAGGCCAGGACATTACGTTCTAACTCCCTTCTTCTCCTGGAAACCCCAAGATTCAAACGTTCTCATACTGGAGGGAAAACCTTCGAGGTCTGTGCCACTCAGTGCTGGAACAAGCTTCCGATTACTCTACGCGCATGTCAAACTGAAGTGGCATTCCGAAGGTCACTAAAGACCCACCTTTTTTCCTCATAAGGTTATCCTCTTTTTCCTACCCTCACTGTCTCCAAGTTTTACCAGCGCCGGGAAGCCCCGTTGGGGCAGCTGTGCGCTTTACAAAACACACAAATAAATAAATAAATAAATAAATATCTGGTGATGTTTTATCTTTTTGCAAAGTAAGAGAGGAACTCATGTTCGATCATCGTTTTATAACCAGGGGAGATAAGATAGTTCCTCCATTTGAGTTGAGAAAGAAAATTATTTCAATGGCTCACGAAGGTCACATGGGAATGTCAAGTACTAAGAGACGAATTTGTGAATTTTATTGGTGGCCTGGTATTGATAGAATGGTGGACAAATGGGTCAGTTCATGCTCTCCTTGTGCTAAGAGTGACAAACCTGTTAAGCAGTTAGCAGTGAATATGGATATTTCTCCCATTGAGTTCGTTAAATGTCCTTGGAAGAAACTAGGGATTGATATTATTTGTCCTCTTGATTTATCAAATAATAAGGTTGTCTTTGTCTTAGTATTGATTGACTATTTTTCTAAATGGCCAGAGTTGAAAGTGGTTGATAAGATTGTGTCAACTCAAGTAGTTGAATTTTTGGACGAGATATTCTGTAGAGAGGGCATTCCTGCAGAGATTGTTTCTGACAACGGTCCCCAGTTTATTAGCAATGAGTTTAGTTATTTTCTTGAAAGGTGTGGGATAGTACATAAAAGAGTGTCAAATTACAATCCCCAGGCTAATGGTCAAACGGAATGCTTTAATAGGGTTATTAAAGAATCCATTCAACTGGCTGTTAAAAGTAATTTAGATTGGAGGAAAACACTACGTGCGTCCTTATTGTCGTACCGCACTTCTCCAAATTCTGTAACTGGTATATCTCCAATTGCAATGTTGAGAGGTAGGAGTGGTCACTGGTTAGAGGCGGCAGACCCGAGAGCAGAGGACGGCCCGGGACCAGGGTTCGATTCCCGACGCGGCAGGTTTCTGGACCAGGGTCAGCGGACTCGATAATTCTCTCGCCTCGGTGCCCACTCTGATCAGCGATCACACTCGGCAACTCTGGGCATTAGCTTGCCTCATCTTCACTAACGGCCCCACCAGACCGCCGGGGATGCCTGGTCTCACCCTGGAGATACCCATTAAGGGACCATCTCTCAGGGAAGCCAGGAAGGGTTTCGCAGCGGTCGAAGCGCGGAGATACTCCTCTGGGAGTCGATCCTAGCGCTATATAAACCTGCAATTAATTAAACCTGCAATTAGGAAGCCAGGTTCGAAACTCTTACCTTGGTGGATGAAGGCAAACATTCCTTGTGAGTCTTCATTTGATTCCTCTAAGGTTAGAGACAAAATTTTGAAATATCAGGAGAAGATGAAAGGAAATCCCGTGTGATTAGGCAGTTGTAGTTTGAAGATTAAAGTTGGTGATTTTGTGAGAGTCAAATTTAGTAGAATTTGTGGTTAAAGGTGGAATAAATGGTCTGATCCATGCATAGTATTAGAATTTTTTAGCAAGGCTGTGAGAGTTGAAGGTGGTAAGATTTGGAATTTTAGAAGGATTTCTCTATGTAAAGCATGGGATTCAAAAGCAAGTTCACAATTGACTTCACTAAAGACAAATGATGATGCTTATTCGGCCATGTTGGACACTTTTGGAAGCAATTTACAAAGTTCAACTAGGAATAATGATGACGTTTTTTCGAACATGTTAGACACTTTTTGGGAAGAGTCACTAAGTTCTAATGTGGATATTTCTCGTCCCACAAGTGACAATAGTACTCAAGATGGTGTTTCTAGTGGAACTAATGATAATGGAAATGCGGGCAATGTGGGTGTACAATCCAGTGATGTTGTTCTAAGGAAAAGTTCTCGTGTTAAACATACTCCTGTTAAATTGTGTGACTTCATTCATTGAATTTGTTTGTGTTTGTTGTTTTAGTTTCTTTATTTTATTATTTTTTAGGTATTTTTTTTGTTTTTTTAGGGGGAAGGTGTGTAGTATTCCTTTGTGGAATGTCCAATTAGAATTGGTATGGTACAATGAGGGTTTAACGTTCTGTATGTGGGGGTTGATCAGATGGAGTTGGTCTTCTGATGTTGGTGGATGTATAAGCTGTTCTCCTGTGAATAAACTACTTATGATTCAAGATCCTGTCTACTGGCATACATCAGTGGTCATGAGACATGCCAATAGGAAAGTGAGACTCTGGGCATGATTATGTTGTCGGCGGCGGGACCATAGCCCGACATGCAGGTGGTAAGAAGACCGCCGGACATGCAGGCAGCTGTTCGGACCAGCAAATTATGATAGGACCACTGGTGTGGTGGTTGGAAACTGTCATTTTCCAATGCAGCTTGTGCTGTGGCCCAGGTGAAAGGCCACAGCATATGCCACAACGGAAAGGGACACTATATGCAAATCAATGCACCTTGTGCCATGCACCATGTGGTGCATGACACAAGGTGCATGGCTGTGTGTGGGGGCACTACAACTGCCCAGGGCCACTTTTCTGTGGCCCACAATGGATTTCCGACAGCCTTCCATGGTGGTGAGACCGACATGAAAAGGCTGTGAGAAATGGTAATCATAAGCGCTGCCATTAAGGGAATATGATTACGATCACCGCTCCAAGGGGGTTGTAGATCCTGTCGGAGGTGGTGGTCTTTGTCCCCACAGTTTCTGTTCTGACTGCCGGCATCATACTGTGGCAGTCGGACCGAGGCCCTGACTTTCGGGCAAACCACCACTGACAGCCGTCTGCGCAACATCCTAATAAGGGCCTCTGTGTTGACCTATACACCTGAATGAAAATGTACTGGTTTAGAAGTTTCACTTGCCAAATATTAATACAATTTACACTAGAGCAAGAAGTATAAATTGGCTCTACACATTTGGCCAGTCAGCAAAATAACATGTGGTACCCTTAGAACCCAAAAAGAGGAAGTTGAAGGCATTCGTAAAGCCAGTGGGGTGCTTTGAGTTTTTAAAGGATGCCCTTTGGTTAGCCTTCCTGGCCATGGTTTTCCAAAGGTTAATGGAACACATTTTAATGAGGATGCAAGTGCGGTTTTAATAATGACAATATCCTCATTTTGAGCAAAACCAAAGCAAAGCCAAATGCATGACTGAGATGAATCTTGCGGAGAACAAGAGGTTAACAGTGGTATACAATGAATGCAAGATTGCTGTATGTAGTGTGCCATAACTAAGACATGAAGTGGGATGCCATGGGATCAAAGTAAAAGAATAAATAATAATAGATGTGATCGGGTGAGTGGGGAACCCCACCAAAATGTAAAGATGATTTCGGAGCCTTTTTAGGTTTGGAAGAAATGTATTTGAAATTTATGAAGACATTTGCAGAGAAGACATACAACACGAGACAGCTCTTGGAAAACAAAGTCACATTTAATTGGGGCCAAAAATCTCAAGAAGATTTTGGTAACATAAAAAAAATATATTTGTAAAATACCACCTATACAAGGATTTGACTCAGATTTCGAATATACAGATACAATTGGTAAAGGTTTGGGGGCTGGGATAAATCAAATTGATAACTTTGGAACGGAAAAAGTGATTGTAGGGATCAGAATATTTCACCATTTCATTTGTGAAGTACCAGGGAAGTTAAGAAGGGATCACAAGCCTCTCCAGAAAATGTTTACTACTGATGGTATTAGTGGTGGCGGCTACTTAAAGGGGGTGGAAGGCGGAGGGAGTTTGGGTAGATGTGGGGCAGTGTTAGAAATGGGGGTCTCTAGTTGGAAAGGGCTTGCACCTTTGCACAAGTAGGGACCCTTCTTCCTAGTCAGGATGAGGGAGTTACACTCCTAAAATACCCCCTGCCCACCCCCTTGGCAGCTTGGCATGAGCAGTCAGGCTTATCTTAGAGGCAGTGTGTAAAGCATTTGCACATAACACACTTGGTGAATTTTCGGCCAATTCTTTCTCTCTGCCGTGCGGAGTCCCGCAACGCTCATCATTGAGCCCTACGCTTTTTAATATCTACGTATCATCACTTGTTCCTCTGATTGAATCATTTGGATTCAGTCTGACTTCCTACACAGACGATAGCCAAAGTGTGGTGTTCCTGACACCAGGATCGACAATTGATACTGCATCACGTCACCACGACTGCATGACAGCAGTGGGAAATTGGATGGCTCAAAGCTGCCTTAAGCTCAACTCCGGTAAAACGGAGGTGGTGTTGTTTGGCAATGACCCCAGCTTTCGGACTTCGGACTGGTGGCCAGATTCTCAGGGTCCTCTTCCCACTCCTAATAAGAAGGCAAAAATTCTGGGAGTTTGGATAGACAACAAACTCAGCTTTAAAAACCAGGTGAACGCGGTGGCCTCTTCTACCACATACATTCATAGATCTTGTAAAAAATTAATGCCATTCCTGCCTAAAGACAGCATAAAAACAGTCATCACTGCCCTTTCTATGTCTAGGCTAGATTACTCAAAGAATCAAAGTGGAGGGAGAAGGAAGACGTGATCCATTCAGCTTCCTTAGTATCAGTATCAAAAAACCAAGGGAGAAGGATCACTTGTCCTGCATAACCAGGGTATGCAGGTTGCGTTCCGAATAGTCCCAATAAAAAACTCAATTCACGTGTAGGGTTGGTAATTAGAGCGGTATATCTTGATTCTCCGCTACTGTAGACATGTGTTTGCATAATCATTGGGTTTATTGGTTATGCATACTTCAGACGGAGGTTTTACCCTTGGTTAAAATCAGTGTTGTGAAGGTGTTAACTGAAAGGTTAAAATCTCGTACAGCCAGAATGATAATATTTATTTAATCTGGATTCGAGATGATAAAATCTAAATTGTGTGATAGAGAGTAATTAGGACTCAAGTGATCCTTCCCCCTTGATTTCTTGTTAGGCTAGATTACTGTAATAGTCTATAAATAAGATTGCAGGATGGACATATGAGCAAACTGCAACTTTTACAGAATGCCGCAGCTAGATTGCTCACTAGTATACCAAAATATGCTTCTATCTCAGACGAGATTAGAAGTAACCCTGGGCGTAGTTCGTGAAGTAGTGCTCTGCGTAGCTATGCGAAGTGCACTTCGTACTATGCGAGCTACACGTAGCATTACGCGAACTGCGTAGTACCCTGTACGCACTGTGCAAGATGCCGTTTTCAATGATTACACAGTGCGGACAAGCATCCGGCACTGTGCAATCATTAAAAACGGCATCTTGCACAGTGCGAACTGTAGTTTTCTGCCACTTGAGTAGATTTTTACTCGAGAGGCAGCTTTCTCAATGTGGACTGGTAGTTTCTCATCGTGAGCAGTCGTGAGCATACGCGACCACTCGCAATGAGAAAACTGACCTCACCGCATTAAGAATCTCGCCGGGACGTTTATTTTCCACACTTGTGATCGACAACTTGATGTTGCTGATCACGAACAAGGAAAAAGTCTTGCCGGGATGTCATTTTGCTTGCTCGCGGTCGCCAACTTGAAGTTGAGGACCGCGAGCAAGCAAAAAATGACCGCTGTACTACGCTACGCTACACTACGTGTGTTTGCACTTTGCTACGTGCAATTCACGTAGTGCGAAGTAACGGACACTTCGCAAACTACGAGAGCATAGCGTAGTGCTTTGCCCAGGGTTAATTAGAAGGCTCCACTGGTTGCCGATAAGGAAACGCGTACAGTTTAAACCCCTCTGTATGGTCTATAAGGCACATCAAGGAACTGATCCTGAGTATCTTAAGCAACAATTTCACTGGTATATACCTATAAGATCATTACAATCAGCAGAGGCTAAATTGATATCGGTACCCAGGGTACGGGAATCCAGTTGGGGTGGCAAAAGCTTTGTGGCCCACGCAGCTAAGACATGGAATGACCTTCCTCTACATCTCAGAGGCATGACTAATTGATTAGCTTTTAGGAAGGCCTTAAAAACATGGCTCTTTTCTGTCTAAGGTTCAGTCTCACAGTCTCTCTGTTATCGGGCCTCTATAGGATGTCACATAGTGCCAGGACACCTGTGAGTAACAGTGTGCTCTACAAATTTCATTAACATTAACATTAACATAACCTGGACCTAGCCCTACTAGCTTCCCAGTCCAGCTCTCTCATTTTAAATGGGAAACATCCTTAACAATGCAGTCAGTACACCGCAATGCTATTACATCGCAGTCGTTACAACGACCGCGATGTAATCACGTTATGCCATTACAACGCAAATCTTTACATCGACTTGCGCTAGATGGCGTGCTAACATAAAAACTAGTGTAGTTTACTATCCCAACACCTTCCCTAGAGATAAGTGGACTGGAGTTGGAATAGTAAATTACACTTTTCTAAGTTGTTGTTGTAACGAATGCGATGTAACAGCACGCGTTGTAATAACATGCGTTGTAACATCATACAACCATTTTAAACTCATGCTCTAACATCATACTCCTTTGCTCCATGGCTATCCTGAGTATTTCCAACTCAAACTTCCCTGCTTCCCGCCTGTCCTCCTACTCCTCTGGGGACAGGCTACGGCTGCCTGGCCGGGATGGTTCCCCATCCCAAAATCCCATCCACCCTTGGAATAGGCTCCTCTGCCTCCATGCCAAGATCTCCAGACAACTCACTCGCATGTCTGGCTGCTACCCAGGCCCTCAGCGCCTTTTGTAGCTCCTCTTTTCTGGTGAGGCCCCTGATTTGGATATTGAGATTTTTGCAGATCAATTCCTTCACATTGTAGGTTTCTAACCTCTCCTCCTCAAAGGCCACTTCCAAGGATGCAACAGATGACACAATTGATTCAGGCATGATGAAGTAGCAAGTTCAAACTTACAGGATTAAAAAAATAGGCCAAAAAAGAACCAGTATGCGGCATATAATGGTCTGCGATATGGTAGTAGTGCATTCAAATCACTGCAAGTCAAGAGCAAATGCAAGTCCTAGCCTCACGGCTGACAACCAATGTTAGAAATGGGATTTTTGGCAGGCTATGGAATGTGCCAAAGCCCGGCAGAAACCACCACTCTAGTCAGGATAAGGGAGTAAAACTCCTAAAATAACCCCTGCTCACCCCCTTGGTAGCTTGGCACAAGCAGTCAGGCTTATCTTAGAGGCAGTGTGTAAAGCATTTTCACATAACCAACAGTAAGACAGTTTAAGCACTACACCAGTTTAGAAAAATAGCCAATATTTTTATATATAAGACCAAAACCGATAGGAATACGCAATACAGTCCTTAAAAATCTACAGTTATCAAAATATGCTTTAAAAACAGTTCCTTGATGTAGATAGCTCTGTCCGGGGCTATCAAGTCGTCGTGAGCAAACAAATCCAAACAGTTCAGGCTGGTCGTGGCATTGCGGACCAGCTACGGTGTTGGGAAGACCGGCAAACAGTACCTGTTAGAGATGCAGGGCACCGAGGCCCTTGAAGTCACTCACGTTGTAGGATCAAGCTCCTTTCTGTTGGGATCAGGAGCGCTGGCGTCGGCAGGCGTTGGGTGCTGTGGTACGAAGTGCAGCGGTGCGGCATGGGGTGCCCTCAGGTTGTGGTGCGAGCAGTGGCTCGGTGGCGGCATCAGATCCGTTGTCGGTGGGACAAGGGTAGCGGTGCGAGGTGAAGATGGTGTTTGTCACAGTGCTGGCAGGTCAGGGTGCAAGCAGCGGCGTCGTCGTTGCTGAAGCGCTGTCGTCAGCTGATGACCGGGATTTGATGGTGCCGGCGTTGGTAGGCCAAGGATTGGGTGCAGGATGAGGGCGGTGCATTATGTAACTTTATGAGCGGTGCCCTCGAACCACGGTGCAAGCAGCCGCTTCGATTTCAGCATGGAGCAGTGGCGGCGGGGATGCCAAGGCATTTTTGTGAAGCAAGGCGGTGCGGAGTGTGGTGCCCCCAGGTCGCAGGTCGAGCAACGGCTCGGTGGCGGCGTCAGCAGGTGTCATAGTTGATACCAAGGTCAATGTACGGCATTGCAGCGGTGCTCTCTGCGGGCCCAGGCTTTGGCTTGAAGCAAGGCGGTGCGGAGTGCGGTGCCCACAGGTTGCGGTGCAAGCAGCAGCTTGGTGGTGTCGTCAGCAGGCGACGTTGGTGAGATCAGGGTCGCGGTGCAGCATTGCGGTGGTGCCCTCTGAGGTGCTTCAGAACACGGAGTTGGCAGCGGCGTCGTAGTAGTCGTTGAGTTGCTTTTCTTCTGTTGCAGCACAAAACACACAGTCCTCAGTGCTGAGGGCAGAAGAGCTTGAAGTCTTTGCTGCTCCTGAGACTTCTTGAACAGGGGGC
Source organism: Lissotriton vulgaris (assembly GCF_964263255.1). NCBI lineage: Eukaryota > Metazoa > Chordata > Amphibia > Caudata > Salamandridae > Lissotriton > Lissotriton vulgaris. The sequence continues at coordinate 289,555,611 of NC_141697.1, read as the reverse complement.
AATCTCTACCTCAAGCCCTTGCAAAAACTCACAAAAGTAGATTGCAGAAAGTTCAGTCCAGTTCTTTCACTGCCCAAGACAGAAGCAGCCACTGTAGGCCAACACAGCAAAGCACACAGCAAAGTGGTAGTCCCTCCTCACAGATTCTCCAGCTCTTCTTCTTGGCAGAGTTCTAAAGTTCAGGGGTCTGGGCCCCAGTATTTGTTTCCACAAATCCTTTGATCCTCTAGGCAGAGGGTGTCTGTGCCCATCCAGTACCAGTTCTGCCTTCTCTGGTGTGATTTTCCGGCAGGGGGTGGGGACAGCATTGTCAGAGGCAGACCAGGCCCTTTGAGGTACAAGGAAATCTCCTCCCTCTTCCCCCATCGCAGCCCATGTCTATTCAGCCCTTTCCTGACCTACCTAGTCTATCGGGAGCCACCCTTTCTTCCTAGCCATCTGTCGTCCTAAACCCAGACAGGCAATCCACATTCTAGCAGAGGCACACAGGATGACTGAGCAAGAAAATACCTAAAAGTGGTATTTTCAAACACAGAATGTAAAAATCACCTTTATTAAAGATGCATTGTTAGATTTTGAGTTCAGGCATACTAACTTTTATTTTCCTACCTAGTTCCCAGGGCCAGTTATGTTTATAAGATGTTATAAACAAACTTCCCATTTTGTCATATGGGGTACAGGTAGCCTTGCAATAGTGAAAAAATGAAATAGGCTGTAATTCACTGTCAGGACATGCCACCCACACCAGGGCATGTCCTACCTTTCACATACACTGCACCCTGCCCACAGGGGTACCTTGGGCCTACCGTAGGGGTGACTGATATGTAGAAAAGGGAAGTTTTAGGAACTGGCAAGTGTGTGCACTGGCCAAGTCGACATGGCAATTACAAACTGTGTGCAGACTCTGCAATGGCAGGTCTGAGTTACCTTTTTAGGGCTACTCACGTGGGTGACACATTCAGAGCTGCAGGCCCACTAGTAGCATTTGATTTGCAGACCCTGGCACACTCAGTGCACTTTACTAGGGACTAACAAGTAAATCGAATACTCAATCATGGAAACACTAATCTATAACAATTTACACAGGGAGCATATACACTTTAGCACTGATTAGCAGTGGTTAAGTGCCCAGAGTCCTAAACCCAACACAAACAAGTCAGAAAAAAATAGGAGGAAGAAGCAAAACGTTTGGGGATAACCCTTCAAAAAGGGCCATTTCCAACAGGCAGTAAATGGAAAACAAAATTACACTTACCTGCTGGTTGGCCAGTTCCTCTCCATCCTCTACGGATCTTTGGTGGAATCCAGGAAGGAAGCAGGAACCAGGAAGCACTGAGGCTCCCAGTCTCTCCCAGCCAATCACAATGCTGCCTTACAGCAGTGGTGTGATTGGTCTGCGTGCCATGGTTCAGTGCTCAGAGAGGGAGTGGGGTCCTGGACATGTCCTCCACCCAGGATGTAATGCAGCCTGGGTGGAGAACATGCAAGTGTGCATGAATGATTGGCCTGCCCGAGACGGCTGGTCAACATTCATGCGCACTTAAGAGAGTACCAGCACTGTTCCGGTGACAGGCAGCCCCACACCACCCCTAAACAGGTGAGACACAGATAGAAAAATAAGGTGATAATAACGTTCATTATTATCATTTTCTTTTCTTTTGTCAACTGTCACAGAGCAGTGGGGCAACGCTTCTCTGTCTTAGCGGACGAGCCACCCCTGGATGGTATGCAAAATGTGTCATCATGCCGTATGAGGGCAGTGAAATCAAAGTGATGGATTTTTCAAGCAGGATGCCACTCTCTGTAAGAGAGGTAGTAGTTAATGATTAAGATGATTGTTAAATTGCAATGGTGTGGGACAAAGATTATGAAGTAATTGGGCACACAAAGTGGAAGCAGTAATATGATGCAGATGTTTTGCATAAAGGAAGAGAAGAGTTTCATAAAGGAGGGGTGGCCTTGCAGGAAGAGTGTGTCAAAGAAAGTGAGTATGTTTCGAGAAATATGAAATTAATTGAATATGGAGGCTTGTGAAGAGAAGTGAACCGATGTTCCCCATTAGGCAAATTACCGAAAAAATATTTAATTTGAGCCATGAGGCGCATGTAGGACTTGCCCAGTCCAAAAGATGGATCAAGAGGTTGCACTGGCAGGCAGGTTTTGACATTGAGATAGAGAGACAGGTCAAGAACTGTATAAAATGTAGTCGAATTGATGTTATGACACTTGTACACATGGAAGTGGAGATATAGCAATCTTAAATTAGACCATTTTTCAAAATGACCAGGATTCGAAGAGCTAGAAAAAGCTGCTGCAGAAACCATTAAGAGGTTTTTAAAGGTAATGAGACAGAATATCAAGGAAAAAAATGTGTAACACAATAATATCGAGTGACAAATATTGTTGTATGGAAATATCGATTGCAAGAATATCGTTGTCAAGATATCTATTTGAAGGTAAGTAATATCGATTTTAAAAATATAGAAGTCATATTAATGTCGTTTGAAAAAACAGTTGTTTAGAATGTTGGTTTTTTTATTATCATTTTTTGAGTATATATTTTAAAATGTATAGGACATTATTTTTCTGTTTAATTAATATTTATGTTTCTTACTATATTAGTATACTTTTTTGTAATTACTAACTTTAATTTGATTACATTTTGTGTTTTTTTAGGTCTATAGCAGGTTGTGAGTTTATGGGAGTATAGGGTGGGAAGTAATTTAATTATAATAAATGAATGGTTTTTTAAAATTAATATTATTTATTTAATTGATACTTAATTTGTTAATTGTGTAATTAATTTTTTTGGGTGTGGGTTGTGGGATTATTGGTTAAGGGTGGAAAGAAATGTATTTTTTAATAAATTAATAATTTGTTATAAATTAATAGTAATTAATTGATAATTCATTATTTAAATTGTGTAATTATATTTTTAAGTGTGGGTTGTTGTGTTATAGGGTTAAAGGGTAGGAAGTAATTTATTTTAATCAATTTAGATTTTCATAAATAATATTTGTTTAATTGATAAATAATTATGTTCATTGTGCAAGTATTCATTTTTTTATTTAGATTTGGGTTGTGGGTTTTGTAGGGGTATGGGGTTGGAAGTAAATTAATTTTAAGTTTTTAATATTAAATATAGTTTTATTTTGTAATCAGCATATTTTTTAATTAACATACTGTTTTTAAATTATTTTAATGTTGTTTAATATATTTTACTTTGTTTTTAATGTTGCACTGACTGGAGTAGGAGTAGTACATGTTACCCCTCCGCAATCCAACACTTTCCCTACTGTTGCACTGACTGGAGTGAGAATAGTAAATTTTACCCCTCCGCAATCCAACACTTTCCCTACTGTTGCACTGACTGTAGTAGGTATAATATATTTTACCCCTACGCAATCCAACACTTTTCAATACTTTTGCGCTTACTGGAGTGTTAATAGTACATTTTAGCCCTCAATACTTTCCTACACTTTCTTACAGTTGCACTGACTGGAGTGGGAATATTGAATGGTTTACCCCTCCGCAATCCAACACTTTCCCTACAGTTGCACTGACTGGAATAGAAATATTAATATTTTCCTCCTCTGCAATCCAACGCATTCCCTACAGTTGCACTGACTGGAGTGGGAATATTACATTTTTCCCCTCCGCAATCCAGACACCTAGCCTACTTTTGCACTGCCTGGGGTGGGCACATATACATTTTTTTTTGTTGATCATAATATTTATTGTTGTGTTAGTTGTACTGGGAATAGTAAATTGCAGTATTTTCCAATGTTATATTTTAATTAATTGCATATGTATTTGTATTTAGAGTACTAAATCTTATTATTGTCAAGTCAAGTCAAGTAATTTATATAGACCGCTACATACCCAGAGGGTCTCAAGGCGCTTGAGGAGGGGTGGGGAATTACTTGTCAAATATCCACGATTTAAGTTGCTTTCTGAATGATAGGTGGTTCTGGGTAAGGCGAAGGTAAGTGGGAAGTGAGTTCCAGGTTTTAGCTGCCAGGTAGGAGAAGGATCTACCACCCATGGTGGTTTTGTTGATGCGGGGTACAGTGGCAAGGGCTTGGTTGGATGATCGTAGTTGGCGGGAGGGGGTGTAGAAGGACAGTCGTGTGTTGAGGCATTCTGGTCCGATTTCGTAGAGTGCTTTGTGTGCGTGGGTTAGGAGCCGGAAAGTGATCCTCTTATTGACAGGAAGCCAGTGGAGGTTTTTCAGGTGACCAGAGATATGTTCTTTACGCGGGATGTCTAATATGAGTCTGGCTGAGGCGTTTTGGATTCGCTGGAGTTTTTTCTGGAGTTTAGCTGTAGTGCCGGCGTAGAGGGTGTTTCCATAGTCCAGTCGGCTCGTGACCAGAGCGTGGGTGACCGTTTTCCTAGTTTCGGTGGGGATCCAACGAAAGGTTTTTTTGAGCATGCGAAGAATGTTGAAGCAAGATGAAGAGACGGCGTTGACTTGTCTGTTCATCGAAAGTGAGGAATCCAGGATGACGCCCAGGTTCCGTGCGTGGTCTGTCGGGATGGGTGCTTTTCCAAGGGCTTCTGGCCACCAAGAGTCGTCCCATGCAGAGGGGGAGGTACCTAAGATAAGGACTTCCGTTTTATCAGAGTTCAGTTTCAGACGGCTGTGTTTCATCCATTCGGCAACTTCTTTCATTCCTTCGTGTAGGTTAGTTTTGGCGGTGCTAGGGTCATTGGTGAGTGATAGGATCAGTTGAGTGTCATCCGCGTAGGAGATGATGTTGAGGTTGTGTTGGCGTGCGATGGCCGCGAGGGGGCTCATGTATACGTTGAAGAGGGTGGGACTGAGTGAGGACCCTTGAGGTACGCCGCAGATGACTTCAGTAGCCTCTGACTTGAATGGTGGAAGGCGGACTCTCTTGGTTCTTCCGGTGAGGAACGAGGTGATCCATTCCAGTGCTTTTCCTTGGATTCCGATGTTTCTGAGGCGCTGTAGAAGGGTGCTATGGCAGACTGTGTCGAAGGCTGCGGAGAGGTCGAGGAGGATGAGGGCGACTGTGTCTCCATTGTCCAGTAGAGTTCGAATGTCGTCTGTTGCTGCGATGAGGGCGGTCTCAGTGCTGTGTTTTGCTCGGAAGCCGGACTGTGAGGAGTCGAGGGATTTGTTGGCTTCGAGGAAGGCGGCGAGCTGGTTGTTGACTGCTTTCTCGATGACTTTGGCCGGGAATGGAAGGAGCGAGATGGGGCGGTAATTTTTGAGTTCGGTGGGGTCCGCTGTGGGTTTTTTCAGAAGGGCGCTGAGTTCAGCGTGTTTCCAGCTTTCTGGGAAGGTGGCGGATTTGAAGGAGCAGTTGATGACGTCTCGGAGGTGCGGTGCTATGATGGAGTCTGCTTTGTTGAAGATGTGGTGAGGGCAAGGGTCTGTGGGGGATCCTGAGTGGATGGAATTCATCAGGCGGATGGTGTCCTCAGTGGAGATAGGGTTCCAGTCATTAAGGGTGTTCGAGGGGGGTGAAGGTCCAGTAGATGGTTGGGAGGGTTGGACTTCGGGTGGGTTGTCGAAGCTGTTGTGGATGTCTGCAATTTTGTTGTGGAAGAATGAGGCTAGGGAGTCGCAGAGTGCTTGAGAGGGGGTGATGTCGTTGGAGTTGGCTGAGGGGTTGGTGAATTCCTTGACGATGTTGAAAAGTTCCTTGCTGTTGTGGGCGTTGTTATCTAGTCGTTCCTTGAAGGCGGTTTTCTTGGCCTTACGGATCAGTTGGTGGTGTATGCGGGTGGCGTTTTTGAAGGCGTCCTTGGTGCTGGTGGTTGGGTCTTTTTTCCAGGCCTTCTCAAGGTAGCGGCAGAGTTTCTTGGATTTCTTAAGATCATCGTTGAACCATGAGGCCTTCTTGCTGCCAAGTTTGCTTTGTCGCTTTTTCAGTGGTGCTAGGATGTCGGCGCTGTTGGATAGCCATAGGGAGAGGTTGTTGGCGGCTTGGTCGGGGTTTGAGGAGTGGGCTGGGGGGTTAAGAAGAAGCGATGAGGAGATCTGGTCGATGGTGATTTTGTTCCAGTTTCATTGCAGAGTTGGTTGGGGGTGGTTGTTGGGTTTGGGCTTGTTGTAGGTAAAGTGAACGCAGCTGTGGTCAGTCCAGAGGAGAGCCGTAGTGTGGCTGAAGGAGACATGATTGCTGGAGGAGAAGATAGGGTCGAGAGTGTGACCTGCGATGTGGGTGGGGGAAGTGACAAGTTGTTTAAGTCCGAGGTTGGCGAGGTTGTCCAGAAGGGTGGTGGAGTTGCGGTCGGTGTTCTTTTCAAGGTGGAAGTTGAGGTCTCCCAGGAGGATGTAATCTTTGGAGGGGAGTGCGTGTGGAGTGATGAAGTCCGTGATGTCTTCACTAAATTGTGCGCGGGGTCCTGGAGGCCTGTAGAGGAGGGTGCCTCTGAGTGTGGTCTTGGGGTCGATGTGGATCTGGAAGTGAAGGTGTTCAGAGTTGGCGAGATTGACGTCTGAGCTGGTTGAGATGTGGATGGATTTCTTATGGACGATAGCGATTCCTCCTCCTGTGTGGCCGGTACGGTCCTTGTGTATGATCTTATAATCTTCTGGGATGGCAATGGTGATGTCTGGGGCAGAGGAGGCGTTCATCCATGTTTCTGTAAGGAAGGCGACGTCCGGAGAGATGGTGTCTAGTAGGTTCCATAGGTCAATGGCGTGCCTGTGGACCGATCGGGTGTTGAGCAAGATGCATTGTAGGTGGTTGGGGTCGGGAATCTGTGGTGTGTTCGTTGCGGAGTTGTTGACAGTGCCGATGAATTTGCAGGAGTGGCATGAGAAAGGTCCATGGGTGTGTCCAGGAGCGGCTTGGACGCAGTTGGGGGAGCGGCCGGGGTTAAGGGCTAGGAGGGTGGTGGCATCGTAGGTAATGCGGGAGGGCTGGGTAATGCGAGGACCAGGGGGTCTGGCGCTGGGCGCGGTCCAGGCGCGGAAGGGCGTAGACGGGCTTACCTTTGGCGCACCTTCGGCGCGACTGGGGCGCGAACGCTGCGCGTAAACGCTGCGCGCGGGAACAACTGTCATATATGGATGGTGGAGGGGGAGGGGCGAGGGCGGCTCAGCTGGGAGGCGGGGCGGGCAACGTAGGAGGACAACAACAACAAAATGGAGGCGGAGGGGTCAGCACGGCAAGAGCACCTGGGGGAAAACGCGAATACAGCAAGGAAGAAACGCTAGCAATTTTAATATGCTAATAAGCAAAGCGGCAGTCAAAAGCAAACAGCAGGCAATAGATTATAATCAGTTTCCGTTAAAATGCGCTGCACAACGATACCAGATACAGTAAGAAAGTTGCGCTGGCAGTTTAAAAATGCAACTACAAATAAGCAAAGCGGCAGTCAAAAGCACACAGCAGGCAATAGGTTACAAGCAGTTTCCAATGCGCTGCACAACGATACCAGAGCCACAGGGGAGCGACCACTCAGCACCGAAGCGAAGAGCGAGTCACAGCGCTTCCAGGTAAGGGAGGGCTGTTTGTAGTTTGTGGGAGGGCGGCTCAGCTGGGAGGCGGGTCGGGCAACGTAGGAGGACAACAACAACAAAATGGAGGCGGAGGGGTCAGCACGGCAAGAGCGCCTGGGGGAAAACGCGAATACAGCAAGGAAGAAACGCTAGCAATTTTAATATGCTAATAAGCAAAGCGGCAGTCAAAAGTAAACAGCAGGCAATAGATTATAATCAGTTTCCGTTAAAATGCGCTGCACAACGATACCAGATACAGTAAGAAAGTTGCGCTGGCAGTTTAAAAATGCAACTACAAATAAGCAAAGCGGCAGTCAAAAGCACACAGCAGGCAATAGGTTACAAGCAGTTTCCAATGCGCTGCACAACGATACCAGAGCCACAGGGGAGCGACCACTCAGCACCGAAGCGAAGAGCGAGTCACAGCGCTTCCCGGTAAGGGAGCGCTGTTTGTAGTTTGTGGGAGGGTGGCTCAGCTGGGAGGCGGGGCGGGCAACGTAGGAGGACAACAACAACAAAATGGAGGCGGAGGGGTCAGCACGGCAAGAGCGCCTGGGGGAAAACACGAATACAGCAAGGAAGAAACGCTAGCAATTTTAATATGCTAATAAGCAAAGCGGCAGTCAAAAGCAAACAGCAGGCAATAGATTATAATCAGTTTCCGTTAAAATGCGCTGCACAACGATACCAGATACAGTAAGAAAGTTGCGCTGGCAGTTTAAAAATGCAACTACAAATAAGCAAAGCGGCAGTCAAAAGCACACAGCAGGCAATAGGTTACAAGCAGTTTCCAATGCGCTGCACAACGATACCAGAGCCACAGGGGAGCGACCACTCAGCACCGAAGCGAAGAGCGAGTATGATGTAAAGAATTTCTTTATTGTTGTGTTAGGTGGGAGTACTTATTTTTATATTTATTTAGTATAAAAATGTTTTTCTTTTATGCAGTGGGAGATGTATATGTATTTATTTTAATATTTAATAATTTATTTTATGAGTAATTTAGATAATTATGTAGTTAATATATTATAGCAATAATATTTTAAAATGCTAATATGTTTTGTTTGTTAATTATTTATAATTATATTTAAAATAAATATGTGTTTACTTTTTATTTTAAATTAAATTGGTTTTCTTTTTTAATATTTGATGTTTTTGGTATTTTAAAAATATATACATATATATTTGATAATATTATATTATTTATGATTTTTAAATTATAATATTATTTCAAATATTTGTTTATTTATATATGTATGTTCATATATATATATTTGTGTGTTTGCATTTTTAAAAGTATGTTTATTTGTTATATTTGTTAAAATATAAATATACATATATTTTATTTTTATAAATTAATGCTAGTATTTAATATATGTTTATTTTAATATTTTAAATTATATATATTTAAAATTCGGCATTTAATACAGCTATATTATTGTAAACAATATTTCTTTTTAATATCTTTGTCCTTATCTGTTTGAGTATAGGCAGTCAATATATTTATATTCTATATTTTTTCCTCAATATTTTTTCTTATATATTTTTTTCCTCTAATTCTGTCAATGAACTGTTTTTAGATAAGGAGTTTTTGGTGGAAGGTTTACTTAAGCATATTGTAAGTGATAATGGCTCGCAATTCAAAGCAGAATATCTTTAAACGTTTATGAAGAGGAACAGCATCACACACAGTACTTTGGTGTGCCACCCCAGTGTTAAAGAGAGAGCTTGGAGATTTAATAGAGTTGTTAAAGGCATCTACAGTTGGATAAGAAAGGTACATTGAATTGAGAGTTAGACGTGTGGAAAATGGTGTGGGCCTAAAGAATCACACCAAAAATGTTTACAGGTTTTAGCCCTGTTGAAATCATTAATGGTAGAACTTCATTTCCTATGGCAAATGTGTGGTTGATGTCAAAATCCAGACTAGTGGAATGGTTTCAGAATGTTGTAGGAGAAAACATTTTAAAAAAGCACTGTCAGTGTACAAGGCTTACTATGACGATAGAAGTGGAGTGAAGGGAGCTCAGTGGGTGAAAGTAGAGAAAGAGGGAAAGTACAAAAGAGGGAGTCAAACTTTACAGAACCATTGAGAAGGGAAATGGTTTTGTGAAACTCAGTCCTATTGAGAGATGAAGGATTGGACCACATTAGCCAAATGTCTGTCTGAAAGTGTGAAGTGAAAAGTGTAGACAGATGAAGAGGTGCAGAGTAAAATATTTTTGAATAGTTGATCAGTGGATTGTAGGAGGAAGAATGTGGCTCGCAATGTTGAAACGACCAGAAGGGTGGATGGAGAAATTGTGGGAGGAAGAGACAAACTCTACCTGCTCCAGATAACGCACCAGTTATATAGGAAATTAGCCTCAGCAGTGAAATTGGGACTAGCTGAAATGGCAGGAGAAGTGCATGTCATGATGAGAAGATTTTCATAAGGATAAAAAAGCAGTGCAGTACATTTGTAAGTAGGCTTTTGTACAGCACTTGGGGGTTGTGGTGGTGAAAACCTTGCTCCATGCACTTTGTTAATTTTCTTTTAGACACCTGTGTTTATTATTTGCTCACCTTTTTATGTCTAGTTGAAAAGACCTATTGTGGACTTGTTGGGATACTTGAGCTCAGATCCATCCTATTGCTTGGCTTTATTGTCATTCTAATTTGCTTGCTTCTTGGTTGATGATTTTCCAGTTGCAGATTTGCCATCTTGCATTCGTCCCTCTCCTGGATCATAGCCTTTTTGCCATTTATCTTACTGACTGCATTCTATACACTCTGCTGCTGATTTTAGGCGAACTATTTTTTTTCTTTTAGCTTAAGCACTCCATTTTAATGCATGTGTTTTTCAGCTGTCTGCCGTGTGTGATTTTCTCCACCAGCTTCCATTTGCTTCCTATTGTTCTTCCTCACACATGTTATTCGCTCTCCGAGCTCTTATGGTTCCCTCTCATAAATGTGTGTACCCCTCCGTGCTTTCGATGTTACTTTCTCACTTGTGTGCTACTCTTGTTCACCCATGCTCCACTTTGCTCTCTCTTGCCTGTGTTGTTTAGTCTTGTTTACTTACCCCATTCTGTGCAACTTCCTCCATTAGGGTAGCCTTCCCCACCTGCCCTCCCTCACGCCATCTATCTTAATCTGCATGGCCTCGCACCCTTGAACTAACTTCTCCAGGCCTTGTTCCCTCCTTCCATGTAGCTTCCTCCCGTGCCCTCCCTGCCCCCCTCAGCTTACCCGGAGCCCATCCTCCCTCCATCAGTGCAGCTTCCCCACCCTCCATGTTGCTTTCACAGCTACTGCTCTGTTGGAAGATTTTTTTTTTAATGGTTAGGTGCTACTTTTTAAAAATTGGCTTTATTTATTACTTTCACACCAGTTAAAGCAAACATTAACCAAATGTTTGGCAGCTTTGAACTACAGGGACGGGCCGAGGAGTTCGAAGAAGTGAGGAAACAAGCCTGCTGAAAGGCAAAGTTACAGGAAAGTAGTTAGGAACAATTAACATTGAGGGGCATATTCTCAAGGAACTATCGCCCAGTTAACAGCACTTTATCTCAGCCAAAGAAGTTGTGATAACTTTTTCGCCCCATTCACAAGCTGGTGTAAACAGCCCATAACACCAGTTTACCCACTTTAGCAATCGCAAAAAACATCACCACAGATGACCTAGGCAGCTATTGCTAATGAGATGCAGAGTAGGCGTTCCCGTGCCAAAAGACGCGATAACTCCACTCCCCAACATTCTCAAAGACCAGCCAGATCGGTGATAAGAACGCAAACCAGGCAATAAGGAGAGTTAGCTGCAGGAAATTACCAGCTGCTCTGACCTGATGCAAAGTTGGACGACAGCCTGCACCACAAAAGGGAGTCCAGCCCAGACCCACACCTGAAGAACAACAGATGCCATGGAGACACTGACCATGCGGGCCAGACACCCAAGAGGGCCACAACATCCACCACCCCCAGGACCACCCCCCGCACCAACACTGAGGCAGTGCAGACAAAGACAGCGACCCTCTGAAAATGCACCAACCTCACAGAACAAACACCAGAAAATGTCATTGCCCATCACATGCTCAAAGGGACAACCCTCCTCCGCATCCTGACCACCATTGCCCACAGGCTGACGGTACCAACACAGCGGACAACCAACATCCCACCTCAGACAAGATGCTGGCTGTGATGCACGTGTTGGACTCTCGTACCCCCCAACCAACATCCGCCTGAGACGGAGGAGCCACACAGCCAGGCCAATCCAAGTCCCTCACAACGGTCATGGATGGCACCATCAGCTTGGTACCCCAACTATCTATACTTTTCACACACTGTGCAGGAACAGCCAGAGAACAAGCAAGGCATGAACACCACAGCTGGATCCTGCATGTGTCAGGGGGCAATTGACTGCACACATGTCCTACTAGTGGCCTCTGGCAACACTGCACACAATAAGTGCAACAGAAAGCACACGTATCCCACCAATGTCCAGGCAACAGTGGACGCCTGGGGAATCCCCGCCAACGCCGCCGCAAACCAACCAGGCAGTATGCATGACATCTACACCTTCCGACAGTCCACCATCAACCTGCGCCACCAGGATGGCACCCTCGTAAATGCACTGCTCTTTGGCCAATACCAAATGCACATACCTCACACCTCAACTCCACAATCATGCAACACACAACACAGGAAATGCACATGTCACAAGCACACATACAACATGCACACCCGCCAGACACGCCAGCGCAACTCACCGTGGGAACCAGGGCCTGCCATTTACATTAGCTATCAATGGCATGGCACCTCAGCCACACAATAGCAGAATGTCGGAAAAGGTGGGGACCTGGCATGTGTGAAGGAGGCAAGCTACTGATGAATATGAATGTACACAATGCCAAGTTTGGCGTGGATGTGATGGCCAGAGTGCAGTTTGAAGACCACATACATATCCATGTCGACACACACCGCTGGTGTTTGCAGTGTAGTGGACAGTGGACGCAACCATATCACCCCAGCCAGTGGGGAAGATTGCAGAAATGTAACTTGTTACTCCCCTGTAAGTGTGAGCGGAGTGAGCTGGCCCGGCGTATGCCGGGCCAGCATATGGTTGTGAATAAAAGACACGTAACTCTGGGCATGGTCCGGAATGCTCAACGTCTCTGCCAGGGTGGTGCCTCCCACCCTGCCACGAAGCCAATGCCATGAGAGGAGTTGCCAGCGATCCTTTGCGCCTGCTGCACCCCGGGATACTGGTCCCCGAACCAGTCCTGCCCGCCCCTGGCCTCAATGCCCACCTGCCGACACCAGTGTGTGTCGAAGAGGGCTCACCACGTGCCGTGCAATCTCCAAGCCCGAGGCCTGCGACCTTAGCAGCCACCTCTGACCATCACGGCCTCCGCGAGCAAGGCCCACAGTACTCCTTACTCGTTGACGTACTCCACCGGCATGCACAGTGGACAAGTAGGTCACACATTTGGAACTGAGTCTTTATTACACCATGGCAGAGCACATTAAATATGGCTGAGTGTATGTCACTATACACCCTTTGACGTGGTGTCACAAGGTCTTAATAGTACATCACAACCCCAAGATTCTGTGGGCCCACGCCGACTACTGCTCTCGGCCTACGCTGCGCTCGATTAGGTCACAGAATTGGAACTGAACATCAATTATTCAAAGGCAGAGTACATATCATTTCACGCAAGGAGAGGAGTAAGAGGATGGCACGTTGCATTTGGGCGGAAAAAAGGAACATGGTTACAGAGGTGATCCAACACTACCGACAACTGCCCTGGTATCACTAACTCTGTGCATCTCAAGACAACAACACGTGGCTGTGGGCCACTGCTGACCGCTGCCTCCAGCCTACACTGCGGTCCAGTAGGTCACAGAGTCTTGATTTAGGATTGGCGGAGTTCATATCAGTGTACCGGTCCAGCATCATCTCAGACTGCATCCTCTCTCAGCCATGGTGCCACTAAGTCTGTTCCCCGACATTCATGGACACTCTCTGGTCGTACATTGGTAGCGTCTGAGTCTATGGACTAGGGGGTAGTTTTCATCCTCATGTAGCTGATACCGAATTGGTGGTGGCAACGAGGCTGTCACTTTCCACTACTCTATTTGCTGCTTCCGGATAACATCAGACCTCTGCATCATGCCCTGGAGGACACCTTCCACTGTCCCCCACAACCCTCTGCCACATTCACCTTCGAAATCGACGAGGACCCGCCCAGTCTGAGTGGCCCTACCTCAGTGCACTGCAAGTCACCGTCTCGTGGCAGGGTGCCTGTGCTGGCCGCTGTGCATCCGGGGCCACTAACTCTGTGCTGCTCAATACTCCGGGTGCCACTAACTCAGTGCACCGCATACCATGGACCGTTACTGATTGAGTTTTGTGCTGTGGAGAGGTTACGCAGCAAAATCACCTCAGGCAGTGTGGGAGACCTGGGACGTTGATGTGGAAGATTATGCAGGTCTAACACACCCCACTGCGTCTTCATCTAGAATATCCCGAATGGACACAATCTTAGTCATTTTCATCACATGAGCACGTGCAGCTCTGGTGCCCCAGCCTCAGTGCACTGCAACTTATGGACACTTCTGTTTGTGTGTTGGGTGACCTCTGTACTTGCTCCGGCTCCCTTCATGTTTCTCAGCAGTTAACTCTGTTATGCATGTTTCTTTTTTTCTGTTGCACTGGTGTCCACTGTTTAGGTTGTTGCCAGCACCAAGCACTCCGTGCAGGCTGGCTTACACTCACCTCAGACACATCCAGCACAGGCGTCACTGTACATGTGACCCTGCCAATAAAGGGGCTGGCCGCAAGTGCCCATAGCCAGTTCAACATAATATCTGCATGTGTCCCTGTGGTCTTGTTGTATGCATGAGGGTCCTGGGGCCTGCCACATTACATTGTGCTGTGTACAGCTGACACAGACATGTCACCGCAGGCAGCGGGTTAGAGCTTGGAGATGTACCTTTGTTGTCACCCACTCAATTCATAAGGGGATTGGACTGTGCCGTCGTACGCAGAGCCAACGTGGGTGTGTGACTGAGTTGCGTTCTTGTCTATGGCAGTGTGGGTCTCCTTTGTGGGGTGTAGGTGGTCCCGGAGGGATAATGGACACCCACGTATGTGATCTGGTTCGCTTTCCATGGGTTCGGATCCCACCCGCACCTGTTTGGCCACCTCCTTTTGGCATTCTGACACCTGGGATTGGAATGCCATGTGTCGGTCGGTGAAGTGGTATGAGTCAGACGTGCTTGCGGGTGCTTCCTGCTGTGTGGTCTGTTGCAGGGTCTGTGCTTTACTCTGAAAACCTGGTCCTGGTGATGGGTTGCATGGGATGTCCATGGGCTGTTGTAGCGCGTCGGTGCCGAAGGTGTGGTGGTCCTCGCTGGCATCACTGATGTGTGGTCTTCTGTGCTCTGCTGGAGGTGTTGTGTGTCCCTCTGCAATGTGAAGGGGAGATGCATGTTGACAATGGGTTGACATGTATGTTGGCGCATTGTCTTGATGACATGCAGACTGTATGACAATGTACATTGTGACTGTTTGGCAGGGGCAGGATTTAGATGTGAGACCGTGTACATTTTGACTACATGACGTTTGTGAGGCTGTATGCGTACATTTCCATTTCACAGTTTCCAGCTCTGTCAGATGTAGTAGGCCTGTTTCTGCGCATGTGCGGACCCAGTTGTGTCCTCTGTTATGCAGAGTTGTGTTTGTTCATTATGCAACATTGTCGTCAATGTGGGTGTGCTGTTCTTGGTATGTGTGTGTGCTGGAGTGTGCCACGGTGATCGGTGACATGATCCAGGGTCATGGTGGGTGTGCAGTGTGCTACACATCATTGTACATGTGTGCCATTGTGCCTATCTCCCGTGGTCATTACTCCCCCTGTTGATGTTGTGTCAGGTCCTCCCGAGCTGTGTTGGTACTCCCACCTCCTTGCACCGTCTCCACAGTGATGACTGTGGCCTCGATTTCCTCCAGCTCCTCCTGTGGCGCAGGACTCCCACCTCCTGTGGCCATTGCTGCCTTCCTGTTGGCAGCGGGTTTGTGCCTGGTTTAGGTTATCACATCATGCCCGCGCCTCTTGGGCTCCTCCATTGACCTCCTCAACACTATGACTGCATTCCTTTAATCTAATTGTGGGTCACTTGATGGTAATGTTATGTCACCTCCGTGACGCTGATCTGGTTTTGCTGCGGCTGCATCCCGTCTTCCTCCCCCTCTTCTCCCTGGCCTTTCCCGACTGTGTTGTTCCTTGCTGGTGGTCTGTGGGGGTTGTGGGGTTCTCTTTGGCCTCTGCGCTCGGTCAGGGTGCATCCATGTTGCTACGCACCAGACACTTGGGATTTGCAGGCCTGCCGGAGATTTTCGCTGCTTTTTGTATCCCGATTTGCCTCATCGCCGCTATTTTTTTGCTTTCGTGTTTTGCATTTTAGCTGTGTGGCGTTGAATTTAACACGGTCATTTGACGCGTTATCTGGAATCTATCACATGGTACCACCCTGATGAGAATTCTTTATTAACACAGCGTAATTTTCCCGCGATAAACTGTGATGTTGGAAGTTGCGTTAAGTTATTTTTGCAATGGTTATCACACGTTCTTGAGAATATGCCCATAAGCCTCCTAAACTGCATCCGGGTAAGAAGCATCACCTGATTGTAAACCTTTAGACTTAAAACTTCCACAACTCTTTGGTGTCCTGGCATCCTGCTTATTGACTGCGAAGTTTGAGGGGTACTGATATCTTGTTTCACTCGGTTGTTAGACCAGCATGCTCCCTATTCTGTGATGTATACATCACAGGGGCGTCTGGCTTAGCATTGAATCCTGTAACAAGCTTGCATAATGTCTGAGTTTGGGAACTTAATGTAATGCAGTAGATAATGTGAGTTAATAACAGTGACAACCAAGATTTAGGTTAAAGGAAAAAACAGCTATTGCCTCTGCTCATATATTATATTGCACAGAGTTTTATGCTGGCCATTAACTGCGAACAGAACATTTCACCCAAGAGCTACATTAAAATGTTCTAGGATTGCTGTACTAATTAAACCACATGGCATTAAACCGCACGATATGCAAACAGGACCCTTTGCATTATTTATATATTGCTATTTGTTGATCAAGAACATAGAAGTCGCCCCTGTCTTCCCTTCACATCATCTGTTTCCTTCACAGCACTTCTTTTAATCCCACGCACACAAAATGCCAGGAAAGGAGGGAAGAGAAGGTCCCTACATCACATTTCAAAGTAAATATGCCAAGGCCAAATAGTGATATTTATGAAACATAAAATAATCCACATGAAAAAAAACATAAAATAAACTGAATGAGAATTTCAAAACAGATTGAAAAAATAATTAGGTAGGAAATAGGCTGGGATTCGTGGGGTTGAGGAAGGAACCATGAGCGACCCTCGTGTGGCTGAACGGCGCAGCCTGCAGTACATCTAGATACCGTTTAACAGGGGAAGCTCCCAGTGCAGCCTGGTCCAAGCACTGACATAGTCTTCTCAGTATGTCACATCCGTGGTAGGATTTTCAGCTCATCCCAATCTGTTTGGGGTGGGGTCCACAGTAGTAGCGGCCGCCACAAACAAAGGTTGTTGGGCGGGTGGAGGGAATGCGGCAGGGTGAGTTTGGGGGGATCACGTTGGAATGTGTTAGTAATAATATATTTTAAAAAAAAGAATTTATCTAAAGCTGCCTCCCATCTCGCACCTCCTGCCCTCTTCCTGGTCCCAGCAGCTACTGGGACAAACTCCCCTCCAATCCCGTGCTGCTCTCATGCTATGAGAACAGCGCAGGGATTGGCCTGAGCAGGCTGGAAAGATGCTACGTGTAGTATTCCATTCTGTGCTTCACTCTCTCTTTAACCATGTACTTTCCTTTCCTATGTTCCATTCAGAATTGTTTTGATTCTTACTGCCTGGGGATTCTTAGGGATCCCTGTGAATGTAATATTCTATTGAGATCAGTTACATCTCTGCATCTGTTCGTGGTGGTTGTGTAAGCTGTCTCTTGGATTAAACTGATTCAACCATCAAGAAGCCTCTTCTATTTACTACATATTCTGGCGACGATCGGGATATTAAGCCTGAAGCTCAACAGGACCCGTGTTATCCTTCATTTATTTTTTTTTTCTTCAAAAAAAAAGAAGAAAATCCAGTTGAGACAGCGTTCACCGCCTACAGTGTGGATCTTATTAAGGTACTGTTTTAAAGAATTATATGTGTTAAATTATAACACCAGCGGCAGTATTTCCTATATTACGTGCCTTGATTGCACCTGCGGCTGTTTCTCCGCGTTGTATACATCTAAATTTGGGAATTCGAGCGATCCACGCTCACATTCTACAGAATTTCATCTTGCATTTGCCTTGGTCTGTCTCCGTGTGAAATTTTCCTTTCTACCAGCGTTTTCGTGGAATTATTGACATTTTCTACGATTCTTTGCTGAAGCGCATCTTTTAAAAAAAAGACACACGAGACTCACCCATATCTCCGCGTGCACTCCACTCGCTACCAGAATCCTGTCATCATCCTTCCGGAACGGACGCATTATTCTCACACGCTGCCTCCGTGTGCATCTACGTCACAGACAGCGTCCTTCTACGCACAGCGTTGCGTTCCAGCGGCCATTTTAAATTGTCATGACAACAGACTCCGATCCGAGTCCCGTTTTTTTTTTATTATTCTCTTTATTTATTTCTGTGTAACGCTACAAACATTTATGTAATTTAACTCCACCACATCGATATCTTTCACAGTTATCTGTATATCCCTGAGCACTGTGCTTCGTAATTTATTTCCTGGTTGTGGTTTCAAGTACGTGGAAATCGTTTTTAACATCTTTATTCACAGAGAAGGTACCTCAAATTTTGATGCCATTGTTATATACTGTATTTTGACTTTATCTGCCTGTTTTTTTTTAATACCTTTTCATAGGAAAAATGTCAAATAACATAATTTCACCTGCACATTTCCTACCTTCTGCTGGTGATCCCAAAGTAGAATGGGATCTTTGGTATCCTACCTTTTTAGCTTATGTTGATGTGGTAGAAGAAGACGGCTGTTCCCCTAAAAGGAAACTTGCCTTACTTAAAAATTGTCTAGGTGGCGCTGGTCTTAAAGAATTAGAAAGTCTTCCACCTATTGACAATTCTGGTGCCGGTGATGTAAATGTTTTTGAGGTTGTTGTCAAGCAATTAAGCATCAGATTTGGCAGAAAAATCAACACTGTGATGGAACGTTTTAAATTTTACTCTAGAATTCAAAAAGAAGATGAATCCATAGAAACATATGTAGCTGCCCTACGCACTTTAGCTAGTTCTTGTTCCTTTGAATCCATTGATTTCGACCAAGTGTTAAGGGACCAAATCATGATGCGTACTAAAAGTAAAAAGATACAGGAACGATTGTGGATGGGCACTGAGACCTCTCTTAACGCTGTCCTGAATATTGCAAAAGGAATTGAGCAATCGGAATTGTTCGTTAACGAAATAAGAGGACATGATGTCAAAACTAAAGTAACTATTCCTGAGGTTTCATTAGTCAGGAACCCTCCTAATTATAGAAAACCTACTTCCAATTTCACTAGAAGGGACAACTTTAGCAGGGACAACAGATCTTTCCAAAGAAGGTCCCCTATAATTTGTTATAGATGTGGCGCCAATGACCACGTGGGAAATTACAAAGGGTGTCCCGCTTGGAACAAAATTTGTGTCAAATGCAAAAAGTCAGGTCATTTCACAAAAATGTGCAAATCCACGCAGAAAGTTAATTTTTTATCACAGGATGAGTATGATGACTGTGAACAACCTTCTGAAATTAACACGATGTTGTGTGTTGGTGATACCGAGTGCAAAGGTTTTCCCAGTGACATCATTCTTATTAATGGTGTAGAAATCCCCATGCTCATTGACTCATGTGCTTGGTATACCATAATAGGCAAAGATGTTTTCGACAAGTTTTGGTCCCCAAGAGAATTGTCACCACCTGATATACATCCCGGAGGGTATACTGGGAAGAAGATAGGCCTTGAAGGCTTTATGTGGGCAGAGATCAGGTTTAAAGATAGAAATATCAGGGGGAAGGTTTACGTCTCCTCGAAAGGAGCATCTATCTTATGCTGGCCCCATCAGTTTGACTTAGGGATCAAACTCGATCCCAATGCCTCCCCTCCTGTATATGTGGTTTCTCCGGAAAATGACTTCATTTCCCAATTGAAAAAAGACTTTCCATGTATCTTTAATGACAACTTAGGTGTTTTCGCCAATTTCAAACACCGCATTATCCTCAAAGAATCAGCTGTTCCTGTCCGACATAGAGTCAGAAATGTTCCCTTGGCTTACCGTGATAAATTAAAGTTAATTTTATCTGACTTAGTTTCAAAAAAAATCATTGAACCAGTTGAGTCATCCCCATGGGTTTCGCCCGTTGTTTTATCCCTTAAAAGCAACGGTGAGCTTCGTTTGTGTGTAGATCTCCGCAGCTTAAACAAGGAGATCTGGATCGACAGACATCCCTTACCCAACATACATGAGCTCATTTCCACTCTATCTGGCGCCTGTGTGTTCTCCACACTTGACCTCACCAGCGCCTACCATCAGGTAATCTTACATGAAGACTCCAAATTCTTAACCACTTTTATTACCCCTGAAGGTTTGTTTCAGTATTGTCGTATGCCCTTTGGTCTAGCTAGTGCAGCGTCTGTATTCCAACGCCTCATGAAGACACTTCTGGAAGGATGCGAAGGTGCTATCGCCTTCCAGGACGACATCCTGGTACATGGAAAAGACTTTGAGGAGCACGATAAAAATTTGGCTAAAGTTTTAAAAAGTGTACAAGATTTTGGTCTCACCCTTAAATTATCAAAATGCAAATTCAGACAAAGTCAGGTTGAATATCTCGGCCATGAGATTTCAGCCCTGGGAATCAAACCTAAACTTAATCACATCAAGAGTATATCTGAAGCCCCTGCTCCCTTGAACAAAGACCAACTTGTTTCCTTCCTGGGTCTCACAGAATTTTATAGTAAATTTGTTAAAGATTATGCTTCCAAGGTTCACCCTCTCAGGGTGTTATTGAAGAAAGATGTGAAGTTTTTGTGGAATAACGATCAACAACGTGCTTTTGAGTTGCTTAAACAAGAAATTATTAGTGCTCCCTTCCTAAGACCTTTTGATCTAGAAAAAGAATGCATAGTGTGTGTTGATGCGAGCAATGTTGGCTTAGGTTCAGTCTTAATGCAAAAGGACAAAGGTGAAGAGTACGTTGTGTCATATGCTTCAAGAACTTTGCGGGCGCTGAGTTCAATTACTCCACAATTGAAAAAGAGCTACTAGCTTGCACCTGGGCCTCTGAACATTTTAGGCAATTTCTGTGGGGAACCAGGTTTTGTTTAAGAACCGACCATAAACCCCTTATCAATATGCTGGCAGCTGGCGGTGGCAGGACTTTAACAGCACGCCTAGCACGTCTTGCAGCCAAATTGCAAGAATTTCAATGTACTGTGGAATATGTCCCTGGACGGTTAAATGTGCACGCTGACTGCATGTCCAGATTGCCTTTAGTAAATTCTATTTTTTCTGTTAGTTGGAACAATGATTTTGATGTTGTTTCTAACATCGATGATGTCAACGATTGTGGTCCGACTGGTGTTTCTCCCAGCATCTCTG
Source organism: Lissotriton vulgaris (assembly GCF_964263255.1). Taxonomy (NCBI): domain Eukaryota; kingdom Metazoa; phylum Chordata; class Amphibia; order Caudata; family Salamandridae; genus Lissotriton; species Lissotriton vulgaris. The sequence continues at coordinate 289,534,440 of NC_141697.1, read as the reverse complement.
AAATTGAGTGGAGGGAAGCTATGGCGAATGATTCTGATCTGGCTTCCTTAACCAGGCACTTACAATATGGTTGGCCTCATGAGCGATACCTATCTGGGGACATCCTTTCCTTTTTTAAGGTAAATGACGAACTCATGTTTAACCAGGGTTTTGTGTTTCGTAGTGACAAAATCATTCCTCCCACCTCTTTGAGAGAAAGAATTATTTCCATGGCCCATGAAGGCCATATGGGCATGTCTGGCACTAAAAGACGCATACGTGAGTTCTACTGGTGGCCTGGTGTAGACAGAATGGTCGACAAATGGGTCCGCTCATGCTCCCCTTGCGACAAAAGTGACAAGACCGTTAAACCCTTGTCTGTCGCCACTTCTCCCATTGAATTTGTCTCTTGCCCCTGGAAAAAATTAGGCATTGACATAATCGGACCTCTTAACTTGTCTCCTCAGCAAAATGTGTTTGGTCTGGTCCTTATCGATTACTTTTCTAAGTGGCCAGAACTAAAAATTGTCGACAAAGTTGGCTCCACTCAAATTATTCAATTTCTTGATGAAGTTTTCTGCAGGGAAGGCATTCCTGCGGAGATAGTGTCGGATAATGGTCCACAATTCATAAGCAAAGAATTCTCGTCATTTATCCAGAGATGTGGGATTGTGCACAAAAGGGTGTCGAATTATAATCCCCAAGCCAATGGTCAGACGGAACGCTTTAACCGTGTCATCAAAGAGTCTATTCAGCTGGCTGTTAAAAGCAACCTAGACTGGAAAAAAACTCTGCGTTCCACCTTACTGTCTTACCGTATTTCTCCCAATTCTGTCACTGGGTTTTCACCTTTCGAATTGCTTAGAGGCAGGAAGCCTGGTTCCAAACTTCTGCCTTGGTGGATGAAAGTCAAGATACCAGTTGATCCCTCTGTAGATCCTGCTTGTGTTAAGGACAGAGTTTTGAAGTATCAGGAAAGAATGAAAACCAATTTTCTCTCTACCAAAAACTCTGGTCAGAAAGTCAGGGTGGGTGATTTTGTCCGCGTAAAATTAGGCAGAGCCTTTGACAATAAGTGGAGTAAGTGGTCAGACCCTTGCAGGGTTATTGAAGTATTTTCTAAGGCTGTGAGAGTTGAGGATGGGAAAATTTGGAATTTTAGAAGGATTTCTCTGTGTAAAGGTCTAATTTCTTCCAATGCTGAATCCCTCTCTGCACCATCCTCCAATGATTGTCCCACTGTTAAGCCTTTGTGTGGTCAAGATGATACATCTTTTTCTCCCTTGTTTAACTCTTTTGACTCTGAGAACCAGTCCGTTGATCGTGTTGTTCCTGTTTCTGGTAATTGTAGTCCATCTTTGCCTGACAATGGCAACTTGACCACTGAATCAACTCCTAGCCATGCCAATGACTTTGTTAGTGAAAATGTTCCCATACCTTGTCATGTAATTCCTAATGATGATATCTCTTCTCTTAGGAAAAGCATTCGTGTAAAACATACTCCTGTAAAGTTACATGATTACTACCTCTAAGTTTTTTTTTTTTCTCCTGTTTTTTTTGTTTTTTTAAGGGGGATGGTGTGTAGTATTCCATTCTGTGCTTCACTCTCTCTTTAACCATGTACTTTCCTTTCCTATGTTCCATTCAGAATTGTTTTGATTCTTACTGCCTGGGGATTCTTAGGGATCCCTGTGAATGTAATATTCTATTGAGATCAGTTACATCTCTGCATCTGTTCGTGGTGGTTGTGTAAGCTGTCTCTTGGATTAAACTGATTCAACCATCAAGAAGCCTCTTCTATTTACTACACTACGCTCAGACCAGGTAGTCTGTGGGGTTTCCCCAGCCAGGCTGTTCAATGATGCCTGGCTGGAGAAACCTAAGTGCGCATGTGTGTTTGTTTTGCTGGCCTGGGACGGCCGGTATAACACATATGTGCACTTAAAGAGTGCACATAGCACTTCTCCTCCCGCCTCCCATGCCTCGGCCCCCTGCCCCTCCATAGAGCGCTGGCTCAGAGCCGGCAAATGAAAAATACAACGATGATAGAACATCGTGTTATTTTTCATTTGCTGGCTCTGAGCCAGGCAGTCGGGCGACACCGCTTCGCCGTTGTGAAGGGGCCGCCGCTGGTCCGCAGCGCACCCTCTTCTGTTCAAGGGCATGGCCTGCAGTTTAATAAACTCGCCCATTATGTGCAGGTGGTGGGAGCTGTAGTTCACCCCATGCTGTTCAGATGGTAAAGCCTGTAGATCACCCAATTCTGTGTGTTTTGTAGCGCCTGCATCTCACCCCGTTCTGATCAGGAGTTAGGACTATCAGCTCATTCCACTCTGCTTAATGGTAGGGCTTTCAAAACAACCATTGTGGCCAGACGTTCAGCGCACCCTCCGTTTATGCAGTATTAGGCTCTATAATGCCCCACATTCTGTTCAGCAGTAGGGCCTGCAGCTTGTCTGTTCAGAGTTAGAATCTGTTGAGATCCCATTCTGTTCTGCATTCAGACCGGTAGTTTGGACTGAAGCAGCCCACCTTGTGTCCAGCGGTAGGATCTTCTGTGGACCCTATTCTAATCAACCGTGTTGCACACAGCATGATTTGTTCGGTATATGAGTAGGGCAGGCAACCATTTAGTGCACTGGTAGAGACTGCGGCTCATCCCATTAAAATCAAGTGAAAACACTGCATCCCACCCTAGACTTTTCATCAGTAGGATCTACAGGGCACCGCACTTGATTCAGAGGTAGAGAGTGTAGCAATTCACATTCTAGTTAGCATTGTGTCATGCAGCATATCCGATTCTGTTCAGGCTTAGTGTTCCAGTGCACCTCAGGCTGCTGTAGCATTAGGTAGTGATGCATGCTCCACTTGAATTTATGTGGCCCTCGGTGGTGAGTACAGCAAAGTATCATATTCTGTTTGGTCATAGGTCCTACATCATGCCCAATTCTATTCTGCTGCAGGCTCTGCAGCTCTCCTCAATCTGGTGTGCAGTTGCATTGTTTTGTATTGTATCACAGCATTTATATAATTCTTACTAACCCTGTTTGGGGTGCTGAAGCAGTTTCCTAAGTGAGAAGTAAGCTGCCCCATGTCGGATGTGTGCTTGGAAAGATGTTGTCTTCGAATTGATCCTACGTGGGAAGTGTTTCTGTCGGGCATGATGCCCACTGAGGTGGGGTTATTGTGTTATGGGAAGCAGCATGCAGCAATGTGATGGATGATGAAGTGTGAGAAACAGATGCACAGTTTTCTGGTTTTTCCATACGCTGGTAGTTTTGAATGGGAAACAACCATTACAACGCAGTCATTACAACGCGCTACCTTTACAACGCAGCTGTTACAAGGCAACTGCCTTTACATCGCATGCCATTATAATGGATGCCATTACAACGCATGTCACTACAACGCATGCCATTACAATGCATGCCATTACAACGCATTATAAGGTAAGTAATACGGATTTTTTAGTTTTAAGGTGGTTATGGGTTTTGGGGTACATGGGGAGAGTATTTTTACCCCTACACTATCCAACAGTTACCCTACTGATGCACTCACTGGAGTGGGAATAGTAATTTTTACCCCTACACTATCCAACACTTACCCTACTGTTACACTCACTGGAGTGGGAATAGTCATTTTTACCCCTACACTATCCAACACTTACCCTACTGTTGCACTCACTGGAGTGGGAATAGTAATTTTTACTCTACACTATCCAACACTTACTGCACTGTTGCCCTAAATATTATGCATTGTAATAGTATGCGTTGCAATGGCAGTTTCTAAAAATGCGTTGTAATGGCATGCGTTGTAAAATAATGTGTTGTAATGGTAGTTGCAATGTAAAAACTGCGTTGTAAAGGCATGTGTTGTAATTGTTTGTGTTGTAACGTTATATATTAGTTTTGAACAGCTCGGCAGGCACCTTTATGGTATTTTATATGATATAGTCTGCTTACCTGGTTACTACACTGAGTTGCCCAATCTGAGATTTTGTGTATAGATCTTGTCCCGAGCTGGCATGGTTGATGGAAGAGAAAAGTAGAGAAATCTGCTTGGATGGGCATTTTTATTATCATCCGATATCTGAGTGACATTGTGAAATGCAAAGAAGGGGTCAGATTGTATAGCTATTTCGGACCTGCCATGCTGGACTACATTAAAGCCCGCAAAATTGTCCAGCAATGTGTAACTGATCTCTTCAGTTATTCCATGCCTGTTCATTTGGCGGTGGCTGTGTTTTTTGCTGTACAGTACTGGTGATAGACAAACCTCATAGCAGATATGTCTTATGCGAGTTTAAGACATATACTTTTCTTTCTGACCACTGTGTTTATGGTTTTAGTATTATTGTGGGCCATAAGCAGCATTTTTTAAAATTGCACTGAACCCAAACTTTATGTTTTCTGGTTTTTTAATTTATTGCCCTCCTGGAGGCAGCAATGTCTGGGCTGCGAATTTGGCCAATTTTATCTCACCTTACTTTTTGAATGCCCAAAACCTGACTATATTGGGGGATTTAAATCTCCATTTGGAGGACAAATCTAATAGCACAGTTGTCAATCTTTTGGAAGATTTGACTACTTTGAGCATGACACTGCGGAATGAGGGCCTTACTCATCAAGCTGGCCATTTGTTGGACCCTGTTATATCCAACATACAGGAGTTAAAATGGTTGAAAACTGACCCTATTTGCTGGTCTGACCATTTTTTAACTCTTTTTAGTATTACTCTTACTGAATCTAAGCTGCCACACTCTGCTCGGCCCCCAATTCTTATGAGAAATTGGAAAAGGTTAGACCTGGCCGAGTTGCAGAATGCACTAAAAATACACCCCCCCACTTTGGGCACTGATATGGAAACGATTGCGCGGGAAGCCCATACCTGGCTGGAGAGAGCAGTCGATACTTGTTTGCCCGTTACCAAGTGCAGAGGGAATGTTCACCGTCCCCCAGCTCCTTGGTACAATGATGAATTAAAGCTAGAAAAAACCAAGTGTAAGGCACTCGAGCGGAAATGGCGCAAACATTATGATCCTTTAAATAAGGAAACATATCGTAAGGCCAGAAACCTCTACCACAGGGCCTGCACCAGAGCCAAAGCATGCTATATAACTGAGACTATCAACACTGCCGCCAATAAAGCACGGACTCTTTTTAATACAGTCAAAGAACTGGCCGGAGCTAATTCTATGGCGGCCGCACCCCCCTTGACCCCTCAAAAATGTCAAAATCTTGCCACGTACTTTGTGGAAAAGATCGAAAACATTATTGCCAATATTAATCCCATGGTGAGGGATGACAGGGAAGCTCCATCTTCTGTAAACCCAACAGGACAACGGCTTGACTCTTGGCCACCCATCTCCTTGGACACTCTGAAATCCTTAGCTGCTTCCATTAAATCAGGTTCTCCCTGTGACCCTCTCCCCATTAGCATCCTGAGCCAACTGGATGACTCAGCCCTGGGGACTATTGCTGAGACATTAAATGCCTCCATTCATCTGGCAACCGTCCCAGCGGCTTGGAAGCATGCCATGGTCAGCCCTCTATTGAAAAAGCCGGCGGCTGATCCTGAAGTGCTGGCCAACTACCGCCCAATTTCCCTGTTGCCCGATTTCTCAAAGATCTTAGAGAAGCATATTCACGGTGTACTCTCAACATACACGGAGAATAACAACTTACTCCATTTTTCTCAGTCAGGCTTTAGGGCGGGCCATTCCACCGAGTCCGCCCTCTTGGGAGTCACCGAGAAGATCAGGGGACTTTTGGACGAGGGGCAAATGGTTGCTCTTGTCTTACTTGATCTAAGTGCGGCCTTCGACACCATCTCACACAACAGACTGCTTGCTAGGCTGAGTGATGATGGTGTCGGAGGGAAAGCGCTTGACTGGATCGCGTCCTACTTGAGCAACCGGACGTTTCAGATCTCGTCCTCGCAAGCTCAGTCAGACACCTTTCTTTCACCACATGGCGTGCCTCAGGGCTCAATTTTGAGCCCGTTATTTTTTAACCTGTATCTCCGCCCTCTCGCCGATTTAGCAGAGCGAGTAGGCCTAGAACTCATGACATATGCGGATGATTCGCAGATTATTTTTTCTCTTACCAACTCAAAGCCTTCATCCCCCTCTGCGCTGAAATTAGGTCTTCACGAAGTCTTCAGCTGGATGTCAACAAATCAGCTGAAGCTCAACGGGGAGAAGACGGAGATTCTTCTCCTAGGTAAAAAGAGAGATCTGTGGCAGGATACCCATTGGCCGCCATCCTTGGGTGCTTTTCCCAGCCCGGCTACCCAAGTCAGAAACTTAGGGGTATGCATCGATGACTCTTTATCGATGAAACAGCAGGTCAATAAAGTAGCTGGTACGTGCTTCACTATCCTTAAATGGCTGCGGAAGATCATCTGGATGCTGCCTGTGGATACCCAGAAGACCGTAGTCAATGCACTGATTACATCTAGGCTTGACTACGGTAACATCTTATATCTGGGCTCCAATTTAGCTGTGATTAGGCAGCTCCAACTGGTCCAGAACTCCGCAGCCAGGCTGCTATGTAAGATCCCTAGGACAGCTAGGATCTCGAAGCACCTAAAGGACCTGCACTGGCTTAGAGTTGAGAACCGGGTTCGGTTCAAAGCATTGACCTATATGTTTAAGATCAAGGCAGGGACCGCACCAAAGTACCTGCAAAAACTGGTTAGGCCCTACGTTCCTGAACGCAACCTCCGCTCTTTAAATGGAGCAAACTTTGTGGTTCCTAGATTTAAACTGGCCCGTATGGGGGGAAAGTCTTTTTCCCATCTGGGACCAGTCCTTTGGAACTCCCTTCCCTTAGCCCTGCGTAAGGAGGAAAATCTCGCCAGCTTTAAGAAAGGCGCTAAATCCTGGCTCTTTGATAAATAATCGCGGTCTTTGAACGGTTGTTTTCTGCGCTTTCTGTGTTTTCAGCCTTCCAATCTTTGCGCCGGGAAACCTTTGTGGGTATCTGCGCGCATTATAAGTGCAAAAAATAAATAAATAAATAAATAAATAACTTAATATATGGAAGTACAATTCTATATAATTTCACGGCAAACCATAAGTCACCCTTTCTTAGCATACACACTTATTAAAAACAGTTTGCTGTTTGAGTTGTCAGTAATTTGTGGGATGTGAGCTAAGGATTTAGCTTGTGGGTGCAACTGTTTTCTAGTCTCTGTTGCAGTGCAAACATTTCTGATTAGCAGAAAGGCCCATGCAATACATCACATTATAATCATATTCACCTTTTGTTCCTTCAGTGCACCCATTCTGCAGGTCTGACAGAGCACCAAGGTCTAATTGGTGAGGTCTGAAAGCATCTGCAGACACACCCCATTCTTTTCAGTGCTGAAGCCTACAGGATGCCTGATGCTCTTCAGTTGTGGAGCCTATAACACACCTCTGTCAACTGAGCAGTCGATCTTGCAATAGACTCCACTCCTTTCAGAGGTAGATCCTGCAGTAAATGCCATTCTGCTCAGAGGCATGCTGTGGCGAGTGGTCCATTTTGTTCAGTGATAGCCCCGCACACCAACCAGTTCTGTTAAGTCCATGTGCTATATTGCATCTTCCTCTGTTCAACTATTTGACCTGCTGGTCATCAATATATTTCAGTGGGAGATGCTACAGGGTGTCCATTAGGTTCATTAATCAGATCTCAAATGAGTTCATTCTGTTATGCTGTGTGAACATACAGGGACAGCTCTAGGCATGGGCGGACTGAGCCCATGCCCAGGGCTCCAATCTTCAGAGAGGCTCTCTTAGGGATCTATTAAGATGGCGGGCGGATCGCCACCGCCCGGCCGGCGGTGGCGATCCGCCCACCATCACAATTACATTTACCCATGCCACATTACCATGGCGGGGGTACCGCTGCGGACGGACAATCTGTCTGCCACTTTTCTGCCGATCGGTAATCGTCATGATTGCCGGCCGGGCGGAAAAAACCCACAATATGGTGGCAGTGCCTTTCAGGCATGGCCATCCATATTATGATAGTTGTGGTGGCATGGCTTTCCATGGCAGAACTTCCGCCATGAAAAGGCATGCAGGAAATGACTATGGGGTCCTGTTGCGGGCCCCCGGTGGGGTGGGGAGTGGGGGGCTGCACTTTGGGAGTACCTATGGTACCCCCCTTCATTGCCATGCACAAGGTGGCAGGCAACGCACGGTGCCTGTCACATTGTGCATCGCAATGCACAACATGCCTCCTTGGCATTGTGGCTGGTGCTGCTTACAGCACTGCCTGCTGCAATGTCAAAGATGCGGGATGCAACCACCACGGTGGGGGTCACATCCTAATTGGCGGTGCGGGACCGCCGCACCCCTGGTGGCTGGTCCCAACACTGCTAGGGTGGCAGGCGGACTAAAGTCCACTGCCATCCTAATGGGGCCCTAAGTTCTCTGCAATAAAGTCCTGAAACCTCACGTCTCATCCTGGTCTACAGTAATTCCGTTTGAAGAGCTTCAAATCATTTTTAGGTCTCGAGCTGGCAAGATTTAATGAGGTAGAGTGAGTATCACTAGCGAGGTTAAGCCCCGCCCCTCTTTTCCATTGGCTGGTGTCACCGCTAATGCTAAACGGTGGCCAGCCATTAGGGAAGAGGTCCTAGTGACGTTTTTCTTTCTCTTTTAGCCCCGTCCTTTTCAGACTGGCTTACTTAACTTACTGCTGCGGTAAAAGGTTTCTTATCTTCTTTATGGGGCGAAACAGATGGCCCCATAAAGAAGATGATAAACCTTTTACCACAGCAGTAAGTCAGGCTGATGCCGTCCGAGCGGGGCGGCTCTGAAAGAGAAATTTCTTTTATTTTAGTATGATCGCGGCACCCGCGCATTAGTTTTAAAATGTTATTAAGTATAGTGCGGGTGCCGCGATTATACTAAAATGAAAGAAATAGATGGTTTGCCTATTTTTTTCATTTTGGTATAATCGCGGCACCCGCGCTTTACTTGCAACATTTTAAAACTATAGCGGGGGTGCCACGATTATACCAAAATGAAATAAATAGACAAAACATCTATTTCTTTCATTTTGGAATAATCGCGGCACCCGCACATTCATTTTAAAATGTTATTAAGTAAAGCGCAGGTGCCGCTTGGAACTGCATGGAACTATCTGGAAGGCTTGTGGTGGAACTACACTGTGTGCACCACCTTGATGTGGGAAGAAGAATGGGAGGTCACGAATACAAGGTGAAAACCCAAGAGTGAAGCCTGTAATTAATCTCAGCAATCCCCAGAACGCGGGCAGAGGCCCTCGTCGTGACCTGCGGCTGGTGCACACACGGCAGCAAGTCGGTACCGCACGGCCATTCGGGAGGCGAATACCAATCTTGGGAGGTAAACAAGAGCACGGCGACGGGACCTCCAACACGGAACAGGAGTCCAGGAGGCAGGGTGAGTGTGCGTCAGACACCGGAATGCACACCTCACACCGTCCTAATGCACCCCTCCGTCTAGCAGCCTCTCACCCCCTCTTTCTTTCCCCTTCTCTCTGTCATCCAGTCTCTTTATTGTTCCTGTCTGTACACCTTCTGCCTCGTATGCTCCCTGTCTCGATCTTTCTCTCCATTGTGGTCACTGCCACACCAGTGTCTCCCCTCCTCCCTAGCTCTGTTTCTCATCTGTTCTGTCATTTTATTTCTTCCCTGCCCGCTCCTCGACGCTTTGCCCTCCTGCACTCTTCTCCTGTTGTCGCTTCACTCTCTACCTGTTGAACCTTCCTCTTCCTTTCCTCCTGGTCGCTTCTTCCCAGGCATGTCTCGCCCCTTCATTCTTCCCTCACCCTCTCCACCCTCTTCCCTCGCTCTCTCTCTCTTACCTCGCTCTTTGCTCTCCTCTCTCCTGTGAGAGGGCAGGTGCAGGGGTGAGAGTCAGGGGCAGTCTTATTTAGCACATTAACCTTTTCCGGACTGTGCACAGGGGTTCAGACACATTACAAATGGTCAGCATTAATCATGTCAGCTCATTGACCCGTAGAGACCCCTCACTGCAAAACCATTTCAGTGCCAGTCCTTCATCGCCCGACTCAGACACGCCTACAGCCCTGTCCGTCCACACACACCTGCCGGTCCAAGTAGAACTGCTGGCCCCCAGCCCTTCCTGCCCCGCATACGTCACAGTCCTTCCTCTGCCTTCAACCCAGTCTATGTCTTCACCTCCACCTGCCCATATAGGCCTGATTGTCCCCAGCCCAACCTGCCCCGCACGTCAACCCTGCCCTGCCTTCAGCTGTGCCTGTGTCTCTATCCCTGCCCGCCCTGCCTGTTCCTACAGCCCTCCCTGTCCACCCAAGCCCGCCTGCCCGTAACCCTCCAGCACTTCACCCTGTCTGTCTCTCATACTCCCACCACCCTCCTCACTCCCACTGCCCGCCTGGCTCTAGTACTGCTTTCTCCACCTGTGTTTTCATAACTGCTGTCCACCCAGAGCTGCCTGTCTTCTGCTATGTCTTTCCACCATTCCTGCCTGTCCACCAAGACCACCTGTTCTCGGTCATGGCTTTTTGGCACCCACTGCTGGTTCTCTAGTACTGATTCAACATCAGTACAGCCCTTCATGCCCCAGGTCTGTGGTTTCCCGCGCTCTGCCTATTTCCGGGATACGGCCTGTCCCTCTCCATCACCTGCCCACATAGGCCTTGCCTGAGTTCATGACCCCCAGCGCTGCCTGTACCTCAGCACCACATGCCCCACTGACCTACTTCCCCCAGCTCTGCCTTTCCCCTCTCCCGTGCGATGGGTCTGCCTGACCTCACCTGGCTCCTCGCTGGTAGTGGTCATATTAAGGGCAGCCCAAACAGCAGAGTGTTCACGTGCCAACATATGCACAACTGTTTTTACATTCTGCTGTATTCAGGGAGTTGTAGTCTTTGGTCGTGTCAGTTTAGACAATCACACTAAAATGCCCAGTTGCAATAGGTTGTAAAGAAAGCAGGCAGAATTGGAAACTGGTGTGGTAAAAGCAGCGTTCCTGTTCATGTGCTTATTTGGGCTGTATTTTCTAGATACAATACAATATGTACAACCTTATGGTATAATACGGTAATAGTAATTATGTAATTGCTTGTTCCTAATTATTAACATGTATTAATAATTTACTGTTTATTCACTTTTTAAATGATAATGCTTATTTTATAATTAATTTCATTTTATCGATAAAAGAAACTTTTATATACTTTGAATGTTGAAATAATTTAACTAATGTGTGTGTGGCTCTCTCTGTGTGTGTGTGTGGCTCTGTGTGTGTGTGTGTAGCTCTGTGTGTGTGTGTGTGTGGCTCTGTGTGTGTGTGTGTGTGTGTCGCTCTGTGTGTGTGTGGGGCTCTGTGTGTGTGTGTGTGTGGCTGTGTGTGCGGCTCTGTGTGTGTGTGTGTGTGTGTGTGTGTATGTGTGTGTGTTTGTGTGTGTGTGTATGTGTGTAAATGCAATAGGTCTCACATTTGCGACAGATTACGCTATTGGCATTGTAAATGACAATGCCATTTTTAGGTCTCGTAGACCAATTGCTGCCAAGTTGCCTCTGAAGCGACCTACACAGGTGGATGAGCGCCGATATCCCAGCGTGTACGCGCACGCCAAGCCCCCGGAGCCGTGCACATCTCCGATCTCAGTCAGCCATGCCTCTCTCAGTTCTCAGTTGCGCGCACACACACACACTCTGCATACACACACGCAGGCACACACACACTGCATACACACACGCAGGCCCACACTGCATACACACACCCTCATCCCCCCCCCCAACCTACTCACGGGCTCACGCGCACACACACACAGTCACACACGCGCATCCACACACTCGAAGTGCCTATCTCCTGTCTCGCTAGCCTGATGCACCAAAAACACAGTATTTACACGCCCCCCCCACTACTCACCGGGCTGACTCAGGAGTCCCCCGCTGCTCTCGAGGCCGATCTTTCCTCCTCAGGTGTGCAGGGTTAGCGGCTCAGGCTCGGCAACAGCAGGCGGCGCAGAAGGTGATGACAAGCTCCCTAGACGTCCGATGTGCATGCTCACGGCACATGGAAACGCGCACAGCGTGACTTGCTCACGTACAGTTGAGGTGCATGCTCACGTTGTTATCCTTCGCTTGTTTCTGCTTGTATTTATTTCATTTTGCGGCCACCAATGCTTGTGCGGCCGCCAATGCTTGTTACCTGAAATGAGGAGAGAGCCCGCCGCAGCAGAGCCGTCCCGCTGAAAGCTCCAGCCAGCGTAGGACGCTCCCTCTGCAGCTGCGTGTCTCAGGTATTTCGAGCAGCAGGTGAATCCAGCTCTGATTTAATCACCCTTGTTTGAATTGTATTTAATTTTTACTTTCATTAACATACTATGCGTTATGTGTTAATTTCATTTAATCTCAGAGACCTCTCAAATGGTGTAGTTCTTTGAAGGATTCTCTCATGTCCTGCAAAACTGTCCAGCGATCTAAAACACTGTTAGTCCTTGAAAGAGACTGATCGCAAGATCGCTAATGTTTACAGCTCTGTCCCCTAGTTTTTTGCAGCCGCAGACCACGGTAACAGCTGACTAACTTCTTCACAGCAATAAAATAAGAGAACAGCATGTGTACTGTAGTGAACAGACGCAGTTTATTTCATTTTAAAACCCGACTTACTACATGTTTACTTAGCCGATGGGGTTCAGAAGAGGCCTCTCACAGTTCGCTGACGGTTTCGTTTTGAGTCACCCTGTTGACGAGCACAGCGTCGGAGCACAGGTAAAGTCCGCGCTATATAATGCTTTTTTAGGTCGAGCTACAGGTCGCTAGTAGCACCCACCTTGTTTAGATTGTAGACAAAAATTAGTTCACTGGCAGGACTTCCCTTCTGATATGGCCTCTGTTTATTAAGAGCAGACTCGCTGAGCCCCTGATAACAAAAGGAATTGGAGAGCGATGTTGATGGACTGCTGCTGGTAAGAGTTATGCCTTATTGGCCAACATTTTAATGTTGTTTTACTAGAGCAACAATGCAATTAATCCGAAGAACCTAAAATAACGATATTGTAATGCGTGGTTGTGTAGGCAGTTGTCGAAAAAGTACATTCATCAGTTCTCAGATAAAAAAATTGCAAAATAGTTGAGTTTAGCAAGAGGAAAAAAAAAGCCTGAACCTGTAATCTTGCCAGAGGATTATTAAACACGGAAACCGAGTGGCTGGCTGTTCTCTGAAATGCAAGGGGACTTTACACTTTTATAACCTGCAACTTCAACTGAAATTAAATAGAATGAGGCAGTGCTTAAAATGATCGGTCGTTTTTAGAGTAACCCTGACTCTATGTGCTGGTCGGTTGCAGTGTCTGTTGCTTTTCTAATGCCACCTGTAATGCACGTGTAATTTAGGGGATTTTTCTGCAGCAAAACCTATTGTAAGTAATGTGTTCACAGTTACCAGGGCTCAGCAGTTTTTCTCTGCTGCCTGGCAAATGTGCACTGCTGTCCCATAATCTTGTACCAAACGTGGTTCGACATTTACCCTGACAGGTGCCAAACTGACATTCCGCACCCATTGGTCAGTTGGTGCAAAAGTAATTTTGGCAGTAGTTCCCAGCTCCATTGTTAATGCAGAATTGGTTAGCACTGTGTGATCCTGCTCCTGTTCTTTCACTTGTCTGTAGTCATCTATAATGCTCAGGAACCCTTCTAACACGCTTATTGTGCCCACTGCCAGTGCTTTTATGGAAATATAGAAGTGCAGGTACTCACTAGTTAGAATACCTGTGAAGTGCAAGTACTCTACCACTACATTTATCGCAGCAGGTTGACACGTGCAGGCACTCACTAGTTGGAATACCTGTGAAGTGCAAGTACTCTACCACTACATTTATCACAGCAGGTTGAGAAGTGCAGGCACTCTCCCTTTCAAATTAAACCAGGGCAGGTACTCCATACCAGACAGTACCTGCTCATCTAAAGCACATCCTACAGCTGTTAAACTCCAGCGAGAAGCAAACGCCTCTCTTTCATTCTTGGGTAGAATAGGTGATTGATGTCGGATATGCACCTTTTGCCGTTTTTTGTATGTGTTTTATTTTAGCTACATGACCCGGCACGCAGGTTGAACCAGGCATTTTGGAACCAGATTCACTCCTCCAAATCTAACCAGCTCTGCTGCAGGCTGTTTTCTGGGAGCACCAGGTTATACCAGTTGAAATGGATGTATGACATGTGTTTGGGTTTAATGTGTGGATTTGTCAGTTGGTCTGATCATTTTCCAGAAGGAGATGATCCGTTAAACAAAAGTAGTCTATTCTAACTTGGTGCACAGAAGAGCTTTGCTCATGCAGCTCAAAATGCAACCTATTGACATTCAAGTTTTCAAGTTTCAAGTTTTTTATTTTTATGATAACGGAACTCTGTTGAGATCCACATAACAGTTTAGCAAATAATGAAAAATAAACAAAAAGAACAGAGAGGAGAAAAAGAAAAACAAATTTCAATACATAATTAAATAGAAATGTCAATACAACGTTAAAAAACATTTGAAAAAGGAAAACAATTTAAAGCAAAACATTTCATTAGGAGGATTAAACATAGCTAAAATGAAATCATACGCAGTAAAAATACCCAACTGAAAACACAGCGGTTTTACCCATTTTCGTCTGTGTACCATGAGGGCTGGGCAGACAAAAACTACATGGTATAAATCCTGGGGATAGAGTTTACAGAGATCACAAATATCTGTACCACCATGCCATTTAGACAATAAACAATTCAATGGGAGTAAATCATATCTTAACAGTAAAATAAATCGCCTGACTGCATGAGGGAGATTCCAACCTAAGTATGGTTGAAATTTTTTAATTTCACAAGAGTTACCGAAGGGGAATATTCCTCTCTTAGACTTTCGGATCGTACTGTCAGTTCTAAAACTCAACTCCCAAGATGAGGTTTTTAAAGATAATTTTAGTTGGGGTAGTGATAATGAAAAAAGGCTTTGTTCATCGATCTGTAATAGTGAGATTGCCTGTCTAAAGTTTTTTACTATAGAGGAGTAAGCATTATAGGAACCAAGCAATTCTTTTTTTATTTGAAACCTCAGGGTGCCAGGTTTTCCTTCAGCAATATAAAAAACCCATCTCACAACACCCGCCACTGCCTGGGACCGTGCACTACGTAGGCCAAACTCTTGTCGCAACGATGACGTAGAGCTTGCAGTATTTACAGAGGCTAGATTACGAAGGATTCTTCCCTCAATAGAATCCAGGAATTTCCAGCATGCCATGTCCACTATTTCCAGTCCGAAGATTAGAGATGCGGGGATTTTTGCCCGATAGACTTCGAGTAATATGGAAAAATGCCTCCGACCTGTCGCTTTGTATAAGGAGATAAGACTCCTCCCTTGAGCTAGAGCTTTCCTACCATTCTTTTCTGTATGGGTTTTTTCTGTGAGATTACTCGTGACGATCTTCCCAAGGAAGGGGTAGGATTTAACTACTTCTAATCTTTCCCCCCCAACAGACCAGAAATAATCGCTGTATTTAGGTTTTCTCCTTCCACAGAAGCACATTATTTTGCTTTTTGAGGTATTAATTTTTAAAAAATGGGTCACGGAGTAGGAGTGCAAACTTTTTAAGCGATTATTCAGACCCTTTGGAGTGAGGTCTAGAATTATAATATCATCAGCATACATTAAGCATGCGATAGATGATCCCCCTAATACAGGGGCAATACCATTACTCGTGGCTAGCACTGCTTTAGGTAAATCTGCAATGTATAAAGAAAATAGCAGTGGTGCTAGCAGGCAACCCTGTTTGAGCCCATTATTGGTAGATATTATCCTGGAAAGTCCTCTATCACCACCCATTAAGACTCTGCACCAGGTGTCTGTATGGAGTTCAATAACTAATTTCAATAGGCTCGGGGGCATTCCCAATTTTAACAGCTTACTCCAAAGCAGGGCTCTTTCCACCTTGTCAAAGGCCGTAGAGAAGTCAATAAATGCTCCATAAAGACCTCCTCTACGGACTGTGACATATTTTTCGATCAAAATTTGAAGAGCAGTAGAATTATCTAAAGTACCATGGTGTTTTCTGAATCCAGTCTGCTCTAGTGGAAGAATTGCAGACATGGTCACCCAGTCATTTATAGAATTCAATTGACACTTGGAAAAAACCTTACCTATAGCGTCTAGGAGAGCTATTTGTCTATAATTTTCAGGAGAATCCCTGGCGCCTTTTTTATAGATAGGAATTAGCAAGCTCCCTTTCCAAGAATGAGGGACAATGCCATTATTATAACAGGCTTTAAAGACGGGGTATAAATTTTTTCCCCATAAGGCACTATGAGTTTTCAGAACAGAAATTGGAATTTCATCTGGGCCGAGGGCACCGGACGAGCGGAGAGCTTTAATTGCAGTTTCAATTTCTAATTCGGAAGGAGGATCATAAGGGCAGGAATCTTCCTGCAATTTATTACGATCAAACTCCTCACCATTACTACTATATAGACCCTGAACAAAATTTACCCAAGTCTGCTCATTTATTGATATCGGAAGGGGTCTGGCTCTCACCCCGCAACCCTCCCCAATTAGTGACCAAAAGGTCTTAGTCCGACCATTCTTGGCTGCTTCCCGTAATTTACACCAGAGAGCGTCCTCCTTCTGACGTTTTAATCTGACCTTCAGCCTGTTTCTTCTCCTCTTCAAAAGCGAAATTCTTTGTCTACGGTCTGGAGAGGGAGAAAGGTATTGGGCCCTTACCAGCTTATTTATTTCCTTATTTAAATTAAGGAGATCAGAGGGAATTTTAGGCATTACCTTAACTGTTAGTTGCTTTTGAGCTTTTAATTTTAAAATTTGTAAAAATGACGTAAAGCAGTCTAATTCTCTGCCTTCCCATAAAGCTAAGTTATCTACTGTATATTCCAGTAAGTTGGACAGATTTTTAATAGTCCCGGGGTTCCAATGGCACTTCCTGCTTTTAGTATTAAAGTTCAATAAATCATCCCCGATTTTCCAGTGATTTTTGGTAGAAGATATTATCAACTTCAGCATCAAGACATTATGATCACTGAGGTCGGTGGCTAACACTTCCAAGTCCTTCAAAAAACTAAAAAGAGTGCTATCGACAATCACATAATCCAGAATTGAACCACCATTTCCTGATTTATGTGTGAAATGGGCAGGACTGTCGGAGGGAGACCTCCCATTGGCTATAATACAGTCAACTTCGTTTAAGCTCTCTAAAATTAATTTCCCTCTTTTATTTGTTTTAATATTCTTTGGGAATATAGCTTTTGGTATCTGGAACATTTCCTCCTTTGTTTTGATTCTAAATAACCCTAAAGCTCCATTAGATATTTTTGCATTTAAATCACCCACTAGTATAATGTGTGGGGGGGGACTGGATTCCTGTAGGTTAGAAATGAAGGAGCAAATCGTCTTAATACCGCAGTTATATTTTAAAACAGGTGGTAAGTAAGCATTTATTATTATGACCGAGTTGTTCGAACCATCATTCAAGAAATTTGTTAATGTAATCGCCTGGAATAATTTATTCGAATCTATAAAGTGGGTATAATTCCATGTTATTTTATTAGATAGCAAACAAGCTAGCCCACCTTTGGCTCGACCTCTAATAGAGGGAGTAGCGCTGCTCTCTAGCACGTAAAAATCTTTCATGACTGGAAAGTGCCCTATTAGCCAAGTTTCCTGTAAGCAGATTATATCTGCATCTAAAGAGTTTAAAAATAACAATTTATCGGAACTCTGGGTTAAACCAGCAGCGTTCCATGAAATTATTTTTAAGTTATCGCTAAAGATTAGGATTGACTCCAAGTAAGGGACCCGATTTATTCGATAGTATGGAGGGCAACCAACTCCACTCAAAATCAGCATCCTTTACCCTAGTCTGTTTTAGCGAGAGTGGATTATTAACTATCACTTGTCGCTTATTTTTTTGTATCCGTATTTTCAACTCTTCATTCTTTACTGGAAAATTATCCGAAGAACAGGCTTTCAACCCCTGATAGGTTGACAATCCTTTACAATTTTGGCCGACTAAGATGGCCGGTATGTGAGTATCAACATCGATTCCTCTTATTTGGAATTCTTCTGCCCACTGGAGAATGTGGTTTAATACCAGTTTGGAATAAAATTTCACACGAGCTATCTTTCCATTATTCGAAGTTATTAGATGTACAACATCTATATCTGCCGAGTGGATTAATTTTAGGCTCTCTATTTCTTGAAAACAATTAACTAATACAGATCTATTTAAGATCAGATCTGGATCAAAAATAGGAATGAAATCAAGAAAGAGAGTATCTACGTATTCTCTAGTCTTAGGGACTGTCTTACATATAATTTCAGGTACAGCAACTTGTGAGAAAGAAATAGCTAAAGGATTAAGAGTTGCACTTGAAATTAAATCAGAAGTGGGAATTAAATTTAAATCATTTACAATAGTGCGTTGAACATCAGCGTATTGCTGATTTGTGTGGCTTATTTGTTCTTGTTGCACTACTGAAAGAGTTACCTTTGGACTTGACACTAGTTCGTTTGATAAATTAGAATCCGAATCGGCAAGATTGGAGTTGTTTATTAAAGGATCTTTAACATTTTCGAAAATAATTTTCCGTTGTCTCTTTTTATAGAATCTACGATTTAATTTTCTTTTTTTCCCTTTTTGTTTTTTAGTTACTTTTATTTCAAATTTATTCTCATCTGAGGGAGGCACTTGATCCACTATGGCCAAAGAATTTAAGGTTTCTTTAGTAGTTTGAGGGACAAAAATAGGAAAGATAGGAGGTAAGGTATTACTCTCTTTATTCTCCGAAAGCGGAGAAGTCTTAATCTCTTGTCCAATATGAGCGGCACAATTATTTTTAATTGAATTCCCATTCCTTTGAATGGGGGGGTGGAGCGGAACTATAAGGTCTGTAATAGTCTTACCCGGAGAATCAGTCGCAGTAGGTAAGACAGTTATTATTTTATCATTTGTTTCATATTGTTGTTCCTCCCCTGTTTTTTGAGAGGAATTTATTATTTTTGGGTAGATGATGTCTTCCAGTCCTGTGTGATTACTCAATAGTGCCTTTAGGATCAGGGTTACTGTGTCAAAGACATTATCTGATCCATTTACTAATTTTTCCAAGAGTAATAAGATAGAAGAAATTAGTCGCTCTAGGGTAGATAAGGAGTCGGAGATTACATTATTTTCACGCACATAAGAATTATACCGATCATTATCTTGATTTTGGTCGTGAGGGGGACTAACAAATAGGTTCATTTCTGGAGTAGAAAAGTCAGATTTATGAGAGGGTGTGCTGCTATATAGATGTAACATAGGAGTGGCCATAATATCCTGTCTTGGGGTAAGATTCTGAGTTAGAACTTTCTGGGACTCAAGATTAATATCAGGAAGGGTGTAGTCCTCTGGAGGAGTATGCTGAGGGGATGACAGATCTGGGCATATATTTTGATCATTATTTAAAGAGGAAGAAGGATTATGAGCTGTAATTAATAATGAGGAACTTTGATTTATCACTTTAGTTACCAAGTTTTGGGTTTCTGGAGGGGGAACTGTATCTTGTTCTTGATTCTCATAGGTTAACAATTCAATTTGGGGTAAGGCTGTAATATCTGGCGTATTACTAACTATTTTATTCATGCAGGAATCATGTACCTGATCTTTAGCACTAATGATAGTATTATCAGAGTTGGCTTCTTCTCGGTCCACTTTGTCTTTACCCTTATCCCATAGTGAATATAACTGGCATGTGCTTTTTACTTGTAGCGCTGGCCCGTTTCTATTTCGCAAAGGATTAGATTTGGTTTTAGAGCAAGCTCTACCAACTAATACTCGCCCGGATCTAAGTTTCTTGGTAGTCATCTTTGTATATTAAAGACGAGGGCGAGTGTAGAACACAATACAATCCTATAAATATCAGAAATATAAAAGTGAACAGTGAAGATAGAAATAAATGGTTAAAAATGTTACCAGTATTAACCTAGATGAAAAATAAAAGAGATGTGTCTCAGCCCAGCCTCTATCAGTCTCTGTCGGTCACAGTCGGTCCCGCCCTTGTCCCGGGCTTCTCCCGGCGCCCTCCCGCGCGCTCCCGCGCGGCGGGTTACTTCGACTGCTTATGAGCTATTAAAGCTATGGGGGGAGGAGCCGGCAGGGAGAGCGCCCCAGCTGGTTGCAATTTGGGGAGGTTGCTGGCGCTCCTGGGACAGGTAGTCCTGCGCCAGCAACAGCTCGCAGCCCTGCTTCACTCACTTTCCCTCGTTGGAGCTTTCAGTCCGCCTTCCTCTTGGTAAAAATAAACGCTCTGGGAAATGTAGCAGCAACGTCCAAAGTGGAAAGGAATCCACTGGTGAGCGGAAGGAAAGAGGCTTATGTGCACTGCTGGTGCGAGGGAGGAGCCGGCAGGGAGAGCGCCCCAGCTGGTTGCAATTTGGGGAGGTTGCTGGCGCTCCTGGGACAGGTAGTCCTGCGCCAGCAACAGCTCGCAGCCCTGCTTCACTCACTTTCCCTCGTTGGAGCTTTCAGTCCGCCTTCCTCTTGGTAAAAATAAACGCTCTGGGAAATGTAGCAGCAACGTCCAAAGTGGAAAGGAATCCACTGGTGAGCGGAAGGAAAGAGGCTTATGTGCACTGCTGGTGCGAGGGAGGAGCCGGCAGGGAGAGCGCCCCTGCTGGTTGCAATTTGGGGAGGTTGCTGGCGCTCCTGGGACAGGTAGTCCTGCGCCAGCAACAGCTCGCAGCCCTGCTTCACTCACTTTCCCTCGTTGGAGCTTTCAGTCCGCCTTCCTCTTGGTAAAAATAAACGCTCTGGGAAATGTAGCAGCAACGTCCAAAGTGGAAAGGAATCCACTGGTGAGCGGAAGGAAAGAGGCTTATGTGCACTGCTGGTGCGAGGGAGGAGCCGGCAGGGAGAGCGCCCCAGCTGGTTGCAATTTGGGGAGGTTGCTGGCGCTCCTGGGACAGGTAGTCCTGCGCCAGCAACAGCTCGCAGCCCTGCTTCACTCACTTTCCCTCGTTGGAGCTTTCAGTCCGCCTTCCTCTTGGTAAAAATAAACGCTCTGGGAAATGTAGCAGCAACGTCCAAAGTGGAAAGGAATCCACTGGTGAGCGGAAGGAAAGAGGCTTATGTGCACTGCTGGTGCGAGGGAGGAGCCGGCAGGGAGAGCGCCCCAGCTGGTTGCAATTTGGGGAGGTTGCTGGCGCTCCTGGGACAGGTAGTCCTGCGCCAGCAACAGCTCGCAGCCCTGCTTCACTCACTTTCCCTCGTTGGAGCTTTCAGTCCGCCTTCCTCTTGGTAAAAATAAACGCTCTGGGAAATGTAGCAGCAACGTCCAAAGTGGAAAGGAATCCCACCTATTGACATTGTTTTGAGGTGTAGGAATTCCTTTTATCAGTAACGTCTTTAATCGTACTGTCCATAACCTTGTTCGCAATCTAATAAGGGCTCCCAACACATTTTGCATCGTTTTTCCAGAACAACCCTTGCCACCTGGAGACGCAGGTGGTAGTTCTGGTCGGTTTTCTGTGTCTCGCTTTCTTCTCAGTTGTACTCCGTGCACTTCTCAGTTGTACTCCGTTCAGAAACCCAGAGGCTTGGCAGTTGGCACAATGGCATGTGTGCCTTCTTTATTTAATGTCTTTTATGTTCGTTTTACACATCTTGATGTCGCCTTTCACATAAAGGGACTTTTCTTTTTTCTGAGCTTGGTGCACTTTCCATTCCAGTGTCGAAGACAATCACTAAATGTCGACACAAAATGGCAGCATTTTTCGTTTAGTGCAAACAAGTGTCTAATGTAAAGTGTATATTTTGTTTTAAGCAATCACAGGTATTTGTATCTGGTATTGTTGCCCCTTTATGTTTTTGCTATGAAATAATTAAAAATAAGCAACTGATTATGTTTGCTATTGGCTAAATAGGCGTATTCGCCTTCTGTCGGGGGAACTAGTGCCACAAACTATTTATCTACTTACACTAGAATATTCCTTTGTCTGCCCCAGGAAAGCAGTACTCATTCTTCCTTTACTTGAATATAGTTTTATTTACTTGATCTAATTGAATCATGATCTACTGCCCTTTTTGTGACAGTCTCATTCTACATGTGTACCGCACGTTTATTCCAATATATGGAATCACTGTACGTGTGAGTGTGTGTGTTTCCTTTTTGTGAGTTTGTGTCTTCCTGACATAGCATCCTTTCCTTCACACTAGTAGTTCCACCTTCATCACACACTTCAATGGTCTTGCCACCGCACATCTGCCTAATGCCACCGCACATATTCTCCCTTACAATACTTTCCTCTCTTTCATGTATCACCCCACCCTGCCCCACTCCCTCTTTTCCGTGTGACCACATTTTTCCTTTGCCATCCCCAAAGCTGCTCCACTTCATCATCGCCTTTCGCACACTTATATTTGCAAATCACACCACCATTGTTTACACATCTGTTTTCGCCCACCCAACATTTTATCCTACCTGAACACACCCGTGCTTTACTACACTATACACCCTAATCTCTCACTAGATCCTAACTAAGCACACTCTGCACTAACACATGTATAATGACATTTCCTGTCATTCCGGATAGTCTTTTCAAATATGTGTTTATACCAGCCTGGTAGTAAAATCCTCCTGGGCACCATTGTTACCAACAGCAAAGGTGTTTTATTTTTCTACTGTGGATATATAGCATTACAATATTCAATTTTGTCTAACTAAAATGGGTACTATTTCTTTTATTAATCAATCCATGCTCCTCAGCCTTGATGTTGACCCTCTAGGAGCTTCGTTACGAGGCAAAAAGATTTTCATTCTTCAATATGTAGATAATATAGATCATTATCTCAATCTCATTAGAATTAATGAGTCTGAATTTTTTTTTAGAAAAAGCTTATGAATTTATCTCGTCCTTCCCCCATGAAATAAACCCTCCAAAAAACGTCATCAATCTTCTACCCCTCCTCTCACAAATAGTTAAAATTGCTCTCACTTTTATTGGTTTAATTCTCCATATGACTTATCTGGATTATTGACCAAAAATGAAGAGTTCGCATAATTCCAAAATCGACAAAACGACTTATAAACAAATGCACTTCTGAACATGTGTACAGTAATTGAAGCTGTCCTATCTCCACAGGGCCTACAGTCGCTGGCAGCTTTCAGCGATGATAACCTGTCATCAATAGCCACCCCGGAGCAGGGAAAATACGGCCCAGCGCCGGAGCAATGGACCCACATGTCCGACTCCATGCGCTGCTTGTCTCGCCCCGATACCCACTATTTTGGCAATAATGTGATCTCCTGTATTTCTTGACGCCCCTCTATCCATTCCCGGCAGTCCCAATATTGTGCCTCCTCCAGTTTATCCTATGGTGTTTGTTTGCCACCATGAAAGGCTCACCGAGCACAGAAGGATGAAAGTCTGACTCAACCCAGTCGGGATTAAAACTTGTGGCATGCAGTTGTGATATTTAGATGTTGAAAACGTGATGGTATTGACACCTTAGGATTTCCCCCATTTTTTTAAATTCATTTCGTGTAAATACCCACAAAAAAGTCAGTTTATACTGACTTTTTTGTTTGATGCACATAAGTACACGAAAATGCCTACGCACTCTCGCAGAAGATCTGAACAGCGTCTTTCAGCACACGAGTGACATTTTTGCTGGAAGGACAGATGTCAAGGAGGCAGGCCGTAGCCACAAAAGTGGTTCCCATTGTCCAATGTCGGAAATATGTTAAGGAAGCAGAATGGGTCGTTGTTTTTTAATTTTTTTATTTACATGCTAATAATGGCTGGCCCGCTTAATGAGACACGCAGCTCACCCAACTCGAAACAAGCATTTGCAAAGCAATAGATCTCGCATTTATGCAAGTTTGAGCTGTTGCCATTGTAAATGACAATGCCTTTTATTTATGTATTGGTTTTTAAATTTTAAATAAAAAGCATGGACAATTACAATGCCAATAGCTAAAACTTGTCATTCCTTTCCTCCACATATTGTTGTCACTTAGCACCCCAAGGCGGATTTAGGACTTATGCATGCTATTGTAGCACACCACGTAACATCATATTGTCCCTTCTCGCCATGCTATGCACCACCAAGCCCAGGTGTTCATTTATACACCAATTCAAAGTTTGAAAAAAAATTGATGCAACGCATTGTCATACACAATGCCAATAACTCAAACTTTAATGCTGCGAGACCTATTGCATTGTAAATGCTTGTTTTATCTGTTTTTAAAACCAACACTTAAATAAAAATGTTGTCATTAACTATGCCAATAGCTCTACATTTTGCAAAGGCGAGACAGTTGCATTGTAAATGCTTGTCTTTTAATGTACTGCAGTCAGCCACAGCCTGTGGAGGGTGTTTCGGTGGGGCGGGGAGGCGTGGCGGGGGATGGACAGGGTGGGGGGTGCTAAAAACTGGAGTATGGATAATTGAAGGTAAGTAAACAATTTAATTAATCCGCTACGAAATTCGTTGTATTTATTAAATGGTTTACTTACCTTCAATTATCCATGCTCCAGTTTTTAGCACCCCTCACCCTGCCCCTCCCCCGCCCCACCTCTCTGCCCCACCGAAACTCCCTCCACGGGCCGTGGCTGACTGCAGTCTTTGTTTTTAACACCATATCAGCCCCCACCCTTGCCCTCCCATCTACCTTTCACCCACTGCCGCCACACACAACACCTCTTCCCATGACAGCAAATAACTTGGCAACAGCCTGATGGGGCTAAGCTGTGGGTGATTCAGGCTAGTTGGGGGAGGCGCGGAGATGTTTGTGTTCATAGGCAAGTCACTGCTTTGATATAAACAACCAGGAACTGATCTGAGAAAAGGAGCACCTGCTGTCTCATTTTTTTCCAGCAGCAGCGAGGGCAGCAAATGTTATTTCTGCTCTGGGCACTATCCAAGCAAGAGCCAGCAATCCCATTGCCTATGTCTGCTTGCTCCACTCCCGGCTGCGTTTGCACGTCCAGAATAAAGCAGGTCTCTGCAGGCAGAGGATTGCTTAGTGTTCTAGTTGTCACGTCTGGAATCCTCTGGCTCACTTACCTTCTACTTCTCGGGCACCTTCACGTTGCGCTCGACTTCTCCTGTGGGTTGCAGTTTGTTTGCTTCTTCTTCGGCTTGCTCAGCGTCATCCTTTGCTACAGATCAGCTTCGGCCCCCTTTTCCTGGAATTCCTGCAAAGAAAAAGACAAAGATCTTTTAAACTATCAGAAGGCTACTATGAACAATGGCAGTAACATGCTCTGCGCTAATGCAATGGATACTGCAACACATATGTGCCTACACTTACCTGACACGTTCTTCTGGTGTATGGAGATTCCGTTCTTGCCGCAATATTTTGCATTCTGAAATTATAGATAAAGAAGATATCGTGGGATCTAGGCTTCTGCCATTCTAAGAAACTTGTACTTGAGTTAAAAAAAGCCCCAATGCATTTTTGTATGTTAGTTTATGTTTTTGTTATACTTGAAACTACAGAAGGACATTGTATATACATACTCTTCCAGGCTTTTATTGCAGTGCTAGTTTGCATATTTGGATCTTAATTATCACTTACTACAGAAAGCTTGTAGGTATGCTATTAATCGCATTCATTTATATAGAGTAATTGTACTATAGATAACCTGTCTTTTCTCCTCAAACCAATATTCTCTATTTCTATTCATAGATTGTATGCCACTCCTGTCAATGCAGTCACTTACATGAGTTACGGAAGAGTGGATTGTTACAGGTATTTCTATATATATATGTGAATTCCAGTTAGCACAGTTGTATGATACATGTAGGCACTGACACATACATTGACTCCCCTGTTCTCTTCTTTATATGCAGGAGACACATAAAGAATCTCTGGGCCTCACACACCTTCCTGTGCTGACTCAATGGGACCTGTGTTTTTCTTTCTCTTCCCATCCTGTCTTTGACATAGTTGGGCAGTCTTGGTGGTGGGAGGAAGTTGGGACCTTGCTTCACTATCTTCTTATCGCTCCTGAGGAAATACAGGTGAGAATTGACAGACAGCCTAAGTGACCCATCCCCCAGGCCTTCTACCCAGGGTAGTTGGTGTCCCTCCTCCAGCACATCTTTTATATTGTAATAGAGAGAGATGATGTTCTAATCTACAAACAAAATGTCCAACAATGAGAAGATGATCATGGTAATGTGCACTGAAATCTTTGTCTGCTTTCTCTAACTTGATAGTGGTAAAAGAGTGAGATGTATAAGCCAACATTCCTAGCCTGACTTCAGCAGAGCATCCACCAGGATCTTTAAGCAGAGGCCTTGGACCGAGTAAATGGGAAATGATTCACCTATAATAGAAAGCTACACTGGGAGTGGGCCTGACCGATCCAAGCCTTAGACGCCAAATATTTGTAATCTCCATTGACTAGAGGCTGACAACAGGAAGGTGCTTGAATGGCAAACTCTCCTTACACTACACACTGGGTTCATATTATAATTAACCCATTTCATCAACAATCTGCAATGTATTGAATGCACATTTAACTCAACCTCCTTGAAAGATATGCCTTGCACAGTGTATCTAACTCAGATTTTTTTACTTACATCTTGTGTCTCACAGATAACTAAAGTGGGCATTGTCTATGAGAACTTTAGAAGGGTAGGAGTATGACTCCAGAGGTAAAACTAGAAAGGGCAAGGTTCTCTGGGATTCCAGAAAATGTATGGGGCTCACATGGAGGGCTGAAGATGGAATGGATGTTTTGGTCTGAACAAATTGGTCTTGTGCTGTACGGGCCGTAACTTATCACGTACTTCTCCCACCCTCGCATGAGCAGGGTGCAATTCTAGCTTGGGTCTGAAAAATTACAGACATATTTCATTGTAGTATCCCTGAATTTTTGGTACGGTACTCCTTCAAGTCCTGGGGATTGTCTCTATGAATTGCTAATAAGGGGACCAAAATATCAATACAATATGATCTCTTGAGGCCGGTACTGAATCTGGAAGAAGAAGGACATTCAAGCTCTATTCTGCAAAATCATCAGGGCTGGACTTTCAGGATCTATCTATCCTGTAGCCATTGGGCTTGCTGCCTTTATTTATATATCTAGGACCATATTTATGACCCAGATGGCTCAGGGCAGTGTAGCAAGTCGCATAGCTGTGCTGCCCTGTGTCACAGGGAAAGGCCAGAAATGCACCAAATGTATCCAATACGGCACATTCCTGTCCTCTCAACTTGCTCTGGATCCGTTTTTACAGCCAATGAAGGCACCCTTGAACAATTGTGCAAGAGTGCCTGTGTTGTAGGCAGGATTGCTTTTGTTCAGGAAGCCAAAAAATTAGGAAGATACCCCTAAAGTTATTGGTTAGGGAGGGGGTGAATAGAGACAAAAAAACAAACCCTATTGTGTTGTTACCTGCTATAGTAACAAAAGCTAATAATATTAGTGGAGAGAGCTAACAGTATCATTTAAATATCATTCATTCTTTACCAAGATATTGGAAATCACAACCGTTACTAGTCTCACAAATTACTAATACTAAACAATCTAATTTAATTAAAAAAGGAGTAATTTTTTTCAGTTCCTCCCATCGGGTTACAATCTAATACATATCATAAATAAAAATACGTCATTTTATCAGTTGATCAATGACATAAGGTACAATAAAAAAATAATAAGTGAAACAGTTGATGCAGCGTTTCGGTGTTTGTCAGATTTTCACCTTCATCAGGACAAGTGTGTATATAAAATCTACAAATAAAAACAATATTTTAGATACTTATGTAAGTGTGACACAAACTATGCAGATTTCATTTTTCACAAAACTATTTGGTGTGATTTGTTGATTGCCTCCTGCTCTCCTCAAGAAACAAACAGCATCCTTACTTTGTTAACTTTATATTAGAATTCTGAATGCATCTATTTTATTGACGCAAGACCCAATGTTGTATCTTCTAATATCAGAAAATTTAACCAGACCTTATTAGCATTCTTAATCTGGTCTTGTAGGTTCAACATAGTTTCACTGATCTTAACCATATTTAAGAAGTGCTTTATGCAATAAATACCTTATACGAATCTTGGGGGGAATTTGCTTCGTCAATTACAATATTCCACTGGTTGATGTCTATTTCCGTGACCCTATGTATGTTAGGCCTATGAAAAAACAAAATAATAGGTTCAATTCGAGTTTATCTCAAATAAGAGGCTACATTTTCAATTGCTGATCTCTCTTCTTTACCTTTGAAAATGGATTGCGTTTTTATGCCCGCACGTTGGAACCACTGTTTTTTTTTTTTTTTGCAATGCAATTTAATGGCGATATGGGGTGTACTTGTGTCCAAAGCAGTATCTAATAAGACATAATGAAATATGTACCTTTTGTTATACGATGTGAAAATCACTCCTATTTTACGGCCACTATTAATTTCTTGAACCAGTTTTACTCACCACCGCTTTTTTCAATTGCGGGTAGTTCAACTGTATGAAAAGGATGCCACGACTTTGAATCCGTCTCCTGCAACAGGGTGATATACATGTTTTTTATATATTTGCTTGCACATGTTGTGGCTCTTATTTATTATGAACGTATCAGTATTTCAATTAAGTTAATATACTATCCGTTGTCGCCCAGTTTCATAAGGATTCATCTGTCGACTTTAATCAGTATATCTGCCCTATATTAACCGGTTAAGGCTCATGTGCTCCTCGGCTCTTTGGAACATGTATGCTGTTTGATATAATTGATCAAAAACCTTGTGTGTTTAAAGTCTATTTATCTTATGCTATTATTCTTAAGTATTAATAGTCCATCTTTGGACTTTATACCGAATCTACCGTACATTTGTTTTACAAGAAGTGGCCGTGTGTGATTAAATCTATTATTTACACGATTTTATTCTCAAGCTAAGCCGTGTCCTTCCCTGCTATTACTATGGCACAATTTTGTTAAAAACTGCCTTTACCCCATTCCAATCTCCCATATCATAGGGTCTCTCGTTAACTTCTACATCTTGCTGACGGTCTAAATCTACCGGTAAACGAAAACGAGAATTTCAGCATTATCTGCGAAAAGGGTCCCCTCATACCTGAGAATAATGATGCGGCCTCCCTGTTCCAACGTCCCGGGAAATTCTGGTTCGATTTCCGTTCTTTTCGAGTAGCCTTATGTACCGACGCTACTGCCCCTGAACCGGAAGAAGAGGGTGTCTAATCTTATATTATGTTCGAAAAAACACTTATTTGCCTAATGCGCCTCTTATATTGAAATTCTCTATTTATGGACGCCTTTTGATGTAATATTGCTTCCTTAAATGTTACAGTGTGCCGATTACTTGACCCCGGAATTCTTTCGTTTTCGTGTGAACCGAATCATAACAATCTATTTACCTAATAAGAGTGTCTTCTATATAACAGACAAAGGGGATTCTCCTATTGCATGGGCCCTATAGTCCAGTTACCGTACATATTTTTTAACCCTAGTCCTCTCATTAATACATCTTTTTTTTAAAAAAACATGCTATATAGCGGCCATCTTGGATTGGGACAAAGTATGTGTTACAGCTACCGATTCTATCGGACAATCTTAATTAGAAAAGGCTTTTGTGTTGTTATTAACTATGCATGCAGCTTGGATTCCAATAATATATTCTTCATTTTGTCCAAACTAAAAGGACCTCAATTAGATCAAAATCTAAAATCCCCTTTGTCTGTTATATAGAAGACACTCTTATTAGGTAAATAGATTGTTATGATTCGGTTCGCACGAA
This sequence comes from Lissotriton vulgaris, assembly GCF_964263255.1. Taxonomy (NCBI): domain Eukaryota; kingdom Metazoa; phylum Chordata; class Amphibia; order Caudata; family Salamandridae; genus Lissotriton; species Lissotriton vulgaris. The sequence goes on along the minus strand of NC_141697.1, from coordinate 289,504,707 downwards.
AACGAAAGACTTCCGGGGTCAAGTAATCGGCACACTGTAACATTTAAGGCGGCAATATTACATCAAAAGGCGTCCATAAATAGAGAATTTCAATATAAGAGACGCATTAGGCAAATAAGTGTATACAACAGTGTTTTCGAACATAATATAAGATTAGACACCCTCTACTTCCGGGTCAGGGGCAGTAGCGTCGGTACATAAGGCTACTCGAAAAGAGCGGAAATTGAACCAGAATTTTCCAGGACGTTGGTATGAGCGGACCCTTTTTGCTGATAATGCTGAAATTCTCGTTTTCGGTTTACCGGTAGATTTAGACCGTCAGCAAGATGTAGAAGTTAACGAGAGTCCCTATGATATGGGAGATTGGAATGGGGAAAAGGTAGTTTTTAACAAAATTGTGCGAAAGCAATAGCCTGGCAGGACACGGCTTAGCTTGAGAATAAAATTGTGTAAATAATAGATTTAATCACACACGGCTCCTTCTTGTAAAACGAACGTACGGTAGATTCGGTATAAAGTCCAAAGATCGACTATTAATACTTAAGAATAATGGCATAAGATAAATAGACTTTAAACACACAAGGTTTTTGATCAATTATATCAAACAGCATACATGTGCTAAAGAGCCGAGGAGCACATGAGCCTTAACCGGTTAATATAGGGTAGATATACTGATTAAAGTCGACAGATGAATCCTTATGAAACTGGGCGACAACGGATAGTATATTAATGTAATTGAAATACTGATACGTTCATAATAAATAAGAGCCACAACATGTGCAAGCTACTATGTAAAAAACATGTATATCACTCTGTTGCAGGAGACGGATTCAAAGTTGTGGCATCCTTTTCATACAGTTGAACTACCCGCAATTGAAAAAAACGGGGGTGAGTAAAACTGGTTCAAGAAATTAATAGTGACCGTAAAATAGGAGTGATTTTCACATCGTATAACAAAAGGTATATATTTCATTATGTCTTATTAGATACTCCTTTGGACACAAGTACACCCAATATCGCCATTAAATTGCATCCCAAAAAAAGACGGTGGTTCCAACGTGCAGGCATAAAAACGCAATCCATTTTCAAAGGTAAAGAAGAGAGATCAGCAATTGAAAGTGTAGCCTCTTATTTGAGATAAACTCGTATTTTAACCTACTATTTTGGTTTTTCATAGGCCTAACATACATAGGGTCACGGAAATAGACATCAACTGGTGGAATATTGTAATTGACGAAGCAAATTCCCCCCAAGATTCGTATAAGGTATTTATTGCATAAAGCACTTATTAAATATGGTTAACATCAGTGAAACTATGTTGAACCTACAAGACCAGATTAAGAATGCTAATAAGGTCTGGTTAAATTTTCTGATATTAGAAGATACAACATTGGGTCTTGCGTCAATAAAATAGATGCATTCAGAATTCTAATATAAAGTTAACAAAGTAAGGATGCTGTTTGTTTCTTGAGGGGAGCAGGAGGCAATCAACAAATCACACTAAATAGTTTTGTGAAAAATGAAATCTGCATAGGTTGTGTCACACTTACATAAGTATCTAAAAATATTGTTTTTATTTGTAGATTTTATATACACACTTGTCCTGATGAAGGTGAAAATCTGACAAACACCGAAACGCTGCGTTGACTGTTTCACTTATTATTTTTTTATTATACCTTTTTTTTTTGTATACTCATTTGCATACATGGCTCCAATCTATCAAAATATGAACATGAATTGCCACAGAGCAGGAAATCAGGCTGTGCCTCTGTACTGTCTCAGCGTCAGCTGGCAGGGATAGCATAGGGGAGGTTGGCGGCCAAGTCCCAGCAGTAACTACTAGCAAGCCATGAAAACTCAAGCGTTTTGGCAATTTTGTTGGTCAATAGTGCCCGAGGTACCAGGGCCCCAAAGGCGCCATGGCGTCCTGCCGTAGAACCAAGGGTGAGCCATGTCTGCATTAATCATAGGACCTGGGGGAAAAAAAAAATTATACCTTATGTCATTGATCAACTGATAAAATGACGTATTTTTAATTATGATATGTATTAGATTGTAACCCGATTGGAGGAACTGAATAAAATTACTCCTTTTTTAATGAAATTTGATTTTTTAGTATTAGTAATTTATGACACTAGTAACGGTTGTGATTTCCAATATCTTGGTAAAGAATGAATGATATTTAAATGATACTGTTAGCTCTCTCCACTAATAATATTAGCTTTTGTTACTATAGCAGGTAACAACACAATAGGGTTTGTTTTTTTGTCTTTGTTCAGGAAGTGACACCTTTCAGCACAAAAGCAATCCTGAAAGACTCTTTCCTCTTTAAATGTGTGCACACATAGAATGAGGGGAAAAAAAGGAGAAATAAAGATTTTTCTCTTCATTACGCCTAATCTGGGGAGGCTTATGCATTTGGTGCATTCTCATGTTTACCAGGTTTGATATATACTGTCAAAGAAATTGAGTGTTGCTTAGAAACACACCCATAGCCCCCATGGAATTCCTCTCTCGTGCAGAATAAGGCAACTCATAGATTTGCCCTGCGTTATATTACTCCATATTTTTGAAGCCATTAAAAAAGTCATGCAAAGTGGCTTTGCTTGGCCTAAAAAATATGACTTTAGGTTTACATCGCTCTTACACCACCTTAACAATGCAAACAGGGTCATAAATATGGCACATCATTGTTTACCTTTGTCCATATGTGTTGCTATCTCTCTATTTCTGTTTTTTTAGAAGGAAGTGGTGATGGGGTTCGATTGTCCCACCCTAAGGGGGACATGGATAGGGTGCTTGTATAGCAAAACCTTGCTCTACATTAAAGTATTAAATAATCCAACTATTTCTCTCCTCTGAATGTGAATTGTATGACAAGAAATGCAAAATTATTTAATAGATTTATTTGATGCATGATAGGCACTTTGTTAGTTTTGATACTATTCAAGAACTCTGCATATTTGTAGAAGAATTCTGCAATCCATGACACCAAACCACAGAAACGCCACACTGCAAGCCTTCTGTGATAAAATCTCCATAACCTGAATATCAAAAATGTAAAAGATGAAAAATTACCTTGAGGAGAACACAGGTGCCGCTCCCCCAACATATGACCAGACTACGATAGAAAAAGACAAAACCAATAGTCCACCATTCAGTACTTTCCATATCCTTTAAAAACGATGTCATCATCATTACAAGCAGGCCATCAGAATTACCTCCAGAGCAAGCATATAACAAAATATGTAAAGATGTTCTTCTCACAACCTGTGCAGGGGAGATAGGTAGAAGCTTACTTAACTAGTCCCTGAACTAGGTTCAGTCCTAACCAAGCTGAAAATCTCTTACATTACGCAACTCCTCAAAACCTCTATGCAACCTACTCAGTAAATGCAGACTAATATCAAATGTCCCATTCCTAAGAAAAATATTTCAGTGATCAGCGTTTACTTAACTTTTAAAATATGCAGAAGAGGATGGATGTATGACGGTACAACGCGTACCGTCACAACGCATCCCTTTAGCACGCATCCCTTACCACGACTTGCGTTGGGGGTGCGGATTTCGAATAGTATAATTTACTATTCTAACACCAGTCCCCGTGGACCCTAGGGAAGGTGTTGGGATAGTAAATTAACTATTTTGAAACCTTTAGCGCCCTCCAGCGCAAGTCGTGGTAACGACTTGCGTTGTAAGGGATGAGTGCTAAAAGTACTGCATTGTGAAAACTTCGTGGTAAACGATGTTTACCAAAAGGATAATTACTTTATGTCGGACCAACAACCCAGCTTCAGACCAGGCAGAGGTACAGGCTCAGTCATTATGAGGCATATCATCAAGTACAGGCGATAAAATTATCACCGCTTTATCGGCAGGAAACTGCCGCTAAAGCGGCGATAATGGGCTTGATGATATGTCCTTGTGAACTTCCATAGCAGCCCAGGTTCTGGTGTTCTCCTGGGTTGCTATGGGAATTCACAAGGGCATATTATCAAGCCCATTATCGCTGCTTTAGCGGCAGTTTCCTGCCGATAAAGCAGCGATAATTGTATCACCGTTCTTGATAATATGCCCCTCTATTCTTTTGGGATGACCTAAAACTCACAGTAGCAAGAACAGGGTAGCTACCCTATTGCTTATGAATCTGCCAGTGGCATTTGATTCCATTCACCACCACATGCTACTACAAAGACTTTATCCTCTAAAAATATGTGAAAATGTTTTTTTAATGGGTTGTCTTTTTTCACCTCACAGACAAATAAAGCGTGATAATACCTACCATCTTTCACATTTTGCACCACTTGCCCAACACTGTGGCATCTCTCAAGAGATCTATCATAACTCCTCTATTTATTCAACATCTACTTACCAGGTCTGATTAAATCATTTAATCACACCTGTTACAAATGTGCACATGACATGCACATTATTCTAAATTGGATGGCTCAGAAGACATTTACAACTCAAAACTTGAAAACTGCATTTGTGCCACAAATACATGGATGAAGAGTAAACACCTGAAGCTCAACATCATAAAACAAGAAACATGACCTGTGGACAATGGTAACAATACGTCCCTATTGCCATGTGGCCTAAGGAATTGAAGGTACCTCCAACATCAAGCAAAGTAAGAAACCCAGAAGTACTTATGGATTCATACCTAGTCTTGATTCACCTATCCTTGGTTAACAAAGTTAGAAATTGAATTCAAGCTCGACAAACAAACAGGCCACTGCGCTCCAGGCTTGAGCCACAGGTCAGCATAGAGCCCCTCTATAAGAAGTCCATTGGAGGCACAGTTTTCTCAATATATGTTGCTAAATTCTGGGGCTCGCTTCCAGCAAATATTAGAAGCGTACAGGAGCATATACATTTCAGAAAAGAGCTGAAAACATGTAAACTTTCAATATAATTACATCATCCCACAATCCTGGGATAAACCTAGAATGATAATTGCACCTTTAAGTTTAATCTACAGTTTACAACACACCGATATGGGATAGCCGAACCAGTACACTACTTTTTATATCCAGGTAAGTTATGAAGGCTTGATGTAAGGCTAGCCTGGTAGTGACTGCTCCTCTGCTATGGCAGAGGAGCGTTGCACTCCCTGCCACCCTCAAAAGTAGAAAAATAAAAGAATAATAAAACAAGCTTAGTATCATTTTATTTTTCAACTTGTACGTGCTGCGTCCTGGGGGCAGGCCATTGTGGTGCAATCAAGAGAGGTAGTGGTGGGCAGCGCGGCTATCGGGGCGCATGTGGGTTTGACCAGCCATGCACGCTGATGCTGAGGTGTCTCCAACCCAGCTGTATTGCTGGGTTAGAGACAGTAAAGCACATGAAAGCAGCATCAGGATTTTCCACAGGGGAGGCTGGGAGCCTGTGCTCCGGGTTATCTGCACCGGCCAGCCGTGTATACGTGGACATCGCTCCTCCCTGCCGCGGATCCAAGCCCTATCCTGGACTGCTGGCACCAACGCACAAACTGCCGACCGGACAGCTATCGCGTTCGATTATCTCCCTCCGTGGATGCCGGCATATTTTAACGACGAACTGAGCCTCAGGAGCCCCGTCTCAATTTTGGACGGACAATCCTTTCTAACCTAAGAAATTACCGAGTGATTCCTAGATGTCACAACAGCTGGCTTAGCAAAGCGTCTCACAAGCACGCCGCCCCTCATTTAGGAGGTAAATGGTCACTTCCTCACGACCGCCTTCATTTAGGAGGCGCATCATTGTTTTTACCAGGCACAGTAATTTTGTACAGTCCTGATGATGATACCATTGTACCTTTGAGCGCGGGATCGAAACGTCGACCTTTTATAGTAGTTATACAGTACAACCAATGTGTACCAATTGCTGTATGTACTACTCTGGCAAAACACTTGTAATGTTGATTTAAAAGTGTCCAGGTTGCTCATTTCTCTTTTGCCTGCGATATCTCCTTTCCTCACAACTATTCCTTATTCTTCACTTTCTCTGTTCTGCGGTAAAGCACAGGATTGTGCTCTCTATTACTTGAAATGTTGCTTATGCACTAACCATTCTACTACCGTTATGAAAATAAATTCAATGTCCGGCTGGACTTGGATAAATATATAAGCAGCTCATCACGGCTTGTCTTATTATCATTATGATATATTTTTGAAACTGCTTTGGACCGTTGTCCTTTTGAAATTGCAGCAAGAAGAGGACATGATAAAAGAGCCTCAGGCGGCAGGCGGAAGATGTTTCTTTTATTTTTATCTTTAAATATTTTATATCCTTTTCCCCTCCCTCCCCCCACCTCCCTGTCGTCTATCGTCTCCCCCAGCCCCCACCCCGCCCCACCAATACGCCCACACAGGGGAGGAGATAAAGAACTATAATTGTTGCATTTTTTCACTCATATAAGTATGACATGTCTCTGATGTAACAAAACAACAATCAGAAACTTTAATTACATGAACTAGGATAACAGTCCTTTTCACACCTGTAGGAAATGGGGTTTCTAGTTGACAGGGTGAAACTCTTCTCAAGCAGGAACCATAGTTCCTATAAGGGTGAAGTCACAAGCAAACCACAAATTAACCTGTGGTTAACCCTCTGGTAACTTCGCACGGAAGCAGTCAGGTTTAACTTAGAAAAATTAATTAAAATGTTTAAGAAATATTTTACAAGAAATTGACAACAATCCACCAGATAACCACAGTTGGAGGTTTTTGCTTTTAGACACTATTTTCACTTAAATCTTTAAACTTGCATATCTCCAGTTCTACTAATTGGATTTTTGTGGATTTTTGTTATTTGTGTTTCAAATATTTTATTAGATTTCAATCTAGTTTTCTAAATTGATATGGAATTTTTCTTGTGTTGTACTTTCACTTTATTACTATTTGAAGCGCTGCATACATACTTTACAGATTGCCACTAAATTAAGCCTGGCTGCTTTGTGCAGAGCTACCAGAGTGTTAAACACAGGTTAATTTGGGATTTTTGTAATTCATCCTAATAAAAATTGTGGTTGCTGATTGAGTACAGTTTCACCCCTCTTAACCAGTAACCCAATTTCCTATAATGCTATACCCAAGCAAATTGAATGAATCATTTAATTTAAAAACTAAAAATATAAAGAATGTATGAAATACAAGATTTGTTGCTTTCAGAATGGTGCACAATGTCCCTTGCATGATCACATTTGAAAGGGGCTCAGTCAGAAATTACCACGTGAGGGCACCATCTTAAAGCGGCAAAGTAGGCAGCATCATAAATTGGCACATTTTGAAATGGCTGTGTTGGGCCTGTTTCTGATGCAATGTCACGCCTGCTGAAGGACTGTGGTATTGGACAGTATTGGGGGTGGGGGGGGGGGGTGATAAAGGATGGACTAGTTCTGAGGCTACAGCTGATTCACAACAGGAATGGGAATAAGCCAAAAATGTATATGTGGGTTGTGCTATGTTTAGAGATATGACAATCAGGAAGTAATGGTCAAATGATGCACTCTGTGGTGCCACAAGAGGAGCAGATATGAGGCTTCTGCCCTATCATCAAACCAGTTGATGAGGTTTCAGTGGGATTTGGAAACCTGTACAGGGGCCTCAGGAAAAAGATGAAACACTGTGGGGCGCTGACCCTCTCACTTTGCATCCCCACTAATAGACTGGCCCTTAACCCGTCTTGTGCACCCTGCTTGTCGTATACATTATGTGCCTGTGTGATTGTTGGGAAATCTGAAGCTCACACCCACCCAATCTAACTGGCCAAGCTACGCTCGTGCTCATGTCTGAAATGCCCCTGCTATAACAACAAGTCCACTATTCCTTCCAGCAAGGGATTTTAAGTGGGCTGGGCCTCACCAGTGCTGAGCACCGGCAGTTTTTTAAAGGGGGCCTCGAAACGGGTCTCTTTCAGGCTCTGTATTGTGCCCTGGTACAGGCAGTGCGTTTTTTTCTGGACTGCAGTGACAGCAGGCACAACGATGTGCGCTGCCCACACTGCTCACTTCTCACTAGTGGGGAAGCTAAGGCATGACGTCATGTCAGGGGAGCGCGGTTGGGGTAGGGAAATCCTTTAGAGAGAGTCATTTTCTCACTGGATTTCCCTTCTCTTTTGAAACTCAGGAGCAACAACATTGTTGTGGTGTAACCAGGGCTTTAAGTGGAAGCTTTTTCGAAATATATACAAGCCAAAGTTGCTGCTTATTTATCGTATGCATCTAACATCCATTGACAAAGCCAATAGTCCTGACTTGTTGTAGGTATGATGTTACTTATTGTATCATATATCTGGATGCAATGACAGAAACAGCAAAATAGAAGTCGTGAGGCACACTATGCTAAGCACAGATTTTTAGCTTATGTGTTTAAAACCATGCCCTTAACCCCTCCCTGCTGGTGACGGAACCGCTCCGTCACCAGCCATGGACGCGCCGTGATCATGACGGAGCGATTCCGTCACGGCCAGCTCGACGCACCTGCGCGGGGCGGATTCCGCTCCTGCTCTGGACGTTCTGTTGAGCGGGCGGGGCCGTGACGGAACCGCTCCGTCATCAGCACAGCGCACCCGAGGCTCGTGACGGAGCCGTTCCGTCATGAGTACGGGAGCGCCGTGCGCCCCCCCACCCTCTTAGCGCTGCGGCGGAATTGCCACCACAGTGAAGGGGTTAATTACATTGACCACGCCCCTTTGAGAGACCCTTCCCCCCCAGTTTTTAATCCCACTTAAAGCCCTGCTTCTAGCCCTGTCTGCTCTGGCACATATCTAAAATAAGGAAGGTTTATTTTTCTACTGTACTTTGCACGCTAGATCTTTTTTTCCCATAATTATTTAAGGTTTCTAACCACTCTTGGGGTCATGTAGTCGGGATTCAATGACAGACACAGCAAAATAGAAGTCGTGAGGCCCACTATGCTTAGCACAGATTTTTGGTTTATGATTTTAATCCACGCCCTTAATTACATTGACCACGCCCTTTGAGCGACACCCCTCCCCCCCCAGTTTTTTCAGAAACAGCAAACTAGACACCCCACCCCCCAGTTTTTTCATCCCACTTAAAGCCCTGCTTCCAGCCCTGTCTGATCTGCCACATATCTAAAATAAGGAAGGTTTATTTTTCTACTGTACTTTTCACGCTCGATCTTTTTTTTCCCATGATTATTTCAGTTTTCTAAGCACTCTTGGGGTCATGCAGTCTGGAAAGAAGCGGCCGTGTGAGTGGGTCAGCGTGATAAGCCCGGCTCTTCGCTTTCCCGGATGTGCATGGCCGCGCCGCGCGCGCCTCAGACGGGAGCAGATTGTGACTGCTCGCATGTGCTCAAAACACATTTTGAAAAAGTAAATAAACTGCAATATCAAGCCTGACTGCTGCTGATTGAATATTATTCTCATTAAGTGGATAGCCTACGTCTCGGCCACGTCGGGAATGTTAAGCAGATGTGGCTGTGTAGGGAGGTGCAGAAAACGGCTCTTCGCCGCGAACTGTGGCTGGTTGCTGTTTTTGTGGCTTTGTGTATCCCAGCCCTCCGGTCACTTATTGTAGGAATATTTTGCAATTTTTTGATACCTAAGGAGGAGGCAGAAGCGGGAAATGCTATTAACCCTTCACAGAAGCAGCTAGAGCCGGAAGTGGGTGTCGCTGTGCAGTTTTTTTGTAACATGGAACTTTTAAGTGTATGTTTATGACTCCTTTGACTTTGATTTGAGACTATAAATTATAAATATAATCTCTTTCAGTGCAAGAGAGGAAGGGAGGGTTAGACAGAACGAAGGTTGGAAAGAGGTTGGATGAATGCAGAGATGGCTGCATGGAGGGAAGGCTGGGGTGCTAGATGGAGGGAGGGGGTGAAATGGATGGAGAAAGGCGGGATGGAGAGATGGATAGATGGAGGTGTGGACTGAAGAAGATGGGGATGATGGATAGAAAGACCATGACTGTTGGATAAGAGAAGGATGAACGGAGAAAGGGGTGAATGATGGAGAAATATGAGACAGTGATGAATCAAGATAAAAAAGGCAGATGAAAGGGTGGAGAGACAGAAGACAGAAGAAAGAAAGACTGAAATAGGATTATGGAGAATTAAGGTAGGAAATGTAAGAATGTCAAAATATCCTCAGGTGGAAAAATCCACTCGCTCAGATCTATTAGGGACATGGTTCAAAAGAGGGTTGATTTTATTTTTCTGGCAATTCCTTCGTGCGGAAGATCTGCATGGAGGCTTACCCGTTGGCTCTCAAGTGCCTAATTTGTGCCAGTGGTGCCAGGCCGTTGGCACTAGCACTCATTTTTGGGGAACATAACTTATTCTTTAAAAGGAGGCTTTGACCAAGAGCAAGCCATTATCAAAAATGGAGTGACCCAAAATCGGTCCTGGACCTGGGTACAATATGGTATGAAAAACAATGGTCCTCAACCTAGATGAAAAATGATTGAAATAATCCTACAATCGTTATTTGTGAAAACTTTTTGGAGCCTCAACACTTTGGCTCACCGTATTAATACATTCATTCTTCTAAAGGTGCAACAACCCAAAAATATTTGAGAAAAAGGTTTTTAATTCCATCATATTTAAATGCAGCAAAAAACAATTTACTAGACAAAGGTACACAGAGGATGTTCCTCCTAGAGACGTGCAAAGAGAGAGTGCTCAGGTGAAGGAGGGGTGACCAAGAGCAAGGCAGGAAGAGGCAGTATAGGATGAAAGAAGGAGCCTGAGCAATATAGGAAAATAGTGAGAAAGGAAGAAGACGGTGTTGAAAAAGAAGCTGTGGGAGTGAAATAAAAAGACAGGAAGTGTAGGGTGGAGGCAGAAACAGGTACGAGGTGTAATCAACAATAGACAGCCTTTTCAATCAGCATCCCCGGCATTGGACATTTTGGGGCATATTATCAAGTGCTTTAGCTGCACTTTTTTGCCGCTAAAGCGGCAATAATTTCATCTCACTATTAGAAAGCTGCAGCAAACGGGCCTTGGCATGAGTTTTGGGGTGATAGCGGCCCGTTTTTTATCTCAAAGCATGTTAGTGATATTTATCGCTAATTGCATGCAAAGTAGGCGTTCCAGTGCAAAAAGGCACGCAAATACCACTACTCCATATTATCAAGTGGCTCCTTGAAATTCTGAAGAGCCAAAAAACTGGCTCTAACAGCAGTTAGAGCCAGTTACCTAAGACCAGAAAATAGCTGGTCTTAAAAATGGTAAGAAAACTTGGGCCTATATCTCTGCAGGTTTTAGCGCTGGCCAGCGCTGCAAGCAATGTTGCAGTGCGGCCCTGCGGCAAAACTACAGTGCATGAATGTGCACAATCAATTAGATAGTGCGCATACCTGTGCCCCAGTCATGAAAAGTGTTGCTGCGCTGCGACAAGACAGCGTTGCAACACTTCTCACTACGCCCTTCTTGCTCCAGCATGGATGAGCTGTAATCACTGGAGAGTGCTCCATGACGCAAGTAATGACAGATACGTCAGGAATCCTGACGTATCTACTGGCGCTGAAGTCAAGCAATGCTGCAGTCGTGTCACAACCATGACGCAACTCCAGAAATGCATGGGGCCAGCCTATCCCTGTGGAACTGCCTCACCTACACGCCTGCCATTAGGCAGGCGGAAGGTACTGGTGTAGTGCTGTTCAGGAGGGGTGCCCTAATTTCAGCGCTGTTGGAGAGCATCATTGGTGGTTGCGTGCTGTGGTGTCATCGTTTGGAAGCATTGGTGGAGTGTTGATGCAGAGGGAGTTGACAAGATGTTCCTCGCTGGCCTTGATCCAGCTGCGAGGGGGTGCGATGATTGCGGTGGCATCCGGTGAGCAAGGTGAAGACGTGATGTTACCAATGATTATTCCAGGAGAGTCCGGTATTGTGGTGGATGTATGACGGTACAACACGTGCTTTTACAACACATACCGTTACGACACAGGTTTTACAACTCAAGTCGTTACAACGACTTGAGTTGGGGGGCGCTGGATAGTGAATAGTTTAATTTAATATTCCAACTCGAGTCCCCGTGGAGAGTAGGGAAGGTGTTGGATAGTAAATTAAACTATTCCCTATCCTAGAGCGCCCTCCAGCGAAAGTCGTTGTAACGACTTTCGTTGTAAAACCTGCGTGGTAATGGTACCGCGTTGTAAAAGTTTCGTGGTAAAGGATGTTCCCCGTCATGGCTGTAGTTGAAGTACCCGCTGGCAGAGGTGACGGGTTGGACCGTGTGTCCTGCTATGTGGCCTGTTGAGATGACTTGTTGCTTGCGTCTGATGTCAGTGACCCTCCCCAGGAGGGGTTGGTGCTCTGGTCACTGAGGTTGTCCTGGTGGAACTTGAGTACACCAAGTCGGATGTCGTTGGTGTATGGGAGACCTTGGGTGCAATTAGATCTACAATGGCATTGGAGAATGTGTGTCCATGGCATGGGGGGCCTGCACATGAGGGTGCTGCAGAGGATTTTCTTGGGCTTGGTCCGGATCTGGGAGTTGACGTGGTCCATGGTCACCCTTGGCACATTAGAGTGCATTGTAAGTCGGAGTGTGCCTCTGTAGGTGACGGCAATGCCTCCTCCTTGATGGTTGGGGTGCTCCGCTCCTTGCGGGTGAGACTGCAGCTATCAGTGATGGTGAAGGCGATGTCCGGCATGGAGCAGAGGTTAGTCCTGGCAGTCGAGGTGGCTTCCAGGGTTGATGGCGAGGAGGGGGCTGGTGTTGTAGCGGTGGAGTGTCCAAGTGTTCAAGAGGAATGCTCCTTGGTGCTGAGAGCGGTCCAGGGGCAGACGGGCGCAAACGGCGTAGCCTATGGGTCAGCTTCGGCACGGGGGACGACCATTACAATGCAGGCAGTACATCGTTAACAACGCAACTCCGACAACGCGGGTGCCTTAACAATGCATTGTGAGGTCAGTAATGGGGTAAATTAAAGTTCCTCATGTGTGTATGGGTTTTGGGGTAAAATTAGAAAATGTAAATTTTTTTGGTGGTAAAATGTGAAAATGTTTTTTTTTTAATGGGGTAAAATATGAAACATGGGTTATTTTGGGGGTAAAATATGAAAAATGGGGTGAATTCTTGGGTAAAATATAAAAAAACAATTGGTGAATTTTGGGGTAAAATATGATAAATGGGGTTTTTTTTAGGGCAAAATATAAAAAATTGGGTGTTTTTTGGTGTAAAATATGAAAAATAGGGTGAGTTTTGAGATAAAATATTAAAAATGGTGTGTGCATTTGTCTCAAATGTAATTTTTGTGTGTTTTTTGGGAACTCAAAAAAGGAATTCCAGGGTTCACGGTTGGGTTTGTGGTGCAAAGGTCAGTTTTGGGTTGCACACACTGAAGTGGGAACAGTGATCTTTAGGTCTCCGCTATGCAGCACCCACTCTACTGTTGCATTGTGCCTAGTATCAGTATGCATTGGAATGGAATATGAGGTGATGGCATGCGTCCCAACAACGTATGTGCCTTTGGCACACAAGTGGTACTCCAGCCGTGCATGGGCGCACAGCATCCAACATCGAGAAGTGCGGGGGTGGACAGCTGTGAGGTGGGAAACGCCGGAAATAACACAGGATGGTGAGTGGATACGGTGATGTGTGTGTGAGAGCGTGTTATAAAAAATGTATTGAGGAAAGTCTTACCCCGAAGCTGTGTTCCGTGTCTTTGGAGCTCCTGCTCTCCTGCCTCTGCTTCCAGGAAAAGAAAGTAGGGAGCCAGGCTCCCTCCCCTGAGATAATCACAACACTGCAATGCAGCGGTGGGATTGGTAGTCGGCAACGGGACAAGTCATGCAGCCAGGGGCTACCGGCAGACATCAAACGCGCCCCCTCCCTGAACACCTATGGGTAGACCCTCAAGACCTGGCTCTTCAGCTAACAGTTCTGCGCCCCCCACTCAGCGCCTTGATACCCTCACGGGTGAGTAGTGCGCTTACAATTCCCCTGATTGATTCATTCAGGAATTTTTTATACCATCTAGCTAATTTTATCGCCGGATATTTTAGCAGGTGAGGGAAGCTATCGCCTGTTAGCGGCATGTGGGTAATACGTCGTTCACAAGGCGATACATTTCAGGGATAGACGGCGATAACAAAACTCCCGCTAACTGGCATTAGCGATAGTTATCGCCAGGCATTGATAATGTGCCCCAATGTCTGAAGTGGGGTGACAAATTGTACAAGTGTATGCTGTTCTAGGCAAAGCAAAATGAGAACAACACTTGAACAGGCCAATGGAGAAAGATGGCCGACCAAAAGTCCGTTATTTAAACATATGACATTTGTATTTTTTATGCGTTCGTGTAAAACAGTAGGGAGGCAAGAGTGCCAGCACTGTCTCTATGCCAGACCTAAAAAGCTGGGATGTGGGTTCGCTCTTCGTGTTGGAGTTGTGCGAATTTAGAACAAATTATTCTTTTGGAAAAGAGAGGCAATGGGATATGGCATTGTCGGCAAAAATGAAAATAGGACCCTTTCACCCTGTCCCCTCCTTGTCGCCTGACATGTTTGACATTGTATCCTATTCTACACTACTTGCTTCTGAGCACGAATCAACCCTATTGTGTTTTGAAGCGTACTATATAACATTTATTACATTACATGATATGTTTTGTTTTGTGACTCATGCACTTCACACATGAGTCCAAGGCAACGTAAGTGGAAACTAAGAAAAAGGGAGAGCTATGTCCATGGCTCCATGCAGGCCCGCAAGGAAGTCAGGAGGGTAGTAGTAAGTCTCGTTCTGTTGAGCAGTTGATAAGGAAGATGCATAGTGGATCACATGAAACTCATCGGTCAATGACCCTGAGAGAGCGC